>NC_065443.1:292365232-293815232 GCF_917563875.1 Diabrotica virgifera virgifera
ATCTAACTTTGATGCTAGAAGTGTAAGCAACTCCTGCAACTTGTGGTATATTAAGCATATCCTATGAATTGCATTTATTAATTGGACAATGAAGCAAAATGTGATCTAAATCTTCTTCCTGTCTTCTTCTTGTCCTACGGAATGCTGGAAACAGAAGTGGAAGGTCAGGTGAATAGATCAAACAGAGTCGCAGGTTGCATGAATGAAACACATGAAGAAATAATTACACTTTTATAAAAAAGAACTTTTTTATAATAAAACCTTTTTATTATTTACAGGAAAGAATATAAAATTATTTAACAATAAACGATTTAACGATAAAATGCTTAAAATTCCAAAAATTATACTCTAATAAAAATAGTTATTTTATGAAACAGTTCGTTAAGTATGCTTTTTGCGAACGCACGCGATATTTAGAGTACGAGCGACAACGAAGTGAGTGCTATAAATCGCGTAAGTTCGCAAAAAGTACTTTACGTACAGTTTCATACAATATTTTATCTACGATAAACAAATATAAAAACTGAAACTCTTCGTCACTGGAATTCATTTCTATTCTACAATTTTTAGAACTTTGACATTTAAAAATTCTAACTACTTTCAAACCACAAAACTTTTGTTGTAATTCATTGGTCATACTGTCATCACCATGACAACGCGAAAGATAAGGATTGCTACCATGACAACGCGAAAGTTAAAAACAGTGCGAAAAAGTAAATCTCATTTAAAATACATTGTTACTTTACGCACACTTTAAATCCTTCACGCACTGCTATCTATAATGACAGTTTTTACAAACTAAAAGCTTATACATAATATGACATAGAGTAGAAAAAGTACTTTTTATAATATCACGGTTTTGTTATTGTACACTTCGCGTCAAAAAAAACTGGTACAACTCTTATAATCGAAAATCGTGTTTTTCAAGTTGTGTAAGTTGGATCTTGTCACAAGTGTCATTCCAATTTCTAGGGCAACGTTGCCAGTTCAACGAAAATATTATATCAAACTAGGTAAAAACCGGGCTGACCGCATTTTTTAATATGCTAAAATCTAAAACAATTGTAATTTCCATCTCAATTAAGTATCCATACATTGATTCGTGTTTTACTATAATTTATGAAAATATTTTAAGTCAAAAATAATGATAGATAACAAATCTTGACATGACTTTAAATTATTATGTTTAATGTCAAATGGAGAGGTGTGATTGGTTTCTCGTAAATTGTAAGACAAAACTGCAATAAGTTGTGTAGAATAAATAAAACACACTGGAAAAATTAAAAATTTAATTTGAAATTAATACAAAATGAATAACTTTTACAGAGAACAAGTGTGTAATTTAAATATATGTATTACAATTCGAAATATAAATTTTAAACGTTATTTTTTTGTATTTATATTTAGTGCAATTCCGTTATCTGTGATGGCAACAACGAAGTGATTCACGAACAATAATTGTCAGTCTGAACACAGGTTTACATAGGGGAAAAAAAGTGTACCAGTTTTATATGACGCGAAGTGTACATGTACATATTTATGTAGGGCAGAACATATTTGAAAAGAATATTTAACATATAAAATATAAATTTTTAGTAGATGTATTAACTGTTATTTATAATTATGATTCCAAAAATTACACTAGTATAAAATAGTATTTTTTAAAATACCAAATACCACTGTTGTTTAAAACGGTATATATAATTTTAAGTATATAAAGTTTTAATTATTTATTAAAACAAGTAAAAAAGATACGCAACAGCCGGGTTCCAACTGGGGACCTCTCGATCTGCAGTCTAATGCCACTTAGGCACCATCAATTTGTAGATATCGATTTATTAACGTACTTTAAAATATCATTGCAGTAGTCACATTTTTAAAATAGTTTGAAATTAAAAAAAATGATTTATCCATACAGCGTGATTGGTCAGTAAAGCTTTGTAGATCCATTATAAGTAATAGATAGTAATAAAAGTTTATAACAAAAATTGTAGCTAACTTTGATTACATATTGATAATCAATAATCGTAAATTGTAAGTTTTAGGGCTGGTTGTTCGAACGCTAATCAACAATGATCATTATCAAATATTTAATTACTGTCACCAACTGTCAATGTCAACTTTGTTTGGGTTGCTGAAAACATAATTGATTACAATTATGAAATTACTTAATCAATTATGTTAATAATTGTTATGTTAATTGATTAACTAATCTCATAATTATAATCAATTATGTTTTCAGCAACCCAATAAAAGTTGACATTGACAGTTTTGGTGACAGTAATTAAATATTTGATAGTGATCATTGTTGATTAGCGTTCGAACAACCGGCCCTTAGACAATTATTCAGTCATGGCTTACTTAAAATTTGGAAAGATTTAGACCCGTAATTATTAATAATTTTGCTCTGAAAAATGAAAATATCTCGAAAACTAATAAATTTACACATAGGGAATGTTATACAAAAATTATAGTATGGTAATGGTACTTTTCGATAATGATATAAAATACAGGGTATTCTATTTAAAATTACTGAGAAAATAATGTACTTGCGTTTTGTCTCACACTGTATTCAATATAAACAAAATTAGCAAAACAAACATTTACGAAAATTTTGACAATAAATAAAAAAATACGACGTCAATAAACCATTGACCTTGTGCTTGCTTTTATTTATACAGGTAGTTAAACTTGTTACGATTTTCATGTAAAATTGGTTATAAATTTATAAATACCCCGTATAACATACCAAACCTTTATATTTTTGTAATCGAAAAGTTATGAGGACTTCGAATATAAAATAAAATACAGGGTGTTCTATTTAAAAAAAAACATAAGTTTGGTCTGCCACTATTTTATTGAACACCCTGTAACATTCTAGCTAATTTTGTAATGTGAAGCTCAAAGTTCGCTACAATTTTTGTTATTAAGTATTATCGCTATCTATTACTACAACGGATCTACGGAGCTTCACCCCACTAATAATTTATCACCCTGTATAATAGCAGTTAAATATTGCATTGTTAGCTAGTTCTAAGCTATCCTGAAAATTTCAGGTGTCTAGGTAGCCTAGAACTATTTTTAAAATGGATTACAAAATTTGCGGAGTCCGTGACACCAACCAAGCCAAGTATATAAAAAGATTTTAATAAAAATATCGGAAAAGCAATGAAAGGCAGAATTTACAAAACAATCATTAAACCAATACCGACATAAGCGGCAGAAACACGACCTGACACAGAGAGGACAAAAAGATTGCTCGAAACAGCGGAGATGAGAACCCATAGAAAAACCGATGGTGAGACACTATGGGACAGAGCTAGAAGTACAGATATATGATGGAGATACAAGGTGGAGAATACCAAGGACTGGGTAAGAAACAGGAGAATAGAATTGAACCTTCACATAAGCCGAATGACAACAAATAGAATAGTAAAGACGGCGAGAGATGGTTCCCCAATACGAAGACGATCAGTGGAAAGACCACGAAAACGATGGAACGACATCTAACTGGAGTCACATTGAAAACAGACATATGTACACCAAAAGGAAGAAGAAATATTTTTTATATCTCAAGTGGAGAGTTGTGGGTCTCTTTCTTCGTTCTTTATTCTAAGATATTCCGTTTTGTTAATGTTGATGGTAGATCCCAAATTTTCGTATTGGGACCGTGCAAGTTCGGCAAAGCGACCTCTATTTCTACGCTCTGTACTTTTATTCGCACTTTTAATTATATTGGCCAATTATATTAGTCCTGGTTGCTGGATAATTGTCAAGACCATAGTCCAAAAAAATAATAAGAAGAAAAAAATAAGATGCAGGTTATGTTTAGCAAACGTAAACAATTGTATGTAGTAAATAAAATCCGTTATTAAAATGCAGTACTGCAAGCAAAATACAATTAATTAAATTTACCTTTATATCATAATTGCATATCATATCAATATTGTGGAGCAATATATAATTTTTCTGAGTCAATGACAGAAGATATGAAATATACGTCAATTTGACAATTTCAATTGACAATATGAATTATTTAAGATAGTTGCAATATTTCTCCGCGACTCGCGCACGGTCGTTTCTCGTTTCCCTTTCCAAGTACTTGCACACCGCGAATAGGCACTTCGGTTAATTTTCTAATCACATAGGTAATACATGTGTTCCTCATCATTTGCCATAAGCACTTGATCGTCTGCGAAAAAAAGATTTGTTATTATGTACTTCTTTCCAAGTTCTATTCCCATCCCTGTGCATTTTTTCCTCCAGTTGTTAAATACTTGCTGAATATAGATTTCGAATAGAGCTAGGCATAAAGAACATCCTTGTGTCAAGCATTTTATGACAGAAAATGCGTCTGAAATTTTATTTTCCATTTTAACGGTACTTTTTGCATTTATGTACATGTTAGCTATATCCTTGATGTATGTGTTATAGTCATAGCCCAAATTTCAGACACTCCTAGGTTTGACTAGGCAATCCTCAGGTCTGTCTGACGGTCTTAGTCAAAGCCCGAAATAAATTATAGTTTCGGCCTTTGACTAGTCAAACCTAGGAGAGACTAAGTTGGTCAGGCAAAGGTCGAAATTTAATTTTATGAAATCGGGGTTTGACTAGTCAAACCCCGATCAGCTATTAAAATGTCGTAATTTGTTAGATTTTGCTAGATTAGGTTTAATAAAACGTCATGTTTTAATTTTAATGTTTATTATTTTTATATTGTCGTAATTAAAATAAAAAAATGAGTGTTTATTCTCACATGTTGAGGCATTATGGCATTTAGAGTTGCACAATACGTTAGGCCTTTTACACTTAGGTAATTTGGAAGAGCATTTCTTATTGCAGTAGCATTTTATAAATCCTTGTCCTCCAAATTTAGAATCTTTTGTACTAATTTCTCTTAGAGACAGAGACAGCTTAACGTCTGGAACATCTTCGAAATTGGGAAATTTCTCTTTGCATTCTCTTATTTGATTTCTTGAAAAAAGTGTGTTTATTGTTCCGTATTTCGTACCAACTCTATATAAACCGTCAATTGTTTTACCTTGTATGATACCCAAAATATTTCAAGCATCTCCTTTGGCTCTATCAAAGCTGGGGATAGGTATTGTTACAGTTTTTCCGATCGAAATTGGAGGACATTTTTTTTTCACTTAATTGTTTCATAGCATTAGTCTGGGCATGAAGACCTTCAATCGCATTTCCTTGATTTATTTTAATCTTTTCTGTCTGTGCATAACGCATGCTCGAACGCGTGCCAAGGAGATGCTCGAAATATTTTGGGTATCATACAAGAAAAAACAATAATTGACGGTTTATATAGAGTTGGTACGAAATACGGAACAATAAACACACTTTTTTCAAGAAATCAAATAAGAGAATGCAAAGAGAATTTTGTTAATTTGGAATATATTCCAGACGTTAAGCTGTCTCTGTCTCGAAGAGAAATTAGTACAGAAGATTCTAAATTTGGAGGACAAGGATTTATAAAATACCACTGCAATAAGAAATGCCCTTCAAAACCATGTAAGTGTAAAAGGTCAAACGTATTGTGCAACTCTAAATGCCATAATGATAATGCCTCAATATGCGAGAATAAACATTTAATTACGACAATATAAAAATAATAAACATTACAATTAAAATATGACGTTTTATTAAACCTAATCTAACACATTACAACATTTTAATAGCTGATCGAGGTTTGACTAGTCAAACCCCGATTTCATAAAATTAAATTTCGAGCTTTGCCTGACCAACTGAGTCTCTCCTAGGTTTGACTAGTCAAAGGCCGAAACTGTAATTTATTTCGGGCTTTGACTAAGACCGTCAGTCAGACCTGTGGATTACCTAGTCAAACCTAGGAGTGCCTGAAATTCGGGCTTTGACTATAACATATGCATTACTTAAGCCTGCCGGCGACAATATTTAAAACAATATTTTTAAGGGTACTGCGCCATACGCCTACTCTAAGCGAATGAACACTAAATGAGTCTGTTAATTCCTGGCTGTTCTTTTCTCTATAATTCGTTGTTGAAGTACATATATTTTCAACACAAGATTTTTTATATTGAGATAATAAAAATACTTAAAATTCTAAACGGCAAAAAATCATCTTTGATCATTCTCCGCCTCTCGATATGAATTTGACTTTTCTTTACACATCACTACGATTCCTATCCTGATGATAGACATACATATATGTATACAAACACCCAAACTTATATGGAATCACCATGTATTTCAAAGTAATATTTATTTATTTTGAAAAAACTTATTGTTGCGAAGAATAAAGGGTTTTGTTGAAAATAAACAAATCTACAAGGCAATCAAGTAGTACAGCTCGGTACGGTATAGATTATTTGCTCGAGTTGCAAATTGAACGAAAATAATGCCTGGTTGCACCAACAGATCTTAAGCTCCAGCTTAGCTAATAGCTAATAGCTTATAGATAGGGCCTCCTTGAGTATCACTTAGTTGCACCATAATTTTAGATTCTTACCTTATTATCAATTATATCTATTATTATATTATGGTATTCTTATTGTAAGATATTATAATTATATTATATTAATTCTTATGATATTCTCGACTTTAGCTTAAGATCTGTTGGTGCAACCGGACATAAATAAACTAACTTTTTCGTCCAAAAACGAAAATATGCGTCATGTGGGGTTATAGAACTTACAACGGGGAAAGATTATTGGTCTTGTGGACCAAGTAATGTTCTCAGAGGGACATAGCTGTAGAGCTAGACGTAACACAGGGCGTTCTGTCCAAAACCCATGCTAGGTAACAAGACTAAGAAAGCTCAAAAATAAAGCAAGGGAAAGTCACCAAAAAGTAATAACGGCTCGCCACGATCGTTTAATTGTCCAATCAGCTGGGAGATACTTAACCATTTCTCACCTGTAGCTCCAAAGGCAGCTTTTGGAAGCTACTGGTGTAACTCTTTCAGTTGAAACGATAAGAAGAAGAGTTCGTGCCAAGAAGTATACAGCAGGTGACAGTTATGGGTTCCCGAGTTATCCAGGCAGTACAAGATTGATCGCCTAAATTGATGTCTTCACCACCAAAACTGGAACATTGGGAATTTACAAAATATGCTATTTTAAAAAAAAGTCAGGATATGTGTAAAATCAGATGACCCACGAAATCGTGTACTAAGAAGTCGAGGAAGACAAGCAAGAACGAAAACTGTCAATTCTGTTCACAAATATACAAGGGGAAGTGTAATGTTCTGGAGAAGAATTGTGATCCGTAAGAAAACTCCTTTAGTTTTCATCCAATCAACTTTAAGTGCTCAGAGGTATGTTGATAACCTGTAGTTAGGCTCTGGAAAGGTGCAACGGGAGAAAATTTAATTTTCTTGCATGATAATGGACCTCCACATACCATTAGATTGACTAGAGACATCATTGAAGAAGAAGGTATGTTGTTTGGAGTGGTCTGCTTGCTCACCCGAGCTTAACCCTATAGAGTATTTGTGGGATATGCCTAAATGAAAAATTAGAGCTCGCCGGGATAATCCCCAAAACACCGCACGGCTAGTACAAGCTGCTCTTGAAGGATGGAGCAACCTACCACAACAAAATGTTGATAATTTGATTAGGAGCGTGCCCACGCAAACTGAAGCTTGCATAAGGACTAGAGGTGATAACACTGACTACCAAGAAAGAAAAATAAATAAAAACAATTTAAACATTATTCATTTTACATTTTTATGCTATTGACTGTAAAACAACTAGTTTCAATTTGTTTTTTAAATATTTTATTGTTTTATTTAATTGTAATGTACTTGTTATTAAATTACTTTAAAATAAATATTGTGTGACTTCGTGTATTCGTTTTTTAAAATTCACCCGAAATAATAAGAAATATCAGATGATTCCATATAAGTTTTGGTGTGTGTATTTTGCCACAATCTTATCCTAAGACAGCCTTGGGGCATTTTTAATAAAATACCCTCGATTTCATCATCGACGTCAGGAATCAATTAAGCATTTGAGATCTGGAACTTTCCTATATAAGGAAAAGCAGCTGATTGGGAAAATGAATGACGTTACCTTGTGCTATGACCAAAATTTCATCTTAGAAACGGAAATAGAACGTCTTCGCAGGCGTTCCTCATAATCTTAACGGAAAATTAAGGAAACTACCCCATTTCCGCCGAGTGAAAATGTTCATCTTTATGAGACTTTTCTTTAAAGAGTTTCTTTTTATAGCTTTATAGAACGGGAAAGGTGTATTTGTTTAATAAAAGAAGTTGATGATATCGTTAAGTTAAATTTCAATTTCATTCCATCTTGACGTTGCTCTGGTTCAAAATCTATTATCAGACCAGGGCACGTAGGAAAAAATAAATCGATTTTTAAACACTGTGGCTGAACACAAATATGTTGTTTTTAGAACTCTTTAACGACGTATTAGTATAAGATAATATTTATGGATTACCGTCTATGGCCGATATGGCCAACCAAAAAAAAAAGATGTATTTGGTGATATCTCTAGTGACTTTCTTGGGTGTAAATCGGTTTTTTTAGTTTACTCCTCTTGGTTTAAAAACAAAGCTTAGTATAAATAAATTAAAAATAAATGTAAATAAACTAAAACAAAAACTATATACCTACACTAAGTGGTTAAAGTCATTAATAAGTTATGTAAAAACGTTAAATAATTACACTGGAAGCATTGACACGTTACATTAAACGATTGCGTAAAGGAATACAATTTGAATGATAACAGTTGCAGCGGTCTGGGGAAGCCAGTTTTAAAGGAAAAAGGTTAATTATTGTTGCTCCTGGTAATGAGAATGGATTCGTATTTGAGGTGGAAATTCCAATCTAAATCCGGTGATTATCATGATGATATGAAAATATGCACTTGGAAAATTACCAGGGTTACGGATAATCTTCTAATAAATTGACTTCTAAATAGAGTTATAGTATTAAACAATGTACTACACTACAATAAACATGAGGATGAACACCCAAATTTTATATCTAAAGATATCTCCTTCTTATGCAATTATGGCTTAGGAAAAGAAATATAGCCTCTTCTTCTTGTGCCACTCCTATCGGAGATTGGAAATCATCAAGGCTATCCCGACCTTGTTTACAGCAGACCTAAAAAGTTCATTAGTGGTGCAGCCAAACCACTCTCTCAAATTCCGCAACCATAACATTCTTCTACGGCCTGGATTCCGTTTTCCTTCTATTTTTCTTTGCATTATATTTTCATGTACCTAATGCGTATTTATGTCCTCTCATCTAGTGATCAAATATTCGAATTTAGATTTAGAAATATAGCATACAATGATAAAATGCTTCGTCTAGAGTTGATTCTTTCTGGGGCAGTTCACTTATTTAAGTTTTTGATTAAAAATAATTTGCAAAAGAATATTTCTGAAAGAATTTTAATTGTTTAAGTTGTTCATTATACATTGTTACGATGCTAATGACAACCGCAGAAGCAGAACAATGTTTCCCTGCATAGAAACGTTTCAAAACTTTCCTTAGAAGGACTATGGACTAGGATCGACTAACTGCATTCGCAATGTTGTCAATTGAAAAAAAAATATTCAAGAAATTCCAAATTTTAATGAATTGGTTATTAAAGAATTTATCTAAAAAAAACAGGCCACTTGACTTTCAATTCAAAACTTGCTTAAAATTTGAGTAAAATTTCAAAACTAATTATAATAAGCTAATAAAATACATTATTTATTTTATTGTACTTTCTTAATAAGGTCCTTTGATTTTTACAATTTGACTACACTCAAAAAATGTTTGTATACGGAAATGGAGAGGTCTTAAGGGAGGCCCACGCCCAAGTAGCACAATAAAAACATTTTAGTTTTATTTAAAGTTTATAAAGGTTTTATTGTGGTAAATAAGAAGATAATGGTTTTAAAGTTACCTTGTAGATATACTGCCAGAATTTTAAAACTGTTAAGCATTTGTCACTAGTTTTAAACTATCTAATAAGAGTATCAAATAAGACTAATTATTCTTAATAGATAATTATTTGTCTTATTGTAGTTTTAAAATGGTTTATTTTCAGGTCACTTTAAAACTAATCAGTTTTATGAAGAACTTCCGGACTGTTTGGTTTTATTAGATTCTAGTTTGTTACCTTTTAGTTTTATTGCAGTTTTAAAGATTCTCCTAATATGACCAATAAAACCTATTATTAAAACTACTTGATCTCAAGACTATTATCTATGTCAGTAAAACATATGCCTTAAAACTATTTTTTTAGTTTTCTTTAAAGTTGCTTTCTTAAAAGCAATTAGTAGGCTATATTAAAACCAAACGCTCTTAAGTGAATCAATTTGGTTATCGTAAAGACTAAACTATGGTTCTTGTTAGAAACAATAAAACTCAACTCATCCCCCCTTCTTTCATGTCCAAAATGGTCGGCCATTTGTTTAAGAGCGAAACAGTGGTATAGTGTGTTGTAAAAAGTTTAAGTAAAGTTAGTATGGAAGAAATAAGTCGCAAGTACTTAAAATATAAACGGACTGGTCATTTTAAAAGAAAAATACAACACACACAGCACTACTACGCCTCGATTTTAGGTTAGATTCACATTAAAACCGAGTGGCATTATTGGCAGCAGCATTAAAACTAAACGGTTTTAATTCCAAGGCAACCTAGCTTTTATGTAGGATATTATGCTCTTGAAAAGGTATAAAATAAAACCACTTGATCTTAACAATTCTATGTCGATACACCAAATAGTTCTATTTGGATTTCGGCCATATTGCTCTCTGGAGATGCTGAAAGCCATGATAGATTATAATAGGTATAAGGCTTATATAAAAATTATAAATAAACGACTTAAAGACATAAATTCGATTTATTTTAACATTAAAACATTAAAATTGTAGATAAAATTATTTTTCTTTCAAATTAATATTTTTCGGATTTAAATTTTTTTATTATTTTTATTTTTTAACCGCCAAAAGTCAGAAATTTTAGGGTGCGTGAGTTATTTAGACCTATTTTTGTTAACATTATCAATAAAGTTGGGTGCGCAAGTGTTTTTCTACCTTGACAGTCCGAAATAACCAAGTACTTTTTATTATTTTATGGTTACAAATACGTATCTACCTATCATAACACATATAAAAATTTGTTGGCCTATGTAGAGTATATGGGTTTAAAGAATCATTTAATATGGTAAATTGCAGTGGCGGCTCGTGACATCTGCTATAGGGTGTGCTGCATGAACCACGGCCAATATAAAATAATAGAAATAGAATAACATACGAAAACAAAAACAATAAAATTAGCTTTAATACTAATTAATAGTAACTAATAACGACATGCTATAAAAATCTGATTAACTTACATTTATTGCATTTTTCTAAATTGGAAATTAATACGCCGGTCCTTTTTTGTCGCAAACTTTTCGATTACTTTATCGTTAAAGTTCGGTATTGAAGCGATGAACTTTTTTTCTATCGAGAGTGTGGAAAGGGCTGTTAATCTGTCTTCGCGCATTGAATTTCTTAAAAATGTTTTGATCCGTTTTAAAGTTGAAAAACTACGTTCAGCTTCTGCTGTGGTCACAGCAGCACGGCACAGATGCACGGCACAGATGCAACGGTCACGAATAACTGTCGTGAATTGCAGCTCGCAAACACATTTCCGAGGCCGTTAATCAGCCGATTGCCGAAGCACATCGGCTAAGATCGCCGTTTGCCTAATAAATGCATTTTACCGCTGCCAGTGTTTCGGTTGTTATCGACGCGGCTTCACTGGAGCAGCAAATACGTAAAAAGATTGCTTCACTGGAGCACCAAATACGTAAAAAAATTATACGGTTTCACTAGAGGAGTAAATACGTAAAAAAAATAATATTAATCATCGTTGTTGGTGAATTATTATTAACAGTTGATGTTTAATATGATAATATGGCAGATTTGAAATAAAACTATATTAATTATTCTTTAATAATTAAGATTTGCTATGGTTGTTTGGTAGTTCTGCAGCTCAGCAGCACATAAAGAAAAGCCGCCACTGGTAAATTGTCTTTAAAAGTCTACATTTAAGAAACCTTTTTAAGTTTGCTATAAAACTGCCTGCACTTAAAGTGTCTTTTAACATGGTTTTAAAAGCATTTTCACAGCAGCTTTAAAACCAGTTGCTTAAGAAAACAAAGTTTTAAGAAGGTTTTTATTTCTGGTTTTATTGACCTCTTTCAGAGTGGGCCCTTTTATGCTGAAAGCGG
Source organism: Diabrotica virgifera virgifera (assembly GCF_917563875.1). NCBI lineage: Eukaryota > Metazoa > Arthropoda > Insecta > Coleoptera > Chrysomelidae > Diabrotica > Diabrotica virgifera. The sequence continues at coordinate 292,377,467 of NC_065443.1, forward strand.
TTTTATTGCAACTTTAAGGTTTACTTAAAACCAAATGGTTTTAATGTTAGTTTTATGCTACAGTTTTAAAGCATCCTTAAAAGACTTAATAAACCCGTACGGTGCTACTTGGGCGGTGTTATCTGCTTTTATATCTTAAAATATGTGCACCCCAATACTTTACACTAGGCGCCTTCACTGATTCTAAGTGTAGAAACATAGTGGAGCATCGCACCTAGCCAGGCACATTGCTACGCACATCGTATCCTGAAAAACAAATATAATTTTGTTCTTCAAAACATAGCGAGGTGCCCGGTGAGGTGCGATGCTCCGTGATATAATCTGCTATTTCTTCTTCTTCTTTTTGTATAGACATGACTCTGTCTGTTTTTCAATGTGCCTCTAGAAAGTTGTCGTTCCATCGTTTTCGTGGTATTCCCACTGATCGTCTTATTGGGGAACCGTCTCTCGCTGTCCTGACTACCCTATTTGTTGTCATTCGGCTTATGTGGTCATTCCATTCTATTCTTCTGTTTCTTACCCAGTTAATAATGTTATCCACCTTGCATCTCCGTCGTATATCTGTACTTCTAGCTCTGTCCCATAGAGTCTTACGATCGATTTTTCAAAGGGATTTCATCTCAGCTGTTTCGAGCAATATTTTTGTCCTCTCTGTGTCGGGTCGTGTTTCTGCCGCGTATCTCATTATTGGTCTGGTGACTGTTTTGTAAATTCTATCTTTCATTTCTTTTCCGATATTTTTATTTCTCCATATTGTGTCATTCAGGCAACCTGAGGCTCTGCGTTTGCTCTATTCACTTGATCTTCCACTTCTGTTTCGAGCCTTCCGTAGCTAGATAGTGTGATGCCTAGGTATTTAAACTCCATCACTTGTTCTATTATCTGACATTCCAGCTCCAATTTACATCTTATTGGATCTGCTGTTATAACCATGCATGTTGTCTTTTTTTGGGGAAATTTACATGTTAAATTTTCTAGCAGTTATATTAAATTGGTGCAGCATATGTTGTAAATCATCTTCACTTTGAGAGATTAGTATTGCATCGTCTGCATAGCAGATTATTTTAAGTTGTTTTTCTCCCATTTGGTATCCTTTTTTAGTTCCTACTTTTTTTTTATTATTTCGTCCATGTACAGATTGAACAATAAAGGACTCAAAGAATCCCCCTGTCATATCTCATTGCCGGCTTCAATAGGGAACTTGCATATATTTTTAAATATTAAAATAATATTAAAAAATATAAGGTAACATGATCTTAAAACGCATGCATGCAAAAAAATAAAATATTTTTAACTCATACGCTAATTACGCAGCTTTGAAAATGCTATAAAATTCAAATTTCTTCAGAGACGCGTAAACAGGTCTGACGTCACGACCCACTGTCTAGCTGCCATCGACAACAAAACCGCTAGGATATTTCGAAAATATTATTTACAAATTCATTCACATTCACTTAAAACTCTTATGTAGAAGTCGATTGTAATATAAATAAAAGTTCAAAAGAAATAAAGGTTGTTTTGAGGATTGTATTAACTCCATTTAATCGTATTTAATTGTAAATTCCAAGGTATTATTTGTGTTCTTGTAGGTATAGTTCATAATCAATAATCAGTTTATTAATTTCAAACTGAAATTGATCAGGTGTTAAAACAAATAAGTAAGCATTATTAATAAGCATTTTTATATTGTTTATAATAATAGGTTTTAGTTGCTCTTACTTTTATTACAAAAAGTATAATAGATATTTATTTTTAAGTTTTTTGTTTCTTCTTTGTTATGAATCTAAAATATTTATAAATGATAGGTTTTAGTTTTGTTTATTACAAAATATTACGACTAAAATAAATGTATTCGAAAATTTAATTATAATAAGGGACAAACGTTTTGGATTGAAAAAGTTGTGTTGGTAGAAAATCGAGACCGAGAGCCAAAATCTAATCTATCAACCAAATAACCAATGCAAAAGTACAGTATGTAGGTAGTTGCAAATGTTTCTATTTAAAAAATAAGTGTTTTTTTTTCGTAGCAGATACATACTTTGAAAGTAATTTAAAATTTACTTATAAATATTTGGATAGAATATGACGCATGTCTTATTGACAGTTTGATTAGTATAGCACAAGACTTTTGGAATGTAAATATTTTCCCCCATCTATTTGGTTCTGCTAATTATTAAAAATAAATGGAATAAAACTTTGATAAAATAAAGTTTTATCCATAAAATATTTTTATTTCTTTATGTGAGAATGAAATTCAAATTTTAAACTAAATTTATGCCTATTCATATATTTTATTAAAACATCCTTTCTTGTTATACGTAATTTTTTAGTAGTATGTATGTACTTACATAACTTTATAATGTAATTTGGCATTTGAGATACATAAGTTGTAAAATAAAAATGTATTTCCGTAAACTAAAAACAATATTATAAATAAATGATCTTTAAAATTTCAAATATTGTCTTCAGAGTGCACGTCTGGCACTAGCCAAACGAGAACACTGGCAAACATCATGGTTGGTGACGTCAGACCCCAGCTCGCGCTTTTGAAGTTGTTTGAAATGGTAAATTTGGGAGCGCAACTATTATCAGCTATTGTATGTAAACTATTAATTATTAAGACGTAATATTTTAAACATAATATTTTTAAACATAAATTAACAATTTTATGCAAAAATATTTTTATGTGCAAGTTCCCTATTGGGTCAGTTAGTTCATATTCCACTTTTACTTTTATTGTGTTAAGTCTGTTATTTAAATGCATAAATTGTTTCTTCGGCGATGTGCGATGCTCCACTATGTTTCTAACCCTAAAGCACTTCGAAAAATGTTCCGCAACGCAATTTGAATTTGACTGTATTTCCCAACATGATCGTTTATTCATATGTTTTGTGGTTTGTTTCAGGTATGAGCGCTGAAGACGAATGGTACAACAAAAGCCTATCAGCCCTGCGGATGAACTCCACCCATCATCCCAACCTAGCTGCACCCATGTTGCAGTATCAGACGTAATAGATAAATTTTTCGGACAAGCTATTTAAGCAGTGAACGTTCCATGGTTTTGTACAACGTATTTTAGTTAATATTTCTTTGTACAAATTACGAATATGGGGAGAAAATAACTGTTTGGTTCCATTCCTGTTTGCAATGGAATTCCACTTAACTATTCATATTGAGCCATGTTTTAAAATTATGTATTTCTAAAAATTATACATCAAAGGATATATGTATAGACTGTGCGAAGAAAAAATTAGCCGTATACAGTTTGGTTTTCGGAATGCAGTGGGTACAAGAGAGGCTCTCTTAGTATACAAGTGCTATTTTAACGACGATTTCCGACGCTATCAAAATCAAACTTGGGGTCTGTCAGGGATATATACTATCACCACTGCTGTTCAACATATACTCTGAGAAAATCTTTCAAGAAGCAGTGGATCATGTTGAAGGCAGAATTCGAATTAACGGGGAATGTATAAATTACATAAGATATACAGAGGACACGGTGGTATGCAATGAGAGTTCTTAAGCTCTCCTTCTTCTTCAAGTGCCGTCTCCTAATCGGAGGTTGGATATCATCATCACTATCTTTACTCTATCCACCGCTGCTCTAAAGAGTTCTATAGAACTGCATCTAAACCAGTCCCTTAAATTCTTTAACCATGACACTCTCCTTCTTCCTATACTCCTTCCGCCTCTTATCTTTCCCTGTATTATCAGTCTTAGCATTTCATATCGCGGTCCCCTCATTACGTGTCCCAGATATTGTAACTTTCTTATTTTTATTGTGTTTATTATTTCGCATTCTTTACCCATTTCTCGCAGTACTTCCGTGTTCGTCTTCCTCTGTGTCCATGCTATTCTAAGCATTCTTCTGTAACACCACATTTCAAATGACTGTAGCTTATTTATGTGTTCTTGCTTTAATGTCCAGCTTTCAAGTCCATATTGTAGTATCGAGAACACGTAGCATCTCAAAGCTCTTGCTCTCAGTTCTAAGCTAAGGTCTTTGTTGCAGAGAACTGTTTTTATTTTTACAAACGCATTTCTTGCTATTTCTATCCTGGTCCTTATTTCTGTTGTTTGATCATTTTTCTCTGAAATCCAGGTTCCTAGGTATTTGTATTTATCAACCCTTTCTATCGGTACATTTCCCAAATGTATGCTTGTTTGTATGTTTGTTTTCTTAGTTATTATCATGTATTTGGTCTTTTTTATATTCATTTTTAGTCCATATTCTTTACAGAAATTGTTTGTTTTGTTCAGTAGTAGTTGGAGTTGTTCAGCAGAGCTTGCTATAATCACGGTGTCATCTGCATATCTTATGTTGTTGAGCTCTCCAGGAGTTAATAAACAGAATCACAGAAGTAAATCACAGATATGAATTTTCACTAAACATTAAGAAAACAAAAAGTTCTTCAAGGGGTAAATTTTTGACCTGTAAAAAGTTCACCGAACCTACTACAGGACATAGGCGTAACCAGGGGTGGTTTTGGGGGTTATAACCCCCCCATTGGGATCTACTTTGATACGCTTAACACCATTATTAGTATAGTATAGTTGATCCAAAAGATGGCATAACCCAGACATCCAAAGTGAAAGTTATCCTTCAACACCAAATTGTTCTATATGGTCCACACAATGTCCAGAAAAAAGTCACACCATTTTGAGCGTCGGGTTTGGGGGGGAGAGGGGGAGAAATCGGTAAATTCGTAGTTTTTTAAGTTTTTCGCCAATACAGTAGACGCCCTCTTAACCAACCATGACGGGACCTGCCCATAGGTCGGATAATCAAAAAGGCGGTTAAACCGAAAATCTTTAAAACCACCCTCAGAAAGACATTACATATGTAACTCTATTAAAAATATATATTTTATGATCTATAAACAAAAAAGTAGTATGTACATATAGTCCGTCCGCTATAACTTTTCCAATGGGTCACGATTCATTTTCAAACAAATTAAGTCAAAGCATAAAGTGAAACGAACGTCGATGTGTATATACATATGTAATTAACAATATTACTCACAAGACAAATTATGAAACTTATATGACCTCTAATCTAAAAATAGTATCATCCAAAAAGGAGTAGGGTCGGTCGGTTAAGCCGACGGTCGGTTAAAGGGAGGTCGGTTAAGAGGGCGTCTACTGTATTTCTAAAACTATGCGGTTTAGCACGAACAACCTTCTATACAAAATTGTTCTACATTCAATTTGAAATAAAAAAGGTCCTATGCATAATCTTTCTAAAATGAATGGTTCCAAAGTTACGGAGGTAGTATAGTATAACTGGTCCAAAAAAAGGCCTAACCCAAACATCCAAAGTAGAAGTTTTCCTCCAACACCAAAATGTTCTATATGGTCCACATATTGTTCAGTAAAAAGTTACACCATTTTGAGCGTTAGGTTTGGGAGGGAGATGGGAGAGAAGCCGGTAAATTAGTAGTTTTTTTTAAGTTTTTCGTCAATATTTCTAAAACTATGCTTTAGTGTAAACAATGTTATATACAAAAATGTTCTACACGAAATTTAAAATGAAAAGTATTCTATACATAATTGTTATAAAATCAACGGTTCCAGAGTTACGGAGGGTGAAAAGTCCAGGTTTTCGATACTTTTTATATTTTTTGGGCAATATTTATGATATAACTATACCAAAAACCCAGACATCCAAAGTGAAAGTTATCCTCCAACACCACATTGTTCTATATGGTCCACATAATGTTCAGAAAAAAGTCACACCATTTTGAGCGTCGGGTTTGGGGGGGAGAGGGGGGAGAAATCGGTGAATATAAAAAGTATCGAAAACCTCCAATTTTCACCCTCCGTAACTCTGGAACCGTTGATTTTATGACAATTATGTATCGAACCTTTTTTGTTTTAAATTTTATGTAGAACATTTTTCTATAGAACATTCCTTACGCTAAAGCATACTAACTGCTACTAATTTATAATTACTAATTTACCGAATTCTCCCCCATCTCCCCCCCCCCCAAACCGGACGCTCAAAATGGTGTAACTTTTTACTGAACAATATGTGGACCATATAGAACAATTTGGTGTTGAAGGAAAACTTTTACTTTGGATGTCTGGGTTAGGCCTTTTTTTGAACCAATTATACTATACTACGTCCGTAACTTTGGAACCGTTTATTTTAGAAGGGTTATGCATAGGGCCTTTTTTATTTAAAATTTAATGTAGAACAATTTTGTGTAGAAGGTTGTTTATGCTAAACCGCTTAGTTTTAGAAATGTTGACGAAAAACCTAAAACACTACGAATTTTCAGATTTCTCCCCCTCTCCCCCCAAACCCGACGCTCAAAATGGTGTGACTTTTTTCTGAACATTATGTGGACCATATAGAACAATTTGGTGTTGGAGGATAACTTTCACTTTGGATGTCTGGGTTTGGTTCTAACTATACCATACTATATGTGTTGTTGACCAATCAAGCCATTTTGAAGTTGTAAGTAGTTGTAACCCTCACCCTTAGGATCATCCTGGTTACGCCGTTGCTACAGGAAACATGAAGGATTGGTTTATCGAGGACCATAAAACTAAAAAAGATGGCCGAAAACAGGACGGGTCAAAGTTACGGGAATATATTATTCCTCTAGACCAGAGGTGGCCAAACTGTGGCTCGTGAGCCACATGTTTGAAGAATATTTTGTTGCTCTCTTAAATGTACCTGAATTACATTTAATTTTTGTGTTTCAAAATTTCTTATTAGTGACAACAAATATAAAAGACTAAGTGTAACATCAGGACTTGGACAAGGAGACCCCTTATCACCGTTGCTATTCAATTTGGCCTTAGAATATGTAATAAGTAAAATATCATCTGAGCTGACATGGGATTTGCATATCGAGGATCAAAACTATTGTTGGCCTTTGATGGTGATCTAAGTGCATTCGCTCATTCCACAAGAGACGTATAGGAGAAGTGTTTTCACAACTCGAGGAAAAAGCAGGTAGCCTGGGCATTCGAATAAATAAAAAGAAGGCGAGATATATGCTAGTAACCAAAAATCCAAGACCACGAGTTAGGAAGAACATAACTATTAATGACGACAACATCGAAGTAGTAAAAGAGTTTAAATATCTAGGGGCGGTAATCACAGATGACAACCACAGAAAACAGGTCTCAGCAAGGATAGCTGCGTGGAATTGAGCATTACACTCCCTATCATCATTAGAAAGATCCAAGCTGCTAAAAAGACAATAAATCAAGACTGTACATGCCAATTATTCACCCAATTGTTACATATGGAAGTGAAACAGGCTACATTAGCGGGCAATAAATAAACTTTTGGTATTTGAAAGGAAAGTTCTCAGAATGATATTTGGCCCTCAAAAAGATGAATTGACAGGAGAGTGGAGAAGACGCCGCAACGCTGAATTGGTACTGAAAACATCGTCAGACATATATAAAAGCTAAGATAATATGGACAGGTCATGTGGTAAGATCAGAATAAGACAGAGTGTTAAAGACACTGTTTTTTGAGAGACGGAAAATCAGGTGGCCGTCCCAAAAAAAGATGGAAGGAGGATGAAAATTCGAATTATCTTGAATTAATAAAAGCTGCTTGTAGAATTATTTGCGTATTTGAAACAACGATGTGAACCATTTTATTTCACTTTAAAATTCGTGAAATCCAAACACTGAGAAAAAATTGCAATAATTATTTTTATAATTTTTAAATAAGTATTTAATTTCGTGGTTCGCGAAAAATTTCAAATTTTGAAAAATGGCTCAGACTATCAAGGATCTTGGCCACCACTGCTCTAGACACTAGACTAAATATTTCCTTTTAGAACCCATATTATTTTGCTATGTCATTCATATTAGAAAATTTACAAATGTCTGGCCAAATTATCGTCCTTTAGAAACCAAACTTTAGCAGTGAAAGGCAGCCAAACAGTTTAGTCACTCCAGCGATCTTAGGCAAAGTGGTAAAGAAGTGAGGTAGTTGCTCAGTTACTCATTCTACTACCCCTTTTATTTATAAATCTCGCAATAAAGTACGAACATGCTGTGAATCTAGAAGTACCTACCTTCGGTACCTTGACTTTAAGTACTATTTATTTATAATTTATGTAAAAACGGTGTATAGAGTCAATTGTTTTTGTTAGGTTTTAAAATATACACTTGGAGAGTAGACCCGGAAAGATAGAAGTTTCTTAAAATTATCATTTTTTGATACAAAGTTGACGTGCAATGTGAATTGATTCAAAAGGAAAAATAAGGTAGAATTGACACTCATAATCACTGATCAAACGTACAAAGTGTCAAAGAAATTGACCGATAATAACATGTGCTATGAAATCAGAAAATAAAAATGCTATGCTTCTTTTCATGAGCATTTTTCAGTGCGTGACAAATGATAGAAAAAAAGGTAAGTCCGTGATAATATACATTTATAACATTTATTTTAACATGACATTTTAGTTAAATCTGACAGTTGTCACATTTTATTTGCAATTTGGCATAAAAACAAATCAATTGTGTTTATTGCATTTATAAAATGATATTTTCTTTGATTTGTATCGTCTTATAAATTGTACAGATTATATTCGTAGATATATTATATAATTCGTAAATTTTTTTTCGATTATAGCGCCATCTATCGACAACTAGAATAAATGTTATAAATGTCTGTAATCACAGACGTGCTTTTTTCTGTCACATACAATTTAATGCGTTAGAAAGAAATCGAAAAACTGCGACGCACTGAAAGATGTCTATGAGGAAAAGAATATTTACATTTTATTATTATTATTAAACTATACCATATAACACAGCGCTGTTCTTAATTTTCTCAGGAATATAATTACCTAACTTTTTTTGAAATATCAGCTCTCTTATAAGAATAACAAATAAACCATGTGTGATAATTATATGATTATATTCTTTTTCTCATGATCATCTTTCAATGCGTCACAGTTTTTCGATTTCTCTCTAACGCATTAAATTGTATGTGACAGAAAAAAGGCACGTCTGTGAATACTTTGGTAATTATTCTAGTTCGGTGATTATTCTAGTTGTCGATAGATGGCGCCATAATCAAAAAAGAATTATTTATTAAATAACATAATAATATTATCAATATAATCTGTACAATTTATAAGACTATACAAATGAAAGAAAATACCATTTTATAAATGCAATAGACACAATTGATTTGGTTTTATTCCAAATTGAAAATAAAATTTGACGACTGTCAGATTTAACTAAAATGTCACGTTAGAATAAATGTCATAAATGTGTGTTATCACGGACTTACCTTTTTTTCTATAATTTGTGACGCACTGAAAAATGTTCATGAAAAAGAGAATATCAATGTTTTATTTATGTTTCTTCTTCTTTACGCATCATAACCGCCTTTGCCTGTCTGGCTGTTATTCCATTAGGCCTTTTTTGCGGCCTTCTCCTCCATTGTCTTACATTCATAGCTTTCAAGTCGTCTTCCACGTCATCCAACAATCCAACCATCTCGTTTTGGGTCTTCCTTTTTTCATATTCCTATCAGCTTACATTTTAATATTTTCTTTGTTGACTTATATGGCCGTATCTTTCTCTCGAAGGTCTTGAGTTGCACTTCATCTCTTTTTGCCATTACCCAGGTCTCACAACCCTAAGTTACTACGGGTCTAATTAATATTTCGTAGATGGTAATTTTGGTCCTTTTATCAATCTAACACGTTCGATATCATCAATCTTTTATTAGCATAGTATGTATGATTCCCAAATCTGAAAGCAAGCTGAAGAACAAGCTGGTTTTCGTGCGGGACGTTCAACGGTAGACAATCTCTTCACTTTAAAAATAGCACTAGGAAAAAGAATACAGAGAAATCAAGAAACCCACTTCGCTCTTATCTACCTAGAAAAAGCCTATGATAGTGTCCCCATAATAGAACTATGGAAGTCAATGAAAGACATCGGTATCGATGGAAAACTCATACAAGCAACTAAAATGTTATATGAGACCACTATACATTATATTTTGCGGACGACCAAGTTGTTATAGCGCAAGATCAAGATGACCTAAGCTATATGATACGGAAGCTAAATGAACATTAATAACAGGCAGAATTAGTAATAAATATGGATAAGTCAGTATACTTCATAGTGGGAAACGAAGACATTGAAAACCTACCATTGGAACAAGGACATATTGTTGGTGTGAAACAATGCAAATATTTGGGAGCTATATTTTTAACAAACGAGGAAATAGTGAAGATGAAAGACAACATAGGATCAATAAAGGTAGAAGCATCACTAGATCCCCCAATTCAATTTTATGGGACAAAGATATCAGGAAGGAAACAAAGAAAAGAATATATGAAAGTATAATGAAGCGTGCTACAATCTACGGTGCAGATGTTTGGGACATCAGTGCAAGAAATAAAAAAAGCTACTTAGTACAGAAATGGACTTTTTGAGGAGAAGTTGTCAGGTTTCGAGATTAGAACATGTAAGAGATGAAACAATTAGAGAACATATGAAGGTGGAAAAAACTATAATAGACGATATTGAAAAGAAACAGCTGACATGGTTCGGTCACGTTAAAAGAATGAGTGAGACTCGCTGGCCGAGAAAAATATTAGAGTGGGTCCCACCGGAGAGAAGAAAAAGGGGACGACCACGGAGAAGCTGGAGGGACAATATTCAGGAGGCAATGAATTCGAGGCAATTAGATGAAGATATGTGTTACGATAGAAAAAATTGGAAGTTGGGCATGGAGAGGCGGCGACAGCCGTAGAAATCCATTATATACAGGGTTTCCCGAAAAGATTCGTCATAAATTATACCACAGATTCTGGGCTCAAAAATAGGTTGATCCGAATAGGGGTCAGAAATAGGAACCTCACTTACCTATATACAATAGTGCACACAAAAAAAGTTACAACCCTTTGAAGTTACAAAATTAAAATCGATCTTTTTTTCATATATCGAAAACTCTTAGAGATTTTTTATTGAAAATGGACATGTGGCATTCTTATGGCAGCATCATCTTAAAAAAAATTAAAGTGAAATTTGTGCACCCCATAAAAATGTTATGGGGCTTTTGTTCCTTTAAACCCCCCCCCCAAACTTTTGTCTACGTTCCAATTAAATTATTATTGTGGCACTATTAGTTAAACACCATGTTTTTAAAACTTTTTTGCCTCTTAGTACTTTTTCGATAAGGCAGTGTTTATCAACATTTTTTGAATATTTGTCAAATCCACCACATATTTGTATATGGTTAAGTACGATTATATTATAGACCTGTTAATAATCTGAAAATTTATTTTTACATTTTTAGGTATATTTTGAAAAAGATGCCACATCTCGATAAAAGGCGACTTGTCAAAAAAAGACTAAGAGGCAAAAAAGTTTTAAAAATACAATGTTTAACTAATAGTACCACAATAATAGTTTAATTGGAACGTACACAAACATTTGGGGGTTTAAAGGAACAAAACCCCCATAAAATTTTTATGTAAATATATTAAAAAAGAAGTGCATCTCGATAAAAACTGGCTTATCGAAAAAATACTTAGAGGCAGAAAAGTTTTAAAAACGTTGTGTTTAACTAATGGTACTACAATAATGAATTAATTGGAACGTACACAAAAGTTTGGGGGGTTTAGGGGAACAAGACCCCCATAAAATTTTTATGGGGTGGACAAACTTCACTATAATTTTGTTTTAAGGTGTTCCTGCCGTATGAATGAAACATGTCCATTTTCAATAAAAATCTCTAATAGTTACCGAAATATTTAAAAAAAATCGATTTTCATTTTGTAAGTTCAAAGGGCTGTAACTCTTTTTATGAGCACATTTGTACTAAGGTAAGTTAGGTTCAATCGAACTATTTTTGACCCCAGAATGTGTGGTATAATTTATGACCAATCTTTTCGGGACACCCTGTACACAGGGTGAGTTTTTAGTGCGGGATCGGTCGATAACTCCATTATGGTATAAAATATCGAGAAAAGTTATTTAAAAAAAATGTAGGCAATGATACTCTCCACGCTTGGAAAATATGTCCATTTCTACAGGGTGATCAGTAACTGCGTGGTATATCAAACATATAATTTTTTAAATGGAACACCCTATATATTTTTTCATATTTATATTCCCCTCGTAATTCTTGTTCATATAATATATGATTTTGCATTACTATACAGAGTATTTAACAAGTTATGACCATTTTTATTTCGAAATCACTATGAGATTAACACCCTGTATATAAAGAAGTAATTCGTAGACAATAATTTGTTTTATGTAATAAGATAAACAATATATTGTAGTTTTTAAATTAAGTCCATTTCACATCATTGACGAATATTTGTATACAGGGTGAACTACAAAACCAAATTACGTTTTTCTCTATTTTTTTAAATGGATCACCCTATATTTTATTTTTCAAAGTTATTGTATTTAATATACTCTTTCATTTTTATATAGCATTACCTATATCTAAACTGATTACTTTCCGAGATATTTTTAGTTTTCTTCAAATTTCGGGAATACATTCAATTTTTCTAGTAGAAATAAGTTAGTATTGAGTGATAATTAAACAAAATTATTTTTATTAGATAAATAACTAACACAAAATATAAACCATAGCAATATGCAGTGAATATACCAATAAATGTGATATTAAGAAATTATCATATTTCCCTAATATACAAGAATCGTAAAATTCCTACAAAAAAAAACTTTGTATTGTATATAATATTATAACAAGATAATTTTTATTCAATATATAACTTACATGAAACATAAATCAAAACAATATACAACTGATGTAACAGTTTTTAGATTGGTATATCAACAGCATTCTAAGCCAAGAATTTTTTAGTAGGCATTCATTTTTATAAGCACTTTTAAACTACAAAATAAAATTTCGATTTTCTCAATTTTGTTTTTAATAGATCACGCTATATTTTATTTTTTTTGAAATATTGTATTTATGATACTCTTTCATTTTTATATAGCATCTCCTATACCTAAACTTATTAGTTTCTGAGATATTTTTAGTTTTCTTTATTTGCCGGGAATACATTCAATTAATCATATAAATATAAATAACTTAACAAATAAGTATTATGTAATAATATAACAAATATTTTCATTCAATGAATAACTAACAAAAAAATAATAAACCATAACAAAATTTAATGATTGTACCAATTAATGTGATGTTAAGGATATTAGTCTAAAGTAAATGTTGAAAATAACCACTTTCAACGTCTATGCAATTTTGTAACCGATATTCAAATGACCGAGCCACATTTCTAACATTTTTGTAAGTCAATATTATTAAAAGCTTCTTTTAATCTATTTTTCATATCATCAAGCGTTGTTGGATGCTTCTGGTATACAAGGTTTTTTATATAGCCCCACTTGAAAGAAATCAATTTTGGAAGAACTGGAGCACCGTGCGTCGTATAAAAACCTCAACCGTCAAAAAATGTGGACCAATCGTATATATAATCTCTAACAATATCACCTTAAACATTTATAGATCACCTAGTTTGAGTGTTAACAAAGTAGGGATTTCTTGATGCATATTAATGAAATTTAATATGAAAATTATATTATTAATAACTGCGGGTCACAATCTGCTATTAGGAATGTGTTACTAAAAACTTCTTGGCTTAGAATGCTGTTGATATAATAATCTAAGAACTATTAAATTAGTTGTATATTGTTTTGATTTATGTTTTGTGTGAGTTGTTTATTAAATAAAAATAATCTTGTAATTTTATTATACACAAGATACCTATATTTTTTTGTAGGAATTGTAGATTCTTGTATATTAGGGAAATATGATAATTCCTTAATATCACATTTATTGATACATTCATTCCATATTGCTATGGTTTATATTTTGTGTTAGTTATTTATTGAATAAAAATAATTTTGTTTAATTATCATTCAATACCAACTTATTTCTACTAGAAAAATTGAATGTATTCCCGAAAGCTGAAGAAAACTAAAAATATCTCCGAAAGTAATAAGTTTAGATATAGGGAATGCTATATAAAAATAAAAGAGTATAATAAATATAATATTTTTGAAAAATAAAATATAGGGTGATCCATTTAAAAAAATAGAGAAAATCGTAATTTGGTTTTGTAGTTCACCCTGTATACAAACATTCGTCAATGATTTCAATTGGACTTAATTTAAAAACTACAGTATATTGCTTATCTTACTACATAAAACAAATTATTGTCTATGAATTACTTCTTTATATACAGGGTGTTAATTTCATAGGGATTTCGAAATAAAAATGGTCATAACTTGTTAAATACTCTGTATAGTAATGCAAAACCCTATATTATATGAACAAGAATTATGAGGAGAATATAAATATGAAAAAATATATAGGGTGTCCCATTTAAAAAATTATATGTTTGATATACCACGCTGTTATTGATCACCCTGTAGAAATGGACATATTTTCCAAGCGTGGAGAATATCATTACCTACATTGTTTCTAAATAACTTTTTTCGATATTCTATACCGTAATGGAATTATCGACCTATCCCGCACTAAAAACTCACCCTGTATGTATGATTCCCACTGGAAATGCGTGCATTGATTTTGCTACTTACGAAATACTTTTGATTGATCTCTGTGCCCAAATATGTGAAGGCATCTACAAGTTCGATAGTGTAGTTGTCCATTGTGATATCATTTTCTGGCATTCCTCTTATCTCCTTTCTTATATATTATCTGTATAAGGCGAACTGCCCATTTTTCCCGTATTTGCTTCTTGGACCATATTAATATTATTAGATAATGAATTCTTTCCCAGACTTCGGATACCACATGTTTTAATGATTCTACCGAAATTCTGTCTTAGTTTAGTTTCTTTCTTATCTGAACCACTTCTTCATAACTCGGATTTTCAATGTGCTGCTCCGCCCTATAATACATATCTCGCTTTGTTCATTTTCATTGTCTGCGTTTAGGTTTTCTTCAGTATTCTTTTCATCTCTTTATAATTTTTTACTTCGCAACTTGTCATTGCGTATCGTCATTTTTGCACTAAATGACTGTGTGCTTTCTTTTATTCTTTTATATAATTTTCTGCTTTCGTGTGTCTTGTTATGATTTAGGATTTCTTGTACTTGTTTTGGCACCTAGGTCTGAAAAACTGTTATTCTCGAGTTACAGCCTTCTGAAGTTCTTAAATTCAGGTACTCGGTTTACGTTAAGTGCACTAATTCACGTTCAAGTGAATGAAAGTATCTATTATTGAAAGAAGAGAGACTCATTTTCTTCATGCGTATTGGCGTGTTGCATGCGAATTCGTGGTTAAAAATAGATGCATCGTATTTTAGTCTTCAGAAAACCTCCGAAAAGTACTCAGAAAACTGAAGAACTGTGATAGAAAATGTGCTGCTAGAGTGATATAACAATTATCATGTTTTCACGAATGCTCCACACTTATCCAATAACAGCATAGTAGCAGTTCCACCTTATCTTTAGGAAATTACTGAACAGTGGCGGATTTAGGGGGGAATAGGTGAATTCCCCCGTAACACGGTCCAGAATTAAAGAAAAAATTGTTGAAACATAAAATATATAATAGATAACATGAAACTTACTACAGACAGACAAAATCAACCCAATTAACTCGACAGTTAGGAAAATTAAGGGAACTTATTGCACATCTATGTCTTGTAGTTTGGGTTTATCTATTTTATGTATTCTAGGGTTAGTGTTTTATTGGAAGTCACCCCCTCTCCCAAGGCGAATGTTCCGCCACTGCTACTGAAGCGCCTTCAAAAAATTGAGGAACAACCACAATAAGTGCTACTAGAGCAGAACAAGACATCTCACGTTTTCACGCATGCAGAATAGAATGCCTCTAAAAATCATTAGATATGCCGATGAAGCAGTAGTTTTTGCAAATAGCTTAGATGATTTGCAAAAAATAATCTCCAGCATATTTTCTATCGCAGTTCTTCAGTTTTCTGAGGACTATTCGGAGGTTATCTGAAGACTAAAATATGATGCATCTATTGTTGACCACGAATTCATATGCAACACGCAAATATGCATGAAGAAAATGAGTCTGTCTTCATTAAGTAATAGAAATTTTCATTCACCTGACCGTGAATTAGTGCACTTAAAGTAAACCGAATACCTGAATTTAAGAACTTCAGAGGGCTGTAGTTCGAGAATCATAGTTTTTCAGACCTAGGTGCCATGGACTTTTTTAATCTACTCACTGAGAACTATCATTGACCAACGTTTCGTTAAATTTGACCGGGACCACTTTTCCATAAGGAGTGTTCCGTGGTCCTTTCCCTGCTATTTCTGGCGTTTCTTTGAAATTGGAGGAAGAAGAAAACGAGAATAAACGAGAAGTTGGATCTGTGGGATAGATAAAGAAATAAGAGACATATACGTGAAAGATACCTAAGGATGATAGATTCAAAAAAATAAAATGGAAAATAAGCCTAAATATGATAACTATTCAACAAATAAAATATTTTGTAATTTAAATCGTTAGGTATAAATAGAGAATGATTTTTTTCAAAAATACTTACTGTGTTACAACTTTCTGGTCAATCAATATTTCTTTTACATATTTTGTTTTGCTTTTGATTTTCTTATAACGAAATCTTGAATAAATTAAATCCTTTGAAGTCTATGAACTAATAAACATTCGAAATACACTTTCTCCAGTGTATATTTAAATAGTTTTTTCATTTTTAACCAAATCTATTATTCTTTTAAAGTCTACCAAACTTCATGTACATAGTACTTTTAAATTATTACTCGTAAAATAAACCTAAAAATCTTGTTTTGTAAATAGATTTGTGAATGTTATCTACCCTTAAATACAGTGAACACCGACTAAAAACAATGTTATTAAACATATAAATTATTTGCCATTTCTGATTGGTTATTCTTCTATTTGCCATTATTCTTCACCAAATACCTACACTGAATAGTAATGGACACATAATACATTCCTGCTTAAATCTTCTCCTGAATTCAATTTCTGAACTGGGTTCGTTATCTATTACAATTTGCACTCCTAGATTCCAGTAAAGATTCTTAAGTCCCTTTTGTCTATGTTTTTTGTCTTTAGAATTTGAACTAATTTTTCATGTCTTACTTTGTCAAATGCTTTTTCAAAATCAACGTAACAAACTCGCACATCCATATTCCTATTCATGCATATTCGAGCTATGACATTAAAAGCTAAAAACTGACTATCCTCTATCCTATAATTTGTCAACATGAATTTATTGGTAATGATATTGTTCTGTATTCACTGCAGTCTTTAGCGACTGCATTTTTAGAAAAAGCGCAAAGGTGGGTAGTTACCATTATTTCTGTATATTATGTACGGTTTTGTATATCGTGTTAAACAAGTCTACTTACTATAATGTCTAAGGTTTCATCATTGATGTATTCAGTCTATCTCTTTAAATTTCAACAATAGTTTTTCATTTGTATCTTTCAGTATTCTCGGTTTTCTTTTTCTATTGTTGTATTAATTCTTAATATTTTGTGTGTGAGTGAAAACTATCCTGTACTTTTCTGGTATTCCTCTATATCTGCGCATTGTTCTTTTAACCGTTCTTCTTTCGCTTGCTTAATTTTGTATTGTATTTATTTATTCGCACTGTCCTTAAAACCTAATTTTGCTCACTACTGGGTTGTGATCTGATCTACAGGGTGCGCCAAACCTCTGGTTTTCTTTGATTACGGCTAAATGATGGGATATACAACAAAATATGTTTAACAAAATTAATGTATATCGAAGCCGCCTATTAAAATTATTTTCGATTATACAGGGTGAATCAGAACGACGGTACGAACCAAAGTTGTGTTTCTTTAAACACCCTATATATTAAATCATTTTTGAATGTATTTTTTAAAAATATTAAGAAGTTATATAAGGTATTATAGGCCTAAAGTTAACAATTTTCGAAATATGTATTTACATTTTTATTGAGAAAAATGGTAACATTTATAGGGCTGTGGATTACGTTTCCAAGGTAATAAAAATTTAAATGACATGTCAAAGTTTTTTTAGTATACTGTTATTTTTAAATAAATTAACATATTTGACATATAGCCATAAAATATACACTGTGATCACTATTTGTAAATACAAAATTTTCTCATTTTTTTAATGGGACTTTTATATTATGGGATTTTTATATTAATATTGCCTTTTATAGTAAATATAACAACCTTTTTTTGGTATAAGGTTGTATGTACCTAGCATGTTTCGTATTGTAGATATTTAAAAAAACTATAGATTTTACGTTTTTGCGGATTTTAAAAAAAAATTGCAAAAAAAATTATTATAATCTGGTTTTAGAAACACATTAAAATATCAAATATGAAAATAAAAACATAATTAAAGATTAAAATAAATCGTATACTAGTACAATTTAATTGAATTTAATAATTGAAAATTATTTTACAAAAAATATTTTACCATACTAATGAATGCATAAATTAGTTACTAAATTAAATAAACGACCAAATTTGATATCTAGGTACCTTAGTAATTTTTCTATCACAGCAACTTTCCTGTACCAAATTAATTGTTAGTTATATTGTACCTATTTACGAGTAAGATCAGTTAAACTTTTAATTTACAATTTACCTTTTAAATTTACTTACATCTTGAGAACATAATTAGGTATAAAGTATGCTTTGAAACAAATGAATGTTAAATGTATCAGCCAAATTATTTATTAATATAAATCGTATTAACTGGTAGATACTATTAGATACTATTTACTTCATAATATACTTCTATAACGTTCATTTGTTTCAAAGCAAAGCGATAGCAAAGTAAAGCAAAGCAAAGCAAAGTTATACGTTCTCAAGATGTAGGTAAATTAAAAAGTTAATAACTGATCTTACTCGTAAATACAATTTAACTAACAAAATTGGGTACAATAAAGTTACTAGAGTAGAAAAATTTCTAGGGTAGATTTTAAAATTGGTTGTTTAATTTAATAATTAATTTATCCATATTAATTACTTATTATGTAGTATGGTAAAATATTGTTTGTAACATAATTTTAAAGTTCTTAAGTTCAATTAAGTTGCATACGTTTTATTTTAATCTTTAATTACGTTTTTATTTTTATCTTTGATATTTTAGTGTATGTTTCTAAAATCAGATTATAATTTTCTGTTTTGCAAAAAAATTTAATGAAAATAATCGCTGATATAAAATATCCGCGAAACGTAAAATCTATAGTTCTTTTTTAAATATTTACAAAACCAAACATTCTATGTACATGCAACCTTACACCAAAAGAAAGGTTGTAATATTTACTACAAAATGCAATACTAATATACACGGTGTTCCATAAAAAAAATGACAAAATTTTATATTTGCAAATAGTGATCACACTGTATATTTTATGGCTATAAGTAAAAGATATTAAATTATTTAAAAATGACACTATATTATAAAAACTTTGACTTACCACTTAAATTTTTATTAGGTACCTTGGAATGATATTCCACAGCCCTATAAATATTACCATATTTTTCAATAAAAATGTAAATATTTCGAAAATTATTAACTTTAGGCCTATAAGACCTTATACAAATTTTTCATATTTTTAAAAAACTATAGTCAAAAATGATTTAATATATAGGGTTTTCCATTTAAAAAAAATACAACTTTGGTTCATACCGTCGTTCTGACTCACCCTGTATAATCGAAAATAATTTTAAATTATAGACGGTTTTGATATACATTAGTTTTGTTAAAAACATTTTTTGTATATCCGATAGTCTAGCCGTAATCAAAGAAAACCAGAAGTTTGACGCACCCTGTATGTAGGCACTTGAATATGTTTTTGCTGATATAATTCCGTTCCTGTACCTTTGTTTCGAATGCAGTAGTGCAGAACTATTTAGAGAGGCAGTCAACAGGATCCGAATAGCCATGATGATTTCCAACCTTCGATAGAAGGTGGAACTTAAAGAAGAAGAGGACCTTTGTTTCTTATAAACCTCTCCTCTTAATCTTCTGATGACTTTCACTGTTTAGTTTTCTATTTGGCATTTTAAACAATGTATTCGCTATAACAAAATTATTGTTTTGGCAAAATTCGATAAGCCTATCACCCATTTCGTTTCTGTTACACAGACCGTGTCCTTCTATAGTTAGATATTTCTACTGGTTCTTCCCTAACTTTTGCGTTAAAATCTCCCATTATAATTGTAACATCCTGTGTTTTATTGGATTTCAAAATATTGTCTATGTCTCCGTAAAAAGTTTCAATATCGCTCTCTGGTTTGTCAGCAGTTGAAGCATAAACTTGTATATATATAACGTTTATTTTGGTCTTGTTATGGTTTAATCGTATGAGTATAATTCTACGTGAGTACCTATGGGATGAAATTTACTACTGCTTTATCATTGTCTTTGTTTAGTATTCTTCTGACACCATATCCGTGTGAACCGTCGTAAAATACGAATAATGACTTTACTAGTTCACTCTTACGTCGTAGAGCTGCAGTACTGTCTGAGTTGTCTATCTTTACCGCGTAATTATAAATTTAATGGTGCGCAGAATTACCCGGTGCGCATCATTCTCCTTGACTCTCCCCTAGTAAAGATATTTTTAAAAATCCGAATTTTCAGAAGTTAAAGATCAAAATTAGCAATACACAAATGTCAATCGGGAATACACGCTTCTGTCATAGATCATATAAGAGTTTGATTTATAGTTTTAATGTTAAGTAGTTTTGCTTTTAGTTGGTGTACACTATGATCTCTACAATAATTTATTAAGTTGCTAGAACCAGTGAAAACTGGAATAACTTGTGAAATGTTTGTAAAAAAGACTTCTTACCAAATGTACGATTAAGATTTCATTTGATATAAAAGAAAAAGGTTCAAAGGTTTTCTAAAGAGCACAAGAGTTCTTTCTGTTCGTCCTCTTTTGTTTTTCTTACTTTTTTACTTGTTTCTTTTCGTTCACCTTAATATTTGTTTAATTCTTATTGTTTATAGGTACTATATTATGTAGGTTAATATAGATGATGATATGTTATGTTCAAAATATAATTGAAATGTCCATTTTCTACTTAAGTTCAATTTTCTACTTAGTCCAGTCGGGTTAGACGAATAACAAACCACAGACCTAACCTTGCATTAGGAGCTGCCCCAAATTTTATTTTTTTAATCTTTAGGGGGGTCAATAGTAGTGTAAATTTAAAATCTCAACTGAATTCCGCCATTGCGTTAGCCGCCATCTTAATTTTAAACGAGAACGGTTTTTGCTCAATATCTCCGCCATTTTCAACTTTTCGAAAAAAATTATAACAACCAAAATTGTTGAAAATGTAATTTTCTATCATTTCTATTTTTACAATTTCTTCGTGCCATCGATATTTTCCGAGTTATAGCGGAAAATAGTGACAGTTATATATAAATAGAGCATAATTATTGAATTATCTCGTTTATTGTTAGTTTTACGACAAAAATGTTCCTATACAAAAATAGAGAGAATTGAATTCTACACAATTTTAGTTTGTTTCATTTTTTTGCTAAAGTTAATATTTAAGGTAGTATGTATGCGATAATGGAGCGAGCGTAAGACCTGATTGATTTTGTAGCAATTGTTTTTGTTCAATATCTACGCCATTTTCAACTTAAATTGTTCCAAATATGATTTCCTACAATTTCTTTTTAACAATTTTTTTCATGCGGTTAATATTTTCCGAGTTAAGTGGGAAAATAGTAAAAAGTAGTGGGGGAGCATAATTACTGAATTGAATCTTTTTTCCTAGCTGCCCCAAATTTTATAATTCTATCGTTTAGGGGAGATCAATAATAGTGTAAATTTAAAATCTCGACTGAATTCCGCGGTTGCATTAGCCGCCATATTGATTTTAAAGGAGAACTGTTGTTGCTTAATATCTCCGCCATTTTTAACTTTTCGACAAAAACGGTACGAACTAAAATTGTTGGAAAAGCAATTTCCTACAATCTCTTTTCCACAATTTTTTTATGCGATCAATATTCTCCGAGTTAAGGAGGAAAATATTGGAAGCGGAGGAGAAGCATAATTATTGAATTGTCTCATTTATTATTAACTTTACGACATAATTGTACATAAACAAAAATAAAGAGAATTATATTTTATACAATTTTTGAAACTTCCAATGAAACACCAACCAAACTAAGTACATAAAAGACATAAATAATAACTTATATGCATTAAGTTCACTTAATTTTATTAACTAGCGGGTTTTATTGGTTGAATTTGTTTGTCGATAATTAAGTTTCATGTCAGCAAACATATTGTAATATTTCAACAACTTTTTTTTAATTTTGGACCCCGTTGGGGGAATTTTCCCATTCCCCCCCTCTTAGACCCGCCACTGGTTCTCTCGAAAAATTGTAGTAAATCGTAATTGCAACAATTTCAGTCCTTACACTTTTTGTCGAAAAGTTGAAAATGGGGAAGATATTGAACAAAAACAATTGCTTTAAAATCAATCGGGTCTTACGCTCGCGCTTTTACCGCATAGTTACTTCCTTAAATATTGATTTTATCAAAAAAATGAAAGAGATCAAAATTGTACAAAATTTAATTCTCTTCATTTTTATATAGGTTAAGATTTGTTGTAAAAGTAATAATAAACGAGATAATTCAATAAATCAATAATTATGCTTTAACTGTCACTGTTTTTCCCCATAACTCGGAAAATATGGACCGCACGAAAAAAATTATAATAAACGAAATTATATAAAATCTCATTTTCAACAATTTCAGTTTGTATATTTTTTGTCGAAAAGTTGAAAATGGCGGAGATATTGAGCAAAAACTGTTCTCGTTTAAAATCAAGATGGCGGCTAACGCAACGATCAAATTCAGTCGAGATTTTAAATTTATACTACTATTGACCCTCCCTAAATATTAGAAAAATAAAATTTGGGGCAGCTCCTAATGCAAGGTCAAATGGTATCCCGACTGGGCTAACTCTATGTCAATCATTTGTATTGACGTACCTAGATTTTCATTTTAAATGATTATGCCACTAGTCTCAATTTATTTTGCTGGAAATTGGTTTTCTATATTCTATCCTGTCAAAATCTTACAACTGTATTAATCTTCCCCTTCTTCTTCTTCTTCACGTGCCTTGTTCATTCCAAACGTTGGCAATTAACACGGCTATTCTGACTTTCTTTACGGTAGATCTAAATGATTCGGCAGATGACAACCCGAATCATGGCCGCAAGTTTTGAAGCCACGAGTAAGTATCTGCTGTTCCCTGGACCCTTTTGCTGTCTATTTTCCCTTGGATAATTAGCTAAACTACTCTACAGTGCGTTCCTTTAAAGTATGGATATAATACACAATGTAGAACAAAAAAGTCCTATAACATTTTTTTCTAAACTTAACCGTTTCCAAGAAAAAAATTACATTGTTCTCCATATAAGTGAATTTTTATTTTCATAAAAATTTGAATGACGGCAACGTAGCCTAGAAGAACTTGCTGTGACTGTGGAAATTTAACCTAATAACCCCTTGTTTATTTACTGTTTGAAGTGTGATTTTTGGGGTTGTTGACATCGTAGGTACATACCTGCAAAATATGTAATGGATATGGGTTTGGTTGATATTTAAATTATTTTACCTACCAGATGCAACTGACCTACAAACCTGCTTTTTTAATCTTTGGAGTTTTGAGTTGCGCGTTGTTGCCAGACTTCAATTTGCATATCAAAATGTATTTTCGTTTTTTGATCAAACGGATGAATTTAGAAAAAAATGTTATAAGACTTTTTGCTCTACATTGTGCCTTCTACCTATACCTTTAAGAAACGCACCATTTTCGGGGACACCCTGTATATTTACTGTGCCTCATAACCAAGTATTCCAACTTTCTTCTCTTTATAGTTATTCCTACCTCTCTCTCTTCACCTATCCGGCGTAGTACCTCCTCGTTGGTCACACGATCGGTCCAGGATATAGGCCCACAATTCGAATGCCTCTACTTTCTTCACTATTGTTGCGGTCATTGTCCACTAATCTTCCCCTACTGCTCTTATTTCTTATGGAAGGTTTTCTTACTAATTTTTCCATTTTCCATTGATTAACAATACGTTCTTGGTTTCTTTACGAGTATTCGTATGTACTCATGCTCGTGCTCTTTGGAACGAAAATACTTGATAAAAATGTAGCAAAAAATACATGTAATATATTTACTGTGCATTTGTGTGATTGTATCTAGAATTTTAAAATGTAAAATTGTATATAGTAAATAAACAAGTAACATAATCTATTAAATATCGATATTTTTATTGAAAAATCCATTTCTTCATTCACTCTACGCTGGTTAACAAAACCTGGAAATAACAAAATCCTGAAAAGGGTGGAACACTTTACACACAGATATCTGGGTAGCTGGAGTGACTGCAGGGTTGAAAGTGATGAGGAAAGGACCCCGCACAAACCTTAGGGAAAATAGGTCCCAGTGGATTTCGTTCATACTTTGGGAAAATACTCTTTGAAGCATCCTGATAAAAAGTTCTCATGGGCACAACTTAATCGTATGAAGGATTTTCAAGATATAGAGGTCCAAACTCGGAAAATTAAGTAAGATTTACGGGGTATTCCAATTCCGTGAGTTACTGGTTATTTGGAAACATGTAGAAGTTTGGATCAAGGAAAAGTACTAGTAGTCTAGGATTTTTTCCTGGCTATCCAATGGCGACCTTTACTTTGACCTTGACCTTTAACGGACGTCATCTTCTAGAGTTTCGAGGGTTTTAGGCATTAAATTGATATAAACAGATTACTCATGGGTTTTTGGGATCGCAAAACACGAGTATGCCATCAGAATTGCCCTCCGGATGACGTGGTGGCCAGGGCCACTGCAAGGTACATCATATTCTAGAGTTTCGATGGTTTTCGGCATTTAATTGATGCAAATTAATTACTGGAGGGTTTTTTGAGGTCGCTAAACACGAATATGTCACCAGAACCGACTCCCGGAGCACCTGGTTTCCAAGGTCAATGAAAGGGGCTCCTGGAGTTTCGAGGGTCTTTGGTACTACATTGATGCAGACGGATTAATTATAGGTTTTTGGAGTTGCTGAACACGAATACGTGATCACATTGTGCCTACGGCACAATGTGATTCGTGGGTCGGACCTGATAGTGTATGCATGTTCAGCAACCCCAAAAACCTAAGAGTAATTCATTTGATTCCTCCGACAGTCCAGACAGTCAACTCCAGAAGATAACCTGTCTAAGGTACCAGGTGCTCCTGTGTCTGTGCTGATCACGTATTCGTGTTCATCAAGCCCAAAAATCTATAACTAATCCGTTTGCATTAATATAGTAACAGAGACCCTCGAAACTCCAGGAGGCCCTTTCATTGACCTTGGAAATCAGGTGCTCCGGGAGTCGCTTTTGGTAGCATATTCGTGTATAGCGACCTCAAAAATTCCTCCAGTAATTCATTTGCATCAATTAAATGCCGAAAACCATCAAAGCTCTAGAAGATATGACGTCCCTTGCAGTGGCCCTGGCCAACACGTCATCCGGAGGGCAATTCTGATGGCATATTCGTGTTTTGCGATCCCAAAAACCCATGAGTAATCTGTTTATATCAATTTAATGCCTAAAACCCTCGAAACTCTAGAAGATGACGTCCGTTGAAGGTCAAGGTCAAAGTAAAGGTCGCCATTGGATAGCCAGGAAAAAATCCTAGACTACTAGTACTTTTCCTTGATCCAAACTTCTACATGTTTCCAAATAACCAGTAACTCACGGAACTGGAATACCCCGTAAATCTTACTTAATTTTCCGAGTTTGGACCTCTATATCTTGAAAATCCTTCATACGATTGAGTTGTGCCCATGAGAACTTTTTATCAGGATGCTTTAAAGAGTATTTTCCCAAAGTATGAACGAAATCCACTGGGACCTATTTTCCATAAGGTTTGTGCGAGGTCCTTTCGACCAGAATAGAACTTGTACGAAAAAGCTTTATTAGCTGACGTTCTTTATTGTGCAGTAGAAGTCTGTCATTATGTCCATTGACCAGACGTCCAAGAGTATTAAAGTGCTACGTCTGGTCCGTTTTGTTCTAAGGATGTGAAACTCAAACATGAAGAAAACAAAAACGAAGAATCTCAACAAATTAAAAGCGTTCGAGTTGTGGTGTTACCATCGAATGCTCAGAATCCCGTTGACAGCTAGCACACATATCTAACGAACGTGTGCTGGAGACCATACACAAAGAGCGAGAATTAATCAACATCATAAAAATGAGAAAGGTTCAATACTTCGGTTATATAGTGAGAGGACCTAAATACCGCTTACTCCGGTTGACCATTCAGGGCAAAATCGAAGGAAAACGCTGGATTGAAAGAAAACAACTGTCCTGGCTGCGTAACATTAGACACTGGGCAGGTGGAACGGTCTAGGAATTGATTTATATAGCTGCCGACCGAGAAACATTTCATCAGCTTGTTAATAAAACAATAGCCAACGTTTGAAAGCAAGCACGGCACACAAAGAAGAAGAACGCTGGTTACATTCAGCGATCAACAGGTAGCCAAAACGCGTTCCAAGATTGCGGCTGTAATTTTGAATATTTTTTTCGAGATATTTGGCACACGTATTCGTAATATAATAAAGAATGGCGGTACAGAGCGCAATTTAAAAAATATATTAATACATATGTGGAAATTACTCTAATTAAATACAATATTAAAAAAACGAACCTGTACCGCCATTAAGAAGAACAAAAAAATACACTTTCTTCAAATAAACTTTTTTATTCGATGCCTAGATTTTGTGTCATTTTGGAACTACTAATGAAATAAAACATTTTAGTAGTTCCAAAATGACAAAATCTAGGCATCGGATAAAAAAAATTATTTGAAGAAAGTGTATTTTTGAAGTTATACTTCTTTACGCGCGATATGAGGGTGAATTTTTATATGTTAAAATCTACGATCCGGGCGCATGCGCATTATAACTTTGTTCTGATTGGATGTTCAAATGACATGTCAAAAAATTATTCAATATGGCGGCTGTGGCACAGCTGTGGTTTCATAGAGAAATAAAAAGAATGTTGTTTTTATTTCTCTATGTGTGGTTTTATTATTTATGGTTGTTGCGTTTTGAAATTTGTGGGAAAAGAAACAACAAACAAAAGTTAGTTAATAGTGATACTGCCTTTTTAAATAGTTTTCATATATATTTTTTGACTTTTGGACAAGGAAAACTCATTCTAATTTGGTAAGTAGTTTTTATTATAATCATATTGTGATTATACATTTGGATTAGGTTGGAATAAATTTATTTTCTCAAGAATGGGGATTTTAGAGAGAAATCCGAAATTAGGTCCGATTTTTTTTTTTAAATTATGATTTTTTGGCGTAGATTTATTTATCTAGTAGGTATGTAATGCTTTGATTTACATACTTAATTTGATTACCAACAAAAGTTCTACCAATCTTCATCTAAGTAATATATTGTTTTCTTACTGCTTTGTCATATTTTAATATTTTCTTCCACAAAAATCAAACTACATAATTTGATTAGGTAAATTCAGAACAACTGTCAAACAGTAAAACGTTCAGAAATCATTTTTTCTTTGTGGCATTTTTCAATGTGTTTGTGTGCGTTATATTCTTTTATTTTTTAAAATTTTTGATATTGTCTTAATAAAATTTTTTGGAAAGTAGTATTAAGATTCGTTTAATATTTAAATGAAATATAAATAAACTGTTTAAAGTACATTATATCAATTTCGTTAAAATCACATAATATGTAATAGAAGTATAACTTCTTACGTGCGTACAAAGTACACACACATTCTTTTTTTTTTGTCAGAACTTGCCGATTCCGTGATTCTTTTAATTAATTTTTTTTTGTTTATACGAAGAGTCAATACATGTTTGATAACTTTTAACCCGATGCCGCACTGCAGGATGCTAGACGGTGGTTTGGAGGGTGGATTTTAAAGGTGGATGGTGGAGGGCCGCTGCATCCTGGACGCAGTGAAAGCATAGGCGTAACCAAGGGGGGTGTTTTGGGTACCAGTGCCCCTCAGAGACCTTCCAGTAGTTGTAACCCCCCCCTTAGGATCATCCTGGTGGTTACGCGTATGAGTGAAAGAGTGAAATGAAGTCAGAAGTCAGTATCCAACTGACTGCTGAGGAATCGTTTGTTTCATTTGTTACGTTACATTTGGTTTGTTTTTAGCATATCGTCCTATTAGAGGTAAAACTCACTAACTACACTTTTCAGAAAGTGGAGAAAAATCTTTTAAATTCACTTGACTTGAATATTGGATTTTTTTTAATGCAACTGCAAAGAATAAATAAAACAGTATGTTAAGCCATGTTTCGTCACATAGTGGTTTTGCTGGGTCCCAAATTGTCCTTCTTTTATACATAGCACTTATTACGCTTTCCTCCATAGCCAGGCTACCCGGATGGAATATCAAACACGACTGATTTGGGTGGATAGACGCCTGGCGGACCACTGGATGGTGAGATGGTAGCGGGAGGCCACATGCGGCTACCGTCATTTTGTTATTCGTGGTATAAGTAGCTGGATGGTCGTCAGGCAGGTATCTACCATCCTACCAAACTTTCTGCAGTGTGGCATCGGCCTTTGGCTCATTTTATTTCTTGTCTGTTCATAAAACATTCTTAGCTGAATGGTTGTACGTTTGAACGTTCTAGTGTCTATTATTACATCTGAGTTTGGTCGAAAGAAATGCGACCCACTCCACTGCCTGAAAAGCTTCAGCTAGCTGGACATACTCATGTCTTTGCTTCTTCTTACTGGCGGCTTGAAGGATGAGGGTGACAAAGAAAACCAACTCAATGATTATATAACTGTATTACGCTAAACCTAACCTACTGGTATTAACTTACTATCTAATTTATGTAAAAATACGTAAACATTCTTAAATACAGAAAAAATAGACGAAACAATTCAAAACAGATATAAATAACTTCCCTATTCGCTTGTCGAGCTCTCAATTCTCCTCTAAACGGAGAATGGAGCACGCTCATGAAGTCTTTTCTTATCACTGTTTTAAAAAATAATCTCCAAGTTATTCTAATATGTACAATATTAACCATTTTATTTACAATGTACATTAATACAATCTAACTGTTCCTAGCGATTCGTTATCAAATCAAAGTAGATTGGAAATTCAAAGAAAGCTCTGCAATTGAACCGTCCGAACAGTGAATGAATGAATTGTCTGTAATTTTGTTGTTTTTTTTAAGAATCATAGTCGAGGAAATGAAGCATTTTGGCTCGCAATTTTTTCGTCCAACATGGATTTACTTGAAATTTTCACAGAAGGTAGGATAGTCCAAGGATCATTTTCTATATCATGTCGCTGTACGCTAAAACCTTGGGGTGGGAATTTTTTATTAAATTTTAACCATGTAAATCGATGTAAAACGTGAGTCTAAGAAAAAATATTTTTTACATTTTTTTCGTAAAACTAATATTTTTCGAGTTATTCGCGGTTGAAAGTAACAGTTTATCGACGAAAAAATCCACTTTTTTAGAGAGTTTTTTGAGAATAACTCCAAAAATATGCATTTAAACAAAAAAACAGTAGCTATCGAAATTGTGTCTTTTGTAACACAAATCAAATTCTTTTTCTATAATATTTTTACGCCCAATACAAACCGAGATACGGCATGTTAAAAGTTAGCTTTTTCGTCAAATGTATAATTTGAAATATTCAAAGCCAAATAACGGGAAAACTTGCATTTTTCGAGGAAAACTTAGATAATCTTTACTCAAGGATACAATTAGATCTTTCAAAAGAAAAAACAAAAAGTTTCTAGCATAAAAATTGAGTGACTTATGATCAAAAAAGGTCGGCACCTGCTTTTCTTTATGAAAAGATCAGTGAAAAGAACCCCCTAACTACCCTCCTAATTAAAAGTTGGTCTTCACTTTTTTGTAATTCCTTTTATATTTGTATTATCAATACACCCAAGAAGTTTGACCCATTTAAAAGGCCTAATTTTAGAAAAATTGGAGTTTAAAGAAAAATTGATTTTTTGCAATTTCGTATTTTTCACCATTCTCTTCAAAATATCTCCGAAACTACTAGAGATACGAAAAAATGATAGACTACTAAATTGTAGCTTTTTTCGTCAACTAAAATTTCGTAGTGCATAGATTTTCATTACAGTGAATAGTTAGCGAGATATAGCTGTTTAAAACCTCTATTTACGAGCAAACAACCCCTTATCGAGCCCTTTAAATCCACCCCGATTTAAAACTAAGGGATCTTACGGAATTTAATTTATATAGTCTTATAGCTCTTCAAAAATCCTACAAAATCATTTTTGAAAAAACTTTTTATCGCCAAAAATAAAGGAGCTATGTTTGTAGTTTTTTTTCGAAAAATTCGAATAGTCCGCTTATAGAGCATTTTCAATGTATTTGTATATAATACCACAGAACCAGTTCGTATACTGGAACATGACATGAAATTATTTATATTTGTAAATTCGTATTTTTGTGTAAATAAATGTTTTTGTAATTCTTTTTCTTCAAAATGTTCTTGTCGTTTTTAAGGGTTGAAATAGGGGTGTAGCGATGGATCGCCTCCACGTGGTGCACCCTGGGTAACGCCAAATGATCCATCCTCCCAATCCTAAGGTGTAACACCATCGTGCCGACGGGATGCATGGTACAGGGAGTAAAGTGTATCTAAAGCGATGCCCTAGAGAGATGGCGAACTCTGGGGGATTATAGCCTTAGCACGGTAAGGGCGCACTGCCGTGCCTGACAGCAATTCGTCCCAACTCGTGGGAACAAATATGGAGAACGAGATTGAAAAAACAAACACAAAAACGGGAACGGACACAGAGGTGACTTCAGTCGTGGATTCTGTATCTGTCCCAAATACTGAGCCAGAAGTTGTTCCAAGCGGAACAGACTCTGCACAAAGTAGCAAAAAACGCCTTTCTGGAGCTCAAAAAAGAAAGATGACGAAAAAGGCAAAAATGGCTGCTGGAACATGGACCACAGCAAATCCCCATAAAAACAAAACGGGAGTACTGGTAAAACCCGAGGGTAAAAAGAGACCGCGGGAGAATACCATTACCCCCCCGCAACAAAGGGTTGCTAAGAGACCAAGGAGCTCTCATGAGCAGACTAGGTCATACAGCAATGTCACAAAAGTATTCAGGATAGCGGTGGCACACAGGCACCATCCGGATACTCAACTAGATCAGGCTCACGCAGACCTGATCATCAACAAACTAAAGCTAGCAGTGGATGAGGCTCCTGTTGGAAGTCAAAATCAACTGCTACAGTTCCATAAAACATCGTTTAGCGCAGGTACTCTGTGGGTAAACTGTGCTAACGAACATACCAAAAAATGGACCACTGAGGTGGTAAGGACTATGGAGGGCCTGTGGGAAGGAGTCGACTTAAATGTGGTCGATCCCAGCCACATGCCAAAACGCCCTATGGTCCTCGCCCGCATCCCCGAGAAAGAGGCTGAAGAATCAACAGTCAGAACCCGTTTAGAGAGGCAAAATAAAGACCTTAAGACGGAAGACTGGTTGTTGAAAAATCGGAAGGTCGGAGAGGACATGCAAATCCTCGTATACACGATCGACGAGGTCTCCTATAAAACATTGAAGGCTGCAAATTTCAAGGCGTATTACAGACTTGAAAAGATATCCTTCAAAACCATCAGAGGCATTGATGGCTCCAATCAGAATCCTGCAAGCGAATCTCCAGCATAGTAAGTCAGCTTCGGCAGAACTTACTGTCGCCATGAGAAGGTTTGATGTAGCCTTGATACAAGAACCCTGGGTTTACAAGGGCAAAATAAGAGGTCTATCGGGTATTGGTGGAGAGCTTATATATAGCCGATCTGCCGATGTCCCGAGAACTTGCATAATAGTCAAACGAAACATCAAAACACTGCCGTTGATAAATCACTGTTCCAGGGATTTAACCACGGTAAAGATGAAGATCATAGATGGAGGAGGGGTGAAGCAGATAGTTTTCGGATCAGCATACCTCCCATATGATGATCCCGAACAACCACCATCAAGGGAATTGGAGCAGCTAGTGAGAGATTGCAGGAAAAATGGATTCCAATTGATCATTGGCTGTGATGCGAATGCGCACCATCTGACTTGGGGCAGTACAAACACCAATGCAAGAGGTGAGTCAGTACTACAGTTTATAATGCAACATAATTTAGACATATTAAACGTAGGAAACAAACCAACCTTCGTGACTTCACGACGGAAGGAGGTGATTGATATAACAGTTGCCACGACTAACGTGGCTAGAACTGTGAAAAACTGGCATGTGTCAGATGAGGTGTCCTTTTCAGACCATCGACACATTTGTTTTGAAATGACAGGCAATGAGCTTATCAAGGAAACTTATCGTAATCCTCGTAAAACAAACTGGGAAGCATATCAAGCAGACATAGAATATAGCTTAGGCAGGATTAACGGGAAGATAAGGCATACATTGGACCTAGACATGGCTGCCGAACAATTTCAAGAGATTGTCACGTCAGCGTTCGAAGACAACTGTCCGGAGATAGTCAGGAATTCCAACAGGAAAGTTCCCTGGTGGAATCATAATCTTGCAAATCAAAGGACAGAGGTTAGACGAAAATTTAATTTCGCCAAAAGGTCAGGCGAGTGGGGCGATTATCGCAAAGCTCTGACTGACTACAATAAGGAACTGAGAAGGGCAAAAAGAGAATCGTGGAGAAGGCATTGTGAAGAGATAGAAGGGACTTCAGAAATGGCAAGGCTCCATAAAGTTCTCTCAAAGGACCCTCAGATAAGTATTCCCTCGCTCCAAAAAGAGTCAGGTGAATACACTCAGAATGGTGAAGACACCCTGAAAGAGCTTTTCAGGGTGCACTTTCCTGAGGCTGAGACAAAACTGATACCACTAGACACATGGCAAACCGGACTGGATATCATGAATTATGGTTCTAGGGAAAACTGGCATGTGGCAAAAGAAGTTATAAACCAGGACAATAAACTCATTCGAGCCATATAAATCACCGGGTCCGGACGGGATTTATCCAATACTTCTACAGAAGGGAAACGACCTTCTTTTCAAAAAATTGTGTAAGATACTGCAGGCTAGTTTAGGGCTGGGGTACATACCAAAAGCATGGAGGCTGATAAGGGTGGCTTTTATACCCAAACCTGTCAAAATCGGACAGGAAAGGGCCAAGTCTCTGCGGCCATTAAGTCTGATGTCATTCGTACTGAAGACCTTAGAAAAACTGCTCGATAGGCATATCAGGGATGGTGTATTGGTTGAAAGTCCGATACATCGGGGACAATATGCATATCGAGTGGGAGTCTCCACAGAAACGGCACTGCACCATCTTGTACAGAGAGTGGAGTACGTTCTAGAAAACCAAGAGGTGATGTTGGGTGCATTTCTCGATATTGAGGGAGCATTTGACAACACCTCTTACGATGCGATCACAAGGGCGATCCGTCTAAAAGGAATAGACGAAACAAGCTGTAGATGGATAGACTGCATGCTGAGAAACCGTGTGATATATGCTACGTTGCTAGGGGATACAGTGTCAGCTCAGGTAGCCAGAGGCTGCCCACAGGGGGGAGTCTTATCTCCTCTATTGTGGAATCTGGTCATGGATGGCCTGATAGCTAGACTCGACAACGATAGGCATCACGTCCTGGTCTATGCGGATGACCTAGTCATCTTAGCCCACGGAAAATTTAATGGTACAGTCAGAGATCGAATGCAACACGCTCTGACAGTAGTTACAGAATGGACTTCAAATGTAGGGCTTAACATCAGTCCTCTAAAGTCCAAAATCATGAAATTTACTAAAAGAAGGAATTCAGAGGAATTGGGTCCTCTAAGTCTAAATGGTATACATTTAAATCTGGTGAGTGAAGTAAAGTATCTCGGGATAATATTAGACTCAAGACTTACTTGGAATCAGCAGATAGAAAGAATAACGAAGAGAGCGGTATCTACGTTAATGGTAGCCAGACGTACTCATGGAAAAATGTGGGGTTTGAGACCAGACATGGTATATTGGACTTATAACATGGTAGTAAAACCCACAATTACATATGCATCAGTGGTATGGTGGCCAAAAGTGCAGCAAAAAAGTGCC
The DNA here is from genome assembly GCF_917563875.1 of Diabrotica virgifera virgifera. Taxonomy (NCBI): domain Eukaryota; kingdom Metazoa; phylum Arthropoda; class Insecta; order Coleoptera; family Chrysomelidae; genus Diabrotica; species Diabrotica virgifera. The sequence goes on from NC_065443.1 coordinate 292,411,646, forward strand.
ATCATCAAATTAAGCAAGGTGCAAAGACTTGCTTGTCTCGGGATCACGGGGGCTATGAGGGGCACACCTACGGCAGCTATGGAGGCACTACTGGATCTCCCTCCTTTACATATAACAATAAGAGGTGAGGCGAGAATGGGCTATTATAGACTGCGAGAAAACCTGAGCAACGTACCAGTTAAATCAGGACATAGTAAAATAACGAATGAAATTAATGATGCCGAATGGATGATGATTTCTGACCATATGACATCAAGATATATGCCTGAAGTACCTTTTCAAGTGGACATTTGCCCACGAGACGAATGGGACAGAGGAAACTCTCGACCCAGACTGCAGGGTTGCACCTGGTATACGGACGGGTCTAAAACTGCAGACGGTTCGGGCGCAGGAATATTCTATAGTGGTGGAAATTTCAACATTTCTATTCCACTGGGAGAATGTACCTCCGTATTTCAGACAGAGATTTTTGCAATCTTGCAGTGTGCAAGAGAAAACAACCTGAGGGCATTCGAACTGCAGCGGGTTAACATATGCACAGATAGCCAAGCAGCCATTGGGGCTCTTATAAGCCCTAAGGTGAACTCTAGGCTGGTGTGGGAATGTCGACAAGAACTTGATAGACTGGCACAACATAACAGTGTTATACTGGTATGGGTTCCAGGTCATCGGGGCATATACGGCAATGAAAGAGCTGATGCACTTGCCAAGAGAGCATCAGCTACAAAATACCTGGGTCCAGAGCCGGCCGTGGGAGTGCCAAAAAGCACCGTCCGCGAACGAAAAAAAGCCTGGATCCGAAGCCAACACAACTCACACTGGGAGAGTGTACCCGGTCAAACACATGGCAAGATGTATATCTGACGGACATGTGCTAGTAGAGCTGAGTTACTGCTGAAAACAAGCAGGAATCAGCTCAGAGTCATAACAGGTTTCCTCACTGGACATGCGCCAGTTAAGGGTCACCTGCATACAATGGGGCTGTTTCATGGAGACTTGAGCTGCAGACTCTGTAACAGAGAACCTGAAACAGTCAACCATATTTTGCATGACTGTGAGGCATTGGATCGGAGGCGGCAAACACTTTTCGGAGACATCGAAATGACTCCAAAATTATATGGCACCCACCCACTAGACCTGTACAAGCTGGTACAGGGTTCCAGAATTCTGGAATGGGTTTCATAAACAATGGAAGATGTACAATAAGCCAAGTGGCTGCAGTACAACCGGTTCACAACAGACGGCTTCCAGGAAAAAAAAAAAAAAGGGTTGAAATATGATATTATATCCTTTAGCATAAAACAATCATTATTTAACCAATAAAAACCAAATGTTACCCATATTAAAGTTTACAATGTTTGTATATAATTTTTGACAATAAGGGGTAGTTTACACCCCTAAAAATAATCAACGCCCTTGAGCATGATATAGAATATGAAGTACAGGGTGAAATGATCCTAATCTCAAATTTTTATGTAAATCGATGCAAGCCGAAATTATTCTTTTAGGATAAGTCAATTTTTTATATATAGCTCCAAAAAGGGTGGTTGTAAGGGTTGAAATATTATATTATACAGTCGAACCCGCTTATTAGAATAACTGTTATAAGAATATCCCGGTTTAAGGAATAGAAATTTGAGGTCCCGAAACGTTTCTATTAGCCACCTATGATCGGTTATTAGAATATCCCGGTTTTAGGAATATTTTTACTTGGCACGAAGGCTATTCCAATAAGCGGGTTCGACTGTATCTTAAAGTATAAAACAATTATTATGTAACTAATAAGAACCAAATGTTACAATTTTTTACAATTAGGGGTAGTTTTCACCCTTAAAAAACCAAAAGCGTACAACGGCTCAATATAGAAAACGAACTAGAGGGTGAAATGAGCCTAATCCCAAATATTTGTACAAATCGATGTTGGACGAAAAAATTGCGAGGTTTTGCCATTTTTTCAGTTTTATTTCCTCGACTATCAGTAATAAGAGAGGAACGTAAACTGAAGAAAATTAGTTTTAGAAAAAGAAATTTTATTCGAGGTACAACAAAGATCTTCCTGGAGTACCGAGAAAATAAAGGATACGAGTAATACACAAATTAATATTAAAATTAAACTCACCGAGCTATCTACATTCACTCCGATGTCTTGTTCAGAGTTTCCCGGGTCACAATATCCTAAGCCCCCAGATCTCTTCACTGCACTGTTCACTGATTGCTGCACTACTATCAGTATACTCTTTATTCCTTTGGGATAGTACCATATCTTATTTTTTTTTAATATCTTTGTCAATAATTATTCAGTCACGATTCCTGTACTACCTTACTTAATAATCTCATTATGGATACCATCAATTTCTGATGATTTTCTGTTGATCATTTTCTTGATGGCTATTTGTACCTCTTCACTAGTTACATCTTCATAATTTTCAATATCTACGTTACTTTGATAAACAAATGGCACAGAACAATTCTAACCTGGAGACCATACAAACACAAAAGAACCAGAGGCAGACCTCCTATGAGATGGACAGATGATCTGAAACGAACTGCCGGGAAAAATTGGCTACAAGTAGCGTACAACAAACAACAATGGAAAGGAAGACTTCAAGAGGCTTTTGTTCAGATGTGGAAGTCAATGGCTAGACGAAAAATAAGACGTTACTTTGATATTGTTTTTCGGTGTATAATATATCGGTGTAATTATACAGATTATTGAACTGTTCTGTCCAGGTTGCAGGTTTTATAGTGTTGGTTTGAATTTCATCATTTATTTTCTTCTTTCTTCCTGTTCGCATATTTCATAACTTCTTTTGACTTACATACAGGTCATACTCCTTTTATACTGAGTAAACTTCACCAGTATGTTTACTTTAGTTTCATCTCAAAATTTACTGTTTCTGACTTCATTGGAAATTTCGTACGTCTCCGGGTTCTTGTTGCTTATGTATCTTATGTAGGCATCTCGTTTTTCCTCAGCTGCTGCCTTGACTTCATGTGTAAACCACGGTTTATTGTTTTTGGTCTGTTTGTGCGACTGTTCTTTGTCCTATCGCTTCTGTGACACTACTTGTAACATTATCTTTTAGTTTTGTGCTGAGAATTGCTGACTCATCCGCCGTTTTCTCCAGATTTGGCCCTGTGTGATTTTTTTTGTTTCCAAACCTAAAGTCACTCTCCGGGCAGAAATTTGAGTCGAATGATGAGGTTATCGCCTCCACGGAGGCCTCGACCTCGAGAAAACGTATTTTTAGACAGGTTAAAGAAATTTGAGCATCGCTGGGTCAAGTGTATCGAGATAAAATGAAATGAAGTACTTGTATCGGACTATCCGCTTATAACTGCTGTCAACCCATATCTTTTTTTAATTTATCTTGAGACCAAGATGTACCATTTCTTGTGATTTCTTTGCTTTCAATCTTGTGACCAATTTCTTTGATTTCACTGCATTGCATACAATTGGATACGTGTCCAAATCTAAGACATTTGTAACACTGAACGACCCTTGTAATATACTGTTCTACGGGGCAAAATACCTTATTGAAGGAAACATAATTTGGCAAAACGTTGCCTTCAAAGGTAACATCATCGGTAAGGTAAAAAAGGTGGTAACATCATCGGAAAGCCTTCAAAGGTAATCATCGGATATGAAAATAGTGATAATGAAGGTGAATGGTACCAGCAAGACATTTTCAAAGATATTCCCAATAGGAAAAGAACGTTATTTAACAACAAAAACGAATTCAGTCATTTGAAAAGACTTATTATTTTTCATTTATTCATTTTAAAACTTTTTGATTATTTGAAATTTCCAATCTGATTATTTGAAACTGCTCATCATCTGGTTCTCTTACAGAGCCGTAAGTGTTATCCTGTTAGTATTTTTTGTAGTCAAATAGATACCTTAAAATAAAAAAAGATATACTATACATGTCGAGAATTTTACTAAATCGATATATATCCACAATTTGTTATTTCAGATGTTTTTTATAACACTTAATTATATTAATTGGGCTTTAAACGTCCACTCCATAAACCCGATTCAATGTGCTGTGAAAATTCTATTCATTTTATTTCAGGATTAAAGTTGACTGACATTATTGTATCATTAATTAGATTCAATTGTAGAATCATAGTGTTTTCATGTGCAACAATACATTGTTTTGCTTATCGTTCCTACCATTGCCCATGTAAAGACTGTGCAAACTGTTAGAACAAACTTAGTGCACCCTGAGAAGGCACATTTTGTTGCTTATCACTTGTAAAATAACACTGTTCATACTTTTCACTCACATTGTTCATTAGACAATTGGGATTAGGACCTTGTTCATTTGTGATAAGTATTTGATGCCACATCGTCACACTAGCAATGAATGTGATAATTTATCAAGAAAAAAGGCTGATGCTATTACTACTTTATTTGAGTTATAGTGTTGTAGTATCGGCCCAATTATTAGTCATATTGGCATTTGTGAACTGTATTCTTTGACTCACTAGAAAGACTTTTTCTTCTTCTTAGGGCGCCTGTCCGTTTAAAGCCGTTTAAGTTATACATCGCCCTTTTACTGCATCGTGGTGTGATCGAAATTGTTACCAGTGGTAATATTTTATATCTAATGTATCATCTGCTACGAATTCAGCGTCATTAAAAAATTTTACAGCAACTATACTGGGTCAATTCGACTATTTCGACATTCTTCTTCTGATAAAACTATATACAGATTAGAAAAAACCGTTTTAGGAATCACGCATCCTTTATTAAATACAACAATCTTTTAGAAAAATATTTAAACTAAAAATGTAAAACCTAAATGTAATCTTTCGGTTGCTTCAATATTATAAACAATTAAAAATGTTTGATATGAAAATCTCCTAACTAAATTACATCATAATCAAAATTTCAGTCGATTGTTTCTTTTAGCAGTTCAACAATTTGATCACTAGCAAAATTCAGGTGTGGTCAGTTAATCATGGGACACAAAGAAATGACATATGACATGTATCAATTCAAATCAAACGTGCCGATCGTACCAACCTTCAAAAGTCACCAGTCAAAATTTTGAGCTCAGTTTTACAAATTATTGTGCTTTAAGTACTGTTTACTGATGGGACAAAATACTGTAAAATAAATTCTCTGATTCGTCAGAATGAAAAATTAAAGAGGTGGTAATCCTGACTTTAAACGCGGTTATACAAACACATGATGCTGAATGCTCTACTTATCTAATTCGACAGTTGTATAAAAAAAATCCACAGCAAAGTTGTTTTGTTTCATTGTAAATAAAAGTTGCTTGAGATAGAAGATGGCCTGAAGATATGAAAACGCAATGGCCTAATAATTTTGCGTGAAAATTGGTGAATCTTTGGTCAAGTCAGTGACTAGTGACTGCAAAACCTCATCAATTCTCTAGGGACAGATATATGGATCAATTACGGGGATTTGTTAAAGCAATGTTGGAGAAACAGTGTTGTTAGAGTACACTGAATTGTGGGAACAAACCTTTGAAATGTTGTGTTGGCAGCAGTGACAAGTTCCTGTCCTTTGTAAGAACTGTCATGTCATATCATATAAGTAATAATGTCAAGAAAATGCATGGCGCCTTTTTATAATAGTAATATGTAACATTACGCCTGATATAAAATAAAGAATATTTTTAACACATTTCCAAACATTACTTGAAGAACCTAACAAGTGTAACACCATGACACAGACAAGTTGATCAATAAGGTCGAATTTTGTTGGTTCGACAGTTAAGCCCTATACTTCTTGAGTGAAGTTTTAAATATGATGATGTTGGGTCAAAAACTAATTTATTATGAGACTTGAAGAGAAATTTTTTCACAACCATACCAGCATACATTGCAAAGAGTTCTAAACAATCAAAAATTAACTCGATCGAATTAAGAAGTGGACTTTAGCCAAGATTTTGCTAGTGACCAGATTATTATTCAGTGTCCTTAAAGAAACATTGCTACCTATTGCTTTCTTTTCGCCAACTAACCTTTACAATCCAGTCGGTTATTGATTATAAAACCTAAGCCATACAATTCTACAATAAATAATTTGATTATTTATCGAATATTCGCTAATTGATTGGAAAATTTGATTCACAGCTGTCAATTAATCGAATAATCGAAAACAATCGATTAAGTTTGACTCAAATGAAGCATGTCTATAATGAAAAACGTATTTGAAAACGCGAATGATAGGATGTTACACAAGGTTTGTTCCAACTCGATACAAAACCGTTCTTGAATCGTTACGCGCATGCGCAATAACGAGTAATTATGCGCAGTAACACATTTTTCGTTATTGCGCATACGCGTAATCGTTCAAGAACGGCTGTATCAAGTTGGAACAAATCTACAGTCAAGTAATATCATCTGTAACGACTACGATTATTCATATTTTCACAGAGTGTACTGCATTTGAATCAATCTCAAACGATCTGCAACATACAAATTTTTGGGTAAAAATTTCCGCCTTAATGCTATTTTTGAACATTTCCTAAAGCATTCCACCCCGACATACAGTTTTCTCGTCGAGAAAACTAGTATAAAAACTCGATATTTTCCTTTTTGGTTAAAAAACTTATAATTAAATAACATTTTCATGGTAAAAGATGTAATATGGAAAATCATACAAACTATCCCACTACTGCTAAATATTTGATCATTAAAAAGTAAAATAACCTTTTAAAAAGGTTACACAGCATGTATAGTTGCTAACAAATTATTGCAGAAAACCGTATCTTAAGCGCGTTATAGAATCATTTGTATTTGAGTGGTGTCGTTAATTTTCGAGAGGCAAATATACTACTTTACTTACTGTATCGTGTTCGGACATGTTTCATAAAATTTCGGCCCAGTATCGGGTAAATATACTGAATAGCTGGTATAATAATTAAACATATAATAGATTAACATTTATTACTTTCTACCTGGGCCGGAAATTTGATGACACCACTCAAACACAAATGACTTTGTAATAAGCTTAAGGTAAGGTTTCCTGCGATAATTTATAGGCAACTATATGTGACCAGAACATAACAGCTATCGTAGTCAAAGTAGCGTGTTTTTAAAAATAATGTCAACTATCAGCTGTCAAATCAGAGTCACTTCTCAAAGTTGTCAATACGTTTTTGTATTTAAAAAATGCCATGAAAGACGAAAACAATTGCAAATTCGTGAGCTGTGAAGCATATGTACAGTTTGTTGAGCTGGTGGTAACAGCATGTAGGTACAAGAAGCGTACAGACCCATGTGTCTGTTAAATTACCTTTGAGGTTCTTGTGAAGACAAGATTGGAGAAGGGTGGTCCATGGATCCTGGAAGCCCTAGAAGGCGAAGGACCTGGAAGAGAGAGAAGACAGGCTATTCATGTGATGCACGGATCTAAAGAGTATACCAGATGAGGGGGTGTATTTTAGTTGGTAGGTAAGGAGCTAAGGGTGTATCTGTGAGCATGACTCCTGAGGGACTGTGAGCGGATGGGCCTTTCCATTCTGAAAACAACACACGCCAGGTCGTCCTTAAAAGGGGACGGTCTAGTTAGGTCTTTAGATTTATCACCTCCTCATAAAAAATGCTCATTAAGCAGAAACAATTTTAGAGTATATGCTTGCTGAAAGTTATTTTAAAAGCAGATAAGAGAGTTGCGGGGAAAGTTTCAACACGATAGAATAATAATACAAATATAGTGGACATAGAATTAAAAAATGACTGAAACAGGTCGAAAACAAATTCAATTGAGAATATTATTACGAACTTCTTTAAAATACAATCGAGAAGATTATCATAGGGGGATAGATTCCATTTTTGTCTAACTAAATTGTATGTAATATACATATGAAACTGGAGACAGTATAAAAGAAATTCTTGTTTCGATTAAATATTTAAAGCTAGTGTCACCATCAGACTCAAACTTCTTAGGTTTGTTCCAACTCGATACAAAACCGTTCTTGAATCGTTACGCGCTTGCGCAATAACGAATAATTATACGCAGTAACACATTTTTCGTTATTGCGCATACTCGTAACCGTTCAAGAACGGTTTTTGTCACGAGTTGGAATAAACCTCTTATTAAACAATCCTTGTTCCTTTACAAAAAAATTACGTGACATTTGTTTGTGGTTTTAATTAATTACGATAAAAAAGAAAACAACAAAAAAGATTGTCATTTACATTGATTTAACCTACCTTGGACTTGTTTAACTATCAGTAAACGTACATACTTAGTCTTAGGAACAAAACTCGTCTTAGTTTATACAAAATTATGTTGTTTTACATAATGTGCAGATATTTAATACAATAGAAAGGTATCTCAGATAAATTGACCAAGAACATTAATCCTGCAGTAGCTGCTTGAGATACTACAGTTTTAAAACATCGGCTAGACGATTTTTTTGACAATTTGGCCTTATGTAGTGTAAGACAGTCATATTATTGACAAAAACTTTAAACCTGTAATACACCCTGGGCCAAAATTAACCGGCCACCTTAAACATTGGTCATTTTTGATGTCTTATATCTAATAAAGCTGTTGTCAGATTTAAGTGATTTTTTTAATATGTTAGAGCCTTATTCCTTGTCAATATCGTTATAATAATATTGTCGCTAAACAGGTAAATTTTCATTGTATACCGGGTGTACGAATCAAATTGTTTTTTTTTTCTTAAAGTTTGCATCACCCTGTAGAATATTCTAGCATCTGTAAAATAATGAAATTAAAATCTAACTTTAGTCTCATGCTTTCACAACATTTTGTTGTTTGATCGATTCGCTTATGTTGGCTAATAAAAAAGTTAGGTCCTTTAACAACTAGACATGTTTTTTATCAATACAGGGTGTTTTTAAAAAATGTTGGCAAAGTTTAAGGGGTAATTCTGCATGAAAAAATAATGACAGTTTGCTTTAGAAACTTATGTCCGCAAATGCTTCGTTTCCGAGATAGGGGGTGTTGAAATTTTTCTGACAAACTGACGATTTATTTATTACTTTAAAACCGGTTGAGACATGCACATAGAATTTGGTGGGATTTAATACGTAGTTATTGCACATTTTTTGGCATACAATTAAGCATTTAATATTCACCATTGGCGCGCATACGGGTAATATGATGGCTCATATTACCCGTATGCGCGCTAATGATGAATATTAAATTCTTAATTGTATGTCAAAAAATATGCAATAACTACATCATAAAACCCACCAAATTGCATTTGCATATCTCAACCGGTTTTAAAGCAATGAATAAATCGTCAGTTTGTCAGAAAAATTGCAACACCCCCTATCTCGGAGACGAAGCATTTGCTGACATAAGTTTATAAAGCAAACTGTCATTATTTTTTCATGCAGAATTACCCCTTAAACTTTGCCAAAAATTTTTAAAAACACCCTGTATTGATAAAAAACATGTCTAGTTGTTAAGGCACCTAACTTTTTTATTATCCAACATAAGCGAATCAATCAAACGACAAAATGTTGAGAAAGCATGAGGCTACAGTTAGGTTTTAATTTCAGTATTCTACAAATGCTAGAATATTCCACAGGGTAATGCAAACTTTAAGAAAAAAACACAGTTTGATTCGTACACCCGGTATACAATGAAAATTTACCAGTTTAGCAACAATATTATTATAGCGGTATTGTCGAGGAATAAGGCTATAACATATTAAAAAAGTCACTTAAATCGGACAACAGGTTTCGTAGATATAAGACATCAAAAATGACCCATTTTTAAGGTGGCCGGTTAATTTTGGCCCAGAGTGTAGTTCCAACGCCACATGATACATCTGAGACACCTCTTTGATTTATGTACAAGCAATTTTAAGCAAATCTTGAATACAAAATTCTAAGACAGCTGGAAACGGACCAAATATTCACACATCTTCAAAACATACCATAGAGATGGACGATCGATCAAGGAAACTATGTTATTTCCCAACATAAATAAAAATTCGACTAAAATGTGTCAGTAAATGTTTTTATATAAAAAATAGGGTATTTGTTTATGAATTCCATGAGACATGTCCAAAAATTTACTGAATGGTCACCTACTCAGTATTCGCGGTGTGCAAGTACTTGGAAAGGGAAACGAGAAACGACCGTGCGCGAGTAGCGTAGAAATATTGCAACTATCTTAAATAATTCATATTGTCAATTGAAATTGTCAAATTGACGTATATTTCATACCTTCTGTCATTGACGCAGAAAAATTATATATTGCTCCACAATATTGATATGATATGCAATTATTATATAAAGGTAAATTTAATTAATTGTATTTTGCTTGCAGTACTGCATTTTAATAACTGATTTTATTTACTACATACATTTGTTTACGTTTGCTAAACATAACCTGCATCTTATTTTTTCTTCTTATTATTTTTTTGGACTATGGTCTTGACAATTATCCAGCAACCAGGACTAATATAATTGGCCAATATAATTAAAAGTGCGAATAAAAGTACAGAGCGTAGAAATAGAGGTCGCTTTGCCGAACTTGCACGGTCCCAATTGCCATTAGTATAGTTCCATCGATCTTGCCTTATTTAACCGCTCACGGGCTGCAATGACGGCACAACTCAGAAAAATCATGTTTTGATATAAATAGGTTAAAAGTTCTCATTGCCAAGGAAAATTGATAAACAATGCTTTAGTTTGCTTAAACGAAGATTATCTTCAAAATGATACCTTTTCTACAGGATCATTTAATAATGTGTATAATTTTGATTTTAGTTTTTACACTCATCTTTAAAATCTCAATTTTTAAAAAATGTTTTGAGCTATGCCACCATTGCAGCAGGACCTGCAACACTGACCCAACTCAAAATGTGCCCCTGTTGATAACAACAATAGGATCTCTGATCCGATCGAGTGTTGGAGCAAACTGAGTAGTGTCAATAATTTAGTCAATATTTGAGACTAATCACATACAATAGCGACACTTCTGCGATCTTACGGCCTAATTAAATATGAGTTGCCCGGTATCGGTGCTGAAAAGAATGTATATTTTAAAAATTGCACTTATTCCCATTCCAAAACGAGTGTTTTTTGAGTTGTGCCACTATTGCAGACCATGAGCGAACATATGTCGCACACAAAATGACAGAAAGCAACTATCAGTCTTTCTCTAAACTGACATATGCATTGTCCACTTATTTATAACGTTACACGTTTTCCGTTACAAAATCTAAAAATTATCTTATTTCAAATCTTTAGTAATCATAAATCATTTTCCTAATATGACTGTCTAACCAGATCTAACGTTGAAATGTTTCTATCACTAACAATACACGGTAGTATATCTGGACATGGACATTCGATCATCATTGTTCATGGAACATTATAATATTTCCCTCGCAAAATTTCTAGGGCAATAATGAATTTGGCTATACACATGATATTATTCTTGTAACGTAAGTTACAAGAAATTGCTTTTAAGGAACATCCTCGAATTAGACATACTGTACTGATCGCATTAATTGGAACAAAATGTTTTTTTGGTCTGAGTTATATGTGATGTCCCGAACTGCCTCAAACTGGTTAGATCTGCCTACAGGCAGTGTGATGGATAGATCTTGACTATAATTTACTCGCTTTAGAGTGTCAGTAGTTCAATTGGCAGCCGATGGTTATAATGTTGTGTTCCGTGTAATACGTGTTACGTTTGCCTATTCAAGATGGATATTACTTCTTAAGAAGAGTGCTAAAGTAAAGAAGATACGTCTACGACTGTGAGATATAGCTACGGCAGTTGGTGTGGGAAAATCAAGCGTTTCAAGAGTTGAATATTTTAAGTTACCGGATCATGTTTCCAAAAAGAAACAGCAAACTAAATTCAAAAGAGTGACAAACACAGACCTTCGGACGGACTTATTGGATTATTGTATTGAAGTGAGTATGGAAAAGGCTTCTGAAAGTTGACCTGATGGCAAGAAAAGCGAAGAAAAAACAATTTCTAACACAGAAAATGATGACGGTCGGCATACCTAGGCTTATGTCAAAACCATTTCTTCAACATTCAGCTTCAATTCCTTGAAGCTTACATTAATCTTTTATGCAACTTCACATTATTGAGTGAACGTTATACATACAGTGGGTGAATATTATTAGAGCCATCTAGTTCGAATGCAGTAGTGCAGAGCTATTTAGAACGGCAGTCAACTGGGTCCGCATTGCCATGATGATTTCCAACCTTCGATAGAAGATGGAACTTAAAGAAGAAGAAGTAAAATTCAATGTTTTAGAGGAAGGGTATATAAGTGAGCTGTATCATATATTAATAGATTTGTTTCCATTTGGCTGTCTTGTTACATTTTATGAAAGTGCAATAAATAGTCTGACAATAGTGGCAACATGCATGTGTGGCAATGCGTGACTCAGATGTCATTGTTATATGCCGTGTACCTATTATTTTGTATTCTTGGTGTTTAGAGTTATAATAAACTTTGTGAGTTTCCATTGCTCTAGTGATAGTCTGACAGGCATATACTATTTTTTGTAAATTTAGTAAAAATTGCGCGTTCGTTACACTAGTGGTACCAGAACATCAGGGGAAATCCAAAGACATCTCACCAAGGAAAATAGCAGAAATAAAAACTTTAATATTCAATACTAATCACTTCAACAGAAACATAGCATCCATTTCTAAAGTTTCAAAGGCAACGTGGACCGTATAAAGAAAAAACTTACATACCATTATTAAACAAAAGTAAGGTGGCTCTAATAATATGATCACCCACTGTATATGTTTTACAAAACATATGAAACAGTTGTGTAAAATCTTCCTTGTTTCTATAAACATAAACATTTTGCAACATGTCAATGCAAACTGTTACAAAGTATCATTCCACCAACAAGGTTCTTGATCTTCAGGTTCAAATTTTCAGTCCTTTTTAACACAGCTTGTTCTTTAATTTAAGAGTCCACAGTAAATGTCAAGAACATCATTTTAAAATGGGCACCATCATCTTTTTATTCATGAAAGTAGGGTCCATAGCATTTAATTCCTAACTTAAACCAAAGTACTGAAATAAAATTGCAACTCTGTTTGCCATTATTGATAGGTCATGGCTTGTAGTCAGTAACTGAAGAAACGTATCTACATTTTATTTAGACAATTTTCGCCCATTCCGTGTAAAACGATAAAAAAAACTTGAGAAGATAAGTCCAAGAAATTTAAATCGTATTGAGTATTAGTTTCTTGTTGAGCTTGATATTTCGTCAAATTCCTTGTAACAATCTTCATGCAATAAAGTTATATCCAATTTCAGAATAATTTCTAAATGTTCTTTAGAATGTAACGTTGGTGTCTGTCGCCATTATTGAATCTAAATATAGTAGTATTTCAGCTAGTTCGTTATGAAGTGTATGGCTGTCCCACACATTAGAGATGGTACCCTATTTAGATTCAATAACACGTGTCTTCAGTTACTGAATACACAAAGAGATGATCTATCAATAGTGGGAAATAAGAGTTGAAATTTTATTTCAGTACTTTGATTTGAGTGAGGAATTAAAGTCTACGGACACTAGTGGCACGAATAAAACGATTATGGTGCCATTATAAAATGTCGTTCTTGGCACTTACCGTGGAATCTTAAAGATCAGGCTATGTTAGAAAGAACATAAAATTTGAACCTGAAATCAAAAACCTCGATGGTGGAATACAAGACTTTGTAACAGTTTACATCAGCAAGTTGCAAATAGAAACTAGGAAGATTTTATACAAATGTTTCATATGGTTTGTTAAAGAAGTATAACGTTCACTCAAGAATGTGAGTTGCAGAAAAGATTAATGTACTTGTCAAGGAATTGAAGCTGAATATTGAAGAATCTGCAGAACGACAGTATTTGCAGAAACTACTCAATACTAAAATTATTTGTAATGCAATGCCACTAAATTAACGAAAACAACTGTTAGAAGCCTGTACAGAAAAGGCTTCTGAAGTTTGCCGAAAGGCAAGAAAAGTGAAGAAAAAACAATTTCTAACTCAGAGAATGATGAAAAACGTTTAGCTTGAGCTAGAAAATACCGATCAAAGTCTGGAGACGATTGGAAAAAGATGATTTTTAGTGATAAATCACATATATTTGTGCAGGTCTGTACATTAAGTATGCTTAGATGGGCTGAACAAGTGTCAAGAGCAAATGAAAATTACCCACCTAGACCAACTTTATTAGCAGAACCATAGGAAATAGAAGTAGAGTAAATTAGGACTGAGATGGAGGGGCGACGTGGACGAAGATACCAGGAAGATCCGCGCAGCAAATTGGCAACGATTGACGAAGAACAGAAACGACTGGTGAAATAGACTGGGGAAGATCGAGGATCAACTAGGTCTGTAGCACCACTGATGATATATTATCTGCTTAAAGCTATAAATAGTCCATCACCACGATTTCATTGCATTTCTTAGTTTGTTGTCCAAATAGCTGCTGATGTTAATTTAAGTTTTTTAAGTAGTAAAGAAACCCACATTGTGTGGTAAGTCTTGAATTATTTTTCTAATTCATTTAACCATAAGTCTTTTTCTTTTCTTAAAGGGGTTTTTTGCACGCCAAATCGTAAAGCGACTTAGAAAATCAATCAACTTCAACTCCATCAGCCACAGTACCAGTATCTACCTTTTCTGTCGATAAGATATATATTACGCAGGATTGTTCCATTTATGGAAACATTTGACGGAACATTCCAACATGACTTGGCTCCTTGTCACAATTAGTAAGTAAAACTGCATGATTGGCCTGGTAATTCACCAGACCTAAATCCCATTGAGAAGTTATGGAATATTCTCAACGAACGTTTAGCTAAGATGAATTGCACTACAAAAGAAAAAATGATAACAAGTGCTATACAAATGTGGTTCAACGATGATAAGATCAAGAACATGTGTGCTAAACTAGTGAGTCAATGCCAAGACGTGTTGGAGAGGTCATTTTTGCTAAAGAATGACATACTTCCTACTATACTAAAAGGCCAGAGTTTAGATGTAGTGTTGCGGAAGGATGCCGCTCATGTCGGCACAGTGGTAGGTGCGTGTATACAATCGTAGGCAATTGTTGTGTGCGCATACATTGCCCTATGCTACCTGCACTGCATTCTAACTGTGGCTTCTACTTTAATATATAGATTTTCAGTCTGCTTATGGTATGTAATGATTAAAAAATAAGATTTTAGAAAAAATTTGGTTTTTTCTCATTTGTCAAAATTAATCCGAACAGTAATATGTCTGACAGGGAAATTTTAATGTTATATACCTTATTTTTTATTATTTTGGATCTTACTGTCCACCCCTATATCATTTAAGTGCTTCTACAAACTAGTTCGTATAGCATAAATAAAAAAGCTCATATACAAACGCAAAATCATCATTTGGCTACTTGAGACACTTTCCCGTTTTTTATCTCTTTCTTCGTCGGCGTAGGCGTGGGTGTGGGCGATATGCAGATGACGTCATTGTCGTTATCGTCATTTTCACTCTTTAAATCGGATATCTCCTCAGGTAGAGGACCGTGCTCCTTTTCCCAATCCTTTAGGATGCTGTCCAGGTTGTATCGCTTGCGGTAGTTGATGAAGAAGGTGCGTACATGGTGCTCTGTCTTGTTGCCGATGACGTCTGCGATGCTTTTGAAGTCTCTGCCGTATTTTCTGACGCCTTGAACGGCCAACAGAAGCTCTTCGTTCGTCCAGCGCGCGTTGAATCTGGAGTTGTTCTCGTTACTGGGGCGAAGATCTTCGATCGAGTCGGAATGTTTGCGTTTTAAGGAACTGATGGTCTGCTTGTTTTGTTGGATCTGAAACAATAGAGAAAGCGTTTAGACTATTTTAATCCTTTTGAAGAGAAATAGGCCAGGCTATATCGTCGCCCCCATTAAGTAAATTATTCCGATCCGATTCTACACAAACTTACTCAAAAAGAGCTCCTTATAACAAATCGACAGGGTGCCAGGTAGTACCGTGGTCGAAAAATTATTAAAACATTTTTTTAACAAATTCGCAAAAATAATTTTTTCATTTTGAATAAAAATTTTTTTAGATCATTTGTGTCATTCTGAGCAAAAATGTCTTGTGATTTTTCTCTCAAATTGATTGTTGTCGAGTTATACGCGGTTTAAAATTTGAAAAATACGAAAATAGCCATTTTCAAGGCTTAATAACTGGGTTAAAAATAATTATTATGAAAGTTAAGTGACCCAATCAAAGCTTAAAGTCACATCTACAAGATCCTGAAGAAATTTTTGTCATTATTTTTAGTCCTGTCGCCAGTGGGGGTAAAACGACCTCCTTAATTCAGATGGGCTTACCCAAGTTTTTTTTATGTATTTTGACCCGTAGAACACGAATTTTTTGGGTAACAGTCGATCCGGATGTCGATAAGTTTGTAATAAACAAAGAACTTGAGAAATCACATAACAGCGATTTTTCGCAAAACAAAACATTGTTTTGTATTTTTTGGGTCATTCTAAGCAAAAAATGTTTTTACAAGTTTTTCCGTAGGATGCATAGTTTTTGAACCCAAATAACTTTTGATTGAAAAATAAAATAGCAATTCTATTTACCGCATTTGAAAGTTCAAGTCAAACTCTATCGGTTTTGATTACTTTCATTGCTAAATTAATTTTTTTATTGTTAAACGGAGCTATAAACACGTGACTGAATGATGTTTTCAATGCATTTCCCATTTGAAATCGAACAAATAACAATTTCTACGTAGATTACGTATATTAAAACGCATGCATTGGGCACGGGAAACACTATGTGTTTATGGCTTTGTTTAACAAATAAAAACTTAATTTTTAGCAATGCAAATAATCAAAACCGATAGAATTTGTCTTGAACTTTCAAATGCAGTAAGCGGAATTGCTATTTTATTTTTTAATCAAAAGTTATTCGGGTTCAAAAATTGCACTTTTTCGATTTTTTGAAAGTTCAACCGCGTTTATCTCTAAAACTATGCATCCTACGAAAAATCTTGTAAGACCATTTTTTGCTGAGAATCACCCAAAAAATACAAAAAAATGTTGTTTTGCGAAAAATCGCTGTTATGTACTTCCTCAAGTTCTTTGTTTAACAAACTTATAGACATCCGGATCAACTGTTACCCAAAAAATTCGTGTTCTACGGGTCAAAATACATAAAAAAAACTTGGGTAAGACTATCTGAATTAAGGAGGCCGTTGTATCCCCCTGGCGACAGGACTTTTTATTACTAAGCTGTTATTGTTGATAGATAAAAAACATCAATAATAAAATAATGACAAAAATTTTCTTCAGGATCTTTAGAGGGGCCTTTAATCTTTGATTTGCTCAGTTTCTGACTTTCATAATAATTATTTTTAGCTGAGTTATTAAGCCTTGAAAATGGTTATTTTCGCGTTTTCAAATTTTAAATCGCATATAACTCTCGACAACAATCAATTTTAGAGAAAAATCACAGGAGACCTTTTTTGTCGAGAATGACTCAAAGAATCTAAAAAAAATATTTTTGTGAATTTGTTTAAAAAAAAATTGTAACAATTTTTCGACCACGGTACCGCCTGGCACCCTGTGGATTTGTTATAAGGACCTCTTTTTGAGTAAGTTTGTGCAAAAAAATCGAATCGAAATAATCTACCTAACGAGAGCGACGATACAGCTTGGACTGAAAACAAAAGCTTGGTGGTACAGAGGAAGGTTTGTAGCAAAAGATATAAGATTTTTGTGACTTCGGATAAACAAGAACTCCAAATTTGCTCACATTTATTTTTCTCTTTCAAAGCAGAACATAGTTGCAGCGTGTTTTTAATCCAACCAATATAATGTTGGTATTTTTTCTTTTTAGTATGCGTTGTCTCGTTTTATCAAACATAGTTTCATTTCCCAAAACACTCATTGATAAAATTTTACAAGAATAATTAGAGCAAAAATAGTGGTTGATGTCAACAAGTATTTTTGCTTTTCATTTCAAATCTTTTTATATGCAGAGAGTTTATGTAGGCTCGCTAAAAAAAACTAGTTATAGACAGCAATTAATTTTGAGTGCCTGTTCTGTACAAGTATATTTGTAAAGAAATAAAAAAATCGAAAACTACCAATTAAAGCCTTGCCCTTTACTTGTCTACCAGGCGACTAAAAAAATCAGTTTTTCTCTAGACATGTTATATAATGACATATATATGTGTTTAATTAGTTTTTCAATATATTCGTCAAACAACCAAGTCTACCAGTTATTACTGACAATACAATTCTTCTCTTCGTGGTCCTTCAAGGCGGATCATCAACTTAATATCTAGAGATGAACCGAGTTCTTTTACTGGTCTGGGAGAAAAGTGAAGGGCAACACATATCAGGGGCTGTGCTGCATAATAGCTCAAACGTCAAAAAATCCTGATTTCTACCATCATATAACTAAATGTTCAAACTTAGATGCTGGGAGACATCGAGAGATAACAATACAGATTTATATATCAAGAGGGATATATCAAACTATCATTCATGAAGATGGTCTCAAAGTAGACATAGTAAATAAATAAAAATAAGAAATCAACTTTTCTCATTACACCACAGTTTTTGTATTATACAGATAAATACGGATATTACCGAGCACTTGAATTTAATTGTAAGTTTTTGATGAATATTAGAATAAATAAAAAATAAAGAAATTTTCTGAAAATTGTTGTAAACAAACAAAAACATTATGCAGAATAAAACAGAATTCTGGTATACGTCCGACTAATAGAATCATTCAAAATCAGCTAAATCGAGATATTTCCCGGGGTTCCCCCGGCTAATCGAGATATTATCCCCGAGATATCGAGATATTACCATTTTATTAAAAAACTTTTTTATCAAAGTAAAAACTTCTGTTTTAATTGGTATAAGTATTTAACTAAAAATTAAATTAAAAATCAAAATGGATTAATAGTTATTCAGAACAAACGTTTTCGAGTTGTATCAGTCAATCTTCAGTTAATTTTGAACTACTTGCGCTAATTACCGCAAAACTAAACAGTGATTGAGCTTAATTTGAAGACTACATACTGAAAAATATTAAATTGTGGATATAACTATCCGGGAACAGTATGTGTCCCTACTCGAAATAGCCATTACATCTGCCCTTCTTGTATTCTACTGTTCCCGGATAGTTATATTCATTTTTAACGACGTTTAATTTAATATTTTGAGTATGTAATATTCAATTTAAACCCAACCACTGTTTGGTTTTGCGGTCATTAGCGCAAATACTTCAAAGTTCACTGAAGATGGATTGATAGGTCCGAAAACGTTTATTCTGAAGAACTATTGGAATCCATTTGCATTATTAATTTAATTCTTAATTAAATACTTATACCATTTACAACAGAAGTTTTTTACTTCGATGTTAAGATTTTCATTCAAAATCAAATTTAAGGACAATACATTTTTCCAACATTTGGATTGCAGCATGATCTTCCTAGATATCATAAAATAGATACTCCGAAATTTCCAAAATTATTGCTTTTATTTTTTCTTCCAACCAAAAGATTTGATTATAAACTTTTGATTATCTTCAGCGAGAGACATTTATATAGAGGGTGTTTGCTATTTCTTCACTGTAGTTTTCCTTATATTTGGATATAACAACAATAGATCTCTTCAGATCAAAGTGCCGAGAGACCAAGACTGCTTGAACGATTCAATCTAGTCTAAATGCTATGTTAGATTGTGGATTATAAAACAAACAAGAGGATATTATATTGTTCAGTTATTAAAGATTGTACCACTGTACTGCAATTATTGGAAGAACCAGAAAAAATATGTCATTTAACGATCAATTTTCAGAAAACTTCTTCATAAAATTCGTTCGACAATAGATAATAAATAAATAAATAAATAAATAAATAAATAAATAAAAAGAATAAACATCTACAACAAGAACAACTTACTTGTCTCTGAAGGGAATCGAGCTCTCGGTCCATGGCTTTAAGCATCACAACGCCAGTATTACCTGACGCCATCGCAGCGAGGTCGTCGTGGTTGATGAACATGCCGCGTGGGGGCTTTCGCTTATGGCGGGCCCCCAACGAGGGGCCGCGCTTACCACCCGTCGGCCCTGACGTGGGCCTCAACAGACCGGTTCGTCTACATAATATAACCAATGGGAGTGATCAATTTTTGTTCAATTTCGGCGAGTGTTTTACATTTTTCAACAAATAAATCAAGACTTTTTACTGCTAGTGATAGAAAAATACAGAATGTCCCATTTAACAGTAACTAGGAGTATCAATGTATAGATACAGAAAATTATGGCTCACTACTAATATACCAAGGTATCATTCTTGCTTTTGGGTGATTCATCTACTCATCAATAGTAAGAAATGGGCAGCAGCAATGTTTCAACTTGAAGGTATTGATGAACGGCGTGAAGGCGTCGGTTAGAAAGGTTGTGAACGTTTCTTGTGACTGCAAACTTATTCTTTTAATTGACTACCTATGAAATGATAAATCAATTATTAATAGACACTAGACACACATTTCAGAAACTGAACCAAACAGGGAAATTAACAATATAAGACCGTCGAAACATGTGTTAAAAACCAAATCATACTTGGTGCAACCTGTGAACAATAAGAAATATCGAGAAGGTGACGCAACTTTAAGCTCTATAAGAAATAGCCACGCCTGTCAAGTACGAAAAGTACAATCTCAGACCAGCCCTATTATCAATGTATGTACGAATAGACGTAGAAGCTGGCAAATACTAAGGTGTGGGCCGAGGGATGTTTTCCTTTTCTAATCAGCGTAAATCTGAGCTGGGGAAGAATTAATCCCAAGAGACGAGTTTAACGAGACACCTCCATAAACCGTCCAAAAACCGCTGGGTAGTCCCAACAATGATTGGTGGTGTGTAATCTTTGATTACACCCTTCTCGAGGTGGCCCTGTTGAAACTGAACCCAGCGGATCTAGACTGGAAATATTCGGTAAACAAACTGTGGGGAAGGCTATAAAGCATTAGGTTGACAGTGTCGCAAACGGTTCCTTTGGGGTAACTGGTCGCACCCTATCGCAGACCTTACCCTCGCAAAGTAGGTTCTGCGAGAGGTCTCCAGCTACGCGTGGGACCAATATGGTGAACAAACAAAAAAACCAAAAAATCTCTTAAGCCAAAACCACGGTTTCTAAAGCCGAAGGACAGGGAACTTCTAGACAAAATCGAAATGCCGAACGTCCAGGTAATTTTAAAGAAAATCAGTAAGCTGATGAAACAAGATCAATATTACATACATCTAAAAGGGCTGTAGTCAAGGCCAATTTCATCAGAGTCGCGGAGAGGTCAAAAGGATGTCATCATTAGAGGTCATGACAAAACAAAAACAAACTCAGAACACCAAAGGTGAGATCAAAAAGGCCAAGGTGTGACCGAAGCACACCACCCGAAAGCCAACGCAAAGGAAGAAGGCCAAGAACCGAGGACTTTCAGCGAAGCTGTCGGTTGCGGCAGTACTAACAGGATTCCCAGAAGCTAGATGTGGATAAGTTTAAGCCAGTCCAAAAAGCCATTTTGGCGGCTTATAAAGAAATTTCAGAAGCAGCAACTCAGGTTCGCTTCCTGACATGAAGAATACCCTCAGACCTAGAACAACAATGATCTGAGCAGAGATCGCAGGATTTTGGAGGGGGAAGATATACCCAAGCCGCACTCATGCACATCCGTCTTCAAGCCGTATTCGTACAGGATGAAGATGGGGAACGTCTCGAGTCCAAAATGGTCCTTAATAGACAAAGGATAAGTAACCATGGGCTCAGAACACATCTATGAACAATCTGGGGTAACAAACCTACAGACAAAGTGGTTTTAATGAGGTTCTCAATGGATTTTGAATCTCTAGAAGAGCTTCAGGAGATTGGGAAAGTTAGCTTTCCGGAGGCAAAAACACTGGAGGAAAAGCCAGTAGCAACTCGCTCCAGCAACAGGGGAAACAAATCTCTGAAATAGTGGAGGAATTCGCCAAAATTTACGGCAGACCTAATAAGCAAATACAAGAAAACAGTAGTAGAACTGCTAACAGGGCATTATAGGCTGAATAGGCAGTTGAAGTTGATAGGATTGGCATATGATGACCTTTGCAGATTATGTCACCTAGAAGAAGAAACAGCAGAGCACTTTTTATGTCAGTGTGACAGCCTGACAAATGCGCGGTTCTCTGCATTAAGTGAATAAAAGTCACTGACAAAGGGCTACATAAAAGGTTCCGTCTCGAAGTTATTAGAGCTTTTAAAAAGGGTCAGGTTAGAGAATATAATATAATAAAATAGGGCTAGAGGATTACAATAATCTGAAAAGATCGCAGTGGAATAGGTCAAAAGCTACCTCATTGAATCCATCTATCTAAAGACTGAGGTGTCAAATTCATTATCATCGCTTTAACCAACATCTAGAGGGCGTTTATAGTGAAGTTTTCCAGTGAAAAAGTAAAAAATCTTGTCAACAATTTTGACATATAATCTGGCATTTAACTGATTAGATCTATGCGTTATTTCCATGAGATGAATAATGCGATAAGTAGTCAGAACAAGCAACAGACTTCCCATATTCAGCATTTATTAGGGTCCGTTTAAAATGCTGTTTTTTACTCAAAATTTTGATTAATCTTATTTTAAATGGGACCTTCTGTATCTTACTAGTGATGTGATATTAAATTAAAAATGTAAAACTCGTTGAAATATCGATGTAATAAAGTGTTTTGATATTTCTCTACGTGATAGGTAAAAATAGCACACAAAATTAATAAATCAGAAAAAATAAGCCTTTCATTTAAAGTAAATTTTCTGTACAAAAAAATAGCAGTAGTATGAAAGATAATACATACCATATGGGAACTTTACAATCATTGAAAATTAGTAAAAGAATTATTGATCTTTTAAAAATGCTTCTACTTCAAGTAAGGATTAGATCTCTACATGTCATATAGTTGAAACTTCGTTGTGGATTGATATTGGCACACATTTGTATTTAATTTTTAGACTGTTGACTTCGGGTTTCGGACACAGGCGTCGTTAGAGGATATCTACAAATAATTACCACTAAAATGATGCACATATCCCATTTTTTAACCAACCGATTTATACCCGCCATAGAGTGGCCCAAAGATGTGAAAAATCATAAGGCGACAATTCGGGACTATAAGGTGGATGCTCTAATATCCTCCATCTCTTTCGTTGCTTTTCTTTCACTACTTTGGCAACATGAGGCTGAACGACGTTTTTGTCGTATTGCATAATGGCAAGATAATATTTTTTTAATTTATTTAATTGCAAATTTACAATCTACTCCAAAGTAGCATTTAGAGTAATCAGTAAATAATTTATATTTTGTAGTATCCATGTTCCGAGTACCATTCAGCAATGGCTCTCCATACAGTTACTCAAGTAGGTCTTCTGGCCAGATTCGTTTCAATCTTCTATCTTCTAAGGGCTCATCGAATAGGTTTCTTATGGAATTTTTAGATCGCTATGCAAGGTTCGATTTGTTACATACCAAGGTGCACCAGATATCATACGAAGTGTCTTGGGCTGAAATGACTGTAATATTTTGGTATTTGATGGCTTGGTACATCCCCAGAGCTCAATCACATATGTCCAAATTGGCTGTAGTACATATTTGTAGATCATTAGTTTGTTTTCAAGTGATAGTTTGGACTTTCTATTGAGTAGTCAGTACATATTTTTAATTTTCAGATTAAGTTGGCTTCTTTTTGCTTCTATGTGTGTCTTCCATGTCAGTTCTCATTTAAGTGGAGTCCAAGATATTTTACCACAGTTCTTACGGGGATAGGGTTGTTATTTATGTTAACTTGAGGCGGTATGCTTCTTCTTGTAATAAATGTTATTTGGGCAGATTTATAGGTATTAACACTTATTTTACATTTATGTAGCCATCTAGAAAGGATATCCAGGTGGTATTGCAGCTTTTCAGATGCTTGCGTTGGGTCCACGTCTGAGGTTATTATTGCAGTATTATCTGCAAATGTAGCTGTTATAATATTGTCGGTTTGTGGGAGGTCTGCAGTAAAAATTAGATAAAGGAAAGAGTCTACGCTACCCTGAGTAACTCCCGATTTTATAGGTTTATAACTTGATAGATCATCATCTATTTTCACTTGGAACTATCTATCATTTAAATACGATTTCAAGATAATGTAAAATCGATCAGGTAATACAGTTTTTAATTTATAAAGTAGTCCATCGTGCCATACTCTATCGAATGCTTGTTGTACATCTAAAAACACCTAAGCACAGTATTACCTACTATACTTCTAAACTAGTTTTGATTTTATTAACCATTCGATGGATAGTTTCCTTCTAAATTCAAATTGATGCTCCAGTATAATCTCGTTTAGAAGATAATATATGTAAGATAATAATGCCATCTAGATTCGTTGCCAGCAATATTGACGAAATAAAGTTATTACCGTTTTGCCTGTATTTCGTGATATGTTGCAAAAATAAACCCATAAGCAAGCATATTGGTCCTCTGGCAAAAGACGAGGAACCCAGTACGCAGAAACTTTGCTGTAACTCAGTTTGTGTACAGATCTACTCACCAATATTTTCTGAAATTGCTGTTTAAAATTCGACGGTTTTTTCTAATCAAATCTTCCACACATGTCACATTTATGTCTGTTGATACATTACTCAATGCACCTGGTCGCGTTCATCTTAAATTTTCAACACCATTCGTTGATAGTTGGATAAGCAAAACATCCGTTTCCATACACTACTTACTTGCATTCGCGTATGAATTTACAATGGTTGCAAACCTTCAGCACACCAAAATTGAATAATCGCACACTGATTATATTTGGATGGATTGTTAACAACAAACGCCATTTTTAAT
This sequence comes from Diabrotica virgifera virgifera, assembly GCF_917563875.1. Lineage (NCBI taxonomy): Eukaryota > Metazoa > Arthropoda > Insecta > Coleoptera > Chrysomelidae > Diabrotica > Diabrotica virgifera. The sequence continues at coordinate 292,436,507 of NC_065443.1, forward strand.
TCACATTACTCAAAATCACAGTCAAATCCAAATAATAGGAACTAATCAGTGTAAAGTTTACAAACATAACTAATTGTTATGATTGCAATTGCTTCAGAGGCTAACCTGACCAAAGATGTGTTTCCATTGAACAAGCATATTATACTATAAAAAAATAATGTGCCCATAGAATGTGTTTGTATCTGTCGTTCACAAGCACGAATAACTTCAATTCTTCTTCTTCACAAGCATGACACTTCTTTCAGATGCTTCATATTATGATCTTTCGAAGGTGTTTTCGATATAGTTTTCCTTGTTCATCAGTTTCTGCAAATCTTCAAGGTTTTCTGCCAAAATAATAGTATCATCTGCATATTAATGGGCGTTTTCCATTAACCTTTATTCCAGTAGTTTCTTCCTCAAGAGCCTTTCTCGAAAGTTCTTCATAGTATGCATTGAAGAGAAGTAGTGACAGAACACAGCCGTATCTCATTCCTCTTTTAATTGTTATTTCCTTTGAAATTCGTCGTTGTCACATTGATATGACAAAATGTCAAAAAAAAGGACATTATATCTGAATTTGCTCCGATATAAAACAACATATTCTATATGTGGTCAAATCGGTCCATATACAATGTAGGAAATCAACGGGTCTAGGAAAGTTGGTCGAGAACACTTCGTCGACGGAAAATTAGTCGACAACATTTGGTCGACAAACAGTTGGTCGAATGCACAATTCATCGAATGGACAATTCGTCGACGAACATTTGTTCGAATGGATTTTTCGTCGACAAAGACCCAAAGGGAATAATACATCTATCTTTAGGATAAAGGGATTAATGGTGACAAACGACGGATTATTCGTTTTTATTAACCGTTAACTGGAATATTGTATTATACATGTCTGAATTTATTTTTTTTGGGGTTTTGTTAACTTTTTTTTCTAAATCTTAATTATTTTTAAATTTAATGAAAAAATTGGCTGCGGTGGGAGAGTAGACAGCAAATATAAACCGATAGTTTAATTAGTGATGTTGTGCCGTTCTTCTTTTTGGTGTCGGCGCACTTGCGAACGGAGCATTTCCGGACAAGTCAAATTTGGGGGCACTTGCGGACAAGACGAAATATGCGAGATGCTGAGGTAAATAAATTGTTAGGGAATCGATGCATTTCCGTACTATATTCTCGACTGCAATAATCAGTCGATATCAATAAAAAAGTAAAGAAATCGTGAGAATAAGCTTCCCTTCACACTTTATCCAAGGCTTAGGACTGGCAATCTATAAAATAATTTTTTTATATGGTACAAAGAAACTAACTTTATATATTGGCGTGTTTCCTCCATGTATTATTCCTTTTGGGTCTTTGTCGACGAAAAATCCATTCGATCAAATGTTCGTCGACGAATTGTACATTCGATGAATTGTGCATTCGACCAACTGTTTGTCGACCAAATGTTGTCGACTAATTTTCCGTCGACGAAGTGTTCTCGACCAACTTTCCGACACCGGAAATCAACAATACCGAGAATTATTATCCACTTCTTTAGATCTAATCAGTTGTATAAATTTGGAATATGTGAAACAAAAAGTGATATCATATCAGCTTAACCAAAGAAAGCCACTGGTGCTGTGACTTACCGAGTTCAGAATTGAAGAAAAAAACGCAAGGTACAGTATGCGGCAAAATAAACAGTACTGATATGAACATTGAAATGTTTATGATTATATCTAGTATACATGATCTAGCCTTGCAAACATTATTCAAGACGACGCACGTTCCCGATAAAACAGATGTTAAAGTTGTCCTCTGACCAGTGACGGATCTCCGGGGAGGGAACATGAGGAAGTGCCCCCCACAGAAAGACAAATTCATAAATTCAACCCAATAAACGCGCTAGTTAGGAAAATTAAGGGAACTTAATGCCTATAAGTTATTATTTATGTCTTTTATGTAATCTGAGTTTATCTTTTTTATGTTCTTTCGTTGGTTTTTCATTTAAAGTTCCCCTAAGGCAAATTTCCTCTCCCAAGGCCACTCCGTACGTTTCGGCACCTGACACATAGAAATTTGAGGCATACGGATTTCAGTACTGTTTATATTGCCACATACCGTATTTAAAACGGGCCAAACGAGTTGCAAAATAAGACAAACCTAAACTCAATGTTACAATTAAAATTCCCATATGACAGTTTCCTTTGTGCTTAATTTTAAACGTCTTCATTAACTTTGCCGTGCTTTTTTAAGGTTTTTGTTAACTAGGAAGAAAAAGATAATAAAAGTGGCTTTCCTGCCGTGTGGCGATACATACCTCCAGTGCTGGAAGCAAGAGTTACATAGGTTTCCTTTCGCAGTGACCTGCGTTACCGTGCAGATGACTCCGCAGTTTGAGCACGCTCCACCCTCACCCTGCACACATACAAGAACCAGACTCACCAACTGACCAACGCAGGTTTTTACTCAGTATCCGATACCTCGAAGATATATTTGACGTGTAGAAAATAAGTGCTGTTTGTTATTGTATCATTTTGAAATGCTGTTATAGTTTTTTGTAACAAAAAAATTATCAAAAGTTAATACCATCAATGTAAATCTGTTTTGTATTAAGTATGAAAATATAATATCTATTTAAATGCTACACTGTGCTAGGGTTAATAAGTATATTTTCTGGCATATTTAGAGGCTACCACATGTGTCCTTCCACAGGAATTGTATATTTCGGCGGCAGCCTTTATGACCATCCTGACATTGAAAGCAAACAATACTTGGAGGCCGAATTATGTATAGAATAGCAACACAAATACTCTTAGAAAAATAATCCTAAGGATTCAAATAAAGTGAATGAGGTGGCCATCCAATACTACCTAATCTACCAATCCATCGTCTGAAAAATATCTGATCTAAATAACGCCGAACATTTACACCAAAATGAACGGGAGCTCCGTCTTGCTGAAACCATATCTCGTTAAAATTGACACCAAAGTTGTTTTTCAGGGCAGGTACAATTTCATTTCTAAGTAGCATTTGATAATTATCCCTTGTTAAATTCTCTTTTATAAAAAACGGCCCAATTAACTGAGTAACCCGGCCATACATTTAGTTTTTGTGTTGTTTGAGTATTGTACTCACGTATCCAGTGTGAATCTGACTTATAGTTGAAATTTTGGCGATTTACATTTCCGCAGAATTTAAATATTGCTTCGTCGGAAAAACTCATCTTGTTAACAAATTTCTCGTCATTTACAATTTTTAAATGAATTCTATGAATTTTATTAATGTAATACACGAAAGACTGAAGAATAACCCACATTACGTATTTGTGCAGCTCTGCGTGAGGATGTATGTGGATCTTCAACAAAACTCTGCATTCAATCTAAAGTTTTATTGTAATTTATATAGTCCAAGTAATGAAGCTTAAAATAGGACAAAACCTCGCAATTTTTACAGAATGGATCGATTTGCTTGAAAATTTGAGAATAAGTAATAGATAGTCTATGGAACAAAATCTATATCATGCCAAAAGGCGCTTTTGCCATGGGGATGGTTGCCACCCCATTTCGGGGGTGGGATTTTTTATTATATATTTTTTTATGTTTATTTACAATCTGTTAAAAGAGTATTAAGTAAATTTGTTCCATGTTTTTGGGCATGAAGAAGAGACTTCCAATGATGTTTATTATTATATTATGACCGCAAAAGTTGGTAAAAACGTTCATTCTAAGCAAAAAACGTTCTATACATTTTTTTGATAAAATTAATAGGTTTCGATTTATTCGCTATCGAAAGTTTTATATCGAAAAAATCAATGTTTTAATAAGTTTTCTGCTAATAACTCCAAAAGTTTTCGTTTTATCAAAACCAACTTTGCTTAACTAAAATGTACCTTTTGAAAAAATAAACAAAACCGTTTTTATTATTTTCTTTAAGACCAATAGTAATCGAGCTATACTTTATTATATGTTAGCTCTTCTTCGTCAAATGTGAAATATTGTAGTTTCAAAGTCAAAAGACGAGAAAACTATGCATTTTTCGAGGATAACTTGTTCAAACTAATTTAAAGTATTTAAAAATATGTATCTACAGAAATAAAAAGCTCAAATATTAAGTGACTTGTAATGAAAAAAATGTCAATCGCTATTTTTTTCAACGAAAAAGTGATCGGAAGCAACCCCTTAATCACCACCCTAATTAAAATTAGTCATTGACCTGATTTGGTCTTCTTTATGTATTATTAATAGGTTCTAGAAGTTTGACCAGCTTAGAACGATTGGTTTAAAAAAATGGAATCAAATGCGAATAACGAATTTTTGTAGTTTGGAAAAAAGTGGTCTTTTCTTCAGAATAGAAAGATTAGCATCAGAGATGCGAACAAATGTTTAAATATGAAATTGTAGCCTATATAATTCCCAAGAACCTGCTTTGCGAAAAATTTTTCTACAGCAAAAATTGAGTGAGCTATTGACAATTGAAACTTGTAATAACATGCAAAAACCACCTTTACCAACCCTTTCAAAGTCACCTCTTTTTGCGACTGAGGATTTTAAAAAGATTTAATATTAATAGGCTTACAGATCTTGTAAAAACCTACAAAATTATTTTTTACAAAACTTTGTAAGATAAAAATAAAAAAGTTACGGTTAAAAAATCAATATATTTTTTTGAAAAAAAAAGAGAAATTCCATTGGAAGCATAATAATGTAAGTTAGCGGTGTTTTTAGTCATTCATTCTTTTTTATTTATGTATTATTAATAGATTCTAGAAGTTTGACTGGCTTAGAATGATTAGTTTTTAAAAAACTGGAGTTAAAAGCGAATAACGAATTTTTGTAGTTTGGAAAAAAATGGTTCTTTCTTCATAATAGAAAGATTAGCATCAGAGATACGAAAAAATGTTTAAATATGAAATTGTAGGTAATTTATTTTCAAGAACTTGGTTTGAAAAAAATTTTTCTATGGCAAAAATTGAGTGAACCGTAAATGAGAAAACTAATTAAAAATATTGATTTTTCGATATAAAACTAACACTTTCGATAGCGAATAAATCGAAAACTATTCATTTTATCAAAAAAATGTATAGAACATTTTTTGCTTAGAATGAATGTTTTTATCAACTTTTGTGGTTAAAATATAATAAAAAATTTCCACCCCGAGATCGGGTGGCAACCACCCCCATGGTAAAAGCGCCTTTCGGCATCATATAGATTTTGATCCTTGGACTATCCACTACTTATTCTCAAATTTTCAAGCAAATCGATCTATTCTGTAAAAATTGCGAGGTGAAAAGCTTCGGTTCCTGGACTAACAACAATTTGTGGCCTAGCTGTTCGAAAGCCACATTTTGTCTAACGTCAGTGTCAATTAAAATCCAATGTCAATGTTAGTTTGTTGACACTAAAAATTAATATAAAGATACTGCTGTAGGAAACAAAAATTATCCAGTTAAAAAATTATGAAAAGGTGTTCGGAATGTGACCTAATTTTAAACATAAAGCTTTAAACAGGTAATATGCGGTTTATAAGCTGTCAAACAGGGATTAAACAGGATAGTATTGGCATGACACATGGCACGATTTGTTGTAGTTGGATGAAATATTAGAAATTAAAATTAGAAATGAAATATTATAAATCAGCGAATATGTCTACGGTTGTATTAAAAAATATGAAAGAAATATTACTAACTTTGTAAAACATTTGTTTGCATACTTCGGTGGAGAATTCGATAAATAGGAAAACATCGGGCTCCAAGGTATGTCAAATTGTTGTCGGGGACTTAGGAAGTGGTCTAAAAAAAAGAAAGGATTTAGATTGGATTTGAGAAAGGAAAAATAGCATTGGTTGGTTCTAGTCTGAAAGAAAAAAAGGTAAATGAACGTTTTGCATAGAACTTTCGTAGATCCAAAAAAATCATCTTTAAAGTTACTCTTAATACGCCAGTCAATGGGAGCAAGAATAGGATATTACCTCCGAATTATATGCTACTGCATGGATTTTAATGACATTTCGGGCCTAGCCTCTACTTATCTCCTAATTCAAAGTCTACCATATGCCGATGTGTGCTTTTATCTTGGGGGGTGGTTCCCATCCCTTCTTAGGAGTGGAAATTTTTTGGTTAAAATTACCACGGAATTCGCTAGTGCTAGAGAACCTAATTCTAAGCAAAAACTGTTCTATATATTTTTTTAAAAAACTCAATACATTTTGAGATATTCGTGGATGAAAATTGGCCATTTTCGTTGAGACATAATACCTTTTCGAACGGTTTTTTGCGAATACCTTAAAAACTATGCATCTAACTAAAAAAACTATATTAAACATTTTGGTAGGTTATAAAGAAACAAAGAGACACTTGCCTTCATAAATCTTCTAGTTATAATACAAAAAGAGATATGGTAGGTGCAAATAGCTTGTTTTTTGGTACATTCTCAAATTGGTGTATTCAACTTGAAATAACAGAGAAACGGTCGATTTTAGGTGTATAATGCTACTAATACCTTTTGTAGTGCTTGAAAAGACTTAAAATGAGCTATATTAAAGGTCCATTACATTAAAACTAAGCGAGATATGCTGCAAACAAAATTGATAACTAATGTATTTTAAGAAAAAATGAGAAGTAATTTTAACCCCCATCCACCAAAATGTAAATGCATCGTTTTCCTTGCATAATACCTTTTATTATACCTAGTGTTATTTCTATGTTTAAAAAGTTGGAAGGGTTTAAAATGAATGGATTTAACCTTTAACTACACGCGCTGGCGTACTTTGTACGACAGATATAAGAATTCTACTGGAAATATATTTAAAAATTTAATTTTTGACCTTGCTTATTTTTCTAACCTATCACTGGAATGTGCTTTACAATTTGGTTTTAGTTTCGTTATAATCGGCGTTCTGGAAAGATCGTAATTTACATTTTATTATTTGTTGTTTCCGGTGGTGGACAATATACCCCAGGATTATATTAATATAAGTCGTAATATAAGTACATATTTTAATTGTTTTTTAGTCATTATGGCAAAAAATATATTTTTCTTTGTAAACAATACTTTTTCTCCTGTAAAAAATCACATTTAAAAAAATTTTTTATTAGTAATTTTATTTATCATGGAATCCAGTTATTCCATGATTCCAGTTATAAATCCCAATTGGCTTACTGAAAAGGAACTCCAAGTATTCACTGATGCCGAATAAGGTTTATAACAAACAACTAAGTGTATTTTTTCAAAAAAAAATTAAACAAATCCGCTGTTTTTAAGTGTATTTTCTTGTGGCGTACAAAGTAGGCCACGCGTGTAGTTATGCTATAACTTGATGCGCGGGTAGTTAAAGGTTAAAAAAAAGATCAAATTATAGCGAGCATTTTTAAATTTTCTTAAAAATCTTCTTTTTCTCCATGTAACTTGAAAATGGTAAGAGATACAGTAATGAAACACAAAAACAAAATTTGTATCTGAAAAAGCCCTACATTTTTGTGTGGTTTCTTTTTTTCGTATCTCTTATCTCTGTCGAGTTACATGGAGGAAAAGGAAGATTTTCAAGAAAATTTAAAAATGCGCTCTATAATCTTATTTTTTTTTTTTCAAAAACCATTCATTTTAATCCAGTCCAACTTTTTGGACATAGAAATAACACTATGTATAGTAAAAAGTATTGTAGAAGGAAAACGATGTATTTAAATTCTGATGGATGAGGGGATAAACATACTTCTCATTTCTTCTTAAAATACATTAGTCATCAACTTTTTTGCAGAATATCTCTCATTGTTTGAATGTAATCGACATTTAGTATTGCTCATTTTAAAGGTTTTTCCAAGCACTACAAAAGTTATTAGTATCATTATACACCTAAAATCGACAGTTTCTCTGTTATTGCAAGTTGAATATACCGATTTGTGCATGCAGCAAAAAAACAAACTCTTCTTACGTACCATATCCCTCTTTTTAATTTAACTTGAAGATTTGCGAAGGAACGAATCTCTTTGTTTTTTTATGACGTACAGAAATATTTTATATAGTTGTTTTGTTAGATGCATAGTTAAGGTATTCGCAAAAATCCGTCCCAAAAGGTGTCAATTTTTAATGAAAATGGCCAATTTTCAACCATGAATAACTCAAAAAGTATTGAGTTTTCAAAAAATAATTATAGAATAGTTTTTGCTTAAAATTAGGTTCTCTAGTCTCTTTCGTGGCTGTTTTAACCAAAACATTTTTCACCCCCGAGAAGGGGTGGGAACCACCCCCAAGATAATAGCGCACATCGGCATAGGGTAGACTTTGTTTCTTGAGCTATTCCCTATTTGCTGTGAAAATATCAAGTAAATCGATGTAGTAGGATGGAATTCGGAGCCAAATACCCTCATTGACTGCCCTATAAATGAAGATACCGCATGTTTTGGATATTTGTGTAGGAGTTTTTCTAATTTAACGTAAGCCAAATTGAAAGAAGAATCTTATGTACGTTGTAAGCTAATAAGAATTTATAAATAGTTGATGGCCTCTGTATTTTTATTGACCACATATTTTCTGCACGTACTAGGTATTACTTATAGATTAAGAATACATGTACTTTACCCAATTTTCAAGAGTACTATAGTTTCAATCTTCGAGATATCGTTAGCAACAACTGAGTACATTTAATATAATAAACAAAAGTGTAATAGCTTGATTTGGGTCCAGTTTGTGCATAATAAGAGCTTGCATTGATACTTTCACATGCATTTACAATAATTTGACCTCATTAACCAGATAGTTATTCTCTCACTACAAAAGAGTATCCCAAATACCGTGTTCTGAATATATCTAGCATTTTAAGCGAAAATATAAAAACATTAAATACAAGAAGATATATTATTGTGGCTACAAATAAGAGATTCATATTCATAGATAATTTAGAAACTCTGTTGGAAATATTAAAGTATTTTTAAAGAAAGTTTCAACCAATTAATGGATATCCAAGGTTCCACAGTCAATCTGATACTCTCTGTAAACAGAATGTTTAGCTTTACTTTGAACATAACATCATTATAATAATACTATCGAAAGGCATTTTTACCGGACAGATCCAGTATATTTGTTTGATCCACCAAACAGCTTGAAGCTCTTCCCCTAGGTCTTTTTCCTTCAACTCTGCCCTCGATTTTCAGTTTTTCAATCGTATCTATTCTTCTTTCAATGTGTCTAAAATACTGCAAATATCTATGTTGTATTTTTTAAAGCAATCTTTAACTTTGAGTTGTTCAATGTGGATACATTTGTTCGGTGCTCAACCCGGGATATTCTAAACATGCGCCGGATATACCATTGTATTTTTTTATCTATTTTTTCAGGGTTCACGTTTTTCCAAATTGTTACAATCCCCCATAATATTATGTTAAAAATTGTTGAAAGGATTGTAGCACTGTAACTATGGTGATTTTTTTTCTAACTCCATTGTATGATTTATTGTTTAGATCTATTCACGACTGTTTTTGGACACAATATTTTCCATATCTTCCATTATTGTCTTAGATTGGAAATGTAACAGGCTTGAAAATTACTGGTTTTTGATCAGAAACGTATTCGCCCAGAAAAAATACAAAACTCTATAATTACGGTGAAAAACTTCATTAAAAAAATGGTTTAGAAAAAGTTATTTTCGATAAAAAACATTTTAACAGATATTTCTAACGTAATTTCCAATTAGCAATGCCAGTATTGCTCCAATTTCACCCAATACACGGGAAATAGTAGCAATTCTCCCAACTAAACTACAATAACCTTGCTCAACACAACTCTTACACTGCTAACAAGGATATTCGCCAATGAGAATTGCTGACAAAGCATTAGACGTGAAGAAAATAAACCCATCAGAATGGTAAAGATAATCAGATATGGGTCAATCCAAGCCAAGTGGTCCAAAGGTGGACTATGCTTGACTATTTTCAATATTTTTTATTTTTCTACCTTTTAAACTTCAGTCTATAGACAGTACAAAATTGTATTTATTTTATTTTTTAAAAATTCAGTTTGCCGATGACGGCCATTTTTGTTAAAGCGTATAGATTATTTTTACGGAAAACATGGCTTCGCTCTTTAGCCAATATTTTTACTGAGGTTTGTCCTAGAACAATAAATCAAAAACCAACCTTTTTAGAAAAGTATGTTCTAAAAAAATTGCCTATAGCATTATTTAATTTATAGAATAGAATAGAATAGAAATATGCTTTATTGTCATGAAAAATTTAACAATTTTATAGACAAAGCTTACAAGAAACATAAATAAGAACAATAACAAATAACAAATACAATTTACTAAAATGATATAAATCGTCTATATAAATAAAAATAATAAAGAGAAACAAAAAAAACAGTAACAATCTATTGCAAAATTTAAAAAAAAAGTTGCAAATTGCATATTCTACCTTAAGAAATTTAATAAAGTTAAGCTGCTGCATATGACACTCAAATATAGATTAAGATTATACGTATAAATAAGAATACTGTACTTTCTTAGTTATTGGTTAAGAAACTCTGCTGTTGAATAATATGGTCTTTCAGATAAATAGGCTTTAGTCATTTTACGGAACTTGGGGAAAGATGTTGCAGATTTAAGTTGTAGAGGGAGATGGTTGTAAAGTTTTTTTGCAGAATATAATATAGATTTCTTTACTAACTCACTGGACGGGATCGGTAAATAGATGTCAAAGGTAGAATTTCTGGTGGAATAGTCATGTCTAGGTCTTGCTGGAAAGACATGTAGATGTTTACGAATTAAGCAAACAGTTTCTAAAATATATAAAGAAGGTAGTGTTAGAATCCTGTGATCTTTGAAGTAGCTTCTGCAATGTGTTGTTCTTCTGAGGCCCAACAGATATCTTATTGCTCTTTTTTGTAATTTAAAAATAACATCAGTTTGGGCAGCCGTACCAGAACCCCAAAAAGGGAGACCATATCGAAGATGTGACTCGAACAAAGAAAAATATGTTATTTTGGAAGAGGCTAAATCCATTTCCTTCGAAACAGATCTTATTGCAAAGCAAGCTGAGGATAGTTTCTTGCTTAACACATCAATATGAAGGGACCATTTCAGATTGCTATCTAAAAAAATACCAAGAAACTTTACAGAATCAACGATACTGATCTGGCTGTTATGAAGAGGTAAGGGTTGAAGAGCTCCTTTATAGGACAATGCTACTGTTTTATCTACGTTAAAAGAGAGTAAATTTGAATCGGACCAAGATTTTATTGTAAGTAGATCAGAAGTTATAGTAGCATGAAGAGTTGCGATATTTGAGTTGCTCCAAGTGATACTGGTATCATCAGCAAAAAGAAAAACTTTTCCATCGATTTTTAAGCTAGTAATGTCATTAATAAAGATAAGGAAAAGTAGAGGACCCAATACTGAACCTTGTGGTACCCCACATACAACATTTTTGAGACTAGAGACTGTATCATTTGCTCTAACCAGTTGTTTCCTATTATCCAAGTAAGACTGAAACCAGTTCGAAGAAATACCTCGAATTCCGTAGAAATCTAGTTTTTTTATCAAAATATCGTGATTCACACAATCAAAAGCTTTGGCATAATCACAAAAAACAGTGGCAGTGTGCAGATTATTGTTTAATGCTTGATAAACCTCATGCAGTACAGAAAACATGGCATCTGTGGTACATTTATTATTTAAAAAGCCGAACTGATTTTGTGATAAAATATTGTTATCAACGAGAAAGGACATAAGTCGGGCTTTTATGAGTCTCTCAATAATTTTGGAGAGTACCGGTAGTAATGCAATAGGTCTATAATTGCAGGCATTTGATTTTTCACCACCCTTATGAAGAGGAATAATGATGGCCGTCTTTAGGCACTCTGGAAATTTACCTTTCTCAAAAGAATCATTAATTAGAGAGATAAGGACTCCCAACACACTGTCCGGGAGATTTGAGAAAATTTTTATGGATAGTCCATCGGTACTACAGGAAGATTTGCTTTTGATATTATTGATTGTCTGAATCAGTTCAGATTTATCAACCGGTCTTATAAAGAATGAATTCGAGACCTTTCCTGAATTAGGGAGATAGGAAATGGGATCTTGTTGTGACACAATAGTTGATGTTATATTTTTACTCACATTAACAAAGTATTCATTTAGATTTTCTGGGTCTGGAAGGGAAAATGTTTGAGCTGTGTGAGTTTTATTACGAAGATCGTTTATTATGGACCAAGTTTCTTTTGCAACACTTTTAGAGCTTCTCAGACGATTTTGATAGTACAATTTTTTAGCTGATTTTATAAGTTTTAAATAGATTGCCCTGTACTTGGTGATATATTCAGTAACAGAGACGTTGGTAGTAAATTTCTTGATGTACAGTAGTGAACGCATATTTTTGGCTGATATGCGGACACCTTTGGTAGTCCAGGGTTTGTGATGTTTTGGCTTAATTGTGATTAAAGGAAATGCTTTATTAAAGATACAGACAAGCTTATTCAAAAAGTCACTGAAATTATTATCGACGTTCATAGAAGGAAAGGGCCACTCAGAGGTTAAGCATAAATTTTGGAATTTACGAAAATTCCGAGCGGAAAAAATCCTGCCTAAACGTCGAGTTTTCGAAGAGTGCTTGCTAAAGATATTAAACTTCGTATAAACCGCTTCATGATCAGATAGTCCCGCATTAACAGTTGTAGCGCAGACATCACCGGGTGAGAAGTCTGAGACAATATAATCAATTATGGTAGATGAAGTTTTTGTAATCCTTGTAGGAGAATCAATGTGCATTGTTAGACCATACGATTCAAATATGTTGACTAGGGATATTTGTGTAGCACAAGCAGCAGCATAATTAATGTTAAAGTCCCCGCATAAAATTTTTCTGCTTTTATGGGGCAGGTCATCTAACAAATTAAGCAGGTTCTGAAAAAATAGTTCCACGGAAGAGTCAGGTGATCTATAAATGCAAATAATATAAAGATTAAAGTTCTTACTGTAAACTAAGGAAAACTCAAAGAATGCTTCGCTTAATAGAAAATCATATTTTGTTACCAGAGAAAAATCATTATTTGTAGAAAGAATCAGGGTACCTCCATGCGCTGAACTTTGACGATCGTACCTAGCAATAGTGGAATATTTTTCTACAAAAAGAGGCTCGTTGACTTCAAGCCAGTGCTCAGTAACCGCAACTATCGGAGGAAACCCTAATTCTTCTAGAAATAGAAATAATTCATCAGTTTTATATCTTATAGAACGAATATTAATCAGAACCATGCTAAATTTGTTATCACTAAAATAATTTGAGGATTCTAGTCCCTCAGAACACGTCGTGATGTTTAAAAATTTCGTTTAGGAGACACAGCGGAATAGTAATTTTGGTGACATTCTCTTGATTTTTGTAAATGGATAATTCTTTCAGAAGCGAGAAAGGACCTAAAAGCAGCAAGATCAGCTTCCACCTCATCTGGACCAATTCCATAGACTTCGTTAAATTCTAGAACAATTTTTCGTAGATCTTCCGTGTTGGTAGGAAGCCCTTCGGAAGCCAAAAACAGTTTAACGCTTGTGTTCGTAAATCCATCGTAAAATACAGAAGCAGGTTGGTCGTGTAGATAAGCAAGATGAAGTTTAATGGCTTTTAAGATATCCGGTTCCCTTAATCTGGCTAGAAGATACCGACTATTAGAGTTATTGGTTAATCTAACTCTTGGTGGAGTCAAAGGATCCAGATTTATAGATGGTTCTAAAGTATCTTTCTTAACGAAATTAATTTGCGAATGGAAAGGATTCTTAGATTTACAAATTTCGATGGCCTGCTTGTCTGAACATATATTTGTGTTCTGTACTTCATCTTTGTTGTTGCATAAACTGGTAACTGGATTTTCCGGGATAACAGGGCTTCTGATATTCTTCGGATTCTTATGTGACTCGGATGGTTCGGAATATGAAGATTCAATGGACCATTTAATGATTACACCAGGTGGCCAAATTTTCTTATTAAATAGTAAGTTAATCGATGATCTAGATTTTATGCCTATTTTAAATTTCAAACTATCCTTAAGGCCTTAAATGAACCTCAAAGTTTGAAAAGGTAAACTGGTAAAATTCCATTTTCAGCATTTTTTTAACAGCATAAGGCGCCGATAATGGTTTGTAATTTTTTTCTGGAAAAGACGTACATACATACTTTAAATAAAAAAAGTTTGAGCTTTGAGACTTAAGTAAATTTTTTCAAAAAAATCTCAAAAATGTAATTTTTTTGAAAAATCTCAAAGTTTGACCCCTTATATCCCTGATGGGCACGGATGAAAAAATTTGAAATTTGGGTGAATGTTAGCCCCTAGCAAGTAAAACAAAAAGTAAAAATTTGGAGTTGCAGACTTACGTCATAGAGGAGTTACAGGCCTGACAAAATGGTCAAAATTTGAGCGTTTGCGGGCAGGGTAATTAAAATTCAAATAAACTGTCTGATGAAATAAAAATTAATGTATTTTCACCAGATTTCACAATGAATACAAATTTATACAGGGTGGGCCAAAGAAAAGAGTCCACCTCGATATTTGGCAATAGTTACCTATTAGATTTTAAGGAAATGCTGAAATAGGTCAATTTTTATTTTTATTATATTGCAACTTTTTGGGATATATTTCATACTACGTGACGTCATCCATCAGAGCGTGATGACGTAATCGATGATTTTTTAAATGGGAATAGGGGTCTTGTGGCAACTAAAAATACATTGTACTGCTATCAGAAAATAGAAAAAAATGTTTATTTCACAAATAAACATTTCTTTTCGCTTAAATTAAATGACAAACAGCCTTCCACCTACCTCTTGACAGTTTGAACATTTTATTTAAACGAAAAGCAATGTTTATTTGCCAAATAATATATTTTTTTCTATTCTATGACAGCAATAAAATGTATTTTGAGTTAAATAAATTACATACATTCTTCTTTTTGTGTCAATTACTTTAATTCAAAAATTATTTTTTGGCCACCCTGTATAAATAACTATATTATTGTTTATACTAGTGAACAGAGAATTGAACACTCTTTCAAGTGAAATAACATACGACCCCTAGTCCCATTAAAAAATCACCGATTACGTCATCATGCCCAGATGGATGACGTCACTGCCGATGAACACGTCATGGAGACGTATGAGATATATATAAAAAAAATTGTAATTTAAAAATAAAAATCGATCTGTTTCGGCATTCCCTTAAAATATAATAACTGCCAAATATCAAGGTGAACTCTTTTCTTTGGCCCACCCTGTATAAATTTGTATTCATTGTGAAATCTGGTGAAAATAGATTAATTTTTATTTTATTAGACAGTTTATTTGAATTTTAATTACCCTGCCTGCAAACGCTCAAATTTTGACCATTTTGATTTTTGACCATTTTTTCAGGCCTGTAACTCCTATATGAGGTAAGTCTGCAACTCCAAATTTTTACTCCTTATTCTACTTGCTAGAGGTTAACATTCAGCCAAATTTCAAATTTTTTCATCCGTGCCCATCAGAGATATAAGGGGTCAAACTTTGAGGTTTTTCAAAAAAATACATTTTTGAGATTTTTTTTTTAATTTACTAAAGTCTCAAAGCTCAAACTTTTTTTATTTAAAGTATGTGTGTACGTCTTTTCCGGAAAAAAAATTACAAACCATTATCGGCTTGCCTTATGCTGTTAAAAAAATCTGAAAATGGAATTTTATCAGTTTACCTTTTCAAACTGTGAGGTTCATTTAAGGCCTTAAGGGTAGTTTGAAATTAAATAACGCTACAGGCCGGTTTTTTAGAGCATACTGTTCTAAAAAGTTTGGTTTTCGATTTATTGTTCTAGATTCTATGACAAACCTCAGTGAAAATATTGGCTAAAGAGCGAAGCCATGTTTTCCGTGAAAATAATCGATACGCTTAACAAAAATGGCCGTCATCGGCAAACTAAATTTTTTTAAAATAAAATAAATGGAATTCTGTAGTCTCTATAGACTGAAGTTTAAGAGGTAGAAAAATAAATAATATTAAAAATAGTCAAGCAACCAACTTAATTTATATTGGACCACTCGGCATGGATTGACCCATATATTGAGTATCTTCACCAGCTCTCAGCAGCTGACTTTAAGCGCTTATTGGTTGAAACCAGCGACTCATAACCAAGAGACAAAAACCTTCTGATCGTATTTGTCCATTTGTCTAGATATTTCATTGCATGCATGACCTTTCGACGAATCTAACCTCAATATTTACAAGACTTAGAAGAAAAAAAAATCATAGAATAAACTAAACATACAGAAAAGGGATATGAACTGAGCAGAAAACAAATGAAATCCGTTGTTATGCAGATGACGCATAATCTGAGGTTTTTATCATTTAAGTTAATGTTCAGTAGAGAACCTAACATTTTTTACGCGATCAAATGCCTTTTCGAAACCGACAAATAGGAAATAGGAAAACATACTATTATTGGTCGTAGTACTTCTGCAGCAGGACTTGTAGAGAAAACAAAGCCTCTTTTGTTTTACAGAATGGTAGAATCATCACCAGTAGAAGTCGAAGTCATAATCCTATAAAACTGTAAAGATTGCAATTCATTCCATATCTGTGTTAAGCGTAAAGTTATAGAAAAATCCTCAATTTTCTAAACTGAGTAAAATATATCTCATGGTATATCACCAGGCTCATCTTAAAAGCAAGGAAACACTATACATACAAACAACGATTATCAAGAGGTAAAAGACTAATAACAGAGGTAAATCAATAAGTAAAAAACTAGTTATAAATGTTAAAAGTTTCTAAAATATGTATGAAACAAATCTTTCCCTGTGTAGTAGGTATTTTTTATTGCTAAAAGGTAACATTGCTAAGGTGATAAACAGAAAGAAAAGACCATGAAATGAATAACCAAAGAACTGTGTACCTAGTAGTTGTTATTTTGTCATGTGTCATTTTGAAATCTTTCCAGCATAATACTACATAATTGAAAAATTCATTAAGAATTTATAACTATTTAAAAAAAACAATAATTGTTCAATCCCCTTCTATCTGATTTATCCATGCTATTTCCTACATTCAGTATACTATAAACTTAGCTGTTTTAAATATTTTTTTAATACCTTGTTCCTTTCTGTACGTTATTATGTTCGTCCAATATCTAGTGACGTATCTACATCACTCCTCCAATCGTCCATACCATTTCCAACTATCGAATGTGAAAAATTGGGTTTTTCATATTTGATACCTTGTCCTCGCATTATACGTGATACATCTTGTGGCAAATTCTCGTTATTGTAGCTTGATTAGGAGCGCGGGAAATATGCTGTTTAAACTATCGAATATGAACATTTTTCCATTTGGTTGACTGCAAACTGACGAAAATGGTATATTCGATACTTTTGTTTTGTATAAATATAACTAAAGGTATATTTGTTGAACGCTAAATGTCGAATGTGTCACATTCGTTATAGTCTAAGAGCTAGTGAACCTTTTGACTAACGGTCATCCTGTAAGGCTAGAAATTTGTAGAGTGATAATTCATAGCACACCAAAGCTAAAAACCATGACCTGGCAGGCCTCAGCGGTGCACGTGTATCTACCAGGTGAATCGAAAAGTGCAAATTTAGGGGGTAAAATAAACTTTCTCCTGTAAGGTTTAAATTTAAGTATGTGTTTGAGTAAGTCATTTAAAAGAAATGTGTAAAATGACAGGCGATTCTGAAGAGCATAAGACCTTGCCAGGCGAGGGGAAAGATTAGGGGTTTTTCCTAAATTTATTTTTTTTGCATCGAACAAATTTTTTTTAAGTTTTTTGAATCATTCCGAACAGAAAAGGTCTTTGGTGATTTTTCTCTTAAGTTATTAGTTTTTGTTATATAAGCGATTGAAAATTTTGAAAATTGCGAAATCGACCATTTTTAACCCCAAATCGGATATTTATCTAAAAATCTCAAAGTTGCCAAGGTAGGTAGATATTCTTTAAACATTGATTGATGAAATCCCAAAGAGTTTTTTGCAATACAATATCGGAAACCCCTTTGTTTTTTAATTGCTAATCAAGCGGACGCTTCACTGTAGTATAAGTGAGGACGTTTGAGTTGGCATAAATTCATTATCTCGAGAATTGGCAAATTTCAAGAGCAATCTTCAGACAGGTCGATTTTTATTTTTAAATTAGGACTTTTTGGCATATATATAATACTAGTGACGTCATCCATCTGAGCGTGATGACGTAATCGATGATTTTTTTAAATGAGAGTAGGGGTTGTGTGATAGCTCATTTGAAAGGTTATTTAATTCTCTATTCACTAATATAAACAATAACATAATTATTTATACAGGGTGTACAAAAAAATTTTTTTTATTAAATTAACTTTGATTAAATTTGACAAATAGAAGAAAAAATTTTTTTTGTACACCCTGTATAAATAATTATGTTAATGTTTATATTACTGAATAGAGAATTAAATAACCTTTCAAATGAGCTATCACACAACACCTACTCTTATTTAAAAAAATAATCGATTACGTCATCACGCCCAGATGGATGACGTCACTAGTATTATATATATACCAAAAAGTCCTAATTCAAAAATAAAAATCGACCTGTCTGAGGATTTCTCTTCAAATTTGCCCATTCTCGAGATAATGAATTTATGCAAGCTCAAACGTCCTCACTTATACTACAGTGTAACGCCCGCTTGATTAGCAATTAAAAAAACAAAGCGGTTTTCGTTATTTTATTGCAAAAAACTCTTCGGGATTTCATCAATCAATGTTTAAGGAATATCTGCGTACCTTGCCAATATTGAAATTTTTAGATAAATGTCCGATTTGGGTTAAAAATGGCCGATTTCGCAATTTTCAAAATTTTCAATCGCTTATATAACAAAAACTATTAACTTAAGAGAAAAATAACTAAGGACCTTTTCTGTTTGGAATGATTCAAAAAGCCTAAAAAAAAAATTGTTCGATGCAAAAAGAATAATTTTAATAAAAACCCCTAATCTTTCCCCTCGCCTGGCAAGGTCTTATGCTCTTCAGAATCGCCTGTCATTGTACACATTTCTTCTAAATGACTTACTCAAACACATACTTAAATTTAAACCTTACAGGAGAAAGTTTATTTTACCCCCTAAATTTGCACTTTTCGATTCACCTGGTAGATACACGTGCACCGCTGAGGCCTGCCAGGTCATGGTTTTTAGCTTTGGTGTGCTATGAATTATCACTCTTCAAATTTTTAGCCTTACAGGACGACCGTTAGTCAAAAGGTTCACTAGCTCTTAGACTATTAGTTTGAGTTGTAATTTATAACAGTTATTCAAAATTATAATCTGTAAACTGTTGAAAATGCTAAACTACTGAGAAGAACAAAATGCACGTGTTTACAATTTGTGAGAATTTTGTTTCAGTATCGCTTCCAAGAAATTCTTGTGAGGCAGTTTATGATTTCATTTTAACGGATTTTCATTATTTGATTATACAGTTATTCACTATTATACATTCGCTACTTTGAAACATCGGACCGAAACAAATCTTCGATTTATACAAAAAGCAATGTAACGAATGTGATTTTTTGGAAAGAAAAAAATGATAAGCAGTTCAATCTAACAAGGATTAACCATTACATACAAAAAATATAAAAATTTTCCCAATTGTCAATGCGCTGATTTAGGAGTTTCTAAAAAGAGTTATTTTGCTCTCCTGAAAAGTACCACTTTTCACATTCGATAGTTGGAAATGTAGTCCTGTCGCCAGTGGGGGTACAACGGCCTCCTTAATTCAGATGGACCTACCCAAGTTTTTTTTATGTATTTTGACCCGTAGAACACGCATTTTTTGGGTAACAGTCGATCCGGATGTCGATAAGATTGTTATAAACAAAGAACTTGAGGAATCACATGACAGCGATTTTTCGCAAAAGAAAACATTGTTTTGTATTTTTTGGGTCATTCTAAGCAAAAAATGGTTTTACAAGTTTTTTCGTAGGATGCATAGTTTTCGACATAAACGCGGTTGAACTTTCAAAAAAATCGAAAAATTGCAATTTTTGAACCCGAATATCTTTTGATTGAAAAATAAAATAGCAATTCTGCTTACCGCATTTGAAAGTTCAAGTCAAATTCTATCGGTTTTGATTCCTTTCATTGCTAAAAATTAATTTTTTTATTGTTAAACAAAGCTGTAAACACATAGTGATTGAATGATGTTTTCAATGCATTTCCCATTTGAAATCGAACGAGTAGGCGCGCATACACACAATATCTACGTAGATTACGTACATTAAAACGCATGCATTGGGCACGGGAAACACTATGTGTTTATGGCTTTGTTTAACAAATAAAAACTTAATTTTTAGCAATGCATATAATCAAAACCGATAGAATTTGACTTGCAACTTTCAAATGCAGTAAGCAGAATTGCTATTTTATATTTTAGTCACAAGTTATTCGGGTTCAAAAATTGCACTTTTTCGATTTTTTGAAAGTTCAACCGCGTTTATCTCTAAAACTATGCATCCTACGAAAAAACTTCTAGGACCATTTGTTGCTGAGAATCACCCAATAAATACAAAAAAATGGTTTGTTTTGCGAAAAATCGCTGTTATGTAATTCCTCAAGTTCTTTGTTTATAACAAACATCGATATCCGGATCAACTGTTACCCAAAAAATTCGTGTTCTACGGGTCAAAATACATCAAAAAAACTTGTTTAAGTCCATCTGAATTAAGGAGGCCGTTGTACCCGCCCTGGCGACAGAACTAATGGCAGGGACGCAATGATTACTACATCTGTTGTGTGGTCGGCCGATAGTTCTTGCACCGTTTGGTGACTTATGCCTTGCTGTTTTGGTCAGTCTGGTCTCCACCATTCCACTTGTTATCATTACCATCAATCCTGGTAGGATCGCCTTATGATCGATTAAGAGTTGCTCAGGTCCTGGATAAGGGTTGGTCATCAGGAACGCCATATTTCTCATCAATCTTTTGTCTCTCCCAATATACTTATCGAATACATAATATGATACTTAATTGATGACGGAAACATTGTATTTTCCCCGAACTGGCAATCTCAGGCAACTCCAAAACTAACTGATTCTACAGAATCTATCCAGAATCTCTTTATTTATTGGATAGAATATGTTTGTATACTTTTTTACTTTCGTTTCTGTGTCAAGTTTAGATATGATATAATATGTTACTGCTTACTTAGCAGAAATCACAATGTTATCAAAACACACCTTGTTGTGTGTTCCTTACATTCGTCGGTAAACAATTGATCATCTGTTTTGTTATTTAACATTCTATAAAATATCGTAATTAATTATTTTGTATTTTAAAGGATTTTAGAATTATCTGAAATATACTCTTAAGATACTGCATAGTGCTACAGCCCTATAGTAAAGTCTCAACCTTCCCAAGTCTATTTTGCCAGTCAGGCGGTTAGGCCTATCCATTGCCAATTGTTGCCAGTTTGCTGCACCTGTTTTTAGCATCTTCGTCTGCATCAACCTTCCATCTAAGTTTGGCCGACCTCTCCGTCTTGCTGGATGTCCTGCCCATCCTATTTTTATGAGAAATATCACGTCTTTTATCTGTTTTATCTTCATCCATAGTTCGCCCTGTCTCCATTAAATTTCTTTGGTTCTGATATTTTTCTGATTATCTATCTTGAGAAAAATTTTAGTTATCTGTTCTCTCTTGCCTAAGATATATCAAATAAAAGTGTTTTTAAAAGTTTTCTATCTTATATGCGAAAGTTTTTTCTCAATTACGTGAGATTACTCTCAAAAGACTTCAAAACTACGATATTAAACAATGCATTTTTATTTTCCTACATGTGTGTGTGAAGAGAACTGTGAATAAACAATAATATGCATGAAAACTAACATGATGCCGTGAAAATGTGTGACTTTATATACTGATCAAGGATAGTGATGCAACCAAAGTAAAAAAGTTCAATGATAAAAAGCTACCTGCGTATTATTACAATCCTTAGAAATAGCGCTAGAGGTAGATCCAATTTTACGCTGAATGCCGCGGTGGAATACCCATTTCTGTAATATTAATTTCAACCCCGTTACACTAGTTTAAATATACGTTTTAGCAAAAGGATAAGGTGAAGTAAACTAGAAAAATACTAGACAAAATAAGTACGTAGATGTGTTGTATGAAAGATTCATTACCATCAACAGTGGTATCACATCTGGTCATGAGCCAAAACCTTCTTTAACTCTCTCTCTCTCTCTCTCTCTTCCTCTGGTTCGTTGTCCCATCGGCCCTCTTCAGTCAACAACTTTTCTGACTTCCCTCGCCTGATTACATGAATTTTACAACGTCAGGTTCCCCAAAACTCCTATACAACTCAAAGTTGCAACTTACGAGGGTCGTTTTTTTTTCAACCTCCGTTTGTCCATAAAAATTCCCGTGAAGCGTTTCGCCATTGCGGTGCGCAGTGGGCGACAGCGCATCTCCCCCGCTACACTCTACATTAATCCCGACTTCCAGGCATCAGTATGTACTGTGCTACACACGAAACAACATGGCCGCGACAATTAGTTCTCCCGCCAAGTGTGAATTACGCGCTGTCATTCGCTTTTATTTGACACATCCTTGATTAAGGTTGTGTCAAGTGTGTGTGTCAAATGAAACTTGTGGAAATTCCATTGCCAACGATGTTAAAGTGAAGCGACGGTTGTTTCTCACCCCTTCATCAACACGTTGAACAAGCTCATCTGTAACGACAGAATTGCGACCTTGACCCCCTTCGTCGTGCACATCATTTCGTCCTTCTTTGAATTTTCGGCACCATTCACGCAGAACTCCATCACTCATAAACCCTTCTTCGTACACTTGACACATCCTTCGATGAATTGCAGCTGCACTATTACCTTCTGCCTGCAAAAAGCGAATGACAGCGCGTAATTCACACTTGGCGGGAGAACTGATTGTCGCGGCCATGTTGTTTCGTGTGTAGCACAGTACAGACTGAAGCCTGGAAGTCGGGATTAATGTAGAGTGTAGCGGGGGAGATGCGCTGTCGCCCACTGCGCACCGCAATGGCGAAACGCTTCACGGGAATTTTTTATGGACAAACGGAGGTTGAAAAAAAAAACGACCCTCGTATGTACCACAAACCTTGCTCATTTATTCCTCCATATATTCTTCCTAGGATTTTTCTCTCGAAACGTTTCTTGAAAAGCAGTTCTTTGTCCTGTTTAAGTGACCATGTTTCTGCTCCATATGTTATCACTGCTCTTATTAGAGTTTTATACATGTCACTTTAATTTTTCTGATCAGTTTTGAACACTTATTGGCAAGCACTTCTTTTAATTTCTTCGATGACAATGCTATTTTTAGCCACCAACAAGCCTACTTCCAGTTATACATCGTCAATTATTATTGTTGTATGAAACATTGGTTAATAAATAATAATAATAAATAAAACTTGCAACCTTTGAACCTTTTACAAATTGGAATAGTTTATTAGACTTTTTTATCTGAAATTACTACTGTCTATTAATGAATTTGATCAAACAATACAGCACAATCTAGAAACCTTACTTGAAGATGAATAATGTTGATATATATTATCAGAGTTCTAAATAGTATATAAGAAGAGCTACATAAGCCCATTCCCATCTCAGTTGACCCAACTATTAAAATCACAGTTTTTAATAAAATTATATACACAAAAAACAATGTAATCAGTTGTTTTTATAAACTTTGGCAATATGTAATATCTAACACACAAAAAATTATGTTTCCTCTCGTAGATTAATCCAATGTAATTTTGTTCTGATTACATCGGAAGGCAGAAATGCGGGAGCTTTTGAAAATGGTTTCTAATAGTCCCAACTTGTCTCGTATAAAACTTTGTGGCGCGAGATGAAAAAAGCGCTTCAAAAACATCCTGCCAGAAAGAATTCAAGAAATATGGGCTTCCTTTACACCACAATTTTGCTGAGTCTTTCTTAAAACTATGCCTCAAAGAAGTTTGGAGTTCATAAAGGATAGAAGTGATGTTACCTCTATTCTTTATCAACCTCTAGGAAACTTTCAAGTCGATTCTGTGTCAATGTTTCATTTTTTTTTTTTTTTTTTTTTCGTTTCTACTGTTTCACTTTATTTGTTATATGTAGTTACTAGTTTTACGGATTTAACATATATCGCTTGTTACGTTAGTTTTACACAAATAATAATAAGTAAAGTTCACTTAGTACCTACGTTGACTTTAAAAAGAAATTTTTGAAAAATGTGACTTTGAGCCAACTGTGAAAGGGGCTCATGGACACTTCGATTGAAGTGTATGATTGAATCACTGTGATTGAATCGTACCGGGATATGTGCAAAATGTCGCCTGTCAAAATGTTCAATGTGTTTTAAATGTATTCATTTTTTTTTCGAATCCTGAGAAAACTGATAAGTATTTTTGAAAAATTTAAAAGGCAGAATGTAAGATTACGTTATTACCGAGGGCCGAAAATCCCTGAAAACTTCTACAATGTTTATGTCAATAAGTTACAAGGACAAAAAAAAAGAAAAAATTTAGTGCGACTTTTAATTTCAAATATCTCATTCAAAAGAAACTTTTGGTTTATTCCAAGAGACTTTCGGCCCTCAGTAATAATGCAGTCTTTCATTATGCGTTTAAATTTTTCAAAAATACTCATTAGCTTTCTCAGGATTCGAAAAAATGAATACATTTAAAACACGTTGAACACTTTGACAGGCGACATTTTGCGCCTAGGCCTTAAAACATCACTTAATTCTTGTATTTATTGTTGACAATTTTGCAATTTGTGCAAAGAAGTAGCAAATTTTGCCTTAATTTCTTGTCTGTGAGATGTAGGTAAGTATTTTCAAATCAGTATGAGCATTTGACTCTTACATTATATTAAAATCACAAGAAAATCTCAGTAATTTATAATAAATAATGTACCTCCCAGCTTCATGTCACACGTTTATGACGGAAAAAAAGAAATATGTACCATTAAAACCATAGATTATGGTTCATTTCATTACTTTCCGTTCAGATTATTCTTCTGCATTTTTTTGTGTGCTTCCTTATTTGTATTAAGAGTGTAGGTGCAAAATTTCTGACCAATGCTTTTTAAATGCATTCACTATTTTCGAATCCTGAGAAAACTAATAAATATTTTTGAAAATTATAAACGCAGAATGGAAGATTACATTACCGAGGGTCGAAAGTCTCTTAGAATAAACAAAAAGTTTCTTTTGAATGAGATATTTAAAATTAAAATCACAATAAATTTTCTTTTTTTTTTCACCCCTGCATCTTTTTGCAACATTATAGAAGTTGTTAGGGACTTTCGACCCTCGGTAATAATGTAATCTTTCATTCTGCCTTTATAATTTTACACTCTTAAATATGTGAATAGTATCTATGTACATTATTTCTCTTTTTACTTGAAATTATAAGTATCTACGTTTGCTTTTTATATTGGTAATTCATTTTTATTACTCTTTGTCTGTTTTCCATGTTTTTGTTCATATTCCTATTTTTATCATAATTTTAAATCTTAGTGTATTTTACATTTATATTTTATTTTTCTTCCTGGCATGGATCATTCCGGCAATATTTGAATTTTTTTAATGATACCTATATTATTTTGTTAAGAAGGTCATACTAGATATTTATAAATAATGTAATAATTACTACATAATTTCAACTAAGATCCAGGATTTTCTGTAACACTGATAGACCCTGTAGAAATATAAACCTATTATATTAATAAAAAACATGTTCATGCATACAACTATGATACCCATGCCATCAACCAAATCAAAACTGATGCCTACCTTATCCTCATGATCAGATTCTTCGTTGGAACCATTTTCAGATCCTGCTTCCGAAGGGGCTCCTTCTTCTTTAGGGGTGTTCAATTTTCTGGCTTGTTTGTCCATCAAGCTGGTACGAGATCTAGTTTTCTTCCAACTGTAGTAATATTTGACCAAACTGGCTATAGTTTTGTCAGGCAACTGAAAGGAATTTCAAGTGTTCACTCATTGTTATGTGAAGTGGAAAAAAAATGAAACGTAAGTCGTTAACAAATTAAACTCCACGTGAGTTGTATTTAACTCACACCCTGTTTGGACCAGGCGTTCTGTGAGTTAAATATAATCCACATGAACATTAAGATTCTGAACGTGGAGCCTGAAGGCAAAGACAAAAAATTTTAACGTGGCAGTTAATGTGTTAAATATACATATTTAAATTACCATTTGGCGTATCCTGTGAAAACTCTTCCCGTGAAACTGAAAGGCTTGTTCAAAGAGAACTTTGTCCTCCACAGACCATTCATCTGGAAAGGGTGTGAAGTTGGCTAAATCCAGCATGGCCCTCTCCAAGTCATGCTTGTGCCAGAAAAGCATTCCAAGGGCTTGTTCTCCATTGTATCCATACTTATCTTTGGCCAGGACTATATAGTCTTCCACTGAAAGAATTTTGAAAAATTTAGTATAAGATAAAAATAACAATTGCTTCTTCAGCCACAAAAGTTTCTCTAAGAAGCAGCTGAAAATCATTAGCTTATAACATCACTAGAGAATGGTGTTCCCCTCTGCACGAAGAGAAATATATCAAAGAAGTACAAATTAAGAAAAGGAATTATTCAATAGATTTGTCACAAGACTCAACAGATGATAAAATATCGAAAATGATTAACAGAATACAACTCTAAGATATATTGATGCTCCAACACTGCATAAGTCAAAATTTGGTAGTTTTTAATTTTGAATTCCATTGGATAAAGTTACTTATCCTCTGTAAAACTGCATTACAATGTTGTTGCGTTATTATTTAATTATTTATTAAATTAAAGTTATTATTTAGTAACGTTCTAATCTTATTTTGTGTTAGTTGAAATCATGAAGACATGAATAGAATAAAAAAAAATATAAATATTACCATTGATTATTACTTTTAGGGCCAGTACTTTATATCTCGATTAAAGCCCGGTTTGCGAACCGGGGTTTATTCGTTACAGAAAATACCGGCCCTAAGATTAACAGACTCATGTCCTGTTGCACCAACAAATAAACGATTGATTTGGATTGCCCGTTTATTTTAAAATATAATTGTCAAAAAACTGTCAAATTAAAATCAGAAATTTTGATAATTCTCCCAAAAAATATGAAATTTTAACTTTTTTCGAAAGAATTTTTCGAAAGTGTTTTGTTATTAGATTTGATAGTACAAAATTTAATATTTTTCGGGAAAATCGTTACAACTTCTGTTTTTAATTGACAGTTTTTTGACAAATATATTCTAAAATAAACGGGCAATCCAAATAAAAAAAAACTGGACATTAATAAATGCAATTATAATTATTTTAATTATAGGTAATAATTATAATTGCATTAATGAAGTCTGTTATTCTTAGGGCCGGTACTTTATGTCCCAATTAAACCTCAGTTAGCTAACCGGGTATTTTCTGTCCTGATTAAACCCCGGTTAGCTAACAATGGTACAACCCTCAAATTTTGTTTGTATGTTATATTTGACAATATAAGAAGGATTTGAGTTCTTACAATCGAATTAATTTGGTTTAAAATATTCTGAAATTTTTGTTTGTTTTACTGATGCTTCATATTTTGCAACAGCTGAATTTCTTAATCAGCATAAGATCATGCAATCTGCTTTATTGGTTTCTTCTTGCCAAGAATTCCACTCGATTTTTGAAGTTATACTTCTTTAGGCGCGATTGAGATTGAGGGTGAATTTATATTGATCTGCGTGCATGCGCACACCGACAGTATGGTATTAGTCGTTATACGGGCTCTGATTAGGTGTTGAAATGATCTGTCAATAATAAATAATTGTTCAATATGAAGGTAAACAAATGTATAATATATTAGTTTTGTTGTTGTGAGGACAGAAACAAAAAAGTTTATAATTGTAGTGGCATTTAAATAGTTTTTAAAAGCAACAAGTACGTAATAATTGTAAATGTATCATAGGTACATACCTATTTGAACCTATCAAAATACATAGTATGTAATACTTTTATTTACATAATTTGATTACCATCAAAATTTCTATCAATGTTCACCAAATATATTGTTTTCTTACTCTATGTTTTGTTGTATTTTTTCAATTCAAAATCAAAATAATTTAATTTAATTTAAAAATGGCAAAAGCTTAATCCGTTTAGTTAGTCGATCTTCGCACATAATGACACATTGAGTCCATGGCGAAGCGCTTAAGGCGAATGAACCCCAATATACCAACCGCGCTGATAGCTGGTTCGAATCCCAATAAAATCTTTTATTTGTTTTATTTTTTTTTATACATTTTATGATTGTAAGTATATTTATTATATAATTTTATTTTCAGAAAATATGTATTTAGTTAAAAAAAAATTTCTGACAATTAATGTTCAGAAATCATTTGTGGCATTTTTAATGTGTTTGTGTGTGTTTTATTCTTTTATTATTTTAATTTTTGGCACTGTTTTAATAAAAATGTTTGAGAAGTAGTAAGTATAAATTAGTTTAATATTTAAATAAAATATAAATAAAAAGTATATTAATTTCGTTTAAATCATATAATAGAAGTATAACTTCTTACATGCGTACAAAGTACACACACATTCTTTTTTACACAAATCATCGTCAGTTGCAATAGCATCAACGACATCCCCACTGTCAAATTCCAAGTCTGTGTCAGCTTCTAAATCTGTTTCGTCTGCCTCTGTTGCCACATGAATAAAAACAAAAATTGTTTACATAAACAAATGCTGTGGTAGCATAACTGTACATTTCAACTAATTTCATTTGGCTTATCACAATGCTCAAACAAAATGAATTCAAGTCTCAATTTTTGCTTATGTGATCGATATGTATGAACTTTACTGATGTAGTAGAATCATACTTATGTACGGACCCTGACGGTTAACAGAGGTGACAGTTAATGGAGAGACGAATAATTGAGGTTCGACTGTGTATGCATTCGCTTTGTCTTTATTCCCATGTGGGGTTACCTGTACCTGTGATAAATTTTATTGAACAAATAGAATTAAACATACATTGATTATATGAAAAAAAAAGATCATAAGAAAAACACAAATATTACATTCAAAGATAAAACCTGTAGAAGGGTTCTAGTGACCCTTATGAAAAAAATATAGATCCATAACCTCTTCTTTTTATGTAATAAATATACCTTTTTAAAAGTCTGCAAACAGCTCTATTACTATTTGATATATCAATACTAGATAAAGAAGTGACTAACAATAATTATAGTTGCAATGCAAGTACTTTGAACCTTTAGATTAGAAAAACAATAGATGAAAATATGTGTATAAAATTTTTCTAATTAATATTTTATGAACATAAAAACAATATTACGCCTAAATTTTCTAAAAATAATAATAAGTAATGTACACATTTTTATGACTTTATTACTTCATCGTACATGCCCGTTAGTGCAGTGTCCCTCCACGCCCCAAAAAGAGGGGTTACATGTGAAACACAAAACTAGGGGGCGGCCGTTTTATGAGTTGAAAAAATATGTAAAATACTCACGTTTGGATTCTGGGATAGATTCTGTTGGTGACCATACTAGCAATGCCCTATCAGCCAAAAGCTCGGGCTTCCTTTGACTTTCAGGTTGTAATTCTGGACACACGGCTTGATAGTCACGTCCTACTCTGATTTTATCTACTGGTACTATAAAATCAATGAGTTAAAATTGGGAACAGTGAGAGAAGGATTAATTATAAAATATATGGTACTAGTTAAAGGGGGCCTACAAAATGCAAGCTTACCACTACTCTCGTCCTCGCTGGTGGAATCTGCTTGTACGTGACCGTTTGGGCTTGGTCCCCGACTTCTTCTACCGTTCCGAATGTTTTCACTATTTTTCTCTGCTAATACCATCTTCGCCAGCTTTGTAGAAAATTATTACTCTACAGATCCAAGCTTATGAATCACGCAGTACGTTTGCTTTATTTGAAAATCACGACGACTACCTTTATTTTGTCAGGAAACCGTAGTTTTCGGTTTAGTTGTGATTGTTGTCACCCAACCGTAGAATCGCTAGCGTTGTCCACGATTGCCAACTTGCCAACGAGTAGAAAATAACGATACCTAAAAATTTTCATAAATGAATTGACAGAAAAAGAAGAAATAAAAATAACATAACCTGAAATTATTTTAAGGAACAAAATTGTTAAAAAAATGTCTTCTGTTAATTTTTTTATTAAAAGAAGCTTGTCAACAACTAGTATAAGATATGGTAAAAGAAATTTTAGGAAGTTCCCCATATATAATAAAAGAGGAACTAGGATATTCAAACAACAACAAATGCAGAATCCGGACCCAGAAGTTCCTGTTCACAGTTAGTATTATATTTACATTTAACAATTTAACATATTAAGAAAGTGCATTTCAGAAAGAGGCGTGCGGGAGGTTGGTTATGAGGAAAGAGACAAATTTATTACAATTCCAGAAAGAATACCAGAATTAATAGTCCCAGATTTGAGGAACTGTCAGGTACTGTATTACTTTCGATTTCATACTTACTTACTTACTCCGTGGCGTTACAAGTCTTCATGGGTTTTAGCCAACTCAACAACATTCTTCTCTGTTTTGAACAATCTCCGTCCAGTTCTCCAGGCCCATAGCGTTCAGGTCTCCTGCTATATTATCTCGCCACCGGAGTCAAGGGAGTCCACATGGTCTGCTTCCAATTAGGACCTCTTCTCATACCAGAATTACTGTTGTTTCTGTTTCGTCAGAATCTCTCATTGAAATCATCTAGACTTTATTTCTTTTATTATGTTGGTGTCTGGGTATAGTTCTTCGAGTTCTTTGTTAGTTCTTATTCTATATTGTCCTGCTGCTTCATCAAGCACTGTCCCAAAGATCTTCCTTGGGATTTTTCTTTTCCAAACATATCGAGGGTATACCAGCAGAACACACTAAGTCAATTTTTTTAGTTATTCAACTATTAATGCAGTCGTATATAAAAAGGTATGCTCTATATACTGCAAAGACACACTAAGTCATACTTATTATAATAACAGAAAAAAATTTAATACTAAGTCAGTTTGACTGTTTTATTTACTAGCAGAATGCATTAAGTACTCTTAATGCAGTCTGCTTGTACTATTTTTGCGAAAACCGAACATACAACACTATATTAACTTTGACTTAGAACATTCTGGTTGTACAATCTGTACACCTATCGTTAGGTTTAATCAAAAGGTTAATGTACGAAAAAGAAAAACCTTTTTGAGAAAAAGTAAATAGATTTTAAATACAGCATCTAGAGACTTGGAACTTTTTGCATTGTATTCAGGGCCTAGATTTTTGACCCTTCGCTTCGTTATTGAACATATTCGTTTCATATCTGTTTAGTATACGAAGTGAATATGTTCGATAACGAAGCAAAGGGTCAAAAATCAAGGCCCAGGATGATGTCGAGAAAAAGTCTACAATAGAAAAATGAATGGAAATGTTAATTGCATTTTAAACTGCATAAAATGTATCCAAAAGTGCATAGACATGTCAAGATAATTAAGGGCCAGATTTTGTCACTCGTTGGCTTTTGGGGTTGCTGAATACGAATTCGCCATCAACACCGACCCTCGGGGTACCTAGGGCGCAGTGTCACTGCTAAGGCACATCATCTTCTGGAGCTTAGACGGTTTTCGGCATTAAATTGATGCAAATAGATTACTCAGCGAGTCTTTGGGTGTGGTGAAGACGAATACACCTTCAGAACAGACACCTGGTGTCTATGGTCACGTCATCTTCGAAGTTTTGAGGGATTTCAGCACTTAATGCATGCAAATAGATTACTAGGCAGTTTTTGGGGTCACTTAATACGAATACGCCATCAGAGACGAATCCGGACCACCTGGTGCCCAAGGTCACTGCTATGGCATGTTACCATATCGAGTTTGGAGAGTGTTTGTTCATCGGGGGTCAGTTCTGATGTCGTATTCTTATTCAGCGGTCCAAAAAACCCTTGAGTAATCACTTGCATCAATTTGCCGAGAACCCACGAAACTCCAGATCATGTGCCTTAGCAGTGAGCGTGAGCGCCATGTGCTCCGGTGGTCGGTTCTGATGGCGTCAGCGACAAATAAACCATCGAGTGACAAAAACTGACCCTCAATACACTTATTTGGATATGCTTATGCACCTTTGGATGCATTCTTTGCATTTTTAAAATGCAAGTATGCGTTTTCATCCATTTGTCTATTCGCGATTGAAACGGAATATAGAGGGCAGGTCGAATGCAAGAAAATGGCTGATATAAATGGTATAAACAAACATTCAATTGAGGAATATAACAATACCGATTTGATTTAAAATATTTTAATGTACTCATAATGCTGAAATTTACTAAAAAGTTCTTAATAATGACCAAATTCCATCCAAATCAACAATTTTCTGGTTTGTTTATGTATACCACTTATAGTAGTTTAAATTTATTCCACCAGAGGTCAGCTACTTTGTTTTTCATCGCGAATTGTAGATTTTTTCTGGCATCATCTTGAACACAATTCAAAAAGTTACAAGTTTCTATGTGCAGTATTTAAAAATCCTAAATGCCCTAGTTCAGATAAAGAAGACTAATCATCTATTTACTTTTTGTATTTTTTGTATCTAGTAATTAAATTTCTGAAAATTTCTATTGTTCTTTTTTATTTTATTTTTCAATAGGATTTTTTTAATGCTGATATTCTAGTTGTCTAAGATTATAGGATAAAACATTATAATGGTAAAATTGATACAACTAAAATTAACATTAAAATGGGATTAGTTGTGTGTCTACTTGTGTAAAATAGTAACATTACTGTAAGTCAGTTCATTATTTATTAAAAAAATAATTACTAATTAACCAAAAACAATAACTGTTGTTGTAATATTCCACATTCTTTAAAATACCATTACTATTTCTATACAAGTAATAGAATTAAACTAAAAGTAATACTTTTTGTGTAATTTTGATTTATATTTCAAAATTTTACTTAAACTTGATTTTCTCAAAACAGTGATTTTTGACTTAGTGCAATCTGCTCGTATACCTATAGTCTCTCTTCTTTTGCCTTTGTTATCATCCACATTTCGCTGCCATGCATCACTACAGGTCATATGATTGTTTTATATAGGGGTATCTTTGTATGTCTTGTTAGTTGTTTTGATTTTATAAGATTTTGAAGGGCATCTATTCTTCGATTTCTTAGGGCATAGAGAAGTAAGGGATGCTTCTTCATCAAATGTTAATTAAATAAAAACTGTATACCAACACTTTTTGTTTGTAGTTGAAACCATATGTCTCCTACAGAGCCCCAGAAGTCTTTCAATCGGAATTCACAGCTGAAGACTTATTTAATGTAGTATATGCTCCAAAAATAGTCAAAGATTTCAATGAGGGGAAGCTTGCAGATGATGGCCAGCCTTTAGAACCTTCAAGGGAAGAAAAAATCACAGCTGAAGAAGCAAAAAACAAAGCCAAGCAGACAGGAACAGACATTTTTTAGTTTATTAGTAAAATTTGTGAATATATTGTAGTATTTATTATCTATTTATTTTATTTTTCTTTCTCCTTCAATAAAATATAATTTTATGCTATGCTGGAACAACGTTGTAAACGCCAAATCAGATTTTGTCATCTAATTGAAGAAAACATGTTATAATTGATCATTTTGAAAAAGGCATCTTTATGAGCATAATATGATAGACTATAGGATAGGATGTATAAAGTCCAGTAATATTCGCCATAATTGGCAATACATTATTTTGTGCATATAGAACGTTCCATGGAAAACCCACATATTAAACTATTGGTGGTGACAACGTTGTTCCAGCACAGCATTCAATTAGTATGTAAAGGAACAAATGATAATATTAATAAATGTTTAGACGTTTATCATCAAAATTTATGACGAAAATTATTTCAAAAAAATCATCTTAACTAAATAGGATACATTTATTACCAGTAGAGGTTTAGACCCACAGATATGGGCGTTCTACGAAACTCCCTTGATTGTAGAAAGATTTTCAGAAATAACTAACATTACAGATATACTTTATACCAATTAACATGTTCTGTGCGGATGGCATACATGTGACCCACATGATGCCTTGACCAATGTGTAGACGGCACGCATGTATGCCATTGATTATGCACATTTTTAATATGTTTTTTTTTTCTGTTAATAGTATAAGTCTTAGGGTCAGATATTATATCTGCACTCAATGTGTTAACATCATCCAATTTTAGCTTACCTACCTGAAAATATACTTTCAGAGAAAATGTGTACTTAATATTTTGAAAATCTAGCATCAATCAAAGTTCAACAAAAGGAAAAACAAGACAGATCAAAGAAATACACCTTGGTATATTTCTCGTACCCAACTACCATACACCCAAACACATATGTACCAAATCATTTACGACCCTATTCATATACACACCAACTCGCATACATGTTAAGGAAAATAAATTTATATGGAAGAATACATATACATACACTATCTCTAAAAACATTATGTTACAATAACAAATTGCTTAAAATAACATGTATGTATACCTACAAATAATTGAATTCGTAGGGTTAAAATACTAATAATGTTACAAAATAGGCGTACAATGCAAATGGGATTTTTTATGAGAGATACTCTAATAAGTAGCCTATTAGGTATAAATCTTTATTATAATATAACATAATGACTACAAATCTGCAAAAAACCACTAATATAACTGCTGTTATAGTCTTTTATAATTTGTAGGAACTTTTCATTTACTATCTGGTATTGTTTATGTGAATATGGTGCAATTACATGTCCTGCTTCTAATCGTGTGCATAGATCATCTTGTGTTAGTTGTTCCTTTAGCAACTTTTCTATCACCCGATTTGGATTGAGATGGTGAGAGCTAAAGATGCTATAAAAAATGTGATGCCACGATTCTATAGAATTTGTTGCCCTGGGTAATCCTTCCAGAGTAATATTATTGCAATTCCACACGTTAATTGCAAAACGTGGATTTCTTGGTGGAAGTGTACGTCCAACCCAGGTTGCAATAAAATAATCAATAAAGCCATGGTACCTTTCGTCTTCTCCGAAGCTTTCAACTAACTCGTTCCCCAGTAGTTCAAATGCATGTGAAACTTCTGCTGGTGGCACAAACGAAAGAGCACAAAATGATTTTATTATTGTCTGAAAATATTCATCATCTGTGTATATTTGCTCCAAACCTAATTGTTGCACTTTAAGCCAAATTGCTTTACAAAAATGAAAGAAACAACCACGAATTTTAACGTCAGGGACTAGCTGTCTGAAGGTGTTAACAACTGCCATCTCAAAATCAATTATGATCGTATTGGGTCTTGCTCCAGGTTGAATGGTATCAATTTTCTGGAAAATATTGACCAAAGTGCGCTCATAAATATCTTCATTTTTGTTTGGCAAAAACGCATAGATGAACGGTATTGTTTTACTGTGAAAGACCCCATATATAACCCATAGTTGGTACCACAGATTTGGAGCACTTGTAAAAGTGCCATCGACAACCCATGTTTGACATTGGATTAAACGATTAAGGTCTGAAGTACAACTAAATATAATTATACGATTTTTATCCTCTGTTCCACTGTCGCTCAAAATAAAATCTTGAGGTTCTGATGTCTTGGTTCTTCTTAGGTCATCAGGAATAATTATGTCTGTTAAGGAGTGAGGTACAGGTGGTATCGTACCAGTCCTTTGACGTTTCCTACTCACTGTTTTTTGTAAATTTTTTATCTTCGGGAGATGTACCTTTACTCCATCTGATATTCCTTCTAGGGCATTGCTAACCACAGCCCGTGCTGTAGAGCTGCTGGACACAGCTTCTTCCTTAATCTTATGTTGTAAAGCCTTAAGTGCAATTTTAGTTGGTGAAGAAGCATGATTGTGCGGTTTTCCCAGAAGAACATTACTTGCAGCATCAGTTATCGCAGTGGCCCCACATTTGGTACTTAATTCATCACATCGCCAATAGATTTTGCCATCGGAACTATCCCTCACTTTGTTGTAGGAGTGATCTTCATAAATTAATTTTCTGCCACCTCTTTGCGTAGACATGAAGGTTGCCATCTTAACTTTCTGTTCCATTCTTTTTAGAGCACTAAACTATGAAATGAATACACCGTTGCACTGTTACAAGAGTTTTTAACAAAATTTAAGATCGTACTGACCGTTGAACGTGAAATTCTAGAGCAAAATGTCTACAATTTTAAACTGAAACTTGCCTGATTAGAAGATTTTTGCAAAATTGCAAATTGTTTAAGCCTACTACCCGATTATAATAAAAGTGAAAAACATTTGTTATTGTAATTATTTATCCAGACTTTCCAAAGGGTGCAGCGTAACTCATCGAATTACAGCTCATGGAGACATTTCATAGACATACACCCAAATCGTATACAGCCACTTCATCGAAAGCTCCAACCCATCAGCTGGACATTTCATAATATATTACGTTACGACGAGCGAAGCCCGAAATTGGACAATCATAGCCATCATACATTGTCTGGGTACCCCCAAGTGCCCAAAATACAATTATTGAAATAAAATGGTCATGGTCAACCAAAAATAAAAATGAATATCGAGACGCTGGCTGATCGATTCGAATCGATTATTATTGACAAACGACACGCCAAATCAAAAATCGAACATGGTTAGTTACATAGAAAAAAGTGTTGTGTGATTTGGTTAGTTAAATATGTTAAATACTGTCATCATTAATTATTTGATTTTTTTGAGTTCCCTGCTTGTTTTTATTTCTCTATGGTTCCCTGTGTCCTAATAAAATATAAATAATAGTAGTCGAATAACAGAAATTGATTCTCGCAACTCAAACTTTTACAATAACATCAATCATATTCTATGATCATATTTTATACCATAGTAATGGAGAATCACACAAAAATCTCTTCGGATTTTTAATAACGAATATTAATTAAAATAATTTTATGGATTTTTCGAAATTAGGTCTTCCTTTGCTTGCAAAAAATGTGGTTATTTGTTTTCTTTTATTTTTAAAATGTATTAGTGGATTCATCGGAAGTATGCAACCAGTTTTACAAGTATAGAAATTAAAATTATTTCAATATGAAATCAGTGTTAGAAACTAGAAAGAAAAACGAATACTGCATTTGTATGTACTAGGCAACTACAGCATCAGATGGGTATTCAAAATATATTTTGCCCGTTTTTGTTTTAAAGAAATATATTAAACGTGATTTCTTATTCTTATACCATCTCAACGAATTGAATTTAAATAAACTGTCGAAACCCAAAAGACTCCATCTTTAAACAAATAAATGTTTAAAAATAACAAAATCCTTGGATTTCTTGGTTCGGAAGCAGATTCTCTCTTATAAATTTAAATACTCTTAAATACTCTGAATTTAAATACTCTTAAAAGTGTCTATTATGCTCTCTTTTTAAAACAGGAGGAGTAACTCAAATTTAACGCGCCGTAATACTTGTTTGTAATTGGTCCAACCGCAGGCAAGTTTACTCCACTACTGTTATGAAATTTTGACACTATTGGCATTTCATAGGTTAATTAGTTATATCGGATTTTTTGAGTTTTCTGCGTTATTCCTTTAATTTTTAGATTTTTAGTCTGCTTTTATATAAAAAAAACAGTTGTTTTTAGAACTTTTTAGCGACGTATTAGTATAATATAATATTTATGGATTACTTTCGAAGGCTGGACATAATCAACCAAAACAGAAAATGCATTTGGTAATTTTTCTAATTACTTTCTAGGGTGTGAATCTGTCTTATTAATTTACTCCTCCTGGTTTAAAAACAAGGCATAGAAAATTTTAACATTTTCTAATAAACAATATAAATGCATGTTCTATACCAGAGGTTCCCAACCAGTGTGCCGCGGCACACTGGTGTGCCCTGAAGTCCCTGTAGGTGTGCCGCGAAATTTGATTGTACTCACTATCATTAGAGATTATTTACCCAAGTGTGCCTTGGCTGAACCAGTTTTTAAGTTAGTGTGCCTCAAGCTAAAAAAGGTTAGGAACCGCTGTTCTATACTTTAAAAAAAAATAAAAACCTTATCTTGTAAAAGGTATATTTAAAATCGCTAAAAAGGGCTGTATCACAACAAAACGTTTTCGGAATCAATATTCCCATCAACAGTGTTATCACAGGTTTACATGCTTAAGCCACCAACATGTACGGGTAAAAACCCTTAAATTGATTTTAAACAGTTGGGGTTACATTATATTATCCGATTTTAAAGGACGTTAAAAATATTTCCAGATTAACCCCTGGCATCACATGACATCAACCATATTGGTTGGGAAATTGTAGGTAGAACCTTACATGGAAGAGTTTAGGTGACAACTGTTGTGATGCCAATATGGTTGATGTCATGTGATGCCAGGGGTTAATCTGGAAATATTTTTAACATTCTTTAAAATCGGATAATATAATGTAACCCCAACTGTTTAAAATCAATTTAAGGGTTTTTACCCGTACGTTTTGGTGGCTTAAAGCATGTAAACCTGTGATAACACTGATGATGGAATATTGATTCCGAAAACGTTTTGTTGTGATACAGCCCTTTTTAGGGATTGTAAATATAGCTTTTACAAGATAAGGTTTTTATTTTTTGTGATTTATGGTATACAGCCAGTACAGGAATTTTTTCCTTGTGATATTTCTATACTTTTAACTTTTAAGGGATAGTGTATAATACGTAATATAATAGCATGACATCATTAATTCAATTTCTAAATTATTCTTCCATTGTATTTATTTTCCTTAATATTATGCGAGTTAAAATCGTAGGGTTAAAATATTAATAAAGTTACAAAATAGGTGTACAATGCAAACAATGTGATTTTTATGGGAGAATAAGTAGCCTATTTAGTTATAAATGTTTATTATAATACAACATAATTACTACGTTAATTAATATATGTGAGTGG
The DNA here is from genome assembly GCF_917563875.1 of Diabrotica virgifera virgifera. Lineage (NCBI taxonomy): Eukaryota > Metazoa > Arthropoda > Insecta > Coleoptera > Chrysomelidae > Diabrotica > Diabrotica virgifera. Next base: position 292,475,433 of record NC_065443.1, read on the forward strand.
GTGTGTATTTGAATAAGGTCGTATACGATTTGGTGCGTATGCGTTTTGGGCATCTGGGAGTTGTGACTGGATAAGTTGAGTACGACCCATTAATAGTACAATAGTTCTTGCGGCATCTAGCGTTGTTGCTCTAAACTTTAAGGAGTCTAAGGTCTTCATAATAATATAATTATATCATATGGACAATAAAAAGGTTTAGAAACAATTAACACAATCAATTAAGTTTATTTACAAATGAAGTTTAATTTGAACATCTCTATTTCTGATTTATAGTTCCTAGCACTTCACTGGGCTGTACTGGTCTTCCTATTCTTTAATATGCTAGCTATAAAGAACTCTCCAGCTTTGTAGGAACTTCTGACCAACGGACCACTGGCTACGTACAGAAAACCAAGTTCTTTTCCCACTTTCTCCCAGTGTTGGAACTTGGCTGGAGTGACATACTCTACAACTTTCAAATGTCTTTTGGTTGGTTGCATATATTGGCCTAAAGTGACACAGTCCACGTCATGCTCTCTCAGATCTTTGAGGGTTTGTTCTACTTCGTAGTCTGTTTCACCCAGACCCAACATTATTGATGATTTGGTTATGAGATTCGGGTTGAATTCTTTGGCAGCTTGTAGAGTTGCTAGCGATTGTCTGTAATAGAAAATAGTTTTTTTATAAAACTGAAACAAGGATTAAAGTCTAGGTGGGATCTGCGAAAAGCAAACCATATTGGACATTTACTTGCAATATGTGCTCAAGGAAATGGTTTTGAAGAGGTGGAGGAAAAACTCCTTAAATACCTTAAACACAATGACAACGTACTATCTGCAGAATTCCCTGAGACATAATCCTTCTAAATCCCAAGTTTGCGCCTTCTAGCTTCGCGCAAAGGAAGCCTGGCGAGAACTCAAAATTTCGTAGAATGGTATAATACATTAAAACATACAGACAAACATATCGAGGGTATACCAGCAGAACGCACTAAGTCATTTTTTTTAGTTATTCAACTATTAATGCAGTCGTATATAAAAAGGTATGCTCTATATACTGCAAAAACACACTAAGTCGTACTTATTATAATAACAGATAAAAATTTAATACTAAGTCAGTTTGACTGTTTCATTTACTAGTAGAATGCATGATACTCTTAATGCAGTCTGCTTGTACTATTTTTGCGAAAACCGAACATACAACACTGCATTAACGTTGACTTAAGAACATTCTGATTGTACAATCTGCATACCTATCGTTAGGTTTAAATCAAAAGGTTAATGTACGAAAAAGAGAAACATTTTATCTAATTAAATGGCCATAAATGTGACAACTCATAAATCAAGCTATTTTTGAATATTGAAAATTTTCCAAAATTTTACTCTACTACGATTAAAATTAGTTGTTCCAAAAAGAATGAGTTAATGCAGTTATGCGAGAAGAAAGTAATACCAGAAGCCAGAAGTATTTCACAGGTGTTACGAAGATTTGCCGTTTGATGAAAAAATTATCAATGTTCTGCCGGAACCTGATGTCTATGGTTCAGATTAGATCATTTAGCACTAAAATCACCGGAGTAAATAGATTTTAAATACAGCACCTAGAGACTTGCAACTTTTTGCATTGTGTTCAGGATGATGTCGGGAAAAAGTCTACAATAGAAAAATGGGTTAAAATAATTGCATTTTAAACTGCATAAAATGTATCCAAAAGTGCATAGACATGTGAAGCTAATTAAGGGCCAGATTTTGTCACTCGGGGGCTTTTGGGGTCGCTGAATACGAATTCGCCATCAGCACCGACCCTCGGGGTACCTAGGGCACAGTTTCACAGCAAACAGATTACTCAGGGAGTCTTTGGGTGTGCTAAAGACGAATACACCTTCAGAACGGACACCTGGTATCTAGGGTCACGGCATCTTTGAAGTTTCGAGGGATTTTGGCACTTAATGCACGCAAATAGATTACTATAGTCAGTTCGCTAAACTCACACAATTGGCTAATGATTTTAGTAAGTAATTTTGCCAATTTGATGAAATTGGCAAAAAAATAATTACTAAATAGTTAATAATTACTAAATAGTTAGTAATTTTGCCAATTTTGGGAAAATTTTGGGAAAATTGGCCAAAAACAAAAAAAATTCTTACTAAAATCACTAGCCAGTTGTGTCTGAGTTTAGCGAACCGACTATAGGCGGTTTTTGGGGTCACTTTGTACCAATACGCTATCAGAAACGAACCCGGACCACCTGGTGCCCAAGGTCACTGCTAAGGCATGTTGCCTTATAGAGTTTGGAGGGTGTTTGTGCATCGGGGGTCGGTTCTGATGTCGTATTATTATTCAGCGGCCCCAAAAACCCTCGATTAATCTGCTTCCATCAATTTGCCGAAAACCCACGAAACTCCAGATCATGTGCCTTAGCAGTGAACCTGGGCACCTCGTGCTCCGGTGGCCGGTTCTGATGGCGTCTGAGACCAAAAAAAAACATCAAGTGACAAAATCTGGCCCTCAATACACTTATTTGTTTATACACATGTTTATGCACCTTTGGATGCATTCTTTGCACTTTTAAAATGCAAGTATGCATTTCCATCCATTTCTCTATTGTAAGATTTTTTTTCTGACATCATCTTGAACACAATTCAAAAAGTTATAAGTTTCTATGTACAGTATTTAAAAATCCTAAATGCCCTGGTCTAGATAAAGAAGACTAATCATCTATTTGCTTTTTGCAAATAGATGATTATTTATTTGTCATTTTTTATTTTTATTTTTCAACAGGATTTTTTTAATGCCGAAATGGTAAAATTGATACAACTAAAATTAACATTAAAATGGGATTAGTTGTGTGTCTACTTGTGTAAAATAGTAACATTATGAACAAGCAGAATGAACCAAGTCAGTTCATTATTTCTATACAAGTAATAGAATTAAGCTAAAAGTGATACTTTTTGTGTAATTTTGATTTATACTGTCGAACCCGCTTATTAGAATACCTGTTAAAGGAATATCCCGGTTTAAGGAATAGAAATTTGAGGACCCGAAACATTTCTAGTAGCCAATATTGATCTGTTATTAGAATATCCCGGTTATAAGAATATTTTTGCTTGGCACGAAGGCTATTCCAATAAGCGGGTTCGACTGTATTTAAAAATCTTACTAAAACTTGATTTTCTCAAAACAGTGATTTTTGACTTAGTGCAATCTGCTCGTATACCCTCGATATATATCTTGGAGGAACTCTGGACCGGTCCCTCATTTACAGAAAATATTGCATAAAAACGAGAGGGAAAGTAACAACTAGGAACAACATACTCAGAAACCTAACGGAAGTAAATGAGGTGCATGTCCTGGCATATTAAGAACAACGGCACAGTCACTGTGTTTTTCAACTGCTGAATATGAGTGCCCCGTTTGGGGCAGATCTGCCCACACCAAACAAGTTGATACTTTGCTAAATGAGACACGCAGGATAGTAACGGGGTGCACGAAACCAACGCCACTCTCAAATCTATATAAACCAGCTAGTGGAGTCACTGAAGGTTTTCACCTCCGATTTCGTTGAACTTGAACCTTCATCGATTTTCATGAAAATGAGTGAGTAGTTAGAAAATACTTCAAGGAACAAAGGTGACATGATGCCAACTTGCGCTTTTACCCTGGGGGTGGATGCCACCCCTTCTCGTGGGTGAAATTTTTTTATTAAAAATAATACCAGAAATTGATAGATTACAAAGTAAAATTACAAAGTAAAATTTGTTATATAAAGTTATTAACATAAATCAATACTTTTTGAGTTATTAAATATCAAAGATTTTATTTTTTTCTTAAAAAAAAATGCATGTTTTAAAGCTGTTTTTCACGTATTACTCAAAAACTATAAGCTTTTGTAAAAAAGTTATTATTACCAAAATTAAAGATAATAAAAAATTTAATACACTCCCCACTTAAACAACTAAACTAATGTTATTTCAAAGTGAGTTATGGGTAATTGAATATATATTTTTTTCGACGAGTACTCAAATCTAAGTATTCAAGCTTACATAACAGGAAAACGATGTATTTTATAGAATATACTTGTTAAGTACTTATCAAAGTACTTCGGGATACCTATCAAATGAGCTCCAGTAGAAGTTAATAGCATCAAAATTAAGCAAGTTATGATGAAAATAAGAGAACCCTTTCGATTTTTTTAGGAAAAAGTGAAAAATAAAACATACGCCATTTCCACAAAAATTAAAATTTGTAGTAATCCTCACAAGAATTTCTTTAGGTTAACATAGTTAATGATTTCAACAATTGTGACCGGTTTAGAATGCATATTTTTGAAAAAAAGATACAATTTAAAAAAAATCAGAATTTTTAAAATTATCGTACTTTTCATTTTCTTTTGATAATAACGCCAGAAATACTCAATATACGTAAAAAATGATATACAGGGTGAGTCATAACTATAGGGACATAGACTAAGGACAGGTTATTTGGACCAAAATATGGCTATTGGGCCAAATATGCCTTAATAAAATGTTGCTGAGAAAAAAGATACAGGGTGTTAAAGTTAATTTTTGTTTTTCGTTTTTTGCTAATAGTTTCCCTGTATATTTATAAATTGCTATCAAAATTGGCACAGAGGCATAATCTTAGACAAGAAATAGTATTTTATCTACAATTTTACGTTTTGTCATAGAGGGCGCCACGTGGATCATTCCTGATGATCAAATTGAGTCTAAACTTTTTCTGATGAAACTTTTTAGTAATTTTTATTAGAAAATATGACGTAAACATCATTTTTACGTAAAATTGGTACTCTTGTTTAAACATGATAATTTCAACCGTTTTCGATAAAAACGCAATTGAAGATTTCAGGCACTCAGAAGGGGATATCAAATACCAAACTAATAAACAAAGTTGCAACTGAAATGATTGTGACGAGGCATTTCAATCAAAAAAGTAATGATTACTTTTAAAAAATGCAACACAACACTACACTGTCACATCAAAAATAATTTACTCTGAACAAATGACATTTACCAACAACAATTATCTGACAGTCCAAAGCATACTTTTCATAAATGAAATAATATTTGATATCCTTTTTTAAGACTCTAAGGCTACGGCTCCACGGGCGAGAAATTGACGCTAGCAGTAGCAGTAAAATGAACTTAAGGTTCCGCGGAACGGAATAGGAATAGCCGAACTGTACCGACTACAGGACTTGTGCGTAGTCGGTTCAGTTGGGCTATTCCCATTCCGTTCCGCGGAACCTTAAGTTCATTTTACTGCTGCTGCTAGCGACAATTTCTCGCCCGTGGAGCCGTAGCCTAAGCAGTTCGACTGCGTTTTTATCGAAAACGGTTGAAATTATCATGTTTAAACAAGAGTACCAATTTTACGTAAAAATGATGTTTACGTCATATTTTCTAATAAAAATTACTAAAAAGTTTCATCAGAAAAAGTTTAGACTCAATTTGATCATCAGGAATGATCCACGTGGCGCCCTCTATGACAAAACGTAAAATTGTAGATAAAATACTATTTCTTGTCTAAGATTATGCCTCTGTGCCAATTTTGATAGCAATTTATAAATATACAGGGAAACTATTAGCAAAAAACGAAAAACAAAAATTAACTTTAACACCCTGTATCTTTTTTCTCAGCAACATTTTATTAAGGCATATTTGGCCCAATAGCCATATTTTGGTCCAAATAACCTGTCCTTAGTCTCAACTAAATTTTAGTTTTTTCTGTTCCAAATACTTTACCCATTTTACTATTTCCGTAGAGTAAAAAATAACCGAGAGAGAAACCTTTAAAATTTCAATTTTGCTGCGAGAACCATGTAACCGGGGCCATTTAACCTTTTATTTTAAAAAAAGTAAGAGGTTTAATACAGGGTGATTGATTAGTAGGGTAAAGCTCAATAGCTCCGCTATAGTAATAGATAGCAATAAAAGTTAATAACAAAAATTTAAGCCACCTTTGAGCTTCACATTACAAAATTAGTTAGAATGTTACAGGGTGTTCGATAACACAGTGGCAGACCAAATTTATGTTTTTTTTTAATGGAACACCCTATATTTTATTTTAAATTCGAAATCCTGTTAACTTCTCCATCACAAAAATATAAAGGTTTGTTATGTTATACAGGGTATTTACAAAGTTATAACCAATTTTATATGAAAATCGTAACAAGTTCAACTCCCTGTATAAATAAAAATAAGCAAAACAACAATGGTTTATTAATGCCATATTTTGTTACCGTATTGTCAAAATTTTCAAGAATGGTCGATATTGCTAATTTTCTTTATATCAAATACAGGGTGAGTCAAAACGCAAGTACATTATTTTCTCAGTAATTTTAAATGGAACACCCTGTATTTTATATCACTATTGAAAAGTACCATTACCGTACTTTAATTTTTAGATAATATTCCCTATGTCTAAATTTGTTAGTTTTCGAGATATTTTCATTTTTCAATGGACCAGTAGCGTGGCCACCCAAATCACCAGAATATAATAAACTGGACTGATTTTTTTGGGGTTACGTTAATAATGAAGTTTATAAAATACCTCCAACAACAAGGGATGAGGTGAAAAATAGAATACAAAGTGTATTTCGATGTGTTAATTTACAAATGCTCCGTAAAGTAGCTCATTCAATGATTGTTTTTAGGCGTACATAAATGTGTTAGGAGATAATTTTGAACACCTTATGTAATTAAATATTAAAAATATTTTATTAAAAGTAGCTTCTAATTTTTTCAAACATGTTTTTTTGCAAAATGTATTACTGATAAATTATGTTTCGTTCTTTATTTGTTACATTGTTACATTTACATACAAAAGTAGTGTTTAATTCTCTTCACAAAATATTGTATTTTGTGTTTGTGTGTTTTTTTATAAAATTTATTACTAATTTTCTTTGTTTATTTGTTGCATTTACATAAAAAGATAGTTTTTAATTTTTTCAAAAATGTTGCATGTAGTGGTTGTGTTTTTGTTTGTAAAATGTATTACTAATAAATTACTTTTATTTCTTTATCTGCTACAGTGTTACATTGATTACCGGATTGATAATCGGTAATCTTCAATTGTCAATTCAGTCATGGCTTACTTAAAATTTAGATAAATTTAAACACCTAAAATAATTTGCTCTGAAAAATGAAAATATCTCGAAAACTAATAAATTTGGGCATAGGGAATGTTATATAAAAATTAAAGTACGTTAATGTTACTTTTCAATAATGATATAAAATACAGGGTGTTCCATTTAACATTACTGAGAAAATAATGTACTTGCGTTTTGACTCACCCTGTATTTGATATAAACAAAATTGGCAATATCAATAATTCTTAAAAATTTTGACAATAAATAAAAAAATATGGCATTAATAAACCATTGCTGTTGTGCTTATTTTTATTTAAACAGGGAGTTGAACTTGTTACGATTTTCATACAAAATTGGATATAACTTTGTAAATACCCTGTATAACATTACAAACCTTTATATTTTTGTGATGGAGAAGTTAACAGGATTTCGAATATAAAATAAAATATAGGGTGTTCCATTTAAAAAAAAAATATAAGTTAGGTCTGCCACTGTGTTATCGAACACCCTGTTAAATTCTAACTAATTTTGTAATGTGAAGCTCAAAGGTGGCTAAAATTTTTGTTATTAACTTTTATTGCTATCTATTACTATAGCGGAGCTATTGAGCTTTACCCTACTAATCAATCACCCTGTAGACTAAATTCGACGTTTTTAATAGCTCTTGGAATCAACTTTTAAATGGTTTTTAGGTAAACCTGATATCTTAAAAATTAACGGAGTTATTTACAAAAAAAAACAATTAATAAGTTTATGTTATAAAATGCATCATTTTCCCGACATTTAAGCTTGAATACTTAGATTTGGGTACTCGACGAAAGAAATATACATTCAATTAACTAGAACTCACTTTTAGTTAACATTGAAAGGTTTTTCTAGTAAGGAGTTTATTTAATTTTTTATTAGCCTCAATTTTGATAAAAATAACTTTTTTTGTAAAAACTTATAGATTTTTAGTTATTTATGAAAAATCGGTTAAAAACATGCATTTTTCTCACGAAAAATTAAAATCTTTGATCAAATCGTTGAAAACTCAAAAAGTTTTGATTTATTTTAATAACTTTATACAACAAATTTTGCTCATAATTTGTCCCTCTATCGAATTGTGGGGTTATTTTTAATAAAATAATTTTCACCCCTGAGGAGGGGTGGCATCCACCCCCAGGGTAAAAGCGCAAGTTGGCACCATGTCAGCTTTGTTCCTTGAGATGTCCTCTAACCACTCACCAATTTTCATGACAATCGATGGAGATTCAACGAAATCGGAGGTAATAGCTCATATCCACCTTCAGGGACTGCACTAAGCGGGATTTGCAGAACCTTCAATACGCAGAGGCATTTCAGAGCACATAGAGGAACAGATCGCGGACGAACGACATGCCCTATACAAAGCTCGAATACCACGAAAGCGACTAAAAGCCAGGAAAAGCTTTCTTGGAACAGTGCAGGATGAACCGCCTGAGTAATTTCCCCTTCCCCAGGTTCAATGGACCAGCCAGTCTATAAACATTAAAACGTGGAAAACTATGAATAAGATAAGAAAGGGGGTCGCTCCAGTAAAATAAAACATGGTAAAATGGCGGAAAATCAGGGCCGGACTTAAGGGGGCAGGCTGGGCAGCTGCCCGGGGCCCCACAAAGCCCCAAACTTAAAAAAATCAGCACATTATTCACATAGAATAAATTTGTCAATCAATTAACTGTAATATTTTGTTATATGGAAGGTTTCTCTCCTATTAAAAATGTATTTTTGGCAAATTACGGTCATAAAGCAGAAGATATATTTAATGCTTTAATAGCATTCTTGCAAGGAGATGATATCGATTTGAAAAACTGCAGGGGACAGTCCTACGACAATGCGTTAGTTATGAGTGGAAAATACAATGGTGTTCAGCTAAAATTTAGATAACATAATATCTTGGCGTTGTAGATTCCATGTGTCGCCCACTCTCTAAATTTAGTTGCTAAAGCTGCAGCTAAGTGTTGTCCTGCTGCCATAGAATTCTTTAATTTCTTGGAAGGACTGTATGAATCCTATGCATTTTTCACATCCTCTACATGTAGATACAACTTGTTAATCAAATGTTTAAAAACGCCTTTAAGCGAGCGCAACGCCGACCATGGCAGAAATATTATTGTTCCTAAAAAAGAGTAAATACTACTAGATGGTCGTCTAGAAGTGATGCCGCAAAAGAACTAGTTAAAGGTTATAATCAGATTAACGGAGCATTATCCAAAATTTCAAAAGACGATGGGCAACAATTTGAAACTCGTAGCGATACAAATGGTTTGTATAATCGAGTGTGTTTACTGAAAACAGGGATATTTGCAATATTTTGGAATGAAATCTTAGAGAGGACAAACAGCACAAGTCGTATTCTCCAAGATCCAAAGATTGACCTTAATTTAGGAGTGGCCGCACTTAAATAAATTAAAAAATTTATATTCTTTTAAGGAATATTTCAGAGACTGAAATGACATCAGAGAAATGTAGGACTCAAAATTTTATAGCTATTATAGATCATTTCCTCTTTAAGTCATAGGCTTTCGGCATATGAATTCATCCATTCCAACTTTGGATTTTTACATTATTTGGAAAATTTAACTCCCAATGAAATTGAAGCTTACCGACAATTATAGCAATGATTTAGATTTTAGATCAAAAACTAGGTGTCGAACTAGTACAATTTGTAGAATTTTGCAATTCATTTAAAGAGGAAATCGGTTCATCAACTATAAGTAAAGAACTTCAAATGTACCGACGGTTAAAAGAGAAAAATATTAATGATGCGGTTCCAAACGTTGTAGTAGTGACACTTCGTTTATATTTAGTTTTGATGGTAACTAACTGCAGTGGAGAGAGATCATTCTAAAAATTTAAGTTAGGGCCATGGGTACATAATTAGCAAATATTTTACGGTTATCCCTACTTTTTCTGTCTTTACACGGCAAATTACGTGTAGTAAAATTCATACTGGTATGGATATGTAAACATTACTAGAATGTCATTATACTTGAAAATGTCATCATTAACTTAAAGAGATGACCTCTGAATGTCCTTGGATAACTGTTATTTATTGTATAATTGCAAATTATTAATTCCGTTAATAAATGTGATAATTTTTTCACTAACTATCTATTCAACGATTGTAATAAATAATTTATATGTACAACAAAAACTAATACTCAATCGAGAAAAGAGAAAAAGTGTTAAAGTGATTTTTAATAATATATTGTTACTATGGAACGCTTACAATTTTGAACATCTTCAACAACAAAATACTTGGATCACAGAATACATTATCCTGATGTATTCTTTGCTTGGATCTTCCACAAATAATACACAATAAATAACGTTTTATTAAGTTCACGTCTTAATGTTGTTCTGAAGCTATTTCCTTGTGGCATTTTTATGATTAATTATTTATATGGGAAATAAGCCACAATTAAAATGAAAAAAAAAATAATTTTTTTATAATAACGCAACTCATAAATATTGGCAATATCATTTTAAAGTCTTCTACTTTAAAATGTATAATATATGTCTGAATTGCCAATATAAATGAGTGAGATTAAATAAATTATTAGAAGAATTTTTTTGCTTAGCAACAACACTTTAGTTTATTTTAGTAATATTTTGTATTTTGACAACGGCACCCGATTTGAAACGTTAATAAAATTATTTTTTTCATTTTAATTGTGGCTTATTTCCCATATAAATAATTAATTCACGTCTTAAATCAATTATTTATCAAATACACTATAATATATCAATATTATTTAGTCAACAACTCAAAATATTCCCGATGCCACGTCAAATATTTAAAATTGTCACTGATTGTCACGGTCTGACTGACAATATGCTGACAATATTCTATTCGACTGAGTGCGTTGTAAGACAAAGATAGATTTGGAAAATATTATCATGGACATGGTGTCCATTTTTTCGAATCCTGAAAAAACTAATAAATACTTTTAAAAAGTTTAAACGCAGAATGAAAGACTAAATTATTACCGAGGGCCGAAAGTCCCTTATAATAAATAAAAAGTTTATTTTGAATGAGATATTTGAAATTAAAAATCACACTAAATTTTCTCTTAGTTTTTCACTTCTGTAACTTATTAAAATAAACATTATAGAAGTTCTCAGGGACTTTCGGCCCTCACTAATAACGTAATCTTTTATTCTGCGTTTAAATTTTTCAAAAATACTTATTAGTTTTCTCAGGATTCGAAAAAAATGAATCCCATTTGAATAGCATTGCAGCCGAAAATACGTACCCATCCTCTTAATTAAAAATCAACTTCGGTCTATGATAGGCCAAGAGCGTTTGAACCATCTCTTTATAATGAGCATTGAACGCAATGCCTTAAAGCAACTAGACATGCTCAACATAATCAAGGAATTTTCAGTTAAAAAATCTCGAAAAGTACCCGGACTTTAACCATACCATAGTTCTAACAACAATTTGTTTAATGGTAGGAGATAGGGCCCCACACCAATTCTGCCCAGGGGCCCCCACTGCCTTAAATCCAGCTCTGCGGAAAATAGACCAAGATCATGTGAACTGTGACTGTAGAGAAATACAGAATTAGTCCAGTCGGGTTAGACGAATAACAGGCCTAACCTTGCGTTAGGAGCTGCCCCAAATTTTATTTTTTTAATCTTTAGGGGGGATCAACATTAGTGTAAATTTAAAATTTCGACTGAATTCCGCCATTGCGTTAGCCGCCATCTTGATTTTAAACGAGAACCATTTTTGCTCAATATCTCTGCCATTTTCAACTTTTCGACAAAAAGTATGACAACCAAAATTGTTGAAAATGTAATTTTCTATCATTTCTATTTTTACAATTTTTTCGTGCCATCGATATTTTCCGAGTTATACCGGAAAATAGTGACAGTTATATATAAGTAGTTATATATATTATTGAATTATCTCGTTTATTCTTAGTTTTACGACAAAAATGTTTATATACAAAAATAGAGACAATTGAATTCTACACAATTTTCGTTTCTTTCATTTTTTTGCTAAAGTTAATATTTAAGGTAGTATGTATGCGATAATGGCGCGAGCGTAAGACCTGATTGATTTTGTAGCAATTGTTTTTGTTCAATATCTACGCCATTTTCAACTTAAATTGTTCCAAATACGATTTCCTACAATTTCTTTTTAACAATTTTTTTCATGCGGTTGATATTTTCCGAGTTAAGTGGGAAAATAGTAAAAAGTGGTGGGGGGAGCATAATTACTGAATTGAATCTTTTTTCCGAGCTGCCCCAAATTTTATAATTATATCCTTTATAGGGGAGATCAATAGTAGCGTAAATTTAAAATCTCGACTGAATTCCGCGGTTGCATTAGCCGCCATATTGATTTAAAAGGAGAACCGTTGTTGCTTAATATCTCCGCCATTTTCAACTTTTCGACAAAAACGGTAGGAACTAAAACTGTTGGAAACGCAATTTCCTACAATTTCTTTTCCACAATTTTTTATGCAATCAATATTCTCCGAGTTAAGGAGGAAAATCGTGGAGGCGGAGGGGAAGCATAATTATTATTCAATTGTCTCATTTATTATTAACTTTACGACATAATTGTACATAAACAAAAATAAAGAGAATTATATTTTATACAATTTTTGAAACTTCCAATGAAACACCAACCAAACTAAGTACATAAAAGACATAAATAATAACTTATATGCATTAAGTTCACTTAATTTTATTAACTAGCGGGTTTTATTGGTTGAATTTGTCTGTCGATAATTAAGTTTCATGTCAGCTAACATATTTTAATATTTCGACAATTTTTTTTTATTTTGGACCCGCCACTGGTTCTCTCGAAAAATTGTAGTAAATCGTAATTGCAACAATTTCAGTCCTTACACTTTTTGTCGAAAAGTTGAAAATGGGGAAGATATTGAACAAAAACAATTGCTTTAAAATCAATCGGGTCTTACGCTCGCGTTTTACCGCATACGTACTACCTTAAATATTGATTTTATCAAAAAAATAAAAGAGATCAAAATTGTAAAAAATTTAATTCTCTTCATTTTTGTATAGGTTAAAATTTCTTGTAAAAGTAATAATAAACGAGATAATTCAATAAATCAATAATTATGCTTTAACTGTCACTGTTTTTCCCCATAACTCGGAAAATATGGACCGCACGAAAAAAATTATAATAAACCAAAGTATATAAAATCGCATTTTCAACAATTTCAGTTTATATATTTTTTGTCGAAAAGTTGAAAATTGCGGAGATATTGAGCAAAAACGGTTCTCGTTTAAAATCAAGATGGCGGCTAACGCAACGGTCAAATTCAGTCGAGATTTTAAATTTATACTAGTATTGGCCCCCCTAAAGATTAGAAAAATAAAATTTGGGGCAGCTCCTAATGCAAGGTCAAATGGTATCCCGACTGGGCTAAATATGGAACATCTTCTTACATGGAGAAACTGTCCTCATCGGTGTACCTTCGAAGATTTGTAGCTCCCCAACAAAAATGGAACCCTGGAACCGACGTAACCCGATACTGCGCCGAAATTCTATGAATGACATGACAAACGACAAAGGCAAAGTAATTAAATTAGTATAACGGACATTTACCATGGTGAGTCTACTATTTTGCTGGAATAGGGCTTTTCATCGATTGTCATTTGTTTCGAGCTTCTGTCGTAAGTTGTGTAATCTGTGTATAATATTAATATGCACGGATTATACAACATATGACAGAAGCTCGAAAAAAATGAGTGTGAATAAAAGCCCTATATATTCAGAATGTACCATGTATCAATAATCATAATTTGCATCAGTCGCAAACCTTGTGCTTAATTTTTTTATTTAACAAAATCTGAAAAAGAATTGAACATTTTTGCACCCATGTTTTCGCCTATAACTCAAGACATATTGCTCCTAAAAAATGATGGAAGAAAAGTTTCGTTTTTCAATTTTAAGTAAGATTTGACTAGCTAGAAATTGAAATTTTAATTATTATTGTTAAAAATAGCATTAATTGGGAAAAATGTGCAAAATATGGACATTTTTCTTTAAATTATTTCGACCTGTTAAACATAACATACACCTTTCATATTCTGTCTAGGAAAGCTTTATAATACGACGGAAACGTGTGCTAAATTTCGTTATGATAGGTTTAATAGTTTTTGCATAAGAATTTTGCAATCCAGTGTCAAAAAAATTGTAAATTTGCAAAATTATGCTGGGCCCAAAAATAAGCATTTTAAATAGTCGAAAATTTATTTTGTTAAGTAAAAAATTAGGCAGGTACATCCTGAAGCAAGAATACAGAGGAACTGATCTGCATGCTGAAAGAGCTTCAACGAGAATCTGAGAAAATCGGTTTAAAAATGAATTTCTTCTTCTTTTTTCTCGAAACTTCTTATGCCCCTCAGGGGCGTCGGAGGTTTTATTCATCTTCTATCCATATCTTCCATTTCTTGCGGTCCTTTGCTAACTCTTTCATTTGTTGAAGTGTTTTCCCTTTTTCCTGTCCAATTTCTATAATCTGATCGATCCATCTCTTCCTTGGCCTCCCTTTCCTTCTTTTACCATATCTTTTTGATTCCATCACCTGCTTTGGCAGTCTTCCTTGATCTATTCTGTTAATGTGTCCATACCATTTTAATTTTCTTTTTTGGATCTTGGTTATTATCGATTCCTGTTTCAGTCTTTGTCTAATACCGTTGATTGAGGTATTGTATTGTAACCAATACAATACCCCAATCAACGCTAATACCTTCATTTCTTATTCTGTCCAATTTCGTTTTTCCTGTTATTTTTCTCAGCTGCTTCATCTCCGCTGCGTTTATTGTACTGTATATTTTTGCATTGTTTACCCACGTCTCACTTGCATATATTAAAGTTGGTACAGATATTGCATTGTATCAGTAGGGTAGCAGCACCATTTTTGGCCACTTCACCGTTAGTGGCCACCTAAACCAATAATCTAATATAATAAGGTCCGAGTTTACCGCCTTTACGGAAATCGGAAGAATTTCGACTATATTCGTTCTAACACGATGGCTCTACAATTTGCGACTTATTCTGATTTACAGGTTAGTTTCTACTTATTCTTGAAGTAGGTGACACTGTGTATTAGACCTTCTGTTAACGATATACGTAAGAAAACAGGTAAGTTTATTTAAGCTGTATTTAAGCCAAATATTAAAATTTTGTGATCAACGTATGATTTTAAGTTTTGGGTATGATTTCTTTACGATTTCATCTGTTTTTAAACTCCTTATTTTATCTCGATACATTATTAAATTGGGTGGCCACAAATGGAACACTTATTTTTGTATTCACACCATTAATGGCCATTTGCTGGCTACTATTAGAACACTTCTGACCTATTTGTGGCCACAGCAACTGTTTAATAGTGGCTACTAATGGAACAGTTAAATCCAATTTTGGTCATATGACATAATTTACTGACTACTTTAAAAACACGCGTGTTCCCATAGTAGCCAGTTATACTCTACAGGGTGTTTTACTCGCAACGGACCGTTCGTTAACAAAATGATTTAAAAATATTTTGTAATAATCAAGGTATCCCAAAATGGGGTTGTAAAACAAAAATATAATTTTTTTATGGAGAACCCTGGAGTATGCATTTACTATACATTGACATTTATTTAAAACAAATAAGAAACTATACCGTTACCGGTAAAACATCATGTACATAAAAATATAACTAATAATTTATTTATAAATGTTTGTTATTATTACAGATACAGATTATTACAGCACGGAGTAAAAAGAAAATTGAAATCAAGAAAAAAAATAATAATGTACGACAACGACCAAAACGAACATTTTTTCAATACGAACCTCAGCAAGTAAAGAATGCATTGGAAGCTATTCGAGGTGGAATGAAAGTAAGTACAGCATGTAATTTGTATGAAGTACCCCGTTCCACAATACGCAATAAGTTAAGTGGAAGAGCTCCAGAAACATCAGGCAAAGTCGGAAGAAGTCCAGTTTTAGGGAAGATCATAGAAGATCGGCTGGTACACTGGATCAAAACTACAGCTAAAATGGGTTTTCCTATTTGTCGAGAAGGCCTTTATTTTTCAATAAAAAAATTGGTAGAAGACAGGCAACTAAAAACCCCTTTTAAAGCAAATACTCCTGGGAGGAAGTGGTTTCATCTATTTATGCGTAGATTTCCAGAACTCTCATTAAAGCAGTCTGAATACATAAATAGAGCCAGATCATTAATTACTGAAGAAAAAATCCGAAACTGGTTCAAAGAAACTTTGGATTTACTTGGAGATGATAAGCATGTTTTGGATGATCCGGCAAGAATCTGGAATATGGATGAGACGTCTTTCTATTTATGTCCAAAAGGCGGTTTAATTTTAGCGGAGAAAGGTCTTCCAGTTTACAATACTTCATCCTCCTCGGACAAAGAAAATATAACCACTTTAATAACAGCAAATGTTTTAGGGAAAATGGCACCACCCCTTACACTTTTTAAATATGATCGGCTTCCTGAGAAGATCTGCAAAAATATTCCAAGAGACTGGGGAGTTGAAAAATCACCCAAAGGATGGATGACATCAAAGTGTTTTTACGAATACTTTTCAAATGTGTTTATTCCTTTTATTCACGAAAGTAATATTGCGTTGCCGATTATAGTTTTTTTGGACGGACATTCCTCGCATTTAAGTTTGCCTTTAAGTCGATTGTGCATTGAGAATAAAATTATAGTTGTGTGTTTACATCCAAATACGACACACATCCTTCAGCCGTTGGATGTCAATTTCTTTTTTCCGTTAAAAAGTAAGTGGAAAACTGAAGTAAAAATGTACAGATTTCACAACGGCAGAGATGTCAAAAAACATGACATTCCACAACTCCTTCAAAAAATTATGGATGAAACTGATTTTACTAAATCTCTACAAAATGGGTTTAAAACATGTGGACTTTTTCCGTTTTCTGCTAATAACGTAGATTATTCTAAAATCACATTAAAGAAAGAACCCATAGTAGTCTCTAGCAAAACGAAAACTTGTCTGACACATTTAAAATATTTGGAGTCTAAAATTCATCCCGACGTTTTAAAACAATTCAAACAGTCCAAATACGATGCTTTTGATGAATCATTGTACAATATATGGGTACAGTTTAAAAACGAAGAAGATTTATTACATGACCCTATTGAGAGTGTCAGCAAATTGTCGGCTGAGGAAATTCCTAACCATTATATGGTAGACAATTGCATTGTAATTGAAGTGGAAGATAATAATGTACTAACATCAACTCCAACAGTCTCTAATATTGTAGAATTTGACTTTCCAGAGTATAATAATCCTTCCTTTAAAGAAAGCAGTTTCATAGACAATGCTACAGAAATGTTAATAGATAAAGAGTTAGCAAAAAATTCTGATGTGGTTATGGACAATGAATCGATGGATCTATTGGAAAATAGCAGTGTTATTAATAAATTGACGGACTCGCCTATACCTTCAAATGTTGACTTAATGACTTCATCTGTTGGTACTACCATTGTCTATACTCCGAAAAGAAGGCCTGTAGACCTATTAAGTAACATTCTAATTTATCCCAGTGACGAAAACATTTCCAAGAAAACCAGAAAGCGTGAAATCTTACCTTCTGTGCTAACATGTAATACATGGTTGGAACTTGCGGTGGCTAAAGAAAAAGAAAAAGAACTTGAAATGGAAAAAAAAGAAAAAAGAAGCAAGACAAAGAGGCGAAAAGAGCCTGTAAAGAAGAGAATCTAAAAAAAACTTCTAGGAAAAATGGAATTAAGATAAAATCTAAAGAGACTAAAAAAAACCGAACTAATAAACAAAACAGTTTCCGTGAGTAATTAAAGGCCCCTGAAGATGTAAAACAAGTAATTGGAAACGGGTTAGAAAAGACCAATCTCACACAAGAATCAGGGGAGGAACCTGTCTGTGAGGAGGCCAAAAATATACAGAATGTAGTTGAAGAGAACCCTCTTGACATATGTACTGCGGACAAAGTATCTACATACGTAATTGTACAGTACGAAAGTAAGTTTTTCCCAGGAATAATTACTGACGAAAAAAATGGCAAGGTTTTAATCAGCACAATGGAAAACTATGGGAATGATTGGAAGTGGCCACAAAAAAAGGATGAAATTTGGTATGAAAAGGATGAGGTAATGGAAGAAATTCAACCACCTTTAAAAAAAATTCAAGGGGTTACTTTTTTGTTGAAGAGATCAATAAATATTATAAATTTTAGTAATTCGTGTTGATTAAAACTGTTGTAATAACAATTTTTTTTATTAAAACTACTATCATTTTCATGTAATTTTATTAACATTTCTAGTAATTAAATATAATTTTTCTACCTTTAGTAAAAAAATGTGTTAGGTAACTAAAAATACTAGAAACTATCATCCTTATCTATGTAGAATTAAACAAATGGCCACAAATGGTTTCTGAATAAACCACATTAGGAGCAAAGTGGTCACAAATGGTACAAAGTTAGTTTTTATATGCTTTCTGAATTAAAAATACCTAACAAAATGTCCTTATAATTTAACTTCAAACGTAAGTGGCTATTAAATCAAACAAAGTTAACGTCATACGTTTGCTCAATTACAAGTCCGCAGCTCTAATTTTTGATTTTTAATGATTTATTAAGGCCAAGAAATTCCTTAAGATGGCCAAAAATGGTGCTGCTACCCTATATCAGTTATATATTATATATCATTATATCAGTTTTATTTCTTTATCTATTTCTTGCTTTCCAAATATTGTTTTATTTAGTGCATAGTAGATCTTATTTGCTTTTTTCGCCCTGTATGAGATTTCTTGATCTAGCTTTCCATCCTCTGATATTATTACTCCCAGGTATTTAAACGTCGAGACTGATTCTATTAATTCATTCTTGCACCTAAATATGGTTTGGTTTATTTCTTCCTTTTTCTTTTGGACTACTATCATGGTCTTCGTTTTCTTTACATTTACCTCCATTTTCAAATTTTCTATTTCTTCCACCCAGATATCGATTAATTTTTGCATTTTATGTTTATTGTCTGCTATTATTACTAGGTCGTCTGCATATAGTAATCCCTCCATTCTCGCTGGTACTAAATTCCTGTACCCTATTGTTGACTGTAATTGCCTTGACTTTCTTTTAGCGCTCTTCATTACTCTATCCATTACTAATATAAACAAAACTGGGCTGAGACTCTCCCCTTGTTTTATTCCTCTCCTTAGGTTTATGATTGGCGATCTGTTTCCGTTTATTTGTACTTTAGCAAGTACGTTTCTTTATGTACTTTTTACCACGCTTACTATCTTTTGCGGGATTTGCAGGTCTTCCATTACTGACCATATTACTTCTCTATTTATAGAATGAAAAGCAGCTTTAATATCTATAAACGTAATATATAAGTCTTCTCCTATTTCGTTTTTCCTTTTAATTATATTTCTCAGTATGTACTCACTTACAGAGTTGTCAGTCAATAGATTAAGAACAACACAGGGGACAATCGAATAAGCTATGTTGGAAGTATCTCTGAGAGAGCATATACGAAACGAAGAAGTGCGAAGCCTGACGAAGGTGGAAGATGTAATTGGAAGAATGGTGCAAATGAAATGGAACTGGGTAGGACGCGTGGCACGACAAAACATAGAAAGGTGGATGAGAAACATTGTACATTGGAGACCATGCAAACACAGTCGTAGTAGAGGAAGACCACAAAAACGATGGCTAGATGACATCAATGCCAAAGTAGGGAAAAACTGGCACCAAATAGAGAAGAGTGGAGAGCGCATGGGAAGGCCTTTGTCGATGAGTGGATGCAAACAGGCTGAAGAAGACATCCTGAAGTGATTCCAACAAAAAATAGACTCTTATAGTAATTGCCCAATTCAAAACAGATCCCTTCTGGACCATAAAGATTAACCTACCTGTATTTAGCTCTTCTGTCTCTTACATATTGAGTTAATGATTCAACAGTTTCCACATTATGGGCATAGACATCTAATCCACTTTCTGTAATTATCTTAACATGATCTAAATTGCCTCTAAAATCTGGTACTAGACATTCAACAAGAATAGTATTGCTCCTGAAATAAAAAAAATGCTTGAGTGATATGTAGTTTGTTGGCAAGTTGTGGTTTTACTTACTTTTGCTTTATATTTCTTACAGTTTCCGCAAAATGATTTGATCCACCATCAGGTAAATCTAAAAAAAGGAAACATTTTATGTATGATAAAACATACACATTATATCACACATCCTGTTCAAAAGTGTATTAAGCAGGCAAAGACTCACAAAGGGTTGTAGTGCCATTAGAAGGAGAATCAAAACAAATATTTTGTTTTAGCTCTCCTGTAAAATATCAATATTTGAGCTGCTGCGGTTTAGAATGGGATGTGTGATATGAGATCCTTATAGTATTAGTTGTTAGATTCAAGTGTAGACTCACCATCTCTGTCAACAGAGGTCAAAACAATGTAGTCAAGTCCCCATGAGACAATTGCTTTGGCAGTATTTTCAGGCTCATTTGGATCTGGCAAGGGAGGTGTTCTTGAAGTTTTGACAGAACAGAATCTACACCCTCTTGTACACGTGTCACCCAGTAACTAAACATAGGAATTCGTTTTTAATCAATTGCATATATTTTCTATTAGAACTTTACCATTAAAATTCTGATACAATATTCGCCATAAAGCAAATTATTGAGAAATCACTAGGGTATAATAGACCAGCATTTCTATGTCTGATGACTTGAAGAAAGCATTTGACAAAGAAAGACTTAAAGATGTAATGCATCTTCTGTGTAATAGAGAAGTTCCCGAGATATCATAAAAACTATTAAGAATATCTAACAAAACCAAAAAATGAAGTCATAACATCTGTCGAGCTACAGTGACCTGGACAAAGAAGTGAGAAATCAAGTACAAGAAGCAAATAGACTGGCAGGATGCCTTAATAACACTATATGTATGGTTACCATAATTTATTAAGGCCAAATCCGGACAGGGGTAGTCCAAGCGGTTGTAGAAAATGTAAAATGTGTATTTGACTGTGTTGCTACTTCTACATTGTACCGGGTGTCCCAATAAGAATGGCTCTCGGTCATATCTCAGGAACCGTTTATAGTACAGCTTTGAGAAAAAAATATTTATAACAAAAGTTGCCTCGGGAAAACCCTGCAAATTATTTTCATAATTGTAGGTCCACCGCTAGAGGGCGTAATTGAATATTAAAAAATCAAAATTTGCCTAACGAAAGGGCACTGGAAATCCGATCATCGTATTTTTCATAAAATTCTGCGCATATTTGATTTCACAATTTTAAGTCTACCTTTGCAAATAAGAGGTGGGGGTGAGTGGGAACCTTTTTATGAAAAAATGGCTGTAAGTTTGGTTCTGCTGAATCGAATTTTGCATACTTGATCTTGTTGGAAAGCTCTTTTTCGTCAATGTAAGAGTCTTATTTTCGAAATAGCCTAATAAGTAATGTGCCAGCTAGTAGGCGTTATTTAATTATTTTCGTGAATCTAGTTTTCTTTGGAGAATATTAAATACAAGTATGCATTTTTAATCCTGTATTACAAAATTAGACCAAATTAGCAACATAATACCGAAAACTGCATGTCGATACCTTTTTTATATCTCGAGATATCTTAAGAAACGTGTAAATTTTATTAAACAACTGTTAATGTCACCGGTAAACGAGGTTAAGGAAAAGTAGTGTGCTATGGAAAAACAAAGAAACATTTTCCAGATGTAAACGTATAAAATTAAATAAAACAACAATAAGAACACTATAAAATATAACAAAGAAATAAAAGCAATTACTTAGTGACGACCTAAATGTTCAAATTGTTGCGTATCATTTTCGATGCAAGGGTAGATTGAACAGCAGTCTCAATTTCTGCTTTCGCAATGCTTTGAATGGTGCTCCGTATTCTCTAGATTCTAGATCATGTTTTCTCGCGTAGTGGGCCTAGCGGAAAAAAAAAAGGTCTTTAATCCGTCCCCATAATTAAAAGTCTAAAACAGTTAAATCTGTTGCTATTCAATCTACTCTTGAAAATGATGGGGAACAATTAGAACATTTAGGCAGTCACTAAAACTAAGTAAGTAGTTGCTTTTATTTCTTTGTTATATTTTATAGTGTTGTTTTAATTAATTATATACGTTTACATCTGGAAAATGTTTATTTGTTTTTTCCATAGCACACTACTATTCCTTAACCTCTTTTACCGGTGACAGTAACAGTTATGTTTAAAATTTACACATTTCTTAAGATATCTCGAGATAGAAAAAAGGTATCGACATGCGGTTTTCGGTACTATGTTGCTAATTTGGTCTAATTTTGTAATATGTACATGATTAAAAATGCATATTTAATATTTTCCAAAGAAAACTAGATTTCTGAAAATAATTAAATAATGCCTCCTAACTTGCATATTACTTATTAGGCTATTTCGAAAATAAGACACTTACATTGACGAACAAGAGCTGTTTTCAACAAGACCAAGTATGCAAAATTCGATTTAGCAGAACCAGACTTACAGCCATTTTTTTCATAAGAAAATTCCCACTCGCCCCCCCCCTCTTATTGGCAAAGGTAGACTTAAACTGATAAAATCAAATATGCGCAGAATTTTATGAAGAATAAGATGATTGGATTTCCCGTTCCCTTTCATTGGGTAAATTTTGTAAAATTTTGATTTTTTAACTTTTGATATTTAATTACGCCCTCTAGCGGTGGACCTACAATTATGAAAATAATTTCCAGGCTCTTCCCGAGGCAACTTTTAATATAAATATTTTTTTCTCAAAGCTGTACTATAAACGGTTCCTGAGATATTGCTGAGAGCTATTCTTATTTTGACAGCCGGTACATATATGCGAAAAGCATATAATATGGCACAATTATTAAAAGTACAGCTGTTTCGCTACAATATGCACCTAACATCGAAATCTCTGCCAGTTTAAAATACATATTATACACTGTCAACCGATTATTGTCTGCTCGTGCTTGTGCGTCAACCGATTATTGTCTGCTCGTGCTTGTGCGCTGTTGACAAGCAGTGCGACCAACTTAACTAGGTGCTGCGCATAATGAAATTTCCCACCGTTGGGCCAAGTGCTTTCTATTTTTTTTAATAAAGAAAAAAATCCGGACATTTCTCACATCTAGACGCCAGTCCGGACACATCTCTCAAATCCGGATGTATGGTAACCCTAACTATATGGTGAAACCAACAAATTAACACTAAGATGAAGTCAAGATTTTATAAAGCCAGTGTAAGACCATAAGACCAATAATAACACATGCATCTGACACAAGATCTGATACAGCCAAAACACAAAGATTACTAGAAACAGCAGAAATGAGAGTACTAAGAACAATTACAGGAAATACGCTGAGAGATCGATAAAGTAGAGTACATAAACGAATGGACCCTAAATAGAAAAAAAGAATGGAACAACTACATAAGCAGAATGGGGGATACACATGTGGTCAAAATGGCAAGAGATAAACCACCAATCAGTAGAAGTATAGGCTGACCACCTGAAAGATGGAGTGACAACATTCAATAAAGGTATCAATCCACCAATGAACAAACAGAATTGTTTATAAAATGTTTGTTCCAACATGAACTTTTGGATGGTCCAGAAACTGTAACGACAATCACCGTCCTGCGCAGTACCATGGAATGTATTATTTCGTTCCCATGGAGCGTTAATTATCTAGTAACGAAACGGTAATCTGACGGTTCTTGGTCGTGTTGGAACAAACCTAATGAGTAAGCAGAACAAGAACTTTACCATTATTGTTGCTGTGGCAGTGCCATGCTCCCCTCCGCCCCAACATTCTCCTATATTAGGACACCTGGCTTCCTCACAGACAGTGTGCAAGTTAAGGTTTCTCAACTGGTCTTTGATTTTACTGTAATTTGTTCCTGTTGGTATTCTTCTTTTCAACCAAGGGGGTAATTTCAATCTCTTTTCCTCTCCCTTCTCTCGTTTCAACTTGCCATCATATCCTGCCCAAGTGGCTGGATCCTCTTTTAGTACTGGATCAGTACTTTCGATAAATTCTTGCAAAGCGGGACCATTTTTAATTCGTTCCTTTAGAGCTTCCAGACTAGATTTCTGTCTTATAATTCTAAGTTCCTGAAATGATCAAATAATAATATATTTATTATTAATAATAATAATTGTTATCCTTACGTTTTTACTTAAGTTTATTAATGATTTATACATTGTCATCAACGTGTGACACTGTTATCGTATTTAAAATTTCACCATTTTAATCTTAAAATTTGGAAATTATAAACATCTGATCTAATCCATAGATCTAATCATTCTGCTGTCATGTGTCGTGTCTCAAAAACTCGAAATGTCAAAATTAAAAATGACAGCCGCGACCAGCGACGTTGTCGATTTTTAAATTGAGTCAATTATATTTGCCTATAAAAATATTCAAATATTGCAGACAAAACATTTTTCGGACTTCATTAAATTGGAGGGTCTGAGAAGTTAGCCACAGTAGATTTTCATAGAACGTTGAATTGAAGTTTGACAGTGTTGCCATGTGATTATAATGTATATAATGTATAATATGTTGCACGCTTCAAATATACAGAGAAAGCTTTGAAAACTATCTTTTTTACATTATTTTATGAATTTTGCTATTTTTTAATGTATGTAAAATACGAACGAATAAATATTTGTTGTTTGTTTTGATATTAATTGCAGTTAATTATTAGAAATTGTTTTGTGGCAATTGTCCTCATAGGCTACTGAGTAGATTTGGCAATAGAGTGAGAACGTTTAAATTTGCGTTTGCCAGATTGCACAGATGTTCCGAAGATATACATTTTATGACTTTCTTTTTATTATATTATATTTCTTTTTATTGTTTTATTATTTGGAATGAATGTACCTGAATACTGAAATGCTTTTAGTTACTGAAAAGTGTTTACTTCGTCAGTACGTTATTTTTGTGTTCATTTTGTATTTTTTAAAATATTAAAATGCCTACAACTATCCTAGCACGTGAAAGACTTTTGAACATAGCGCAAATGCGGGAAGAGCGATTCACTTTAGGGGAAATATTTACAAATTTTGAGGATAATTTTAACGCATTAGTGTGGTACGCGATGCGGTTACTAATTAAAAATAACATTCTGTGCAATCTATGCAATAATTAGTAAGAACTTAATTAAGCGTAATTCCTTGTCGGACGGATACATATGGAAATGTAATGGATGTGGTCAGCGTACTTCAGTAAGAGATGGTTCGTTCTTCTCCAAAAGCCTGCTACCGTTGAAGAAAATGATAGTCATCATTTATGGCTTTGCAAATGACTTCCCACAAACCCAGATCAAGATTGAATCTGGGCTTGGAAGTCCCACTATTGTCGACTGGTGCAATTTCTGTCGAGAAGTGTGCACCAGATATTTGCAAGAGCACCCTGTGGAAATTAGAGGATTCGATGAAAATGGTCAACCCATTACGGTAGAAATTGATGAATCCTACTTCTTCCCCAGGAAGTACAATAGAGGTGCTTATAGGCCCGGACGCTGGATTTTTGGTGCTGTGGAGAGGAATAGTGGCAAATTATTCGTGATACCGGTGGCAGCAAAAAGCGAGGAAATACTATTGCCCATCATATTCAGGTATGTTATTGTTACAAATATATATCCAGGGAATAAAGTAATATTATTTTTAGAATGATTTTACCGGGGTCAATAATTGTTTCCGATGGATGGAGGGCGTATACCAATATCGGTCGCTTAGAAGGAGGGGTGTATGAACATAGGGTTGTGATTCATTAGCAAAATTTTGTAGACCCTGATGATGATAGTGTTCATACACAGACCATTGAAAGTGTGTGGATGCGAGCAAAAAGAAGCTCCGCAGACAATGCGGAACTTCTAGAGATTTGTTCGAATCATATCTGGAAGAATTTCAATGGAGAGAGCGGATAAAAAACAGGGACAGATTCGTAGAGTTTTTAATTTGTCTACAAGAACAGTTCGTAGTTTAGTTAAATTTAAGATTAGTTTAGTCAGTCGGTAGTAGAATTTTTAGTTTAGTTTAATTTAGTTTAGTTTGCTTTTTAGCAGAACAATTCATAGTTTAATTAAATTTAAAATCAGTTTATATAGTTTAGTTTACACTTTTTAATTAAGTTGTGTGTATGTATGTTTGTGTGTGTGTGTGTGTGTGTGTGTGTGTGTGTGTGTGTGTGTGTGTGAGAGAGAGAGAGAGAAAAAGAGAGTGAGAGAAGATGAAGAAGCAGGTCATTTAGCCACAGTTTTTAAAATTTTTATTTATTAAAAGTGCTTACTAGGTACCTTTGAACCTGCTTAAATTTATTATACATTATCACATTTCACATTCTTTGCGATTTATTATTAATGTAATTACTTAGATCCAATTACATAATGTATAGGTTGAACGTTTAAAGAAACAGAACTTATTTTTTCCAACTTTTTTATAATGGTTTTGTAATGTAATATTACATGTGGTTCTAAATATTTTGACCAGTAAATTGATGTGTCTCTATTTCTTTTTTATATACAAATCATAATAAAATGCTTTTATACAAAGCAAAATACAATTCTTCAATTTTTAATATAACATTTTAAATAGAGTCTTCATTTCGAAAAACAGTAGGTACAAAGATTACCAATTAACGTTGACGAATAATCAAATAAATCACTATTCTACTAATTCACATATTTGCACTTGGCACTGTGTATAATATATTATGTGACTTTTTAAGCTAAGTTTATTACATATCTATAATTTGTAGATCTTTATATTTCTTTTAATTAATTATTAAATGTTCTGACAGTTTTATTTAAATTATTTATACTTATTACAAATAGCAATTTTTTTAATTTCTGCGTTTGTCGGTTTGATAAATAAAACACTTTATTATCGCGATATTTGTCATTTCAAATAAGTACTTTAATTAATACTAATACACATTATAATACACAACACTAAATTTACATTTGTTACCAGGTTGACGTTTTGTTATGGAATTATAATATTATATATTTATACAAAAAAATATATACCTACCTTTTACCCATATAAATAGCTACCACTTCCATTTTAGATAAATTATATTTTTCCTATAATAGTACTGTGGACTTTCTGTATATCTGTATAATAGTACTGTATATCTGTATTTTCAGTTGCATATAGTCTGGAGCCTATATCACAGCTTTATTATTTCTGTGGACTTGTATATATGTGTTTTCAGTTGCATATATTCTGGAGTCTCTTATTATCACAGCTTTTTAATATTCTTGTCTTAAATCAATGTTACAGTTTTTTCGATTGCTATAAGTTCAACTGAAAAGATGCTATACTATTAGATAATCTGTAATTATTTTATTGGCGACTTTATTATTTATACAAATCTTATTTTTATATAGATAATAATAAATAAAGTATATAGTAAAATCTTAAAACAGCAGAATTTTACTTACTTTGCACTTTATTTTACAAATTTTATTTTCATATAGATTATAATAAACAAAAAATATATAGTAAAATCTTAAAGCAGCAGAATTTTACTTATTTTACACTTTTTAACTTTATTATTGATACTAAAATCTTGGTATTTCGAGATAATTAGAAAACATTAAAAATTAAAAATTTAAAATTTTTTGTCGTTATTTTATCTACATATGTAGTTAATGTTTTACATTTATTGTCAATAAATAAATTAATAAAAACATATCACATGCTCTTTCCCAATTTATTCTAAGAACACATTACAACACTGTTAGGCCTTCATTTCCTTGTATCTGTAGCTAACTTCTCAGACCCCGCAATTTAATGAAGTCCCATTTTTCAATTTCAAGGAATATAAATTTAATAATATATAAATATATTTATTAAAATATCCAAGGCCAGAATCAGAGAGAAAAAAAACTTCATTGTGACACATTATTGGACTGTGTGCGGCTTAATTTTGGGCTGAAAAACGTATTACATTTTTACAAAATTTTGGAATATGTTTAATTCGTAGAACAATTTTAACAGTTGTTTTCAATACAGATTTCAATCTTCTACAAATAGTTTCTAATGTCTTTTGATGTAAAATAATTAGGGAAGCAGGAATTCAACAGTTTAGAATTTTACATTGGGTTTCCTATGGCCCGTTTTCCAATTCACCACCCGGTATATTTACGAATATATTTCTTCTTTAGCCTGCCGTATTACTTTTCACTTTCACTAATAGATTTTTGTACTTTAGAGGAAGGAAATTTGATAAAGGTAAGAAAATAACACTCGACTCATAATTTGTACAGGATATAATATGTACAGAAGTTTATTTACAATGTTAAAATACCTTACATCTTATTTACATTGTTTTTCAAATGGAGAGGATATAACATTAGTGATATTGCGCACAAACCTACTAAAAATATACAAACTACATTCTAAGTTATACTTTTTTCTTGAATAGGAACATACTGTTGTCTTTTCCTATTTCGAACAGAATATGCACCTGTTTCAACTACAGAACTACTAACTCACACTTACTAAAATTAAGACTAAACTGGTGCATAACCATCGAGAAATGAAGGATTATAAGTATCTAAACCATAAACAAACATTTTTGAAGAATTAGATTACACAAATATAAGAAATGTTTTATTTAATACTATTTTTTTATCAAAAAAACTTTAATACCAATATAAACGTAAAACATTGAAAATATATCATGCATTTCTTCAATAAAAATTTCATTACAGCGACAAAAGTAACGGTATTTACAGAATGTCATAAAAAACTACAGGTTATCAAATACAAAAAAAAAGAATGTGTGTGTACTTTGTGCGCACGTAAGAAGTTATACTTCAAAATGTACTTAAAACAGTTTATTTGTATTTTATTTCATTATTAAACTAATTTTGATACTACCACTTTCAAAAAATTTTTATTAAAACAATACCAAAAATAAAAAAAAAAAGGAAAAAGAATCGTCCGTGTCCGGATTTGAACCCGGGACCTCCGCGATCTGTAGTCGAATGCTCTACCAATACCCCATCAGGGCTTTGTTTAACACTTATTATCTTACTCCCGAGGAAGACAAATCCAAAGACACAAAAATTATAATAAATATATTTACTGAAAACACTAACATATTCTTTTCAAACCTTATTTGCGCTGATACAGACATAACTTGAATGATTTAGCAACTAACAACATACTCTCTGTGTGCGCATGCGCCCAGGATAATAAAAATTCACTCTCAATCGCGCCTAAAGAAGTATAACTTCAAAAGGCTTTCGGTTTGACATGCTAGTCTATCCGCTATGAGCGTTAACTATGATTATAGTTTACGTGGTAAACTCGAGTGATGCGGGGGACGATCTTATGTGATTTACAAAAACGTGAGATTAAAATTTTACTATTAATTTTTTGCTATGTGTCAATACATTATTACCAATTTGCTATAAATATTCTATATGGTAGAAAATATCTGATGTAATACATAAATATAGTTCAGAAAAATACGAAGTGATTTTAAGACTACGAAGTATGACGTCACGACTGTCATATTGTTCACGTTGTAAACAAAGGTTGAAAAGCTACGATTTACCAATCTCAAGACTTTAATTCCTATAAGGTTAACATTTTGCTTCCTCTGCTGCTTTTTCTGCTTAAGTGTAGTGTTTTTAAGATAATACCACCATAATTCGGTCTTAAATTTCTATGAAATATAGTTTTCTAGTCATATTATCCAAGCAAAGGTTAGGAACTTTTGTGAACCATTGTATTTTGTATAATAAAAATGGTAATGTGCTTTACCCCGGATTGTAAACACTACAGTGAAAGAGGGATATGTAGATTCTTTGTGTTTCCAAAGGATCTGGTTGAAAAGAAGAGGTGGATTATGTAAGTATTATTTACAAAAATTTTTACATTATTGTAGAAAAAGTTTATTACATAAACTAAGCCAAAATTTTGCGATTGTGACAAAAATTCCGCAAAACCACAGAAGAAAAAGTACAGAAGTTGGAGAAAAATAATTAATAATTGAACACGTATTTGACAGTTATATATGTATCATGGCACTAGTGAAAACCAAATGTACTGGCACATGCCCAATAAAAAGAGAGAAGAATGAGACACTAGTGAAGCAAAAAATGTAATGGGGGAATCAATTTTAATAGTTATTTATGTATTAAGAGCGAAACGTGATACATTATTGCTTGAGAGGAAGCGTTACCGCTCGACGCGTAGCGGAGAGCGGTAATTACTCGAAAGCAATAATGTCACTTTGCGCTTGTAATACATACAGCATTTTTTCTACAATCACTTAATAAAATGAAACTATTTTTAAATAATTAACTTTTTTTTTCTGATTCTGGCTTTGGTTTAGAACTAGAACCTTTAGCCACGTTATTGTATAACTTATCACTAAGTCAGGGGAGTAATGTGTAGTGTGTGTGTTGAGTAAGTGTCTTGTTACTTTGCAAAGTCGACGTCATTGTCTTTGCAAAGAGACGCTAATTGTTTCCGAACGTCTGCGGTCCCTCCGGTGAGTACCGATCCCACAAGGACAGAAACTATTTTTCATTTATTAATTTATATTAAACGAAAAATTTCTGCCCCTGGTAGGATTCGAACTCCCGACCTTTCGTTTCAAAGGTAGGCGCTCTTACCACTGCGCCACAGAGGGGTTATAATTAACTTTATTGTAACTATTTTATATCTGTCATTATAATGTCATAACATTAACTTTTATATCTTTCAGTTTGAATGTTCAATGTGTTTGTATTGTATGGTTGTACGGTTGCTACGGACGACGAGCGTAAAATCAAACTTTACGCGCTAGAGCGATAAAGTGACGGTACTCAGTAAACGTCAACTTTTCGTTGCCATTGACAAGCGAAAAGTCTTCCTTATAAAGTGATTGAAGAAAAAATAATTTGTTGAAACAAACATAGAGAAATACCATAATTTTGGAAACTAGTTCGAAACGAATAAAACTACTTAAAAGGGTCAGGAAACAATTACCCAGTTGGGTTGCAATTGAAAAATAGACAATGCTGCCCGATTTGTTTTCTGTTCACAAATATTTGTCCCACCTGTGCAACTTGAAAACATAAACTTTCAAAAATGAAGACGGAAAACAACAGAAAGCAGGTATAAACCCAAACTCAGTGGCATCTCATTCTTCTTCTTCTTCTAAAAGTGCCTATCTTCTGGAGATGCTGGCGACCACACTGACCCATCTTATTCTATACACAGCAGCTAGAAATAGCTCAGTTGACGTTAGACCAGTCCACTTCCTAAGATTGGCCAGCCAGGATATACTTCTACGTCCAGGGCCTCTCCTGCCCTCAATCTTGCCTTGTAGAATCAACTGTAGCAGTCGGTATTTTTCATTACGCATAATGTGGCCGAAGTAAGCCAATTTTCTGTTCTTTACGGTGTTAATTATTTCTTTGTCTTTTCTTAGCCTCTGCAGAATAGTTATATTAGTTGTGTGGTGTATATATGAGACCCTCAATATACGTCGGTAGCACCACATTTCAAACGCCTCTAACCGTTTTATGGCATCTTCTGTCAGGCTCCAGCTTTCAACTCCGTAGAGGAGGACACTAAAGACGTAACATCTAAGAATTCTTATGCGTATATTGATACTTCAAGACAAGTTGCACAGAATTTTCTTAAGAGTGTTAAAAGAGCTTCTGGCTTTTTCAATACGAGTTTTTTATATGGAACAACGGAACATTGCGTAGATAGGGCTACGTATTTCTTATGAACGATAGAAGCGCGCCGATGCCGCTTCTATCGTATCGAGAATGAATCGTATATCGGCAAACTAGTAGCAACACGTGCCTGAGAGATTTGGCAACACTGATCTGTATAAGCCAAACGTTCCGTTCTTAACGTGAAATAAAGTATAGCACATTTCTTCTAAAAGCATATTTAGACATTTTAGTTTTTGAACAAAGGATGACAACGCATTGTAGTAACAACACAACAAAACTAATTCCGTTATAAATCAAATGCATTACAATTTAAGAAAGATTATAATATATAATATAGAAAAGTTAAATGGGCGCAATTACATAACCGCATTTTTAACGTAAATACCCTATACGATACGGTGTTTTAAAAACGATATTACATATACACCGGTATATTAGGCGTCAACGCCCTTCCGGTAGGGATCTATGGGGGAGTATCACTAAGACACAAGCCCTTATCCCTTGTCGTACTGCTTTCTATAGGGCGATCAGAGACCAATGTATTCCAGTCTAAGTCGTAGATTTAATTTAGAACTTAAAACTGCTGCGTTAGCCTTTTTATTTTTCTGTCCACTGGGCCAGGGTTTGAACTCACATCAACTAGAGCACCTCGCACTGAAGCGAAGTGAGGTTGACCGCCTGTCCCGCTTGGCTATCTGACCAACAAAAATTACATTAACTTTCTGTAAATACCGTTTTTTCATTCATTTAAATAAAGGCAAATGGAAGTACTGCTAAATATATTGTTACATTGTTCTGCGCATTTAGCGATTAAGTGAAGCAAGATGTGGTTTAACTAACAGTATTTAACTTAAAAACTTACTTAATTACAAATATTACAATCACACTGACGCGTCAAATTGAGATTGTCAAGTCCGCATGAAGTCTTTTTAGATTGTCAAGAAGTAATCAGAATTACTATTCGACGTTACTGACCAATCTACAGGAAAAAGTATGGAACGAAGAGGAAGCAAGTTGTCCAAAGATATCTTTACATGTTAATCTCCCTGCGCACTGTATAAAAAATTGTGATGTACGCTTCGAATTAATCTAACAGCCTTCTTATTCACCAGATCTGGTTCCATCCGATTATCACGTCTTTCCTCAACTGAAAGAAGTCGTAACTTTTCTATCAACGCGCATGATAGAAGCTGTGGAGGCCTGCTTTACAGAGCATGATATCAATTTTTCGAAAACTTTAGAACCGTTGTAGGTTCGTTTAATACAAATATCTAACTAAGAGGAATACTTGGACTTTTATTTGCTTCTATAGCAATAATTTTTCACTACGTCATCGTATTATACTAAACTGTACTAAACGAGACGGCCGTAGTGGCCGACTCAGTGGCTCAGACACTAGAAAGTTTTCAATTTCTAATTTAACTGAGCCGCAACCGTGTTTCGGAGGGCACGTGAAGCCGTCGGTCCCGGCTACGTAAGTAGTCGTTAAGTCATGTTAGGCGTGCTTGCGCGACCTGAAAACGCTAAGCCCCGGCGCAAATTGATCCTAAGCGAGACACAACCTGCGCCGGCGAACTGCCTAGACAGTTTTGCGCATCCAACTATCAGTGCATGCGTTCGCAGGTCTCACTTGGGAACACGGGCGCCCATATAAAAATTTTTAGGGGGCGAGACGCGAAGATGTTGCACATTATATTATGTATACTTTGGATAACCATATATAGTTTAAGCACCCAAAAAGCAAGGGGGGCATGGCCCCCCTGTCCATGGGTTTGGGCGCCTATGCTTGGGAACGTTTGTCATCGGCGTACAGTTTTCTTGGTCCGTGGGACGCGTGACTCACCGCCAGATGTTTATTTTTACTTGTTTTTGTTTGTGAGATGGACGTATCTGAAATGAATAGGGATGGTACCTAAGTACAATTTATTATGATAAATAAAATTATTAGCATAGTCAACACCCCGAGTGAAAACTGCGTTGTCTTTGTCATTAAATTCTGATAACTTTTGGTAGACTAAATAAGCAGCGATACGAAATTAATAATCAAAGTTATGCCTTTACAAAAACACATTATTAGAAAAATAAGGCGAAAAATGATTCATATTGCTTAAAACCATGCTCGAAAAAAATATCGTATTACCCTCAAATTCAACTTGTCAGCATATTACATTTTAGTTTATTACATATTACATTTTTGTTTATGCTTAAAAATTAAAAACGAAATATGCAGATAGTGTTATTTTTTATGATCAATCAGTAGCAGAGGGATTATTAATTATGACCTGCAATAATTGTAAATGATTGCGATCCTGCACTAATTGTAAATGATTGTGATCCGAGCAGTAAATTGAGGAATATGAGTTATGACCGAGCAGTAGGGGAGATATTATTTTAAATATGTAGGTATTATGTGCAGAAATAAAATACTCAGTGTAAGATATCTTTTTATGCACGACTACTAGGGACGTGTAAGATATTTTTAAAACGTTACTAGTTACAAGTACGGAAGTACCGATTTTAAGTTGCCTACTCAATTCAGTACAAGGATCAGATACATCAGTATTTTGTAATCAGTATTTGTACTCAGTACCACTGAGAACCCTTTTTATGCACGACTACTAGGGACGTGTAAGATATTTTTAAAACGTTACTAGTTACAAGTACGGAAGTACCGATTTTAAGTTGCCTACTCAATTCAGTACAAGGATCAGATACATCAGTATTTTGTAATCAGTATTTGTACTCAGTACCACTGAGAACCGGTATCAAAAGTAACCGTTACATGTCCGCACTGATTTTGCCCGTCTCTATTCGCCACGTCGATAGCCAACGGTTGGGTTCGGTTGTGTTCAATATGCGGCACGCTAGAAAAATAAATGCACGGGTCACCCGTCCCGCCGGCGCAGGTTGTGTCTGGCTTAGGTTAAATTTGCGCCGGGCCTAACACTAGAGCTTAGCCAGAAGCTTACACGGACGTTTTATAAACTAAACGAAATGTTCTACTTGTGTGTTTTATTGGTTTTAGGTCGGCTTTTGGCAAAAATTATCGCTGAAAGCATGTAGAAATGCGTTAGATCTAAGAACTACAAGCATGTAGTACATAAAATATGTTTTCTAGTTACGAATTGTGAAGCAAGAAGAGCCTAAAAATTCGTGTAACGGACACAAAATGTCTTAAACATAAGTAAAAAAAAAACTTAACACTACTTCCATCTTTTTTCCAGTGTATGATATAATTATAACTTTCAAGTGTCTTAAAAATGTAAATATATTGTAATAAAATAAAATATGACTAGAAAATTAATAAAAAAGAAAATATATTAAAATTTTTGACATACCTTAATAAGTTGTAATATCTAAAGAATTGATCCTTTCATATTGAAACAACAAAAATATACAAATATATGGTAAATGCAAGAGAAAACGAAGGTGTGACAACAAAACGTTTTATGAATTTTAAGTTACTGTGTTACGTTACTTTATGGACTTTGCCAAAGCATTTAACGCTATGGAATTGATTACACTGTGAGTAGTTTTGTTCGTATAAACACCAACAGAGTGTATAACTATCTGGCAGAATGTAGCCTGAGGTTTAAACACACTGATTTTATTGTTGGGCCATGAAAAATACACATATAGTACAACAGAAAAACTCACAGTCAATATTTGTTGCCCTACCTTCATTTTAAGAGGAATTGTATCCACTACTTCTTTTTTCCCTGTAGGAAGCATGTGAAACTACGAATAGTGAGGTGGAAGGCTATAAAGGTATCAAAAGTGTTTAGTTTACAAACTTATGCCTAAAGCGCAGGTAAAAAATGGCAGTATGGAGAAGAATTGTAGTTGTTGATACGAGTTGGCAAAGGTTTCGATAGTTATAGCAAAAACTGCTATAACTACTAATAAAAATTGAGGACAACACCGACACTTATACCGTAGTTACATCCAATATCACTAGTTTTTATTTTTACATTTTAATATCATAAAAAACTAACCGAATAACATACCAGCTTCTACCACAAAAGTGCAAAGTTTTAATTACAAAAACTGTACTGTTTTTGTCTAAAGGAAAACCGAGCATCAAGCCTTTATTTTCCGACCATCTTTATACAAAAAGTTGTTTAAGTTCTTCCACCCTACTATTAGGTGAATTCATTTGTAAGAAATTATCTATCATCTATCAAAGAATAAATGGATCAAATAAATACTAATGCTCTTAATATCACCTTCCTCTCTGACAACATCGATAGAAGCGCGCTCTGGCGACGGAAACATAAAACCTTATAAATAAATGCTTAAGTATTCTAGTTAGGGAATAGCTATCTACATAGTTAAAAATTAGTATAGGCCATTTGAAAGAAAGGTTATCGCCACACTAAGTAAAGTAATTCTTTGACTAAATTCCTGCATCTTCCCATAGCGCCTATAAAAATAAGCGACCAGATAAATAAAAGGGAAGGATTTTTATGTCAATTAATTGACTACACTGTTATAACAAAAGAATAGTATAATAAAAGAACATTTATTTGATATTTTGTCATTTGTAATATAATAAATGAATTAATGACAAGTTGTTATGGTCCAGAACCTTTCGTTTGCATAGTAAGAAGCAGTCAAAAAACAGTAAAATCCTTTATAAAAGGTATATATGTATTTAAAATCCCTAAAAAGGGCTACATCACAATCACATAACTAGTTTTCGACTGGTTTACCAGTCATTATCAGTGCTTACCTTGGACCTTATGGTCTTGGAACAAGGAACGAAAGGGGTGACCGACTTGTACAATTTTGTCAGGAAGAAAACATGAGAGTTACCAACACATGGTTCCAACTCCACCCCCGTCGCCTTTATACTTGGAAATCTCCAGCCGATAGAGCTCAGAACATAATAAGAAATCAGATAGACTTCATTCTCATCAACGGTAGATTCAGCACAACTGTCAAAAGAGCTTGCACATATCTTGGAGCAGATGTGCCTTCTGACCATGTACTATTAGTGGCCGTCATAAAGATCGCTCTTTCATGCAAAAACAAGCCTGAAACTCAACAACAGATCGCATTGGATAAACTGAAAGATCCAATGATACAAGCAGAAATAAGTAATGAAATAAACACACAAATTCAAATATTGACGACAAACATTACCGAAGATCTAACACCAACATGGAATACGATTACAAGTGCTGTAACAGACATCATGAAAAGCAACTTGGGGTACAAACCAAAGAACAAGAAGCAAAAATGGATGACAGAAGAAATACTATTACTAATGGATGAACGACGACGACACAAGAATGACCCAGATGGCAGCAATATGTATAAAAACATTAACAGGCAAATAAAAGCAAAGATAAGAATAGCAAAAAATGAATGGCTTAAGCAACAATGTATCGATCTAGAACATTTACAACGACAGCACGACGATCGGAATTTACATAAAAAGCTTAAGGAGACTGCTGGAATATACAGAAAACGAAGACCAACTATTATAGTTAATCAGGATAACCAGGTAGTGCTAGGTGAAAAAGAGAAAATTCATATATGGGAAAACTATATTCAGGAGCTCTAATATACAGAAAACGAAGACCAACTATTATAGTTAATCAGGATAACCAGGTAGTGCTAGGTGAAAAAGAGAAAATTCATATATGGGAAAACTATATTCAGGAGCTCTTTCATGACGAAAGACCCATGAGTGAAGTTTATACAGACGACCAGCTGACTGGCCCTTCAATTACTAAAGAGGAAATAGAAAAGGCAATATTATATTCAAAAAACAATAAGGCACCTGGACCTGATGAAATCCCTTCAGAAATACTCAAACTACTAGATGAAAGGGGAATTTCAGCACTACATAAAATATTTAATTTTATTTATGAAACTGGTTGCTATCCTCAGCAGTGGTTGCTCTCTACATTTATTCCCCTACTCAAAAAAGTCAATGCAAAAAGATGTGAGGATCACAGACTCATTAGCCTGATGAGTCACACTTTAAAAATATTCTTAAAAATACTACATCAAAGATTATACAAAAAATGTGAATGGGACATCAGTGATTCTCAGTTTGGGTTTAGGCAAGGTTTGGGAACAAGAGAAGCAATAGTAGCAATACAGGTGTTGGTTCAAAATTGTTACGATCAGAGGAAGGACGTATTCCTGTGCTTTCTAGACTACGAGAAAGCGTTTGATCGTGTCCAACATCACAAGTTAATGCAGATCCTCAAGAAGCTTGATATAGACCAAAAAGACATAAGATGCATTGCAAACTTGTACTGGTATCAGGCAGCACAATTAAAAATAGACAATTCTATATCCAAATCCATACATATAAGAAGGGGTGTTCGGCAGGGATGTGTGCTTTCCCCTCTTTTATTTAACATTTATTCGGAAGCAATATTTCAAGAGTCTTTGGAAGATGCAGAGATGGGAATCAAAGTGAATGGAGTATTAATCAACAACATACGATATGCTGATGATGCTGTCTTAATTTGCGACAACATAGCAGATCTTCAACAACTTGTCACTATAATCGGAGAATACAGTAAGCGAATGGGATTAGAGATTAATACCAAAAAGACCAAATTCATGATCATCTCCAGAAACTTGGATGCATTTGAAAACTCCACCATAACACTGAATACTAAGTCCATTGAGAGAGTGAGCAAATTCAAATACCTAGGAACGTGGCTTTTTGAAAACTGGGCATCGGACAGGGAAGTAAAATGTCGCATTGAGCAAGCTCGACAAGCTTT
Source organism: Diabrotica virgifera virgifera (assembly GCF_917563875.1). NCBI lineage: Eukaryota > Metazoa > Arthropoda > Insecta > Coleoptera > Chrysomelidae > Diabrotica > Diabrotica virgifera. The sequence continues at coordinate 292,514,030 of NC_065443.1, forward strand.
CGTAAAATTCAGGAAGGTACTGAGCTGCTCAGAGTTCGACCTTACACTGAGACTAAGGTTTACTAAATGCTACGTGTGGTCGGTGCTGCTATATGGCATAGAGGGCTGGACACTCAAAACGAGGGTTATAAAGAGATTAGAAGCCTTCGAAATGTGGCTTTATCGCCGTATCCTAAAGATACCATGGACGGCGAAAGTCACAAATGTGGATGTCCTTAAAAGAATCAACCAAGAACGTCAGCTTTTCGAAAACATCAAGAAAAGAAAAACGGCGTATTTGGGTCACATCATGCGAAACGAAAAATACCAGTTCCTTCAACTTATAATCCAGGGTAAAATTGAAGGCAAGAGAGGAATAGGACGCAAGAAAATGTCCTGGCTCCGAAACATAAGGCAATGGACAGGGATTACCGACATACAATCACTGATACACATTGCAAGAAACAGAGAGTTAATGGAAAATGTGATCGCCAACATCCATTAGTGGATTTGCATTTGAAGAAGAAGAATCAGTGCTTACGTGAAATTTACATGCTAACCACCAAAATATAATTTAACAAAAATATGTGGGTCAAAGCCCTGTACAAGTCAACCGTCAAGGAAACATCGGTTAAAAATGCTAACTTAAGCATGTATGTTTAAGGTATTTTACTAATATGCCCCCAGGTAAAATCTGAGCTGTGGTTTGACTTGTTCACATGGTGAAAGTATGGCAGCAAGTGACCTCCAAGTCACTTGCTGCCATACTTTCACCATGTGAACAAGTCAAACCACAGCCACAGTATATAGAGGTTCCACAGTAAAAACACTTCTCTGTCGGCGCTTTGATCTCAAGAAGTAATACCGGCAGTACGCAATTGGTAATTCACCAGTGTTGGATGCGGGATTTCCCTGTTAAAATCCGTACGTTTCTATGCGACTAGCAATGCGAGAGTGGGGCAAAAGCGACTAAGAACATTGCGCAGTCGCCATGCGCGACTAAAGATTTTACTTCCAATTTTTCGGAGAGTGGTTCTACTGTCCCTCTTTATACTGTGGCACAGCTCAGATGTTACCTGGGACATATTAGTAAAATACCTTGTTTCAGTTAGCATTTTCAACCGATGTTTCCTTGGCGGTTTACTTGTACAGGGCTTTGACCCAATTGCCTAAAATTTAAAAATTTGGCCCAAAATTATATCTTGGTGGTTAGCATGTAAATTTCACGTAAGCACTGATGATGACTGGTAAACCAGTCGAAAACTAGTTATGTGATTGTGATGTAGCCCTTTTTAGCGATTTTAAATATATACCTTCTATAAAGGATTTTTTTAAGGATACTTCTTTTGTATTACATGATATACAGCCAACTACAGGAAAACTTTTTCCTTGTGGATTTTCAGTCAAAAAACAGTATCGGACTGGGTGGAACAGATGAAATGTAACTACTGGCACGACCAAACGGGTCTCAAACATTCGAAAGCTTTTACACATGAACCTTCGAAGAAGAGATCCGAAGATCTACGAAATATGAGTAGGAATGATCTGGGAATTATCGTACGTTTCGTAAAAAGACTACATCACCTATGTAAGACTATATGACTCATTACGTCAAAAAAAAAACTGATAAATATCAAATGAATTAGCTAGAAACTGGAAACATATTAAAGACTCGGGAAAAAATGTAAGTTTAGCAAAAAATCAAAACCTAAACAAAAGAGCACTTTTCCCAATAACACCTATACCGGGTGGTGAATTGGAAAGCGGGCCATAGGAAACTCAATGTAAAATTCTAAACTGTTGAATTCCTGCTTCCCTAATTATTTTACATCAAAAGTCATAAGAAACTATTTGTAGAGAATTGAAATCTGTATTGAAAACAACTGTTAATATTGTTCTACGAACAATAATTATTCAACATTTTGTAAAAATATAATACATTTTTCAGAGTAATACGCCAAAGTTAGGCCACACGCAATACCATAATGTGTATAAGGTTGCATTTGTTGACAATAAATTTATTATATTAACAATTTGAACTGTCAATTTTTTTATTTATTTTATCACTTACTGTTTAAAACACAATAAAGTTGATAAGATACCTTTAGTTAAGAAGTATTAATAATAAAGATATCTTCTTCAGTCAATAATGTGCTCACTGTCAGTTAAATAGTAACGTGTGGCCTAACATGCCCACACATACCTACTGCGGTAAATACATTATACTTTTTCAAAATTTTGGAATGTGTTTAAATCGTAGAACAATTGTAACTTCTGTTTCTAATACAGATTTCAATCCTCTACAAATAACTTCTCATGACTTTTGATGTAACATAATTAGGGAAGCAGAAATTCAACAGTTTAGAATTTTACATTGAGTATCCTATGGCCCGTTTTCCGATTCACCACCCTGTATAGCTAATTCATTCTCTTAAGCTTTTGTATTACCGCCAGAGCGAGCCTGCTATCGTCTTCTTCAACAGACTCAACTGTCAGTATCTTGGTCCTTAGCATCAACGTGCTCCGTGGGAGGTTGCTTGCACTTCTCCTGCAATTTTTCGTACGATTCGCCATGCAGGAAGGTCACAAGAACTACAGTCATATTGTCACATCCTAGGCCGGCCATCTGACAATCGGGCGCCAGACAGCGCATCATCAATTCTTCGCAGATTTCTTCTGGTTCGTGGCCGGTGGCAATGTTTTCTCTGATAAAGGAAACCACCTCTTTGTTGCTCATGACGTCCCAGATTCCGTCGCAGGCGAGCACTATGAATTCCCAGTCGGAGGTGATGGTGTGTTCGGTGACGTCAGGGAAAGCTGCAAACAAAGAGATAGGAAATTATTAACAAATCTTGTAGACCACGGCGCATCTGTAAAAATATTAGTACATTTGTACGTTGAGAGGTGACTCATATTTTTTTGCAGAAATTGCTTGAAAATAACTCATAATAATATTTGAGTTATCCTCCCACTCAAAAAGGTCCGGAACATTGTTTAAATAATCAAAATGTCAAAAAATGAAAGAAAAATTCGATTCGTTTCTTCGTTTTTACTTTATCGTACTATATACGTAGTATAGTATAATAGATAAAGTTATAGGATCGTGCAAAAATTTTTTTTTCAGATTTCACTTTTTTTCGACGTTTTGACTCCCCCTGAGTCTAAAAAGCAAATAAAAAAAACATGTCGGAAGTACGTACGTACGTATGTACGTACGTACGTATGTCGCCACCGCCCAGCAAAAACTACCGGACCGATTTTGATGAAATTCGGTATGAGTAAGTTTAAGAGAATTTTGTCGAGAAACTAAGCTTTAAAAAAAACATCTCAAAGGGGGGCCGAAATAGGGGGGTTATTTAGAGCCCATTTTCGCAAATTTTGACCGAAATGAATGAAATTCAACTCAAAGTAAGCTCATCGATAGGTAAACAAAAATACGGAATTTGACATTTCCAAATTCAAAATGGCGGCCAACATCGCCGACCGCCCACCCGACACATTTCCCTACCTATCTAAAAACTTGTTTAAAATAAGTTTAATTTGAAAAAGTCGTTATATAGCCTAAAGATGGGGCTATAAGAAGAATGTTATCGTTTTTCAGAAAAAGTTACAAATTGCCTATATTTAAGGGGTCAAAATTTGACATAAATTTGGACTAAATTTTCTCAAAAATGGCTCCAAGGCTTTTTTTATTTTTTGACATAATTTTGACATAATACTATCGGTAAATTGAATGACATTAGTCAGATTTCTTAACTCCCCATAGGAGGCGAGTTATGAATTTTTTATAAAAAAATATTCGAGTTCCCGTAACTTCCTTCTTAATAAAAACTAAAATTTGAAATTTTGCATACGTATATGGTACTTTATTATCTATTATCACAATAAATTTTACCAAAAATATGGCTTCCGGTTGAACCGGAAATGAATAAAAAATCTTAATTTTTTAGATACGCCCTGTATATGTTTACATATTTTGAAAGAATGCAAAATTACCTTTCCAATGACATAAAATCCATTGCTGTAGCTCAAAAACTCACGGTAAATAGAAATTTTGCTATAATCTTATGTGTGTCCTCTCTCACGCGATCATAGCAGAGCATTATTGTAGGGCAGTCAATGAGGGTATTTGGCTCCGAATTCCATCCTACTACATCGATGTACTTGATATTTTCACAGTAAGTAAGGAATAGCTCAAGAAACAAAATCTACCCTATATACTATGGCGCTTTTATCGGTTCCCACTTCTTCAAGGGGGTGGAAAATTTGTTGGTCAAAATAAGCACGGAAGTGGCTAAAGAACCTATTTCTAAGCAAAAACTGGTCTATATTTTTTTTGAGAACTCAATACTTTTTGAGTTAGGCGTAGTTGAAAATTGGCCATATTCATTGAAAAATGACACCTTTTCGGACGGATTTTTTTGTGAGTACCTTAAAAACTATGCATCGAACTAAAAACACTATATAAAACATTTTTTAGATTATAAATAATAAAGAGATTCGTTCCTTCGTAAATGTTCTATTTATAATACAAAAAGAGATATGGTAGGTGAAAATAGTTTGTTTTTTGGTGCGTGCTCAAATTGGTGTATTCAACTTGAAATAACAGACGAACGGTAGGTTTTAGGTGTATAATGCTACCAACACCTTTTGTAGTGTTTGAAAAGGCCTTTAAAACGAGCACCGTTAAATGTCGGTTATATACAAATTAAGCGAGATATATGGTGCAAAAAAATATATGACTAATGTACTTTAAGGAAAAATAAAAAGTACTTATATACATTTAACTCCCCATCCACCATAATTTAAATGCATTGTTTTTCTTTTGCAATACCTTTTAATATAGTGTTATTTCTACTTTCAAAAAGTTGAACGGGTTTAAAATGAATGGTTTTTGTAAAAAATGTGATGAAATTATAGAATGAATTTTTAAATTTTCTTAAAAATCTTCCTTTTTCTCCATGTAATTCGAAAATAAAAATATTTCACCCCTGAGAAGTGGTGGGAACCGCCCCCATGATAAAAGCGCCATAGTATATAGGATAGACTTTGAATTAGGAGATTTGGCGAATGGATTTAGTGTCCGCAGTCATATAAACCCAAACAAACAACAACAATTAGGGGATTGGGCTACTCCCAAAATTTCATTAAAATCCATGCAGTAGGATAGAATTTGGAGATAATATCTTGTTCTTAATATAGCGCATTGACTGGCATAATCGAAATAGAATGAAATGCAAATATTGTAAACTATTAATTTCTCAGAAAAATGAACTAATTTGAAATGAAATATGACTATAATATTCTATTGATTTATGCAATAATCTATACATCTATAGTGTATCCCCGAAATATAGCATCGAACATTTTCTCAAATGCAGGAATTAATGATGCGTAGAACCATAAAATACTTTCAAGTACAGAAAGTGTTTCTAAAATATCAAAATAACGAGTAACTTTGTTATTTTTATAGAATGCCAGTATCTAGTACCATAACGATAATAGATCGGTACGATAAAGTTCTCGGGCGGCCCTTCCGTCCAGCGTTTTTGATTATAACTTTAAAAGTATTCATTTCCGAGAAAAGTTGCACTGACATAAAAGTTGCGATTTTAAATTGCCTACAATATAGGATTAGTTAACAATTTTAAAAATTGCCACTCTTATTCAAAACATCAATAATTGCGAAAAAACCATAAAAAACAAGTATTCGAATTTTACGTTTTTCAACCATTACACTTATGATCTTTATTTTTCACCCAGAAAAAGTGTATGATACAATAAAATAATACTGTAAGTTTTATTACGATCGGTTTAATAGATTTTGCAAAATAAATTTTGCAATCTAGCTTTCGCAAAAAAAATTCAATTTTTGAAAATGTTGCAGGACTGAAAATAAAGCAGACAGCAAGTTGAAGTTTGTTTTTGCATATAGAACAGGGGTGGGCAAAGTGCGGCCCGCGGGCGCATGCGGCTCTTAAAATATTTTTTGCGGCCCGACGAGAAAAAGTGAATTATTTTCATTTCAAGATTTTTTCTAATTATTGCTAATATTGATAATTAAATATAGATAGATAGTGCAGCTATTAATACTATCATTTTTGCAGCGGGTGATTTTTCCGCAAATTTTCAACATAACGCGGGCAATGATTTGGGTTTTTGGTACAGAGATTTATCGGCTCCCTCAATGAAATCCATGAAATTTCAACAAATGAAAATGATATTTTCGAAGTAGTCAGGAACTGTGTGGAAAATTTTGAATTAACCCGTAACCATCTAGTAATAGTAACAACTGACGGAGCACCAAATTTAAGAGGAGCAAATATTGTAACGTTGAGAAAACTTAAAGAGTACGTTCAACAGTTTCCAGAACATGATTTATTATTCTTCACTGCATAATTCATCATCAGATATTGTGCAAAAATGTTTTGCAAGTGGACAACGTCATTTCCATTATAACTAATATTGATAACTGTATTAGTTCAATAGGATTACATCATCGTGAATTCAAAGCTTTTGGAAGAGTTAGAGACGGAACATACTGCTGTCTTATTGGGACCGTGCAAGTTCGGAAAAACGACACCTGGTTTCTACGCTCTGCACTTTTATTCGCACTTTTAATTACATTGGCCAATCATAATATGGTCCTGGTTACTGGATAATTGTCAAGGCCATAGCCAAAAAAAAATAATAAGAAGAAAAAATAAGATTTAGGTTATGTTATTAAATCGTAAATAATTGTATGTAGTAAATAAAATTAGTTATTAAAATGCAGTACTGCAAGCAAAATACAATTAATTAAATTTACCTTTATATAATGATTGCATATCATATCAATATTGTGGAGCAATATCTAATTTTTCTTCTTAAATGACAATAGGTATGAAATGTGCGTCAATTTTACAATTTCAGTTGACAATATGAATTATTTAAAAAGTTGCAATTTTTTTTCTCCGCTATTCGCGCACGATCGTTTCGCGTATCCCTTCCAAGTAGTTGCACACCGCGAATACCACAATCAACAATCATATTCGATAATTAAGTTTAGAAAAGGTTCTTAAAAGATGCTGTGAATTAGGGGAGAAAATTATTTAGAAATTAAACACTGCTACTTTACTAAATTTATAAGTGTTGATCGCAAAATGAAACTTTTGTAATGAAATTCAAACTATTCATTGATTATACAGGGTGTCCCGAAAAGATTGGTCATAAATTATACCACACATTCTGGAGTCAAAAAGAGTTCGATTGAACCTAACTTACCTTAGTACAAATGTGCTCATAAAAAAAGTTACAGCCCTTTGAAGTTACAAAATAAAAATCTATTTTTCTTAATATATCAAAAACTATTAGAGATTTTTTATTGAAAATGGGCATGTATCATTCTTATGGCAAGAACATCTTAAAACAAAATTATAGTGAGATTTGTCCACACCATAAAAATTTTATGGGGGTCTTGTTCCCTTATACCCCCCAAACTTTTGTCTACGTTCCAATTAATTCATTATTGTGGTACCATTAGTTAAACACAATATTTTTAAAACTTTTTTGCCTCTTAGTATTTTTTAGATAAGCGAGTTGTTATCGAGATGCGGCTCCTTTTTTAATATATTTACATAAAAATTGTATGCGGGTTTTGCTCCTTTAAACCCCCCAAATGTTTGTGTACGTTCCAATTAAACTATTGTTGTGGTACCATTAGTTAAACACAGTGTTTTTAAAACTTTTTTGCCTCTTAGGTTTTTTTTGATAAGTCAGCTTTTATCGAGATGTGGCTTCTTTTTCAAAATATACCTAAAAAATGTAAATGATAAATAAATTTTCAGATTATCAACAGGTCTCTATAATCGTACTTCACCATATACAAATATGTGGTGGATTCGACAAATATTCAAAATATCTCGATAAACACTGGCTTATCGAAAAAGTACTGAGAGGCAAAAAAGTTTTAGAAACATTGTGTTTAACTAATGGTGTTACAATAATAATTTAATTGGAACGTACACAAAAGTTTGGGGGGGCTTAAGGGAACAAAACCCCCATAAAATTTTTATGGGGTGATCAAATTACACTTTAATTTTTTTTGTAAGATGCTGGTGCTATAAGAATGCCACATGTCCATTTTTAATAAAAAATCTCTAAGATTTCTCGATGTATGAAAAAAAATCGATTTTCATTTTGTAACTTCAAAGGGCTGTAACTTTTTTTGTGTGCACTATTGTATATAGGTAAGTGAGGTTGAATCAACCTATTTTTGACCCTAGAATTTGTGGTATAATTTATGACCAACCTTTTCGGGACACCCTGTATAAAAAAGAAAGAGTTAGTCCAATTATTTCCCAATAATTTTGTTTAGTCCGGATCTGGATTATTCTTGTGATTAGAAGTTATGTGGTTTGGATTTTAAATGTGAGATATCTATGTCAAATATCAAAAAATATACAAGGTGGTTCTAAAGTTATGCTTCCAGAAAGACATGGGCAAAATCGGTAAAACACCCTGTAACTCATTTATAAAAATCATTGGGGCAATAAACGTAGTATATCTAGAACCGCCTTAGTGACCTCTATTCACAATTTAAGTATTCCCGTTTCTCAATGAAACACTCTGTATATTTGTGGCAAATACCGTGCTTAAATAAGTGCGAATGTGGTGTAGGGAGGTAGGGATATGGTTTGAAAATTTTAAAATTTTTTTATTATTTTGTATGAAAATACATAAATATTCTCTGAAAATTTCAGTTTAACCGTAGGAAAACTACCAGAAATACAGCATGTTTAATATCCCTACCTTCGACTCGCTTTGCAGCAGCTTGTTGAGCGTAGTGAGAAACGTTCAACAGCTGTTCCATATTCTTTTGTAAATTACTCTGCGATTTAAAAACATATTCCGGTGTGCATCACTTTACAGTTTGACAGACAGAAGAAATTGAAAATAAAAGTTGTCAAAACTAAACGTGTTTTTCTCAAAACTGCTCAACTGCTTTTTATAGGCGGTGGACATTGTAACTCAAAGGCTACTTGACAGATTCACCTGAAATTTTTCATATATTTTCTTTAGACATTTCGCGAGGTAACAATAACAAATGTGTTGATTTTCACTATTTTCACTTCTGAGAGATATCAAAAACGCAAAAATCGTCAAAAGTAAAAAAAAACTCGACAGTGTTATCTCGAGAAACTCATAAGCTAACAAAATATTTTTGAATTTTTTGTTTCATATGGTCCAGTAGCGAGTTCTGATGTCTACTGAAAAATTCATTTTGTTTAGGTGTCGGTAAAAATTTTCCACGCACCGTTGGCTTATTTTTCAATAGTTGGTCTTACAACTATTTTTTCGGATATTCTTTGAATTGTACTGAATATATTTATTTAATTTAAAAATAAAATAATTTTACCATAGTTTCAAACAAATTTTAAAAAATTAAAAAAAAAATTGCTTAACACCCCCCCCCCCCCCAAAGTTAAAAATTCGAAAACATTGCGGCCCTTGGTAATAGACCAAAAACCTTTTGTGGCCCTTATTAAAAAAAGTTTGCCCACCCCTGATATAGAAGAATACTGTACCTTTCATTTTCAATTTGCCAAATTAAAATCAGTTACTTAACTACCACGACGTCAGGAATTTTTTTAAATAAACATTAATTTTTGGTGCTACGCGCAGGACAGCGGATACGCTTGCTCTGATTGGGCATTCCAATGACCTTTGATAATGATTGATAAATTTTAATTTTTAGTACATTTCGATATAAATAAATAAATTTGTTTATTGCAAAATAAAAACACATACTCTGTCCTTTGAAATAACTCTTTTTTTTTTAGCAAAACCTTTCTTTGTTCATATATTTTAACTTTATGAAGAATAAAAGTTAATTATTTTTAAACATATTATGCAACTGTTTAAACAATATTTCACAAACAATAATATATTGTTTAAAATAAAATTGAATTAAAATATTAAAATACAACAAAATATGGAGTAAGAAAATAATATATTAGATAAACATTGGAAGAAATTTTGGTGGAAATCAACTTGTGTGAATCGAACACGGCTGTCGTGAGCGTACCACCAAAAATTAATGTTAATTAAAAAAAATTCCTGACGCCGTAGAAGTTAACCGATTTTAATTTTGCAAATTACAAATGAAAGGTACAGTATTATTCTATATGTAAAAAAAATGTAAACTTGTTGTCTGCTTTATTTTAAGTCCTGCAACATTTTGAAAAAATGAATTTTTTTTGCGAAAGCTGGATTGCAAAATTTATTTTCCAAAACGTATTAAACCGATCTTAATGAAATTTTCAGTATTGTTTTACTGTATCCTAAAGTTTTCTGGGTAAAATATGAAGGTTCTAAGTGTATCATAAATGGTTGAAAAACGTAAAATGCGAATAATTGTTTTTTATGGGTCTTTCGCAATTATTGCTATTTTGCAACAAGGGTGACAATTAAAATTTTTAACTAATCCTATATTGTAGGAAATTTATATTGTAGGAAACAGACTCTGTGGTAGCGGGTAGGTACCCCTCTATGATCCCGATAGAGAGCAGACTTACTTCAGGGATTTAGCGCCCCTGCCCACGCGAGCTCCTGGTTTTTTCCTCCATTTCCTATTTAGAGGTAACCAGGCCCCAACCTCCGTATTATCCTATCCAAACCCCAAATTCCTTCCCTAATATCCCCTCCCACCCACCAACCCGTCTGGCCAGCGTGGTGGGTTATGGCCAAAACCTCCACAAATCAAAAATGTCGGTTTCAACAGATATACGGAAGATACCCCAGGTGGGTAGGAAGTTTATTCCACAGTCCCACACCGAAATAACGGTCTGCCTCGAGGATTCTGGGGGAGGCAAGTCGACATTGAAAAAGAAGAACAACAAACAACTCCATATAGCAACTTACAACATCCGTTCCATGGCAAAAGACGAAAAACTCTACGAACTAGAAGAGGAATTAGGGAATATGAATTGGGATATAATGGGACTATCAGAAGTTAAAAGAAGAGGTGAAGGGTATGTGGACTTACATTCAGGCAACAGGCTCTATTATAAAGGCAATGAAGACTATACATACGGTGGAGTAGGTTTCTTAATCAACAAGAAGAGAAAATCACAAATTCAAATAATTGACAGCATCTCAGACAGGGTTACATACATGATTTTAAAACTAAATCCAAAAACCAAATTAAAGATTGTGCAAGTTTATGCTCCAACTGAAAAGGCAACTGATGAAGAAATAAATACTTTTTACGAAGATCTTAAAAAAGCTATAGACACCAACAGAGAATCCAAAATAATAATAATGGGAGATTTTAACGCCAAAATTGGAAGTAAGATTGAAGACTCTGAAAGCAAGATTGGAAATTTTGGATTCGGCACAAGAAACACAAGGGGAGAAAAACTTATGGAATTTCTGGAACAAGAAAACATGTATATTATGAATACCTTCTACAAAAAGAAACCTAACAGAAAGTGGACATGGGTTGCACCTAACGGAACCACCAAAAATGAAATAGACTATTTTCTCTCAAACAACAAAAGAATATTCGAAGACGTAACAACAATAAACAACGTAACAACGGGTAGTGACCATCGTATAGTTAGAGCAAAAATAAATATTAACATGAAAGAAGAGAGGAAAAGAATATTTAAAAAAACAACGCGAATAGATGCCTTTAAAGTAAAAACAAATGAAGAGCAATTCCGAGAGGTCTTAGCGGATAAGTTCAAATATGATCCTTCACATAATCAAGATGAAATTGACGAAATTAACAAAAACATCAATAAGAACCTTCTCGAAGCCGGACTACAGGTCGCAAAGAAAACAAGTACTAAAGAAGACAAAATAAGCAACGAAACTAAACAACTGATGACGGAAAGACGACAACTACTAACGCAAAACAAACGCCATACTCAAGAATACATAGAACTTAATAAAACAATTAGAAAAGAACTAAAACGCGACTTACAAAAATGGAACGAGAACTTAATAGAGCGAGTCATTGAAAACAACAGAGGCTTAAAATGTCTAAGACCCGCATTGGGTGTTCAAAAAATCATTAAAATTAAAGACGCCAATAGTAAGGAAGAGAAGGACAAATATAAAATAACAAAAATAGTCGAAGACTTCTACAAAAGCTTGTACAGCTCGCAAAGCCAGCCTAATGAATCAACAAAGGAGAACGTCAAAAGAAAAATAAAAAACGTGGGATCAGAAGTACTACCAAATATAAAGGGATTCGAAATAGAAAGAGCTTTAAAAGAACTAAAAAATAATAAAGCTCCAGGACAGGACGGTATAATTGCCGAGCTCTTGAAAACAAGCAAGACAGTAACAATCCCTATACTAACAGAGCTATTTAATAAATGTCTCCATAATAGCAAGATCCCTAAAGACTGGAACGAAAGTCTAGTAATATTTTTACACAAAAAAGGGGACAGATGTGACCTACAGAATTACAGACCGATATCGTTGCTCAGTCAAGTATACAAACTATTCATGAGAATTATTAACAACCGGTTGACCTACAAAATGGACAATTACCAACCAGTGGAACAGGCTGGCTTCCGCAAAGGATATAGTACATCAGACCATCTGCTGACAATGAGAACATTGATAGAGAAGGCAAATGAATACCAACTACCCGTATTTCTTGCCTTCGTAGACTATGAAAAGGCGTTTGATAGTATCGAGATGTGGGCCATAGAACAAGCTATTAATAATTGTAGAATAGATTCGAGATATAGACAACTAATACATAATATATATGAAAATGCAACTATGATAGTACAACTAGACGAAAATACAAATCCCATCCCTATTAAGAGAGGCGTGAGACAAGGAGACGTAATATCGCCAAAGCTTTTCAACCTAGCACTAGAAGACGTCTTCAAAACGACAAATTGGTCAACCTATGGCATTAACGTTAATGGCAAGAAGCTAAATCACCTCAGATTCGCTGACGACATTGTGATTATAGCGAGCTCATTCGAGGAACTGCAAATTATGATAGAGGAACTCGCAGGCAGCTCCCAATACGTCGGTCTAAAAATGAACATGAAGAAAACAAAAATAATGACAAACACAGATGACCCCAGACGCATAACTATAAATGGCAGTGAGATAGAAAAAGTCCAGGAATATATCTACCTAGGCCAAATCCTGAAACTTGACAAAGAAAACCAAAGTGCGGAAATTAATAGGAGAGCAAGACTAGCATGGGCAGGATTTGGAAAACTTGGTTGGATACTTAAGAACCGCAAAATACATCAATATTTGAGGACCAAAGTGTTCAACCAGTGCATCCTTCCTATCATGACATATGGGTGTCAAACCTGGACCCTAACCAAGGCAAATATGAATAAACTAGCTACAACAGAAAGAGCTATGGAAAGAGCAATGTTAGGTATACGACTGTCAGATAAAAAGAGGAGCGACTGGGTAAGATCAAAAACAAAAGTCGAGGACATAACAACAAAAGTTGCCAAACTTAAATGGAGCTTTGCAGGCCACACTGTTAGACAAAAAGACCAACGTTGGAATGCCACGATACAACATTGGAGACCTTACCAAAGTAAACGACCGAGAGGAAGACCACAGATGAGATGGGTTGATGATATTAAAAGAGTAGCCGGAACGAATTGGAAATATGTTGCTCAGGATAGAGACCGATGGAAGGAGTTGGGAGAGGCCTATGTCCAAACGTGGACGATAGAAGGCTAAGAAGAAGAAGAAGAAGGAAATTTAATTACACAACTTTTATGTCAGTAAAACTTTTCTCGGAAGTGAATACTTTTAAAGTTGTAATCAAAAAACGAAGAAAAAAATTGAATTTTTCCTTAATTTTTTGACATTTTGATTATTTAAACAATGTTCCGGACCTTTTTGAGTGGAAGGATAACTTAATTATATTACAAATATGAGTTAATTCCAAGCAACTTCTGCAAAAAAAATATGAGTCACCTCTCAACGTCCATCTCAAAACAGATGCGCCCTGGACTATTTTTGAACTGAAAAAATGAAGAGAAAACAAATGGCAGCTAAACTCATTAGTATGTAACCCTCTATATGTCTGATATTTATTTGATTTTGTCTGATTTTTGTTTGTGTTGCCATGCTGGTGCCGCTCTCTTGGGTGGGATGTATTTAATCATGAGTCTTTCTTTACATAATACCGGGTGTCCACTTATATTTTCCCCCATTTTAACTACTTATAACTTCTAAACGGCTCAAGATAGAAATATGCGGTTTTCGCTGAAATGTTTTACTTTAGTAAAAGTTTTGTCTGACTGGATTAAATTTTTAAAATCTCTTTTAAATACGAAAATAAAAATGGCGGATTTTTGAAAAAACATTGTTGACTTTTTTTTAATGTAACACCCAGTATATTTTTTTGTAAATTGAAAGAAAGGTCATTTACCTATCCAGCGATATAAAGTTTTTTAAAATCGGTTGTCAAATCACTGAGTAATTAATTTTTAAAATGAGAGGTGCAACATGGATATCACATACCTAAATAACATAACTAAGCAAATTGATATTATGTTATGTGATTTCCACATTGCATCTCTCATTTTAAAAATTAATTGCTCAGTCATTTGACAACCGATTTTAAAAATTTTTATATCGCTGGATAGGTAAATAACCGTTTTTTCAAGTTTTTAGGTAAATGACCATTTTCTATATCGCTTTTAAATAAAAAATGGCGGATTTTTGAAAAAAAACGTTGGCTTTTTTTATTAAAACACCCAGTATATTTTTTTGTAACTTGAAAAAATGGTCATTTACATATTCAGAGATATAAATTTTTTTAAAATCGGTTGTCAAATGAGTGAACAATTAATTTTTAAAATGAGAGATGCAATGTGGAAATCACATAACAATATCAATTTGCTTAGTTATGTTATTTAGGTATGTGTTATCCACATTGCACCTCTCATTTTAAAAATTAATTACTCAGTGATTTGACAACCGATTTTGAAAAGCTTTATATCGCTGGATAGGTGAATTACCTTTATTTCAATTTACAAAAAAATATACTGGGTGTTCCATTTAAAAAAAGTCAACAACGTTTTTTTCAAAAATCCGCCATTTTTGTTTTCGTATTTGAAAGCGATATAAAAAATTCAATCCATTCAGACAAAACTTTTACTAAAATAAAACATTTCAGCGAAAACCGGATATTTCTATCTTGAGCCGTTTAGAAGTTATAGGCAGTTAAAATGGGGGAAAATATAAGTGGACACCCGGTACTACGCTATGGTCGTTACCTACATCTGCTGAGTTGAGATCTTGCGTGAATGGCAAGGTTAGCAACCTACCAATCGTAAAGACGAATACTGCTCAAAGAAACAATGTGTATGTTAAATATACATGATAACTTAAAAAATAGTTGTTTTTAGTGTCTCGTCAATAAAAATATACATTTACCTGTAACGATCTGCTGCTCTGCTGGCATCTTGCCGTTCTTCTTAAAAGCAAAGTCTCCTAGGGCTCTTGACAAGGCCAGATTGCCGTTGACTCTGTTGGCATCTACCCATCCCCCAGCAGCTATGATCCTGTCGTACTCAGCCTGGTTCGATGGCTTGTGGTCCTCAGACAGAGCTCTCGCGCTGCCGTTCACGCTCGCCACTGCCCGGGAATCCCCTACGTTAGCGCAGAACAGCTTGTCGCCTTTGATGAGCGTTGTGATTGCTGTCGATCCGGAAGGTTTGCTAAATATGCACTCCTCTTCGAGCATGTGGGCGTCCAGTTCGAGAAAGGCTTGCCGCATGGCTTCGGGTATGTCGCCATCTTTATATTCCTGACGTTTTACTACAAATTTGTGCAGATGCTTTCCTAGAAACAAAAAAATTTAGAATGAGATTGTGTTTTTCAGTTTTTAGAAGATTCTTCAAGTTCGTATGACGTCATCGCTTCCCGTATCGCCATTATCTTGTATTTTTCTAAATATCAATTTAGCAATATCGAGAATAATAAAGAAATTTAATGACACAAAGGATCATTCAAGGTCTGATATACCGAAACCTACAACTGATGATAAAAGTTTAAAGGTCCTATTAATTGTTCAAGAGAATCCTAAAATGTCTACAAGTGAACTGGCAAAAAATCATGGTATCTGCAAATAGTCTGTACAATCTATTTTGTATAAAAAAAAAATAGCTTACTTTCGCGTGTTGTGAAATAGTAACAGAGACAATGAGGACGCAACATAATTTCTTATACATATTTTGTTATATTCAGTAATGAAGCCACATTTTCTTGATATAGTAAAGACTGTAGATAAAATTTAAATACCATTTTTCCCTAAAGATGGATTATTGATTGGAACCTCTTGGAACGTATCCCAACGCCTTTTGGAAACCCCTGCTCTAAAATATGCAGAACACAAGGGCATTTTGTATTCCACAATTTAATAATTATAAATTTATTCACTTCAAAGATAACACCTTGTTGGCAGACTTTTTAGCAACCCTGTATAAAAATATAATTGCCGCATATTATCAAGAGATTTTTTTCGAGATTTTCGTAAATTAACTATCTCTACCACTTATTTCAATGTCATAATTTTATTTATATCCAATAATTAATATCTTATCAATATATTTCTTTTAAATTATCAAATTTAAAAATTTTACTAGACATATTAAATAAAAATAGAATAATTGCTAAACATTATCTTCCAGGGAAATTTTTTCGACATTTTTGTAAATAACTGTCTCTACCGCTTGCGGTCAAAGCTAATAATGTTTTTATCTAAAATTATCAATGATAACAAGTCGGTTTTGGAAATTTTGACTTAAATGTATTTTATGAAAACAACTTCTGCTAAGATTCAGTTAATTATATTAGATAATCTCATTTTATAATATTTCTAGAGGATATTATCATAGTATCGTATCTGGTTTATTCAGTTTATTGAAAAAAATAATTTCGGTAAATTACAGTAGTTTATAAGGATTGTTTTTTGTAATATCAATCAAAAATATGATCAATGTTGCCGGTATATTTTCAATAGGTACATAAAAAGATAAGAAAGATCGCAACACTCCACAGGCTCAATATTTCAATAGTGTTTCTCCACCTTTGTTGTCGGTCAGCACGAGCGTTTTGCAATCATACACATATCTCTTTTAGAGCCTGCTTGGTATTCATTCTAGCTATATGGCTCAGCCAACTTATTTTCTGTGTTATAGCAATGCTTGTTACTGCTAGTTGTGCACACATTTCTATAACTTCGTTATTTATCCTCCTTCCCAAATACCCCCTACTTTATTTGTTAAGGGGAGGGGGTATGGTTTGAAATATTTAATTTTTTTTTATTATTTCAAATAAAAGTGCATACTTTCAAGAATACTCTCTGATTGTCTCACGTATTGAAAACGTTCTTGGGAGTCATACATACCCGTATATACAAGTGCGAGCAACAAGTGGACTAGGCCTAATTCGGCTTCAGAAACAGAGCCGGAACTCGTGTGTCGTAAGGCTCTATTCTCAGTCAATATACTTTTAGTGGAGTCATTGAAGGTGGATAAGAGCTATTACCTCGGATTTCGTTGAACCCCCATCGATTTGCTTGAAAATTGGTAAGTGGTTAGAGGATATCTCAAGAAACAAAGGTGACGTGGTGCCAACTTGCGCTTTTACCCTGAGGGTGGATGCCACCCCTTCTCGGGGGTGAAAATTGTTTTATTAAAAATAACCCCATAATTCGATAGAGGGACAAATTTCAAGCAAAATTTGTTATATAAAGTTATTAAAATAAATCAAAATTTTTTGAGTTATTAAAGATCAAAGATTTTAATTTTTCTTGAGAAAATGCCTGTGTTTAACCAATTTTTCATCAATAACTCAAAAAGTGTAAGTTTTTAGTTTGAAGCTAATAAAAAATGAAATAAACCTCTTATTAGAAAAACCTGTTAGTGTTAACTAAAAGTGAGTTATAGGTAATTGAATGTACTTATATTTTTTTCGGCGAGTAAAAAACTAAGTATTCAAGCTGAAATAACGGGAAATTGTTGCATTTTATAACATAAACTTATTAAACATTTGTCAAAGTACTTAAAAATATCTATCAAATGAGCCCCCGAACATGTTGATAGCGTTAAAATTTATGCTCCAAATTTTTTGGAAAAATTTATCTTTTAAAAATTTTTCCAAAAAATGTTATTGTTTTTTTTTAATAACTCCGTTCGTGTTTACGATATCAGGTTCATATAAAAACTGTTTTAAAGTTAGTTCCAAGTGCTATATAAGCATGTTGAAGCTAATCTTTTAAACCCCTTACTTTTTTAAAAATAAAAGGTTAAATGACCCCGGTTGCACGGTTCCCACCTTCCCACAGCAAAATTTAAGATTTAAACGTTTCTATCTCGGTTATTTTTTACCCTATAGAAATAGTAAAAGAGGTAAAATATTTGGCACAGAAAAAACTTTGGTTATAGAATATAATAATTATAAAATTTGGTTAAATATATATATATATTTTTTACGTATATTGAGTATTTTGGAGTTATTATCAAAAGAATATGAGAATTACAATGATTTTAAAAAGTATGATTTTTTTAAATTATATCTTTTTTTCAAAAATATGCATTCTAAACGGGTCAAAATTATCGAAAACATTACTTATGCTAATATAAAGAAGTTCTTGTAAGGATTACTATAAATTTTATTTTTTGTGGAAATGGCGTATGTTTTTATTTTTCATTTTTTCCTAAAAAAATCGAAACGGTTCTTTTATTTTCATTATAACTTACTTAATTTTGACGCTATTACCTTGTTCTGAAGCTCATTTGATAGGTATTCCGAAGTACTTTGACAAATGTTTAGCAGGAATATTTTATACATTGCATCGTTTTCCCGTTATTTAAGCTAGAATACTTACATTTGAGTACTCGTCGAAAAAAATACACATTCAATTGCCAATAACTCACTTTGAACTAACATTAGTTTAGTTCTTTATGTGAGGAATGTATTCAATTATTTATTATCTTCAATTTCTGTAATAACAACTTTTTTGTAAAAGTTTATAGTTTTTGATTTATACGTGAAAACCCGAATTAAAACATGCATTTTTTACGAAAAAATAAAATCTTTGGTCTTTAATAACTCAAAAAGTGTTGATTTATTTTAATAACTTTATATAACAAATTTTGCTTATAATTTATCCCTCTATCGACTTATGGTATTATTTTTAATAAAATAATTTTCACCCCCGAGAAGGGGTGGCATCCACCCCCAGGGTAAAAGCGCAAGTTGGCATCATGTCACCTTTGCTCCTTAAGGTATCCTCTAATTACTCAGCAATTTTCATGAAAATCGATGGAGGTTCAACCAAATCGGAGGTGAAAACCTTCAGTGACTGCATGCACTATTTCACAGAGAGCCCGTGAAATGAATATGGAAATATACGCCTGCTTTATAGACTATATTCGCGGTGTGCAAGTACTTGGAAGGGGAAACGAGAAACGACCCTGCGCGAGTCGCGGAGAAATATTGCAACTATCTTAAATAATTCATATTGTCAATTGAAATTGTCAAATTGACGTACATTTCATACCTTCTGTCAATGAAGCAGAAAAATTATATATTGCTCCACAATATTGATATGATATGCAATTATTATATAAAGGTAAATTTAATTAATTTTATTTTGCTTGCAGTACTGCATTTTAATAACTAATTTTATTTACTACATACAATTGTTGACGTTTTCATAACATAACCTGAATCTTATTTTTTCTTCTTATTATTTTTTTGGACTATGGCCTTGACAATTATCCAGTAACCAGGACTAATATAATTGGCCAATATAATTAAAAGTGTGAATTTTAGTATAGAGCGTAGAAATAGGGGTCGCTTTGCCGAACTTGCACGGTCCCAATAGCAAAGCTTTTGATTGCGCTCAACACCAATAACTAGCAGAAATACTCGGAGCAATGGAAATAAGTTGACTTACGAATAATCACCTGGCATCAGATAGCTCAAATAAGGAAGGAATGCAACAGATCGAAGATAGTCTTAAGAAAAGGTGTACAACAGGGATAAGTATACTCGTATTGTCCCCACTTCCCTTTAATCTGTACTCGGAAAACATCTTCGCACAGGCTTTTAAAGGTAACAGCTCAGAAATCATAATCAACGGCAAAACAATTAATACTATAAGATAAGCCAATGCTACAGTCGTTCTTACCAACAGTCTGACAGGAACTATAGAAACTTAGCGACATTGTAGAATGTAGCGAGCGTTATGACCTATATAATATGAACATTGCTAAAACGAACAGGGTTGAAAAAAAAACATGTTTTTTTTATTTTATACAAAACAAACGTTTTTTTTGTTTTAAACATGTTTTATTTTTCGTTTTTATATTACGTGTTTTAAACAAATAAAACGTAGAAAAAAACATTGTTTAAATCATATTTCTTAAAATGAGAAGGATCTGTTTGATGAATTAGGCAGCACAGATACATATAATAACTTATGGCTGTTCAGTCCATATTATGAACTTACTTGCCCACGATATAGAAGTGCCAGGAATAAAGAACAGTGTCAAAAAATTGCAAATATTTCAGAAATGTACAGTTTGCTAGCGCAAAATTCCGAGAAGCTGGTGATTCTGCTCTTGTTGTGCACCTTAGAAAGTTAGTTGAAAAACTTGCCAATATTATTTCACATTTGCTCTAAACAATAGAATAAGTATTAAAAAAATTGGAATAACATCCTTTGTAAAAGGTATAAATTTTTTTTTATTAAAATCCCTTAAAAGTGCTACATCACATGGCAACCAGGATAATGCCCTGAGGTAATGTATTGAAAGTTCCCAACACGTGGGATCCAAATTGAGTTGTTTACATTTCGATGACTTAATGGCAACTGAATGCGAAATGAGTGATGTTTCTGAAAAAAAACCCTTTTTTAAGTGCCTCGAAGAAGATTGTAGTAATGCGTAGGATTTTTTTAAATTTTTTTTAATTTCATTTTTATTTTTTTTGTGGAATTTATGGCTTTGGCGGGAACCAATTAGTTTTAAAATTGTTAGAAATAGATATTTTTAACATAACAAGCAAATAAAAATATTATGAAATTGAAATTTGTTTTAAATTCGTATTGTTAGATTTTGTTCTACGCGCGACTGCTTACGTGACAGAAGTGAGCGCGACTGCTCCCGCGTTAAACAATTACTAAATACGACTTATTTAACAAAAACTTTTTTGTGTTAGCGTTATCATTCACTGTTCATAACAACTTACATTTCTCATCTTTATCGGTATACAGACCCATTCCAAATAAACAACTTCTTTTGTTGTTTTCTGTACAACTTACCTACAATACATTTAATAACCAGCTTTAAAAATAGTAAATATGAAAACAATTCTTTCTTGAGTTCTTATACAGTGTGTTTGCGTAGCTTGGAACCTATGGGAAACTTTTTTATTACATATATCTATATTACGAAAAAAACTTATTCTTCATAAAATGCTCTGCATGGTATAAAACCTAAGTTGCAATAATCAGATATTAAATTTTATTGAAAATATTGAAAATATTGAAAAATTTTATTATAAAAAGTTGTTCGTAATTAAAAACTAGGTATGTTTAAATATGCAATTATAGTCCGTCCGCTATAACTTTTCCCATGCGGTACGATTCATTTTCAATCAAATTAAGTCAAAACAGAAAGTGAAACGTACGCCGATGTGTGTAGTATATAGTATACAGTATACAAAATGTATATACACATCGACGTTCGTTTCAATTTATGTTTTGACTTAATTTGATTGAAAATGAATCGTACCGCATGGGAAAAGTTATAGCGGACGGACTATATATTATACAGTGAGCACGTAAAGGTTGGAATAAATTCATTTTCTCGAGAATGGACGATTTTGGAAAAAATCCCAAAGCAGGTCAATTTTTATTTTTAAATTACGACTTACTGACATATTATATATCATACTAGTGACGTCACCCATCTGGGAGTGATGGCGTCATCGATGATTTTTTTAAATGAGAATATGGGTCGTGTGATAGCTCATTTGAAAGGTAATTCAATCTCTATTCAGTAATATAAACATTAACATAATTATTTATACAGGGTGTCCAAAAAAAAATTTTTGACTTAAATTTATTTACATAAAAAGAAGAATGTGTGTAATTTATTTAATTCAAAATACATTTTACTGCTATCAGAAAACAGGAAAAAAATGTTTATTTGGCAAATAAATATTGTTTTTTGCTTAAATTCAATATTAAAGCCGCCACCCACCAGCCTCGTGACAGTTTGAACATTTAATTTAAGCGAAAAGCAATGATTATTTTTCAAATAAACATTTTTTTCAGTTTTTTGAGAGCAGTAAAATGTGTTTTGAACTAAATAAATTACATACAATCGTCTTTTTATGTCAATAAATTTAATCAAAAAAAATTTTTTTGGACACCCGGTATAAATAATTATGCTAATGTTTATATTACTGAATAGAGAATTGAATTACCTTTCAAATGAGCTATCACACGACCCCTATTCTCATTTAAAAAAATCATCGATGACGTCATCACGCCCAGATGAATGACGTCACTAGTATGATACATATGCCAAAAAGTCTTAATTTAAAAATAAAAATTGACTTGTTTCGGGATTTTTTCCAAAGTCATCCATTCTCGAGAAAATGAATTTATTCCAACCTTGTGCTCACTGTATATTATTCCAGTTGAAATATTGTGAACTATAAAGGTACTTAACTCTTAGAGAGAAATTCATATTTTTCGACATACCTCGTATAAAGTTGGTAAAATGTGATATATTACGATTGAATCTTCGTTTTGAGATAATGCAGAGCTTTTTATAAAGAATCTGATAAGAATTTTATAAAGAATTTTTTCGTAAAATTAAAAAATTAATAATAAAATAGTTATTATAATTGTAATAAAATGATGTTGGTTATCGGTAATTTGAGAAATATTTGGAAAAAATAATTTTTTATTTACAAGGATGTAATTACATATTAAAATTAAAATCGTATATTGTTAAATATAAAAGTACCTTATCCTCGAGTTAAATTCCTATTTTTTGACTTACCTCGTATAAAATTGATAAGTTTTGATATCGGATGGTTTATCTGGCTTATTTTTTATCTCAGATTTAAGACCATTCAGAGTATTTCATGAAGAATAACTTTTTTCGTAAAATTGATAATAACAATGTTCCCCATATGGTTCGAAGCCACGCAGACATACTGTATAAGTGCTCAAAAAAATTTATTTTGAATTTTCAAATTGTAATGTCTGACAGGGCCGTAACTACCATTGGGGCAACCGGGGCAGTGCCTCGGGACCCCCGGCGAAGCGGCCCCGCGATTGTAATCGCGTTATATATACTGCCAATAGGCAATATAACGCGATTAAAAACCTACAGTATAGCCGAAGAATGTAAGTAACATTATGTAGTATATTTTTTATGAAAACAGAAAAGATGTTATATTGATGGTAAATATTTAGCTTAAAATAATGTGATTTCAAATTTTTTTTGTGTTGGTCAACTAAAATAGCAATATGTAGTTAGGTACCTGAAACTTCAGTCATGGAGTACATTAAAATGCGTTTTCAAGTGGTTAAATATCAATTTTCCCGGACTCCTTCTGCTGGGTGATTAACCCCAGACCCCCCGGTAGGGGGCCTCCAGATCACGTTTGCCCCGGGGCCCCCAACATCGTACTTATGGCCCTGATTTAATGACATATTCGAATTCAGCATAATCAAAAAGCAAATAGAAACATTTTTGAACAAAGTAAAATGATGAATTCACCGATATCTTTTAAAATTATTTAATATAAAACAGTTTTATTGTTTAAAGAATTAATAAACAATTAGAGGCATCTGTGAGTAGAACTTTGCACTTTATGATAAGGTATATATATATATATATATATATAAACTAACAAAAAATGTTTTAGAAAAATATAAGCTTGTTTAATTTTTTCCGAAACCGGAACAATGCAAGTTTTTCTACATTGACTCCCCTAAAGCGTAAGTGTTATAATTTCCTTATCTTACCGTTTATCTGTTGAGAGATTGTCCAATGATTACACAAGAAAAGTCGTCAATAATGTTAAATAAATGCGTACCAAACTGATGCAACTAACTATAACCGTAAAACAACACAAACATAAATAACATTCAATGCAAACAACCAATACGAAATTACTGGCGATAATATTGTATCGAAATACTAAAAGTAGGTAAAGAACAGAGAGAAAGAAAACCCATTTTTAGATTTAAAAATGTTGTTCTTAAATTCGGCAAATTGCAATTCTAATATCTTTCAATAGTCACGTACAAAGCATTATATTGTTTATTGTCGCTGCCATAAAATTTCGGTAGGCCGGAAGGGATTAAGTTTCTAGATATTCTGATTCACTTGGCAAATACGTCTAGTTAGAAATTTTTACGTTTTTAAATTTAAACAGACAACGTAAAAATAATATAACAATAACAGCTTTTACATAATATCAGATGACAAGATGGGGCCCTTGGGACAAACTTCATGCTGCGGGGCCCTCTGTTACGCACCTGATATTCTTATATAAATTGCTGTAAAATAATTGTCTACTCTGTGTGTTTACATATTTCTAATGTGGTATGTTTTTAGATAGGCTAGTAATCAATGTTGTCAATAAATTTTATCTCTACCTGTCAGAATTTTTTTAAAAAAGATGGACTTAAAAATAGATCAATTTTTGATATACATATATGGTATCTTATATGAAACCTGTACATAATTCAACACATATTTAAAAAAACATACAGAATGTTTTAAGAAAACATCAATGATATTTGATGACGATTCCTAGTTTTATTGATAATTATACCTAACTGTGTAAATATTTGATATATTTATAGTCGGAGAGATAGAAGCGGATTTTGTGCGTGATAAGTAATATGGAAAAACTATACGGGGATATGTTGAATTAGTTGTGTACATGACTTCCCCCAACGGGCGGAAACCAGAGTGGGGCAAGAGGGTAGTTATAAGGGGTCAAAGTCGCGGTTTTTATTATTTTTTTGTGACGCTCATGATCTAGATAGTGCACCAAAATCTCTAGGGGCGGAACGCTGCGTGGCCGACAAAGGGGTGGGGGTAGGGGTGAATATAAAAAGTTTTTTGCGACGTTCGTGATTGAGATAGTACACCAAAATTTGGGAAAAAGTAGACCATGACATAACTAAGTAAAATCCCCAGAGCCGGAAACCAGGGTGAGGGGCCAAGGATAGTTATAAGGAGTCAAAGTCGCAGTTTTTATTATAAAACAAGCTGTACAGAATTTGAAATGATTTTACTCCACTATGGGCCGGTTGTTCGAACGCTAATCAACAATGATCATTATCAAATATTTAATTACTGTCACAACTGTCAATGTCAACTTTGGTTGGGTTGCTGAAAACATAATTGATTACAATTATGAAATTACTTAATCAATTATGTTAATAATTGTTATGTTAATTGATTAACTAATCTCATAATTTTAATCAATTATGTTTTCAGCAACCCAATAAAAGTTGACATTGACAGTTTTGGTGACAGTAATTAAATATTTGATAGTGATCATTGTTGATTAGCGTTCGAACAACCGGCCCTATATCTGTTACAAAAACACCTGGAAGTGCAATTAAAAATATCTACAATTTCTACTTAATTTGTTTAATTCAAGGGTAAAAGAATAACATACATACCAGCATAGTCTGCTATCTCTGCTCCACCATGTCCATCATAGACAGCAAAAAATGCAGCATTGGGATCGTCCGGAAGAGACAAAATATGTGTGTGGGAATCCTCCATGTTTATCCTCCATCCTTGCATACAACTTGATCCAACACGAAAAGAACTATCCTGGCAGCAAGACGTATCTTTTGCTGTCACAGGTTCTGACAACGTTTGACCCATTTTGCTGCAACAACAAATAATATTCAAGTTACTTCACCTGATTCGTCCACAAAATAAAAAAGCCTCTTTATTTCAGCCATACTGTAAAAAAGCCACATTGTGTCAGCCATGCAGAAAAAAGCCATTTCGTTTAAGCTCCAAATTAAAAAATACACTTTATTGACTTGAAAAGGCTTCTGACACATCTCACATTTCACACAATAGCAAATTGTTTTAAAGATATTGAGTATACACATACAATGAGTACATAAAAAAATAAAGACTCTCCATCACTTTTAGATGAACTAAACTACAGCAGTGGCTCATTACGTTATCCTGCACTATACTCATTACGTTATCCTAGACTATTAAGACAAACACTTGCATCACAGCTATAAAATTTCACAGATGGTTAGTAGTTAATTAAAAAATATTAAATTATAAACAAAGGTTATCTTGAGATGTCATTAAAATAAAATAAAATTATAGGAGGGATATCAAGTATCAACATGATAGATTTTGATGGATTCGACCGTTACTTGATGGAAGTTCATTTTATCTAACAATAAAACACTGAAAACGTTTGTTTTCTATACTTCCACAAAATTTATTACAACTAAGTGACTACAGCTGTTTCGGCAGAGTGCCTTTCTCAAGTGATATAGTTTACAATGTGTTTGCCTTTTTAAGTCTTCAACAGAAGAGGTTGAGGAGTGGGGAGCTGTTTGTCTCGAGTTGGTCATTGAGAATTATATCTGTATTTTTCAGTTTATTAATTTCCATAGATTCTACAAAAGATAGCTTAAGGCCTTTATTTTGAATATGCAGAATTTGAAACTCTTCATTGAAAGAATGATTATGATCTAGAAGGTGAAATGCGTATGTAGAAGTGTCTGTTTTTCTATTGTTAAATGCCCTTTTGTGTTCTGCTATCCGTTTGTCAAAAGTTCTGCCAGTTTGACCGATGTACGTTTTCGGACAGTCACCACAAGTTAGTTTGTACACACCACTCTGTAGTTGCTTTCTCTTTCGGCTTTTATTGTTCTTAATATATTTGCTTAAGTTGTTGTTAGTTCTCTGCCGAAACAGCTGTAGTCACTTAGTTGTAATAAATTTTGTGGAAGTATAGAAAACAAACGTTTTCAGTGTTTTATTGTTAGATGATAGATTTTCTTAAAAATATTAAGAGATGTTAGATATTCAAGTAGATTGCACTACTCAATATGCAAAATACAGATGAGAATGAAAATTTCCTTATAGAGGATGATGGCATAATAACAGAAGACTGGGAGAAAACAAAATAGCTGCGGAAAAGCTAAAGAATGGAGGGAAAGAACTACAAAAAAGGATGTATAGCCTTATCAAGAGGATACAGGAAAAGAAAAATATGCCCAAAGATTGGACCAAAGTTTTATTATGCCTCTTATACAAAAAGGGGGATATATTGGCACGTGAAAATTACTGAGGTATGGTGCTTCTCAGAGGTTTTTTTCAGTGCTTCACGAGTAACAGAAAGGTACGTCTGTGATTATACACATTTATAACATTTATTCTAGTTGTTGATAGATGGCGCTATAATCGGAAAAAAATGATTTAACTATTACATTATCTATACGACTAAAATTTAAGAGCATACAGTAGCGCGTCATCAGTATAACTTCAGGAGATAGTATCATACCTTTTTTCGTAAGGTCTGCGAAACTTTGGAAACAGTGCTTCGGGATTGTTTGACATAACTTAAATGTGACATTAACTCATAGGCGTGCTAAATGACGTATTAGAAAACAATTTTGTTATTAGTCAATAAATATTTATAAAAATAAAACAAAATGGGTGAAAATTTTATGTTAACATATGTATTTGCACAAAATAATAATAATAAATAATCATTTCGTTGTGAGGCGAAACAGGAGCCGTCTTGTTTTATTTAATTCATAGAGCGCCAAAGGCACTCTAACTTTATATACTCGCATTAGAATTCGAAATATTTTTACGTAAAATATACTTACCTACCTACATATATATAACTAAAACAAACAATTAACAATAACCTATTTTTTCAAATAGGCCAACAACTTGGTTCTATTACACAAAAATATAATAAATTAACTATAAATAAACACTACTTTCTTACGAAACAACAATACCGAATTATTAAAATAATAAACTACTGCACTGAACAGATGTCGATAAAAATAACAGAACGATAAAAGAAAATCTGAAAAAGTTTGTCAAAATGACAGTGACAATTTCTCTACGTTGTCTAATTTGTTATTAGTTATAATATGTTCGATTTCTTGTTAGAAATAAAAAATTTTAGTAGATCCAAAATGACACAAAATCTGAGCATGGGATAAAAAAGTTTATTTGAAGAAAGTGTACCTATTTTTTTGTTCTTAATGGCGGTACAGGCTCGTTTTTTTTAATATTGGATTTAATTACAGAGTAATTTCCACATACTAATATATTTCTCAAATTGGGCTCTTTACCGCCATTCTTTATTTTATTACGAATATGTGTGCCAAATATCTCGACAAAATGTTCAAGATTACAGCCGCAATCTTGGACCGCGTTTGTTGCTACCTGTTGATCGCTACTATAGCCTCTTAAAGCTCTTCTCAGTTTTTCAGTGTGTCATTAATTTTGATGGCATAGGGGAGAGTTGGATAAAACGGGATAGTCGGATAAAACGGGATACCTGGCCTAGAGACCCAACTAGTGCTGCTATTAAATGGACAACGACGAAAACTTGTTCTCAGTCGTCATTTTAATATTCTCAGTTCGTTTTACCTCGATGCCACTATTTGATGAAAAGTTGTTGTGTTTAGAATTGTTTTACTCTATTTTTTTGCTACTTTGTACTTTTAAGTGCGTTGTTTTCTACATTATATTGCCTACATATATAAACATATAATTCCGGTGACTATTACATTTAATTAAGCACTCATTAACGAATATTCTCATGTGTAATCTATCTAATTTTACTTTCACGTTTAGGCAGGAGCCATTTTTGTTTTGAAAAATGTCTGAGTTGGACAAAACGGGACACTTATCAGTTGGATAAAATGGGATACAGTTTTTTATGTCCCGTTTTATCCACCTATTTATTTGTTGGCCTATAAATTTTTTAATAGCGATAAAGCATGTTCTCATACTGAAGAATAGAACAACATAGTTTTATGTGACTTTTGTTCTGATATACGTACCTATTAGTCCTAAATAAAAGGTCTTATTTCCCATTTTGCAATAAAACATAAAATTTTTAAGTTTCTGACTACTAAAGATATTGTTTTTTCAAAGGTAAATTTTGCTTTGCAGTCTTATATCTACTTAAATATACTTTTTAGAAAATTTTATGCAAAAAAATTAAATATTGTGAACTTATCCCGTTTTATCCAACCAAGGTATGCTAAAACGGGATGTGCAGGACTTTAATAAATATTTTTTTTTTTACTATTTTCCAGTCATTAAAAACAGCTAAAAATATGTTTTTTGTGTGCTTCAATAAATATTATGCCTATAAAAAATAAGAATTTGATAATTTCAACATTTTGTCCTTAATAAAAATAAACAAGAATGGTATCCCGTTTTGTCCAACTCTCCCCTACCTATGATTTTAAGAATATAGTTAGTTAAATGTGACAGTTATCAAAATCGTAATCAGCCAAATATGGAAAGGGTATTGCAGTATTCGCGGTGTGCAAGTACTTGGAGGGGATACGAGAAACGATTGTGCGCGAATAGCGGAGAAATATTGCAACTTTTTTAAATAATTCATATTGTCAATTGAAATTGTCAAATTGACGTATATTTCATACCTACTTTCATTGAAGAAGAAAAATTATATATTGCTCCACAATATTGATATTATATGCAATTATTATATAAAGGTAAATTTAATTAATTGTATTTTGCTTGCAGTACTGCATTTTAATAACTAATTTTATTTACTACATACAATTGTTTACCTTTTAATAACATAACCTGAATCTTATTTTTTCTTCTTATTATTTCTTTGGACTATGGCCTTGACAATTATCCAGTCACCAGGACTAATATAATTGGCCAATATAATTAAAAGTGCGAAAAATGTTGCTGAGCGTAGAAACCAGGTGTCGCTGTGCCGAACTTGCACGGTCCCAATAACCCTTTTATTTGCAATTTGGTATAAAAACAAATCAATTGTGTTTATTGCATTTATGAAAAGGTATGTTCTTTGATTTGTATAGTCGTATAAATTTACAGATTACAGTGGTATAGATAATATGTAAATCATTTTTATTTATTTTAGCGCCATCTATCAACAACTAGAACAAATGTTATAAATGAGTATAATCACGGACGTACCTTTTTTCTGTCACTTCCAACTTAAACGAAGAAATTGAAAAACTGTGACGCACTGGCAGAAGCCTCTGAGAAAAAGTATATTGCTTTGTTGGATACTTGTGTAGTCCAGAAAAATAAGATTTTTCTCGTGACACATCCCCCTCCAGGCCGAAACCAAATTTTTTGAGTAGTATGGACATCTATATTATTAACCTATATGTTTCCTGCAGCCGATTTTGATGATATACATAGTTATAAACAAATGAAGATCAAAAAACGGTAAATTTTCGCTTTTTTCGTCTATAACTAAAAAGTTAAGCATTTTAAACAAATTTGAGAGTAAGAAACTCATAAATCGTCTAAAAATTTTCAATATGGCGTTCGCTGAATATGTCTATCCCTATTGGTTGCTTAGAAAATTGCAAAATAAATCATAAATTTTGAGTTTTTATAAATATTCATAACTTATGTAAAAATTAACTTAGAACCTTCTTATTACACGAATTGCTGATACTTCTGGTGCTTAAATTATATTTTAAGTTTCAAAGCAATTGGTCAAATAGTTTAAAAGTTATTTAATTTGTTTATCCCAAATAAAATTTTTTTGCAACACTATAAGTCAGAAAATTATGAGGTTACAGTAAGACTTCTGACAGTTTATGGAAGAAGAACATTTATGCTATTGACTTAATTAAAAAAAAATGACAAAAAGTACTTTTAAACAGTTTAAAATTATTTTGCAAAAAAACGTCGATTTTCTGCTTACTTATAAACAATTAGAATAACTTTTTAACCGTTACCGGTAAAAAAATTATTTTTTCATATTTGGAAAGACTGAATTTTTATACATAATTAGAAAGAAAAACAATTGTCCTATGACAATTAGGGACGAAGTTAGCCCCCCTTTTTTTTAATTCACATGTTTTTGCAAAATAATTTTGCAGTACAGTGGAACCCCGATAAGTCGGCCCCCGATAACCCGGAAGTCCGGCTAACCCGGACCGATTTTCATCAGATAAACATTTTGATTTTCAATATTTTGTATTTTTCAATTTAATTGTGGCTTATTTCCAATCAAAATAGTTAATTATCAGACAATCCTTTCAACAATAAAAGTGTATGTAATATAATATTTGAGAGATAATGTGTCTAGACTCTCTGTGTCGTGTACTTATGTGTGTAATTTGAACACGAGATTAAAAATTACTCATAGTACACGCCGCAGAAACAACAGCCAGCTGTCTGTAGTATCTATTCCTTTTTATTTCAAACTGTCAGCATTGTTTAGGAAAGACTATTTAAAAAATTCTTTTATAAACAATGGTCTTTAGTATTGTGTGTCTTGTATTGTTGGGTTTGGTGTTTTTTTTAGAATTGTAATGAGTAGGTAATATGTACTGTGCATATTTATAAAAATATTTCATGTTATTTCAATTCTAACGGAGTTTATCTGTAAGTATACCGTATTTTATTAATTTTTACCATATTCTCCGGCTATCTCGGATTTTCGATAACCTGGATCGGTCGTGGTCCCGATTAATCCGAGTTATCGAGGTTCCACTGTATTTAGAATTATATTTTAGTCATTTTTTTTTAAATTAAATTAATAGTATAAATATTCTTATTTCATAAACTATCCAAAGTATTAGTGTAACTTTATCATTTTCTGACTTATAGCGTTGCAAAAAAAATTAATTTATGAAAAACAAATTAAATAACTTTTAAACTATTTGTCCAATTGCTTTGAAACTTAAAATATGATTTAAGCACCAGAAGTCTCAGCATTCCGTGTAATAAGAACGTTCTAAGTTAATTTTGACATAATTTATGAATATTTATAAAAACTCAAAATTTATGATTCATTTTGCAATTTTCTAAGCAATTAATAGGGATAGAAATATTCAGCGAACGCCATATTGAAGTTTTTTATACGATTTATAAGTTTCTCACTCTTAAATTTGTTTAAACTACTTAACTTTTTGGTTATAGAAGAAAAAAGCGAAAATTTACCGTTTTTTGATCTTCATTTGTTTATAACTATAGGTGCGTTCGCGGGTACAGTTGACAAATTGTCGCCGACAATTTCTAACCTCATTTAATATAAATAATATCGTTAATAGATACATAAACAAGGTATATTTACTTTTAATTAATATTAATAACTGATTATTAAATTATAATATTAAAATATACCTTGTATATTTATCTATTAACGATATTAATTATATCATTTTAAAGTGCGCATGCGTTTTGCTGCTAATTTGTCGCCGACTAGTCCTCGACAGGCTCCCGCGAACGCACCTTATGTATATCATCAAAATCGGCTGCAGGAAACATATAGGTTATTAATATAGATGTCCATGCTACTCAAAAAATTTGGTTTCAGCCTGGAGGGGGTTGTGTCACTAACAGCATAGTTTTTTTCCTTATTTCTCTGAACTAGTGACAAAGTATGTATTAGGCAGGATGCTAAGAGAGAGGCTCAACAGTTTTATCGAAGTTAAGCATCGCATTAAGCGATGCAGAGCATATCAACAACGATAAATTTAACAGATAATTGTTAAAGATATCCCAAATGAGTCTACTCGTTCCGATAGTAACAGTATATTATTATGACACTTTATTAATTTTTTTCTTTTCTCAACTATTAGTGTTTATTGCATAGTAAATAAATTATTGTAATCCCTGAATAAATAGTAAGTGAAAAATATTCCGATTTAGAAAATTAATGAATAATATATTATGTGTATATGCAAGTAACAGTTCTACAAGAATATTTAAAAACTAACCGAAATGTCCATCTTTATTTTGTTACTACCGACGTCGTCGGCAACTCATACAGGTTCGGACAAGATTTAATTAGGTATGTATTATATTATTTCGATATTGAAATTTTGTAATTTGAATCGATTTGTTAGTAATGTTTTATAGTGCAGTCACTGGAGGTGGATATGAGCTA
Source organism: Diabrotica virgifera virgifera (assembly GCF_917563875.1). Lineage (NCBI taxonomy): Eukaryota > Metazoa > Arthropoda > Insecta > Coleoptera > Chrysomelidae > Diabrotica > Diabrotica virgifera. The sequence goes on from NC_065443.1 coordinate 292,547,216, forward strand.
TTACCTCCGATTTCGTTGAACCTCCATAGATTTGCATGAAAATTGGTGAGTGGTTAGAGGATATCTCAAGGAACAAACGTGACATGGTGTCAACTTGCGCTTTTACCCTGAGGGTGGATGCCACCCCTTCTCGGGGGTGAAAATTATTTTATTGAAAATAACCCCATAATTCGATAAAGGGACAAATTCTAAGCAAAATTTGTTATAAAAAGTTATTAAAATAAATCAAAACTTTTTGAGTTATTGAAGATCGAAGATTTTAATTTTTCTTGAGAAAAATGCATGTTTTTAACCGATTTTTCATCAATAACTCAAAAACTATAAGTTTTTGTAAAAAAGTTAATATTACCAAAATTGAAGCTAATAAAAAATGAAGTAAATCCTTTACTAGAAAAACAGTTTGGTGTTAACTAAAAGTGAGTTATAGGTAATTGAATATATATTTTTCTCGGCGAGTAAAAAAATCTAAGTATTCAAGCTGAAATAACGGGAAAATGATGCATGTTAAACATAAACTTATTTAACATTTGTCAAAGTACTTAAAAATATCTATTAAATGAGCACCCGAACATGTTGCTAGCATTAAAATTTATGAACCAAAATTTTTTCAAAATTTATTTTTTTTTAATTTTTCCAAAAAATGTTATTGTTTTTTTTTTAATAACTCCGTTTATTTTTAAGATATCAGGTTTATCTAAAAACCGTTTGGAAGTTAGTTCAAAGGGCTATTTAACCACGTTGAATTTAATCTTTTAAACCCCTCACTTTTTTTAAAAATAAAAGGTTCAATGGCCCCGGTTGCATGGTTTTCACAGCGAAATTTAAGATTTAAACGTTTATATCTCGGTTATTTATTACCCTATGGAAATAGTAAAACAGGTAAAATATTTGACACAGAATAAACTAAAATTTGGGTATTTATCATTTTTTACGTATATTGAGTATTTTTGGAGTTGTTATCAAAAGAATATGAAAATTACAATAATTTTAAAAATTATTTTTTTTAATTATATCTTTTTTTCAAAAATATGCATTCTAAACCAGTCAAAATTATTGAAATCATTACTTATGCTAATATAAAGAAGTTATTGTAAGGATTATTATGAATTTTAATTTTTGTAGAAATGGCGTATGTTTTATTTTTCACTTTTTCCTAAAAAATTCGAAAGGGTTGTTTTGACGCTATTAACTTATTCTGAAGCTCATTTAAGAGGAAATAGTAGCGATCAACAGGTAGTCAAAACGCGTTCCAAGATTGCGGCTGTAATTTTGAATATTTTTTCGAGATATTTGGCACACGTATTCGTAATATAATAAAGAATGGCGGTACAGAGCCCAATTTGAAAAATATATTAATATGTGGGAATTACTCTGTAATTAAATACAATATTAAAAAAACGAGCCTGTACCGCCATTAAGAAGAACAAAAAAATACACTTTCTTCAAATAAACTTTTTTATCCGATGCCTAGATTTTGTGTCATTTTGGAACTACTAAAATTTTTTATTTAATTAGTAGTTCCAAAATGACACAAAATCTAGGCATCGGATAAAAAAGTTTATTTGAAGAAAGTGTATTTTTTTGTTCTTCTTAATGGCGGTACAGGCTCGTTTTTTTAATATTGTATTTAATTACAGAGTAATTTCCACATATTAATACTTATATTTTTCAAATTGGGCTCTGTACCGCCATTCTTTATTATATTACGAATACGTGTGCCAAATATCACGAAAAAATATTCAAAATTACAGCCGCAAGCTTGGAACGCGTTTTGGCTACCTGTTGATCGCTACTGTATCACCTTAATAGGTATTTTGAAGTACGTTGACAAATGATTAGCAGGTATATTTTATACATTGCATCGTTTTCCCGTTATTTAAGCTTGAATACTTAAGATTTGAGTACTCGTCGAAAAAAACAATACACATTCAATTGCCAATAACTCACTTTGAACTAACATTAGTTACTAACTTTGAACTAACATACTTCACTTTTTTTTTTAACTTGTTTATATATTTTTTTTATTGACGATTTATCTAATTTTATAAAATTGTATTTGTTATTGTTATTGTTATGTATATCTTTTTCGTGAATCTATGTTAAGCTTTGTCCATAAAATTGTATAATTTTCAGTGACAATAAAGCATATTTCTATTCTATTCTAGTTTAGTTTTTTAAGTGAGGAATGTATTCAGTTTTTTATTATCATCAATTTCAGTAAGAATAACTATTTTGTAAAAGCTTATAGTTTTTGAGTTATACGTGAAAAACCGATTTAAAACATGCATTTTTTTACGAAAAAATAAAATCTTTGGTCTTTAATAACTCAAAAAGTGTTGATTTATATTAATAACTTGATATAACAAATTTGGCTTATAATTTGTTCCTCTATCGATTTATGGTATTATTTTTAATAAAATAATTTTCATTCCCGAGAAGGGGTGGCATCCACCCCCAAGGTGAAAGCGCAAGTTGGCATTATGTCACCTTTGTTCCTTGAGGTATCCTCTAATTACTCACCAATTTTCATGAAAATCGATGGAGGTTCAACGAAATCGGAGGTGAAAACCTTCAGTGACTCCACCATTAGTCGTCTTGATGGTTAAAGGACAATTATGTTTATGCTGCTAGTATTGAATTAGCAATTATTATTTGTTGTGCAATTTAAAACTACTTAAGTATACAAAATGGGCCAAAGAAAACAGTTTACCTCGATATTTGGCAGTATTTATTAGATTTTAAGGAAATGACGAAACAAGTCGATTTTTGATCTAAGCAGGACACATTTTACGGTACATACATCTGCCATTTGTCAACCCCCTCCCTTCCACTTCCCTCGCCCCTTATTTTTAAATAGGGAACAGTGGTGGTGTGCTAGCTCATTTTAAAGGGTATTTAATTCTCTATTCAGTAATATTAACATTGACATAATTATTTATACCAGAAAATGTCCAAGAAAAATTATTTTGAATTAAATTAATTGACACAAAAAGAAGAATGTATGTAATTTATTAAACTGAAAATACACTCTACTGCTGACAGAAAACAGAAAAAAATGTTAATTTGATAAATAAACATTGTTTGTTGCTTAAATTCAATATTCAACCTTCCAAGAGGCAGATGGGTGACAGCTTGAACATTGAAATTAGGCGAAGAACAATGTTTATTTATCAAAAACATTTTTTTCTGTTTTATGACAGCAGCAGAATGTATTTTGAATTAAATAAATTACATACATTCTTCTTTTTGTATCAATTAATTTAATTAAAACATTTTTTTCTTGGACATCCTGCATAAATAATTATGTTAATGTTTATATTATTGAATAGAGAATTGAATAACCTTTCAAATGAGCTATCACAAGGCACCTATTCCCTATTTAAAAATAAAGGGTGGGGGAAGTGGAAGGGAGGGGGTTGACAAATGACAGATGTATGTACCGCAAAAATGTGTCCCCCTTAGATTAAAAATCGACCTGTTTCGTCGTTTCCTTAAAATCTAATGAATACTGCCAAATATCGAGGTGGACTGTATTCTTTGGCCCACTCTGTATATTTTTATCTGTATAACGACCCTATCTATACGTGATTACTGTTTTGACACCAAAAATGTCGTCCACTGATTCTGCTGATGAATTGGTTGAAAATACATGGAGTCCTCCTCGAAAACGAAGTAAAAGAAGCCCTCTTAGCATTGAAGTTAAAGAAATCATTTTAAATGTATTTAAATGTGAAAGACAAGAAAATCTTGGGTTAGTGGTTGAAGATATTGTGAAAAAAGTGGCCAATAAAGTTGGACTTTGTGATAGAAGTGTGTTTACGGTGATCAAGGAATAAAAAACTAATCATCAATTCGCTGGAACAAAAGTATGTCTGACCCGGCAAAAGAAGTTTGAGGAAATAGATGATTTTGACAAAAATGCCATTAGAAGACTGGTTCATAATTTTTTTATGAGCAACGAAATACCCACCCACAACTAAGTATATTAAAAATTAAAAATAAAACTTATATTTTTTGTAGGCACAAAATTTAGTGTACATAAAATTGTTGGCAAAAAAAATAAATTCTCGGTTTTTTTCTCTCTGTATATATGATATCAACTAAAACAATCAGGTTCTTTGCCGAGCACGTTTGCAAAATTAAACTATAAATTTCGTACTTTATAAGATATGTATATAATATTCTGACTAAACAAAAAGATAATCCTAAATGTGGTCCTGTTGTAGGCCTACACGTGGTAATATTTACATCGCCTGCATCACTTAATGAATTAGACTTTAGGTGAGTATTAGAGTTAATAGATCAGTGACAGATCAGACGTTTGCACTAAAAGAAATCCAGACTACCTGCTATGAACATAAGGTAACCCTTCATGCGTTGTTCATAGATTTTAAAGCAATTTGTGGCTTTTTCACCTTGAGATTAACAATCAATATTTATTTATATATATTTACGAGCAAAGCTCATTACAATAAAACATTACAGAAGATATGAAGAACTAACAAAATATTACAAATATACGTAAAATACAATAAGATACAATAAACACTACGACAATAAAGCAAGTCAAAAAGTAAAAATAACAGGTAAAGATATATAATCACAAGTTTAAAATATTCAAGAACATAAAACTAGAGGGTGCAATCCTTTAGCGTTTTTAAAAATCGCGAACTATCCGCAAAGAAATCCACACAATTGGAGCAAGCATTTGCCTGTCTAGAAACCCTCGAGATGAAAGAATTTGCAGTGAAGTTAGTTCTGCTGATGGGAGTATGAAACGTAGATCTTGAACGTGTGATTCTGGAAGGAATATGTAAACCTACTTCCTCAAGGAGCTCAGGGCAGTCGTGAATTGAATTTATAATATTATACAACATGTACATGTCCTTCTTTTTCCGTCTGCTTGATAAGGTGTCAATGTTAAGTTCTAGTTCAAGATCCATATAATTCCAGTCTCTACGGTTTGTTTTGAATGCGACGAACCTAAGGAATAGGTGCTGGATCCTTTCAATCTTAGTTGTATGTCTCATAGGCGGGTGACCAGACGCAAGATGCATATTCCACGATTGGCCTCACCATTGCACAGTACAACAGTTTAAACGATCTCAACTGCTTAAAGTCTTGGGAGCATCTTTTAATAAAACCTAACAGTTGAAGCGATTTTGAGATGATATTGCTTATATGAATATTGAAAGATAGTCCAGAGTCAAGTGTAACTCCAAGATCTTTTATGGATGTCAGGGTTGGCATAGAATTTCCCCATCTTATAAAACCCAGCGGGGTTTTTCGGGTTTTTTCAATTGATAAAACCCACTATTATTGGGTTTTTTCAAAAATAGCAAATTTTCAGTTGAATGAACGTCATATTTATTTCTGAATAAAAACAAAAACTAGCATAAATACCATGAAGTAAGTAGTAGGTGAATACAAAACGAGAGAAACTGAAACTAAACTAATAAAACACTTATTTTAAACATGGTATATAGACAAATAAAAAAATAAACAAGTTTCTTGTTAAACAAAGCATCAGCAAAGCATATTAGTTATCAGGAAAATCAGAATCTGTATTTTTGTCACATTCCCAATTCCCATTCGTTATTCGTTAGACTCGGTCGAGGACGAGGACTCGGTTCTTAAATGATTATATATTTTTACCAAGTTTGCAGCTCTATCGGCACCTAATCTGTTGCGAAGCTTAGTCCATATTAATCCATATGAAGAAAAAATCCGCTCAATAGATGCAGATGAAGCTGGACATGAGAATAAAGATAACATATAAATACAAAATTCATATGGTATTTTATTTGTTTTTTTATTGATATCAGCTTCCACCATTTCTTTGTTGAGAATTTTTTGATAAGTTCTTCTTTGAAAGGTGTTGCGGGGAACATATCTGTATCCTTAATCTTGAATGATAACATCACTGCCAAAAACTCATCAAAAAGATTCCCAGATGCAACCCATTGTTCGACTGTTTCCTCTTCTTCCCCTGTAAGTCGTCTTCCCATGTATTTGTGATCCATAGTATTTGCAAAAAGGTGAAATGGTTAAATGGCAAAGTCATATCTCTTTTTTATTTCTTGTCTGTATGACTGTAACAAATCATGGTCGAGGGCATCTTTCCATATTTCTACTGCATCAGAAATGTTTACAGAATCACTTTGGAATCTGTCTAGAGCTTTCACAATAACGGCAAGTTGTTTTTGCAAATACAGAGCCTCTCTATATATATATGGCGACATTATCTAATATTTTGGAGATATTTTTATCAAATTCTTGCTCCTTCTCTGTCCTAATTTCAACATATATGTGATAGTTGCTTATAAATTGCTGACATTGTCAAGTTGCTTTATTTTGTAAGCATATTTTGTTATTTTATTATTTTTGCAATAAAATTTATAATTTTTTGTAAAACTTTTGATAGAGCAGAAACTATATATCAAATCTAAATAAAAAAACTGAAAATCCCCAAAAAAACCCGAAAAAACCCTAAAAAACCCGTCGGGTTGGGCTTTTAAAAAAAAACCCGGGTTTTTTCCAACCCTGATGGATGTGACTGTTGTGATATTTGTATCACCTATTTTGTAAGTGAAAGAGATAGGACTTTTCGAACGCGTGAATGAAATGTGAAAACATTTGCAGGAGTTGAGAACCATGTCATTGTTGCTGCACCATTCATTCAACCAATTCAAATCGGACTGAAGCCTTAAACAGTCGAGTGGATTCCTAATGTGGCAGTAAAACTTAACATCGTCAGCAAATAAAAGAAATTTCGCATATTGGAAACAGTCTTTTATATCGTTAATAAAAACATTAAACAACAAAGGTCCAAGATGAGATCCCTGCGGTACGCCCGAAGGGACAACTATTTCGTAGGAAAAATAGCTGTAAAGCTTGACGATTTGTTTTCTGTCCAGAAGATATTCCCTAAGCCACAGCAGAAGTGAACCATGTATCCCTAATCCTGCAATTTTTCTAATAGAATATTGTGATTAACTCTGTCGAAAGCCTTAGAGAAGTCAGTGTACAGGGTGTCCACCTGTAGTCCTTCGTCCAAGGCGTTCAGTAAGAAGTTAGTATATGTCAGCAAATTGAGTTCAGTTGACGTATGGCGCCTGAAACCAAACTGCTGTTCCAATAGAACACCGTTCAAGGAGGGTGTAAGGAAATCACAGACAAGTGATTCGAATAGTTTAGGAATAGAGTTTAGGATACTAATAGGTCTATAGTTGGACACAAGACATTTGTCACCTGTTTTGTGTAAGGGCAATAGGAAACTGGTCCTCCAAACATTTGGAAAGCTTCCACTAGCTAAAGACTTGTTAAAGATGAGAAATAATGGCAGAGCTAAATTAAATGCACAGTACTTGAGCAAGCTTGATGGGATGCCATCAGGTCCCGGGCCTTTAGAAGGATTAAGGTTACACAATTTAGAGTAAATGTCAGAGATGGATAGTTTACATGATGATGGGTTTAAGGGTGAAGAAGTGATGTCTTCGGGGAAATCAACAACAACAGAGGAATAAACTGATGAAAAGAAATCAGCAAATAAATTCGCAATATCTTTGCCAGATGAACTAGTTTTACTGTTGTGAGATAACTCAGAAGGAATTCCATTTGATTTTCTTTTGTTATTGATAAAAGACCAAAACTTATTCAGACCGCCAGGAAGAGAGTTTTCAGTAGACAATGTAAAGTTTAAATAGTCACGCTTGGCAAGTATCTGGGACTGAGATCGGAGCTCTGAGAACTGTTTGTAAAGGTAATTGGTTTTTGGCAGCTTGGACTCTTTAAGTCTCCTGTGTGCTGTCTTCTTTCTAATAATACACGATTTTAGTTCCGAAGAGTACCAGATAGGAAATTTTCTAGAAGAGAATTTTTTAACAGGAACATAGATGTCAATAGCTGAGTACAGAATATCATATAAAATGTTAACCATTTCATCGACTGAACATCCAATCATTAAAGTATCCCAGTTGACACAATCGAGATAGCCTTTCATTAGAGAAAAGTTTGCTGATTTAAAGTCATGATAGTAACCCTCCGGTAAAAGTCCCTCATTATATCTGGTAGTTATGGGTAGTTCAAACACCAGTGGGGGATGATATTGGTCAGGAGGGATTAAAATGTCTGTAGGTTCAACAACGGCGATATCTTTATTTTGGACCAGTATCAAATCTAATAAAGAATTAGAGGTATTTGGGCAAACGTTAATCTGGTATAGATTATGCAGACAGGATAGATTTGAGATAATCTCAATGGATGTTCTTTCGTTAGGAGTAGCAAGGTGATTAAATGTGGCTGATGAACTGAAATTGTCATGAGACCACGATGCATTAGGCAGATTAAAGTCACCCAAAAGGCATAGTTGGGATGGATTGAAATTGTTGACTGTGTTGTCAACATTGTCATTGAAGATGGAAAATTTCTCAGAGTCACTTTTTGGGGGAAAATATGCAGTGCCGAGAATAATGGTTTCGTTACCATTGATAATGGATACAAACAGTTGCTCGATATCAAGTGAAGATGGCAAATGCTTACTATTCAATTGCTTGGATACGGCAATAAGAACGCCTCCTCCTCTAGAATAGGCACTGGTTGAAGATGACCTATCACTTCTGTAGACATTGAAGTCCGCTAGGTTCAGCTCGGCGTCGGTAATTCCTTCAGTTAGCCAGGTCTCCGTAAACACCAAAACATTGTAAAAGCATCCTTGAGTATTTTCCAATAACTTGCTAAGCTTTGTCCGAAGGACACATACATTTTGGTAATAAACACTGATTTTGTGGTCATTGGGAGGAACAGTATTGAGTTTTAGATTTTTCAGTTTTTTGAAGCTATAGACGGCACTCCATTCAAGTATTTGATCCTTAGATCGGTTTCGCCATTATCGACTCTGGTCTTCAGCTCGTTCTTAATTTTGAGTTCGTGTTCCCTTTGTAGTTTAGTTAAATCGCTCGATATGAAGATCTTACTACCTTTTAATTTGGATCTACCCTTGAGTGCCATTTGAACATCATAGCTGCTTGGAACCGTGATTTTTAAAGCCCTACAGCCATATTTATTCCTTTTGCCAAATCTGGTAGCGGAGCGAATAGGAATAGGTTCATGGTGAAGTTTTTTGAGAATTTCTGTGGCAGCCTTATTACTTATAAGCTACATAACCAGTGGCGAAGCGTCCATGTAACCACTGTTACCATTGGTAACAGTTACAAATCTTGCAAATAAATATTTTATGTCTACTACGAAATAATTCCATTTATATTTTTTACAAACAGAAATACTTGTTAATAGTACCTAATTCAGTAAATAGCCAACTAGTTCAGTAAATAGCCAACTAGACGCACGAAAATATTGGTGAGATATGTAAATCCATGGTACGTTATCATATGCTGTTACCAATACTGGCAGTGGTAACGGTAACGCAGGAGAAACCTCGCTATTGCTCGGGACTAGCACTGAAAATTTTGAAATAGCGACAGGTCTAGAGACGGCACGCTGTGCATATCAGTATTGTAACCATTTTGAAGATCGGTAACGTTGGTTTAGTTAGTACCTATTACAGATTACAGTGTGCGTGCATTTAAACATGGAAGAGTGTTGCTACGTATTGCGTAATTGATCAATTACTTGAAAAGTCATTCTACTTGTATATTTTTTTTATATATTATTTTAAAGAAAGAAATGATATTATTGAAAATGAAAGAATTAAAATATAAACAATAGTTTTCAAAATCTGTTCTTTTTCCTACTTGTTCATTTTTCTGTTAATTTTATGGTATAGTATTTTTACTACAAAAACGTTATTACGTAGGTCAAAATTTTTGACGTAAGATAACTGTCAAAACATTAGAATGTGACTTTTCACTATTGCTATGTTTATTATAAACACGGCAATATGAAAAGTCACATTCTAATGTTTTGACAGTTCTCTTACGTCAAAAATTTTGACCTACGTAATAACGTTTTTGTAGTAAAAATACTATAGAATAATATGTTTAGTTTGTTTATTATTTATTGTTATACCTGTTACATATACATAATTACATACATATAATTTGGGAATAGTGATTTGTTTAATTTTATCCCACAGGATTGAAAACAAAAACTTATATTTGGGAGGTTCAAAATATTTTTTTTTAATAAGATTTTTTTACATCTGGTTTTGGTAACACTTTAGAAAAAGTCACGCGTCGCCACTGCACATAAGACATACTTTTCATTATGACTGTATACAGATATATTAAAATATATATGATCTGAAGATCTGCAATGTCCCATAATATGGAAACAGTGACAATAATTTTTAGAAAAGGCTTCAATGTAAATGATAGAGAGAATAACCAACTGAACCCACTGCATAAAAGAGGCAACTAGGACACAGGCAAAAATAGTAATGTGCTCCACAAAAGATTGAAACATTAGAAGCATGGAAAACAATGTAGTGTGTGTATGTAGTAGAAACTTTCAATGAATAACAAAAAGCCAGAACATCCAACAAAATACAAAAGATGGAAAATTATTCATGACCAAAACACCTAAACTATTTTCAAATTATATTTAGCATTTCTAAACTTTAAACGCTATATATAGCATAAAAAAGATGAATTTTTAAAAGATATCTTGTAATAATTAATATATGCAATGTTACAAAGTACTCAGGTGACATATTTCCTGGATATAAATGTTATCTAAAACTAATTGTTATACAAATACTTACATATACGTATCTTTATTTTCTTTTTAATAGAAAAGTGGATTACACCATTTTATTATATTTCGATGACTAATAAGAGTTTCTTAAAATTGACAAAGAACAAATTGTAACACCTTCCAAATATTTATTTAGTATTTAACATAATAATTTTATAGGTTAAAAATATGTGACAGTCAAGATAGGTAACATAAACATAGGAAAATTACCACGCCTCCTTTGCCAAAGAAAATTTTCATATGTACCAATATGTAATTTTTAATTGTTTTTACAATCATTTATGAGATTGGGGCTATTTTATGTTTATGTTATATAGGAGCGCTTTTTATTACATTTATGCATAAAGGAGAAGAAAATCACTCAACATGACAGATTTAAAATTATAATCGCAGCCAAATAAAGTGCGAACAGCGTGAAGGGCCAAAGGGCCAACAACATTTCGCAAAGAAAAATATCCAACAAAGAGGAAAACGTTTATCCAAATTATTTTCATAAAAATAATCACATAGGCATAGCGTCTATAAAAAATATGCTTGCCTAAACGACCTTTGGGTTGCACAGCAACTACCCAATTGTTTTGTTAACAATGTCTATAAAGAATTTTCTTATTTTTTAAATGAAAATATAGTCGAAACGAAGGCAAATTGCGCCTTTAAGATATATTGCTTTAAAGAAGATGCTAAATTTTTTATTCCGTTTTTTGAATTTAAAAATATAGGGACTTTCGAATCTAACTCTAAAGTTGGTAGTATTGCAAGATGGCGTCGGAGAAACCCGGGAGCTTTCAACAAGGTAAAATTTTTTGGCTAAAATATCAAAATAATCGAAATTAACACACAAACTTACTCCTTAATTATAGCCACTACCGATCCTACATTTATCCTAACCAAAACTTGCATGAATATGGCGTACAGTCTAATCTTTAACTGCGGTAGCTGTAAATAGTGTTCTCTGATCTGTCAAAAACATTGATTTTTGTTTTCAGCAGTTTCGGACTCGGACCAGGAAGAGCTTCGAGAATTCGGTTCTAGCCTGATTAGCATGGAAAATTTAGACAGGGCTTCTCCAGAACTGTGGCCAGAAAAGAGTAAGTAAATGATTGATGCGTGTACTTCAAAAAATAATTATGATATAGTTCCAGGTGTGACCGAATTCATCAACAGCTTCCAGACAACACCCAACAGCACCACCAAGCTGCCCTACTCAAAGGAACTCACCCACGAGGATCAGAACTATGTACATCGTGAGTATTTGCCCTGTTTTTATCAAAATATTCCTTGAGGAAAATATGTCTGGCTCAAATAAATATGAACTATAAACATACATAATTTTCTAAGCTGTGAAAGTTATAGACATTTTATTTATTTGTCAGTACCTTTGTTCCTCTCTTGTTATTTGTAAGATAGTACCATATTCCACTTTAATATTCTCATCAAAATCATAGTCATGATTCATGTTTCTTCTACATCAGAAAGGTTATCAGCTGAATAGTGTCTACATTTTATTTTGGATATTATTTGACATGTTTTGACAGGAATCACTCACTCATTTTACACTTTTGTTAAATTTTGTTTGTACCATGCCCTTTCAAGTTTCATAATAGTAGGGGAGGAAAGTATGCTAAATTTGCAGTTACTCGAGCATTATGGCATTATTTAAGATTTTAAAGTAACCCCTCACTCCACCTCCGTAGTGAGTGTTGTTTGATGTCATTAGATAGATTTTTCAAAAATATTGATCTGATGTTCATTTCAAGAAATACCTATTGCGGGGTTCCTATTTAAAATTTTTAATTTACCCCCACCCCTCTCCGTGTGGGGTTGTGTTTGGTATCATTCGATAGATTTTTGAAAAATATTGAACAGATATTTTTTAGTTTTTCGATCTGACATTTATTTCTTGAAATATTCGCTTTTTTCTTGTGAAACTTTGTGATTCACCCATTTTCTTATGCCCCGCTCAAACCGTCAGATTTTTTAAATATACACTGGTCTGCATATACTTAACTTACCTTATCTTACTTACCTAATCTGACAATTTTGAGTTTTTCTAAGGATAGATTTTTTTTCGGGCCCTCCTTAACGAACTCCCCTGTATTAAGATCCAATATTTGGTAGGGGTACATTTTCAAGGTACAAGGTTTCTCCCCATGTGATTTTCTGACACGCTCGAGTAACTAAAAATTCCTGCTTGGGCTCCCCTACCTTAATGTGGGATTCTTCAATGATAAGTTCAAAGTCAAACAATTAGGCTCCCAGGCAATTTCCCCTTCTTGCCATATTTTAAATTTCAAAAAATATAAATGTTATTCTATTAGTTCTTAATGTGTTTTAGATCATTTTAGTCGTGTTTCTTTGTAATTTTGTTTTGTACAAGGATTAATTTAACATTTCCACTAGAAGAATTAATTTAAAAAGATAATATGCCTCATTTCTGTTGTGTAGAAGAGGGAATTGGAATAATGTAAGTTAGACGAGTGTTATAAAGGGAATCTGTCCGAATATCCTCTTTATGTTTTTTAAAAATTAAGCACACTAATTCAACGATATATACGCAAGGAAATGTCAAGATACCATGTTTCCGGAACAGAGGCCTGCATGATGTACCAAACTTGACCTTGCATAAATATCTAAGTGCTCTCTTTTGTAGCATAAAGATTCTACTGAAATGATGAAGAGAACAGCTACCCCAAAAGGCAATACCGTATCTCAAATTAGATTCAATCAGGGCCACATAAACACTTTTTGCAATCTTGAAATCCAAATGGTGTGCAACTGATTTGACAGCAAAGCAACCCGATATCTTTTTGCTTAAATATACAGTGTGTTGCTCAAACTTAAATTTATTGTCAATATAGAGACCTAAAAATTTGTTAACAGTGTCAGAACAAATGCCTTCATTAGCCAGAGTAACGTTTTTTTAGATCATTCTTAAAAGAAATTAATTTGGTTTTTGAAAAATTAAATGTCAAATGCTTAGCTTTGCACCACTTTAAGATTTTTAGCATATCACTACTAATAATCTTGTTCAGTACCTTAGAGTCCTTGTTTTGCCATAAAACTGTGGTATCATCTGCAAATATAGTAAACTGGCCATTAATATCGAGGTTAATTATGTCATTAAAATAGATCAAGAAAAAGATAGGACCCAAGACAGAGCCTTAAGGTACGCCACAATTAATAAAGATATTACTAGAATAGCACTCATTGATTGATACAGACTGGCATCTAGAGTAGAGTAGAGTAAATTTTTATTTGCATAAATTTTTAACATAATTGAGCAAATAACGTCACATTACTAACAATCACATTAAAAAATATTACTAATAATCACATATTAAAAAGATATATTAACAATACACTAAAATATACAAGTCTTCCAAGTATGAACTGAACCACTTTAGAGTAGTGCCTCTAAAACCATATCTTTCCAGTTTATTAAGAAGTATTTTGTGATTGACACAGTCAAAGGCTTTAGATAGATCACAGAAAACTGCAGCAGCAACATAATCGTTATTTAAGTCTAAGTACAGTTTTTCCATGAATTCGAAGATGGCATCATATCGTCGCCTTAGTACTATAACTTGATAACTCCAAAATTGACGTTTTTGAGATAACTAGTTCACAATATGTATTTTATTTGCCTCTATATTGTGTAAAAATTTGATCACTAGCTTCAAACGGGTTAAGTATTTATTTACGATTGACGAAAGTTGATAAAACTCAAATGCCGCTAATATTCAGTGCTAAAATTTGATAAGATAAGTTATCAAGCTATTTTTTAATAGAAATAATCGTGAATACGATACACACTGAATGCTATAACTAGGTAACTCCAGTTATCTAGTTGTAGCACGTGTTTTTCTGAAACAATTGAGCTTACCACATAAATGCTATCTGTTTATTCGGTTCATGTTAATGCAAAAATTCTAGAATTGTTGGCAGATCTGGCAACCCCCCATGGCAGAGGGCTAATTTTCACCAAAATAATGCTTAAAATATTAGTTTTGTTAAAAAGTTCACTTAGATGCAACTTGGCATCTTATGCGACATTACCAAATGTTAACATTATAGTAGTGCTAAAAGTTGATAGCTTTAATTTTTCATGTTATTGTCCATATTGGATATACGATAATACGATATACACTGAATGCTATAACTAGGTAACTCCAGTTATCTAGTTGTAGCACGTGTTTTTCTGAAAGAATTGAGCTTATCACGTAAATGCTATCTGTTTATTCGGTTCATGTTAATGCAAAAATTCTAGAATTGTTAGCAGATCTGGCAACCCCCATGGCAGAGGGCTAATTTTCACCAAAATAATGCTTAAAATATTTTAGTTTTGTTAAAAAGTTCACTTAGATGCAACTTGGCATCTTATGCGACATTACCAAATGTTAACATTATGGTAGTGCTAAAAGTTGATAGCTTTAATTTTTCATGTTATTTTCCATATTGGAAAGCAAATTTGCACCGTATTCCTAAATAGATCATTAGCCAAAAAGTTAAGGAACAGTATTTTAGAGCTGCAGAGTGAATGCCGTATTTACCAACATCATGGGAGCAGCACAAATATCTTAAAAATCTTTAAACCCGTTTATCTCAAAACTACTAATTTCGAGTTATCAAGTTATAGTATTAAGGCGACGATATGTACTTTTTAATGACTGGAAACCGAATTGGCAGGAAAGTAAGTCGTGAAAGTCATCATTCGGATTTTGACCAATTTTTCTACAACCTTTGAAAGCGATGGTAACAAAGAGATAGGACGATAATTAGCAGGTAAATCGTGGTCACCACCTTTATATAAAGGAATAACCTTAGCACATTTTAAACAATCGCTAAAGTGACCTGTTGAAAAGATGTGTTAATTGCCTCTGCTAAAATTTTCAGAACATTATCAGGAAGATGGGATATCATCCCAGCCTGCAGCCATAGGAGTTTTATTGCTTTGTATAATATTTTTTTATTTCAGCTGAATTAGTGGCAATAAAAAGAATTTGTAATGTTTACTCCATTTAAAAAGTGCATTGGATTAGAAGAAGAATCAATTTTTCCAGCGAGTTCTGGAAGTTCTGGAGTTCTCACTAGGGTCTAAGACTACATCAGTAGTTCGGGGAACTTTAGCTCTAAGATTATTAACTATACGCCAAGATTCCTTTTGTTTATTATTGGCATTTTTCATTCTAGATTTAAAAGATATACATTTTGCTAATTTAGTAACCTTCCTATATATGGATCTATATTTATAGAAATATATCAAAAATTCATCATTGCATATTATGTTTTTTTAATGTAGTTTAACGATCTTAAGTTTTTGCAGGAAATTCTAATTCCTTTAGTAACCCAAGTTTTCTTATTTTTCTTTTTTGAAATGCAAAATTGAAAATCTTCATGAGAGTGTGATGAAATTGATGGAGCAAATCAGGAGAGCAAAAAATATTCCAATCCTCCTGATTACATAATTTGATAAACCTGTCAAAATTTCTTTAGCTGAAAATTCTACCCCATCTGGCTGTATGAGGTGGATTCTTAAGGGGAAAATAGGGAATCACTTTACACTCAGCCAGATCTGGATGTAGATTAGTACAAATATAATCCAATAAACTTCCATGATAAAGTTCAGTTTTATCGCTTACCATTAGTGCTACATTTTAAGCATAAAACAACTAAATAAGTTATCCTCTGAGAGACAAAAATAATGGTTAATTGCTATAAAACTTCCTATAAAAATGCTATATAACTATGTCCATGTTACTTTCTTACTTACTTGGGAAAGTGTCTCCACCTTAGGTTAACTCGAGACACCTTGAGGGAAAATGGACCTATATTATTTATTTTGCCAATCTTGCTTGTACCCACTAGCAACATCTGTATTCTATTGTCTACCAACAACTTTCGAAAATATTCGCTCATGCTTATTTGCTTCACTGCATATATTTTATTGCTTAAAACTAAATAAAGTCTTTCAAGTACTTCTTCTACAACTAAAAATTACACAAAATCTACAACAAAATGTTCGGAAAATACAACTAAAAAACTGTTAACAGTAAAAAACTTAGGAAACAATGTGGTACAAAAATATCTGTCAGCTGTTTTGGTCCTATTGCTATGGCATATTACATAATGTTTTGACCTATTTTACTCACATATTCTTCAGTTTCTTTTCAACTTCTATTATGACAATGGATTGTTAATCTTAAATATTTCAAATATAAACTGACATATTATTATTATATTAAACAGTATTTTTTATTTACAGAACTAGCAACTCTATCAACATCAGGCTTAATTGGAAAAGTGAAAGAGCTACATGATATTGCCTATCAGCTAGGCATAGAAGAATCGAAAGAAGTGACACGTGGGAAGTATCTCAACCTGTTTAACAGGGACAAGAAACATAAATAAGTGTTTTTGTATAATAATTTATTGTTTAAGGGCTGTGGTGTATATTTTTTACATTGAGAAGTGATATTTATGTTTTATGTTTATATTAGATCTTAAGATGGAATATTTTTGTACATTTTGAAAATATATTCGATAATAATGTAAAAAAATTAATATTTCTTTGTATTAA
This sequence comes from Diabrotica virgifera virgifera, assembly GCF_917563875.1. Lineage (NCBI taxonomy): Eukaryota > Metazoa > Arthropoda > Insecta > Coleoptera > Chrysomelidae > Diabrotica > Diabrotica virgifera. The sequence goes on from NC_065443.1 coordinate 292,564,506, forward strand.
CTATATTTATAATTTAAGTGGATATAGGGTAACAGGTAACGATGATGAACGTAGTTCATCTTTTCTATATTTCTCAAATAATGTTAATATTTTACAGTGGTTTTTTTTTATTTTTATGTCTTATGATGTTTTCTTTGATCAGATTTACTAGTGTCTGGTTAAATCCCAGTATCCATGCTTAGTTTTTTGTGTTAATATTTCTCTTGTCAAAGAAATTAACAACTTTTCATTTAATTTCAATCTCTCGAAGGCTTAGTGTTTAATGAGTTAAGGCATAATTTTATAGTTTCTAATGGATTTAACCGTTAACTGATGTAGAAGTAATTAAAATCCAATTACCACAATGGACATTATGGAACGATAGATCAAGTTTCTCATCTAGATGAGTAGAGTAGAGTAAATTTTTATTTGCATAAATTTTTAACATAATTGAGCAAATAACGTCGCATTACTAACAATCACATATTAAAAAATATTACTAATAATCACATATTAAAAAGATATATTAACAATACACTAAAATATACAAACAATACAAATTACATATATGCTGATCAAGGCTGATAGGCCAGGTACCCCACCACAGTATACAGCTCAATGTTAACCACATAGGCGTAACCAGGGGGGGGTTTTGGGGGTTGTAACCCCCCCCCCCCATTGGGATGTACTTTGAGCTCTATACGCTTAACACCATAGCCCTCAGAGACCTTCCAGTAGTTGTAACCCCCCCCTTTCAGGTAGTTGTAACCCCCCCTTAGGATCATCCTGGTTACGCCTATGGTTAACCAGGTGTTGAAAAACCGTTTTTTTAAAAGCTTTATAGCTTGTTTCCCGTTGAATATCAGATGGTAGACTATTGTAAAATTTAACGCACACATACAAAGGACTTCTCTCTGTTAGGGACAATCTGTGAAGTGGAATATTCAAATTAAGGCTTCTTGTGTTATATTCATGATTTGGTAGCAGGTGATAAAATAAAGTAAAATTTTTAAAGAGAAACATAATACATTCATATGTATAGATAGCTGAGAAAGTGAGTATATTGAGTGATTTGAATCGGCCTCTACAGGATTCTCTCACCTTTAGTCCTAGGATCACCCTGACTGCCTTTTCTTGGACTATGAAGACAGTTGAGCTATCCACCGAAGCACCCCAGAAGATTATTCCATATCGCATAAGAGAATAAAAGTTTGCATAATATACCGATAGTAAGATTCCCTGGTCTAGATAGTTTTTCAAAACTCTGAATGAGTAGCAGGCTCTATTTAGTTTTTTTGTCGCATTTTTTATTTGTTCTCCCCAATTCAAGTTCTGGTCAATATGAAGACCAAGAAACTTAACTGATCTAGAAGGTTCTGTGTTTTGGGATAAAAGATTGACTGTATCTGGGAACTCTTCTCGTGATTGGCTGGTTCTAAAGTAAACAAATACTGTCTTATCAGTATTAAGCACCAGCCTATTTCCACAGAACCACTGTGAGGAGTGTTTCTAATGTTTCTTCCCAAAATAGTATGTTTGAGTCATCAGCAAAGTTTACCAGGTTTGAGGAACCACTAATCACCGCATTTGGCAGGTCATTTATATAGACCAAAAAGAGAAAAGGCCCTAAAACGCTCCCCTGTGGTATACCTAATTTTAAGTTTATCGGTTTAGAGTAAACCTTACATCCCTGTTTCTCCAAGCATACTTTTTGTGATCTATCTGTAAGAAATGATTTTATCCATTTCAATGCTGGTCCCTGTATTCCATAACAATATAATTTTTGCAATAGGAGAGCATGATCTAGGCTATCAAAAGCCTTAGATAGGTCTAAAAAAGCACCTAGTGTTTTCATTTTTGACTCTAGTTTTTCTAAAATTTTTGATATAAAATCATAGGTAGCTGTCTCAACTGACCTCCCTGCAAGAAAACCGTGCTGCGAACTACTAAATAAGTTGTTTGTAGTAAAAAAGTTTTGTAGTCTGTAATATATTGCTTTTTCGAATATTTTTGAGAATGATGGAAGAAGGCTTATTGGTCTATAGTTCTCCATCTTAGTAGCCCCATAACAGCGGGTGTCCCCCAGGGAAGTGTTCTGGGTCCTGTCCTGTACCTACTCTATACTGCCGACCTTCCAACATCACCTGCCACAACAACAGCTACATTTGCAGATGATACTGCGATCTTATGCTCCAACAAGAATCCAAACATCGCATCAGAACTACTACAAAATAACATAACTGAAGTCGAAAAATGGTTACAAAAATGGAGAATTAAACCAAATGAGCAAAAGTCAATACATGTAACATTTACAACCCGTAGAGGAACCTGTCCACCTGTATGTATTAACCGCAAACAAATACCACAGAAAGACGATGTAAAGTACCTTGGGATTCACCTGGAAAAAACACATATTTTCCAAACGAAAACAATTGGGCCATAAAGTGAGAGACATATACTGGCTAATAGGAAAACAATCCCAGTTATCAACACAAAATAAATTACTCCTATACAAAGCGGTGTTGAAGCCAATTTGGACCTATGGGGTAGAACTGTGGGGAACAGCCGCAAATTCTAATATTGAAATAATACAAAGGTTCCAATCCAAAATACTAAGGATGATTTTAAATATACCTTGGTACATCACCAACAACGCCGTACATCGAGATGCAGAGGTAACTTATGTAAAGGAAGAAATTACATATCGAATAAAAAAATACAAGGACCGATTGCGGGAACACCCAAACCACCTAGCAAGGAACTTGATGCAGATGTGTGCAGTGCGCAGGTTAAAACGTAAAGTGACCAGTGATTTAGTGTGAGCTAAAAAAAAGTGTAGTACTTATTTATGTTTTCCCAGAACCAATAATAGTTTAGTAGACTAACATTAAGAGCGGCATATTAATGGGTATGTTCGCCACATGTCAATAGTTTAGCCGACATAAATATTATTTAATGCTTATTACTTTGTAAAAAACGGCAGATTGTAATACATTGGGATGTCAATAAAAAAAAAAAAAAAAAAAAAAAAAAAAAAAAAAAAATCTTAGTAGCATCACCTTTTTTATGTAGTGGCTTGACAACTGCTAGTTTTAGACTTTGAGCAAATTTACCTTGCCTGAAAGAAGTGTTGACTATAAAAGATAGAGGAAGACAAATCTCTGATGAAACAAATTTAATTAAGCTGGTTGATATTTCATCATAACCAGAGCTATGCTTGTTTTTTAAGGTATTTATTATATGGCTTATTTCTTTTTCTGAAATAGGAGTTAAAAACATGCAATGATTATTTTGTTCGATATTAATTTGAAAATTTTTTACAGACTTTATTTTCTTTACAGCTTCAGCCGCAGCATTTGCCATAAATTGATTTATTTCATCAGAAAGCACCTGAGGATCACCCTCTAAACAAAAATTACCTTGGTTTTTTGAATTGCCCTTAATCTCTTTTACCAACTGCCAAGCCATTTTAGTTTTATTTTCACTATTTTCAATTCGTTCCTTATAACAATTTTTTCGATATTGAGTGAGTAAAGCATTATATTGTCCTTTTCATGATCATTTTTCAGTGCGTAACAAATGATACGAAAAAGGGTAAGTCCGTGATAATACACATTTATGACATTTATTCTAACATGACATTTTAGTTAAATCTGACAGTTGTCACATTTTATTTTCAATTTGGAATAAAAACAAATCAAATGTGTTTCTTGCATTTATAAAATGGTATTTTCTTTGATTTGTATAGTCTTATAAATTATACAGATTATATTTGTAATATTATTATCTAATTAAAAAAAAATATTTTTTTATTATGGCCCCATCTATCGACAACTAGAATAACTAGAAGAAATGTTAAGTATAAAAATGTCACCGACGAAATGTAATCACCGACGTGCCTTTTTTTCTGTCACATACAATTTAATGCGTTAGAAAAAAATCGAAAAACTGTGACGCACTGAAAGATGATCATGAGAAAAAGAATACTTACGTTTTTCTGCCCTGTAAATATCTTTATATTCATCATTATTACTAGATAGTGTAAACAAAACATCAAGCCTAGATTTACAGTTTTTTTATATCATCATTTTGCAAGCACTGTTGAGATTTTTTTTATTTGTTGTATTTATCTCTTTAAGTGGAAAACAGTTTACAAAAATTTTTTGAACTATATTCATGAAAGTATCCCACTGATCATCTACTTCTAATGTCTCGATAACAGATACCCAGTCAACATTACTCAACATAAGTTTAAAAGAATCTTTATTCTCATTGTTAAATATTCGTTTTTTTGTTATATTTGAGGAAATGTTATTTAATTCAAATGTATGATCAAATGTATGGGGATTGAATATAACAGAATCAAATATGTCTAGATTTGTAAAAATATTGTCTATACAGGATTTTTTGTTACCTTGTATGCGTGTATAGTCTTGGATGGAGGGTTTAATATCAAAGGAGCTCAAAAACGTTTTTAATGTACCTGGCCAACCTACACCATCAAGCAGCATATCCAAATTAAAATCTCCAGCCAGAAAAATGATGGAGTCCTTGTCAACTAGGTCACAGAGTATTTGGTCCAGTTTATCTATTAAAATTTGTGGGTTTTCGGTTCGGTATATGGACAGCACTACGATCTTTTTCCCATCAATTCGCATCTCTGCAGCAGAACACTCAAACACTGATCTTTCTGATAAGCTTGAAATGTTTTCCCGGGCTTTTGCAATAAACGGTTCTTTGATATATACCGCACTACCACCATGTTCCTGTGAACTGCTTCTACAATATGAAGATATCAGTTTGAAATTTTTCACATTGTAGTCCCTCAGTTGATCTTCTGTTTTCCAGTGCTTAGTTAGACACAGAGCAAAACATTCATCGTGGTCTTCTACAACAAGATTGATTGCATCAATGCTAGTTGTGATTGACTGCGTATTCAAGTGTATTATTGATATCTTTTGCTGTGTCTTCTGACACCGGGGTGCCTCTGAACGTTCTGAAAATGGTTAAATGAATGATGAACCGTATTGATGGCATTCCACAGCCTTGAGAAGACCACAGAGAGTGGTCTCTGCGTGTAGTTTAATGCTTTATATTTTTGCTCTACAGACCTAAACAATATAATATAATACATGCAGTGCAGTCAACTCATCTTTTTAAGTCAGGACTGCCAAAAGCGTCTTCTGTCAAGTCAATATGAATCGCATGCTCCTCCAGTCTTCTCATTCATTTTTGTTTATATTGCTATTTTTTTATTTTCCATCTAAAATAATATTTTTATGACCACAACCAGAGACGGATGGTGATATCTTCTACTTAGATGTATAAGATAGCCAAAGACAGGTTGTCGCAACTAAGGTTAGTATTAGATAATCAAAATCAATCATTTACCAAGAAAAATACGTTAGGTATATGGAAAAAATATTTCAATAAAATATAGGAAGTTTGAAATTATTGAAAAACTATTTATCTCGCATCAAGTATATTTGCTCACATGTTGCCAACTTTAACCCTTTGAATGCTGCGGACGTCATTTGACGTCTTTGATTTGCCGTGCCTACAGTGCTATGGACGTCATTTAGTTATTTTGATTTGCCGTGAAGTGCTGTGGCCGACAATTGCAGTTTCCTGCGCACGTGTTCATTTGTGGGTAATTCAAGGCGGGGCTAGCGCTTGCTGAGTAGTGGGCGGTCTCTTTACGTCTGCGTTTAGATGTTGTTACCAGGTCTACTGAAATTTCACTAGATCTAGTGATTTTTTAACAATTTAGTGAAATAGTGATAACTTTTCAAAATAGACCCAATTCTAGTGATTTTTTGAAATTTCCATTATATTGAAAATTTTTGCTACATTGTAACAAAAAAATTATTTTCATTGGTATTTTTAATACGTTTGTATTAAAATTTATTTAATACTTCCCTGTATTGTTTAAAAATTAGGTACTTTGCAAAGAAAGAAAAATCCCCAGAAATTTGTGATGGCAATTTAATACCTAATCATAAACATACCATAACGTAAAAGTGATGAGTCAATTCCCGATTACGACACTCTCCTCAACTCAAGTGTCAAGGAGTGTAAAAAATAACATAAATAAAAAATCGCTGTGCGGCTTTCTTTGACTGTGAACTTAAAAATTAGCCCAACTCAGAGAATCACGTTTGTCATATCTATTTCAATGTCAGATGAAAAAATGAACTTTTAATATATACATAGTATGATCTTCATTTCCTATTACCGATTCCCGCTATTCCCCAAAATAAAATGTTTCATCATAATGATACTGACCTGAGTAAAAATCACTTATTTATAAACTAAATTTGAATTATAGGCCTGAATCTCGCGTACAGAAAAAAAGTTGATTAATAGCAAGCTGAAAATTTGTTAATAACTTAACAACGGTGTCTAGTCGGACAAACTTTGATGTTCGGGAACACTGGAACAGGTGAAGTTTTAATTGTGGAACAGGTAAAAATTTGGAACGTCAGATTACGAAAACGTTCCATGTATTTTGTCGGACAGAACTTCCAATTGATTTGTTACCATTACATTAAATGCAAAAATCAGACTGGTATTATCACCATAAGTTCAACACGAAGAGCATGTCAAATGACAGGAATTATATTGGTGTTAAATTATAGCAGTCTGATTTTTGCATGAGTTTAATGAAACAGTAACACATCAATTGGAAGTTTTGTCCGACAAAATACATGGAGCGTTTTCGTAATCTGACGTTCCAAATTTTTGAACTGTTCTACAATTAAAACTTCTCCTATTCCAGTGTTCCCGTACATCAAAGTTTGTCCGACTAGACACCGTTAAACTATTAACAAATTTTTAAGCTTGCTATAAATCAACTTTTTTTGGTACGCGGGATCCAGGCCTATTATGGTTGTTGGAATAATTACTTCAGCATAATTGCAAGGTCTTTTTACGTTTTAACCTGGATAATTCAAAAATAGGGAAATCCCCTGAAAATTTTAGGAAAGCCTTATCCCTATGGTTACGAGTATGCGCAGTAACGAAAAATGTGTTACTGTGCATAATTATATGTTATTGCGCATGCGCGTAATCTAGTGAAATTCTAGTGATTTTTTTCAGTGAAATCTAGTAACTTTTATGAATTTGACCTGGCAACACTGTGTTATTCACTCATTGCCGATGCTTGTCCCAACACGAAAACATTGCGATTTCTATCAGTTTTACTTTAGTATTGCATCATTTTTACATCAGTATCGTCCTATTAGTTTTTATAAATAATGGACGAGCAGCAACCGGGGCCTTCAAAAGCGTTACCAAGACCTAAGAAGGGGCAGTTTTATACTGAAAAAGAGTTACTTGAAATTCTTACTCGAAGCGACAGTGAAGACGAATACATAGAAAATACGCAAAATGCTTTAGATTCCGATGAAGAAATGGACGTTGCTCAAGAGCCCGAAGACCAAACATCGAATAATACCTAAGATTTTCTCTGGAAAAAAAAGACCTTCTACCAAAAACATTTGCATTTGACTCGTCAGAGGTTGGTTGCACAATTGATGGGCTGACTGCTGAAAATAAACCTTTGGATTTTTGTAAAGTATTTTTTACGGACAATATAGTAAATCATATAGTTACGGAAACAAACAAATTTTATATTTACGTTTGTGAACATGTGGAAGTATCCGCTAAGTCACGTTTGAAGAAATGGAAAGATACAGATTTCAATGAGATGTGGTTATTTTTTGGGATTACATATCTGATGCCTCGTGTAAAAAAATTGCGCCTCAGTGAATACTGGTCAACAAACACACTATTATCTACTCCAGCATTTTCTGAGCTTATGTCGCGTGACAGGTTTTTTCTGATTTTGCGAATGTTGCATTTCTCGGACAACAATCTGCCAAAAAACGGCGACAGTTTGGTCAAGATTAGAGCAGTAATAGACCACGTACGTGATGCTTTCCGAAACGCTGTCAAGCCGCATAAAGAATTGTGCATAGATGAAAGCCTTTTGCTTTTCAAAGGCCGACTCTTTTTCAAACAGTACATACCCTCGAAGAGACATCGATTTGGTGTAAAGTTTTTTGTTTTATGCGACGCAGTGACTGGGTACATTCTCGATTTTGTTGTCTATACTGGAGCAACAACTGACTTACAAACGAATAATTGTAATTTGGGTAAATCTGGCGATGTGGTGCTAACGCTTTTGGCACGCTATTTGGATAAAGGTCATACTTTGTATTGTGACAATTGGTATACAAGCCCCAGTCTGTTTGTATGGCTGTATAATAGAGCTACAAATGCGTGTGGAACTGTGCGGAAAAATAGAAAATATATGCCGCAAATGGCAGAAAAGCTTCAGAGAGGAGAATGGAGTTTCCGAAGTGATGACAAATTGTTGTCGCTAAAATATTGTGATAAACGAGAAGTATACATGCTTACGAGCTTACATAACAACACCGGTATGGAAACTGGTAAAAAAGATCGCCTCACTGGGAGGACAATTGTAAAACCCCAGTGTATTGTTGCATACAATAAGTTTATGGGTGCAGTAGACAAGACGGACATGCTACTGAGTTCAGTAGAGTGCGTCCGAAAAACTGCGAAATGGTACAAAAAAGTTTTCCTTCACCTTATGGATATGGTTCTGCTCAATGCAAACGTTTTGAATAATATAGTAGCAAAAACTAAAACTTCGTTGGCAGAATTTCAACTGACACTCATCCAACAGATAGTGGAAGAAAATCACAAGGGGAAAATGCGCACGTCAGCAGGTCGAAGATCAGTCGACGACAATCCATTGCGGCTTACTTGTAGGCATTTTCCGTCGCATGTACCTCCCACAACAAGTAGGAAAGTTGGACTAAGAAAATGTGTTGTGTGTGCCAAAAACAAAAAAAGAAAAGAAACAAGTTTTATGTGCCGTGAGTGCAATGTGCCTTTATGTGTTGTGAATTGTTTTGAAAGATTTCACACCATCAAACATTTTTAGAAAGTAAGTTCTACATAACAAATGACTATTTGGTTTTATTTTTTGTTTTGGATAATTTTGTTTTTCTTTTGTTATGGATAATTTTGTTGTTTTTTTGTTATGGATAATTTTTTTGTTTTTATTTGTTTTGTTAACATTTGTTTACATTGAATTTGAATGCAAAAATATGTGCAATAATTTTTTAATTTGTTTTATCTATCTTTCTATCCTAAGTTTTTCTAAACAATAGCGTTTTTGTATTTTTTTGTAAAATTTATTTTGTTTCAAAAAAAAATAAAAAAAATTATAAATAATTACCCAATTATTTTGTTTATATAAAACAACGTTATAAAGAATCATTTAGTCGCATTATTTAGCGCGAAAGCGGCCGACCGTTTTGACGTCAGAAATAGCCGCACTGGGGCATGAGTATCGCCGGAGAGAGAGCCGCATCGAAAGGGTTAATTGTAGTAGAATCATGTGTACAGTTAGTCTAATATACTTACTGTTGCACGTCATTATCTACGTCAGAGTCAGAAAAAATTCTTGAATTCATTTTAAATCAAATATATCACATAATTATTGCGAAGTGGATTACCAAATTAATATTCAATAGATATAAATAAATAAAAACATTAGAAATAGAAAACAAGAATTAAGTTATAATCTTACGTTAAAGTAAATAATAAAAACAGTAAATTTAATAAAACAAATACTTATAGTAAAAAATAAAAACAAATATGAAGTGTCATCACCGCAACTGTCAAATAAATGTTACCAATTTATGCCAAAATATCACCTTCGTTCGATTACAGTTACAGTGTGTTCCGAACAAATGTGTTTCATAAAAACGCTTTATAATCCATTTATACAAATTTAATGAAACATATTGTGTATTTCTTCAAGTTAACGTTAATAGAAATCTTCAAATATTATTTCTACGCGTATATAATAAAATCTGTCTAGTGGCTGTAATTCCAGTGTACTCGGCAAAATGATTCTAAAAAAGAACACACCTACTCCCTAAATATTTCGTGTTGGTATCATGTGACGTCACGGCGGGCTATGACGTGCAACGGTAAGTATATTAGACGGAATATACACAAAAAACAGTATACGCTGTGAGCTCGTACGTAGAGGCACAGCATAGAAAACGCAACAGCAGTGACACACTAGTAGGCGGGAAAAGTTCGCGCACTATTACGGCGCAGATCGTCAGCCATTTTGTGCGTAGTACCAGACAATGTAGAAAATCGACAGTGTTGCCGATTTGTACATAATTATCAGATTTACTTAACTTTTATGACATTCTGATAATATTAAATATTTTTTAACATAATTTTATACGTATGCCTGTAAGAATTATGTCAATAATTGGGACATAACACAAAATATTGACGATGAATGGCGATTGTATTGTTAATCTTTTGCATAAATTCCAGAAATTATTCAAAAAGAATCTCTCACGAGTAATAAAGTTGGTGACATCGGCAACACTGATGAACTAACACATCACATCACCACTGAGATGTACTACGCGAAAAACGGCGACCCTGTACTTTTCAACTTCAAAGGCGGCATCAGGGAGTGTCCTTGCTGGTTTCGTTTATTATGCTGTGGTAGAGGGGATATTAGGGAGTTTTTGTTGCTACGTAACGTACGCATCTCCGTATACGTAAAGCAACTAACGTGTCGTAGAGGATGAATGTTAAAATAGGTAGTTTTTGTAACTGCCTTAACGTAACGTAAAGCAAATCGTAAAGTCATTTTTAAATTCCGTTGACATTAAAAAAAATAAAACAATGTTCACACAATATACAATTAATATACAAATGTAAAAAAAGATAAATGAATGATGAAATTGTATGGTTTTAATTGCTTCTATTTAAAAATAAAAATATTATTTTTCCTTAAGTTAAAATTTTTTTATTTTTGTTTATACCTACTTTTTAGTTGTAAATTATTGTATACCTACATCAGAATTCCAGTAGGTATAATGTAAATAGTGTGGTAATATTTATTTGAAAATTTTACTGAAACTAGGTAATTTGTTTATCTAGTTAGGTATTAATTGTGGTGATCGCTGTATTTCTTAAATTAATACAAGATTTGTTTGTTTTGCTTTATTAATAGACAACTTAAAAACAATAAAATTTTAAATCTATTATGAAGTTGCAATTTCCAATTACAAACACAGAATAATTTTACTCAAATAGACTAAACCAATAAGCAATATAACCTTAAAATGTTTATAAACGGGTAGTACGCTGATGAAATGTTCATTTGGTAGGTAATCGGGCAAGATCCTCGTGTGCATTCGGTGACTTTCGGCTCGATAGGGATGCGTATGAACCTAACGTACCAGCCCGTAACCTTAGGTAATACGTATCGCGATACGGGAGTTCAATCATTAATGCGCAAGCGTATATGTCAAAAAGATGCGTTACGTTTACGTATTTGTGTGCACAAAAACTCCCTATTTATAAATTCGCGAGCGCCAGTAGTGGCAAGTCTGTAAACGTTTACCGGAAATTTGACATAAATGTCAAAGTGATTAATTTAAAATTAAAATTAAAAACATTAATTATAAAAAATATTAGTTGGTCAAAGCTGTGGTATATATTTTTACCTTAAATATACTTACGTTTTAAATACTGAATTTACGTTTTTTTAATGTTCCGTAATATGTAATATCTATTAATCTTAGCGCCATCTACACGATAATTGTGAAAGTATCCGAAGTAAGAAATTAATATTTCATCAATAGAACGTCAAAATGATTAGCAAAATCTTAAAAAAATCTATTACAATTTAATTACTTTTTAGCGTTGTAAATATTAAGCGATAACAATTAAATAATAAATTTAAAAATTACCGGTGAAAGTTGAATTAGTAATCCGCCAGAAGCGACACCAGCGAAGCTCAGAGCGTATAGACAAAAATTTCCAAGCAAATAAGAAAATTCAGGCCCAAAGAAAACTATTTTCCAAAAAAAATGCCAGTGATTTCAAACAAAATCCTGGAATCATAAAGAACATCTAGTTTAGAGTTAAGTTACGCTAACAAAAAAATTAAGAAATACATTTTTAAAAAGTAAAAATTGCTCTTTAGGTTTTATTGTTTAAAACTTGTCTAATTAAAATGAAAGTTACTTCTATTGAACGAATCGCCAAAGGTATGCAACTTATAATACGTCGTTGCAGAGTTATCCAAGTTTCAATAAATTTCTTTTAAAAATTTAAACATGTGATGAGGGTAATGTGCTAGTGAGCTACACGAAAATACAGGTGAAGTGCATCGGTTAAAACTAACTATTTTCAAATCGTATCGCATAAGCCACTCAGAAGACTTTAAATGCAATGTCCATCATTATTATTTTTTCCTTTTTTCATTATGCTGGTTCGAGTTCTCAATTATATTTCTACATAAACTTCTATCTTGGGTCATACTAATAGCAATACTCGTTACGGATATGCGGGATATGTCGTGTCCAAAAATCTCCCAGTGGAATCTCCATTCCCCGAGCACTGGTGGAAATAGTCGATTAGACCCTCATTCTCAGACCAGTTGCCTACACTAAAGGCGAAATTGTTTAGAGTAGGATATTCATCATCATTAGTCTACAGCAGTGGGGAGATTAGGCCAGGCAACCAACTGACGTCATATGACGTCGAGGAAACGTCAGTTTTGGTTTAATATATACACGTGTTTGAAAATTACGTCATATAGACCTCTTTTGTAGGTGATTTTAAATACGTAAGATTAATGACGTTAAAATAACGTTTAAAAAACGTTTTCATTTCAGACAGTTTAAGTCTGACGTCACAAAATTGGGAGAAGCTTGTTTGTATTACTCCAAACAATTTCGTTAAATAATTTTCATAAGAAACTTCTCATTTATTGTTTACGTGGTTTGTGTCTTGTCTGATAAAATAAGACTTTTCATTTAGATATTTAGTTGAAAAAACGTGTTAATTAAGAGATTTGTATTCGTTTTTGCTCAGTGAGTTAGTTTAATATGGTTTAATGAAGTATTCTTCTTGACAACTGTTTGAGGTTATGTTTATTTTCTGTTAATGAACTCGACTTTAAGTCGGATTTATAGTTTGACGTAGCGTAGACGTAGACGTAACGTAGACGCACTGGAAAAGATCAACACCGAATTTTGTGTACTCCTGTTTATAAATGAACGCAAGCGCCTGACGGAACATAAGAGAAACGTAACATAACGGAAGAGATGACCAACTTTCATCTTTTACAGTGCGTTTCTTACGTCTGGCCAATCAAAATTAAGAATTTTGTTCTGTCACCCAAAGTGGACACGCCCTCATCAATTTTGTAAAGATAAAGTTGTTTATCAACATATTCGAATTTTGTTAATTATTTGAATACAATGGATGTTGTTATTAATTTAATAAAAATATATCATAGAGTCATTTCAATATTTCAGATAAATATGAGTTGTTTATTAGCCTAATTCGGGGTTATATACACATATTATACGATAGGTAAATCCAATAAACATTTTAAAGATAAGAAATGAAACAAAATAGTTGGAAATCCCACGGCATGCGGCACCAAGGAGCATATCTTCGTTTATTTCCTAATCCATGTAACACACAAAACAGATAAATATTATAATAATAATAAATAGTAGTATAAGTATAAATAAATAAACACAAAGTTTGTTTATTACTGTTCGCATAATTTATAGGCTATGTTGTTGAATTAGAATTAAGTCATGTTTACTCTTTCTACTCATGCGCAAAAATTCCGCTACGTCGAACTATAAATTGACATAATATTTTCTTACGTTTCCAGTCCGTTTCTTACGTCTCCGTTGCGTCTACGTCTACGCTACGTCAAACTATAAATCCAACTTAACTACCTATGTGTTATCGAGTTTTATCGAGTAATTTGTTAATAAATTATTTATTAGTTAGTATGTTTTTCAGTTTTGACACAGTAAGTAGGTATACTTATATAAATAGTGAAAATTCTATAATGCGAGGGCTGGTACAATCATGCATAATCAATGTTAGATTGCTTCTAATGCACAAGCGATCTTAAACAAATGGTAGTATATCTTCGACACATGGGACGTAGACCTATAGGTTTCATGTTACCTATTTTTTATACTACCTATTTTGAAACATCTGAAAGAGGTCACTTTTTGAAAGTATTAAAGACGTGATTTTACCGACGTATAAAAGTCGTCACCGTTTAAACGTTTTAAAATCGTCACAATTATAACGTCAAATCGATGAGACAAATACACGTGATTTTCAACGTCAATATTACGTCATAGAAACACGTCAATTGGTCATTTTTATGACGTGTTATCTACGTTATAAAAACGTCGTTTGGTTGCCTGGTATTACCATTGATTATAAATATTCCTGTACTTATTAATCAATGGTATTACTGTACACTTATATATACTACTACACTTATATATTCTACTTATATACAGGGTGTAACGAAAATACAGGTCATAAATTTAATAACATATTCTGGAACCAAAAATAGTTTGATTGAACCTAACTTACCTTAGTACAAATGTGCATATAAAAAAAGTAACAACCCTTTGAAGTTACAAAATGAAAATCGATTTTTTCCAATATATCGAAAACTATTAAAGATTTTTTATTGAAAATGGACATATGACATTCTTATGACAGTAGCATCTTAAGAAAAAATTATAGTGAAATTTGGACACCCTATAAAAATTTTATGGGGGTTTAGTTCCTTTAAACCCCCCCAAACTTTTGTGTACGTTCCAATTAAATCATTATTGTAGTACCATTACTTAAACACAATATTTTTAAAACTTTTTTGGCTCTTAGTACTTTTTCGAAAAGTCAGTTTTTATCGAGATATTTTGAATATTTGTCAAATCCACCACATGTTTGTATATGATTAAGTACGATTATGGAGACTTGGTAATAATATGAAAATTTATGTATGATTTACATTTTTAGGTATATTTTGAACCGTATTAAAAAAGAAGCCTTATCTCGATAAAAGTTCCCTTCTCAAAAAAATACAAAGAGGCAAAAAAGTTTTAAAAACATTTTGTTTAATTAATGGTATCGCAGTAATAGTTTAATTGGAACATACACAAACATTTGGGGGGTTTAAACGAACAAAACCCCCATACAATTTTTATGTAAACATATTAAAAAAGAAGCCGCAACTCGATAAAAACTGCTTTATCGAAAAAATACTAAGAGCCAAAAAAGTTTTAAAAATATTGAATGTAACTAATGGTACCACAATAATAATTTAATTGGAACGTACAGAAAAGTTTGGGGGGTTTAAGGGAACAAAACCCCCATAAAATTTTTATAGGGAGCACAAATTTAACTATAATTTTTCTTTAAGATGCTCCTGCCATAAGAATACCACATATCCATTTTCAATGAAAAATCTCTAATAGTTTTCGATATATTCGAAAAAATCGATTTTCATTTTGTAACTTCAAAGGGCTAACTATAACTTTTTTTATGTGCATATTTGTACTAAGGTAAGTTAGGTTCATTCGAACTATTTTTGGTCCCAGAATATGTGATTTAATTTATGACCTGTATTTTTGTTACACCCTGTATACCTTATCTATGATTGTACACAACTTCTTTCTAATCTCGCCTCATTGGTGGCTTCGCCTAACGCTAGAGCCGCCTTTGTCCATTGACAGATGAAGACATGGACATCCCTTCTAAACACTTCTGCTAGAGACTAAGAGACGTTGTTTAACTTTTCTTCCTCGTCTAACCTGCCGCTATTTCCTTGTCTTCCAACGAATTTGAAAGCAGTATTTTATATATTATCCAGTGCTATAAATATCATCTTCCATCCAGTTGGCTGACAGTATGGGCGGTTTATGAGAGCCGGCTTTTGGAAAAAAGTCCGTCGACTTAACTGGCTGACATGAATATTGACGATCGCTGAATGATATCTCCCTTAGCAGTTCACTTACCTACATACCGGCCTTCGGAATCCTTTCTGTAGGAGAACTGGAAAGATTTGCTGAAAATTCCCGATTTCTTTATTGTATTGTACCAGTTTTTCCTACACATATTCTACTTTATCCCTTTGTCCCTATGCATAATCTTGTTTAAGTAATGATTCCACAAAGATGTATTTCTTAATCCTTCTGGGCAGTTTTCATGGAAAGGGGCTCATATGGCGTTATTCACTGTTTTCACTGCCAGCTCGAGACTTTTCATACATCTAACGGCCGCTACTCTTCACTCTAGTCTGCCTTTATAGCCTTTTCAGCCCGTCATCCTTGGGTTTCTGAAAATTTTTATCACCAGAGCTGTGGGAGATCAGGTTCAGAAGAATAATTTCTTGCCGCATAGCGTAATATCGAATACTTCTCTGCGAGTGACTGTGACACAAATGTGTTATTTACCAAGTACAGTAGAACCCCGATTATCCGTGTACGGATTATAGGGGCTGCGGATTATCTGTGCCATAATTTTTTATTACTCAAATTGCATTTTTGAGGTTTTATCAAAATAGCATCACTGTAAATCACTCGACCAAAACTCTATACGCCGAGAGGAAGACTCATAATTAAACTTAGGCAAATATGCAAATAAAAACATATGAAATATGCGCATAAATATGCAGTATTTTATACAAAAATATGCATGTTTATCTAGAAAATATGCATATAAAAATATAATATAAGTACAGTAAAAAATATAAGTACATATATATTTAAACAACTGAGAAAGTATTATCCATTTTATTTACAAACATATTTAAAATATCTTCATAATTTATAGTAATTAATATTTTTTATTTATTTTGCAAACTAAGCTTAGGTATTTAACTACTTAAGTATTTTAACAAATTAACGATATTACTTCGAATTGTGCTAACACTAAATGATTAAATGCTCTTTAAATTTTTTTAACAAAAACTTATGGCTTCTGAGTAGGTACAAATTACAATATATTTTTTAAATGAAAAAACTTCTTTCTACATCAACTGATGTTACTGGGGCATTTTTCAAATTTACGGTAATCTTTGCTTTCACATTAAGAGTGTCCTAACTAAGAGTGTCCCACCTATAGTACCTACCTGAACTAAGTACTTCGGAAAGGACCTGGTAACTATTTTCATAACAATTAAAATCAGCAATCTTGAAAATATCAAGATAATATATGACTGTGAAAGCAGGAAGGTCCCCCAAATATGCACAGGAGATTCTTGGTTTTTGTTTGTTTATCTAAGAAAAAATACTACGAGCCTAAATCTAAGCACACAACTAAAGGTACGAGAAAATAATGTTAAGACTTTTCAGTACATTATTGAATGATTTGAATTTTTTAGATCCTATTTTTTCATCACAAGAATTTAAAAAAATGCCTGAGAAAATAAGAAATACATATAGGGTGTCCCAAAAGTAGTGGAACGGTCGAATATTTCGCGAACTAAACATCGGATCGAAAAACTAAAAAATACGTGTTCAATCATTTTCAAAAATCTATCCAGTGACACCAAACACCAACCCCCACTACACCCCCTGGAGGTGGGGTGGGGGGTAACTTTAAAATCTCAAATAGAAACCCCTAGTTTTTCTTGCAGAGTTGGATTCGTTACATAAAAGTAAGCAACTTTTATTCAAGACATTTTTTCGAACTGTGGATAGATGGCGCTATAATTGGGAAAACCGATTTATCCTGATACCATAGGTAAATTATAGAAACGGTCTAATATCTCAAAAAATACACTTCCAAATAAGAAACCAAAAAGCAGGTTTTTAATATTTTTTAAAAACCTATCGATAAACACCAAAAATGACCCTCCAACCCACCCCCTGGAGACGGGGTGGGGGGTAAATTTAAAATCTTAAATAGCAACCCCCACTTTTTATTGCAGATTCGAATTCGTCATGAAAAATAAGCAACATTTATTCGAAACATTTTTTAAAATTGCTGATAGATGGCGCTAATAAATCGTATTTTTCCAATTAAAGCGCCATCTATCAACAATTCTAAAAAATGTTTCGAATAAATGTTGCTTAATTTTTCATGACGAATCCGAATCTGTAATAAAAAGTGGGGGTTGCTATTTAAGATTTTAAAATTACCCCCCACCCCACCTCCAGGGGGTGGGTTGGAGGATCATGTTTAGTGTTATTCAATAGGTTTTCGAAAAGTATTACAAACATTCTTTTTTGGTTTCTCATTTGGAAGTGTATTTCTCGAGATATTAGACCGTTTCTATAATTTACCTATGGTATCAGGATACATCGTTTTTCTCAATTATAGCGCCATCTATCCACAGTTCAAAAAAATGTCTTGAATAAGAGTTGCTTACTTTTACGTAACGAATCCAAATCTGCAAGAAAAACTAGGGGTTTCCATTTGAGATTTTAAAGTTACCCTCCACGCCACCTCCAGGGGGTGTAGTGGGGGTTGGTGTTTGGTGTCATTGGATAGATTTTTGAAAATTATTGAACACGTATTTTTCAGTTTTTCGATCCGATCTTTAGTTCGCGAAATATTCGACCGTTCCACTACTTTTGGGACACTCTGTATATCGATTTATTGCGAACTTGCCTTGTGTCAGCACATATTAGAAATTATTCTCGTATAAAATAATATAACACACAATTATGTAGTACTTCCAGTTTTACCACAAATTGAGCAGT
This sequence comes from Diabrotica virgifera virgifera, assembly GCF_917563875.1. Classification (NCBI taxonomy): domain Eukaryota; kingdom Metazoa; phylum Arthropoda; class Insecta; order Coleoptera; family Chrysomelidae; genus Diabrotica; species Diabrotica virgifera. Next base: position 292,583,105 of record NC_065443.1, read on the forward strand.
AAACTTCATCCTTATCCGTAGATGTAGGTTTTATCCAGGTTTGAAGCAGTGTTTATTTTCGGTATTTTCAAATTGCAATTCACAATATTATTACAAAGACAGGTGTTACCGGTTCCAATTTTAAAACATAATTGATTTCTAAAACTGACCATCCCAATAAAACTTTTTACCTAGAGGTATAAACTAGCACATTTTGGAACCCTAATTCAAGGACAAAACTACAATAAATATCGAGAGATATTGAAACAAAATTACATATTCGGATTTCCAAACTCTTGATTTATTTAATGAATATCTATACACCTAAAATTTCAATGTATATGCACTTACTGCACATTTTTATAGAAATATGCAAAATTTGACATTTTTGCATATTTTATGCATAATATGCAAAATATGCAATTTGCATATTTGCCCAAGTCTACCATAATGAAAGATTTATTTTTTCTCTTATTTTTTTACGGTAGGTACATACAGGGTAGCGAGAAACTATGGAAACACGGTAATTTCTCGGAAACCGCTCGAACGATTGTTATAAATTTTGGTGGGTAAGGGTATTCTAATACGGCCGATTTTATAGTGGTAATTACACTGTTGTCAAATCTTCCGTTTTTCTGGAAATCTAATGCACTTTCTTATTTTAAATAGAACACCCTGTGTATTTTTTGCGTTTTGAAGTCCTTATGAAATACTGATTGTTTTTCATGTTATGTTCCTTATACCTAAATACCATAATTTCGGAGTTATTGCTACATATTAAAAAAAAATTAACAATTTATACAAATTTATTTTTTTTTTTTGGACGGGGTTGATATTATTTTAGATTCTTTGGGCCATTGGGAACAAAAAAAGGGCTTTTGTAATTTTCTTCAAAAGTTAATCGTTTCCAAGTTATAAACAATTTCAAACTGAAAAAAATCGAAAAATGACGATTTTCTGGGTTCAAAAACATAAGTAAAAAATATTATTTTTGAAACTGTGAAGTGCCTAAATTCAAGTTCAAACCTTATTTTATCAGAGCCGATAAATGATTTGACCTTATTTCATTCTAAAACATTATTTTTTTAGTTGTTAATTCAGCCCGATAGCCCGTCCTCTCATATGAGCTTTATTAACAATAAAAAAAACAAGGTTTTAGAATAAAATATGCCAAAAATTCTTATAGGGATCTGATAGAAAAAGGTTTGAGCTTGAATTTAGCTGTAATACCAGTGTACTCGGCAAAATGATTCTAAAAAAGAACACACCTACCGCCTAAATATTTCGTGTTGGTATCATGTGACGTCACGGGCTAGGGCGCGGATGACGTGCAACGGTAGTATATTAGACGGAGTATATCCGTATCGAAAACACGGAGAAAGGCAGGAGAAGATTATTATCAAGCATTATCATTAAGTATATTAAATATACTTTGAGGTAGAGTATGGAGAAGGGTTGCCATAGACAGAGGTGAATGGAGAATGTTTCTGAAGAAATATTCTTGGAGAGCAAACGTGGTCGTCTGCGATATATACTAACCATCTTCTCCTGCTTTTCTCCGTTTTTTTTCAGAATGGATACCTGTAATAAAACTACAGTGAAGAACGCCGTAATTAGTGTACAATTGAACATATAACGGCAACCATAAAATATAAATATGCAAGTATGTAGTACCATCTCTTCTACTTCTTTCTCTACTAATTCTGGACTTTTAGTACGGATTTTAATTGATAGTCATTTAGTCTCAACACGTGTTGAAAAGAGCGATAACAGAGTGGAAACCACTAAGTAAAATATCGATAGACCGTTCCTCGACATGTTAGGAGATAGGGAGTAGGTATAAGACACGGCGAGGTTTTTAAACACATCAATAATTCTAAATGACCACTCAGAAACAGCGGATCCATACAAAAGGAAGATTTTGGTAGTGTAAATAGAACTACATATTTTATCATTTTTACTCTGCATGAGATGATCGCAGATAATAGTAAAAGCCTATGTAAATAACATCTCATAATATGATGTTGAGAAGAAAACGAATAAGTTTTATTGTTTAATATGCAGTTTCTTCACACTCAACTTCATATTTTGGTAAATTTCAACATAATTGACGTATAGTGGTTATACATATTCATGTTTAATTTATAATAATTCTGTTCAAAATTATGCTTATTGCCAGGCATCGCCCTCATAAACCTTGAATTTGTACAGTTGATGTTTAAAAAAATAAAACAGGTGAAATATTACAGATAGTCAAAAATTCTACTGTTAAACTATTAAACATATTTTTAAAGAAATATCTCTAAATCAAAAGGCGAAAGAAAAAACAGTAAGAACAGCAGTTAGATAGGATCTATAATGAAGGTAGAAAAAAACATAAAATAGAATCGAAGAATAAATCAGATAATGACTAAATTAGACGGATCTTTAAACATATATCATAAAGCCGAAAATAAACAGTAAGAACACTAATAGGAATATAAATTAACCATGAACATTTTGTAGAAAAACCTATATAAAAGAAGATCAAAGAATAAATCAGGTAATGACAAAATTAAACAGACAACGCCAAATTAGTGCCCTGAAAAATTAAGATGGAGAAACAAAACTCGACCAAGACAAAGAAAAAGAAACGAAGAAGTTTATGTAGAAACTAGGTATATACCACATTGATAGAGAACTCAAATAAGATTCAGAACCAAAGAAGAATTTGGAAACTTCCGCACCGTACACACAGTGCTCGACTTTGGTGGTGAGCACAACCATGAGAGCAGAGGTCTGGAAACGCTAAACCATCAAAAACTCAACAATTTTATTAACTGAAGAGAAAGGCCGTTGAAGATATTTTGTGAGAAGACCATGAAACTTCTTTACATAGAAGTGAACAATTCTGGCATTAAAAAGTTTACTGTGAATGATGTACATCTGATAGAGAGCTGCATGTACCTACTACATTCGGAGGAAGGTGCAAAATTTCGCGCCAATGTTTTTTAAATACATTCATTTTTTGCGAATCCTGAGAAAACTAATAAGTATTTTTGAAAAATTTAAACGCAAAATGAAAGATTACATTATTACCGAGGGCCGAAAGTCCCCAAAAATAACCAAAAAGTTTCTTTTGAATGAGATATTTGAAATTAAAAATCAAAGTAATTTTTTTTTCGTGTAACTTATTAAAATAAACATTAGATATAGAAGTTTTTTAGAGACTTTCGGCCCTCGGTAATAATGCAATATTTCATTCTGCGTTTAAATTTTTCAAAAATATTTATTAGTTTTCTCTAATATTCGAAACAAAATTAATGCAAGGAAGTACAAAACTCAAAGAAGTACGTATACTAAACAGCTATTCACAAGAAGGTTCCTCCCAACGTGGAAGCCTTAAAAAAATTTTTAAAATTTTTACATTCAAATTAACTAAATGTTAATACACTATATAAAAAATAAAAAACTTTAATAATGAAGTCTATAGAACCATAAAAATGTAAACTAGTAGATTCTTCCTCCTTCCTGGTCTAGTCAGTTTTGTCTTTGCTCCTGTATTTTTAAGCTGATGATGGCTCGTGAAGAGCCGAAACGCGTCCTTATATGACCATTTTATTAATATATACATTTTGTGGTACTTCTTTGAGTTTTGTACTTCCTTACCTCTAGACCACATTTGAGAATGGATATTTCTCTTCATGTTAAGAATTAATGCATTTAAAACACATTGTTGCCAAATTTTGCGCCTACGCCCTTAAAAGCAAATAATGCCCTCTGGTTCCTAGTCCGTTTCTGAACAAAAACTGACTATTATCCATTCCAGATAACTCTCCATAAAACATAAGAGAATAATTTAGGTTTTAAAATCAGTCGTGAGTTTAGTCAGAATAATAAATGAATACCGGGTGTCCACTTATATTTTCCCCCATGTTAACTGCCTATAACTTCTAAACGGCTTAAGATAGAAATATGCTGTTTTCGCTAAACTGTTTTATTTTAGTAAAAGTTTTGTCTGAATGTGTTGAATTTTTTATATCGCTTTTAAATACGAAAAGAAAAATGGCGGATTTTGGAAAAAAACGTTGTTGACTTTTTTTAATGGAACACCCAGTATATTTTTTTGTAAATTGAAAGAAAGGTCATTCACCTATTCAGCGATATAAAGTTTTTCAAAATCGGTTGTCAAATTACTGAGAATTAATTTTTAAAATGAGATGTGCAACGTGGATATCACATACCTAAATAACATAACTAAGCAAATTGATATCATGTTATGTGATTTTCACATTGCATCTCTCATTTTAAAAATTATTTGCTCAGTTATTTGACAACCGATTTTAAAAAATTTTATATCGCTGGATAGGTAAATGACCGTTTTTTCAAGCTACAAAAAATATACTGGGTGTTTCAATAAAAAAAGTCAATAACGTTTTTTATTTCAAAAATCCGCCATTTTTTATTTAAAAGCGATATAAAAAATGGTCATTTACCTAAAAACTTGAAAAAACGGTCATTTACCTATCCAACGATATAATTTTTTTTAAATCAGTTGTCAAATAACTGAGCAATTAATTTTTAAAATGAGAGATCCAATGTGGAAATCACATCAATTGGCTAGGGCCGGTTGTTCGAACGCTAATCAACAATGATCACTATCAAATATTTAATTACTGTCACCAAAACTGTCAATGTCAACTTTTATTGGGTTGCTGAAAATATAATTGATTAAAATTATGAGATTAGTTAATCAATTAACATAACAATTATTAATATAATTGATTAAGTATTTCATATTATGTTTTCAGCAACCCAAACAAAGTTGACATTGACAGTTGGTGACAGTAATTAAATATTTGATAATGATCATTGTTGATTAGCTTTCGAACAACCGGCCCTTAGTTATGTTATTTAGGTATGTGATTTCCACGTTGCACTTCTCCTTTTAAAAATTAATTACTCAGTGATTTGACAACCGATTTTGAAAAACTTTATATCGCTGGATAGGTGAATGGCCTTTCTTTCAATTTACAAAAAAATATACTGGGTGTTCCATTAAAAAAAAGTCAACAACGTTTTTTTCAAAAATCCGCCATTTTTCTTTTCGTATTTGAAAGCGATATAAAAAATTCAACCCATTCAGACAAAACTTTTACTAAAATAAAACATTTCAGCGAAAACCGCATATTTCTATCTTGAACCGTTTAGAAGTTATACGCTGTGAGCTCGTACGTAGAGGGGATATTTACAAATTCGCGAACGCCAGTAGTGACAAGTTTGTAAACGTTTACCGGAAATTTGACATAAATGTCAAAGTGATTAATTTAAAATTAAAATTAAAAACATTAATTATAAACAATATTAGTTGGTCAAAGCTGTGGTATATATTTTTACCTTAAATATACTTACGTTTTAAATACTGAATTTAAGTTTTTTTAATGTTCCGTAATATCTAATTATAAATAATCTATTATAATCTTAGCGCCATCTACACGATTATTGTCAAAGTATCCGAAGTAAGAAATTGATATTTTATCAATAGAACGTCAAAATGATTAGAAAAATCTTAAAAAAATCGATTACAATTTAATTACTTTTTTGCGTTGTAAATATTAAGCGATAACAATTAAATAATAAATTTAAAAATTACCGGTAAAAGTTGAATTAGTAACCGCTAGGAACGACACCAGCGAAGCTCAGAGCGTATACGCAATTAAAAGGGGGGAAAATATAAGTGGACACCCGGTATTGTTTGTGCGATTTTAAGTCAGGGAATATAAATTGTACTAAATTTATTAAGTATATAAATTATGTTTAGTGTAAATAGTGTTAAGTATAAATAAATTAACATAAGTGTAGGTAAATAAAAACTAAATAATTAACTGTTAAAAGACCAATAAATTAAAAATAACTGTACATAAATTATAGATTAAATCATTACAATATTTTATATCTAAACACTAAAAACTACTGATAAAGGGATCTCAATGTAATCTCAATGTCTTAAGACAGATACGGCACAACGGCACTGTAGTTCTTTCTGTAAATAGATACGCCAAAGGAATGGCCAGTTGACAGTGATTTATTATTCTCTCCATTACATACAATAATTTATGGAAGATGAATTTTTAATCGAACTTCAGATATTTTGGATTTGTGAATAAATCAATAGTTACTCTTATTGTACATCCAAAACTAGCATTGATTTTTGGGTTCATTACTTTTCAACATAAGTTCCGATCAATTTGATCAAAATCTTGGCAAATAGCGACATCACCCTATTGAAAGCTATTACATACATCTAGCAATTAATTTCACTTTGTCGTTGCGGATTCTACCACAAAATAAATCCGATATGCCGAAGAAAGTTAAGATTGTCCAGTTAGTCTGTTAGTCTATCAATAGGCAGCTCAAATGAATTACTCAAGTTTTTTTTATACAAGGTCGGACCCCGTAATTGTCACGATAATCGACCAGGGGCGCGCCAATTTTACCAATAAGACAAAAATAACTAAAATTACTATTTTTTTCTATGGGGATTTTAATGGCTTACTGAAATATTTGGAACCTCGAAAGTCACTCAGGTAGCAAATCAAGGAGAGGGGACGTCACTTGAACGCGCTGGTGCAAAGAGTAAACATCCATTTAAAATGCATTGTGCACGAACTCGGTGGTTTTGCGGCTTTGCCAGATAAAATTGTCGAAGAGCTGTTTATTTAGAATACATTTTTAATAAACATGAATATTACAAGTGGCTTGAAAAATAAGACACAGTGTACAATTCCGCGAAATTATACACAATGTTTAAAATTTATTCAGGAGAAAGCAGAAGGAAATTTTACTGTGAAACAGGTACCTAACAAATAAAAAATCGAAAAACCTTTGAAAACTGATCGATCTGACAACGTCGCGTAACCAAAGTTTTCGATCGGTCTGATCTTGGCGGTTTCAGATATTTATGTCGACTTGTACAAGATTTTTTGTTTTCTTCATTTGTTAATACGCAGGAATATGAAAGTATTAAGACTGTGACTGTATTGTTCTGAAGCTATTTTCTTGTGGCATCTTAATGAAATTTACTGTTTTTGTTGGGAATAAGTCACAATGTTATTTTAAAATGAGTTTATTTTAACGTTTTGATCGTCCTCAAAGTAAAAAAAAACAATAAGTTATAGGGGAGTGCAATTAGAACGAAAACATGCATTGTTTCCGAAATATTCAAACAAGCTTATATATTTTTTAAAGTTTTTTTGTTAGTTTATATACACGTTAAAGTAAAAAGTTCTACTCACAGATTTGGCCGCTAATTGTTTATTAATTGTTTAAACAATGACAATTGTTTTGTATAAATAATTTTAAAAATATCGTTAAATTCATCATTTCACTTTGATTAAATATGTTTCTATTTTGATTTTGATTATGCTGAATCCGAATATGGCATTGCAATTTGAAAATTCTTATACAGAAGCTCTTATACAGTGTGTCTGCGTAGCTAGGAACCACATGGATAACTTTTTTATTATCAATTTTACGAAAAAAAGTTATTCCTAATGAAATGCTCTGAATAGTCAAAAATCTAAAACTCAACCATCAGATATCAAATCTTATTAATTTTATACGAGTTATGTCAAAAATATAAATTTCGTTAGAGAGTAAAGTACCTTTATATTCCAGCATATCAAAAATGATATTATGAAAAGTTGTTTGAAATTAAAAACTATGTCTAAATATACAATTATACAATCTAATCGAAAAAAAAAATTAATTTTTTCTCAAATTACGGATACTCATCATTTTATTACAATTACGATAACTATTTTATTATCACTTTTACGAAAAAAAGTTATTTTTCATAAAATTCTCTCCCTGGTCTAAAATCTAAGATACAACCATCAGACATCAGAACTTTTTTAAATTTATACGAGGTATGTAAAAAATATGAATTTTCTTAACAGTTAACTGCCTTTATTATTCATAATATTTTAATTAGAAGGATGTAATTGAACACTAAAACAAATGTTTTAATTCCAAACAACTTTTCTTAATAACAATTTTTGATATTGTGAAATGTAATGGTACTTTACTCTTGAGTGAAATTCATATTTTTGACTTACCTCGTATAAGATTAATTAAATTTGATATTTGATTATTTCATCTTAGATTATATACGATGCAGAGTATTTTATAAATAATATTTTTTTTTCGTAAAACTGATAATAAAAAAGTTATCAATAGGTTCCAAGTTACGCAGACATAATGTATAAGAGCTAAAAAAATTTTTTTTTGCTGAACATTTATTATTGTCGAAGCTTATTATCAAATGTATTTTAGGTAAGTTTTACAGAAAAAAGTTTTGATCACTTTGTACAAACATTTTTTTAGCTGGTAATTTTCGGTTTTTGTATTACATTTTTGTTATCATTATGTTGATATATATTGTTACATATATTGTTATATATATATATATATATATATATATATATATATATATATATACATTGTTATACATATATTGTTATATATATATATTGTTTACATTATGTTTTAATTTTCTTAAAAAGAAATAGTTTATTTCATTTCTAAAGTAAAATAATTTAGTGAATTTTAGAGATTACATCCTAATCTTTAAAAAAAACACTTATAAAACTGTAATAGATCTGTTCAAACTTGAGTAATACCGTCTTAAAGTGGTGGTAATACTATAAAACTACGAAGATTTCAAAAATTACGTTTTTTGAGACGTCATATCATTTGAATTAAATTTTTGAGATTTTTTTTTGAATGAAACATCATTTAGCAAGATTCTTGAAAGGTAAGTTGTGCAAAACTGAGAGTTTTATAAGAAAAACTGTATTAGTTACACATTTTTAAATCATTTTTAAACAAAATTCATGTAAGGCTCACTTTCCGCCCACACCGTAGTTATCCCCATACATTTTATTTCTTTGTATTATAACCATAAGATAGCCTAATTATTCTTCTTTAATGTTCAATTTGTAAAATTTCATTTGATCCATTAGTTAAAGAATTACATTAAAATAACTCAACCATGCACTTTGCCGTACGTTAGTTTACAGTGTGCCAATGTTTGCGAGAAGAATGACTTTAGCGTTATAATTAAAACATTATAGAAGATACAGATTTAATTTTAGAAAATTCTTTATATAAGGTATTTTTTTGTAAAATTTTCTGAATTTTTCAATGCTCAAGTCAGTTTTTATCTAAAATTTATATTTTCGGAGTTATTTAAAAAAACATCTAATTTCGTAGTTCATTTGTTTAATATAAAATGAAGCACCCACTTCTCGAGTAGAACTTTTTGATATGTTGTTTATTAAACATTTCTTAATGATATTACAAAAGGTTCTATCTTGTTTGATTTTTTCCGAAGTGAAAATCTATATGCACTCCCCTATTAAACAAATTTTATTTTTGTTACTTGGTAAAAAATCTAATAATTTAATTTTATCTGACTAAAATGATATTGTCAATATGTATGTGTTGCGTTCCTGTGATGACTGTATTGGAAGATAGTTCATTCGATTACACGAAACCAATTTTAACTTAACAATTTCCATCAGAAAAATCAAAGCAAGTGACTCGCCTTAAAAATGACAACGACATGCAATGATGTCAGTAAAATTCGCCTGTGAGTGATCGTAATCCAGGGCCGGCGATAATGGAATGGACTGCAAGGAATGCAATTGGCTGCAAGGAATGAACTGCAGACGGGCGCCCGTGTTTGGGGGCTCTAACCAGGGCCCCCGCTACCATATGTGCAAAGTGTGCAAGCACGGGCGCTATCCTGTTTTAGGGGCGCCAAAACCCATGATAATATAATATAATAGTTCATACAGTTTACGTTTTATCTCTCTGCCGGCATATTTAATATTTTCAATTGATATTCCATTCTGTCCGGCGCTCTTATTGTTTTTCATGTTGCTTAAGATTTTTTCTACTTCCTCTTCTGTCGGTTCTATGTGTATGTATATATAAATATTATAGGACGCACGCAGCGCGTATATAAACACAGGCAAAATTAGCCGAACACCTTAAAAATGGGACATGTTTGATGTCTCGAATTTCCTAAACCTGTGGTCCGATTTGAGTGATTCTTTTAGTATGTTATAGACTTATTATTTAAGAATATCGCTGTAATAATATTGTTGCTAGACAAGTAAATGTCATTTTATACCGGGTGTAACAATCATATTGTGTTTTTTCCTTAAAGTTCGGAACACCCTGTGGAATATTCTAGCATAATATATAAAATATTGAAATTAAAACTTAATTATAGCCTTAGGCTTTCTTAACATTTTCTTTTTCGATTCATTTGCCTATGTTGGAAAATAAAAAAGTTATGTGCTTTAACAACTAGCCATGTTTTTCATCAATAAATCCTCAATAGTAGGGTAGGAAAGTATGCTAAATTTGCAGTTGCTCGAGCGTTATGGGGACCTATTGGATTGTGAAGAGTGGGTGCTAAAACCAAAGAAAGTTAAGTTAAGTTTTCCATAAAGTGTGGGACTCTCCATTATTAATTTAATTTTCCATTTCCACCAATCGTTTTTTCCGATTATAACGCCATCTATCCATAATTGGAAAAATGTTGCGAATAAAAGTTGCTTATTTTTACGTCAAGTATCCAAATCTGCAATAAAAATTAGGGGCTCCTATTTAAGATTTTAAAGTAATCCCCCACCCCACCTTCGTGGGGGGTCGTGTTTGGTGCCATTCGATAGATTTTTGAAAAATATTGAATATGTGTATTTTGCAGTTTTACGATCTGATGTTCATTTCGCGAAATATCGCAGAGTTCGTATTTAAAATTTTTAATTTATCCCCACCCCTCTCCGTGGGGTGTCGTGTTTAGTATTATTCGATAGATTTTTGAAAAATATTAAACACGTATTTTTTAGTTTTTCGAGCTGACGTTTATTTCTCGAAATGTTCGGATTTTTTGTGAAACTTTCTCATAGCCTAGTTTAGGCTTGTTTATTAAATAAACTAAGCAGAAAATGAGGAGTTATTGATGTAAAACATGGCTAGTTGTTAACGCACATAATTTTTTTATTATCCAACATAAGCAAATAGTGAGAAACCTTGTACCCTGTAAATGTACCTCTACTATAATGTTGGTTCTTAATACAGGGGAGTTTTAATACAGGGGATCGTTAAGGGCGATTTAAAAAAAATCTATCCTTAGAAAAATTCGAAATCGTAAGATTAAGATAACGAACGTTAAGTACATGCAAAATAGTGTATATTTAAAAAATCTGACGATTTGAACGGGGTGTCAGAAAATGGGTGAGTCACAAAGTTTCACAAAAAAAGCGAATATTTCGCGAATTGAACGTTAGACCGAAAAACTAAAAAATACGTGTTCATTTTTCAAAAGTCTATCGAATTATCGAATGATACCAAAAACGAACCCCCACGGAAAGGGGTGAGGGGTAAATTAAAAATTTTAAATACGAACCCTGCGATATTTCGCGAAATGAACATCAGATCGAAAAACTCCAAAATACACGTATTCAATATTTTTGAAAAATCTATCGAATGGCACCAAACACGAGCCCCCACGGAGGTGGGGTGGGGGATTTAATTTAAAATCTTAAATAGGAGCCCACAATTTTTATTGCAGATTTGGATTCTTTACGTAAAAATAAGCAACTTTAATTCGACACATTTTTTCGAATTATGGATAGATAGCGCTATAATCGGAAAAAACGATTATTTCAAATGGAAAATTAAATTAAAAAGTTAAAAGTCCCCCACTTTATGGAAAACTTAACTTAACATGTTTCTGGCTTTAGCACATACTCTTCACAATTCAATAGGTCCCCATAACGCTCGAGTAACTGCAAATTTAGCATACTTTCCTCCCCTACTATGAGGATTTATTGATAAAAAACGTGGATAGTTGTCAACGCACATAACTTTTTTATTATCCCACATAAGTAAATGAATCAAAAGGAGAAATGTTAAGAAAACCTAAGTCTATAATCTAGGTTTAATTTTAATATTTTACATATGCTAGAATATTCCACAGGGTGTTCCAAACTTTAAGAAAAAACACAGTATGATTGGTACACCCGGTATAAAATGATAGTTAGCTGTCTAGCAACGATATTATTACAAGGATATTCTTAAATAATAAGGCTATAACATCCTAAAAGAATCACTTAAGTCGGACCAGTGGTTTAGGAAATTCGAGACCTCAAACATGTCCCATTTTTAAGGTGTTCGGCTAATTTTGCCGGTGTGTGTAATATAGGTACAGCACTTCTTTTTGGACGATCAAAAAGCATTGAACTCGCGACCGTCATCGCTACGGCGATGTATTAGTAATTTATATATACCTACTATAGTTTGAATTGCGTATAAGTTCGACCCAAGTTATAATGGTTAAAGGAGGGATAGAGTGTGTACCTAAATAGAGTGTAGTGTGTGTAAAGGGATATTAATATAGTGTGTACACTTTCAGTCATACTTTCATGAGCATACTTCCAATCATTAGTAACACGTAGTACTTACGGAGCACATGGTTTATGAAAGATTGTTATTTTTTATAAAGTTTAACTCGTAGTGTGACAATTTAATTGAAAACAAAATTTTTCAGTGTTTTATTGTTAGATAAAATGAATTTACATCAAGTAACTGTCGAATCCATTAATTATTTAATAGCCCAGTAAATGAACGGGAAATACGGTGATACCGTGTAATTTTCAGGGGCAACTCCGAATTGCATGAAAATTTGGATTTAGTTTCTACTTACAGAGCGACAAGTGAAAGGTGGCGGCTGACCTTCTCGTATTCTGCATTTGACGCTGTATATTTTCACTCAAGGTCACGCGCCAGCACTGGCTTGTCGGATAGTACCCTTCACTTCTAAGTTGAATTTGTGCCGTTGGTTGCTTTTACTTGGGGGGTGACAGTCACCCCTTCTCGGAGGTGAGAAAACATACGTTCAAGATAAGTCCGGAAATGGATAAATTTACTGATTATAATCAACTTTCGTTCTATAGAGTTTTTTTATGTAAGTCAATATTTTTCGAGTTATTTGCGATTGAAAATGTTTATTTTTCGACAAAAAAAAAACTACGTTTTCAGACGGTTTTTCGCAAATTATAACTCAAAAAGTAAATATTTTATCGAAAAAATATTTTTGCACAAATGTAGATTAGAAAAAATCGAAAAGAGTTGTGTATCCGTAAAGTCAATAGATCCAGCAAATGCAAATTTATAGCTCATGAAATATACGTTTTTATTCGTCCAATTCCAAATCGAATATTTCATCGTAAAATATCTAAAAAATGAAGCAACTTTCTCGAAAACTTCATTAAAACTTTTTTAAAGTGTTTAAGGCCATCGGTACATAAGTAATTCGCAAATATTTTACGGCTATCCCTACTTTTTCTGTCTTTACAAGGCAAATTAGGGCAAATTACGTGTAGTAAAGTTCACACTGGTATGGATCAGGAGCGTCATTTGAAATTTTGTTTGGGGGGGGGGCAAGCACTATATATACAATACATTATATATGATGTTATGATGAATATTGATGTATTTTTTGTAAATTTCAGTCATTTTTTAGGGCCAGGGGGGGGCAAATGCCCCCCCCTGGACGCCCAAATGACGCCCCTGGTATGGATATGTAAACATTACTAGAATGTCATTTTACTCGACAATGTCATCATTAACTTTAAAGAGATGGCTTTTGAATGTTCTTGGATAACTGTTATTTGTATAATTGCAAATTATTAATTCAGTTAATAAATGTGATAATTTTTTCCCTAATTGTGTATTCAGTGATTGTAATAATTTATATGTACAACAAAAACTAATACCCAATCGAGAAAAGAGGAAAAGTGTCAAAATAAAATGTTTCTTTTGAATGAGATATTTGAAATTAAAAATCACACTACATTTTCTCTTAGTTTTTCACCCCTGTAACTTATTAAAATAAACATTATAGAAGTTCTCAGGGACGTTCGGCTCTCACTAATAACGTAATCTTTCGTTCTGCGTTTATATTTTTCAAAAATACTTATTAGTTTTCTCAGGATTCGAAAAAAATTAATCCCACTTGAATAGCATTGCAGCCGAAAATACGTACCCATCCCCTTTAGAAAAGCTTTATTTTAATTGTTTATAAAAGTTTCTAGCATTAAAAATAAGCGAGTTACGCTCAAAATAAAGTTGGTCCCATTTTCTTTGGTAAAAAAATCACGAAAATCTCCCTGTATTTAGCTCCCCAAATGAAATTTATCGTTACCTTTTTAAAACCATTTACTTTAATTAACTATTTTTTGTATGATCTGTCAGCACCGGTTTAAAATGCTTATTTTTGAAAGAGTTATAATGGAAATTGCTTGAACGAGTCACCATTCACGGGTGTATGCAAACTTTGAACAGCCATATCCTAACCAATTTTTTCTTACAGAAAAATAAAATACAACTAGCATCTTTATAGATAATATCAAAACCTACATTTCTTTACTTTTTGAGATTTTTCGTATAACTAATACTTTTTAAGTTATTTAAAAAAAGGGAAATTATGTTAATAAGTTCTTTCCGAAAATTGTTTAATTTTTCGGTTATTTCACGTTGACATATTCGATTTGGAATTAGACGAATAAGAACGTATACATATTTCATGAGCTACCACTTTGCTTTTACTAGGTTTGTAGACTTTATTGACACATAATGTTTTCATTTTTTTATAAGCTACACTTTTGATAAGCTTATTTTTTCGATAAAATATTTACTTCTTGAGTTATTTGCGAAAAATCGTCTGAAAACGTAGTTTTTTGTAGAAAAATAAACATTTTCAATCGCAAGTATCTCGAATAGTATCGACTTCATAAAAAAAGAATGTGTGTACTTTGTACGCACGTAAGAAGTTATACTTCTATTATATGATTTCAACGAAAGCAATATACTTTAAACAGTTTCTCTACTACTTTCCAAAAATTTTTATTAAAACAATACCAAAAATTAAAAAAATAAAAGAATAAAACACACACAAACACATTGAAAAATGCCACAAATGATTTCTGAACAATAATTGTTGCCAAAAATTTTAATTAAATACGTATTTTCTGAAAAAAATTATATAATAATATACTTACAATCATAAAATCTATAAAAAAAAAATAAAAAAATAACAACTTGCTTGGGGCTTGAACCCACTTCACGTCTATCGCGCCGTACGAAAGTCGAAGCGATTTCCCACTGCACCACATTCGCGTATACGTCATGTGGGAATATACACAAACTAAACGTTTACACCATAAACTTTTTGACATTTTGTTTATTTATATGAATTTAATCAAATTATTAGTTTGATTTTTGTCGAATTAAAATACAGTAAGAAAACGATATATTAGATGAAGATTTGTAGAAAGTTTGTTCGTAATCAGATTATGTAAATTAAAGCATTGCCTACTAATAGGTAACTACATTATTTTTTTTACATTATCCAAATAGATAGGTATGAAGATAATTTTTTATTGGAATACAACTGAAACATTTAGAATTACGTACCTGCGGCTTTTCAAAACTATTTAAAAAGTCACAACAATAACACAACAATAACAACTAATATATACAATATTTTTGTTTACCGATAACCATCCATATTGAACAATTATTGACAGATCATTTCAACACCCAATCAGAGACCGTATAACGACTAATACCATACTGTCGGTGTGCGCATGCGCGCAGATTAATAAAATTTCACCCTCAATGAAATCGCGCCTAAAGAAGTATAACTTCAAAAACTCTATAGAACGAAAGTTTCTTATAATCAGTCAATTTATCCATTTCCGGGCTAATCTTGAACGTATGTGTTTTCACCCCTGGGAAGGGGTGACTATCACCCTCCAAGTAAAAGCAACCAACGGCACAAATTCAACTTTGAAGTGGAGGGTAAGTAGAACTTAAATTCCAAATTTTCATGAAATTAGGAGTTGTCCCTGAAAATAACACGTTCTAACAGTCATTTACTGGGCTATAAGTGTAGTTGATAACAAAGCAATAAAAAAACACAATATAGTCCATGTGGTGAGACCGCTTTCGTCTGAAAAAAATTTCTGATTCGGTTTCTTTGTGGATTTCTATTTAAAAATGTCCCCTTTTAACAAATCTGAAGGGTGCCGGGCGGAATTTTTGGGCAGAAATTGTTTAAACAATTTTTTTAAACTAATACAATAGATCATGTTTTTTTGTTCTGGAATATATATTTTTAGATTTTTTGGGTCAATCTAAACAAGAAAGGTATCTTGTAATTTTTCTCAGAAATTGATAGTTTTGGAGTTTAGTCGATTTAAAATCTGAAAAATGCGAAAATACGCATTTTCGAGGCTTAAAAACTCATATTTAAATTAGTATTTTTGAGGTCGCCAGATACTTAGATTGAAGACTGAACATTCAGCTTCAATATTCTGAAGAGTGATTGCGTCTAACTTTAATTTATACCGTTGTTTTTTAATTGTTAAATATGCGTGTTTATCCGATTTTTTTGCCGATGCGGCGCGCTCTATTTAAAAAATCTCCTATTTTCCTCCGAAAAATATTTTTTCTAGTTTCTTTGTGATATTCTAAATAAAAAAAGTTTTTTGCAATTTTTCTCAAAAGTTAATAGTTTTTAAGTTATAAGCGATTTAAAATCCGAGAAATGACAAAAAAAACGCATTTTCGGATTTTAAATCGCTTATAACTTTAAAACAATTAACTTTTGAGGAAAATGTCAAGAAACTTATTTTATTTAGAATGTCCCAAAGAATCTCGAAACTATATTTTTCGGAGGAAAATAGGAGATTTTTGAAACGGACCGCGCCGCACCAGCAAAAAAATCGGATAAACACGCATATTTAACAATTAAAAAACAACGGTATAAATTAAAGTTAGACGCGATCACTCTTCAGAATCTTTCAGAATCAATTTAAGTATCTGGTAACCTCAAAAATACTAATTTGAATATGAGTTTTTAAGCCTCTAAAATGCGTATTTTCGCATTTTTCAGATTTTAAATCGCCTATAACTCGAAATCTATCAATTTCTGAGAAAATTTACAAGATACCTTTCTTGTTCAGAATGACCCACAAAACTTAAAAATATATGTTCCGGAGCAAAAAAAAGTGATCTTTTGTATTTGTTTAATAAAAATTGTTTAAACAATGTCTGCCCAAAAATTCCGCCCGGCACCCTTCAGATTTGTTTAAAGGGGACATTTTTGAATAGGAATCCACAAAGAAACCTAATCAGAAATTTTTCCAGACGGGAGCGGTCTCACCACATGGACTAATAATAGGTACAGAACTAGTACGGCGAAAAATATTTCGCACGACCAGTGCAAATTTTAAATCAAAACAGATCGCGTTCCTTATCAAAAAAATTAAAAGCGAATTGATAACTGGATGAACAATATCTATAGATACGCCCCTGTACCGCTGATAACCAGCAAGTGGTCGTTCAAAGCGAAATATTCACATTCATGCACCGTTCACACGACTATTACCAATCAAAAGAACGAGCGGAGAGGGACAGGTAACGCAAAGGTAAAAGAGGAAGTAGTGGGAGCAATACGTTCACCTGAAACATCATACTACGTGCAATGGAAGGAACGTCAGTGGTTCGTGTTTATCGACGAAGGTGAAGTAACGACAGATTCGCTAGTTTTACTGTTATGGGAATTTTTTCTATTGTTTAGTGCCGTGAGATCGGTTGTTTATAAGTGAATATTAACAGTTAGGGTTGGTTTTCTCAGTGATTGCGATTGTGGGAAACTTTTTTGGAAAGTTGCGATAGTTGTGCGAATATTGTAAGTAGAAAATAACAGTAAAAACTTATGTAATGTAAATTTTATAACCTTATCTTCACTATTAACTTGCGATTATATCTGGAAATAAATATTTACTGAAATGTAGAATATCCAGATTCTATGATATCATTGTTTACCTTTTTTTTATTGCTTTGGAGGGGACAAGGTATAGAAACTGCCCGAGTATATATTTCAAATTACAAGCTATGCAACTATTTTTATTTTTTATTGGAATTATTTTATAAGTAGTTTATTATATTATCATAGTTTCAAAGTATGCTGTAAGGTTTGTCCGTTTTTCTTTGCACATTATGATATTCACAAATTATTTTTGTATAATTACCTATGTATCTTTTCTACTCACAAAAGCCAACACCATGAAATTAATATCAACAGTCTCAACAGAATTCATTAAACAAAGGCAGCAATATGATGAAGAATCTCTTCTTCTTATTCTTCTTCTTCAACCTATGTTTGTCCACTGCTGGACATACGCCTCTTCCAATCCATTTACCTCCATCGATTTTTACCCTTGGCAATTCTCTTCCACTGCTTGTTTGCGACTTGTTTGATGTCATCTGTCCACCTATTCTGCGGTCTGCCTACTCCTCTCCTGTTCTCTCTTGGTCTCCAGTTTGTTAATTTCTGTGTCCATTTTTCGAGATTAACTCGGGCAACATTCCCGACCCATTGTCACTTGAGCCTTGCTATACCTACGTTCTGCGATATCAGACAAAAAAACAAAGATTACTGATGTCGCAGAACTGATGATGATGAATGGTAGTTGATAATGGGAATTTCGAGTTTTAATAATGTCAAATTGACAGCCTTCCTTTTTTGAGATTTCTTCCGTTTCGTTGAAATTTTGTAGATGAACTGTTTGAAGACGCGCTGTCTGGCTGGTTCCAATACAGATTGGCGACAACCCTTACATCCTTGAGATCTATCCTCAACCCTTGTATATATTTTATCATTAGTTCGTGTTTTACGTTATCGAATGCTTGCTCATAATCGATGAACCAGAGAAAAACACCCTTTTTAATAACATATACTCAAATTGTATTTTTGAACATCGTATTTATTTTATATAATAATTAAATTCACTATCAAATATGTCATTGATATTTTATTATTAATACTTTATTTAAAATTTAGTTTGACATTCACGAAGTGTCAAACTCAAATGTAAATAACCTATGCTTTCCTTAACAAATTCAGATTAAAAAACTAGCCTACTTACTAGCAACGATTTCAGCTGACGTTTAGTGTGTCGGCAGAAAATAAAAGGATTGTGACGTCACATTTTAGACTTTAAGATCGATTATCTCGAAGACGGCTAGAGATATCGAAATGCCGTTTTCAGATTTGGATTCAGAAAACAAAACTACATAAGAATCCATCGATAAATCTGCTCTAAGTATTGCAGGACCGGCAACGCAATAACACACAGACTTTGAGAATTTATAAACGAAAAGTTTTCGTTGAAAATACGGGTGTATGTTACCAACCTAAAGCAAGAATAACTTTTCTTACTACAATACCTAATACCTCATAATTTAATCGTCTATGTAGTGTCAAAAATTCTTAAAAATTAAAGACCGAAAAGTTATGCGATCAAATAACCGTTGCCCTACCAAAACGGATGCCTATGACCGGTACTAGAAATTCGCAATTGATGAAGTCGTTTCATCTCTGGAAGATAAATAAACGTACCAGTAAATACCTAATTTTTTATTAATTTTTTTTTTCAAATTCAAATAACAAAAAATTTTCAAATCGATTTTGCCAGAAAACGGTTTATCCTACCGACTTAAAACAAAAGTACCTTTTAGTACTATAATGCCTCACAATTGAATAATCCAGTGTCAGAAATGCTTAAGACAAAAAAGTTATACGATAAAATAACCGTTGCCCTAGCCCTACCCAAAATGGACGATTATGGCCGGTACTAGAAATTCGCAATTAATGGACTCGATTTATCTCTGGAAGATAAATAAGCGTACCCGTTTTCGTTTTTCTACGTAGAAGCGTTCTGGAGGTAGGTATTTAAAAAAACTAATTGCAAGACGCCATCTTTAAAGAGCTCTAGATCCCTTAGGAAGCATTTTCGGACTAGGTGAATTGGGTTAAATTATCTTAAAATTATCCGAGGAATCTCTGGTCTTCGTTTGTCAGAAGAGTTTCTGAACACCCTGTATATTACATAACTTGCAGGCAGCATCCGCTGAATTCTTAACAAAAGATGAAGCCGCCATATTGTAATTGACCTAACCTTTAGATTATTTTGGTGATTTTGTTTTTATCAATAGAACTTTGTTTGCTTTAATAATATCGCCCAATTAAATTCATTAAGTAATAAATATTTCAACAGTAGACAAATATTTATAAAACCATAAAAACAAATTTAGATTTGAATATGGCGATATCACACCAAAAACTGGTTTGAAGATGACTCATGTGTAGTCGAAATTTTCACAGAAAATAACGAAGATAGCCATAATATAATACCTAATATAGAACTGATACGGTGTAATGATGAAAGTAATATGATGATGTAAGTATAAGGTGCAAGGAAATAACCTCCGGGAACATGGTGAAACCCTACCAGTAATCATAACCACACTTTTCTAATTTTCAAAATTTCAACCATTTTTCAATTTTAATAGTGGGATTACTTATTTTATTGTAGATTTACTGATGATGGACCGATAGGTCTGAAAACGTTCTGAATTGGACACATTTTATTCAATCCATTGGGATTTTTTAAATTTTAATAAAATATACCAATTACATAGAAGTGGTTTTTACTTCATTTTAGAGTTTATTATATTTTATTCTTTCGAAACATGTTGTGTCCTGTATATAACAAAACCGTGTTATTATAAAAAGTACTTTTTTATTATAGTGTAATTTTTCGAATTTTAAGCATTTTATATCGTCAAATTATTTTATATTCTCTCCTATAAATAATAAAAACGTTTTATTATAAAAAAGTTCTTTTTTATAAAATTGTAATTACTTATAAACAAAATGGCGCCCGCAAATCGTGTTTTTTTCAATTATTGCTCTGTAACTACAAAGATTTTTAGTCCAAGCTTGGGTGAAAAATAGGTCGATTTCAGGATGTAATTCAGGAATTTTTGAAACCTATCAGGTGTTGTAAAGGACGATGCCAGGAATAACTTCTACTAAAATGTAACCAAAAATTTTGTGTGCTTTTTTATTTATGACGTTTTTCATTTGTTAAATTTGCAATTTTTAAAGATTTTTAATTTTGCAGCTTAGGATATTCATTTTAGAGAAAAACTTTTAAATAGAAAGTTGTTGAAAATTAAAAAACCTACAATGTGAGCTATGGCAAGTTTAATTTCGTTAATTTGTTATTGCAAAACAGCCTGCGAAAGGTCCAAAATGGCCGTTTTTTTTGCAATTGCATTATTTATTGCAAAAATAACTTTTTTTCTTCTTTAAGGCTTTAAAATGAAGATCTTTCAATTCCAAACATACAAAAAATTGTAAAGCCTGATTGGTGAACTTGTTGCTTAGATATTATAAATTGTTTATCCCGAGACGTCAAATGTCGAAGGCTATAACTTTTTGAGAAAAAAAAATCGTAGAGAGTTAATCCTAGATCCACTCTTCTTCTAAAGACTTAAATTTTCAAATTCTGATGTAAATAAATTCATAAAACATTTTTCAACCTCTTATTTCGGGTTTGAAAATAAAGGGGCAAATTTCGTTATAAACATTTTGAAATGAAGCGGCCCCTATACATCCTATGAGTTTCTAACTTGCAGATTATTGTTGCTAAAGACAAAACGAAGATTTAAAACAAAATAAACATTTTCTACGACCAACTGAAGCCGAGATAATTGTTTTTGTTTTCTTAAATCGTAGTGTTACTACGATTATTATAAAATTATTTTAAAATAAAATTACATTTAATTATTAAAAAGCATTTTAAAGTGGAGTGGAGATTTATTTTTCTTTACGATTGTGATTTATTGTGTCGGTTGCCCTTATAGAACATTGAATCACGGTTTTTGCTCGGTAAAAAAATAAATTAATTTATTATAACAAAACAAAAGCAACTTTGACATTTAATAATACGTTAGTTAGATGGCTCTACTCGAGTTCCTTGGGAACAAGAAAAAATTGCTCCATGGGAAGCCGAGAAAATGCATTTTTTTAACGTTTCTTTTTTAACCGATTTTGAACTTTGAGATTCCATTTCCTCCAACCTAATTTTTGATTGGAATTTTGGTAGTTTTGGTATTTTCACTCGTAATACCGATAATTTTTATTATTATAATATATGTTATGAGTCTTTTAAAGATATGAAAATTTGTGTGGAGAAAGAGAACCGAAATAAAAGGGTGATGGTTCAAAAATTACCACCCTATTGTTTATATCTTCGCCGTAAATGCCGGTCAACTTTGACCGGTTGGAGCTCAGGAACCACTCTTCGCAATTAAATGTTTTTTCTTAAAAAAAAAGCGTCCTGCTGCGTTCTTTCCAATACAGTTTTCATAATTTAATTTAATTTAATAGTTGCCGAGATATTCTATTTGTTTATAAGCCAAAAAATTGTTTATAATTTTAAAATATTCCTGAGGCCGCATAAATAGTCCAATTTCAATTCTGTAAAGTACATTAGATAGGTATAGTACCCTTTTATACACAAATCATAGTTATTCTTATTGTGCGGATCTTGTAATTAATTTCCACACATAAGAATGAGTCGATTTCTGCTACTGGGAAACTGCTACCAAAGTAAAGCACCAGATGCAAACTAAATTTTATTTATAAAGCGAGAATGTTTAATATTACACTAATTTACCGTACAACTTATTTAACTTAATTAAATCGCACTAGAAAATAGAGACTGTCTTTATGATTTAAAAATGCGTGAAAGTGAAAGAATGTGTGTGTGTGTGTTCTCTTTGGCGATTGAGATGAGAGTGTTTTAAATTCCCCTTATTTTATGTCGATTTACGGAAAAAGCGAACGAGACCTAATTTTAATTTACTGAATGGGACGTGTAGATGTTAACTCATTTTTTACTACCAAAGAAAAGGAAATGATTGTTCATGGTTTTGACGAATATGGTACTAAAATGGATTTTATATTTTTATGAATCAATAAGGGGCTTTAACTAATTATGTTTTATTATACCTAATAGTTTCCGTTGGTTGTGTGTAACCGAGATTTTATACATTTGGTAGAATTTAAGTATACAGGGGAAAACAAAAGTATGTTATTATTTCAACACTTATAGATCAGGAAGGATCTGTTTTTAGGTGGATGTAAGAGGTGGCATTTGGATTTTTGCGGATAAAGTTAGGTGATAACTTCGTTAATAATAATTGACTTATGCTGCTTCGCAAATATGCCCGGAACATTAATAAAAAAAATAAAATATTTAAAAATTTCGTTTTTTTTTACTTTCTTTGCTTATACCTTCGAAACGATGCATTTTGGAACAAAGTTGCATAGGAATAAAACAAAGATAATTAAATTTTGTATCAGCTACGATTGGTTAAAAATGTCTTAATTTATCACCCTTGCTGCAAAATAGCAATAAATATAAAATAAGGGGGCAAAACAAGCCTGTCCTTATTCAATGTTTTTCCATCACTTAGGTTACACTTGGAACCTTCCTAATTCACTTAGAAAATTTTTGTAATGTGCTAAAACCGTCCACCAAATTTCATTAAAATTGACTTACTGCCCCTGTTCCAGTGTTCCCATATATCAAAGTTTATCCGATTAGACACCCTTAAGCTATTAACAAATTTTCAGCTTGCTATTAATCAACTTTTTTTTCATACGCGGGATCCAGACCTATAGATGTTGAATAATAATTTTGCAATCTAAACTTTTTTTAAAAAATTAAAATTTTTAAAAATCTTGCACAACAAAAACTAGAACATACAAAGATTTGTCAATTTTTTTACATATAAAGAAGCACTCCACCTATCTAATGCACTTTACAGAATTGAAATCGGATTATTTAAGCAGCCTCAGCAACGTGGGCAGGAGGGAGTGCTACGGGCTCCTTTATTTAGATGGACTTACCCAAGTTTTTTTATGTATTTTGACCCATAGAACACAAATTTTTTGGGTAACAGTTGATCCGGATGTCGATAAGATTGTTATAAACAAAGAACTTGAGGAATTACATAACATCGATTTTTCGCAAAATAAACATTTTTTTGTATTTCTTGGGTAATTCTAAGGAAAAAAATGTTCTTACAAGTTTTTTCGTAGGATGCATAGTTTTCGAGATAAACGCGGTGGAACTTTCAAAAAATCGAAAAATTGCAATTTTTGAACGCGAATAACTTTTGATTAAAAAATAAAATAGCAATTCTGTTGACAGCATTTGAAAGTTTAAGTCAAATTATACCGGTTTTAATTATTTGCATTGCTAAAAATTAATTTTTTATTATTAAACAAAGCTATTTGTTTATAAGCCAAAAAATTGTTTATAATTTTAAAACATTGCTGAGGTGAAACAGTAGCGATCAACAGGTAGCGAAAACGCATTCCAAGATTGGGGCTGTAATTTTGAATATTTTTTCGAGATATTTGGCACACGTATTCGTAATATAATAAAGAATGGCGGTACAGAGCCCAATTTGAAAAATATATTAATATGTGGAAATTACACAGTAATTAAATACAATATTAAAAAAACGAGCCTGTACCGCCATTAAGAAGAACAAAAAAATACACTTTCTTCAAATAAACTTTTTTATCCGATGCCTAGATTTTGTGTCATTTTGGAACTACTAAAATGTTTTATTTCATTAGTAGTTCCAAAATGACACAAAGTCTAGGCATCGGATAAAAAAGTTTGTTAGAAGGAACTGTATTTTTTTGTTCTTCTTAACGGCGGTACAGGCTCGTTTTTTTAATATTGTATTTAATTACAGAGTAATTTCTACATATTAATATATTTTTCAAATTGGGCTCTGTACCGCCATTCTTTATTATATTCCGAATACGTGTGCCAAATATCTCGAAAAAATATTCAAAATTACAGCCGCAATCTTGGAACGCGTTTTCGCTACCTGTTGATCGCTACTGTTTCACCTTAAATAATCCGATTTTAATTCTGTAAAGTGTATTAGATAGGTAGAGCACCTCTTTATATGTAAAAAAATTAGCCAACTTCTAAATGGTCTACTTTTTGTTCAGAAAGATTTTTAAAAATTTGAACTTTTTTAAAAACATTTAGATTGCAAATTTAATTTATTATGCAAAATCTATTAGGTCGATTTTAATGAAATTTGGTAGACCATTTAAGTAAGTTATAAGAATTTTCTAAGCGAATTGCTAAGGTTCTAAGTGCCACCAAAGTGGTTAAGAAACATTGAATAACAACAGGCGTATTTTGCCACTCTATTTTGTATTTATTGCTATATTGCAGAAAAGGTAAAATGTACTTTAAGACATTTTGGACCAGTCGTATATCATAAAAAATTCAATTATCTTTAAAAAACTCTGACATGAAGTAAAAACCACTTCTATGTAATTGGTATATTTATTGAAATTTAAAAAATCCCAATGGATTGAATAAAATGTGACGTTTCCAATTCAGAACGTTTTCAGACCTATCGGTCCATCATCAGTGAATTTGAATACTTGCTAAATAGCCCCAGAACCAAACAATGGTTGAATTTATAATTCGATTTACATTATTTCAAAGTAATATTAAACAGGCTAAACGCCGATGTTACAAGATATAACCTCCATGGTGAAACCCTACCAGGAAACTTAAGCAACCATCGCTGACTACCAAGGCTGACCGATAGGTCTGAAAACGTTCTGAATTGGACACATTTTATTCAATCCATTGGGATTTTTTAAATTTTAATAAATATACCAGTTACATAGAGGTGGTTTTTACTTCATGTTAGAGTTTTTTAACTACATGGTATACAGCCAACCTAGGGAACTTCCCTTTTAGTTCAATTATCTTTATTTTATTTCTTTACGACTTTGTTCCAAAACGAATCGTTTTAAAGTTATAAGCAAAGAAAGCAGAAAAAATCGATGTTTTTCGAAATTTTTAAATATTTTAGTCAATTATTATTATTGAAGGTGTCACCTAACTTTATCTGCAAAAATCCGAATGCCACCTCTCACATCCAAAAATAGACGTTTTTTTACAGATTAGTCCTGGTGTATCATAATTATTTTGGTTATTATAAATAATTACTTGCCTAAAATTTTAGTTGAAAAGTAACGATTTTGTTGGAAAAACCCGCATTTTCCGAGGAAAATTTTCTTCGAAGTAAATCGGGAAAAACAGAATGCAGAATTTAATTACGGTGAATTTTTATTTAGGTGTTGTTGGTGTAAAGTTAAAATCTTTGGAATTATAGAGCAATGATTGAAAAAAACACGATCTGCGGGCGCCATTTTGTTTATAAAAAAGTAGCACACTATCTGCGGACTTTGTATGCCTGTATACATAAATATATATTGTAGAATCGATTCCAGTAATAAAATTGCTGGTAAATAACTTTTCCCAAAAATGGCCTATTCTCCGGTAATCTGCCAATCTGCCCAGACTAATACTGAAAATCCCCACAATATAGAATATTTATTTTTAAAAAACTAACGTTTTACTACTAGTCTTGGCCTGGGCCTGGAGGACCACCGTCGTCGAACGGAGTGTTAAGGAGAAGACTCTTCCAGCACTCCCATTTTTAATAATATATTATTTCTTATTTTCTGCTTAATGGTAATTAAATTCCAGTTTAACATCATTTTAACATTCTTGACCCGCTTGTTGCTTAGCAAACAGTAAACATAATTTTATCAACAAACATGACAAAAACTTGAAACTTGTACGTGACACGATCGTTTAATAAACAAATCGACTAGCCCCAGGCGATAGCCACACATCGATTTTTTAAACATTTTAAATAAATATGAGTACATATTATTTAACAATTACGAAAGCATGTGACGGACATTTTATTTTTAGAAAATGTTTGAAGGTCCTTCAAGTCGAATATTTTATTTGTTGGTTGTTGCTGAAATGCGGGTGCATCACGATCACTGTGAAGTTTGTACAGATGTAAGTGATTGTAGAAAATGTTTGTTAATACAAAACATTATAGTCATTTTTATGAAATGCCGTACATTTCCTTGTTTTCCTACATCTTACTCACTTACATTATACCTAACCTAAGCCTATATTTGATAACGTGTTTCTGGAAAATCCTTAAAAATAATTAAAACCAAACTAGTAGGCGTAGGCTATTGATTATGTCCAAAATGAGAGGGTTAAAAAGAACTACAACGTTAAAGGCTTAAAGCTTATAGGTACGCAAAAATTAAAAATAATTATGTTTGCTTTCTTTATTTATATTTTAAAAAAATATGGTTTGAGTATTCAAAAAAGATCAATCTTATAACACTACACTATATCAATGTCAACTTTTCATACTTTTTGGCCCACTGTCTTGGCCCATTGTTGAGCGCAGATAATTTTGATTAATTTAAGTTTAGAAAAAGACTTTTCTCCTTCAGCTACTGTTACTGGAAGTGTTAAATATATCCTTAGAAATATTTTGGAAAACGGAGAGTAAGTTATTAGATTATATAACTTAAAATATCGAGTGGAGTTGTGTCTTTATTTATAAAAAATCTGGGTAACAATTCTAAATCATGGAATAGATCTTCTATCATCTACCTATATCAGATCTATTTCCATGCGCTAGTTTTTTTTGGAATCTCAAACATTGTGTGTTTTTTAAGTTTTCTTCTGAGTTTCTCCAACTCAATAGATTTTCCAAGAACGAACAGTTATGATTATGTTCCCTCAACATTTCCAATATTTCACTTAAATTTGCAATGGCAATGTCCAATAAATAATAATACAAGTTAACTTTAAAATTTTGTTTTGGGTCTAACAGAGGCTCGTCTGCAGCCTCGCCAATGTCTTTTTCGGGGACGTGGACGAACAGTTTCAGAAAATTCAGTTTCGCATTCGAGTTCCTTAGCAATTGGTAATGAGTCAATTCATAACTGCTCAAACGCAGTGTCAGTGCGGTTGTTGGCTAAATATTTACTAACTTGATCAAGCATCTAGTTAAAATCTGCCAAAATAATAATATCCTGTGTTTGCAAAGGTTTAGTGACAATATTAACCTTTACTAAAATATTTTCCACCTACCTCTACAGAAAGTATACATTTCCTGACATCATTGTAGGGAGCAAAGTCGTACTTTTCCTACAAAGTACAGAGACAAAGTACTTTTACTCCCTAGGGAGTATATGTATTTTACTTTGTATATTTTTGTTATTTGTAGTTTTTTTGAAAAGAATTTTGAAAGGACAAAAAGCGTAAGTTTAAGCCTAGCAAATGTTCGGCTTGCGCCTCTTGGACTTGGCACCCGGGTGCCTCACACCCCTTGCACCCCCGGGTTGAGACGGCCCTGGTTAAAGCGGTTTTATTGTTTCATTTATGATCAATGAACCTGTAAATATGAAAAACCTTGGAGTACCTACTAACATTTAAAGGGGTGGATTTCTGAGAAAGGGGTGATCTCCTGCCCTTTCATATATATCTTATATCCATCTGTATACCATAAGTGAACCTTCTTCCAGTTTCGGTTCAACTTCTTCACCTATTTGGTGGTTTTTTAAGACCACTTCAAAGGGTGTTCCGAAGTCGAATTTGACTGGCATGACATCTGTCGGCCTATCTCTAGAATTGAATGGAATTTCATCCAAAATTTTTAGATGGCCCACTAGATCGCCAGGTTTCATTACTTGTGTCAGTCGCAGCTTTAAGGCGGTGGTTACTGTCTCCCTCCTTATGCAGAACTGCAAGGGAGGAAGATTCAGCATCGCCTCTAAAGCTGCAGTGGGGTATGTTGAATGTTGACATTGCCACTGTGATTCCCAGACAAGCTAGGTGCTGCACTTTTTGAAGCTTGGCGTTAGCTACTGTTTGTTGCATTTTTGGCCACCATACGAGTGATGCGTATGTAACCAACGACCTAATAATTTCGGTTTTACGCTTTAAGTCTTTCCAAATGTCTTGAGACCGATTCAACTTGTCACCAAGGCTCTGGATAAGATTTTTTCAATATGACTATTCCAGGTGAGTTTTGGATCTAGGATTACCCCAGATATTTTACTTCTCTGAGATAGTCTAATGTAGTGATGCCCAAAATCGGTCTTGGTCTTGCAGTCTTGATCTTGTTCTTGCGTTTTTGCAAGACCAAGACCAAGACCGCCTAATTTGAGCAAGAC
Organism: Diabrotica virgifera virgifera; assembly: GCF_917563875.1. Lineage (NCBI taxonomy): Eukaryota > Metazoa > Arthropoda > Insecta > Coleoptera > Chrysomelidae > Diabrotica > Diabrotica virgifera. Next base: position 292,612,176 of record NC_065443.1, read on the forward strand.
CAAGACCAAGACTTACCGTGCAAGATTTGAGCAAGAACAAGACTAAGCCTGCAAGACTCTTGCGTCTTGCAGTTAGAACTGAGAGTTGTTTTAGAGAGTATATTAGTTCGGGTATATTCTTAGATACTCTGTGAGGCAAAAAAATTTTTAACAAAAATTTGGAAAATTGGACTTATGTGCATTACGAACAATACCACAAACATACATAGCGAATCAAAATATATATTAAAATAACACTTGACACATTTGACACGTACTCAGAGATCATTATTACAATGCAAACATAAAATATTTTTACATTCTTTCCCAGCAGACGACTTCCTCGCTCGGAAATTAATTGTTCAGGTTTTGAGAATAAATCCGGCCTTTATTCATAAAGTACTATTCTTGCGTTGCGACCTTGCGATGCCGACAATAATGTCGTTAAAAATCTGTAGCTGCTAAAAAATATACCTAATAAGTAATTAATTTTTTTCCTTATTAGTTTTCTAGGAATTTAAACACCACAAATCTTATCGGTATATAGAATAGTAAGACGTATATTTTTTCTGTTGATTGTGAAATGACCTCATTCAGTTAAACAAAATTTGCTGAAAGAATGAGGCTAATACTTAAAAGAATTAATAACTAGACACATGACACATTAATGCAGATAATGCCGGATATACATACCGTGTAAACAAAATAACAAAATATTTAATAACGATATACTGTCTACCGAGTCATTGAACAAAGAACTATTTACAGTGAAATGTATGCAAGACAAAAGCATATTTATAGCAGTTTTTTCTGTAGTTAAATTAAATTGGTCATTTGTTTTATCAATCGACTGTTCTTTTGTTACTCTTTGTGTTTTGTGATACATATTATACACTGCTCCAAGAAATTAACGCACCACCTTAAAAACGGGTCATTTTTGATGTCTTGAATTTCCTAAACCTGTTGTCCGATTGAAGTGATTTTTTTAATACATATGTTATAGCCTTATTCTTTAACAATATCGCTGTAATAATACTATTGCTAGGCAGGTAAATTGTCATTGTATACCGGGTGTACCAATCAAACTGTGTTTTTTTTCTCAAAGTTCGCATCACCCTATGGAACATTCTAGCTTATAAAATATTAAAATTAAAACCCAATTATAGCCTCATATTTTCTTAACATTTTGTTTGTTGATTCATTTGCTTATGGGATAATAAAAATTTAAGGCATACATTTTTAGCTATCCATGTTTTTCGTCAATACAGGTTGTTATCCAAGATAAGCCAATGAATAAATAAACAGAATGTTAAGAAAATATCAGACTGTAGTAGGGTTTTAATTTCAGTATTTTATAAAGGCTAGAATATTTCACAGGATGATGCGAACTTTGAGAAAAAACACAGTTTGATTGGTATACTCATGGTACCGGTACGGTATCCGTTACCTATAGGTACAACGACAATTTACCTTCTAGCAACAATATTATTACAGCGATAATCTTCATCTCATCATCATCATCCAGCCTCAAAAGTCCACTGCTGAACATAGGCCTCCTCCCCTCGTTTCCAACCCCATCTATCCTGCGCCGCCCTCATCCAGTTTTTATTTACCTTTCTTAAGTCGTCAGCCCATCTTGTAGGCGGTCGACCGACGCTTCTCTTGTCTTCTCTTGGCCTCCATTCCAATAACCTCTTCGTCCATCGCCCATCTGTCATTCTGGCTACGTGTCCTGCCCATCTCCACTTCAACCTGGCTATCCTCTCGATGACGTCAGTTACCTTTGTTCTTCTCCTGATTTCTTCGTTTCTGATTTTGTCTCGCAGAGTTATTCCTAACATTGACCGCTCCATTCTTCTCTGCGTGACTCTTAGTTTGGTAGCCGAGGCTTTAGTTAAGGTAAGTGTTTCTGATCCGTACGTCAAGACTGGGAGGACGCACTGATCGAATACCTTTCTCTTTAGACATGTGGGTAACTCACTTTTAAAAGTTTCTCTCAGTTTTCCAAATGCTGCCCACCCAAGACCGATTCTTCTCTTCAGCTCATGAGTCTGGTTATCCCTGCCAATCGTAATTTCATGTCCCAGGTATTTATATCTATCTACGAGTTCTATTTCCTTCCCACCAATACTGATGTTCTGGTTGGGTACCAAATTTGTCATTATTTTTGTTTTTGAGATGTTTATATTTAAACCAACATTTTCTGTAGCTACAACGAGTTCTTGTAACATCTCTCTTGCCATACCTAGATCCTCAGCTACTATGACTATATCATCGGCGAAACGTAAGTTGTTTAGGTATTCTCCATCTATTTTTTATTCCCTTTGTCATCCAATCCAAACTCTTGAAAGCATGTTCTAAGACCGTATTAAAAAGTTTAGGTGACATTGGGTCTCCTTGTCTAACCCCCCGTTCTATTTTTATGCGATTACTGTTAGTATGTAATTTGACAGTGGTTGTTGCCTGTAAGTATATTTTGTGTAATAATTTTGTATACCTATAATCTAGCCTGCATTCTTTAAGCGCCTGTAATATTTTGCTAAGTTCAACTGTATCAAAGGCTTTATGAAAATCGATAAAAACTAGAACTAGGGGTTTATTGTATTCCACTACTTTCTCTATCAGGGTTTTTATACTTTGTAGATGGTCATTTGTTCCGTAATTTTTTCGGAATCCTGCCTGTTCTCTTGGTTGATAAGTCTCTAACTTTCTTTCCATTCTCTTAACTATTATTCGCGTAAATAACTTATATAAATGGCTGAGGAGGCTAATCGGTCTGTAATTCTCTAAATTGGCTTTGTCTCCTGCTTTGTGTAATAGAATCATAGTAGCGTTGTTCCAGTCTGTTGGAATATTGGCGTTGTGAAGGCAGATATTGAAAAGTTGTTTAATTTTTTCAAGTAGTATATTTCCTCCAATTTTTAGTGCTTCTGATACTATTCCATCTTCACCTGGGGTTCGATTATTTTTCATTTTCTTCAGAGCCTCTTTGATTTCTGATTTTGTTATATCGGGCATTAAATCCGATCCTTGATTTAATACTCCAGTTTTTACTGTAATTGGAGGTTGCGCATTGTCATCTTTTTTTCTTGATTTGTATAACTCTGTGTAGAACTCTTCGACTATTGTTAATATTTCATCTCTGTTTGTAGTTTCTTTTCCAGTTCTGTTTCTTAGTTTGTTGATTTCTATTTTTCCTTTTTGTACGCTTACGTTCTTCAAAACTTTCATGTTCTTATTTTGCTCTATTGCTTGTTTTGTTTTTTCTACATTGTAGTTTCTTATGTCTTTTCTTATTGACTTTGTGATAGTCTTATTTATTTGATTTAGCGCTTCTTTGCTGGAACTTGTATCTCCTTTCATCTGTCGTCTTAGTTCTATAAGGGTTTTAGTAGGTTGACTTAGTTTTTCATCTTTTTGGTTTGTTGGACAGTATTTAGTTTGAGCCTGTTGTATTGTGGTGATTATTTGCTTGTTCAGTATATTAATGTCTGTTGTTGTTGTATCTTTCAATGTATCATTAATATATTTTTCGAACTCCTGAATATTAGTTGGTTTTACCCATTTCTTTGGGTGTTTCTTATTTATCATTTTGAGTCTTTCCTTTTCGATCGATATCGTTATTTTAGCTCTTACTAACCTGTGATCACTGCTTGTGCTGAACTGGTTTAACACATTTACGTCTTTAAATAATTCTTTTTTATTTGTTAAGAAATAGTCGATTTCGTTCCTTGTTTTTCCATCTGGACTTTCCCAGGTCCATCTTCTGTGTTTTTTCTTTTTAAAGAAGCTGTTCATTTGATAGAGATTGTTTTCCAAAAGAAAAGTTAACAGTTGTTTGCCTCTATCATTTCTGCCTTCGCTTCCAAAATTTCCCAATATTATTTCAGAGGGGTCTTCCTTGGTACCTAACAGCGATAATGTTAACGAATAAATAATTCAAGCTTAAAATTTACCTACTCTGTTACGTTGTTCTAAGATATGTAATAGGCTAATGGTCAACTGCGAGACTTGCAAGACTCTTGCTGCAAGACCAAGACCAAGACCTGGAGCGCAATAACAAGGCCAAGACCAAGACCAGATGTACTATTGGAAGACCAAGACCAAGACTGTCTAAGTCTCGTCTTGGTCTTGCATTTGGGCAACACTAGTCTAATGTGATGACGTTCATAATTGGAGCCTGTAAATTGTATCCATGTCTCCTTGTGAATGGTATCAAAGTCGTTTTGCTGGGATTGACATTTTAAGCTCTCCTTCGAACACCAACTTTTGATTTCGTTTAGAGCAGGTTGCTTGAGACTAGACAGATTGTCTGGCCATGCTTGGCCATAATTATTGTAACAACTAGGTCATTTGCGTAACCTTGCGTTGTATAACTAGAATCATGCAACTTAGTAAGGAGGTCCCCAACTCACGACCAGAGACCACAGCAGGGGCGATAGTACCTCCCTTGAGGGCACCCCTTTACTGCTGTCACAGTTGCAGATTCTCCCATATTACTAGCTGTGATGATTCTGGTATTTAGCATTGACTGAATCCATTGTATTAATGATGTTTCAATGCTCCTCTTTATACTAGTGCTCTTTTTATGGATTCATATGCGGAATTATCGAATGATCCCTCTATGTCAATGAAGGCGCAAGCGCAATCTATTTCTATTGATGTTTGTGAAGCGGTTTCCTAGTTAAAGTTTCGCTTCATATGTAGTAATCTACTAGTCTCTCCATTGTTTTTAGGAGAAAAGAGGTGAGACGTATAGGGCGATAAGACTCCGTAGGACGTTTCCCCGTCTTTGGTATAAATACCACTTTTGCGTCCTTCCAAGTTTTTGAAATGTGACCTAGCACAAGGCTTGCTATGAAAAGCCGTTATAGTTGTGACTATATTTGCATGAAGCCTTTTTTGTGTAAAACACGACAAATTCCGTCCTTGCTTGGCGATTTAAAAGGTTTGAAGCTTTTAACGGCCCATTCGATTTTGTTTTTTGTAAAGATTTGTTGGATCTGTTGAGGTCCTTTGCCGGCTGGATGCTTTCCGGTTTACCTTCTAGTACTTACTTGTTGAGAGCCAGGAAATGAGTCTTTAAAAGCTCTCTAATAGTTTCATAGTAATCAAAGTATCCTACTAGTACTAATACAAAATATGTACTGAGAAATGCGATTCTCGATAGGATTACCGGTCCTCAAATACAAAAGTACCGTATACCGGGGTTATTCCGGACGATTTTTTCAGTTTTTTAGCTATATTTTGACAACTGTTGAAACTAGCTTTTACCAATAATATAATTTTGATAGGTCTCTATACAAGCTTTAAATTTTATAAAAGAAAGTTTACCCTCCTCTCTTGGGGGAGGGATTTTTTAATTTTAAAGGGCTGTCCAGAATAACCCCATAAAGCGGGGATATTCTAGACACTATGGAAATAACGCTACTATTAAAGTTAATTCTCTTACAGGGCTTCTCTGGACAAATAATTTTTTTTATATATATATTTTTATAAACGAAACATATTTTTTCAAATAAAAAACAGTGTTTATTTCAGAAAAAATACATAAGTATCCTAATAATAATAATACAAACATTGGTAACTAAGTCAAAAACATTATTTAAACAATGTTTAAAACTAATAGGAACTTGGGTTACCTAACGTGTAAAAAATAATACTTTAATACCTAATACAAAACTTGCTAAAAAACTAAAAAAGAAATTATTGCCAATTAAAGGCTGATAAATCGTCGTCAGGAAATTTATAAAACAGTCTTTTTCCTGTTCCAGTTGTTTTCGGTTTTCTCAGTTTTTTTTAAATCACATCATCTCCAACATTATCTTTATCTTCTTCTGAGGATTTAATAAAAGAGTCAGATTTAGTGGATTTTTTTAGGAACTCCACCTCATAAGGGGTATCATAGGTGTCCCAAAAGCCAACAATTTTTCCAATAAAGTGACACGGAATACTCTTTCTTGTGTATTCAACAACCACCCAGTCATTTACGGAAAAATTTTTCAGCTCTATGTTTTCTTTAAAATTTATTAATGGAATTTCGTCGTCGCTGCTGTCTGATACATGCTGCTCTGGTCTATTTTGATATTGTGAAAAAGTTGGTAGATCACTGCCAAAACTCTCCGGACTTTCGCCACCTTCATTGGGTTTGAATGAACTGTCCGATTCTTCATCAGTGGATGGTGGCATCATAACTTTTGCTTTTTTGGCTGGGTTTTTTGGTTTAGCGAACTTTTTTCGTTTTTGAACTTTTGAAGATACCGGCGTAATGTCTTCAGCTGATACGCTTTTGCCAGGTTATACGGCGATTTTTTTTCTCCTCTGTTTTTGCTGGTCCTGTGAAGCGGAATCGTAGCGCATTTCTTTGAGCATATCTACGACAGCTTCCGAAATTATACGAGCTGGCGAACCAGTCTCGTTTTGCTCAGGAGGTAATCTTTCCTTTGGTTCGGATGGATTAAAAGGAGAGGCCAGTCTTGCGAAAACCAGAAATTAGATTTTGCGAGGCCGATTGATTTTCGTCTAGTTTATTCCTAAGTTGTTTTAGTAGCTTAGGAAATACATCTTTAGACAAAGATGCCATTTTTCGCCCCTCTGTTTTTTTCCAGTGCGTAAGTATTTGCCTCCAATATTTTTTAAGAGGGGCGTAAAATGCCACATCCAGAGGCTGCATCAGGTGGGTGGAGTTGCTGGGCAGACATACAAAAGCAATATCCATTTCTTGACACTTCTTCAGCACCTCTGATGAGAAATGCGATGACAAATTGTCCCCAACTATAATCTGTAAGAAATAAGACGCAGTTTTAAAAAAATAAAGCAACAAGCATACAGACCTTTTTTCCTTCCTTTTTTCTAAAAAATGGAACAACAATTGTAAAGAACCAGTCCTCGAAGCAGGCGGCATCGAACCACCCACTCTTCGAACGGTTGTATCGTGCTCCACCCGGACCTCCCTGTGTCCAACTGTCCCACATATGGTCTGCCTTATAAACCGTGTATTCTGGTAGAAGCTGTCCATCTGCGGTCCCAGCGAACATTAAACTAATTGCAGTTTTTGTCGAATTTACTACCCGTTCCGGGTACTTGCAGCCTCTTTTAAAAATAAATTTTTTCGCACCAGGATTATCAGTTAAATTGGTCTCATCATAGTTGAGAATTAGGGAAGGATCTATGCCCTTAAACACATCTTTAGCATTATTAAAAAATACATCCAAGTTTTCCCTATTCACTTTTGCTCGTTTTGTGGATATATTTGCTGACAGGCGGTTGGAGATTCTGCCTCTGTGCCGTTTTAAAAAGTTTGAACCCCAATCGGGGCCAGGAGTGTTGTTTGTGAATCTGCGTTCGACGCGCCCCATTTTATCCAGGAATGACTTAACCAGCAGGCGTAAGTCTAACAGATCAAAAGGAAAACCCCAGGCGGATAATGTGTTCAAATGATCAATGATCAGGGTTTCTTCCTCCATTGTCAAAGCGCATGGCCTTCCTGCTACTCTAAACGTATTCTTGTTAGAAGCTCTTAAATAGAGAGTAGATCGAGGAACTTTATATCTTGTTGCTGCCTCTCTGTAAGTTAAATTCCCACACTGAATCTCTCTTAGGGCGTCCTGCATGTTTGTTTCGGTGTAGCTATTATACGGCGTATAGTTTTGGCCGTTGCGACTGTGATGAAGAGTCTTTTTGTACTCTCGAACCATTTTTCCACTGAAAAATTAAAAAAAAACTTTAAGTAAGGGGCTATTCTGGACTACGGGGCAATTCTGGACAGTCAAAAAATGCCTGTCCAGAATGGCCCCGGTTGACAAATATACTTATAACTTTTTTTTGGCTAGAACAAAAAACACAACCTCAAGGGTCAATAATAACAAGCCATGTAACATTTTGTTAAGGTGAAAAACATTACCATTACTTACTTGGAAATGAGTGCAGCACAGAAAGCTTGACCGCTATATTTTTTTAACGGTTTTTCCACGAAATTTTGTTTGCGCGCCAAAAGGTGAAAATGCCCAGCGCGGACCTTCCAACAGTTATCATCTAACTGGCTGAATTTCTCGCGAAAAGTTGTGAAAATCACGCCACCCGCAAGTGCAGGCTTTCGGCGCGGTTGCCACGTTTACCTGAGAAAACGCGTTGTCCAGAATTACCCCGCATGTCCGGATTAACCCCGTTATACGGTAACAAAAGTAATCAAAGTAACGAATACTGTAAATGATTGCTTTATACAAAAGTAACGACTTGTAACGAATACTCGAAAGTAACTATATATAATCAACATCACTATCCAAGAGTTCCTCTTTGATTTTCTGAGTTCTTTGTTGTAATCACTAAGGGCACTTCTGTAGGAGTCCCAGCTACCTGTACATTTTGCCCCATTGAAGAGTTGTCTGACCTTTTTTCTAAGTTTAACCAACTCTTTGTTCCACCAGGGAACATCTCTAGTTTACACAAGTTAACTTAATTAATTATGATTAATTAATTAAATTAATAAATTATACTAATAAATCTCCGATGCTGTTGCAATATTCATTTAATTCTTTCTCGCGCATTTTTAAAATTAATGGTGTCTAGTCTTAAATACATGCACCATAATAAATGTTTGTGAAAATTTCGAAACTAATAGTTGTCAGTCCGTCAGCTAAATGTGTTTTTCTTATTTTACACTAATTGATTGTTCTCTCCAACCAAGCCATCTAATCTAATGTCCATAGTAGAGGTTGTATTATAGTCCCATTTAACGAGAAAATTATTCATTTATATAAAACAATCGCATTCCAATCTATCAAAACCATAAATTTAAATAAATCTGTCAGTTGAGAATGTGCCCGCAACAGAACTGAAAAATCTCCGAGTAGTTCTAGATCAGTGTCCAGTTCCCGTTCTCACGATAGAGAAAGTTACATCGAGATCATTTTGGGGCGAAAGCAAAAAAATCCGATCGATAATGCTAATGAAGTCTCTTTTGTTTGCGAAATCTTCGATATATATGTATCACTAGACGAAGTCTATCTGCAATCTGTATAATCAGTGTGTAAAACATTATGTATTATTCGTGCAATGATTGTGCCCTTCTTCGTCTTTATAGTTCATTTTGAAAATATTTATACCTATGGTTGATACAGTATAAATCCCGATGCACGTCATTATCTACGTCAGAGATCTAAGTTGACATTGTTGCCAAATTACAAAAAATTCCTGAATTCATTTTAAATCAAATATATTACATTATTATTGCAGAAGTGGATTATAAAACAAAACAAAGTAATATTGTTATACACTGTTAAAAGTTCTTTTTGAGTATTGTTTCTGCTGCCTTTATTTATTTGCTTATTAACCAGTCTAAGCGCTCTCTGTTTTTCCAGTTACTATAAGAAAATGATTCAATGCCTGTTTTCCCTCCCTAAGAGGGAACTTAGTTCGTTCTGAATATGAAATCCTCAATAATGAGGCATATTTGATATGAGTAGTTTTAATCTTATTAATATGGTCGAATATCGTATCATTAAAGTTTGCAATTATTTCAATTGATTTTAGAAAGTTTCCATTTTGTTGCTCAGATATCTTGTTCTTTTCACTCCTAAAACTCAAATTTTGGTTAACATTACATCACGTTCAAGATTAAAATGACACAAATTATCCTGCTTTATCATTCAGGTTGAGACCTGAAGTTGTATACTCCTTACTTACTTACTCCGTGGGGTTACAACCCTTCGCGGGTTGCCTCCATTGTTCTCTGCCTTGAGCTACCACCATCCAATTTTCCACACCCATAGTATTCAGTTCTCCTGCTATATTATCTCGCCACTGGAGTCGAGGGCGTCCGAGTGGTCTTCTCTTCCAGTTAAGATTTCCTCCCACACCAGTTTTACTATTCTTTTGTTAGAATGTCTTCTGAGGTGTCCTGTCCATTGTAGTCTTCTGGAATTTATTTCTTTTATGATGTTGGCATCTCTCTATCAGTTCTTATCCTATATTGGCCTGATGCTTCATCCAGCACAGGCCCAAAGATCTTCCTTAGGTTTCTCTTCGTTTGCCTTTGCTATCGTCCACGTTTCGCTTCCATACATCACAACGGGTCATATGATTGTTTTATACACTTGTATCTTCGTACGTCTTGTTAGGTGTTTCGATTTTATAAGGTTTTGGAGGGCAAAAGACATCTAGTGCCGGACAGTATCCTATTGTTTATTTCTTGTGATCCGTTATTGCCTTCAGTTATTGTTGTTTCAAGATACTTAAATTCTCTAACGCGCTCAAAGTTAAAGTCATCCATGGTGATGTTCTGACCGATTTTGTCTCTGCTTCTGAAGTTGTATACCTATATAAAAATTTAAATTTCCCTAAATATACAATACAAATATACTAAATATACAATTACAATTTATTTTCTTAAATTGAAACTTTCTGTTACCTACTAACAACTATAATCATATATTTATGTTTTTATAATTTTTATAATCAGTTGTTCTCAATATACAGGGTGTCCCGAAAAGATTGGTCATAAATTATACCACACATTTTGGGGTCAAAAATAGTTCGATTGAACCTAACTTACCTTAATACAAATGTGCTCATAAAAAAAGTTAAAGCCCTTTGAAGTTACAAAATGAAAATCGATTTTTTTCAATATATTCAAAACTATTAGAGATTTTTTATTGAAAATGAACATGCGGAACATCTTAAAACAGGAACATCTTAAAACAAAATTATAGTGAAATTTGTCAACCCCATAAAAATTTTATGGGGGTTTTGTTCCCTTAAACCCCCCCAAACTTTTGTGTACGTTCCAATTAATTCATTATTGTGGTACCATTAGTGAAACACAACGTTTCTAAAACTTTTTTGCCTCTTGGTATTTTTTAGATAAGCCAGTTTTTATCGAGATGCGGCTTCTTTTTTAATATGTTTACATAAAATTTTTATGGGGGTTTTGTTCCTTTAAACCCCCCAAATATTTGTGTACGTTCCAATTAAACTATTATTGTGGTACCATTAGGTAAACACAGTGTTTTTAAAACTTTTTGCCTCTTAGTCTTTTTTTGATAAGTCACCTTTTATCGAGATGTGGCTTCTTTTTCAAAATATACCTAATAATGTAAATTATAAATAAATTTTCAATTATTAACAGCTCTCCATAATCGTACTTAACCATATACAAATATGTGGTGGATTCGACAAATATTCAAAATATCTCGATAAACACTGGCTTATCGAAAAAGTACTAAGAAGCAAAAAAGTTTTAAAAATAATGTGTTTACCTAATGGTGCAACAATAATAATTTAATTGGAACATACACAAAAGTTTGGGGGGGGGGGGGGGGTTTAAGGGAACAAAACCCCCATAAAATTTTTATGGGGCGCACAAATTTCACTTTAATTTTTTTTTTAAGATGTTGCTACTATGAGAATGTCACATGTCCATTTTCAATAAAAAATCTCTAAGAGTTTTCGATATATGAAAAAAAAATCGATTTTCAGTTTGTAACTTCAAAGGGCTGTAACTTTTTTTGTGTGCACTATTGTATATAGGTAAGTGAGGTTCAATCAACCTATTTTTGACCCCAGAATCTGTGGTATAATTTATGACCAATCTTTTCAGAACACCCTGTATAGGGCGGCTCGCGCCGTCCCCTTGTTTTTTCCGCCCGGGTGCTTCGCACCCCTTACACCACCGGGTCGGAACGGGCCTGATTTACTTCATTGTTTTGAAAAACATTTGGTGTAGACAATAATGGATCCTCTACTAACTTCCTACAGGAAACTCCAAAATAGATACATTCAAATGCTATTTTTAATCGCTTCAACAAGATGCTTATTTGAAGATTTATCGAAAATTTGGGAATGGTGGATGCATTAATTATGTAACAATCGTCTAACTCTCCCAAGGACAAATATACATAATAAATTATTCAAATTTTTTTTCCGCAGGTAGATGATATCCAGTGGCGTAACCAAAAATAAAACTAATGAAAAATTTCTTGACTAATGCTGTTCATTTTTAAATCTAATCTAATCAGCAATAACGCTATAATTCCCTGTGCACATTTAGATACCTATAGACTTTATACTTTTCCTTTCATTATTTCCTCTTCTAAGTTCTAAGCAAAATGAATAAGCTCTTACTGAGCTGAAAACAGACTCTTGACTCTTGTGACGGCTTTTATATTTCTACTGTATATTTGTATGGAATTTAAAAATTAATATTGAAAAAAACGGTTTTATGGCTATTTTTAAAAATAGAGAATACAATGTTTATTAAAATATTAGATTATCTTTCACTACTGAATTAATTTCTACATGCTAGGGACTGAAACTATTCACTTTTATGAACAAAATATTTGATTTATTGATTGATATTTGGTTATTATATGATTTATTATGTATATAGTAGTAAAATTTCCACGTCAGTAGTTTTAACTGGGTTTCTAGGGTCCCATCAATAATAAAAAGAGTACTTATAACAGAAATTTTTATTAAAATATAAGCTATAATTGCATTGCATTATAAAAGTAGGGGAGGGAAGAAAGTATGCTAAATTTGCAGTTACTCGAGCGTTATGGGGACCTATTGGGTTGTAAAGAGTAGGTCCTAAAACCAAAAAAAGTCAAGTTAAGTTTCCCATAATAATTTTCCATTTCCAACAATCATTTTTCTCGATTATAGCGCCATCTATCCATAATTCGAAAAAATGTGTCGAATAAAGGTTGCTTATTTTTACGTAGAGAATCCAAATCTGCAATAAAAAATTGGGGCTCCTATTTAAGATTTTTAAGTAAACCCGCACCCCACCTCCGTGGAGGGTCGTGTTTGGTGCCATTCGATAGATTTTTCAAAAATATTGAATACGTATATTTTGCAGATTTTCGATCTGATGTTTATTTCGCAAAATATGGCGGAGTTCGTATTTAAAATTTTAAATTTACCCCCCACCCTTATCCATGGGGGTCTTGTTTGATACCATTCGATAGATTTCGCGAAATATTCGCTTTTTTTGTGATTCACCCATTTCCTTACGCCCCGCTCAAATCGTCAGATCGTTGAAATATACACTCTTTTGCATGTACTTAACTTACCTTGTCTTAATCTGACGATTTCGAGTTTTTCTAAGGATAGATTTTTCGGACACCCCTTAACGAACTCTCCATGTATTAAGCGCCAATATATGGAGGGATACATTTACAGGGTACAGGGTTTCTCCATATGTGATAATCTGACGCGCTCGAGTATGTAACTGCAAAAATTCCCTCTTGGGCTCCCCTACCATAAGTTGAATTTCAAAAAAACAGTTTTCGTATAAAGGTACATTGCATCTAACACAAGTTTTTGTACGGCTTTCTTTTTTCTTTTGGGAACAACTGAAACATCTTCTTGTGTTGTAGGTGATCTATAATATTATAAGTTTTTGCATTTTTGTGTACCTATCTGAATGATCAGTGATTCTTCTTTTAATTTTGGCTTTGGATCTCTAAAATCATATCAACTGCTCAGCTAAACGTGCTAAATAATTAGGAAGGGGAACTTTCTTTCTTTGATTCTGAATTTCCGAAAAAAATTTCTTTTTATATAATCGAAAATATTATCTACATGGATTTTCTGTCTAAATCATAGGTGGTTATCTTTTGATATCAACTCGTCCCATATATTTATTGTAATATTGTAAAATACAGTAGGTTCAGGGCAATTAAAAGTTCACTTTTTTGCCTATTTTTTTTTGTATGTACCTACCTACGACTGGAAATTCGACATTATTCCATGATATACTCTCTCCAAGAGTCCCATATATTGGTGTGATTTCTTTACTGGAGTAAATTTTAAAGTCGTATACTATATAATCAGTCATGGAATTGCATCATTGCCGTAGTTTGATACCGCTCTTGATTGTTTTGTTAAGTATGGATTGTTAGGATTGTTTGAAAGATGACGGACTTTGAATTTTACCATCATCTCAATCGATTGGTAAGAAAATTCTGACCTTGCCTTTTAAAATCGTGTTTTTAAACAGCTTACGACATCTTCTAAATAGTCCATTTTAGAAATATTTTTAGTACTGTTAGTACTTTCCTCTTCTTTCTTCGTCGCTAATTCGAATTCCTCCTTTACTTCCGTCTTCACTTTTTCGCTACGCAAACGATAGCAAATTAGGTACCCTCGAATTAAACATTGAAGATAACCAGACAGGTAGCAAAATTTTGGAAAGCACAGGTAGAAATAAACAAAAAATGGTTAAAGGAAACATGGAAAAGAAAGTGAAAGAGAAGAAAAATTGCAAAAAAACAGAAATTGCCTCTTCCACATAAGCGTGTAGATTATGCTCGTGTAATTAGATAAAATTGAATAATGGCCAAAAAATATCGCCCTGACTAGTTCTTATGAATATTATATTTATTCTCACATTTTTTTATTTCTTTGCTCTCTTACAATCATTCTACAAGTAGTTTTCCCCCTCGAAAAATATTAATGTTGAATAGGTGTATTACACTGCATTTCGCGTATTACTTACCTTAAACAAAACCCCTTGTGGATATTGACTTCCTTGAAATTCTGTTACACTATCCGAATGGAAACAGGTGTATCCTGTTTCCCTGCGAGTCACACACCACTGGCGCCCCTGAAGCACCTGTTCCCACCAACCGTCGGTCGTCCTTTCAAGCTAGACTGTTTAATAGACAGGAAATTAGTAATTCAACAGGAAACACTTTAATATTCTATCTAAGGGGTCATTTTTAGAAGGAATGACATCACTGTCTATAAACAGAAAGGCCGTCCTATTGTTGTGTATTCTAGTTAGGTTATAAATAATAATATATAGAAATCAGATAACAATCGAGTGTGTTGTAGTGTACCTATGTTGGATGTAGAATAAATTGTGTATTAAAATTTTTTATTGAAAATCCTTCATAAAAGGTATATAATTTTATTAAAATCCCTTCAAGGGCTACATCAAATCACAGAACGTCATCAGTGCTAGTACAGGTTAATCACAAGCTGAGCCACCGAAAATACCTGGGTATAAATCCTTTAAATTGTATGAAAATGTGTTTAATTTCCATTGCAAATTAAAATTTAAAACGATGGATAACATTACTAAACGTGTACTTTTGGGACCGCTTGACTCCCCCACACCACGTGGGTTGCTGATCAGGTGGATCTGTACATATGTCCATACGTTAAGAATTGTGAATGGCAACTGAACATTATTTTTGATTGATGGCATTATTCACATAGTCCAAGTATGTAATGAAGCTTAAAATAGGACAAAACCTCGCAATTTTTACAGAATGGATCGATTTGCTTGAAAATTTGAGAATAAGTAGTGGATAGTCCAAGGATTAAAATCTATATTATGCCGAAAGGCGCTTTTACCATGGGGGTGGTTACCGCCCCATCTGGGGGTGGACATTTTTTATTATATTTTGACCGCAAAAGTTGGTAAAAACATTCATTCTAAGCAAAAAACGTTCTATAATTTTTTTTATAAAATTAATAGTTTTCGATTTATTCGCTATCGAAAGTGTTAATTTTATATCGAAAAAATCAATGTTTTAATCAGTTTTCTGCTAATAACTCAAAAAGTTTTCGTTTTATCAAAACAACTTTACTTAACAAAAATGTACCTTTTGAAAAAATTAACAAAACGGTTTTTTTTTAATTTCTTTAAGACCAATAGTAATCGAGCTATACTTTATTATATGTAAGCTCTCCTTCGTCAAATTCTAAATATTGTAGTTTCAAAGTCAAAAGACGGGAAAACTGTGCATTTTTAGAGGATAACTTGTTGAAACTAGTTTAAAGTATTTAAAAAGGTCTATCTCCAGAAATAAAAAAATAGTCTCTAGCTCAAAAATTAAGTGACTTATAATAAAAAGAAAGTCAGTCTTTATTTTTTTCGAAAAAGTGATCGGAAACTTCTCTCTACTCACCACCCTGATTAAAATTAGTCATTGATCTTGTTTGGTCTTCTTTATATATTTATTATTAATAGGTTCTAGATGTTTAACCGGCTTAGAATGATTAGTTTTTAGAAAAATGGAGTTAACAGCGAATAACGAATTTTTGTATTTTGGTAAAAAATGCTGTTTAAATAATATAAATGCTTTGGTAAATAATTAAAACTTGTACAATAATAACATGCAAAAACCACCTTTACCAACCCTTTCAAAGTCACCTCTTTTTGCGACTGAGGATTTTAAAAGGAACTTTCTACGATAAAAAATAAAAAAGTTAAATTAGGGTTAAAAAATCAATATATTTTCTTGAAAAAAAAAAGGAGGAATCCAATTGGAAGCATAATAATGTAAGTTAACGGTGTTTTTAGTCATTGGCCCTATTTATGCTTCTTTATTTATATATTATTAATAGATTCCAAAGTTTGACTGACTTAAATGATTAGTTTTTTAAAAACTGGAGTTAAAAGCGAATAATGAATTTTTGTAGTTTGGTAAAAAATGCCATTTTCTTCAGAATAGAAAGATTAGCATTAGAGATACGAAAAAAATGTTTAAATATGAAATTGTAGGTTATTTAATTCCCAAGAATTGGGTTTGAAAAAAATTTTTCTACGCCAAATATTAAGTAAATCGTAAATGAATATAATATCGAAAAACATTGATTTTTTCGATATAAAACTAACACTTTCAATAGCGGATAAATCGAAAACTATTAATTTTATCAAAAAAATGTATAGGACATTTTTTGTCGACTAAGTCATTTATCGACTTTTGCGGTCAAAATATAATAAAAAATTTCCATCCCCGAGGTGGGGTGGCAACCACCCCCATGGTAAAAGCGCCTTTCGGCATAATATAGATTTTGATCCTTGGACCGTCCACTACTTATTCTCAAATTTTCAAGCAAATCAATCCATTCTGTAAAAATTGCGAGGTGAAAAGCTTCGGTTCCTGGGCTAACAATATTTTTGTGATTAATGGTATACAGGGAAAGTTCTTTCCTTGTGAATTTTGTAAATTGTATTTAGTCGATTTCAGGATTGTTGTATGTATACCAGGTTCACAATTATAGTGCCTAGACTTATACATGATTATGGTAAACTGTCAACCAAGCAATAAGCACAGCGGGGGTTTAAGAAGCTTTGAACTTTTAAAAGGGTCGTGCTGAGTCCAAATTCGTACAAAGACTGTACGAATTTTATGCGAAATATCCCGTATTTATTTAGGAATTAAGGGAGGAGGGTAAGGGTTGAAATTAAAATTTGAAGCACATTTTTGTGAATTTTTTTTTGAAACTATGGTAAAATTATTTTATTTTTAAACTCAATAATTATATTCAGTACAATTCAAAAAAGTTCAAGTCAAAATATTGAAAAATAATCCAACGGTGGCAAATTTTTACAGATATCAAAAACGGATTTTGCGGTGGACATCAGAAATCGTCATTAGATCATGTGAAATAAAAAATTCAAAAAGATTTTATTAGCCTATGAGTTTCTCGAGGTAACGCTGTCCAATTGTTTTAACGATTGTTTAAGCGCGCTGGCACAAAGCTGCTGCAAGTCTACTTTATATTCAATAATATCTTATATTTCCGGTAATTTTGATCCGATCAATCTAAAATTTTCAAAGAATATTCTTGAAGTTATGTACTCTTATTTAAAATAATAAAAGAAATCGAAAATTTCAAAATATATACCGCAATCTCCCCCCTTAAGTCGGTCCTGATAACTTACATTTCAACAATGAAAGATTTATAAGGGAGGATTATTTTTATTACTTTACAGTCATTTTTTAAGAGGCCATCAGGATAATAAAGGCACTTAGTGGAGTCACTGAAGGTTTTCACCTCCGATTTCGTTGAACGTCTATCGATTTTCATGAAAATTGGTGCGTAATTAGAGGATAACTCAAGGAACAAAGGTGATATAATGCCAACTTGCGCTTTTACCCTGGGGGTGGATGCCACCCCTTCTCGAGGGTGAAAATTATTTTATTAAAAATAATATCATAAGCCGATAGAGGGACAAATTATAAGCAAAATTTGTAATAAGAAGTTAATAATATAAATCAACACTTTTTGAGTTATTACAGACCAAAGATTTTAATTTTTCGTAAAAAAAATGCATGTTTTAAATCGGTTTTTCACGTATAACTCAAAAACTATGAGCTTTTACAAAATAGTTATTATTACTGAAATTGATGATAATAAAAAACTGAATACATTCCTCACTTAAAGAACTAAACTAATGTTAGTTCAAAGTGAGTTATTGGCAATTGAATGTGTATTTTTTTCGACTAGTACTCATATCTAAGTATTCAAACTTAAATAACGGGAAAACGATGAAATGTATAAAATATACCTGCTAATCATTTGTCAACGTATTCCGGAATACCTATTATATGAGCTTCAGAACAAGTTAATAGCGTCAAAATTAAGCAAGTTATGATGAAAATAAAAGAACCCTTTCGAATTTTTTAGGAAAAAGTGAAAAATAAAACATACGCCATTTCCACAAAAAATTAAAATTTATAATAATCCTTACAATAACTTTTTTATATTAGCATAAGTAATGATTTCAATCATTTTGACCGGTTAAGAATGCATATTTTTGAAAAAAAGATATAATTTAAAAAAATCATAATTTTTAAAACTATTGCAATTTTCATATTCTTTTAACTCCAAAAATACTCAATACATATACGTAAAAAATGATAAATACAAAAATTTTGTTTATTCTGTGTCAAATATTTTACCTGTTTTACTATTTCCATAGGGTAATAAATAACCGAACTAGAAACGTTTAAATCTTAAATTTTGCTGCGAAAACCATGCAACCGGGGCCATTTAACCTTTTATTTTTAAAAAAGTGAGGGGTCTAAAAGATTAAATTCAACGTGGTTAAATAGCCCTTGGAATTATCTTCCAAACGGTTTTTACATAAACCTGATATCTTAAAAATAAACGGAGTTATTAAAAAAAAAACAATAACATTTTTTGGAAAAATTAAAAAAATAAATTTTGAAAAAGTTTTGGTGCATACATTTTAATGCTATCAATATGTTCGGGGCTCATTTAAGAGATATTTTTAAGTATTTTGACAAATGTTTAATATGTTTATGTTATAAAATGCATCATTTTCCCGTTATTTCAGCTTGAATACTTAGATTTTTTTACTCGCTGAAAAAAAATATAATATATTTAATTAACTATAACTCACTTTTAGTTAACACTAAAAGGTTTTTCTAGTAAATAATTTATTTAATTTTTTATTAGCTTCAATTTTGGTAATATTAACTTTTTTGCAAAAACTTATAGTGTTTGAGTTATTGATGAAAAATCGGTTAAAAACATGCATTTTTCTCAAGAAAAATTGAAATCTTTGATCTTCAATAACTCAAAAAGTTTTGATTTATTCTAATATCTTTATATAACAAATTTTGCTTAGAATTTGTCCCTCTATCTAAATAACCCTCATTAATTATGGGGTTATTTTCAATAAAATAATTTTCACCCCCGAGATGGGGTGGCATCCACCCCCAGGGTAAAAGCGCAAGTTGGCACCATGTCACCTTTGTTCCTTGAGATATCCTCTAACCACTCACCAATTTTCATGCAAATCTATGGAGGTTCAACGAAATCGGAGGTAATTGCTCATATCCACCTCCAGTGACTGCACTATTTGTGAACCTTCTACACATGTCATCCTAGCAAATAAATAAATCCAAATTTGAGCTTAAAACTGACCAATATTTTTTGATTCTGCGAGAAGTCAGTGGAAATGGCAGAACAAATTGTCTACAATTGATAGAAAATTAAAATAGGAAGTGTTGGATGGAATGCTCGAATATAATATGAATTTTACGAAATAAAAGGCAGATATCGAGCGCTGAGTTTTATTTAATCTTGCCCAAGTATACTTTTGCTCCTACAGCATCTTCAGGGATATTTCGTCAAAAAAGGAAGGTATCCTCGAATGTCATTAATTGTCTGTGTGGTGGCAACTTAATTAACAGTTAACAAATACTTAACGTACACTACACGAAGGACAAACAGATAAATTAAGTGCCGGTACTTGGCTACTTCTTCATTTTGAAGATGGAGATACAATATTGTACAATTGTACAATGTACAATTACCCAAGTACCGGAAGTACCCAAGTACCGGCACTCAATTTATCTGTTTGTCCTTCGTGTAGTGTACGTTAAGTATCTGTTAGATAATTTAACTTGCCACCACTCAGACAATTTAATGACACTCGAGGATACCTTCCTTTTTTTGACGAAATGCTCCTGAAGATGCTCTAGGAGCGAAAGTATAATTGGGCAAGATTAAATAAAACTGAGTGCACGATATCTGCCTTTTATTTCGTAAAATTGATACAATAGCTCTCTATAGAGCCTGATCAGGTAACAACTCGATCTTTTGCTATAAGACATATTATGTAGATCTGTAATCTGTATCCTAGTTTCGGAGATGGCCAACTCCATTTTTTTGAAAATTCAGATATTGACTGATTCTTGTGTAAAATAACATGGGGAATCCAAATCTAAAGAGTTTTGGTGTCAAAAATGGCCAGAACAATTTTAAAACTGCGTTTGAATAATACCCTTGGTTACAAAATCGGCCGGCTCTGAAATATGTTGGTGACAAAAACAGCCATCTCCACAAAGCACCAATCAGATCAGATGGCTTCATTCTGTCACGTGACCTCACCGCCTCAGGTGAAACAGTGTTGAAGTCATGGAAGTCAACCAAGTTGTAGTGGATTTTTAATTCAGAATTGTTGTAAGATTCGGATATTGTCTACCGATCAAGCAAGTTCCAAAGAACTTTTGTTGTTATTTTATTGATCGGAATTTTAAATTTTATTGACAAATATTGTATTAGCTCAATAAATTATCTATGAATATTTTTAACACATATTTCAACTTTGTTTATTTTCACCAAAAAAATCTTTAGTATTTAGCAAGCCCTAATGCATTGTGACTGATATTTTACTGCTGACTTAAGATATCCGCGACACCATCAGCAATATTTTTGGTGACAAAAACGACTATCTCCACATGTTGGTTACAAACACGGCCAACTCCATATTTCAACGTTAAATATCCCTTTAACTACAGTAAAAAGCAATATTATTATTCCAAGATGCTCTGGAAATAATTATTAATCAACAAAAAAAAATCAACAGTACCAATTGTGTGGAAGTAGTTTAAACAGTCTTTTACCTATACTGAAAATTTTGCTAAATGGAGTTGGCCATCTTTGAAACCAGGCTACAGAGATGTTTCCGGAAACAAAAGATCTTTCCGGTCACACTGTGGGCAGGTCTTTAAGGGGTAACCACCTTTTTGAAATATAAAATCTACATTGTAAACATAAACAAATACTGAAAATATTTTTGACCTATCGTTTTGTTTTGTTTCAGATTTCACAATGTACGTAGGACACAAGTGATGATAGTGCCTTTTTGTTTACTGTTTGATAATGCAGTTGCGAAGCGACTCCATGGAATCCCCAGATGAAAATCGTGAGTACCTTAACATAAATAACATAAATAGAACACTCACGGACAAAAATATTGCATATTTTGAAATTAACATGTGAAATAAATTTTTTTGTGTTGCCTGATTGTTTTCAACACTGATTAATAATGCTAATTTTCTTTATACCGAATACAGGGTGAGTCAGAACGCAAGTACATTATTTTCTCAGTAATTTTAAATAGAACACCCTATATTTTATATCACTATTGAAAAGTACCATTACCATACTTATATTTTTATGTAACATTCCCTATGTCTAAATTTATTAGTTGTCGAGATATTTTCATTTTTCAGAGCAAATTATTAATAAGTGTCTAAATTTTTCCAAATTTTAAGTAAGCCATGACTGAGTGGTCGAAAACTAGCAGTTCATCGTGATAAAACTGTTATTGTCTTATTAAATAGTTGAGATGAATTTTACTGTTGAGGAAATGGTAGGTAAATCTGGCCTGATATTGGGGGAGTGCAATAAAAATGCATTATTATCAATAAGAATTTATCATGAGCGGTTCCCTGGAAGACGACAACCTACAAAAGTAATTTTTGAAAGATTGAATAATCGGTTTAACCGCACTGGTTAAGTTAGGTATGAAAAACACAAACGAACAAAAAGTACTATAACAGAGGAAAACGAAATAGATGTGTTGCTGGCAGTTACTGAAGATCCACATACAAGTAATCGAAATATTTCCAAAGAAAACCAACAAACTTACTACTCTGTGCAAAAAATTCTTGCAAAAAAACAGAATGCACCCTTACCACATTCAAATGCACCAAGAATTAATTCAGGAAGATTTTGAAAAGAGAATATTATTTTGTGAATGGGCCTTAGATAAAATCAATCAACAGATAGATTTCTTGGATAATGTACGATTTGGAGATGAAGCTACGTTTCATAAAAACGGTTCAGTCAGCTTACTTATAATTTGGAAACATTTAGACACCTAATTAATAATTTGCTCTGAAAAATGAAAATATCTCGAAAACTAATAAATTTAGACACAGGGAATATTATATAAAAAATAAAGTACGGTAATGGTACTTTTCAATAGTGATATAAAATACAGGGTGTTTCATTTAAAATTACTGAGAAAATGATGTACTTGCGTTTTGACTCACCCTGTATTTGATATAAAGAAAATTAGCAGCATCAATCATTTTTGAAAATTTTGACAACCAATAAAAAAATATGGCACCAATAAACCATTTCTGTTGTGCTTATTTTTATTTATACAGAATGTTGAACTTGTTACGATTTTCATATAAAATTGGTTATAACTTTGTACATACCCTATATAACATAACAACCTTTATATTTTTGTGATGGGGCAGTTAAGGAGATTTCAAATATAAAATAAAATAGAGGGTGTTCCATTAAAAAAAACATAAGTTTGGTCTGCCACTAGGTTATCGAACACCCTGTAACATTCTAACTAATTTTGTAATATGAATCTCAAAGTTGTCTACAATTTTTGTTATTAACTTTTATTGCTATCTATTACTATAGCGGATCTATTGAGTTTTACCCCACTAATCAAACACCCTGTACAGAAGAAGATATAGAATATGATAGAAAAGATATCGAGAATATTAAAGTATATCTCTATATGTATAGAGATATGCTTTGATCTTCTCATCTTTCCATATTTCGTATTTGCTTTGGTAATTCCAGCTTTTATTTATGGGACCATCTTTACCATTTCCTCTAATTTTTGCGATGCAGGTATTTAAATAATTCTCGCATCCTTTCGTATCTATATTTTGCAGTCTTATTTGTAATAATTGTAGGTCTGTAATCAATTTAACATGATTTTAGTAGGTACTTATCTTTAAATTTTCATTTACCGCGCATCTACAGCTACTTGTGCTTAATAGTTTCTTCCTTTCTCGTCTTACGTTCTGTTATCGCCTTTTTCTAAAATTAACGACATTCTCACCATTTGAATATTTCGTGTGAAACTCAGTCTTTGGGAAAATGATTTTATAATTATTTCTACTGTTGGCTTCAGGTCAAAGACAGATCCGCACTTTGGAATGTTGAAACTACCTACTGGAAAAAATAGTTGGCAAATGTAATATCGCTTTTGCAGGAAAAAGTTAACAGTAGACCAGATATTTGTTATACGACAGATCCTCGAAACAACAAGTGACTGCAACATCGACACAAACCATTTTCACAATTTCACAATAATATGAATCGAGAAATTCTAATCCAAGCGATGGCATGATTAAGTATTTAAAATACCTACACAACTAATAATATGGTCAAAGAAACACTAAAGGTGGAAAGTAGAATCTGGATATAAAACGAAATATTAAAACGAATATGTCAAGAAGGGACTATGACAGTATCTTGTCATGCATACTACTCAATTTGACCCTTGAGAAAATATTAAGAGACTAGACAGTCAATATTCGAAGATCGATAATTAACAAAACCATGCAAGTGCAAACCTTTGCAGATGATGTCGACATACTCGCAAGAAAGGGCCCGTTGTTCACTGATCATTATCAAATAGGTAGTTAATTACTGTCACCAACTGCCAATGTCAACTTGGGTTGCTGAAAACATAATTGATTACAATTATGAGATTACAGTAAAACCTCCGTTAACCGAAACCTTTTTAACCGAAACATCGTTTAACCGAAATGGCTGACAGTTTCAATAATTTCGTCAATAAACAGTAAATTAAAAAAAAAAGCAATAAAATTAAGGAAAATGAACATGTTTGGAGTGTTTTTTAAGAAATCTTCTATTTTCTGTTGTATTTTCCTTCCTATTTTCCTGACAACGATGTTTTGCAGCTATATCTCTTCAATACTATGTAATTTGATACAAGAAGAATACAAAAAACAATGTTATTTTTAACCGAAATTCTTGTTATCCGAAACGGTCTCCCCCCCCCCAATTATTTCGGTTAACGGAGGTTTTACTGTAATTGATTAGTTAATAGTTATGTTAATTAATAATTAATTAATCAATCAATTATGTTAATTATGATAATGATAATTAACATAATTGATTACAATCAACTAATTGGCGTACGAACAACGGATTTTGTTATTTGATGGTTGTTAAGGGGACTTGATTATAATCAACTTCTTGATTAGCGTTCGAACAACCGGCCCTAAGGGAGACATGATAGATGCATTTAATCAGATATACCAAGCTGTACAAAACAGTGGCTTGAAACTAAATAAGGAAAAACAAAATACATTCATGCAAGTAAAACTACAGCAAGGAAATAAGCAACTATTACAGAACGCACAGCAGAAGAATACAGCATTGAAAATTTGAAAAACATTGCACATTTGTGACAACGACTTTGTGAGGAAATGAGGATACGAATATTCATCGCCAATAAAAACTACCATGGTCAAATTAAAGAACTAATTTAACTAATTAAACTAGTTTTGTTGGTTTTTCTCTTCCTGATGTCTTCAATTGTGCTGGTACTTTTGTGCTCACATTGTTTTGCTCACAACGAAAATCTAACGCCGTTTGTTATTTTTGGTATATATGTAGCTCCAATTATACGTACAATACATACTTCCAAATCGTTCCTAATAATTGTTGAATCGAGATCGCCTTGAAAGGCATTCACACTATGCTAAATATCCAATTCACAGAAATCTTAATGGCAGAGAAAGCTGTTCATACCTATGATAATACTAAGTGTTTATTTGATGAGCGTCATTTAGTGTACGTACGTGCCTTCATAATGTAGCTGGGTGATAAAACTTAAAAAGGAAATTAGTATACATGAATTAGTTCTGTGTCGACGTGTAAAAAGCTAATGTGAATGCAAGTGATGTTGCCACTTTCAATCGCAAATTAAAAATACCTTCGTCTGTCTGTGTTTTCTTCTTTTGTCGGTGTGGGTATACTCGAACCGACATTCACTTGGCAAAAAGGTATGATTAAGTAATAAATCATCATTAAATCTGGTAGATTCATCAAGGCTGTACAAGTTTCACAAAATCAACTAAAACATATTATAAACTTCCACAAACATTTCACAGAATTTAAAAAAGTGGCAGATCTTTCTAAAATATGTTAGAAAAATGGGGAAACAGTTTATACGAGGATGTATTCACAAGTTCTTAGTCTTAGGATGCGGGATATACTCCAGATCACTGAAAATACATACTATACAATGGGGTATGGGCAAAAATGACAGCGTAGTTCAGACTGAACTGGCTGGTATCTCCATAGCCCCAAAAGAGATAACCCGGAAAGGTATTGCCAGTAAAACCATAATAATCTGCACAGACAGTAGATAAGCGCTACTAACCCTTCTGAATAGACCACGGGTCATATCAGGGCTAGTAATGGATTGTCATGAGTCACTAGCCCAAGCTTCGGATAGTAACAATATTATCCTGAGGTGGGTTTAAGGTAGGGTGACCAAATCATAAACTTGAAAAAACGGGACACATCCAAGGAGCAGTGGCGCACCTAGAATTTTTCTCTGGGGGGAGAGGGTTGGTTGGTCGTCGAATTTTTTTGTATTGTTTGTGGGTTTAACTCCCAAAACCCCCCTGGGTGCGCCACTGCCAAGGAGGGTTTGGAGCGATACCCAAACAGGTAGGGGAAATTAAAACATGATCTTTTAGCTAATTTGGGACCTATAAATCCTTTTCAATTTACTTTTGAATGTGTAATTTACGTACGATCAAGACTGCGAAACAGAAAACTATACCTAAAACTCCGCCAGAATGGCATGGATCAACAATCCGTCAGAACAAAACAGGGAAGAATACAAAATATCGAGAAACAAAGCCAAGTCAACAAATAAAAAGAAGAAAAATGACTGGTTTCGCTGGAGGATATTGAAAAAGACAGAGAAAATTATCAAATACAACAATAATTTTACAAAAAAGTCAAAGCAGCAAAAAATAAGCCCAGCATTAAAACAAGAGGACTAAAAAAGCAAAAGAAGAAAAACCTTGTTTGAGGACAGACAGGTCAGCAACATATGGGAAGAATATTACGAAAAAATGGTATTCACTGTGAATGAAATACACTGCGATGAAGAAGTAAGGCCGTACAAGATAACGATTAAGGAAAAACTTTCACAGAAGATGAAATAACTGTGGAAAAAAATACGGAGGAAGAAAATTACGTGAAGGAATAAACTAACTAATACAACAAATATGAACAAAACAGACTATCAGCCGATTGGAACGCAGGTATTATAGTAGGTACCTATATATAAAAAAGGAGATCTAGAGGAGTGCAAGAATTACAGAGCAATAACTTTATTAAAGAACACATAACACATATTATAACATTCTAGAAAATATACTAAACATAAGACTTAAATCATGCACTGAACGAATATTAGGAAAATACCAGAACAGGTTCAGACCGGGGGAGGTCGACGATTAATTAATTCCATACATACAGTGGAGCAAATAATTCAAAAATCGAGAGAATACAACAGAGAAATGCACCTAATATTCATGGATTTCAAAAGCGCTCTTGATACAACCAACCGGACAAAAATGATGGAGCAGTTAGAGAATGTTGGAATCCCAAAAAAATTAAGACATATGCTAACAGTGAGCCTAAAGAACACCAGAGCAAGGATCAGTTACAACGGAACAACTTCTAAGGAGATTAATGTACACAAAGGCGTGAAACAAGGTGACTCTATCTCTCCTACAGTATTTAATCTGATATTTACAATATCAGATATTGACATAGTCTGTAATCATTAGGATGACAAACTTGCAAACAAAAACATTATTACAGATCAACTTCAAATAGTAACAGATGCAGATGATTCAGTCATCACAGCGAAGACGAAGATAACACTTGCAGTTGGAAAATTACATAAGGAAGCGAAGAGAATAATAGGACAAGAGATAAACCAGCTCACAGCAAAATACATGGCGATAGGGAAAGATGACAAAACTCAGAAATATCTAATAACACAGAACCATAAATTTCAAAACTGTATCCATCTTTAGCTACTTAGGAGTAAAAATAGGGAAAACCGGAAAATAAGAGAGAACAAACGAAAGAATTATGAAGGACAGAAAAACATCTACACGGTAGAAATCTGCTGAGAAGCAAGACTCTAAATATAATATGAACCTATATGTATAAGACCTTAATAAGACTTGGTGTTACATATGGGATGGAAACAACGACGATTAACAAGAAAGAGTCTTCTGAAATTTGAAAGAATAAGAACAATACTGGGCCACAATGTAACAAAAGAGGGAGAAATAAGAATGAACACAAATGCAGACATTGAAGAAAAATTAAAGAGAGAAAATATAGTCAAATACAAAAACTCAACCCAACGCAAATACGGGACATTTATGCGTCCCGAGATACTTTTTCGGGACTCCGGGACAAATCGTTAAAAAACGGGACAATCCCGTTTTTACGGGACGTTTGGTCACCCTAGTTTAAGGACACAATGGAAATAAAGGCAACCAATTAACATCACTGACCAGCTAACTAGGAAGACAGCAAGCGCAGGACTCTTAAGATCTAGTGATATTTTAGGCTGGTCAACTACAACAATCGCGGATATTGCCAAATATGAAATATCACTTATACACATTACACTGTATAAACAGTTTAGATACCTACATCCCGTAGGCACGCCAATGGTGAATATAAAATTCTTAATTGTATGTCAAAAATGAGCAATAACTACCTCTTAAAACCGATTTTAGAGCAATAAATAAATCGTCAGTTTGTAAACAAAAATTCAACATCCCGTATCTCGGAGTATTTACCTACCTTGTTTTGTTCTACGTATATAATGTCAGAAACATAAAGGTAACAATAATTATTACATGTCCTTCAGAATTATGTCACTACTTCTTATTTTAAGAGACCAATTACAGAAGAAACACATCGTAATAGACTAACAGTATATAATGGAGATTGTATATAATGGAGATTCTAAGAATTGCCATTACATATTATGAAAAAACAAATATGTAGTCATCTAAGTGATTAATTGTTTCAAGTTGAAATATCCGTGTGGTTCTAAAATCACAATAATCACAGTATTTCTGATAAAAATATATATTAATCATTAATTTGAATAAGAATCCCAGTCGCTCAGTATAATTTCTATTGTTTATTGATACTTCAATCAGCCACGGTTTGACTAATCACTAATCAGTATATTAATCAATTTTATAAGCACTAGATGTTATCTACTAGCAAAAAGAATCAGATAAGGTTAAAATGTAAGATCTATTTTAAGATCTCGTTTAAAATGAACGTACTTCAGTATCTTTGTTTTTTTTTCTTAACAACTAGATTAGAGTATGGGCAAAAAGTATAGTTAAGTAATTTCGACAGAGTTAATAGAAAAAATCGTACACACAAGCATACTATAGGTACAGGGCAAAAAACATACCATTAGGCTTAGTTTTCTATTATATTTTGTTAATATTTCTATGTTATTATTAATTTATTAATGGTAGGGGAGCAAAGTATGCTAAATTTGCAGTCACTGGAGAGTTATGGGGACCTATTGGCTTGTGATTATTAGGTCCTAAAACCAAAAAAACTTAGGTGAAATTTTCCATTTCAGAGGGGACTTTCCATTTTTTAATTTAATTTTCCATTTCCAACAATAGTTTTTTCCGATTATAGCGCCATCTATCCATAATTCGAAAAAATGTCTCGAATAAAAGTTGCTTATTTTTACGTAATGAATCCAAATCTGCAATAAAAATTTGGGGGTCCCATTTAAGATTTTAAAATAACCCCCCACCCCACCTCCGTGGGGGTCTTGTTTGGTACCATTCGATAGATTTTTCAAAAACACTTTGAAAGTGTATTTGGCCGTTTTTCGATCTGATGTTCATTTTGCGAAATATCGCGGGGTTTATATTTAAAATTTTAAATTTACCCCCACTCCTCTCCGTAGGGGTCATGTTTAGTACCATTCGATAGATTTTTGAAAAATATTGAAGACGCATTTTTTAGTTTTTCGATCTGACGTTCATTTCGCGAAATATTCGCTTTTTTTGTGAAACTTTTTGACCCACCCATTTCCTTACGCCTCGCTCAAATTGTCATATTTTTTAAATATAGGTAGACTCTTTTGCATGTACTTAACTTACCTTATCTTAATCTGACAATTTCGAGTATTTTTAAGGATAGATTTTTTTCCGGCCCCCTTAACGAACTTCCCTGTGTTAAGAACCAATATATGGTAGAGGTACATCTGCAGGGTACCAGGTTTCTCCCCATATGATAATCTGACGGGCTCGAGTAACTGCAAAAATCCCCGCTTGGGCTCCCCTACCATAACGATTCTTTTCCGGCTACTTATCCTATGAGGGTCTGGAGGCGCGTTTTGTAATTGGCTATTCCCATTAGGCCTAGTTCATAGATAATTTCCAGTGAGATAATATTGAGCCTATTTAAAAAGTTGTTTTCCCGTTTTTCAGTTTCTTTGATGATCCAGGCTACGGTTCAGGATCTAATTTAGTATCGGAGGTGGATGTTCTTGTGAACATCCTATTAAGTAGGCTACCACCTTTTGTACATAATTTCATACGGGAATACCAAGCCGGATACAGAAAAAATATGTTATAAAAACTACCGACAGGAAGAAGGCCCTTAAGACGTCCAAGAATGCGATGGAGAGATATAATATGTCAGATTTAAGAAAAATGGGTCTATCCACTGACCCAACTATCATGGACGGCTGTTCCGTGATGAAAGCAAATTGTGCAGCCAATCAAGCCCAAGACCCACCCCGGGTTGTGGGGTTGTAGTGCTACGAGAAGAGAAGAAGAAGCTAACAAAGAAGAAGCTAACGTGGATTGGCCCACGGGCCAATCCGGGTTTGCTCCTATAAATATTTAATTACGCCTATGGGCACGAAAGCTGATGGAGTGGAGACCAAGAGAAGATAAATGAAGTAGAGGAAGGCCGCCTACACGATGGGCAGATGATATCAGGCGGATTAGTAAAAACTGGCAAAAATCAGCACAAAACCGTGAAGTGTGGAAACAATTGAGGGAGACCTATGTCCAGCAGTGGACGTGAATTGGTTGGATGATGATGATGATGGAATTCCCTCTTGACAGTGATCTGAAATATTTCAAAAACTAAATTTATGGTCTTCAGCAAAAATAAAATTAGAGACGCCCAACTGCTTATCTACTATTGATTAAAAAAGTATCTACGAAACTGGTACAGCTTGTGTTCGACTTCATGAAGATACCAAGAAATTTAGAGTAGAACGTGGAATTAGACAGGGTGATACTATCTCCCCGAAATTGTTTACAGCTGTTCTTGAATATATGTTCAAGCAAATGGAAGGAGAGGATAATATGGGAATCAATATAAACGGGGAGGATCTGAACCACCTAAGATTTGTCGATAACATCGTTTTAATATCTAATAGAGTTGATAAAGCTACAAAAATGCTGCACACGCTCTATAAAGTGTCAAAAACAATTGGTCTTAAAATTAACAGCTCAAAGACAAAATTTATGACCAACCTTGTAGTCAGCGATAAAATTCAGATTGAGAGTCATAGCATCGACCAAGTAATAGCTTACAAATATCTAGGGCATGAGATTCGCTTAGGCCGATATAACCAGACAACTGAAATACAAAGAAGGATAGGTCTCACATGGGCTGCCTTCGGTAGATTAAATAACATTTTCAAGTCTAATATTCCAGTTTGTTTAAAAAGAAAGGTTTTTGACCAGTGTGTTTTGCCGGTTCTTACATATGGTGCAGAAACACTAACTCTGACAAAAAGAACAATAAATAAAATAAGAGTTACACAACGCGCTATGGAAAGATCAATGTTAGGTATTACCATCAGAGATAAAGTACCGAACCTAGAAATAAGAAGAAGAAGAAGAACAGGAGTCACGGAGGCAGTTGAAAGAATAGCCATGGCTAAATGGGCTTGGGCAGGACATGTTGCCAGACTGACGGATGACAGATGGACCAAAAAGATTCTGGAATGGCGACCAAGGCAGGAGGCATATCGAAGCAGAGGACGACCACCGACTAGATGGACGGATGATATCAAGCGCATCACCACAAATTGGATGCAAGAAGCTCAAGATAGAAATAGGTGGAAATTTTTACGGGAGGCCTACGTTCAGCAGTGGACAAATATAGGCTAGTTGATGATGAACTGCTTATCAAGAATACACCAGTGGACCGAGTAAAACAGTATACCTATCTTGGAACAATAGTAAATGAACAATGGGATCACTCACAAGAAATAAAATGTAGAATAGAAAAGGCTAGGAGTGCATTCAATAACATGGCCAAACTCTTTAAAAGCCACAACCTTAATCTGGAGATGAAAGTAAGGCTCCTACGATGTTATATCTTCTCAATATTATACTACGGAGTTGAACCCTGGACGCTCACTGAAGCGATGGAGAAAAAACTAGAAGCCTTCGAGTTGTGGTTATACAGACGAATCCTAAGAATATCATGGACGGACAAGATAACCAACGAGACCGTAATACGTAGAATGGTGAAAGAAAGAGAGGTGATGTATACCATTAAAAGGAGAAAGTTAGAATATCTCGGACACATAATGAGAAACGGCACTAAATACAGATTACTGAAGGTTATCCTTCAAGGCAAAGTATTCGGAAAGCGAGGAATTGGGAGAAGAATATCATGGTTAAGAACCTGAGGAAATGGTTCTCCACAACAACAACTTCTAATCTATTTAAAGCATCAGTTAATAAAATAATTATAGCCAGAATGATCGCCAATATTCGAAACGAATAGGCACCAAAAGAAGAAGAAGTATCTGTTGTCTGTTAGTTTCAGGGCCCCCGCAAGGTTGATTGGCGCCCGCGTGCGGGACATATTTTAGCGCCCTTTAAATCTACTATACATATAAAACTAATAAATCTTTTTGAAAAATTTCAACCCAGAATGAAAGACTACATTATTACTGAGGCAGAAAGTCATATAATTGCAAATATTTAATTCAAAAGAAACTTTTTATTTATTTTAACGGACTGTCGGCCCTCATCAATAACGTTATCTTTCATTCTGCGTTTAAATTTTTAAAAATTCTTATTAGTTTTCTCAGGATTCGAAAATAATGAATACATTTAAAACACTTTGAAAATTTTGACAGGCGACATTTTGCGCCTTTCTCCTTACATTTTTTTCTACTTTTTCTACAGGGGTCACTGTGTCCTTTTCAATTCTGATGGACAAACTCAACGGTTTCTTATGGACTTTTGGCTGCTAATTACGAATTTCGAGGGTGGATTTCGATCCGAGTGGTCAAAAAATTGTTATAAACAATTTAATTGTTTATAAATTGTTTATAAGGCTCTGGCTCATAAATAAAAGAGATAAAAAAAGAATGTTTCAAATAAAATTTGTTCGTTAATAAAAAACGAAGCAATCCTCGAATTCCACCCTCGAAATTCGTAATCAGCAGCCAAAAATCCATAAGAAACCGTTAAGTTTGTCCATCAGAATTGAAAAGGACACGGTGACCTCTATTTGGCGCCTAGACTATGATCGAAATTCATATTTTTGATACTCAGAAGATTGACACAATTTAGTTTTTAGACTATGCAAAGCATTTTATGAAGTATACATTTTTTCCGTAAAATTAATAATAAAAAAGTTTCCCATATGGTTCCAAGTTACGTAGACACAATGTCTTAATTATTTTCTTTTTTTTTTTCAAAATAAATTGTAAATTATTGTGGATTTTATTAGAGGGAACCCGATTATAATCGACTATTTAAAATGAATTCTTATTAATTTATGCAATGGTTATGATACTTAATAATAAAAATGATAAAAAATGATAAAAAGTGTCCAATATTTTTTACACGAAAACAAAAGTTTAAAATCAGGGCAGAACAAATCCAACGGATATTGCAATAATAGTCGTAGTCGTAGGTAATTATTAACACCAATATAAAATAAAATTTTAAACCTTTCACTGCAGGAAACCAGCCGTTCACCAGTAACAGTAAATAATATTTATGCCTAATAAACGCATAGACGAGAAGGGAAAAGATACTCAAGTCAAATACATAATCATAATTCATAGAGTATTTGTTTACTTTAGGGTAATTATCATAAATTCGAGTAAAAGATTCACTTAATAAAACTGCTTGATCCATCAAGTTGTGTTTTTGTTGGAGTAAAACTGCTAAGTTGCGCTTTATGGGTGTTAATTTATGTTTCTACTCGTCATGGGGTGTGATTTGATGTTTATTTGACTATTATGAGTGTCGCTTTAATTTACAACATAAATCGATTGGATGGTATGCCAAGCGTAATTCAATCTACTTCAAAGAAAAACATTAGGAAGGAACAACACAATATTTTTGACACACTATTTAAGTTCAACATTTCAGGACGGGAATAATTATTTTTTCAGTAATAACACAATATTTGATTTTTGAGATTTCTCTAGCTGTTCATGAAATAATTAAAATTGTATATAAAAAATGATTATCTCATTTAAAATAAATATTTCTTATTTACCAAACCTTCGGTTTGGCGTCCCTTTGGGGTTACGCCCGCGTGCGCCGCACGCTTTGCACGCCCGGTTACGGGGGCCCTGGTTAGTTTTAATGAGTGTCTCTCAATACCAAATAGACTTTATCGACCAAAGGTGTAACCAGGATGATCCTAAGGGGGGTTACATCTACTTGAAGGTCTCTGGGGGTATGGAATAATAATGGTTTTAAGCGTATAGAGCTCAAAGTACATCCAAATGTGGGGGGTTATAACCTCCAAAACCACCCCCTGGTTACGCCTATGTTATCGACACTAGCATATCCTTCAGAACTCATCTGAATATCCCTGTATATTTTGAAAGTAAAATCTTCTGACAATTTCACTTGTATCTTTTGTATACTATAATTACAATAATACGGCTTCTCGTTAATTCGATATCCTATTAAAAAGAAAATGATGACGCACGTGTTATTTAATCCTGCGATTGATCTATCGGAAAGCTAACCACAAACGAAATTGGGAAAAAAAAGTACTTACATTAATTCGTCAAATAATAATTTAAAAATATTTTATTAGAAAACTATAAATATGGTTAATAGCCTTGAATAGCGACTACCGAAATTGAAAAACAAAGTAGTAGGCGTGGCATTTGAAACGTCTTCAAATTGGAATTTGATTGTTCATGCATAAACACCATAAACGCATTTATTTGTTCATGAATATTTTTATACATTGATAGAATTACGATTGTGTTACAGGTTTGGGCATTTTCCTGAATTTTAAATTAGTTTCGTCATCACCTTCTTGTATAAAATTAGTTCTTCATTTTTTATATTTTCTGGACTTAAAATGTAAATTACTTCTACCTTATTTTTCTTTTTTGATGTATGTATTTCCAAATTTTCGGTCTTTTCATTATTTTGTTCATCCTCTAGACCAGTGATACTCAACCTGCGGCCCGGGGGCCGCATGCGGCTTTCTAGCGTTTTTTATGCGGCCCGAAGGCTAACTAAAGGGCTCTGTAAACGATCAAACTATTTGTTAAATTTCACGTGTTATTCAAATTATTTGATAGTGTGCCGATGTGTTTGAGGCGTGTTTGTGCGTGAGGCAGACAATTCAATTACTTTAATTTTGAAATTATATTGAAATTTTTAAGAACTCTGATCAAAAAGCAAGCATTATTAACTTTTAATAATAAATTATTAAAGATAGTGAACAAATAGTTATTTTAAAAATAATCAATACTTATTTACTACATTGCAACGACTCATTTAGTAAACACAAGAAAAATTCAGGTCCGGATTAACAAAAAAAAAATTAAAATAATTGTGACTTTCAAGTATATTCAAATGGGAAATTGTGACTTTGAAACAACACCCTGTATATTGAAATTTTCAAAATTCGTTAGCACATTTGAAATGAGCATAAAAACTAAGTTTAATTGCTCGCTTCAATTTTTTGCGCGGACAATTTAATGACATTCATTTTGAAATTTTTGTTTTGAAAATTCGAGTATCGAGTTCGAGTTCTTAAAAATTCTGACATAATTTCAAAATAAAATTCATTAAATTTTCTGCACAAAAAATACAAGCGAACCATTAAAATTAGTTTTTTGTGCTCTTCTCAAATGTGCAAACGGGTTTTGAATATTTCAATATACAGGATGTTGTTTCAAGGTCACAATTAATTTATAATTATGTTTAATCCCGGTCTGGATTTTTCTTGTGATTAGTAGTTGGGTGCTTTGGGGTCTAAATGTGACATATGTGTACCAAATCTCAAAAAAATATACTAGGCTGTTCTAAAGTTATGGGTCCAGAAAAAATGGGCACAAATCGGTAAAACACCCTTTAACTCGTTTATAAAAATCGGTGCATTAAATTCAGTATGTCTAGAACCGCCTCATTTACCTCTATTCACCATTTAAGTATTTCCGTTTCCCAATGAAACACACTGTATACTACTTCACCTTGATTGCGGCCCTCAAGCTGTTGCAATGGCTATTATGTGGCCCAGAAAAGAAAAAGGTTGAGTATCGCTGCTCTAGACTCTAGACTCTAGAACAGGGATGGGCAAAAGCAGGCCCGCGGGCCGGATCCGGCCCTTGTGCTGATTTTATCCGGCCCGTTAAAGAATCCCGCAAGCAATTTTTTTAAGAAGGTAGGCGCAAAATTTCGTGACAATGCCAAGTATTTTAAAAAAAATTTCAACTCTGAAAATATTATATTGTTACCGAGGGCCGAAAGCCCCTGAAAACTTCTATAATGTTTATTTTAATAAGTTACAGGGGTGAAAAAAGAACAGAAAATTTAGTGTGATTTTTAATTTCAAAACAAGTAATAGGGATGTTCACAAAAAATTAAAAAGTCATTTCAAACATGTAAAACGATTAAGAAACACCCTAGGAATAATTGTCCAAAATTTCAACAAAATTGAAAAAGCCTTTCTATAAAAAATCTTTATTAGAAATCTAGCATTATTTTAAATTTCAAGAACGCTTCTCTATTGGCCTGACGTCACTAGTTGCATACCCCAAGCGCGCGCCATTCTCATAGTGTTACGTTACTGTTTACCTGTTTGACGTTTCAGGTCATTTTATTTTGTTCTCTT
Organism: Diabrotica virgifera virgifera; assembly: GCF_917563875.1. NCBI lineage: Eukaryota > Metazoa > Arthropoda > Insecta > Coleoptera > Chrysomelidae > Diabrotica > Diabrotica virgifera. Next base: position 292,648,740 of record NC_065443.1, read on the forward strand.
CTTGTTTTATCAGGGTTAAAGTGGAGTTTTATAGTGAATTTGTTTAGTTTAAAGTGGATAGACTGTTTGTAAGGACATATTTTGGGTTTTACAAAAATAAACAAATAAAATGGAAGAAGGTTTTCAGAAAGCCGATTCGTATAAACTACCGACTGTAGTGTAGATGTAACAATGGTGTATGATTTATTGCATCTTGTAAAAAAATAAATCTACCACAGCTTTACTGAGTGTATATTCCATAATATAATTTTCCATGTCTTCTTTAAGCTAAAAAAATAAATGCTTAATACTCCACAAAAAAAAATAGAGAAAGTTGTATGCATGCATTGTACGCATGCATATTGTATACATACATTAGCTGGTTATTACTTTACCTTGGTTAGGTGTATTAAAAATATTTTTATTCTTCTTCATGTGCCTTGTCCGTTGTGGACGTTGGCTATCATCATGGCAATTTTAATTTCATTTGAGGCGTTTCTGAATGACTCGATCGATTTTTGTCCAAATCATTGGCGTAAGTTTTTAAGTCATGAGTGTCTTTTCTTCCGGGTCCGCGTTTGCTCTCTATTTTACCTTGCGTTATCAGTTGGAGTATACGATATTTATCATGCCTCATGATATGACCGAAATATTTAAGATTTCGTTTCTTAATTGTAAAAGAGATTTCTTTTTGTTTTCCCATTCGACGCAATACCTGTACGTTGGTGTGGGTCGCCCAGGATATTTTGAGGATACGTGGGTACACCCACATCTCGAATGCCTCTAGCTTTTTCATTAATGTTTCCATTATTGTCCAGGCCTCTGCGCCATATAGCAAGACCGGAAATAATAACATTTTAGCAGCCGCATTTTTAGTGGGAGAGATATTATGTCGCAATGGGTGAAAATATTTCTCATGCATGTTGTTAAATGTTGCTATGTCCTTTTCAACTCTAGATCTTATTTCGGTTGTTTCGTATTTCGAGTTGACAACTGTTCCAAGGTAAAAAATATTTTTGAACTTGGGTATTATACATTTTCATTTCAACCAATCTTTTCACTAAATTATTAATGATTTTAATATAATATAAAGTCATACCTACATCCACATGTAGTTATTTCAAGGTTTACTTTTACTGTATGTATTATTAGAATCCCGTTTTTAGGAATATCCCAGTTTAAGGAATACAAATTTGAGGTCCCGAAACTTTTTCATTTACTCTTTAAGGGGGTAGGTGCAAAATCTTGGTCCAATGCTATTTAAATTCATTCATTTTTTTCGAATCCTGAGAAAACTAATAAGTATTTTTGAAAAATGTAAATGCAGAAAGAACAATTACATTATTACCAAGGGCCGAAAGTCTCTGGAAAACTTCTATAATGTTATTTTATTAAGTTAGTTCTTTAAGTTAGTTATTTTAAGTTCTAGCTGCAACAAACCATTTCTTTTTCTGTTTTAAATTGGCTGAAACGGTAATAAAAATCTTGTCAGAACTGTTTTTTGATGTATTTACACACCCAGGAACAAAACACCACTTATTTGGCTTTATTTTTAATAATTAAATACGTAAAAAACTGCGCACATTCAAATACACTTCGTAAATAAGTATACAAAACTAGTCGTCGATCAAAGACGTTACGACTGCTGACGTCACAGACCGTAGCCTCGCTGCAGGGTACCGTTTTTCTAGCCTCCAAGAAAATCAACATTATGAACTCATTTATCTTAAAAAATATACATTTTTAAACAGTTTTATGATTGTTACGTTTTTATATACCTTGTAATCTATTGAATTTAACTATATTTAAAAATTAGTGAACATCCCTATTGGACATTGGACAAGTCCTAGGCTTTCACCCAAAGAAATCGAAAGTAAAACTGGAAGTCAATATTTAAACTCTTCGTGTAACGTTGTGCGTCGATTGATATACGATTTCACAATTTTGAGTCATTTTTACTAAACTTTGTGTCATCATTGTTTAAACAGAAATGACTTCAAAACCGGAACTAAAGGTTCAAACTCAACTTTCAATACGCTTCGATTGATGTGTCACATGTACTATTTCTGCAACTATAATATGGCACTTCCAGTTATAACATTTTAACCGGAAATGATATAAAAACCAAAAGTATACATTTGTTCTCTTGATCTTGTTAGGGCACGTCTAAAAATATATCGCTTATATTATTTCGATGACTTTAAAACAATACTTCCGGTTGCAACTCTAAAACCGGAAGTCCAATGTCAAATTTCTTATCTTTAATACCATCCATGGGTTATAAGCTTTCATTCGACACATCATTATTTGTCATTCTATTTGTATTAATAACGGAGGAGTTATATTCGCAGACGGAAGGACACACGGACAGACAGTCATGAAACCGGAAGTACATATTTGTTCTCGTCTTGCGAAGGCGCGTCAAATAATATCCCAGATAACACAACGACATCTTAAAGAAATCTAAAAGATAACTCATTAAAGATGTTTTAGACGTCTTAAAGATGTCTGGTATTTCCGGAAAGATATCTTTACGACGTCTTAAAGATGTACGGATGTTACAAATCCTTACATCTTAAAGATGTCTTTTTTTGTCTATTATTAAGGTGTTTAGGATAGCTTTCTTTTTAATTTTTTATTAAATATTTTAAATGAACTTTTAATAAAAATAATTAGGTTCTAAAAATACGTTTATTGCTATTAAAAATTTTACATGTACATGTAGAATAAGCTTTACCAATTATCAGGTTTGCAATTCTGGTATCACAAAACTTTTGTTTGCCTTTTTGTCCCAAGCAACTGTACTTAAAGCTTGCTCTTTGCTAATAATTAATTTTCCAACTCTTGATACAAAATCATAGGCTTTTGATCCTCATACTTTAACAAGCTCCGATACCTACCTAAAAAATATATTTTTAAGAGCATATTGTTAAGGTAAGCTGTTGAATTAGGAGACATGCATTTACACTTGATAACAAAGTTAATTTTTTAAACTTACTGCATTATTAAAATCTGTAGAGTCTTCTAAATATCCCTCAAATAAAACCATATCTTCATCACAAGATATGGGAAATACCACTGAAGTCACTGATGTGAAAAAGCTTTTATTTGGAGTTTGTCTTTTAGCTACCAGCTCTTGTCTTAAATGTTTTACTAACCTAACCTAACTTTTAAATTCGTAATTATAACCTATTTTTAAGAAAAAATGTCTTAAATATGATGTTTAAAAGATATCTTAAATCTGGAGTTTTCAAGACTTCTTAAATTTGGCGTTTTAAAGATATCTTTTAAAAGTCTCAAGACATTAAGACCATATTTGGTTGTAAATAAGATATCTTAAAGATGAGCTGTGCTATATGAGATATCACTTGTACTTCCGGTGACTTTAAAAGAGTTTTCTCACCTTTGACCTTTAGTACCATCCTTGGATTATAAGCTTTCATTCGACACCTCATTCGTCATACCTCTACTCTGGTATAATGACGGAGGAGCTGAGTTTACGGACATACAGACGGACGGACAGACGGACGTTGATAATTAAACGTTTTCACATTTTTTCAAAATTGGGTGAAAACAATATCTCATTCAAAAGACACTTTTTGTTTATTCTAAATGATTTTCGGCCCTCGGTAATAATGGAATCTTTCATATTGCGTTCAAATTTTTCAAAAATATCAATTAGTTTTCTCGGGATTCGAAAAAATGAATGCATTTAAAAAGCATTGGTCCGAAATTTTGCCCCTACGCTCTTAATCTCTTTTATGCGATTTTATTGAAATTAACATCATTAGTGTTCGTAGTATTCACATAACTAACGAATTTCTATTTTCTGATTTTCTTAAAAGCGACTGTGTGTTTTCACACAGTCACACGAGTTTTAAAAAACTCGGTCCAGGCGCGAATATTTTTCTACCAGGGTATTTGTCGTCTACCAGGACCCCTTTTCCTTCGATTTTACCCTTCATAATCCCCAAATATGCTGTCTTTCTCCTTTTAATAATAGTCAAAAGTTCTCTGATCCTTCCAATTATGTGCAACACCATTTCGTACGTAATACTAGCCCTAACAACTATATGTTGGAACAAGCAGTTATTTGGCGAATAAAATGCCAATTTACCGAAATTCTTTTATTTACATTTTTTTTAAATGTAAATATGAAATTAGCAACATTTTTTATGATGTATGGAATTATTTCTATGGTTTAATTATATATTTTATGTTGAATACTGTTTAATTAATTGTTTAATAATCGAAAACTGCTGACAACTAAATATTGGAACATTTTAAAATTTCCTGGCATTTTAGCGTGCCTGGCGAGAAACGAGTGAAGTTTTATAAGCTTGACGGAAAGAAGGCTTTGAAATCAAACATACGAGTAGCTAGTTTGTTGTCAACAATAATTATTATAACGCGTCATTTGAGTTTGAATAAATTAACAACTGTCAGTTATTATCGGTAAAATACAATAATGGCACGCGGAAAACCTACTGATCCAAAAGTGCGAGAAATCATTATTAATCAGTACCACAAGGGTAAAACAATGCGTGAAATTTCCAGTGAATTAACGGTAGCAACATCTACAGTGTTTAATATAATTAAGAAATATGGTGAAACTGCCAGTATTGATGTTCGCGGCAAAAGCTCAGGCCGTCCAAAAGCTGTTTCTCAAAGGAGTGTCAGACATTTAATCAGAATATGTAAGTCGGGAAGAAGAAATACACTACGAGAAGTAACTGCTAGATGGAATAGAGAAACTGGGATGAATGTCTCCAGAGAATGTTGTCGCAAATATATCCACAAAAGCGGTCTTAGTTTTTATAAGGTATGTTTGATAGGTTTTTATTTGCGATATAAATTTTCTATTTTTTTCTTTATTTGAATAGGCCAAAGAAAAACCATTGTTGACGGAAGCTCAGAAAAGGAATCGTTATATTTGGGCTAAATCTAAACTTTCGTGGACCAAACTTGACTGGGACAAAGTTATCTATAGCGACGAAAGCAAATTTGATGTCTGTGTGGGAGATTACCGAAAGCGTGTGATTAGGGAAAAGACAGAAGCATTCCATAAAGATTGTCTCAAAAGGACTGTAAAGTTTCCACAGGGTATCATGGTGTGGGGTTGTATGTCGGCCAAAGGGGTGGGAACTTTACATTTTATTGAAGGCATAGTAAACGCAGCCAAATATCAAGATATCCTTGAACATTCGTTTTTACCAAGTGCGGCAAGGTTATATCCATCCGGAGATTTTATCTTTCAACAGGACGGAGCCTCATGCCATACGGCTAAATCTACCAAAAAATGGATGGGAGAACATGACATTAAAGTTTTGTCACATCCTTCTAGTAGCCCGGATCTTAATCCAATAGAGACACTTTGGCACAAAATGAAACAACGCCTAAGAAATAACCCTCAGCGTACTTTGCCACAACTACGTACTAAATTGCAAGAAATATGGGATAGTTTCACTCCAGAGTTCTGTGAAGGCCTAGTTGATACAATGCCTAATAGAGTTCAGGCTGTTATTCAAGCTAAGGGCGACGTTACGCCTTATTAATTTTTATTTTAATTAGTTAAAAACCGCTTGTTCCAATATTTAGTTGTCAGCGTTTTTTGATTATCTAACAATTAGTTAAATAGTAACCAACATGAAATATATAATTAAATTGTAAAAATAATTCTACACGCAAAAAAAGTTGTTAATTGCATATCTACAATTATTAAAAAAATTAAATAAAATAATTTCGGTAAATTGGCATTTTATTTGTAAAATAACTGCTTGTTCCAACATATAGTTGTTAGGGCTCGTATGACCGGTCCATGATATTTTCAAAATTCTTCTAAAAAGTCACATCTCAAAAGCTTCCAGCTTACTCATTAAGTCAGCATTAACAATCCAATAAAGAAGAATAAAATGGGCATAACATTTTACCATCCGATATCGGATTTGCAGATTGAATCTTTACTCAGAAACTTTTAATCTGGATCCTTGAAAAATGTCGCTCCAGTGTGTTTTAAATGCATTCATTTTTTTTTCGAATCCTGAGGAAACTAATACATCTGTATTTTTGAAAAATGTAAAGACAGAATGAAAGATTACATTATTACCGAAGGCCCTTAGAATAACGAACAAGTTTCTTTTGAATGAGATATTCAAAATTAAAAATCACACTAATTTTTTTCTTTCTTTACCCCTGTAACTTCTTAAAATAAACATAGAAAATTTCATGGACTTTCGACCCTCGGTAATAACGTAATCTTTCATTCTGCGTTTAAATTTTTTCAAAAATACTTATTAGTTTTCTCAGGATTCTAAAAAAAAAATAAATGCATTTAAAACACATTTTCGCGAAATTTTGCGCCTACGCCAAAAATAGATTTTTGAGCAAATTCGTCGATTATTTCATCATAACATCATTCGATTAGAAATTTAAAAATATTGTTGTTACATCTAGAAATGTTTGTGAAAAAAACTTATTTGCCTCTCGGTGATTGCACCGTTTCATTTATATGGCCAGCACGCCACTGACAGTTAAGGGAGCGCGGAACTTCCTCATATGTACGTTCTTACAGAATTCTTCCTGAAAAGTATTTGGAGAATATGCGTTAACTGTGTACCCTTCTGCAAATGAACGAGGACCCTGACAATATGTAATATTTGTTTGAAAATGATAATTATTATTGAATCAATACCGAGTTACTTGAATGTCGCACATCTGTTTTGAGTACTGTGCAAATTTTTTGTATAAACAATACCGAGGACTTCATGCTACTACTTTGCAGAATACTAAATAAAAATTACATATTCGTATTTAATGATTTTTTATTTATTTATAGAGATGACAGCGACACAACAGAAGTTGTTATGAAGGTAACAAGTAACGATGAATATTACTTAATTGGAGATACTTATCTACAAGATTTTGATAAATACCGGATAATCTAGCAAATAAACTTTTCAAATAATGATTAATTACTTTTTTTTAATTGTTTACAATTAATCCTTGTGTTGGCGTAAAACATTTTTTTTAATTATCTCTAACGTGGTAGTAGAGGTTAGGTTAGAATATCGTTTTATCTTTTGTATTTTACACAGAGCAGTGGCGGATCCAGAGGCGCGATGGAGGGCGATCGGCCCCCCTCTCAAACCAAGTGATTTAATGTTTTTTAATTATATATAAAGATTATAAAAATATTGATTTATTTTTCATAGAAATTTAGCCAATCGACCCTCCCTCTTAACGATGCTAGATCCACCACTGCGTTTTTATCGTTTTTTTACAAGTATTCAAGAACCCGGTCAACTTCGGAACGCTGTAAAACCAAGCAAAATTCATAAAATTAAACAAATTTGTAGTAAAAATTATTCTTTGAAAAGCCCTCTATTATATTGCTCCTATAATATATTACTCTGATAATATATTGCTAGGCCTGGATCCCGCGTACCAAAATAAGTTGATTAATAGCAAGCTGAAAATTTGTTAATAGCTTAACGGTGTCTCGTCGGACAAACTTTGAAGTATGGGAACACTGGAACAGAGGAAGTTTTAATTGTGGAACAGGTTAAAAAAACGTCAGATTACGAAAACGTCCCATGCATTTTGTCGGACAGAACTTCCAATTGACTTATTACTCTTTCATTAAACTCTCATACAAAAATCAGCCTGGTATTTATCACCAACTGGGCATTTTAATAAGTCCGACACGTAGAACATGTCAAATGACAGGAATTATGACAGGTGATAAACAGCATTTTGATTTTTGCATGAGAGTTTAATGAAAGGGTAACTGTTCCACAATTAAAACTTCCCCTGTTCCAGTGTTCCCGTACATCAAAGTTTGTCCGACTAGACACCGTTAAGCTATTAACAAATTTTCAGCTTGCTATTAATAACCTTTTTTGATACGCGGGATCCAGGCCTACGATGTCATTTTGCTGTAAAACGGACAGAAAAAAGTTATAAGACCTAAAAGATTTGTTCAAAAATTTTCAGTTATTTTTGTTTATAAATTTTTTTAATTTTCCATTTTACGACAAAAAGTAATAAAAATAAAGTTGTAGGCAATTTAATTTGCAATAATGTCGGACAAAATTTTCCGTAGGATTGCTAGTTTATGAGATGCAGTGTGAAAACACTTTGCATCCCCTTTTCCAAGATGGCGGTCGGGCGACAAGAGGGGCGACCCCACCAAATTGAACGTAAGCTTATACTTACCCTCCCAATAGATAAAAAAATAAAATAGGTCTTCTCAAAAATGTGCGCCAAGGCCTAAAAAATGTAACATTTCAGTGGACTATAATAATAGTAGAGGAGCCTAAAAGACTATAATAGTAGAGGAGGATGCTCAATTTGTTGTGGAGATTAGGTCCTGAAACCAAAAAAAATTAAGTTTCTCATTTTAGTGGAAATTTTCCATTTTTTAATTTAATCTTCCACTTTCAAAAGTCGTTTTTTCCGATTATAGCGCCAAATATCCATAATTCGAAAAAATGTCTCGAATAAAAGGTACTTATTTTTACGTAAGGAATCCAAATCTGCAGTAAAATATAGGGGTTCTTATTTAAGATTTTAAAGTAACCCCCACCCCACCTCCGTGGGGGGTCATGTTTGGTGTCATTTGATAGATTTTTGAAAAATATTGAACACGTGTTTTTCAGTTTTTCGACCTGATGTACATTTCACGAAATATCGCGGGGTACCTATTTAAAATTTTAACCTTACCTCCTCCTCCGTGGAGGGGTTGTGTTGGGTATCATTCGATAGATTTTTGAAAAATATTAAACACGTATTTTTCAGTTTTTCGATCTGATGTTCATTTCGCGGACTATTCGCTTTTTTTGTGAAACTTTTGTGACTCACCCATTTTCTTACGCCCCGCTCAAATAGTCATGATTTTTTAAATATACACTGTTCTTCATGTACTTAACTTACCTTGTCTTAATCTGACGTTTTCGAGGTTTTCTAAGGATAGATTTTTTTTACGGACTGCCCTCAACGCACGCCCCTGTGTTAAGAGTCCAAATATGGTAGGGATACATTTACACTTTTACAGGATATAAGGTTTCTCCCCATGTGATTTTCTGACGCGCTCGATTAACGCGCAAAATTCTCTCTTGGGCTCCCCTACCATAAGGTGTAAGAGCTGTACAATACTTATAGTCTAAGAGCTAGTGAACCCTCCGACTAACGGTCGTCCTGTAAGGCTAGAAATTTGTATAATTCATAGCACACCAAGGCTAAAAACCATGACCTGGCAGGCATCAGCGGTGCACGTATATCAACCAGGTGAATCGAAAAGTGCATAGTTTAGGGGGAAAATAAACTTTCTTCTGTAAGGTTTAAATTTAAGTATGTGTTTGAGTAAGTCATTTAGAAGAAATGTGTACAATGCCAGGCGATTCTGAACAGCATAAGACCTTGCCAGGCGAGGGGAAAGATTAGGGGTTTTTCCTAAAATCATTTTTTGCATCGAACAAACTTTTTTTTCTCTTAGGTTAATAGTTTTTGTTATATAAGTGATTAAAAATTTTGAAAATTTCGAAATCGGCCATTTTTAACCCTAAATCAGATATTTAACTAAAAATTTCAATGTTGCCAATGTCTTTAAACATTGTTTGATCAAATCCCGAAGAGTTTTTTGCAATACAATATCGAAAACCCCTTTGTTTTTTAATTGCTAATCAAGCGGGCTCGACACTGTAGTATAAGTGAGGACATTTGAGTTTGCATAAATTCATTATCTCGAGAATGGGCAAATTTGAAGAAAAATCCTCAGACAGGTCGATTTTTATTCTTAAATTAGGACTTTTTGGCATGTATATAATATTAGTGACGTCATCCATCTGGGCGTGATGACGTAATCGATGATTTTTTTAAATGATAGTAGGGGTTGTGGGGTAGCTCATTTGAAAGGTTATTTAATTCTCTATTCAGTAATATAAACATTAATAAAATTATTTATACAAGGTGTACAAAAAAATTTTTTTTTATTAAATTAATTTAGACAAAAAAAAAGAAAAAATTGTTTTGTACACCCTGTATAAATAATTATGTTCATGTTTATATTACTGAATAGAGAATTAAATAGCCTTTCAAATGAGCTATTACACGACCCCTACTCTCATTTAAAAAAATCATCGATTACGTCATCACGCCTAGATGGATGACGTCACTAGTATTATATATATGCCAAAAAGTCCTAATTTAAGAAAAAAAACTCTTCGGTATTTCATCAATCAATGCTTAAAGAGTATCTATCTACCTTGACAACATTAAAATTTTTAGTTAAATGTCCGATTTAGGGTTAAAAATGGCCGATTTCGCAATTTTCAAAATTTTTAATCGCTTATATAACAAAAACTTAACCTAAGAGAAAATCACTAAAGACCTTTTCTGTTTGGAATGATTCAAAGAACGTAAAAAACTTTGTTCGATACAAAAAAAATAATTTTAGGAAGAACCCCTAATCTTTCCCCTCGCCTGGCAAGGTCATATGCTGTTCAGAATCGCCTGTCATTGTACACATTTCTTCTAAATGACGTACTCAAACACATACTTAAATTTAAACCTTACAGGAGAAAGTTTATTTTTCCCCTAAACTATGCACTTTTCGATTCACCTGGTAGATATACGTGCAGGGCTGATGACTGCCAGGCCATGGTTTTTAGCCTTGGTGTGCTATGAATTACGAGTATCACTATACAAATTTCTAGCCTTACAGGAAGACCGTTAGTCGGAGGGTTCACTAGCTCTTTAGACTATTATTTTTCCTCTGCTTCTCAAATAAACCTAAACTAATCATAAACATAAAACCACATTATAGAAAAATCGTGCGGTAAAATCAAAAACCATAATATTTCATCTAACCTTCTCGATGTCAGACTTGAACTACAAACCACACTCACGAGGATCGTTACCGTTCTAGCTGAAGAAAAATATTAAGTGTGTCATTGAAATATTTATAAGCAATTTATAAGCCTTATTTGGCGGTAGCTCCACTAAACGCGTTACCAAATTCGTCAAATGCCGAAGAAACCGGTCGATGCGCGATGGTTGGTACTGAAATCGAAATCTGCTGGCAGTGACATTTTTCATTTTTGTAACTTTTGTAGTTACTGTAGAATAAGAATTTTCTACAATGTAAAAAATGGGAATCTCTGTGAAGTTTCGCCCTCCAAGTCGGAAGCCTAAATATGCAGACTCAAATCAATTAAATAGTATTTTAGTAAAATCTATACTGATACTGAGTGACTTTGTGGATTACACAATAATTTATCACCAAAGTGATATCAAACAAGTTAATGAAATTATGACAATGGCAGAAGAACAAGGTTTTAATCCGGTAACGTCATGCACTGACGCTATATTTATAATGAGGCAACTGCAAGAGAAATCACTAGAATACAATAAACCAGCATATTTATGTTTCGAGGACCTTAAGAAACCATTTGACAGGGTCAAATTAAAGGACGTTATCCATTTGTTATAAGAGAGGTACCTCTAGGAATAATTAAAACGATCGAAAATATCTACCAGAACAACACAATAAAAGTAAAAGTAGAAGATGAACTAACTGACCCAATTGAAGCTGGCAATGGGATAAGACAGGGGGATTCCTTGAGTCCTTTATTGTTCAACCTGATCATGGAAGAAATAATAAAAAAAAGTAAGAAATAATAAAAATAAATAATAAAAAAAGGATACCAAATGGGAGAAAATCAACTTGATCTGCTATGCGGACGATGTAATACTAATCTTTCAAACTGAAAATAATCCAGTTGCCGCGCTACATGAATGGGGAATACGGATCTCAACGTGAATGGGGCCCTTAAAAGTCTTTAATATTTACCGTAGTAAATTTTGTTTTCGTAGTTGTTCCCTGTAGTCAAATATCTTAGTCACAATAAGTCACAATTTTCAGTAAGTGCTGAAGCCTTTCTGAAGTTGTTTTAATCTGAATGGGCATCATTGTGGGCGTAGGAAATTTCGACACCAAGCAGGTAGCTACTAAAATTTAATGGCAATTTTCGACACCAGCCCCAAAGGTCGGTTTTTATCTTACAGGAATATTCGATACCAAATAAAAATAGTTGCGGCATAAATAAAATACCATAATTATTAATTAATGTATTTGTGTATTTTATAAACATAATATTCGCGGTGTACAAGTACTTGGAGGGGATACGAGAAACGATCGTGCGAGAATAGCGGAGAAATATTGTAACTTTCTTAAATAATTCATTGTCAATTGAAATTGTCGTATATTTCATATCTACTGTCAATGAAGAAGAAAAATTATATATTGCTCCACAATATTGATATGATATGGAATTATTATATAAAGGTAAATTTAATTAATTGTATTTTGCTTGCAGTACTGCATTTTAATAACTAATTTTATTTACTACATACAATAATTGTTTACGTTTTAATAACATAACCTGAATCTTATTTTTTCTTCTTATTATTTTTTTGGGCTATGGTCTTGACAATTATCCAGTAACCAGGACTAATATAATTGGCCAATATAATTAAAAGTGCGAATAATGTTGCTGAGCGTAGAAACCAGGTGTCGCTTTGCCGAACTTGCAGGGTCCCAATACATTTTATTTGTCTAAAGCGGTAATAATATCTGAATATAACACTAAAGTCGACTTTACACTACATGATTTATCATGTGATTTGTCATATGATTTTTCCCATGACGAGCCGCATGACAATGCTTATGACAAAACGAGCCGTATAAACAATGCGAAATCATATGACAAATCACACAGTGTAAACATGTAAATTTCACTCCATGACCAAATCATATGACAAATCACATGATAAATCATGTAATGTAAAGTCGACTTTATACTAGTAGTACGAGATCCGAATAGGAGGTCAAAATGTACCCATCTACTTGCCGGATGAAACATTTTTTTATTAAATTTCATACATAGACAAATGTTTCTAGCATGGGTTGCCTATCAAAATCGTGTCATAACTATCCTTAAGGGAGGGCCGAAGGGGTTGAAATCAATATTCCAAACACATTTTTTTTTGAAAGTATGGTAGAATTATTTTATTTTTAAATTAAATAGGCATATTCAATACAATTCATAGATTACTCGAGAAAAAATTCAAGGAGAAATCCTGAAAAATAAGCCAATGGTGGCAAATTTTTAAAAGACACCTCATAATAATACATTTTGCGGTGGACATCAGAACTCATCATTGAATCATGGTAAGCAAAAAATTTAAAAATATTTTATAAGCTTATGAGTTTCTCGAGGTAACGCTGTCAAGTTTTTTAGTTTTATCTAATTTTGACTTTTTGATATCACTCAAGAAATCTTGAGTGATATCATTTGAAATCTACACAAAGAATTTTTTTTTGCAAAAAGAGTGAAATTCAACATTTATTATTGTTAAACAAAAAATAAGCATAAAACAAAAATATCTTGACAGCGTTGCCTCAAGGAACGTCTAAAGAAAATATATACAAAATTCCAGGTGAGTTGGTCAAATAGTTTTTGAGTTACAATGTCTACAGCCTGAAAAAAGCAGTTTTGAGGAAAACGCGTTTAAAGTATTATCAACTTTTATTTTCAATTTCTTTTTTATCTGTCAAATGGTAAAGTGATGCACACCGAAATATGTTTTTAAATCGCGGAGTAAATTACAAAAGAAAATAAGAACAGCTGTTGACCGTTTCTCACTACGCTCAAGCGCGTTCGCACGAACTTGCTATAAAACGAGTCGAAGGTAGGGAGATAGTGTTAAATAGCCCTAGCTTCGACTCGATTTGCAGCAGGTTCGGGCCAGCACGTTTGAACGTAGTGAACAACGGTCAATAGCTGTTTTTATTTTCTTTTGTAAATTACTCCGCGATTCAAAAAGATATTCCGGTGTGCATCATTTTACGATTTAAAAGACAAAAAAGAAATTGAAGATAAAAGTTGATGATAATACTTTAAACGCGGTTTCCTCAAAACTCCTTTTTTCAAAGGCTGTAGACATTGTAACTCAAAAACTAATTCACCGACCCACCTGGAATTTTGTATATATTTTCTTTAGACATTCCTTGAAGTAAGATGTCGAGATATTTTTGAAGTTATACTTCTTTACCGGCGATAGAGGGTGATTTTTTATATGTTAAAACCTATCAGCCCGGCGCATGCGCATTATAACTTTGTTCTGATTGGATGTTCAAATGACATGTCAAAAATTATCCGATATGGCAGCTGTAGGACAGCTGTGGTTTGGAGGTAAAGGTAAAGGTAAACAAATGTATAATATATTAGTTTTATTGTTGTGAGGACAGAAACAAAAAAGTTTATAATATGGTAGTGACTTTTAAATAGTTTTTAAAAGCAACAGGTACGTAATAATTGTTAATGTATCATGGGTATAAACCTACCTATTTGATCTGCCAAAATACATAGTATGTAGAGAGAAGATGGCGCTGTAAGTAAGGCATGTTTCTGTCAAGTAGCTAAGCACATTTTTAAGGAAATTAATGATTTATAAGTGAAATTAACTGTGGAAAAAGTGCGAAAAGTGTTTGAGTATTGCTTAACTTGTGATTGTAATTTGAAAAATCGTGCAAAACTTCCATAAGCGAGAGAAAAATGGTTCTAACTCGCACTGACCTGGAGGACATTAAAAAGATTGTTGCGCAGGAATGTAGCGCATTCTTTAACCAACAACATATGTCTCAGATAGCTGATGAAATCTTCAAAAAAATTGAGATGAAATTTGAAAACAGGCTTAAAAGTGTCGAAAATGAAGTGTTGACGCTAAAGCAAGAGCTGAAAAAGGTAAAATCTGAAAATACACAACTTAAAATGGCGGTTGATAATAGTGAGCAGTTCTCTCGAAACCAAAATATTCGAATTTTTGGTCTTGAGGTTTCGGAGAATGAAAATTTAAAAGAAAAAGTGTGTACTTTATTCAAATCGAAGTTAAAATTATCTACCTTCTCAGACAAGGATATCAAAAATAGTTTTCGAGTGGCCGCAAAAAATCCGACTAATGATAAACCTCCGGCAGTTCTGGTTCAACTCGTGGAAGTAAACAAACATTCTGAAATATTAAAGTGTCGCAAATTATTAAAACATACTAATATTGTGATTAAGGAAGACCTAACTAAATATCGAGTACAATTACTAAATTCGGCGGTGCAAAAGTTCTCATCAAAAAGTGCATTTTGCCTAAATGGCAATATTTATGTAAAAAGTGGTGGTAGTATTATACGCGTTCAGAATGAGAAGGATATATTGGACATCCCTGTTGATGCAAGGTAGACTGTTATTATTTAATTTACGCTCATAATATATGATTTGACTTTATTTGCCCATTTTTTTAGCATAAAATATATCTTGTCATTTATAAACGAATAACAATTTTTAAATAATACAATTTTGTATTATTTAAAACAATACATTTCACAAAGATCTGTTTGTTTATATTGCACAGACATTTTTTTGTTTAAATTGTTTTCCATGAAATGTCGTTAATCAAAATAAATATTTCACTATTAATTGAATATTCCTTAAAATTTGTTTGTTTAAATGTAAAAAAGCAATAACACGAGCATTTGTAATCTAATATTAACAACTTTTCTTCTTTTATCTTTTTTTATATATAATATACTTGTTTATTTTTGTATTAAATTTACTTTAATGAATAATGTTCTGAAACGTAAATAAAATATTCTATTCACTTATGAAGTAGATCTATAAAATATAATTTGGCTACTTGCACTTAATCTGCAGGTATTATCTTTGTGTGATTTGGATTTGTAGCAAGAATATTGTTTTTTAATACTGTCTCTCCGTCTCTATATATTTCCTCTTTCTATCTCTCTGTATTTCCTTTGTCTAATAGTTTCTTTTCTCCCTTCTTTCTAAAATATGTTGAGCGTTGCACAAATTAATGTAAGATCGTTACATAATAATTTTGATTTGCTAAAAGATCACTTACAAAACAAAAACTATGATATCTTAGGTGTTACTGAAACTTGGTTAAACGGTGATATAAGTGATGAAGTTTCTGAAATCAATAATTATACATTTATTAGACAAGATCGTTTGCTGAATGCTGGAGGAGTTGGTATTTATATAAAAAATGGCTTACATTTCTCCGTAATCTTACAAGAATGTAAGCCCTTCATTGAGCATATTTGGATAAAAATCACCCAAAATCATAATGTATTAATAATGGGAATTATTTACAGGCCGCCAGGCTCAAGTCATAGAGAATTCTTGGATTATTTCGAGGATCTTTTACCACAGTTTTACGCTGAGTCGGGTAAAATTGTGTTCTTGGGTGATTTTAATATAGACCAATTAGACGTTAACTTTTCTTACACTTCCCAACTTAATAATATATTTGAGTCTTTTGACATAAAACAGTTAGTTAATGAACCAACTCGTGTGACTGACAGAACATCTACTTTAATTAATTTAATATGTTCAAGTTTTGATGGTGTTTTTGATGTGGAGAATTTAGATATCAATATCTCCGACCACTTTCTCACATGCTGTAAAATTAAGTTTGATAAGCCTCCGCCAAATAATGTTTCATTTACATACAGAGCATTAAGTCGCATTAATTTAGAAGAGTTTCAACGGGATCTTGAGGGTGCATCCTTGCACAACCTATATTTAATTAATGATATTGATGAAAAAGTGACATTTCTTACAAATACATTACTCGGTATTTTTGATAAGCATGCCCCCTTAAGAACTTGTACAAATAAGCAAAAACCATATTGCCCCTGGATTACAGACAATATACGACTTATGCAAAAAATTCGAAACCAAGCTCTAAATAGATATCGTCGTAGTAGGAATCCGGAACACTGGAATTACTACAAACAGATTAGGAACTTAACTACTTCTACTATTAGACGTGAAAAAAAGATTTATTTAAACAATAAACTTCAAAACTGCAACGTAAAAGAAAAGTGGAATGAGCTTAGGAAGATTAATGTACTTAACAGAAAACAAAATCATATTCCAGATAATCTTAAAGACGTTAATAAACTTAATCAACATTTTACAGCGGCTTGTTCAATTAATCAACAACCCAGTAATGAACTTCTAAGTTTTTACAGAAATCATTCTATGCCAGTTCAAGAGCCATTTCGTTTTAATACAGTGTCTATGGAGGACGTTGCCGATATTATCTTGAGTGTAAAATCAAAAGCCTTTGGACAGGATGATCTTAATATAACTCTAATTCAACTTTGTTGCCCCTTTATCGTACCTTTTATTACGCATATTGTTAATAGCTGTATCATTGAGTTTTACTTTCCCGCATCTTGGAAAAGAGCAAAAATTATTCCTTTACCTAAAATAAAGAATCCAACTGAATTTAATCACCTGCGATGTATATCTATCCTACCCACGTTCTCGAAAATAATCGAAAAAATTATGGAAAAGCAAATGAGCAATTTTTTGGAAAAAAATAATATTATTCCTGCTAAGCAATCAGGATTTAGGACAGGTTATAGTTGTGAGACAGCGATTTCCGATATAATTGACAATATAGTATCCGCAGATGATAGAAAGTATGCAACAGTTTTAATTCTCTTGGACTATTCGAAAGCCTTTGATATGATCAATCATGAAATTTTAATATCAATTTTAAAACATATAGGCTTCGATGAAGCTTCATTGAATTTAGTAACATCGTATTTAACTCTTCGTACTCAAACTGTGGTAATTGACGAAAAGCGATCAAATATATGTAATATTCTGTCAGGGGTTCCTCAGGGAAGTATCTTAGGACCTTTGTTATTTAAAATTTATACTTTTAATATTATAAAGTCCTTAAAACATTGTGACTATCATCAATACTGCGATGATACACAACTAAAATATTCCTTCGCTCCTCATGAGGCGCAGTTAGCCAATGCAAGAATTAATTCTGACCTTCAGGAAATTCTAACTAGCTCTAACAAACATCTACTTAAAATAAATCCCTCTAAATCGGTAGCCATGTTGTTCTGTTCTGAAAATCAACGTGAGCATCTGTCAACGAATATTGTACCTTGTATAGATAACAACACTATTATTTTTCAAGCATCTGCCAAAAATTTAGGACTTACTATGGACACTAAATTAAATTTTAACAATCACATTAATTTGTGTTTAAAAAAGGCTTACTCCATGTTAAAGGCTTTATACCCCCACAGGCATTTTCTTAATATTAAAACAAAGGCAATGCTTTGTGAATCGTTGATTCTTTCTCATTTTAATCACTATGATCATATATATGGACCATTTTTAAGTGTTGTTAATAAAAAAAGGGTACAAAAAGTACAAAATTCTTGTCTTAGATATATTTTTGGAATACGCAGACGTCAGAGGGTTTCTCACAAACTTCTTGATCTTGGCTGGTTAAACATGTTCAACAGGCGAACTTTGCACTCGCTAAACTTTACATACAAGATCATTAAAACAAAAACACCCAAGTATCTGTACAATAAATTAAACTTCAGTAATGAAATGGACCGAAGAAACTTGAGACCTACAACCTTACTTAGAATTCCCCAGCATAATAAGCAAATCTTTAAGAAAATATTTTCTTATATCGCTCCATCACTTATTAATAAATATAAAATTTTTAATTATAATTTATCTCCTATCACTTTCAAAAAGAAAATTAAAGCTCTACTATTAAATTATCAATAAAAAATGTGTAAACAGCTCTTTTCTTTCTTATTCTCGTTTATTTTTCTCTTTCTCATCTTTTCTTTTCTTGTACTTTTCCTTTCCTTTTTTTTTCTTCTTCTTCCTTCTATGTGAATTTAGAATTAGATTTTTTTCTTTTTGTTTAGGTTAGGTTATTAGGTTAATTATTATTATAAAGTAACAAATTTTTTTTATTTAGATAGTTGGCGTTCAACAGCCCTGTATTTTCTGGTAAAGTACAGATGCTGATATCAAAACGCATTGTTCCTACCACATTTCAAATCTATGTTTTTTTTTTGTAAATTTATATATATTTTTTGGAACAATAAACGTCTTATTATTATTATTATTATTATGTAATACTTTTATTTATATAATTTGATTACCATCAAAATTTCTATCAATATTCACCTAATATATTGTTTTCTTACTCTATATTTTGTTGTATTTTTTCAATTCTAAATCATTTCAATTCAAAATTAAAATAATTTGATCAATTTTCAAAATATCAAAATATCACAAGTTTAATCGGTTTAGTTAGTCGATCTTCGTAAATAATGACACATAGTGTCCGTGGCTAAGCGTTGAAGGCGAATGAATTCCAATACCAACCGCGCTTATCAGCGCTGGTTCGAGTCCCAATAGAAACTTTCTTTTTTGTTTTTTTTAATACATTTTATGATTGTAAGTATATTTATTATATAATTTTATTTTCAGAAAATACGTATTTAGTTAAAAAAAATTTCGACAATTAATGTTCAGACATCATTTGTGGCTTGTTTAATGTGTTTGTGTGTGTTTTATTCTATTATTATTTTAATTTTTGGCACTGTTCTAATAAAAATGTTTGAGAAGTAGTAAGTATAAATTAGTTTAATATTTAAACAAAATATAAATAAAAAGTATATTAATTTCGTTTAAATCATATAATAGAAGTATAACTTCTTACGTGCGTACTTCTTAAGTACACACACATTCTTTTTTGTTGTATGCTTATTTTTTGTTTAACAATAATATCTTCTTCTTCTTTTGCCCTTTAATTCGTCCAATTCTGAATATAGGCTTCCCCCAGTTTCCTCCATTCGCTTCTGTTTAGTGTTTTCTGTTTCCAGTGCGTTCCTCCTATCTTTTTAATGTCGTCTCCCCATCTCATCTGGGGTCGTCCTCTTGCTCTCTTTCCTGTCCATGGTATCCATTGTTGTATCGTGCTATTCCACCTATTGTCCGTTTGTCTAGCGTTATGACCTGCGAAGCTCCATTTTAGCCTGGTTATATGTTGGCCTGCGTCTTTGACTTTTGTTCTATTTCTGACCCAGTTGTTTTGCTTTTTGTCTGTCAATTTTACTCCTAACATTGCTCTCTCCATGGCTCTGTGTGTCTTTATTATTTTATCCATGTTTGCCTTGGTCAAGGTCCATGTTTGGCATGCGTATGTGAGAATTGGGAGTATGCACTGGTCAAACACTCTTGTTTTTAAGTATTGTTGTATTTTTTTATTCTTTAGGACCCATTTTAATTTTCCAAATCCTGCCCAGGCTAATCTGACCCTTCTTTTTACCTCCGCTGTTTGGTTTTCCTTATTTATTTTTATAATCTGTCCCAAATATATATAATCATTAACCGCTTCTATTGTGGTGTCGTTTAGTATTACGTTTCTATTGTCTTGTGTGTTTGTCATTGTTTTTGTTTTGGCAAAATTCATTTTTAGACCTATTTGTTCGGATTCATTTGCTAGTTCGGTTAGCATGGTTTGTAGAACAACAACTTACAACAAAACAATAATATACTATATGTTAATTTTCACCCTTTTTTACAAAAAAAAATTCGTTTTTTTTTACTTCTGAGTGGTATCAAAAAGTCAAAATTAGATAAAACTAAAAAACTTGACAGCGTTACCTCGAGAAACTCATAAGCTAATAAAATATTTTTGAATTTTTTGTTTACCATGATTCAATGATGAGTTCTGATGTCCACCGCAAAATCCATTATATTTTGAGGTGTTTTTTTAAAATTTGCCACCGTTAGCTTATTTTTCAGTATTTTTGCTTGAATTTATTCTTGACTAATCTATGAAATGTAATGAATATGCCTATTTAATTTAAATATAAAATAATTCTACCATACTTTCAAAAAAAATGTGTTTGGAATATTGATTTCAACCTCTTCAGCCCCCCTTAAGCATACCTATAACACGATTTTGATAGACAACCCATGCTAGAAATATTTGTATCAGTTGCGGCTCGTGACTACTAAAAGGGGCGGTGCACAAATAGATAAATTTACCATAGGTAAATTTACCCGTAACACAACTTAATAGTTAAATTTACCGGGTACTGGATGAAAAAGGATTTTTTTTTTCGTTTTTTGACACACTATCTTTAAAATTGACATTTATGTATAATTAGATGATGGCATGGATAAGAATTATGAAAATAAGGCAAGGCATATATTTATTTTTCGTAAATATTCACTAAATCAATGATACCATGTCTTGCCCATGTAGAATCGCTCCCAAACAAAACATACAAGAAACAGAAAAATGCATTTTTTCATCACATCCACAAATCCAGCGATTTATTGAATATATATTTATATTAAACATCCTTACACGGGCTTTAAAATTTGAAGAGCCTTTAACCCGGCACCTGCCACGTGGCTTTGCAAGGCATCAACTGCCACGTGGGGTGCTCACAGCACCCCTTAAAAATTTTCTGTGATTTACTTGTTTATAAACAAAATAATGTGTTGAGTTACACAAGAATATAAAAAAATATGTTTTATTAACTTATTAGCTACTAATATATTATAAAAGTTAAAAAATAAAATTAAAAAGGTGTTATAAGCAAATTAGCAAGTACCAACCCATAATAAATGAAGT
The DNA here is from genome assembly GCF_917563875.1 of Diabrotica virgifera virgifera. Lineage (NCBI taxonomy): Eukaryota > Metazoa > Arthropoda > Insecta > Coleoptera > Chrysomelidae > Diabrotica > Diabrotica virgifera. Next base: position 292,670,283 of record NC_065443.1, read on the forward strand.
GATGTAAAATATCTAAGGAAATTAAAATTTATTGAGTTAAGAGAATATATTAATAATTTAGATCAGTTATTACAATAAAAAAATGTAAATTTGACCTGTTTATCAAAAACATAAAAAAATTTACTGCCAGATGATGACACCCCAATTCGAATTTAGAGCTACAATTTCAGAATGACACTAAATAACCATTTCAAAGACAAACAGATCTATGCTATATAATATTATTGAAAGCTACTATGACGCACAGGACGGTTAACAAATTTGAAATACCAAATATTTGATAAAAATGTGTTATGGGGTGCTGGTAGCACCCCACGTGGCAGGTGCCGGGTTAAAATTTTAAATTCGTCAATATGCACTAAATCAATAATACCATGTCTTGCCCATGTAGAATCGCTCCCAAACAAAACACACACGAAACAGAAAAATGCATTTTTTTCATCACATCCATAAATCCAGCAATTTTTTGAATATATATTTATATTAAACATCCTTACACGGCCTTTAAAATTTGAAGAGACAGATGAAATTTCAAATCAACGCTAAAAAGTTATAGATAATCAAAAACCATTCTAATGGTTTCTATAAAATTCTAACTCTATGCTAACACTAGCAAAGTCACTTTCTAAAACACACTCGAGCCAAAGTTTGCCTGGCTCGGAATCTCATAAACCCCGGTGTCCGTTGTAAGCTGGCCGCATCTACCTTTTCCTATGCTTTTGAAGTCAAATCTCGAGCCATAGGGAATGGTGCTCGGGTAGAGTAACTCACGGGAATTATTTGTTTTTTCGTGGATAATAAATTACATAATGATAAATAATGTATGTAGATAATGCACTGATATTAAAAAAAGCATAGTAAAAATACAATTATTTTTATTGATCAATATATTTTCCCGTAAGTATATTTTTCAGAGCCAGTGCCATGGCTCGGTGGCCCCTTAAGACTAGCCGCCACTGATTTGTATGAAATTTAATAAAAATTTAATCATATTCGGATCTTTAACTATAAAATTTTTAGTATTCTTTTTTTTTAGTAATTTTTATACATTTTAAAGTCAATAAGTACATTTTTTTTATTTATTTAAAAGTATTTTGCAATCTTTTGAGTGTCAACAATAAACAAAAGTAATTACATTGACTAAGGACAAGAAAGATTTTACCCACTGGCAAAATCAAAGTACAATTTTTATAAAGTTGTGTACAAAATAATTACATTTCATAACTACTAACTACCTAATTAGTTTAAAAGTTTACTCTAAATGGTAAGTCCAATGGTTTGAACCTCTTTAACCTACGCTGTTCTTGGGAATTGTCTAGGAGGTTAAGTGCAAACTGGTTTTCATGATCCTCCAACTTGGCAATGTATGCAGCGCTACGTTTTGTGATCACTTCTTGTACCATATCAGTTTTAAGGTCTCGATGAATAATTATGTTGTTGATGTACCAAGGTGCATTAGTGATGGTTCTGAGGGTTTTTGATTGGAAGCGTTGGATGATTTCGATGTTGGAGTGACTGGCTGTTCCCCATAGTTCCAACCCATATGTCCAGATTGGCATAAGTATTGCCTTATAGAGCAGCAATTTATTATACAGAGATAGTCTTGATGAACGGCCCATTAACCAATACATATTTCTGAATTGGAGACCTAGTTGCTTTCTCTTGGTCCAGATATGTTTCCTCCATGTGAGACTTCTGTCCAAATGAATACCAAGATATTTTACCTCGTTGGCTGATGGTAATTGGTGATTGTTTAAAGTTACAGGAGGACAAGTTCCTCTTCGTGTTGTAAATGTAACATGAATAGATTTTCCTTCATTGACTTTAATTTTCCATTCCAAAAACCAAACTTGTACTCTGTCTAGATACGCTTGAAGGAGATGCGAGGCATAAATAGGGTCTGTGTGTGAGGCTAGGATTGCAGTATCGTCGGCAAATGTTCCTAGCATCATTTCTTCTGTAGGTGGTCTCTCTTCTAGTGGTTCCTGAAGAGTTGAAGGTATATCTGCGGTAAACAAGAGATACAAGGTAGGTCCCAGCACGCTACCCTGTGGTACGCCAGCTTTGATAGAATAGAGTTTGGAAATTGCATCTTGGTATTTAATAAAGTAACACCTACCTGACAAATATGAGTAAGTACATGTATACAATAATTTATTAGCTATTATTTAGGAATGCTACGATATAGCTTTAATAAAATCTAACCTACGTAGGTATTTGTTGGAATCGTAGTTTATCTATCATTTTCTCCAAAATTGTAAATTTAGCGTTAACGGTAGTATAGTAGGTTCGCTAAACTCAGACACAACTGGCTAGTGATTTTAGCAAGTAATTTTGCCAATATGGTAAAATTGGCAAAAAAATAATTACTAAATAATTAGTAATTTTGGCCAATTTTGGCAAAATTGAACAAAAAACAGAAAAGTTATCTACTAAAGTCATTAGCCAGTTATGTCTGAGTTTAGCGAACCGACTATATCTACTATTTATTTTGACATAAGTGTCCACTTAAAACTTTTCAATAGGCATAAAAACAAAAGGATACGTTGAGTAGAAAGAAGAATTAAACCTCGAATGGAAGGGTTCACAGGCATTCGTTGTCCTTTGTCCTCCTAACAGACCTGGATTATGATTAGACAATATCTGTGGTGGAAATAGGTTATCCATTATGTAATGTTCCGGTAATCTGGTTTACATGACATAAATCATTCATAAACAAAGCATTTTCAACTTCGTCACAGTATAAAGAGGGACAGTAGAACCACTCTCCGAAAAATTGGAAGTAAAATCTGTAGTCGCGCATGGCGACCGCGCAATGTCCTTAGTCGCTTTTGCCCCACTCTCGCATTGCTAGTCGCGTAGAAACGTACGGGTTTTAACAGGGAAAACCCGCATCCACCACTGATGAATTATTATCAATTGCGTACTGCCGGTATTACTTCTTGAGATCAAAGTGCCGACATGGAAGAGGTTTTACTGTCCCTCTTTATACTGTGACTTCGTTAAGTTAAATCAAACATATGCCTTAACTATTTTGCAATTTATGAATTTGTATTTTTATATTCTTGTACCAAACTCAAAGATTGAATTTTTTAAACATCATTTTCTTTACGTCAGTTTTGATGTACAGGGTGCGGCAAAAGTCAGTTCCCCGATTTGCACAATCGAAAAATATCGGAAAATGAAAATGCAAAACGTTTAATTAAGTCGTAAATTTGGGTTACAAAGGTGCATATAAAAATCTAAGCTTTATGTTCGAACTGGTGTCCATCTTTTGGATTGCCTTGTTCTGACGGAGGTGTTCAAATTCTTCCTCAATAATTTTGTCTTCAACTGTGGGAGAGTTTGCGGTCGCCTAGCATACACACTATTCTTCAGCAGACCCCATAACAAGAAATCGCAAAAGAAAAACGCGTTCTTATTTCGTGTATTTGCCGCCCGCCTGCATGTTTAACTCGTTACTAACAACGCACCGACACACACAACGAACAGCAACACGTGACAGGCAGATGAACGAAACTCAAGGTTAACCCTACAAACAGTAGGGGACACCTAGCTCTTATGCGAGGCCGATTGTTAGCATGTACTTATAGCGCTTATGCACGAAACTACATAGCGGGAACTGACTTTTGCCGCACCCTGTAGGTAAGTGAAAACGGCATCCGCAAATTTTTACATTGGGTCACATACCCAATACAGCACAGTGAATGGTTTTTTTAAAGTCCACAAATATTTCAGTTGACTCTAATGATAATTGAAATGTTGCAAAAATTTTCGACTTTTTTCACTATTTAGTAAACAAAATAAATTTTTGTATGTCATCGACAATAATTTGTCCTTTAACAAGGAACATAATGTCCATTTTCCAACCCATATATATTATAGTAAATAATTGGAGAAAAAAATTTGGTACTGTATGAAAATGTACTATCCATATACAAATAAGACGTCAAACAAGAAATAAAATACAACTGAATAATATTCGTGTAAGTACATACTAAAAATTTAGATGCAAGTGATAATAAATATTGAGAAAACCCAATTATTAATTACCCAGCTCAGCTACGTGCTTTACCGCGGGGTGTCGAAATTTCCTGTATAGTAGAGTCACTGAAGGTGGATATGAGCTATTACCTCCGATTTCGTTGAACCTCCATCGATTTGCATGAAAATTGGTGAGTAGTTAGAGGATATCTTAAGGAACAACGGTGACATGGTGCCAACTTGCGCTTTTACCCTGGGGGTGGATGCCACCCCTTCTCGGGGGTGAAAATTATTTTATTAAAAATAACCCCATAATTCGATAGAGGGAAAAATTTCAAGCAAAATTTGTCATATAAAGTTATTAAAATAAATCAAAACTTTTTGATTTATTAAAGATCAAAGATTTTAATTTTTCTTGAGAAAAATGCATGTTTTTAACCAATTTTTCATCAATAACTCAAAAAGTGTAAGTTTTTACAAAAAAGTTATTATTATCAAAATTGAAGCTAATAAAAAATGAAATAAACCTATTATTACAAAAAAATTTAATGTTAACTAAAAGTGAGTTATAGGTAATTGAACGTATATTTTTTTCGGCGAGTAAAAAAACTCTTAAGTATTCAAGCTGAAATAACGGGAAATTTATGCATTTTATAACATAAACTTATTAAACATTTGTCAAAATACTTAAAAATATCTATTAAATGAGCCCCGAACATGTTGACAGCGTTAAAATTTATGCTCCAAAATGTTTTCAAAATTTATCTTTTAAAAATTTTTCCAAAAAATGTTATTGTTTTTTTTTTTAATAACTTCGTTCGTGTTTATGATATCAGGGTCATCTAAAAACTGTTTAAAAGTTAATTCCAAGTACTATTTAAGCACGTTGAACCTAATCTTTTAAACCCCTTACTTTTTTACAAATAAAAGGTTAAATGACCCCGGTTGCATGGTCCCCACAGCAAAATTTAAGATTTAAACGTTTCTATCTAGGGTATTTTTTACCCTATAGAAATAGTAAGACAGGTAAAATATTTGGCACAGAAAAAAATAAAATTTGGTTATATATAATTTTTTACGTATATTGAGTAATCAAGTATATTCAAATGGGAAATATATAAGTATATTGAGTATTTTTGGAGTTATTATCAAAAATTTCTTTCAAAAATATGCATTCTAAACCGGTCAAAATTATCGAAAACGTTACTTATGCTAATATAAAGAAATTCTTGTAAGGATTACTATAAATTTTATTTTTTGTGGAAATGGCATACGTTTTATTTTTCACTTTTTCCTAAAAAATTCGAAACGGTTCTTTTACTTTCATTATAACTTGCTTAATTCTGACGCTATTACCTTGTTCTGAAGCTCATTTGGTAGGTATTCCGAAGTACTTTGGCAAATGTTTAGCAGGAATATTTTATACATTGCATCGTTTTCCCGTTATTTAAGCTTGAATACTTAGATTTGAGTACTCGTCGAAAAAAATACACATTCAGTTGCCAATAACTCACTTTGAACTAACATTAGTTTAGTTTTTTATGTGAGGAATGTATTAAATTTTTTATTATCTTTAATTTCAGTAATAATAACTTTTTTGTAAAAGCTTATATTTTTTGATTTATACGTGAAAAACCGATTTAAAACATGCATTTTTTTATGAAAAAATAAAATCTTTGGTCTTTAATAACTCAAAAAGTGTTGATTTATTTTAATAACTTTATATAATACATTTTGCTTATAATTTGTCCCTCTATTGACGTATGGTATTATTTTTAATAAAATAATTTTCACCTCCGAGAAGGGGTGGCATCCACCCCCAGGGTAAAAGCGCAAGTTGGCATCATGTCACCTTTGTTCCTCGAGGTATCCTCTAATTACTCACCAATTTTCATGAAAATCGATGGAGGTTCAACGAAATCGGAGGTGAAAACCTTCAGTGACTGCACTAGTAATAAAATTTGACCCTTCGATTACCTCATTATACAAACACAATTTGGTGTCGAAAGTTCGCCCGCCGATCATCCTCTATATTTTAAGATTTGATAGATATTCTAAATTCATACATGCTGGCTCTAATTAGTAAAAATGATTGTAAAAATGAGAAACTGAAGTAATATAGTACAACAATTTTAATGTCTTACTATTTATATACTTATACGTTTAAGAATTAAAACCATGTAGATAAGCTAATTGATGTTTACTTTGTATATTAATAGCAGAAATAAACATTTTCTGTCTCGCAGGTAACTGTTGACAAACAGTCAAGGTAACGTACTGTACGAAATAAAATTGTACCATTGAAAATGGTGTAATTAAGTGAAACAAGTCGAATTGAAATATTAATGATGATTGGTTTTAGTGATGTTTAGGTAATAGTTTCTTTAGTCCTGGGGCTGTTTTAATTGATTATTATTTTACTTTCGTAATGCTTCTTTAAAAATGGATTTACTAGGGGAGTGCATTTTTTTCACTTCGGAAAAAATCAAACAAGATAAAACTTTTTGTAATTTCATTAAGAAATGTTTAATAAACAACATATCAAAAAGTTCTACTCGAGAAGTGGGTGCTTCATTTTTTATTAAACAAATGAACAGCGAAGTTAGATGTTTTTTAAATAACTCCGAAAATATAATTTTTAGAAAAAAACTGACTTAAACATTTAAAAATTCAGAAAATTTTACAAAAAAAACCTTTTATAAAGATTTTTCTGAAATTAAATCTCTAGCTTCTGTAATTTTTTATTTATAACGCTAAAGTCACCCCTCTCACACACATTGGCGCACTGTAAACTAGCGTTGGAAGAAGTGCACGGTTGAGTTTTTTTAATGTAATTCTTTAACTAATGGATCAAAAGAAATTTTACAAATTGGACATGAAAGAAAATGAAATAAGCTATCTTATGGTTGTAATAAAAAGAAATAAAATGTTTGGACATGAGTACGGTGTGGGCGGAACGTGAGCCTTACATGAATTTTGTTTAAAAATGATTTAAAAATGTGTAACTAATACAATGTTACTTATAAAACTCTCAATTTTGCACAACTTACCTTTCAAGCACCTTACTAAAAGATGTTTCATTAAAAAAAATCTCAAAAAATTAATTCAAATAATACGATGTCTCAAAAAATGTAATTTTTGAAAACTTCGTAGTTTTACAGAATTCCCACCACTTTAAGACAGTATTACTCAAGTTTGAATAAATCTAATACAATTTTTTTGATATTTTTTTAAAGCTTAGGATGTAATGTTTAAAAAACACTGAATTATTTTAGTTTAAAAATGAAATAAAGAATTTCTTTTTAAGAAAACTAAGAAATATAACAAAAATGTAATACAAAAACCGAAAATTACCAGCTGAAAAAATGTATAGGTATACATAGTGATCAAAACTTTTTTCTGTAAAACTTACCTAAAATACATTTAATAATAAGCTTCAACAATAATAAATGTTCAACAAAAACTTTTTTTTTTAGTTCTTATAGGTACAGTATGTCTGCGTAACTTGGACCCTTTTGATAACTTTTTTAATATCAGTTTTACGAAAAAAAGTTATTCTTTATAAAATACTCTGCATCGTATATAACATAAGATGCAACCATCGTATATCAAATTTTGTTAATTTTGTACGAGGTATGTCAAAAAATACGAATTTCACTCAAGAGTAAAGTACCTTTATATTTCACAATATCGAAAATTTCTATAAAGAAAAGTTGTTTGGAATTAAAAACTATGTTCCAATATGTAATTATATCCTTCTAATCGAAAATTTGTTTTTTTTTTAATATTTTATAAAATTTTATGAAGACAGTTATTCGTCATAAATAGCTATGCATGGTCTAACACTTAATATGCAAATATAAAATATTATATTTTATCAATATTATTCTCATTGTTTCGGACAAGACTGTTTGAATTGTCCCGTTTTAAATGAACAAGAAATTGAAGAAAGCGAAGATGTCAGCGTAGTTGGAGGTGATATTGAAGAAATAGATTTTGAATAATTTGTTCTTTTTTTCTAATAAATTTTAATTTTTAATATTATTGTGAAAATTATTTGTTTAACCTTTTTTTTAAGAATGAAATTCCATATTTGTTTGATTGGATTCTACTTGTTTTTCATTTAAATATCCGCCATTTTGGATCCGCCATTTTGAAATTTAAATTTTTAATCTTTAATTCAGATTCAACAACCTGTTAAAAATAAAGACAATAAATGTTTTAGAAAAATGTTCTTTTTTATGTTCTTTTTAGACAATCCGCATTTTGGATCCGCCATTTTATAGTTTATAATGTTAACATTTAAGTTAGGTTTATCAAAGCTCTCAAAAATAAATATATGTATAAATAAATACATTTTGTAAAGAAATTATGATTTTACAACTATTTTTTAAGTTATCCGCCATTTTGGATCTGCCATTTTATAATTTAAATTATCAAAATTTGATTCAGGTTCAGCAACCTCTCAAAAATATCCACATATATGTAAACAAACACGTTTTATAAAAAAAAATCGGATTTTACAACTACATCAACTACTTTTTAAGGATTTTTAGGAAAAAATCCTCCATTTTGAATCCGCCATTTTGAATTTGCAAATTGTAATGTCAGATTCGGGTTCAGCATAATCAAAACTAAAATAAAAGCATTTTTTATCAAAATAAAATGTTGAATTCACCGATATTCTTAACATTACTTATACAAAACAATTGTTATTGTTTAAACAATTAATAAACAATTAGCGGCGAAATTTGTGAATAGAACTTTTTACTTTAACATATTTATAAACTAACAAAAAAAGTTTTAGAAAAATATAACCTTGTTTGATTTTTTCCGAAACATTGTATCTTTTCGTTCTAATTGCACTCCCCTATACTGTTTACATTGAATATTAATGGAGACATAATACGTCCCTGTCTAACTCCTCTCTTCAATTTCTGAACTGGGTTCGCTACCTATTACAAGTTGTGCGCTTTGATTCCAGTAAAGTTTTGTTATTATTCTTCAGCCCCTTTTGTCTATGTTTATTGTCTAGAATTTGGACTAATTTTTATGTCTTGCTTTGGCAAATACTTTTTCAAAATAAACCTAACAAACATGCACATCTTTGAGCTATCACATTAAAAGCAAATAACGCCTCTCTGGTTCGTGTTCGTAGTCCGTTTCTGAACCCAAACTGACTACCATCTATTCCCTCCTCCAGTTTTTTGGCTGGTCTGCATCTCACTAAAATATGAGATGCTGTTGAACTCGGATTCACTGAGTTTTTTGTTGTTAAAAGGATTTCCCGTCTGCTAGTTTTCTTACTAGGAACCACGCTTTCCTACTTTGTCAGTTTGTTTGGTAAGTTTGGTCTTCTACAGTCCCATTCCTCTATTATTATATTGTTGTATGTAGACTACGAATAAACTGCTTTGCATTTTTTTTAACTAAAATTTCGCTGAAATTCTGGTATAATGTATAATCTCACTATTTGGAGACCAGCATTGATTTACTCTTATCTATATTCTATTGGCTTTACTATATCTATATCCTCCTAAATTGATTTGCAATTAATTTTTTTAACAGGAATTTCGAAATTTTGGTAAAATATCTCACTGTTTTGAGACAAGCAGGGATTTACTCTTATCATGATTTACATCTTAATCATGACATTGATCTTATTAGGGAATTTCTATTCCGATCTCTATAAGTGTTCGATGCTGGTTATGCATAAATAAAATGACTAGTGTTGTAGTAGTAGTTAATTGAGACAAAGCATAAAGCTTCTCCATTTCTTTTCATTTGTCTCGATTTTGTGTCACGGTTTGGTGCCATGTGCCATTACTGAGTTTGGTATATTTTATTCCTGTTTTACCTAGTACAGGTCTTAAGCGTTTTTAATCTGTTTTTTTATTAATTTTCCAGGTTTTATTTATTTTTGAAACTGCCTCACATTCTTTTTTGCTCGTATGTATGTTTTCTTCTTGTATTCTATTAAAATGTTTGTTGTATAAGTAGTGTGACCAACTAGCCCGAAAAATCCGGGACATGGCCCGAATTACGAAGTCGCGTCCCGGACAAGGCTTCCGGGCCATCCGATTTTTCAACGTTTCGGTAAAATTTCATTTTGAAATTTTTAATACATCATTCTTCAAAGAATTCACATCAAATTGAATTGGTGGGATGAAAAAAAGTCGACAATTTCTAGACTGTTATACTAATACCACATCCAAAACGCATGCATTTTATATCGTATTATAGTTCTACGAAAACTCAAACTCATGACTTTTTCCGGTTTCTGTATTTTAATTATTATCGTCTTCTGAAAAGACGATTTAAAAACGAATATCATATAATGATAATTATATTTTAACCCAAGGTTTAATTTACATGGAAATCCAACATAGTTGATTTTCTAATTTTTCGTTTTTTGAGAACGATTTCCGGATTGGAAGTCGAAACGTCAAAAACTAACAAAAATGTAATTATCATTACAACCCATTCCATCAAAAAAATTTTTGTCAACATAAAAATGTTAAATAATCAATAAAATGATGATATAGTTTTATATTTAAAAAAAATGGCCCGATTTTCATTGAAAAGTCCCGGATTGTAGGTAGTTTTTTCAGTCTTGTCACGAATTCGACTAAATTGGAGTTGGTCACACTATGTATAAGGAATGTAGGCTCTTTGCTTTCCTGTGAACTACCTACTCTATAACATAGATTCCCAATTTGATGTATGAAAAATAGGCGATAATCACAGTTTAATCTTAGCTCGTTTATTGTTGGTAAAAAGGACAAAAATGTTTCGGGGCTTACAATTTTTTTCCCATCATCAGGCCACCAAAACAAAAGTTTTTTGTAACTGATATCTTGTATGTAGTTTTGTTTTTCTATCAAACAAAAACATTTGTTTTTCTATAAAAAAAAACTTCTGTATTGGTAGCCTGATTATGGGACAAAAATTGTAAGTCCTGAAACCGGTGGTAGCCTTTTTACCAACAATAAACAAACTAAAATTGTGAGTATTGACCTTTTTTCATCACCAAATCGTATTATGCACTCACACTGGCAACTTTTTCATCATAGATTCCCAAATTGATCTGTATAGACCCCTAGGGGCCACACCTTTAGAAAAATTGAAAGAAATGATATTAAAATAATGAAAACATGAATTTTCTTAAAATGAAGATCACTACTTGTAGATTCCTAACATACTTGGAGAACATTGCGAATACTATGTATTCTAAGAAATGGAGCAAAGGTCACGTTTTATTGATAATTGAATTAAAAAATTAATTAAACCAAGTCATATAAACTTATTTGTTCATTTTTATAGCTTGATTATTGTATATTAATAGCGACTGTTCTAATTGGTATAATTATCGAATTATCTGTTTTATTTCAGTGGTAACTTATATTTCTATTTGCATTTTTATGACTTTATGACCAATCAAATCAAATCGTGTGTATTTCCTAATGGTAGATTTTTAATGAAAAGATGATTTTACTTTCTGTTTGTCGAATATTATGGGTATTTGTGATTTGCTCGATTAATTTAGCCTATTTCCTCTACTTCCACGGGAAGTACTAAAATGTCCACAAATCTGGTCCATTATTGATCGAACGGATCTAAAGCCTTGACAACACATGTGTAACCAACACAAACAGAAGCACATACATATACTTTGGACATAAGATACAAATTGGAAAGAACAACCAAACGCACGAGATACAGCGCAGAATAGGTTTGGGCTGCGCTGCGTTTGGTAAGCTACGTGAAATGATATGCCCATATATCTGAAGAGAAAAGTGTATGAACAGTGCGTATTGCCGGTGATAACATACGGAGCAGAGACCCTAACGTTAACGGAAAGGTCAGCAGAAAATCTAAGAGTGACCCAGAGGGCCATGAAGAGAGCTATGCTAGGAATATGAAGGAGAGACAGGATACCAAATAATACCATTAGCCAAAGAATAAAAATCAAAAATATACTAGAACATGTAGCCAAAAAGAAATAGAGATGGACAGGTCATGTGGCAAGAACATCAACCGACAGGTGAACTAGAAAACAAACGAAGCAGAGGTCGATCACCAACGCGCTGGTGTGACTATAAAGAGAACTGCCGGGAACTAGATAGTAGCTCAAGACAGGGAGACGTGAAGAAACTTAGAGGCGGCCTATGTTCAGCAGTGGACGATAACGGCTAGATGATGATGATGATGTCATTATTGGATAATAAAAGTTGCATTCTAATAGAAGTTGGTGTAGTAACGGTGCTTTTCAGTTGTGTAATTGAAAATTGTATGGTGTGCTACGATGAGTTGTTGCGGCAAGCAGCTTAGTAGAGCGACCAGTAGCAGTATACTATATTATCTAGTATACAGTATACTTTAACTACTGATGTTTACTATAGTTTACTATTAGAGCAGCGTTTCCCAACCGGTGGGTCGCGACCCACTAGTGGGTCGCGGACAGATTTTAGGTGGGTCGCGGCGTGGCTCTTACAGTAGCTGAGTAGCGAACAGAGTACAGAATAGCGTATCATCAATATCATCATGGGTGAGGGATGGGTCACGAATATGAAAAAACATCAAAAGGTGGGTCGCCAGACATAAAAGGTTGGGAACCACTGTATTAGAGGCATCTATTACTCTGCTTGATAATGCATTGTTAGCCAAGGGATTTGCTATTATGTTACCCTTTATCCCGGATCTAAACAATGAAAACATCCCTTCCAAGATTTGAAACATTGCCATGCAATTAAAATCTCTATTTCAAGATGGGTTAATTGATTGGATTTATTTTTACCCATTTGAAATAAATGTGGAAACGTTGAATTACTATGTACTATGTTTGTCTGTTCGTTTGTAAACACAACACCTCCGTCAGCCGTCATTAGACCTGATAGAATTCCTAGATATTTTATTTCCATTACTTCTTCAGTACTAATTCCATCGACTTTCACATTATTTATCACAAGAGTCATCAAATTCACAGCTTCAATCAAACTATTTAGAATTAGTAAATATAATAAGAGCTTTAGTTTAAAATTGCCATGTTTTCCATTGATTTCCATCAATTCACAATCACCCCATATATTATACTGATCACAATTTCTCTATTAATCTTGCATCTATCTCTGTAATTAATCATTTACATATAGTGAACCTCTTATCTATATAACAATCAGAACTATTGAACCGACAACAATTTATAGAATTGACCTAAAAATTTGTTTTGATGACTCAAATAAAAACAACGGCTAGTTTTCTAGGACTAGACTAGAGGTAAGTACAATAAGATATGAATGCTGAATCGTGACCCGGAACGTTTGAGTCAATCATTGAAAAAAAAAACTCTTAATAAGTATTATTTGGTTCATGAGATGTTTGTTCTGCAAATCACAAGATGAACTAGTTTTAGAAATTCATCAGCTCGTTATAAGATATTTTTATTTGGAACAGATATTTGAAGTAATAGACTATGAACTGGAATCTGTGAATTTTTGAATACGAGTCAACTGGTCAACTAGTCAACTGGTCTTGTCAAATGGTTTGCCACCATGTCCCGTTCCATGTATCCAACTAAGCATTTCTTTTTCTAAGGCCCTACATTCATTGGCGGGAATTTAAAAATCATTAGAATTTTCCTCTCACACAAAACGCCAATTGTTGTACTTTGACTTTTGACTTCGCCCAAGCTACTCTATCTAATCCTGGAAAGGGTGGAACAGTTTAGATATCTGGGTAGCTGGATTGACTGCAGGGTTGAAGGTGATGAGGAAATTTCGACCAGAATAGAACTTGGCGTTCTGTATTGCGCAGTAGAAGTCTGTCATTGACCACACGTCTATAAGAGTATTGAAGTGCTACGTTTGGTCTGTTTTGTTCTATGGATGTGAAACTTGGACAACAAAAATGAAGAATCTCAACAAATTAGAAGCGTTCGAGTTGTGGTGTTACCGTCGCATGCTCAGAATCCCGTGGACAGCATACATATCCAAAGAACGTGTGCTGGAGACCATGCACAAACAGCGAGAATTGATCAACGTCATAAAAATGAGAAAGGTTCAATACTTGGGTCATATAATGAAAGGACCTAAATATCGCTTACTCCGGTTGATCATTCAGGGCAAAATCGAATGAAAACGCTGGGTTGGAAGGTTGGAAGAAAACAACTGTCCTGGCTGCGTAACATTAGACAATGGACAGGTCGAACGGTCGAGGAATTGTTTCGAGGAATGATATTGTTAATACGACGATAGCCAAACCCGTGTTGAGCTGTCCCCCCCCCCCACTTGCCAAAATTAAAAAACAAATAGCCCTGATTTATGAGCTATTTATGAGCTTTCATATTCCGCAAATTAAAAATTTTGAGCTCGTTCCACTGAGCAGGAATTTAATATTTTAGTGGGGGGATATTGAATCGATTTTTGCGGCAGAATTAGGAGCTATTTATGAGCTCTTGAAATGATATAGTTTAGATTTTTGAGCTCATCCCCTTCACCCCCAAACAACCCTTTAATTGATTTTACTTAAGAGAAACATGCTGAAAAAATTAAAATATATCGTATCACGGATATTATTCCAATAGCTTATATATCCTAAGAATAAACTCTTAAATCATGCGCATTTCGATTATTGAGTTACAACCCCTTCGCAAGAAAACCACCCCATTTTCCAGGCTTAAGAGAGAGTTGTACTTAAAATGCATTAAATTAATTATTTGGCGGCTAAATATCGTTTAATAATTTATGAGCTCCAAAAATACGCGCCATTAGGTCATTAAATTGCAATTTCTTTTGTACAGTGCAGTCACTGAAGGTAAAAATCAACTATTACCTTCAATTTCGGTGAACCTTCATCGATTTTCACGAATATTGGTGAGTGGTTAGAGGATACCCCAAGAAACAAAGGTGACATGGTGCCATTTTGCGCCTTTATCCTGGGGGTAGATACCACCCCTTCTCGGAGGTGAAAATTATTTTATTAAAAATAACTCCACAAATCGATAGAAGGACAAATTGTAAGCAGAATTTGTTATATAAAGTTATTAAAATAAATCAATACTTTTTGAGTTATTAAAGATCAAAGATTTTAATTATTCGTGAAAAAATGCATATTTTAAAGCGGTTTTTCGTAAATCATTGAAAAATTGTAAGTTTTTACAAAAAAGTTAATAGAAGTTAAATTCGTATAGCTTATATTCTAAGAATAAACTCTTAAATCACGCCCATTTTGATTTTTGAGCTACAGCCCCTTCGCAAGAAAACCGCCCTATCTTCCCGGCTTAAGAGAGAATTTTACTTAAAATTAATTAAATTAATTATTTGGCGACTACATATCGTTTAATAATTTATGAGCTCGCAAAATACACGCATTTCAATTATTATTGAATTGCAATTTTCTTTCTATAGTGCAGTCACTGAAGGTAAAAATCAACTATGACCTTCGATTTCGGTGAACCACCATTCATTTTCACGAAAATTGGTGAGTGTATAGACTAGTATAGAGGATACCTCAACAAACAAAAGTAACATGGTACCAACTTGCGGTTTTAGCCTGGGGTAGATATCACCCCTTCTCGGGGGTGAAAATTGCTTTATTAAAAATAACCCCACAAATCGATAGAGGGACAAATTCTAAGCAAAATTTGTATATAATGTTATTAAAATAAATGAATACTTTTTGAGTTAATAAAGATCAAATATTTTAATTTTTGTGAAAAAAAATGCATGTTTTAAAGCGATTTTTCATAAATAACTCAAAAATTGTAAATTTTTACAAAAAAGTTTTCATCACTAAAATTGAAGCTAATGAAAAATATAATAAATTCCTCACTTGAAAAAACATTTAATGTTACTTAATTTAAAGTAAGTTATAGGTAATTGAATGTATGTAGGTATATTTTTTTTCTGCGAGTATTCAAATCTAAGGATCCAAGCTTAAATAACGGAAAAGCGATGCATTTGATAACACTTACTAAATACTTGTCAAAGTACTTAGAAATACCTATCAAATGAGCTCCGGAAGAAGTTGATAGCATCAAAATTTATACTCCAAAAATTTTTCCAAAAAAATGATATTGTTTTTTTTTGGAATAACTTAATTTTTATGATATCAGGCACATCCAACTATTTGAAAGTTAATTTCAAGAGCTATAAAACTGTATTACATTTAATCTTTCAAATACTTTATTTTTTTAAGATAATAGGTTTAAAGGCTCCAGTTACATTGTTCCCGCAGTAAAATTTAGGCTTAAACGTTTCTATCTTGGTTATTTTGATTCATACAGAAAACACAAGTAAAATCTTTGCTAATAAAAAAACTCAATTTTCGTTACCTATCTAGAATTTTTTACGTGTAGCGAGTATTGTTGGAGTGATTATCAAAAGCAAATAATTTACGAAAAGTTGAAAAATTTTGATTTTTTTAAATCATCATCATCCAGCCTCAAAAGTCCACTGCTGAACATAGGCCTCCTCCCCTCGTTTCCAACCCCATTTATCCTGCGCCGCCCTCATCCAGTTTTTATTTACCTTTCTTAAGTCGTCAGTCCATCTTGTAGGCGGTCGACCGACGCTTCTCTTGGCCTCCATCGTCCATCGCCCATCTGTCATTCTGGCTACGTGTCCTGCCCATCTCCACTTCAACCTGGCTATCCTCTCGATGACGTCAGTCAGTTTTTTAAATCATAATATATATATATATATATATATATATATATATATATATATATATATATATATATCAAACAGATGAAATAGAGAATGTGGAAAAATCCCCTTACGAACAATTCACACATCCACCATTTCGGGTTGGGAAAAATTTTTCGAATAGAATCAAAGATCCAAACACCAGTTCTTAGAAATGTGTTTCGCCCTCTTCAACCTCTCTGGGCTTATCAATAAAGATGAGAGGTTGAATATCTTTAGACACATTCCAATCAAAAAACAACATTCGAGACCTAGACATAGAAGGTGCGTAAATCTACGGCAAGTCCGTATATTTATATATATATATATATATATATATATATATATATATATATATATATATATATATATATATATATATATATATATTTAAAATATGCATTCTAAATCGGTAAAAATGTTTAAGGTCATTATTTATGCTAAAGTAAAGAAAGTCTTACAGAGATTACTAAAGATTTTAATTTTTGTGAAAATGGCGTTCGTTTTATTTTTCACTTTTTACTAGAAATTTGAAAGGGTCCTATTATTTTCATGTCCACTTGCTTAATTTTGATGATATCAACTTCTGTCGGTGCTCATTTAATAGGTATTTCTGACTACTTTGACAAATTATATATTCAGTATATTTTATAAAATGCATAGTTTTCCTGTTAATTAGGCTTGAATAATTAGATTTGAGTACTCGCCGAAACAAAAAATACATTTAATTAGATACCTATAAGTCACTATGAATTAATAATAAATGGTTTTTCAAAGCTTTAATTTTGGTAATGATAACTTTTTATAAAAACTTACCATTTTTAAGTGATTTGCGAAAAACCGCTTTAAAGCATGCATTTTTTCACAAAAAATCGAAATTTTTGATCTTTAATAACTCAAAAAGTATTGATTTATTTTAATAACTTTATATAACAAATTCTGCTTATAATTTGTCCTTCTATCGATTTGTGGAGTTATTTTTAATAAAATAATTTTCACCCCCGAGAAGGGGTGGTAACCACCCTCAGGGTAAAGGCGCAAGGTGGCACCATGTCACCTTTGTTTGTTGGGGTATCCTCTAACCACTTAAAATTTTTCGTGAAAATCGATGAAGGTTCACCGAAATTGAAGGTAATAGTTGATTTTTACCTTCAGTGACTGCACTATACAAAAGAAATTGCAATTTAATGACCTAATGGCGCGTATTTTGGGAGCTCATAAATTATTAAACGATATTTAGTCGCCAAATAATTAATTTAATGCATTTTAAGTACAACTCTCTCTTAAGCCTGGAAAATGGGGTGGTTTTCTTGCGAAGGGGTTGTAGCTCAATAATCGAAATGCACATGATTTAAGAGTTTACTCAGCCCCCCCCCCTAAAATATTAAATTCCTACTCAGTGGAACGATCTCAAAATTTTGAATTTGCGGAATATGAAAGCTCATAAATAGCTCATAAATCAGGGCTATTTGTTTTTTAATTTTTGCAAGTGGGGGGGAGGCAGCTCAACACGGGTGATAGCCAACGCTTGCAAACAAGCACGGCACACGAAGAAGAAGAAGCTACGGTAACATAACTACACTATTATCTCTATTGTTTCTTATTTCTGTACACTTTTCTTATTTTGAAATTTACGTGAAATTTCAAAGTGAAATTGAAATTATAACCGACTATTTTGTGTAATTTTCTTTTTATAAACTGTGCCAATGAAATCATAATAGGCGAGCGGGAGATACCCCTAAAATGACCAGGTACTGACCACGGAGAGGTGAATGGCTAATTTTATTCATACTTTATATTTTTGAAGGTGCTGAAAACGAAAATGAGGTTTATTTTGAATTTTATGTGGGGGAACATTGTCAATAAAAATAAAAAAAAAGAAATCACGTTATTTGCGTTTACCTCGCTACAACTCTGTTCCTTTTTAATATTTTTTTCTGGAATTTTTACAGTATATATTTCTCACCTTTCTTAAGAGAATGGTACTTACTTCAAGCTTTCAGTCTTATTTTATTAAAAGTTATGAATTTTTTAAAGTGAAAGATGCAAATTTCTGAATTGCAAAGTTCAATCGCAAAAGTTGAGCGACGAAGTTTGAAATTTAGCTTTTTAATCACGTGTATGTTAAAGTATAGAGTACAAAGAAGTTTTTTGGAAAGTTTTAGATCAAAATGTTTTATAGAAAAAAAAATTGTGAAACTTTTAATATCAACGTTATAAATCCCCAAAATAACGCTTATTTTTCGAGATACTGAACATAGTGACCATGGGTGGTGAATGGGTAATTTTACTCTTACTTTATGTTTTTGATGGTACTGAATACGAAAATGAGGTTTATTTTGAATTTTAAGTGAAGAAATATTGTCAAAATCGCAGTTTTACTCGCTACAACTCTGTTCTATTCTAATATTTTTTTCTGAAATTTCTACAGCTTATATAAAGCTGGAAGCAAATAAAGGGCCTATTAGAAATATCTCGAGAACTAAAGGCAACAGAATCATGAAAATTTGAATTAAGGGGTTTTGAAGAGTCATCTGCTTAATGAAAATATTTTCATCTATTTGCTACTTCCGGTATATTTTTACATTTTTGGATTCTCTTCGATGTCTTCTTTCTTAAAATATGAGCTTTTGTAATGTTATACAGGGTATTTTAAAAGATAATTACATTTTTTTAATTATTTCGTAGCAATATTCACACCCTGTAGAATTGTAGTAGTTTGACATTCTACTTACGTTCAAATGATTTTTAATATAGTCTAATATTGTTAAGAATCATTAGTATAGCTAAATTTTTAATTTTAGTATACAGGGTTGGTCGAAACTCGGAATGAGTATTTTGAAAGCAGTTAGGTATAGGGAATACTTATAAAATATAAAAGTACCATAAAATATTATTTCATTACAATACTAAAATACAGGGTGTTCCATTTAAGAAAACTCAGAAAATATTCATTCCGAGTTTCGAATAACCCTGTATACTAAAATTTCAAAATTAACTATACTAATGATCCTTAACAATAGTAGACTATATTAAAAATCACTTGAATGTAAGCAGAGTTTTTAATGTCAAACTATTACAATTCTACAGGGTGTGAATGTTGCTACGAAATTAATAAAAAAAACGTAAATATCTTTTAAAACACCCTGTATAATATTACAAAATCTCATATTTTAAGAAAGAAGATATTGAGGAGAATCCAAAAATGTAAAAATATACAGGGTGTCCCATTAAAAAAAAACGAAGTTATAAGCCACTTCCGGTATAACCGGAAGTTGCAAAGAGATAAAAATATTTTCATTTAATAGATCATCCTTCAAAACCCCTTTTTTCCAATTTTCATGATTCTGTTGTCTTTAGTTCTCGAGATATTTCTAATAGGCCAGTTATCTGCCTCACCCTATATAGTAGTCTTTTAGTATTTTCTTCATAAAAGTTATGAATTTAAAAAAATCAAAGGTGCAGATTCGTGAATTGCAAAGTTAAATCGCAAAAATTAAGTGACAAAATTGAAAATTTATCTATTTGATTACGTTTATGTTAAACCATAGAGTTCAAAGAAGTTTTATGGGGAGTTTTATCGTTCACACAACTTCGTCACACAACTTTTGCGATTAAACTTTGCAATGCACAAATCCGCACCTTTTCCTTTGAAAAATTCATAACCTTTATCAAAATAAGAATAAAAGCTTGAAATAGGTACCGTTGTCTTCAGAAATGTTAGAGCTATATACTGTAAAAATTTCAGAAAAAAATATTAGAAGGGAACAGAGTTGTAGCGAGGTAAACGCAAAAAATCGTGATTTCTTTTTTTTATTTTTATTTTAAAATTGCGATTTTGACAATGTTCCCCCACATAAAATTCAAAATAAACTTAATTTTCGTTTTCAGCACCCTCGAAAATATAAAGTATGAATAAAAGTAGCTATTCACCCCTCCGTGGTCAGTATCTCGAAAACTAAGCGCTTTTTTGAGGGTGTCCCCGTCCCGCTCGTGTATAACGAATTGTTAGTTCTATGACTGGTTTACAATTTTGACATTTCTCCTTGTTTGACAAAAGCAATGGTATAGGTTATTATTCCTATCATTTCATTTTCACCACATCATCAATCACCATAATGTAAAATTCTTAATTCCATCGGTATAATATGCAGAAATTCTAGTTAGTCTTGTTTGGATACCCACAAAAACAAACATCATTTCAGTAGATGCCTTGCAGGTCTCAGATTCCTAGACCAACAAGACGTAAGTCAGACAACTTATTAAATTCAGACAACTGAGGACTCCTTTTAATATTTCAGATGAGCTTCTGGACCCCGAGAATCACGTCTACAATGACAGGATCGCTGAGTTGGAGCGCAAGGTGAGCGAACAGCAAGATGAACTTGTTTGTCTCAAAGCTACGCTTGCTGAGGCACTGCGCAGACTCAACAGTCTCGAAGTAAACCACCATTCCTCGAGAATACCGCAGATTCCATCGGCTTCATCGACACCTACCCGGTTAAACAACACTAATAAAGATGATTACAATAAACAGACTTATTCTACTTCTAAGTTGGAGAGCCAGAGGAAGACTTTTGTGGGATCTTCTTTACCTCAGAGAAAGCAAGTTCATTATCGTTCCACAGGTAAGTTTTTTAGTGGTGTTTTCTTTCATGCATCTTTTTTCCCTCCATTTTCGTTACAGTAAATATGTAGTCCATATGCTTTCCTGCTCCATTTCTCTAAAGACCTTTACTTACTCCGTGGCGCTACAAGCCTTCGTGGGTTTTAGCCAACTCGACAACATGCCTCTATTCCTCTCTGTATTGAGCAATCTCCATCCAATTCTCCACGCCCATAGTCTTAATGTATCCTGCTATTTTATCTCGCCACCAGAGTCGAGGGAGTCCACGTGGTCTTCTTCCAGTTGGGACTTATTCTTGACATACCAGCCTTACTAGTCTTTCGTCAGAATATATTCCTGCCCATTGGAGTCTTGTGAACTTTATATCCTTTATTATGTTAGTACCTCAATATGTTCATCGAACTCTTTTTTTCTTTTTCTTCATGTACCATGTCTTTTCAGAACGTTGGTTACCATAAATATTAGTTACCATTGCCTAAATAGCATGCTTGTATCAACACAATACCAATCTCGCAAATTCTTCAACCATGAGGTTCTTCTTCGTCCTGGACTGCGTTTGCCTCCTATTTTTCCTTGCATGGTATTTTGTAGCAACCTATATTTGGGATCTCTCATTACATGTCCGAAATACTCCAGCTTTCGAAACTTTTAAAATTCTTCTATAGCACCACATTTCGAAAGCCTCAAGGCGATTTAGATCGATTTTATTCACAGTCCAGGACTCGATACCATAAAGTAAGACCGAGAACACGTAGCAGTGAAGTAGGCGGATCCTCAATGCCAATTTTAGGTCTCTGTTACATAACACCTTGGACATCCTTCTAAAAGTGGCTCTAGCCTGCTCTATCCTAGATCTAATTTCGCCGTGACTTTCTGCGTTACAATTTAATTGCTGTCCAAGGTAAACGATTTTATCAACTTGCTCAAGCTTGGTATTATTTACATATATAGACGGTTTTATAATATGCTGTTGTTTACTTATTACGAGTATTTTGGTTTTCCGTATGTTCAGATCCAGACCTGCCTCCCTACAACTCTCAACGACACTATCAAGTAGTGTTTGCAGATCTTCTTGAGTAGAAGCTAGGAGTACTGTATCGTCCGCATATCGCAAATTATTGATGACTTCACCGTTCACAAGTATTCCTTCTTGTTTTTCAGAAACTGCTTTTCTGAAAATTCTTTCGGAGTAAACGTTGAAAAGCAGGGGTGACAAGAGGTATCCCTGCCGTACTCCTCTTTTAATATTAAGAGCCTGTGATTCCACACCATCTAGTAAAATGTCTTTTAGAGCTTCGATCAATATAGAGTGCTTAACACGATCAAATGCCTTTTGGAAGTCAATAAAACAACAGTATATGTCTACAGATATATCTCGACATCTTTGAGCAAGTACGTTCATTCCAAACAGTGCTTCTCTCGTTCCAAGCCCGTTACGGAAACCAAACTGTGTGTCATCCAGGTATTCCTCGCATATATTGTATGTAGATACGACCATGTATTACCTTCAGAAAAATTTTCAATAAATGGTTTAACAAACTGATGGTTCTATAATCAGCACAGGTTTTTGCTGTTGTCTTCTTAGATAGAGCTATAAACAGTGAATTAGACCAATAGTCTAGTAAAATAAAATTTCACTACATGTAAAACAAAATGTAAATTCGTACAGTTTGAAACAAATTTTATATCGAAGTTTAGGTGGGTACAAAAGATATTTTCAAGAAAGTATCCAAATCACACAAGGGGATCATTCTTTAAATAATTAAAAAGGGGTAATTTTTGCAAAAAAATTACTTTTTTAACTGCTGAGGTCATTCAATTACTAATAAAGGTATATAGGATTATTTGCTGCACAGTTGAATGGTAAATCTTTCACATACAACTTACTAAATTAAATTTGACCCCCTATTTATTTAAATAATTATACATGAAACTTTAAAAACAAATTTGCAAAAAATTATTTTTAGCGTTTTAAATAAGCACTATAAAATATCTTGTTTTACAGGAGAAGTTGCACTATGTTATCAGTATTAAACAAAAAAAAATTGGTCCAAAAATATTTAATATTTTTTGAGATATTGAATTTGTTTATTAAATGTTACTCTATTTTCAATTGCAAAAACGCGGTTGTTGCCAAAGAAATATTCACCTGTATTAAATCTTATTAGTTTTATTTTTATGTATATTTTCGATAAATGTATTGATAAATTCAAATTTCAATTAAACTTCCCCCTAAAATGACATTTGAAAATTATTCAAATTTGTTTATAATTTGTTTTTTTAATAACGTCGCGGGGATTAAATATTTTGAAATGCCGTTTCGATAATTGGGTTTCTGGGAATTTTTCACTAATTAACAAATTTTTTTGTCTTTTTTTCCTCTTCTTTTTTTTTCTTGGAGTTATATTACTACGGGTCCTTTTATTGTTAAGTTTCATTAAGAATGTCGAATCTCTAAGTTATAGATTCTAGACCTGAAAATATTAAGATTGGTCTAAAATCACTTAAATAAAATGTGGCTGGTTACTGAGTTACAGGGTGTTTTATTTAAAAATTAAAAATTATTTTTACCAAGTACTTTCAAACTATTTGACGCATCCTTATCATACTTGTCAGAAAGTGTGGGTACTATACAGTCGACTAAATTGTGACAAATAAAAGTTTCTAGCTACTACCAGAGGCGTACGACAGGGGATAGTTAATGGTTTACCCTTTCCAAATTCTACGCCACTGAGGGAATTACTATTTTAGCGAAATTTTTTGATTCTCCAATACTTTATATGTAAATAATATACTCTTTACTGGTAACGATTAAGTCATTAGTTTTCGAGATATTGGACGTTAAAAATGAAAGGGCATAGTTATTTTGATTCATTCATTCATTCATTTTAAACTTCCAATATCTCTCAAACTGATGACTTTATCGATACCAATAAAGTTATTTACATACAAAGTATTGGAGAATCGAAAAATTTCGTTAAAATAGTAATTCACTCAGTGGCGTAGAATTTGGGAATTGTCAATCATTCACTATCCCCTGTCGTACGCCTCTGGCACTAGCTAGAAACGTTTATTAATCACAATTTAGTAGGGTGTATAATAGCCACACTTTCTGCCAAGTATGATAAGGATACGTTAAATAGTTTTAAAGTACTTGGTAACAACAATTTTTAAATTTTTAAATAAAACACCCCGTAACTCAGTAAGTAGCCACATTTTATTTAAGAAATTTTAGTTAAATCCTAATATTTTTAGGTCTACAATCTAGATCTCATAGACTCGACATTCTTAATAAAATTTAACCCTAAAAGGGCCCGTAGTAATATAACTCCAAGGAAAAAAAAGAAGAAGAAAAAAGGACAAAAAAATTGTGTTAATTAGTAAAAAATTCCCAGGAACCCAATTATCGAAACGGAATTTTAAAATACTTAATTCATGCGACGTTATTAAAAAAACAAATTATAAACAAATTTGTATGATTTTCAAATGCCATTTTAGGGGGGAGTTTAACTGAAATTTGAATTTATCCATACAATTATCGAAAATATACATAAAAATAAAAAGAATGAGATCTTAAGCAGGTGAATATTTCTTTGGCAACAACCGCGTTTTTGTAATTGAAAATATAGTAACATTTAAAAAACAACTTCAATATCTCAAAAAATATTAAATATTTTTTGACCAATTTTTTTTGCTTAATACTGGTAACATATCGCAACTTAGTCTGTAAAATAAGATATTTTATAGTGCTTATTTAAAACGCTAAAAATAATTATTTGCGAATTTGTTTTTTAAGTTTTATATACAATTATTTAAATAAATAGGGGGTCATATTTAATTTATTAAGTCTTATGTGAAAGATTTACCCTTCAGCTTTGTAGAAAAAGATCCCATCGATCTTCATTAATAAGTGAATTAGCTCAGCAGTTAAAAAAGTATTTTTTTGCAAAAATGACCCCTTTTTAATTATTTAAACAATGATCCCCTTGTATGATTTGGATACTTTCTTGAAAATATCTTTTGTACCCACCTAAACTTTGATATAAAATTTGTTTTAACCTGTACGAATTTATATTTTGACTTTTTTTTATTTTATTAGGCTACAACCATTAGGTAGTTGTCAGCTGGTATACATGATATTGAAAAACGAAGTTATAGCCTTTAAAACATTGCTATCATTTTTTATAAGCTTGTATATTTCAGGTAGAATTTCATCAGGACCAGTCGCTCTGCCATCTTTTGATGATTATATGGCTTTTATTACCTCAGAGCGTGTTATTAGGGGTCCGTCGCAGTTAGTAATATCGGGAGGTGAACTACTCCTATCGTCTTTTTTAGTTCTTATCTTATATTGTATTGCTGCTTCATCAAGTACAGGCCCAAAGATCTTCCTTGGGACTTTTCTTTCCCAAACACGTAGTCTCTTTTATTTGCCTTTTATCGTCCATGTTTCGGTACCATATAACTACAGGTCATATGATGATTATTTTATATAGTTGTTTCGATTTATAAAGACCTTTGGCTGCTAATTTCTACGAGGATCTATATGTACTAGTTCTTTCTTCAGGTAGCCTGCACAGCGACAGTCATAGCTCGAGCAGCGTGAGCCCAATACCTTCGCCTTCTCCCAGAGCTACACCACAACCTTTGAATACACTCAAAAGAACCACTAGTTCGAGCTCTAGGTCATCTACTAGTAGTTCTTCGTTACATAAGAGATGGAGCTCCACAGGGGATTTTAATCAAGTCAATCAAAATGGTATGGTTTCAAAGTAAGTATTCTGTTAACCATTTGGTAAGCAAATTCTCAGATTGTATCATTTTAATAACGGGAAAAAGTATGGCTTTTGCTTTTCAATGGTCTCAAGAATAATTTATTCAAGTTTTTATAAAATTAATCAGATTGAGTCAGTCAAGAAACTGCATGAATTATCGTAGGCAATTTTTTGCGATCTACGAGTTTTTTAGGGAACAATGTGTTGACGAAACACTGGCATAGTTGGTTCACTCAGCTTTTGAATAATTTGACAGAATCATAATCGGATACATACAACACAAAAATTGCTACCACACCTTATTAATAATTAAAAGTAAGTCACTGTTGCAGACTTCCTTATTAAAAAAAAAAAAGAATAATCATGAATAATAAGATTGTAGATTCAATACTTAATGTTGATTAAAAATTTTCTATTTGTAAATACTAATTTACAAACCACTAAGAAATTCAAAAATAAACACGTCAACTTCTTTTAATTGATGCAGTTTTCGTTGATTAATAAACTGAATGAAGTGCTTTGAAGTGGTATGGACACATTCACATACTTAGGCTCCCTGATGACCAATGCCAACTCCATAACCGAAGAAATCAAACGGAGAATAATTCTGGCAGACAAGTGCTATTTTAGTATGCGTAAATACATAAAAATTAGAAACAAACCAGAAAACAAAAATAACAATATAGGGTACATCCTTAAACTACGTCGTAAAAATTTTGGACTTTTTAATATCCTCCCCCCCCCCTTCCGTCGTAAAGCGTCTTTTACAGTTGATCCCCCTCATGCCAACGTCGCAATTGCAACTCATGACCCCCTTTTTAGTGATTTTTTTTAATTCCATGTTATTTCTGGATTTTTTAAAGTTAGCTATCAAAGTCTATTTACGAATGTATCCAAATCAATATTACTATGTAGCTTATTAATATTCGCGTACTTTTTTCTCTCAATTCACTGTACAACTAATTAGCTTTATTGGGACAAAAGGCAATACTTTTATCGGAGTTCTGATATGCTTTCTTAACTTTATAAATCTTGATACTTATTTTGTTTTGATTTCAATACAATTTCTTTTATTAAGTATAAAAATACAATGTACTAACTAAATAAAATACAATATTTTATTTCTATTCATTCTTGTAGAATTGTTTCACACAGAGTATTCAGTAGATAAATGAACAGTTTAATATTTATTGCTTCCAGACGTTGTTCTGTACAGAAGCGTTTGTTTAAATACATAGAACAATGTTTTATTGTTTGTTATTCTGTGAGTGATAAAAACGAAATGAAAAGTATGTGATAAAAGTAATATACCTACTAATTCATTTAATTCTAAAATAGGGTATATTTTTTATATTCGTGAACATCAAACGACGTCGGATGTGCACTCCCCCTGTCGTATACCGTCGTAATAAGCAAAGACCCCCCCTCCCTCTTTTCAACGACGTAGTTTATGGATGTTCCATATGCATATGGATCGGATACATTATGCACCTTCATCAAGACAGATGAAAACCTCTTGCTCATATTTGAATGAAGAATTCTCAGAGGAGTATTTGGAGGTCTGTATGAAAACGATATTTGCAGCAGGAAATACAAACAGATATCTTTTATAAAAATAGGAAGACTAAGATAAACAGGACAATTAGCAAGAACACAGCAAAACAACCCTCGTAGACGAATCCTCATAACGTCACAGCCAGTGAGAAGAAGATGGAGAGATAGGCCAAAGCAGATGGAAGGATGCTGTAGATGATGATGCTAGAAAAATAGGTGCATGAAACTGGCAACGATTGGCAATGGATAAGGCTGACTGGTGAAATGGACTTGGGATGCTCTAGGCTCTACTAGTGCTTTTGCACCAGTGATGATACTTATGATTTTACTTTAATTTTAAAATTTTACAGAGGTGTAATATAAATATAAATTGGTCACACGGTATATTTACTGTTAATTTTTTAATTATTTATCATAAATTTGTAAATAGAATTTTTAAAGGTGAAAAACTACTAATGAGAATGTAACATAATATTATTATTAAAAGCACTTAAAATTAATTTTATAGAAATACTTTTATATTTTTATGTTTCAAACTTTACGACAACTAATTTGCATGTTATTAGTCTTAACGGAACATATTTTCCATATTTGAATGAAGTCGGAATTTTTTTGTGTTATAAAATAATAACGTGGGTAATAAAAGAATAAAAAAATTAAAGCCAGTCTTATTATAGATTAACAAATTAGCTATAAATGTTTTTATGGCGTAAACAAATGCTATAGAAAATATTTTATTAATCAGTTTGGTTACCTATATGAAAAGTAGGAGTAAAATTAGAAATTTATATAAAATATTAACACGTTAACTTCCCACCATGAACTAACAGGATACTTTACAACATTTTACACAGAGTTTTATGAGTTTTGACATCGTATTTTGACATTTCGTTTTTATTTATTTTTTTTTTCGATAACTTGCAATCGATTTAAATGTTTCAAAAAATTCACACGCTTAGATGAAGCATTTAAAAATCTTGTCTATTTTTAACCTAAAAGTGCATTTTTTTTCGAAAAAAGCGTATATATTTTTTTGATATGGCTGCAGGTTTTTTTTTTGTTTTGTGTATTTTATCAAAAAATGTATTTCCCATTTTTTCCAGATTTTTCTGTAAGGTTTGACCCCCCAAACAACCATGATTTTTCAAAACTCGCAAAAACCCTTTAAAACGTAATAACGTTTGTTTTTAGGAGCCAAAGGTGTTCCGCCCAATTTTTAAATGTGCCAAAAGAATCCATTTACTTTAATTTAGATATAACCTATAAAAACTTTTGATTTGATCTATCTTTAAGTCTATAAAATAAGGAAAATCCCCAAACTAGTTTTTCGGATCTTTTAAAGTGGCGCACCTTATGCAAAAATCTGAAATATATGTTTTGATAAACTAAAAAAATATCCTTTGTAAAAGGTATAAAATTTTTTTTTAAATCAGTTGCCATTAAGTCATTGAAATGTGATCAACTCAATTTGGATCCCACGTGTTGGGAAATCTGTATACTTTACCTTAGGGCATTATCCTGTTTGCCATGTGACCATCACAGGCCTTTTTATTGAAGTATGCACTTTTAAGGCATCTATATTTTATGTAAAGGGTTTTTACCCAGATATTTTTCTTTTGTGGCTCAGCTAGCATCCAGTTTATCGAACACTGATGATGATTTTTTATAAAAATCGAAAACGTTTTGTTGTGATGTAGCCCTTTTAAGGGATTTTTAATAAAAAAAAAATTATACGTTTTACAAAGGATTTCTTTCCAATTTTGTGATTGATGGTATACAGCCAACTACAGGAAAACTTTTTCTTTTCCTTGTGGATTTTTTAAAAAAATATATATACCTGCCCATCTCCAAAAAAAAGTTACACGTTTTTTTCGAATGAAAAAATTCATTTTATATATCATATATGTATGTACACTAAACCTACGGATCTATAAAAAATAGACAAGATTTGTAAAACCTCAACTAAACGAACGAATAACGTTTTAGGGGGAAGGGACAGGACGGGGTGGCGGTCTAAAATTGCGCTGAGTCTAAACACTCATAAAACATAAAAATGAAAAAATTTATTCAGGTTGCATCGATCGCAAAAAAATCTAGAAAAATATTTGAGGGTTTCATTAAAAACCCTTTTGGGGTTTAAGGAGGTCTCGCCCAATTTGTGAACGTCTTAAAAAAGACTCCGTTACTTCAAATTATAAATATATAACCTATAAAAAAACTTGATTTAGTGGATTTTGAAGTCTTATAAAATGAAGCAAATCACCCAAAACTAAAAAACCATTTTTTCGCCTTTTTGAAGGTGGCGCACCTTACGGAAAAATCTGAAAAAATCAGAAATATATTTTTTTGAAAAAATACATAGATTAAAAAAAAATAAACCTGCAGACTTAGTCTTCAATCAAGAATATCCCACGAAGAAAATTAAATTTTCACACTAAATTATAGGGTAGTGATGAAGTTGACCAAACTATTATTTTCATTATTTTCATTCATAATTTTTTTGCATGAATGTCAATTTTGGTACAAAATTGTCATTGTATTTTGGACTAAGTTAATGTTATTTTAAAAGTTATTTTTAGTAATATTTCGATTCAACTTTAAACAAAGTTGGGTGGGGGCATTAAAATAAAAATAAAACAAGGACAGGAGCAAGATGAAGAGATATTGAAAATATATAATTATATTAAATTTACAATCAAGATGCAGTAGAAATATCTAAATAAACCAAGACATGTTAAATGATACTAGGAACACTCCCGAATCATAATTAATTTAAGTACAATGTATAAACTTTGGAAATCATGATTTGGGATTTAAAATGTATATACATATATTATATACATTGTAAATTATTATGATTCGAAGTGCTCCTAGTAGCATTTAATTATTTATTTGTTAAATTTGTTTTGTTTATTTCTACTGCATATTGATTGGAAATTTAGTATATATCATCATTAATAAGGATCTGAAGTCGCAAGACATTACACCAATCATTATTAGCTATAATTTTTAATTTTAAAACCATTTCATCAATTACTTACTAACAAAAAATTGCGCATGTAGCAATTAACAACCTGTTTTTGTTTTGTATCGTCTTATTTGTGGTTGTATTTTTTTGTTTTTTTTTAGATTCTCCACCAGGTCATACCTAAACATTTCCACCAAGAGCAACAATCATTTTGCACCCAATTATAAGCATGGGTAGGTTTTTTGTTTTGTATATTTTTTGTTTATGTATAGCTTTTATAATATTATGTCTTTAGTTTGTTCACTACTAACGCTATTTACTAATTTGCGAATGTGTTTTTTGTATTTATATTTATATATATTTAAAACAAGCGTTTGACGAGAATGAGATGACGAGAATCTTAATACGAGAATTCTATTCAAGTACCTAACTTGAATATGGACTATGGACAAAACATCACATATACCTACATTGTACCTACTATCAATACAGCGTCACTATAACATTTTTGAGCAAATTTTTGTATTGTGGTCACAATAATTGTGACCACACAATTAAAATTATTTTAAAGTCAAATTTTATCTTTTTCGAAAATTTCCCTTGCAATTTCAATTCTAAATCACTCTTTGGAATGTTTTTCTTCTTCTGTGTCCAACCGTGTAACCAAATACCAAAGTTTTTTCAGGAAAGTCAGCGTTTTCACAAAACAATATTTTTTTACATCATCGTTCTATTGTCCTTTTTGAAACCCAATCTTACTTAATCTGTTTTGCCAGTAGTTCCTGCCGAGTACCAATCGTTACTAATTTGCCACGCCAATGCTCTTCGTCTTGTCTTGTCTTCGTCTACACCGTACCCCTACCTCATCCTTCGCTTGCTTCTATTCCAAGTTCTCACACACACAGCGATAAATTGGTTCGTCTGAGAGAGTATTTTTATGTAGATATAGATTATAGATATTATATATTTATAGATTATAGATTATTTTCTACTTTATAAACTTACTACTACAACTTGCACGGGAGGCACAAGAATTTCAAGACAAATCTGCATTTTTTAACCATCCCAACATGGAACGATATATCGCTGTTTGAGCCACATATCTCCTACACTTTTCTCCATATCATGGTTAGAGTTTTTGGACTGTAGGTTAACATTGAAAAAAAAATACAAAATGAAAGCTGGAAGTCTAGAAAACAAAAAAAGAAAGCTGGAAGTCTTTGAAAGAAAAGTCCCAAGGAGAATTTTTTTAATTTAATGGCTTTAGATTGCTTTATCCATTCAGCCACGATAGATCCTAAGAAAGATATTTGGACATAAAACGGAGTATGTAGATCCAGGCACAACCATGAATTCTACCAACTGTTCAAAGATACACTGATCTCAGAATGTAGTGGGAATGGAGACCGAAAGATTGCTTAAAAGATCCCTAGATAGTAAAATACAGCGCACAAGACCAAAACGAAGGCCACGGAAAAGGGTGGATGGATGAAGTGGCAGTGAACGTGCAAAACCTGCTGGAAGTGAGAACCTGGAGAAACTCAGCGCGGGGACGACAGGGGTGGAGGCATAGTGTGGGGAGGATAAGGCTCAAATTGAGCTGAATCCGGCTGGGCTAAAAGGGAGGTTAACATTGGTAACGTACGTTGAAAGTTTTTCTTTCAAGACATATTGGGAGATCGGATTTGAACACACAGCTTAACTTGGAATCTGTAACATAATGCCGTTCTTCGTATTTATTTTTACATTATTTAATTTTAGTGTTAATGTTCTCTCTTCTTTCCTGCTTCAAGCTCAATCTTGTTTTTTGAATAAAAATTTCAAAACTACACTAAGCTTCAAAATTAACGCACCACCTTAAAAATGGGACATTTTTGATGTCTTGTATTTCCTAAATCTGTTGTCCGATTTTAGTGATTTTTTTAATATGTTATAGCTTTATTCTTCAAAAATATCGATGTAATAATATCATTGCTAAACAGGTAAGTGTCATTGTATACCGAATGTAACAATGATAGTGTGTTTTTTCCTAAAAGTTTGGAACACCCTGTGGAATATTCTGGCGTATATAAAATATTGAAATAAAAACTCAACTGTAGCCTTGGGCTTTCTTAACATTATGCTTTTTGATTCATTCGCTTATGTTGGATAATAAAAAAGTTAGGTACTTTAACAACTAGCAACGTTCTTCGCCAATACAGGGTGCTTCTAAATAAGTGCGACAAACTTTAAGGAGTAATTCTGCGTGAAAAAATAATGACCATTTCCTTTATAAACATATGTCCGCAAATGCTTCGTTTCCGAGATACGGGATGTTGAGTTTTTTCTTACAAACTGACGATTTATTTATTGCTCTAAAACCGGTTGAGATATGCAAATGAAATTTGGTAGGTTTTAAGAGGTAGTTATTGCGCATTTTTTGGAATACAATTAAGAATTTTATATTCACCAATGGCGTGCATATCTACGGGTAATATGACCGGATAATATGACCCGTATGCACGCCAATGGTGAATATAAAATTCTTATTTGTATGTCAAAAATGCGCAATAACTACCTCTTAAAACCTACTAAATTTTATTTGCATATCTCAACCGGTTTTAGAGCTATAAATAAATCGTCAGTTTGTAAGAAAAAATTCAACATCCCGTATCTCGGAAACGAAACATTTGCGGACATATGTTTATAAAGCAAATGGTCATTATTTTTTCATGCAGAATTACCCCTCTTAAAGTTTGTCGCACTTATTTACAAACACCCTGTATTGATGAATAACATTAACATGGCTAGTTGTTTAAGTACCTAACTTTTTTATTATCCCACATAAGCGAATGAATCGAAAAGCAAAATGTTAAGAAAGCATAAGGCTACAGTTGAGTTTTAATTTTTAAATATTTTATATACGCCAGAATATTCCACAGGGTGATCCAAACTTTGAGGAAAAACACACTATTATTGTTACACCCGGTATACAGTGACACTTACCTGTTTAGCAATGATATTATTACATCGATATTCTTGAAGAATAAAGCTATAATATACTAAAAAAATCACTCAAATCGGACAACAGGTTTAGGAAATACGAGACATCAAAAATGCCCCATTTTTAAGGTGGTGCATTAATTTTGATGCTTGGTGTATAAAGATGATAAAGAGAACGTATTGTTCCACTTGTATTTTACTCCTCCATCCTGTATACACACCCGAATCGGATGCGAGCCTTGCGGAACCTTCACAATGCTTCATTGCTGCGGTCTGTTTCCTTCCTCGAGTTCGTTTCGTTTGTTCGCGACCATCAGCGTGGAAACCCGCGACAAGTGTCCGTCAGTCGGCGTGTCTGAATTTTCAAGTTTCGTACCGGTATTCGACTCTTCTCTTATTTGGGCATTTTGCAAAAAACCCGTCAGTGAATACCAAAGAGCATGGACAGAAAGTAAGCAAACGATTTTAAAAATAGCTTTTTATCTGGTTAGCCGATTGCATATTTGATATTTGCCGCATTTGTGTAATTTTGGCGATGTGTTCGACCTTGAGAAGTTGGTCATGCGAGGAGGAGTCTCCAGGAAAGTGATTACTGCAGTATTTGTACTATTATAAATTATAGTATTAGCTTTTGATGTTGATGTAATGTAGTTTGCTACTTTGCTAGGATATCGATTTTTTCTAAGAGTGCAAGGTCAAAGGTCAACTGCACTTGTAGACATTAATCAAGTGATAACTGGGTCATCCAGGAAGCCGAGATAACAAACAGCCGGTGCGGTGGTGAAAAGGAATCTTTAGGAATAAATTCGTTAAAATGAAATTGTAGAAAGTTTTAACAACGTATGTCGCGAAAGTTATAAAAATAAATTTACAGTAATTTTTTATTTTATTAGAGATAAAAATTAAACTTAGTAAATATGCACACATAATAAAATATATTTGCAATACAATAAAACTTTTATTTTCAATTAAAATTAAAAAAAATATATTTTATTTTTATATAGGTCTTTACTCCTTTGAGTAACTAGGTCCATTTTCTGTTGGAATTTACCAGCTGAACAGACGGGGTCGTAAATTGTAAGTTTTTGAATTCCCTCTTGTCTTCTTCGCTTCAGCATCCATATGGCTTGCAAATTTTAGAAGCCTTGGAGGTGTTACCAAGGAAATGGACCAATAAGTTTTCAATTTAAAAATCTTTTAGTAATATTTTTAATATTTTTAAATATTATTAATAATGCTATTGCTATTAGGATTGAAAACTTCATCTTTTAAATATATTTGCAATTTCCCATTCTACTTTGGAAGGTATTAATGTCTATTTCAGAGAGATTCCCAAAAATTCCTTCCTTTCTTTGATCGCTATGCACTCATTACCATTGCCGTAGACTTTCCTAAACAAAGAACAAAATTCTTCATTAGCTAGATATAGCTTGGCAGCTTGAGTACATTTAAACAGTTTGGGGATTAGGTTTGTTCTAGCGTTTTTGCGATTTTCGAAGTCTGGCAAAATATTTCTAGTGTGCGCTATTTGATGGTGTTAATAATCTCGCATTCCTTACCTATTCTACGAAGGACCTCAACATCAATCACGCGATACACCCACGCCATTCTTCAAAGGCGTATGTAACACCACATCTGGAATGCCTCGAGTTTTCTTCGGAAGAAGCTTCGGAAAGTGTCCAGGCCTCTACTCCGTATAATAACGTAGGTAGATAATACTTATCATCTGATGATAGAGATTTTGGTAGCAAGTGGTAAATCGTGACTTCTGAAAAGAGATTTCATCATTATGACAGCTTATCTAGCTTTTCCAATGCGTTTTTTATTTCACTTGAGTGATCCTATTGCTGTTTATGTTGGTACCAAGATATGTGTTGCTGTCCACCCTCTCAATTGGTTGTTGGTTAATCAAAAGCTGTATATTTAGTATTTCGTGCTCACTGATCACTATGTTTTTTTTCGTATTGAGATCAAGTCCGTGTTCTCTACTTATATCTGATATGCGCGATAGCGCGATGCGTGAGATTATTCTTTGCAAACTATCTAGACTATCTTCAAAAACTACTGCGTCTTCGGCACATCTAATGTTGTTTAGACGTACTTTTTTAACTAATACGCCTTCCTGTAGTTCTTTTACCGCTTGCTCGAAGATATATTCAGAATGTATATCAAACAACACCGGGAACAGAATGCATCCTTGCCTCACTCCTCTATCTATGGAGACTGCCTCTGTCAATTGGTCACCCACTTTAATATTGGCAGTTTGGTTGTAATAAGTATAAATTATATATGATTCTCCCGTCTCTGTCATTTCCCGCTTCTTTCAAGATGTTTATGAGTTTATCATGTTCTACTCTGTCCAATGCCTTTTTGTAGTCGATAAAACAAATATACACGTCATAGGTTAATATACCTGCATCTTGGCATAAGTACTTGGAATAGAGCCTCTCGGGTGCCTAAGGCATCGCGGAATCCAAACTGTGTCCATGACTCTTGTTCTTCGCATTTTTTTAAATTATTATATTCTGCCGTGTATCACTTTTAAAAACGTTTTCAGTTTTAAGAACCTAAAGAAAGAAGAAGGAAGAATCTAATAACTCCTAAAGTCAACAAAATGATAATAGGCAAGTCCAAATTTAACTCGTTCAGCGACCACGCCGACAGTGTGTCGGCACGAGGGTTTCATCGAGGGTACTGACGACGCACGAGTGTCGGTGGTGGTATTACGTTACTAAATGAACCGTTACGAGTATGAGCACATCAGTTGAGGTCTAAGAGTATGGTCATCGAACGAGTTAAGGCCATCTCCATTGTTTTCCTCCATATAATGGTGTACTTCATATGGATTGATTACATCAGGTTATGAATATTACTATTTAGAGCTTTTACGAGACTACGAGAAAAAGAGGTACGAAATGGGGAGAGGGATCTCCTGGATCCTCTATCATGGCAACGTGCTGACTCTCAACGCGCACTCTACCGAGGACTAATAGCTAAAAGCCAGGTCACGGTAATGGGGCATCCACCCTATTCACCATATTTAGCACCTTCGACTTTTTCTGTTTCCAAAAGAAACCGCCATGAGTGATCAGAGGTCGTAAAACAAAAATCGGCGCAACTATCAATAGGCATCGCAATCGGAAAATGACTTGCACCACTGCTGCGCACAGTGAAAGGTTTAACTGGGAACTTAATTTCTAGACCTTGTATTCCGTTTATCATCTATATCTTGTATATTCTAACTTCACTGTCTGATTTCTGGCTGATTTAAATTAAATACGGATTCTTGGTAGGCCTGAACATACACAACACAATCATCTCCAAAATTTACCTTTGAATCATCTGAAAATCTTGCATGATTTATGATAGGGGAGCCCAAGCGGGGATTTTTGCAGTTACTTGAGCGCGTCAGATTTTTACATGGGGATTTTTTCAGGGTACAAACCTTGTACCCTGAAAATGTACCTCTACCATATATTGGCTCTTAATACAGGGGGAGTACGTTAAGGAGGGGCCGAAACAAAAAATCTATCCTTAGAAAAACTTGAAATCGTCAGATTAAGATAAGGTAAGCTATTTTTAGTAAGTACAAGCAAAACAGTGTTTATTTAAAAAATCTGACGATTTGAGCGGAGCGTAAGGAAATGGGTGAGTCTAAAAGTTTCACAAGAAAAAGCGAATATTTCGCGAAATGAACATATCGAAAAACTGAAAAATACACTTAAAATCTTAAATGAGAGCCCCCATTTTTTATTGCAGATTTGGTTTCCTTACGTAAAAATAAGTAACTTTTATTCGAGACATTTTTTCGAATTATGGACAGATGGCGCTATAATCTAAAAAAACGATTGTTGGAAATGAAAAATTAAATTAAAAATGGAAAGTCCCCACTAAAATTAAAAACTTTACTTAACTTGTTTTTTTTTTGGTTTTAGGACCTACTCTTCACAACCCAATAGGTCCCCATAACGCTCGAGTGACTGCACATTTAGCATACTTTGCTCCCCTACCATTAGATTTCGCAATCTGTTGATAAAAAATAATTTAGTTGAAATGAGAGATGTTGAAATTAGACTGGAGGAATATAGTTTACAGAATTGTACAGATTTCTTGTTGCTGACAGGTTTGTATTCCGTCTCAATACACTCCTGGCAATGTTAGCGGTATATACAGAAACCTGCTCATTCAATTCCAATAAGTACTATATCATTACAAACCTCTCCAGAAATCTACTGCTATGTACTATGTGGTATTGGGCTGTGTTGTTAAATTTGTACAAATAAGTTATCTTTGCTTTATTGGAACAATTTGTCCTAATTCTTATGTTACAAAGTGGAGTATTTGCTGTTGTGTTTGTATCAACTGTTTGTAAGTCGCAAATTGATAGAATATTTTGAATATTATTTTGAATAAATATTTTGAACTGTGACATATATGGTGCGGAATTATACAGTATCTGAATTTAAGCCTTTATATATCTAATACAATAACCACTTGTAACAGTATTAAATCTGGTTTCGTCTGGCAGCATCTATTTTGCCACAAATAGGGTCAATGGTTTTACCATACTAAAACTACCGCTTTGTTTCTTTATGTAAATTCATTTTTTCGTTACTGTCAATTTTCTTGTCGTTGTTTACATCCATTGACCTAATTACATCAGGTGTCGATCAATCTGCCCACACGTTACCTATTCCGTTTGGTAATTTACATACCACGATCTAGACACTAGTAATTATATTGTACCTCTTTCATAATATGTTTGGTTTGCGGTTTTGTACGAGGGAAGTGCTAAAAGTACCTACCTACCTGGATAATATATAGGATTTTTTATTTAAAAACTTATTATGGTCAATACCAAGCTTATTAAACTAAGTATCGTCGTCCTAATTTGTAAACTGCGTAACTCCATAATTCTCTGAAAATGAGTTACTACTGCCATCTGTTTGAAAAAGTCATCCCTACTTATCGTTTAAAAAAGGACGCACCTGCATATTTTAACCAGATGAGTAAATGGCGACCTCTTCGTATAGGTACACCGTATCTCCCTTGCCGCTAAATTTATTACGAAAAATACCTACCTACGTAACTTCCTAGTTTGTCATACCACACGAATGACCTATCAAAAATGATATCAAATGATATTTTCAAGAAAAAGTTGGTGGTAAGTAATATTAAATACTTATTAAACAATATACAA
Source organism: Diabrotica virgifera virgifera (assembly GCF_917563875.1). Taxonomy (NCBI): domain Eukaryota; kingdom Metazoa; phylum Arthropoda; class Insecta; order Coleoptera; family Chrysomelidae; genus Diabrotica; species Diabrotica virgifera. Next base: position 292,709,056 of record NC_065443.1, read on the forward strand.
ATGTTATACCATCATATCTTTTAAAATGGGAGGTACGTAGTATTCATATTAGTAATATTTAGAGAGACAGTTTTTTATGTCTCCTGTAAAATTTTGGATAAATGGAGTTACGCAGTTTACAGATTAGGTCGACGGTATTTTAATTCCAGTATCTATAATGTAAGTCAGATCTCTCCAAATTATCTCCCTTCTTTTTGTCCTGAAATAAGGCGAGACATTATTTGTCTCTGGCACTTCTTTGTGAGACATGCGTACTAAACCTATTGAAACTTCAGAAAGAAGTCCTGTCTTGAAGAAAATTCCAGAAGGATTTGTCCTGGATCAATATTTGCGTTGCCTATGTATAGCCATCTAATGTCACTAATCATTTCTAGCAGCATCTTTCGTGAAACCATAGCCGATTCAAAGATCTTTCTAATGAGATCTAGCCAAGTCCCCTATTTTGTTCACTTGGACTCCTTCATGTCGTGGTACCTGCGCTAGAAGACACTTTATTGTCTTGTTTTAGCTTATTAAGGAGATCTTTACAATTTTTTTGCAGTTTATTTTGCTAAGTGACTTCCTTACCGTTACTCGTAAAAATATACATATCTATATTATTTGCACCTTCACCCTTCAAGCGGCTATCAAGAAGAAGAGGTGACACAGGGGTATGCCGAGCTAGCTGACCCAGTCAGGCAGCGGAGTGGGTCAGAGTTCTTTTGGCCGAAGTCAAGAATGGGATAACACTACATTATGGATAACAATATATAGTTTAAAGCACCCAAAAAGCTAGAGGGGGCCACGGGCCACGCACCCCCCTGCCCATGGGTATGGGCGCCTATGACGGTAGTCCGTTCCAAAGGACTACCCCTCGGCTAAGAATGTTTTACTTTCAGAACAGACGAAGCCTGACGAAACAGACGAGTTAGCCAAATATGTATTTAACAAAAAAATAAACGAATGCAAAGAATCATGGAATCGGTAAGTCGTGACAATAAAATTGATCCTGAACAAACAAATGTACCCTTTTATAAACACTGTACTAAACTTATTCGATAACTTACGTTCCTCATAAAAAAATATAAATTAAACATCCTGTATGTATAAGATAATATTACGATATACAGTTATTTCTGTTTATACAAAATTATTATCACAAATACCAATAAAATTGAGGAAGGGTGTAGATGTAGATGCACGCGAGGAGAGAACTTTGCGTCTTACCTTATCAGGTATAAGACCGCCAAGATATATCTTATATATGTATCCTAGAGTTAAATATATAATGGTATTGATTACAAGTTAATGCAATACTGTTAAATGTAATACAATATTATCAAGTAACGATGGTAGATTTTTAACAAAACGGGGCAAAGTAAAAATTATTCACAAGAGCTTACCGTCCAAATATAATTAAAGATATCTACCAAAAACTTCCAAATTTCCATATAACCAGGAACCTTAACGGGAAACTAAAGAAAATATCGTCATCATCTAGGTACGAGGTACTCGAACCTATCACCAAAATCGGCATGAAACAGCAAATAAACTTATCCGTTTAGGTTAGGGTGACCTAGTAACATTACACCTAGTCCTTATAAGGGGTGCGTAAAAAAATTCCTCTGTACAATGTAAAATTAAACCAGGAATATTCGCTAACATACCGTTTTAAAAAATGCTCGATCAGCACTAGGTATCATGAACACATTAAATGCTTCCTTTTCCAGTACGGAAGAAAACTGTCCGAATTCAAAAACAATGGGGCCGATATTTATACTTCGCCCTAATATTATAACAACGCCTCATTTAATAAACCACTGTAAACAATCAAAACAATATGTGTTGCCTACATGTAGTACCTACTCAAAATCTAACATAAACACATAAAGTAAATCAGTAAAATATCCCTAAGATATCTTCTTCTTTAGGTGCCGTGTCATGTTTAAAATTTTGTGAAACCTTTCTCTATCGGCTGCTGCGCGAAATAATTCTTCTACTGTCGAACCCTCTCTCTCACATCACTGGTCGAACCACACCATTGTCTAATTTTACACATCCATGAAAGTTTCATTCGACCAATCCATCTCTTTCGCTCCATTTTTCCTTGTACTATAAGGCGAAGTAGATAGCATTTAGGTCCTCTAATTATATCGCCGAAATATTCTGTTTTTCTGCTCTTTATGTTTATGCGCAGACGTTCTGAATTCATCACTTCAAGAACATTTTCATTGAAAGTGTACGAAACCCACGATATTTTTAGGATCCGCCTATAGCACTACATTTCGAATGCTTCATATTCTTAAGTATTATGGTTTTTAGCGTCAGTGTCTCACAATCCTACAATAGGATTAGGATAGACCACACAAATTATCTCAGGACCTTCTTGCGAATCCACAAAGAAAAAGAAATGTGTTTTGGCCTCAATATATTTATTTTATTTTAAGTACCTGGTCTATTTTTACTTGTCCAGATACTGTACTAAATTTTTTGTTTTCTCTTTAATTACCTTTCGTTAGTACTAACTAGTCGTGGTCTCAGTAAGTAAGAACAAATTCAATTGTTAAGTCGTCTCGCATAGTTATCAAGTGTCGCCAAAAAACGCCGGTTTCAGTTATAGTAAAAAATAAATTAACCCTTTCTCCCTCCTTCCTTCACCTTTCTAATAACTGAAGACTTCTCGACCTACCAGTTAAAATAAGGTAAGAATTTTTTTTTGTTAATATTTTCGTACAGTCCGCTTTAAATTTGTTTGCGTAATAAAGCAGCATAATCGCCACCCCAAAATGTTTTTCCTGTAGTTGGCTGTATACCATCAATCACAAAATTGGAAAAAAATCCTTTGTAAAAGGTATAAAATTTTTTTATTAAAAATCCCTTTAAAGGGCTACATCACAACAGAACGTTTTCGATTTTTTATAAAATCATCATCAGTGTTAAGATCTAAAAATAAGTATAACCGAATTAATAAATGCAAAGTTGGTATTTATGTTTTTTGACTAGGGTTATAATAGCAAGTTGGTTATACTTACAAACTTGATGCTAGCTGAGCCACAAAAGAAAAATATTAGGGTAAACACCCTTTAAATATCACATTGATGCGTTATAAGTGCATACTTTGAAAAATTGCCTTGTGATGGTTACATGGCAACTGGGATAATGCCCTAAGGTAATGTATATCCCAACACGTGGGATCCAAAATTTACTTGTTTACATACCGATGACTTAATGGCAAATGAATGCAAAATGAAATGAGTGATATTTCTGAAAGGTGTCAAAGGACAGACCGACAACGTGACGTATAAGTTACCCTGTATTACCACAGCCAGCTAATTGTAATAAAAGATTTTTTTAAAAATTTTTAACAGTAATAGCAAACATCAACAAAGTTGTGACTATAATTACATTTGAGTACTTTGATTATGAAAGATGTAGGTAGAGTATAAAATGATTTTTATAATGCAAATAGAGAATTAGCGAGAATGTATGCAGCCATCTATACATAATTCAAATGTAGTCGAATAAATTAGCGAATACTGGATCCACTTATGTTAAAGAACATCTGGGACCAAATAATTAAGTGTAAAATATTTTTGCCAAGATGTTTTAATTTATATGAATAGGTTGATGATTGTGGTTTTTATTCAAAATTGGAGTGAGTCCAACTGTGTTGATGAAAATTTAATTTACTAAGGATTAAAAAGGGGAGTTGTTGAGTCTGTAATATATGGATGTTGTTCTGAAGCTATTTTCTTGTGGCATTTTTACAATTTTAACTATTTAGAATGGGAAATAAGCCACAATATTATTAAAAAATGATTTTTATTAACGTTTCGACGCCCAAATCGGGTGCCGTTGTCAAAATACAAAATACTATTAATATAAACAAAAATGTTGTTGCTTAGTAAAAAAATTCTTCTAATAATTTATTTAATTTGACTCATTTATATTGGCAATTCAGATACATATGATACATTTTAAAGTAGAAGACTTTAAAATGATATTGCCAATATTTATGAGTTGCGTTCCTGGGACGACTTTACTGAAAGATAGTTCATTCAACCACAATTAGTAAGTCAATAGTCGAGTTAGTACATATTTTATATTTTAGTATTACTTATATACCCATGTATTATTGATATTATTTATAATTTAAACAAAATTATAGTAAAGTCAGAATTTGGTATTAATTTTGAGAGTAAATTAAATGTAAGACCAAATACTTACGATGTCGGGATAGTATCACGAGGTTTTTCCTGGTTTTCCCTCGTGATTTACTATGAGATCTCTAACGCGAGAATTTTAATGTCACCGTTGCATGTGGTTGTCTTTTTAAAGACAGATCACATGCTATGATTTTTTTGTGACGGATATTCTTGAGTTGGGGTTGATTTCATGTAATCGAATGAACTATCTTTCAGTAAAGTCGTCCCAGGAATGCAACTCATAAATATTGGCAATATCATTTTAAAGTCTTCTACTTTAAAATGTATCATATGTATCTGAATTGCCAATATAAATGAGTCAAATTAAATAAATTATTAGAAGAATTTTTTTACTAAGCAACAACATTTTTGTTTATATTAATAGTATTTTGTATTTTGACAACGGCACTCGATTTGGGCGTCGAAACGTTAATAAAAATCATTTTTTAATAATATTGTGGCTTATTTCCCATTCTAAATAGTTAAAATTGTAATATATGGAAGTCTGATATCAAATAGTGTTGAAGTTAGGATAAGTAATATAAGTTACAGGAGGAGACTGATATGATATAATGATATGTAAGTTAATTGGTTATAGATAGCTGAGTGTTGAAATTTTAAGTGAAAACAGAATATCAATTGAACTAATAACCCGGGTAAAAGTAGGAGGTCCTTTTATGTAACATAGGACTAAAAATGTTTTTGAATTAAGGATTTTTTTTTAACCAAGTTACTGAGTTGAACTGAAAAGGTTTAAAAAGGATGAATGTATGAAGGTGTTTTGGAAAAACTAGCATTATTGGTAAACAATGGTAGGTAATGAATAATGAATAGTGTATTGTTTGATATCAGAATTGTTTGCTGTAATGAGGTTTGATAAGAAAGGCTGGGCACCCCAGAGACCAGACCCCACACCCTATGGGTAAGAGAGTGGAAGTGTGAGGATGAACAGTTTTTTTTTTTGTATTTTATCTTATTTCCTGAATTTTTTTTCTTGCGAATATTCATCGACAAGTTCCTGTTACATAAAACTGGTTTCCAGGTCATAAAAGCCTTACGTGATAGTTCGATCCTGGTTATTATCTCTTCTCTTCATTAAATAGAGTGACAACTTACATTTAACCAGCTGTAAAGGTACAGTGGAAACCCGATAAGTCGGCCTCCGATAACCCGGAAGTCCGGCTAACCCGGACCGATTTTCATCAGACAAAACAAACAGTTTTTCACTTTGATTGAATTTTTACCAAGAAATAAACAATACTATATACAACTGTACGTAATTTAGATATATTGTGCATATGTATTCTTGTTTTTGCAATTATAATGTGTATTTGTTTATTATTTATATGTGTTTTATTAATTTTTACTATGTTCTCCGGCTAACCCGGATTTTCGATAACCCGGATCGGCCGCAGTCCCGATTAATCCGAGTTATCGAGGTTCCACTGTACTTGAAATAGTTTACCCATTCTATCTCCTCTCCATTAAGAGAAAGCAGTCCTTGATCTATATTAATCTTTCCAACTGCCATCCACTTTGTCTTTGAAATGTTGATTTTAAGGTCTCTCCAATAACTTGCTTCATTGAATAGATTTACTAATGTCTGGAGATATTGTAAATTTTCTGTAAGAATCGCTGTATCGTCAGCGTATCTGATATTGTTGATTACTTCTCCGCATAATCTTACTCACACTTGTCTGTCATCCAAAAGCTCCCTAAAGATTTCTTCAGAGTACAGATAAAAAAGACTGGGTGACAAAACACAACCCTGCCGTACTTCACGTTTGATGGATAGTTTTTCAGTAAGACTATCTCCAATTTGGATAGAGGCTAAGATATAAATTTGGAAAAACTCATAAAATTATAAATAAACGAACACTCCGAAAAAAAGATGTTAGTCCAGTCTCGCAACCATTTTATGTATACTTATGACAAATTTTGTTGTTGCGCAAAATATAAACGTAACAATTTTTTTTTTCACCCTGTAGCTTCGCTACAGTACAGATGCTTCTGTCTGAAACACTGTACAGTGTTATCCCAAACTCTAGAATTCATCTTATTTCTCACCAGTCCTAAAGCCCCGATTCGAAGAAGAGTTTTTAACGATTCCAACTCGTTTGGAAGTGGTTGTAATAGCACTGTTTTTTAGTTAACAACTCACTTTTTCTTATCTTTCTTGTCCTAAATGCAGATTCTATATCTTCTTTTAACATCCACCATTTGATCGTTTTTATTTCTCTCCGATAGTTTGGTTCCATTTCACATCTTACTTCAATGTCCGACATAAGGAGATTAACTATATACCTACTAGATGAGTTTTGCCCTACAGTTACTTCTGCAGTAACGTTTTTAAAACTACATATTATAATTGTGTCTACTTTGGTATCTGATACGTTGGCTGTCTCTATCTACATTAAAAATATGTGTTAACAATCGGTACATCTGCTAATTCAAGTCTATCATCTTCAACCTCCTCTTTAGTTCCAAAAACTTGTCCCCATCCTAAATGAGCAAACTATATTATATAGATCTAAAAGGACCCTTTGTTATGAAATAAATATATTTTCCCATTTTATGTTTTCTAAAGTAGTTTTGTACTTCCTGAATCATCCTCGTATGTTACCTTGCGTGTCGGATGGAATTTATGTTCGCGTGATATACCGGTTAAAACTACCATAGAAACTGATCCATCACGGAAGGGTGTGAAACTGCTCCTTATAATGCATACCATCATTGAAAATTAAATTAAATTGGTGTTTTAATCAAGTGTTGGGTGGAGTCTTTGGGGAATTTTTCATCACTCGAAGGTCGATTTGGAAGTAATTAATAAACAATAAAAACTTGATTACAACACCACAAAAAAAAACTAAAAAAAGCTTATATCAATAAATGAAATGTATATCAATAAATGAAATGCAAAGTCTAACAAGGTATCTAAGAGAACCATTAATATTCAGCAGAGCGGGGTGCTATTGTTAGAGGTGTGGAATTATATAAACAAGGGATCATTTCATAAAACAAATAATATCTATAAAAAAATTTAAGCAAAATCCTTTATAAAAGGTATATTTATTAAAATTCCATAAAAAGGACTACGCCACAAAAGCAGAACTAGTTTTCGATCTGATTACAGATCATCATCAGTGCTGAACCATTAATTCATCCACATTTCTATTAACAATATTTTTTTCATCTATATTCATCCTTCCCCTTAATTCTCCATATGACCAACTTCACCCCATCTATTCAATCTACCATTAACATAACACATTACATCACAACCCTCATTCATACTACAACCAAATCAATACGCCTTACTATTTCTTTTAAAGGTCCGTACATGCTCCATTCTTATTAAATTTTTCGTATACATTTTTTATTCACCCTCTCCTCCCCCACCGTCAGCCACATCTTCTGAAGGTTTGGTGTCAAACCCTTGGGGTTCTCAGCCGTTGGGTCCTTAGGAATAAAGTTGGATTTATAGTTTGACGTAGCGTAGACGTAGACGCAACGGAGACGGAAGAAACGGACTGGAAACGTAAGAAAATAATATGCCAATTTATAATTCGACGTAGCGGAATTTTTGCGCATGAGTAGAAAGAATGACTTAATTCAACAACATAGCCTATGCTATAAATTATACGAACCGTAAACAAACTTTGTGTTAATTTATTTATACTATTATTTATTATAATATATAGGTACCCGTTTTGGTGTTACATGGATTAGGAAATACACGAAGGTATGCTCCTTGGTGCCGTGGTATTTCCAACTATTTTGTTTCATTTCCTAGTCTTTAAAATATTTAATGTTTATTGGATTTACCTATCGTATATGTGTGGATAACCCAGAATTAGACTAATAAACAACTCATATTTATCTGAAATATTGAAACTACACCATGATATATTTTTATTAAATTGATAACTTAATTGTAACAAATAATTAACAAAATTCGAATATGTTAATAAACACCTTAACCTTACAAAATGGATGAGGGCATGTCCACTTTGGGCTTTGGGTGACAGAACAAAATTCTTGATTTTGATTGGCCAGACATAAGAAACGTACTGTAAAAGATGAAAGTTGGTGAACTCTTCCTTTACGTTACGTTTCTCTTGCGTTCTGTCAGGCGTTTGCGTTCATTTATAAACAAGAGTACACAAAACTCGGTGTTGAACTTTTCCAGTGCGTCTACGTTACGTCTACGTCTATGCTACGTCAAACTATAAATCCAACTTTAGTCGCCTAAGTCTGAGTTTCTGTTTAGTGATATCTATTCTTTGGATTAACTGAGATAACTCTTTACATCCATCACCCTTACTGTGTTCTATTCTTGCATTTTATTTGTGCATTTATTGCACTTAAATAATTAATTATGATCGTAAACGTAAAATTTCGGGCCAACTCTTTAATACAACAACTTTCGTGAGACATTTAGTAAAAATTATATGCAACTCATAATGCAGAACGTACTGACTTGTCACTACTGGCGCTCGCGAATTTTTAATTATCCCCTCTTCCTACGAGCTCATAGCGCACAGGTGCGTCGTAAACTTAATATCTGTTTGTGCAACCAGGCATAAGATACTTTATTATTAAACTTTATTAAGATTGTATGTTGTGTTTTTTCATGTTTGTTCATAAAAATTTCTCTCGGTGGTGGGTTAAAAGGATTTCCCTTGCAGCATACAATGTTGTAATCATCACATTCTATTAGATTCATTCACTCATCATTAATTCCTTTTTTAAAATGCTTGTTATAGAACTAAAGACATAACCTACAATGACGAAGAAAAAAGCCTGAGGTTCTTCCTCAGAGGTCGGCCTATTATCGTCTACGCCCCTACGGAACTGGGAGAAAACTATGAGCTGACCAAGGTGTCGACTACGCCGTCCAAACGTCTAAAACTGGACTGGGCATACGGGTACAGAGGAAGAGACTGCAGATCCAATCTATATTTTCTGCCCACTGGGGAAATGGTATATTTTGTGGCTGCTTTGGTAGTTTTATATAATCCCGAGGAACAGACTCAGAGGCATTATACAGAACATACCGATGATGTCAAAAGGTAGGAGTTTTGATTAATACGATCTTTTTTTGAGGTATCTAATATTCGTAATCTTTTCAGCTTGGCGATACACCCCAACAAGATGGTCATAGCCACAGGTCAAACTGCAGGCCACAATGGAGTTGAAAAAAGAGCCCATATCCGTGTTTGGAATTCAGTGTCACTGTCTACTCAAGCGGTTATTGGTATGAACGACTTTGAACTGTCAGTTTGTTGTCTGTCTTTTGGTAAGGCTGATGGTTCCCTTCTAGTAGCTATCGACGAGGCACCTGATCATATCATTTCCGTTTGGGACTGGCAAAAAGGAGAGCATGGATATAAAATTACTGAAACAAAGGTAATGAATGAGTCGTCAGTGTAGTAGTTTTTCGCACTATAGCAACTATAATAGATATCACACTGTTCATTGTATATCGGCATCTGATGATAGAGATTTTGGTACTAAATAGTAAATCGTGACATCTGAAAAGAGACTTCATCGTTACGAACGTTGATCTTGCTTCTCCTATACGATTTAAGTAGAGTGGTCCCATTGACTGTTTATGTTGGTTCCAACGTATGTGTAGCTGTCCACCCAGCCAGTTCGTTGTTGGTTAACCAAAAGCCATGTATTTAATATTTCGCGCTTAGTGACAACCATGTACTTTGTCATTTTCCTATTGAGATCAAGTCCATGTTCTCTACTTATATCTGATATGCGCGACATTATTCTTTGTAAATCGTCTAAGATATCGGCAAAAACTACTGCGTGGTCGGCATATTTAGACACACTCCGTTGACTAATACTTACGCCTTCCCGTAGTTCTCCTAGTGCTTGCTCGAAGATATGGTCAGAGTACATATTAAATAACACCAGGGACAGAATGCATCCTTCTCTTACTCTTCTATCTATGGAGAGTGCTTCTGTCAATTGGTTATCCACTTTAATGTTGGCAGTTTGGTTGTAATATAAATTATATGATTCTCAAGTCATTATCATCTAAGTCTGTTTCTTACAATGTGGCTATGAGCTTATCCTGTTTGGCTTTATCAAATGCCTTTTTGTAGTCGATAAAACAAATATATACGTCATAGTTGACATCCCTGTACCTCTGCATAAGCACTTGGACAGCGAATAGAGCCTCTCGGGTACTTAAGGCATCGCGGAATCCAAATTGTGTCCATGTTACTTGGTTCTTTGCATGTTTTATATATTCTGCCGTGTATCACTTGAAAAAGCGTTAAAAGTAAGTTATGTGGCTCATTAGGCTAATAGTTGTTCTGAAGATTCCTTAAAAATTTGTTTTTACAAGATATAACCGCCAATCTGGAGCAACAAGTGTTCCGGATGTTAATGTCATCAATTTATGTCGACCACTGCTCATCCACTAACTATTCACCTCCTCTCACCTCCACCATCTCGCATTTTGTTTTATATTACATGTTTTTTATCTCCATATTATATCTTCTTCCACCTGTTCCTTCTTTCTTTTGTTTGTGTTTGACTTTTATCTGTGATACACAGTATTGTTATTTTCTTCTCGATACTGCAATATCCAATATTACCACCAAATATGTATCGTTTCTTCTTCTTTTATTTAGTGAAAATGTATATATGACAATTATTTAGGTTACGTGAGGGTATGTTGAAACACGCATTTTTGCGGTAAAAATGCCATTGCCGTTTCTATTTTTGAAATCACCTATCTATGTGATCTTGCATAATTTTTACTAATACTGTTCTTCCCACAGTGTTCAGTGGACACCATCGTAGCTGCTGAGTTCCACCCGCTCGATAGAAACACCATCGTCACGTGCGGCAAGTCCCACATAGCCTTCTGGTCATTAGATATTAACGGCACCCTATTCAAGCGCATGGGCATCTTCGAGAGCCGGGATAAGCCCAGATACGTTACTTGCGTCAGTTTTCTGCAGAGTGGGGAAGCTATAACGGGCGATTCCAGCGGAAACTTGGCAGTTTGGGGTAGAGGTACCAACACCATCTTCAAGTACGTCAAGCATGTGCACGAGGGTTCGATTTTCTCGATTTGCGTCACGAAGGATGGCAGCTTCATCACCGGTGGAGGAAAGGATGGTAGATTAGTGGAATTCAGTCCGAATTTAAACATGACAGGAGTAGTGAGTCAAGTAAGTTGAATCATCAGAATTGAAGAACTTGTTTGACTCGATGTATCTGATTTTTACAGGTTGAGGGTCATTTTGGAGGTATCCGAATGATTTCAGAAGGTAGAGGGTATCAGCTATTGATCGGTACGACCCATAACTGTATTCTTCTCGGAACATTCGAGCTGGGCTTCCAGCCCATCATTCTAGGCCATTGTGACGAGATCTGGGCATTGGCTGCTCATCCTAGCATTCCCCAATTCGCCACTGCCGGATATGACAGAGTTTTACAACTTTGGGATTCCATGTCTCATACGATTTTGTGGAGCAAAGATATCGAGGTAAGTACAGTTACAAAATATACATGCATACGTAGTATTGTTGAAATTTTTTTGGTTCTAGGAACAAGCTCATAGTGTATGTTATTTCCATGACGGCTCCTGCGTTATAGTTGGTTGCTTGAGTGGCAAATGGATGGTGTTTGATGTTCAAACTCGTGAGCTTCTTGCCCAACAAGTTGATGGAAACGAGGCCATTCAAGTTATAAGGTAAAATTAGTGTTCTTAATTATTAATAGTTTATATAAAATGGAGACTTGGCATGGCAACAGTATGTGTGAGTAATAAGTCGTGAAAATTATTTCGCTCCAACGAAAAGTCGTAAAATAGAAGTTATTAATCAGAATTCGTAGTAGTTGTTATTAATCATCAATAAACTTAGTATTATGCAATGAAAAACTGGCAATAGAAATTATACCTAGAATATTGGGACGCTACGTACTCTCTGCCCTTTTATATTAATAGTGGATGCAAGGATGCTAAATTTGCAGTTACTAAAGCGTTATGGGGTATGACTGGGTTGTGAAGATTCGGTCCTAAAACCAAAAAACGTTTAGTTAAGTTTTCCATTTTAGTGGGGACTTTCCATTTTTTAATTTAATTTTCCATTTGCAACAATCGTTTTTTCCGATTATAGCGCCATCTATCCTTAATTCGAAAAAATGTCTATAATAAAAGTTATAGTCTGTTCGCTAAACTCAGACACAACTGGCTAGTGATTTTAGTAAGTATTTTTAAGAATTTGGTAAACTGTAATAATATTGTTGCTTGACAGTCAAACTGTCATTGTATACCGGGTGTACGAATAAAACTGTGTTTGTTTCTCAAAGTTCGCATCACCCTGTGGATTATTCTAGCATTTATAAAATACTGAAATTAAAACCCAACTATAGCCTCAGGTTTTCCTAACATTTTGTCTTTCGATTCATTCATTTATGTTGGATAATAAAAAAGTTAGGTACTTTAAAAACTGGCCATGTTCGTCATCAGTACAGGGTGTTTCTAAATAAGTGCGACAAATTTTAATGGGTAATTTTACATGAGAAAATAATGACAATTTGCTTTATAATCATATGTCCGCAAACGCTTCGTTTCCGAGATACGGGATGTTCAATTTTTTTTACAAACTGACGATTTATTTATTGCTTTAAAACCAGTTGAGATACTCAAATCAAATTTGCTGGGTTTTAAGACGTAGTTATTGCACATTTTTTGACATACAATTAAGAATTTAATATTCACCATTGGCGCGCAAACGGGTATTATGACCGATAATACTACCCGTACGCACGCCAATGGTGAATATACAATTTTTAATTGTATTTTAAAGAATGTGCAATAACTACGTCTTAAAACCCACCAAATTTCACTTGCATATCTTAAATGGTTTTAAAGCAATAAATAAATCGCCAGTTTGTAAAAAAAATTGAACATCCCGTATCTCGGAAACGAAGCGTTTGCGGTCATATGATTATAAAGCAAATTGTCATTATTTTCTCATGTAAAATTACCCTTTAAAGTTTGTCGCACTTATTTAGAAAACACCCTGTACTGATGACGAACATTGCCAGTTGTTAAAGTACCCAACTTTTTTATTATCCAACATAAGCGATTGAATCGAAAGACAAAATGTTAAGAAAACCTGAGGCTATAGTTAGGTTTTAATTTCAGTATTTTATAAATGATAAAATAATCCACAGGGTGATGCGAACTTTGAGAAAAAAGTACAGTTTGATTCGTACACCCGGTATAGGTATACAATGACAGTTTGACTGTCTAGCAACAATATTATTACAGCGATATAGGGCTTTTCATTCACAGTCATTTGTTTCGAGCTTTTGTCATATTTTGTATAATCCGTGTATAATGTTTATATACACAGATTATACAACATATGACAGAAGCTCGAAACAAATGACAGTCGATGAAAAGCCCTATTGTCAATGAATAATGCTACAACGTGGTAAAAAATCACTTACATCGGACAACAGGTTTAGGAAATTCGAAACATCAAAAATGACCAAATTTTTAGTGGATCGATTTTTTTGCACCGCAGTGTAGTTAATAATTACTGAATAGTTAGTAATTTTGCCAATTTTGAAAAAATTGGCCAAAAACAAAAAAATTACCAACTAAAATCACTAGCCAGTAGTGTCTGAGTTTAGCGAACTGACTATACTTAGTTTTACGGAAGGAATCCAAATCTGTTTTTATGGTGTTACCTACTGTGTTGATAATGCTATTATGTTATTTAAAATTTTAAAGTGACCCCCACCCCACCTCCGTGGGTGGTTGTGTTTGGTGTCATTCGATAGATTTTTTTAAACATATTGAATACTTGTATTTTTCAGTTTTTCGATCTGATGTTCATTTCGCGAAATATCGCGGGGTTCCTATTTAAAATTTTAAATGTACTCTCCTCACCTCTCTCCGTGGAGGGTCGTATTTGGTATCATTCGATAGATTTAAAAAAAATATTGATCACGTATTTTTTAGTTTTCGGTCTGACGTTCATTTCGCGAAATATTCGCTATTTTTTGAAGATATTCTTCTTTAGCGGCGAATCGATTGAGGGTAAAATTGTACATGAACCACGCGCCTGCGCACACTGACAGTATGTAGTTCATTGCTAATCTTTCAAGATAGGTATGTATGTATCTGTAACCGTGCAAATAAGTCATTAAAAGAATATATTAGTGGTTTTAGGAAATGTATTATTTATTATAATTCTTGTGTTTTTGGATTTGTGTTTCCCTGTAGTAAAATAATAAAATATGTAGGCATAACATTTTTACAGTTTGTTGCCGTGTTGTGTAATTATATCCGAAACTTACGTGTCAATTCAAGTGGCTCGATGGCGTAGTTGGCAGAGCGGTGGAACAGAGAACGGAAGCACACGGAAGGTCGCGGGTTCTAATCCTGGACGATTCATACTTTTTTTTATTTTTCGTTATTTTAATAAAAATTTTTTGAAAATGGTAGATAAGAAAGTTAGTTTAATTTTTAAATAAAATACAAATAACCTGTTAAGTATATTTACTTCGTTTAAATTACCTATATAATAGAAGAATATCTTCTTACGTGCGTACAAAGTACACACACATTCTTTTTTTGTGAAACTTTGTAACTCGCCCATTTCCTTACGCCCCGATTAAATCGTCAGATTTTTCAAATATACACTGTTCTGCATGTACTTAACATACCTTATCTTAATCTGACGATTTCGAGTTTTTCTAAGGATATATTTTCTTTCGGACCACACTTAACGAACTCCCCTGTATTAAGAGCCAATATATGGTAGAGGTACGTTTACAGGGTACAAGTTTTCTCCCCATGTAATTTTCTGACGCGCTCGGGTAACTGCAAAAATCCCCGCTTGGGCTCCCCTAACATAAATATGGAGTTGAAGCCTAAACAATAATTGTCCTTAATTATTACGGACCCAACTGAATACAGCTTTGAGATGTGGTGTTATCGAAGAATGTGGAATATCATGGACACAACACGTAACAAACACGAAAACATTAAGAAAGATGAAAAAGGAAAAAAATACTGAACACCATGAAGGATAGAAAAATGTAATGAGCTACTTTGGTCATATATTAAGAAATGAAAAATGTAAGTTGATGCGATTGGTCATACAAAGGAAAGTGCAAGGAAAAAGAGGACTGAGAAAACCGCTGCAGACAGAGTAAAATAGGTCGTGATGTCGCTAATGTTCTTAAATGTCGTCTGTGTAACAGTTTGCATACTGCTCTTTGCACATTGACGACGATAAACTGTTTCTTTTGGTGAATTTAAAAGGATTCTTTGTAATTTTTCACCTTGTCGATGTGAAATGTATTGAACCCTATATTAAAATGTATACAATCTCATTAATATATTTTCAAGAAGTATTATAATGTGCTACATATAATGTGAATAAACCCCAGAAATATATTGTCAAGAACTGACACAAATAACTTCAATATGGTTTACAGGTTTTCACCAGATGGTTCCCTTGTAGCGTTTGGATCCAGAGATAGCCAGATTTACATATATCAGGTATCAGACGACGGATCCAAGTATACCAGGGTAGGAAGATGTTCGGTAAGTTATTTGCTAATGAAATAATAATCACCTAAAGGCTTATAGTATGTTATTGGATAATTTTGTATTTATTTCAGGGCCATTCCAGTAGCGTAATACATCTAGATTGGGCAACTAATAACCAAACAATAAGGTCTAATTCAGCTGATTATGAGTTGCTGTTTTGTAAGTAAAAATACATAATATTTATATGAACACACAAAACAAATTTCTTCTTCTTCTTTTTGTCTAGAGATGACTGTCTGTTTTTTCAATGTATCTCCAGTAAGTTGTCGTTGCATCGTTTTCGTGGTCTTCCTATTGGAGAACCGTCTCTCGCCGTCCTTACTACTCTATTTGTTGTGATTAGGCTAATGTAGTCGTTCCAATCTACTCTCCTGTTTCTTACACAGTTATTAATGTTCTCCATCTTGCATCTCCGTCGTATATCTGTACTTCTAGCTCTGTTCCATAATGTGTCTTACCATTAATTTTTCAAAGGGTTTTTATGTCTGCTGTTTCTAGCATTCTTTTTGTCCTCTTTGTATCAGGTCGTGTTTCTGCCGCGTATGTCATTGTTAGTTTGATAACGGCTTTGTAAATTCTGCCGTTCAATTTTTCCCGATATTTTTATTTTTCAATATTGTCAATATCACAATATCTTCAATATTTTCAATATTCAGGCAACCTGCGGCTCTATTTGCTAAGAATAATTATTAGTTAAAAACAAATTTGACTGACCAAATTCCTCTTCTTATTCTTGTAATATCTAATAGTCTAAGATCCGAATAGGAGGACGAAATGTACCCATCTGCTTGCAGGATGAAACATTTTTTTATTAAATTTCATACATAGACAAATATTTCTAGCATGGGTTGCCTATCAAAATCGTGTCATAGCTATCCGTAAGAGGAGGCCGTAGGGGTTGAAACCAACATTTAAAGCACATTTTTATGAATTTTTTTTGAAAGTATGATAAAATTATTTTATTTTTAAATTAATAAGCGTATTCAGTATAATTTAAAAATACTCAAAAAAATACAAGAAAAATGTTGAAAAATTTTGCAGTGGACATCCGAACTTATCATTGGATCATGGTAAACCAAAGATTGAAAAAGATTTTATTAGCTTATATGTTTATCGAAATAGCTCTGTAGAGTATTTTTAGTTATAATAATTTTTGACTTTTTGGTATCACTCAGAAATCAAAACAACGAAATTTTTTGCACAAAAAAGGCGAAAATCAACGTATTTATTATTGTTTAATAAAAAATAAGCATAAAACAAAAAATATATCCACAGCATTACCTCAAGGGATGTCTAAAGAAAATATAGGGTCCAAATTCCAGATGGGTCGGTCGAGTAGTTTTCGAGTTAAAATGTCTACAGCCTTTGAAAAAGCAGTTTTTAGGAAAAAGCGTTTAAGGTATTGTCAACTTTTATTTTCAATTTGTTTTATTTTCAGTTGGTCAAATCGTAAAATGATGCACACCGGAATATCTTTTTGAATCGCGGAGTAATTTACAAAAGAAAATGATAACAGCTGTTGACCGTTGTTGTGGGTCAAAGTGAGTCGAAGGTAGGGATATTCAACACTATCTCCCTACCTTTGACTCGCTTTGTAGCATCTACGCGCTAGCGCGCTTGAGCGTAGTGAGAAACGGTCAACAGCTTGTCTCATTTTCTTTTGTAAATTACTCCGAGATTCAAAAACATATTCCGGTGTGCATCACTTTACGATTTGACAGACAAAAAAATTGAAAATAAAAGTTGACGATACTTTAAAAGCGTTTTTCTCCAAACTGCTTTTTTCAAAGCCTATAGACATTGTAACTCAAAAACTACTTGACCAACTCACCTGGAATTTTGTACATATTTTCTTTAGACATTCTTTGAGGTAACATTGTCGAGATATTTTTTGTTTTATGCTTATATTTTTAACACGTTGATTTTCACCTTTTTTTCTGTAAAAAATTTCGTTGTTTTGACTTCTGAGTGATACCAAAAGTCAAAGATCATTAAAACTAAAAGAAACTTGACAGCGTTACCTCGATAAACTCATAAGCTAATAAAGTCTTTTGGAATTTTTTGTCTACCATGATCCAATGATAAATTTGATGTCCACCGTAAAATTCATTGTTTTTTGAGGTGTCTTTAAAAATTTGCAACCGTTGCCCTATTTTTCAATATTTTTTCTTGAATTTTTTTTTGAAAATTCTTTGAATTATACTTAATATGCTTATTTGATTTAAAAATAAAATTCTTCTCTCATACTTTAAAAAAAATTCACAAAAATGTGCTTAAAATGTTGATTTCAACCCCTACGCCCCCCCTTAAGGATAGCTATGACACGATTTTGATAGGCAACCCATGTCGTGTTTTTATATGCATAAAATTTAATAAAAAAATGTTTCATCCGGCAAGCAGATGGGTACATTTCGACCTCCTATTCGGATCCCGTACTATAAGTACTTATATTTTTTGCTGTTCAACTTAAATTTCATAATCTCTGAATTATTTATAATATACAGGGTGATTCATTAAGAATGTCCAATCTCTGAGTTGTACTATCTAGACCTCAAAATATTAAAGTTTAACTCAAATCACTTAAATAAAATATGACTCCTTACTGAATTACAGGGTCTTTTATTTCAAAATTAAAAAAATTGTACTCAGAAACGTTTATTTAAAATAATTTAGTAATGTGTACAGTACCTACACTTTCTGCCAAGTATGATAAGGATATGTCAAATAGTTTTGAAGTAATGGGTACAAATAGTTTTTACATTTTTTAATAAAACACTCTGTGACTCAGTAAGGAGCCACATTTTATTTAACTGATTTGGATTAATTATAATATTTTGAGATCTAGAATACAACTCAAAGATTGGACATTCTTAATGAATCACCCTGTATATAAAATGGAAAAAACTGTGATAAGAACTATTTTCTTCACTTGGAGAACGTTCTAGATTGCGTATACAATCTGGTGTATGTGATCTTTTTAGTATCTAAATTAACTCTTCAACGTAGGTCCTCTGCATCCACTTGCCAACCCCTTTTTTCTTAACTGTTTAAAGTAAATATTTTGAATTTACTTTTCAGGGAATGCTGGTACTTGTCGTCAGATCCCACAGAGTACCATCATGCGAGACGTGGAATGGGCCACAAACAGCTGTACCATTACATTTACCACTGTCGGAATCTGGCCAGAGAATGCTGATGGTACTGATGTCAATTGCTGCGATGCCAACTATGATTCCAAATTGATGGCTACCGGAGATGACTTCGGAAAAGTCAAGTTGTATAGTTATCCCGTTAGCCAGCCAAGGGTGAGTTAGTTCAATGTTAACACATTCGCCGCCAGTGTCGCCAAAAGGCGTTTTTTCTCCATACGAATGTGACTGAATTATAAGAGGCAGCGATTGTGTTAAATTATGCAGTAGTATTATTTCTATGTTGGTCAGTTTGCAAAATTATTATCTACAAATCTGTAGTCTAGGGGCTAAGGGAGGTTTCATTACCAATTGAGGTCCACGAGATTCTGCAACTGATTTTATGTATTTTCATCCGCTGAATCCAATTTTTCACATGATAATCCGAATTTTTTTTTGAGATCTAAAAGTTGCATTTCACAACTCTTGCCTGTCCAGCGCGGTAAATTTCCAACAAAAAAATTTAAGAAACAAAACGTGATTTGAAAAAAGGGTATATCTTTATTAGTTATAAGCAGTTATACAATTAAATTGTTATAGTCGGTTCACTAAACTCAGACACAACTGGCTAATGATTTTAGTAGGTAATTTTTTTGTTTTTTGCCAATTTTGCCAAAATTGGCAAATTACTAACTATTTAGTAATTTTTTTTGCCAATTTTACAAAATTGGCAAAATTACTTGCTAAAATCACTAGCCAGTTGTATCTGAGTTTAGCGAACCGACTATAACGAATTCCTGCCCAAAAGTCTTTGGGATTATCATGTGAAAGAATCGGATTCAGCGGATCAAAATACATATAAATCAATAATAATTGTAAAATCCTATGGACCTCAATCGGCCTCGAAATCCTTCCTTTTCCCATAGAGTAATATTATATTACCACACTATATATACTACATGTATAGACAAATGACCACATTTTAGACTTTGTGTCACTATGGATCTTGACATTGTTTATTTTGTTTCAGTCCCTGTGCCATACCTACAATGGACACAGCAGCCACGTGACCAACGTCCGATTCCTCTACGACAATTCCCGACTTGTTTCTATAGGAGGAAACGACACTGCTGTCCTACAATGGACTATTTCATAATCTAACACTTTTCCACAGTAACCACCTGTATCCAACATACCTACTTAATCAAATTTTTAGCTGCAGCTTGAGGTCTTGAGAAGACAGAAGGTCCAGCCTAAACTATCCAATGCTAAGGACATTGTATTTTTGTAACTTATTGTTTTTAAAGAGTAAAGCACTTTTAGAATTCACGAAATTGTGCCAGAAAGTTGTATTGATCGTCGAAGAGCGACATTCTTTAACATCTTGAGATTACATGTATATTTTTATCTATAACATTGAGTTGTGTGATAATAAACAATATTTATATATCTTTAAGAACTTTTTATTTTAACTAATCTATTCACCACCATACAATCACAATGGCCAAATGAGGAGGGTAAGAAGGATGGCTATTTTTATTTCATTTTCTTCTTTTATCTTAGAATAGCTTGATATTGGGTTTCCAGATAATCTTTTTTTCGTCATCGGGCACGTCTGATCCAAAAGATATTTGTTATCACTGAAGCTTATTGGGTTTGCTGCCCATTGTTGTTTCCTACACCCAGTCTAGAACTTTTGAACCCTGTAGAAGTTTTTACAGGTGTATTGCTTGGTGTTTCATAAATACAACTCTTTGGGCTTAAGCTTTTGGTGCTCCCAGGGTCACAGCTGGTCCGTTTGATACCCTTTTAGCAAGTTGATTTACTTTTTCGATGCCCTGGTATCCAGTCAAGCTCCATTTTGTTCTGGTTTCCCAGATCATTTAGTTCTCTGATGTAGTCCCACAGCAGTCTGGACGTCACTTCCTGATACGCCAGTGTCGCTTGACTGTCAAGACAATATATGGATCTGTTCCTTTTCTAGTTCTATCACTATTTCCCATTGCACATTACAGTATCGCTTAAATGTCCTCTTCGAAAGCTGTGCAAATCACGCCCAAGTAAAGCTTTCACGAGTTCTTGGATTTTTTGAGTATATTACTGCCCCCACACCCTCTCCCGTCTAGGATCCCTCTGTGTACCACTTACCCTGTTGGTTGTGGTACTCCTTGTGTCTCCGTACATTCCTATCTGGAATAGAATTAAATTCTTAAAATTGTATCTTTTGTCATATGATCCGATTCAACATTAAAGATATTCTTCGTCCTTGTGATACTCATACGCCCTGCCGCTTCATTGCCAAATTTCAGTGATTGTTTTAATCTGTAGGTTACCAATCTTGACCCTCCTTATATTATCAAATGCAGAGAGGCAGGCCTAGTAGAACCTCCATAGCTGGAGTGGTACGCATTCGGCCATTTCTGTTCCTATATTGATATACTCATATTTATCATTTAGGAGTGAGTTAATTGGTTTTGTATTCTCCTTTGGGGGCTCGTTTTGAAGCGTAGCATTTTCCTCACAGTGCTTCCTCCAGGTGTCTCTCTTATATATTCTGATAGCTGTACAGTATTTCGTTCATGTGGTTGTGTATTTTCCCCCCTGTCTGCTTATTTTTCCTTGTTGAATAGTTCTCCCATCCTTATCCTCAACAAGACAGTTCTTTACTCCACCAAGGCGTATCCCTGGTGGAATCCTCTCCATCACAGGGAAGGTTTCTTAAAATGCTCTTCCAGGTAGTCTATTGCTATTACTTGCTTTCTTTCTTCTTCTTCAATAGGTGCCGTCTCCGCTTCGAAGGTTGACAATCATCAGAGCGATTTTTACTTTTGAGACCGCGGCTCTAAATAATTCGTTGTTACCTACTACATCCAAACCATTCCCTAAGGTTCTTCAGCCATGAGTTAAGGCTCCTTCCTATGGATCTTTTTCACTGAATTTTTACTTGCATATTGACCTGGAATATTAGATATTTATTTCCTCTCATCATATCTCAGTTTTCTTCTCTTAACACTTTCAGTTCTGGAGCAATATCAGATATTTGTCTCATGTGCCACTTTTATACTATCATTGGAAAATTGTTGAAATGTAAACACGGTAGCCGTGTCGGTAGCACCTGATTGATAATAGTGTGAACCAGAGCTGGGCAATACCCAGGTACAAGTACCCGAATTTTGTACTCCAAGTACATTTTCAATAAAGTACTCGATACTCGTACCCTTAGCGTATGGGTAAAATACCCGGTACCCGCGTTTATACTTGTCGAGTATATTGCGAGTACTTTTTGCAAGTCTACTTGTCGCTGCATGTGGGACAGCAAATTAATAGCAACACGCAAAACGCCGTTTTCAGTATCGGTCCATTCGCAAAGTCAAGCAAACGCCTATTCTCTCAAGCCATAATAATTAATACCACTTCAAGAAATGCTCTGAAGAACTGATGAAACTTTGAAAAGTTAGTTATCTTAAAAGCAAATAAAATTAATCAGTGAGTGTGCGTGGTGTTATACTGATTACAGTAAAACCTGTGTTAGCGGCCACCTGCTAAAATCGGCCACATGTCATTACAGCCGGTTTCAAAATTCCCCGCATCGGGTCGGTGGTCACAATAGGTTATTAAAATCCTATAATAAAATGTAAAAGAGAAACGTTTGTCACTATTTATAAGTATGACTACAATTCACAAAAGTTGGCCGAAAAATATGGTGTAAAAACTCAAATTATCAAAGGATATAACAAAATAAAAGTTGATTGAAAAATTCTTTAAAAAAGCTTAACATCAATCTGTTTTTTCCGTAGTACAATTTTGTTTTATATTAGGATATTAAAGTAGTTTTAATAGTTTCCGTTTATGTACCTATAGAATTATATATTTGCTTTTATTAACAAAATA
Source organism: Diabrotica virgifera virgifera (assembly GCF_917563875.1). Taxonomy (NCBI): domain Eukaryota; kingdom Metazoa; phylum Arthropoda; class Insecta; order Coleoptera; family Chrysomelidae; genus Diabrotica; species Diabrotica virgifera. The sequence continues at coordinate 292,731,867 of NC_065443.1, forward strand.
AACAAAGTTCCAATTACCTTTTTTGTGAACTACAAAAACTGGAAATACCGGCCACCTTTCTATATCGGCCAATAGTTCCTTCATTTTTAGTGGCCGTTACTGACAGGTTTTACTGTATTAAACAATGATCAATTTTTAAAATTCCTATTTTTTTTTATTTAAGTTGGAGTTGTACGTTATTTTATGTTTTTATGATTCATAAATAAATATGTGTAGAGAGGCAGAGATAATTATTACCCTCTTACCTTTTTTCGGGTTCTATATTCACATGTACTCGAAATAAGTCCCCGGGAAATTCGGGTAATTGTACTTTGAGTATTGTACTCTGAGTACTTTTTTTGAGCAATGTACTCGGTACTCTGTACTCGTTCCTCAAATATGAAGAGTACCCGAGTAAAATTTATCAGTACCCGGTCCAGCTCTGGTGTGAACACGGGAGCCGTGTCGGCGGACTTGAAACTGTTAATTGAAATTAAGAGAAGTAGTACTTCTCTTTCCTTATGCATTCGTCTCATTTAGAGCAGTTGAAACTATGTATTTTTCATTGAAAAAACTCACGTACATATAAACCGTTTTTCAAAAATAACTTAAAAAAATTTAATTTCATAGAAAAGATCATTAGAAACAAAATTGTAGCTAATAAAAAAACAAAGAGATTCGCGTCGGAAAGATCTATGTAAACCCAATAACGACTGAGGTATTGCTCTTTTAAGGATGATTATTTTCGAAGAACATCGAAATGGAGAACCTTTAATTTCAAATAACTCGAATTTCTTACAATTTTTTGGGAAAACGTAAGAACATCTTTTAAAATTCATTAAAAAACCTTTCAAATGAGCTCTGATAAAAGTTTTTTCTTTAAGAACTGACTGACTTATGATAAAAATAAAGTCGCCCCTGTTTTTTTAAATGTAACAATAATTAAACCTTCGTCATTACAATAATAATAGAAATGAATAACTTCCCACTTGACATTAACTTTATTTAGGTACAATTAATACGATTTATGTGATATGACTGGTTTGGAATGCTTAGTTTAGAAAATATAGTTCATTAAGCCGAAAATGACGGCTTATTATTTTTATAATTAAAAAAAAAGTGTATCTTAAATAAATCTAAAAGTATTCATAATATGAAAAAATGTTTCAAATATTAATTGTAGGATTTTTTTAATGAAAATTTTGATTTTTTTTTTGTTTTTGTATCATAAATACTTTTAGGTTTATTTACAAAAAAATGCCCTTTTTTAATTATAAAAATGTCATTTTCAATCAACTATTTTTTCTAAACTAAGCATTCCAAATCGGTCAAATCACATGGATCTATAGGAATTATACCTAAATAAAGTTAATTTCAAGTGGGAAACTATTAATTTCTATTAGGATTGTAATGACGAGGGTTAATTATTGTTAAATTTCAAAAAAAGTGGGGAGCGACTTTTATTTTCGTCATAAGCCAGTCAGTGATGCAAAAAACTTTTGTGAGAGTTCATTTGAAAGGTGTTTTAATGAGCTTTAAAAGATATATGTTGTTTTCCTAAAAAATTCACACATTCGAGTTATTTGAGATTGAATGTTCTCCATTTCGAGGTTCTTCGAAAATAACCACCCTTTAAAGAGCCATAACTCAGTCGTCATTGGGTTTACATAGGTTTTTCCAACGTGAATCTTTGTTTTTTATTAGCTACAACTTTGTTCTTAATAATCTTTTCTATGAAATTAAAATTTTTTTATTAATTAAAAAGTTATTCATGAAAAACAGCTATAAAACGTGAGTTTTTTCAATGAAAAATGCATAGTTTTAATCGCTAATAACTTGGAAAGTATCAACTTTGCAAAAAAATTTTATAGAACAAAATATACTCAGAATTGGTCAATCTATCGACCATAATTATTTTAATTGAAAAATTTTTCATCCATTAGATGGGGTTTTTTCATCCCCAGCTTCGGCGTAGGGTAGATTTTGACAAAGGCTATAAATACTGCCTATAGTCCGTTCGCTTATTGTCAATTTGATAAAATTGGCAAAAAAATAATTATTAAATAGTTAATAATAACTAGTTAGTAATTTTGCCAATTTTGACAAAATTGGCAAAAAACAAAAGAATTATCTACTAAAATCATTAGCCAGTTGTGTCTGAGTTTAGCGAACCGACTATAACTCCAAATTTTCAAGGAAATCGACCTTGATTCTCAAAATTCCACGAGACAATGGCTGTTGATCGGACTAATTACCTCTACGTTGGTTATTCCATCTACCCATGAGATCTTCAGTATTCTTCGGTAAGTCCACATCTCGAATGCCTCCAGTCTCCTCACGTTAACTTTGTTCAATGTTCATGTTTCAATCCCGTAGTATATATAATACGGATAGCACATCGCACCTCAACAGTCGTATTTTTAACTCAAGGTTTACAGCAGAGGAGCGTCTCCATTCTTGTAAATGTGCTTGTGGCCTGTTTGATTCCGATTCGTATTTCTTGATAGCTGTCATTGTTTTCATTAATGGTTGTACCTACCTAGGTATTTTAATTCTCTTACTCTTTCAATAGACTGATTCTGTACATATATCTCACGAATGTCCCGAGTTGTCTTTGTTATTATCATATATTTCGTCTTTCGTCTTGCTCTTGAGCGATAGTCCATATTCTTCACTTACCGCAGTCACTTTATTAAGCAGTATCTGTAGGTCTTCATATGATTCGGCTAAAAGAACTGTATCATCGGCGTCTCTCAGGTTACTTGCTTATGTTAGTATTATTATTCTTTCTGTTAGGAAACGTAGGGATGAGATATTATAAAAAGGTGAACAACAACGTGAGCATTTTCTTCACTTATAAAAAAATCAAAACAATAATTCACTAATCTTTATTCAAAAATGTGTGGAAACAAATCAATAAAGATTTTTATAAATCATATTTAACCGAAATGTAATTGTACAGCTAAATTTATTTCAAAACTGCTCAAAAACTTACACACGTCGAAAAACCAGATTTTTTATACAGAGATGAAAAGAAATATAAATAGCTGTCCTAAATTACAAATATTGCACGTGGATAGTAGAAATCAACAGTTACTATAAACTCAGGGTACTGGACTGTAACAAGAAACAAGTTTTGGATACGGAGCGAAGAAATATACGTTTGAGCACTAAAATGAATATTTAAGGGTTCAAGATATATCTACAGGGTAGGGTAAATATACAAACTAAGTGAGATGAAAATCTATTGGAATTGAGGTTACAGTCACTGATATCCTAAATTATTTGTGACTGATAACCTCAATTCTAGTGAGATTTTCATCTCACTTACTTTAAATGTTATTTCTGTTTCGATAAGTTTTTGAGATGAAAAGAGTCCCTTACCCTAATTTCTAAAAACAATTATCAGCATAGTTTTTGTTTATGTAGTTTTAACGTCAATTTTAAATTGTTTGTGTAGTGTTGTCTACAGTGTACTTTCAGTGTAACAAACTGGAAACCAAAACAGAACAGGCGAGGAGTAGGCAGACCGCAGAAGAGGTGGACAGATGATATCAAACAAGTCGCGGGCAAGCAGTAGATGAGAATTGGCAAGAGTAGAAATCGATGAAAGCAAATGGAAGAGGACTATGTACAGCAGTGGACGAACATAGGTTGAAGAAGAAGAAGGTATCTGACACAGGTTCTACCCGACCATATTTTACCGTTTATGGTTATTCTTGGAGACGCCGTATTTATGCACGGCTCCAAACTGCCCGGATAGCTACTGAGTATCTTCACGGCCTCCTCGCAGTCCAGATATAAATCCCATAGGACATATCTGAGATGGGATCATCAAGAGACGTTTACGGAGTCATATGTGCGGCCCCCAAAAATTCAAGAGGGCTTCGCGACATACTGGTGCAGGAACGAAACAGTCTTCCGCAGAATGTGATCCAAAATCTGTTATCACTGCCAGAGGAGGGAATACTCACTACTGAAGTTCTTAAAATTTAGTTAGTTAACAGAAAGTACAGTAGGAAAAATGAAAGAATACCCATGAACGAACAAATAAAACACGTTGTATTTTCCTGTCACCGTGTCACACAAAAAATTGGCCAGCGCAAGTACATGTAATAATTATTGTTACATGTACTTGCGCTGGGCAATTTTCTTTGTGACACGGTGACAGGAAAATACAGCGTGTTTTATATGTTCGTTCATGGGTATTCTTTCATAGGTATTCCGACTGTATGGTAGGTAATAAAAATAACGTACTTTAAACAAGTGAGCTAATTTCTATATATAGCTGATACTGTGATGATGATGGAAAAGTCACTAAATCTCACGTTTACCAAACAGAATTATAATATATATGAATGCATTCAAACTGTTAAAAGAGAAGAATTGAAATGGACGGAGAAATTCTGGATATCTAGGACATTAACAGGGCAAAAACACAACGCAATATCAAACGTCTATATCAACATATAAAACAAAACTAAGTATGATTGTGACGTTGTGAACAGTCAGCATTGGTATTTTAATTAAAAACCCTGTATACAAACGTCTATTTTTTCACTCTGCATCTTTGATTAGTTTTCAGTACTAATAGTAATAGTAGTGATAGTTTTAATAAAATATTTTCCTATATACATATATACATCATAAATTACCTATCTATGTTCACAAATTTTTAGAAAGATCCATATTGTTCGGGAACAAATAAAGATAAGTCAGTTGAAAATATAACAATAACGTCAGGCCGTCATGTTTTACTGTAGTCTTGATCCTAAATGTATCACCGAATTCAAGATTTTACCTTATTAGCCATAGATCTTGAAAATGGAATAATCTGAGATGTTTCTGAAGTGTTTAAAATGATCACTGTAAAATTCGGTTGGTTTAGCATCAACATAACCTCAAAATATAATGGCGTGACGTCACAACGCGCGATATTCATTAACCAGTTAAAGAGGTACGAACATATTCTAAAAATAGGTCTGTTCTTTTGTTTTCTGGTGTCATGGTGTAGAACTAGTTCTAAAATAGTGTAGAAATTCTACACTAAGTCGTTCCTTTGCAAGGTGTAGTGGTCCACCACTCTGTTCCATTAAAAAGTGTAGCAAAAAAGTGTAACACCAGTGCGCAGTATCATCCAACAGAGTTTGACAACCGTTTAGCTGTAAAGCTAAGGTTTGTTTAGCAGTAAATGGTTGACTTCAATTAGTGCGGTCGTAAATATTATTAAATTTATCTGACTTGGCCCATTGTTAAGACCGGTTCGGAGCGATAAGCAGACGAGGTAGACAGAGTTGGTCTTTTGACAATAATTAACACTGACTAGACAGTGCTCCTATAATAAAGCAAAGGATCCACAAAATTTACAATAATTACGACGACAAAAACAAAAAAACGGATGTAAAATATATTGCTTTGCCTTATATACCTGAAATTAATGTTTTCAAATGAGTTTTAAAATAAATTAAATCTATTTTAATTGCTAAGATTATAGAAAAACAAACATTCAAACATATTTAAATTTTACCTGAAACCGGGCCTTTTATACTATTGAAGTACCAGTACAAGTATTGACCATTGAAGTCAACCATTTACTGCTAAACAAACTTTACGCATCCATACAGGGATGATCCGCGCTCGGTGTAGCAGCTCCACATATTGGATACGTTGGTGATCGCCGCTCGGCGCTCACCCTCTTCGATTCAACCGGCTTGCAGTTTATATGTAGGGGAGCGCATGACGTACGCATTTGAGCAGCTACACCGAGCGCGGATCACCCTTGTATGGATACGTACCTTAAGATGTAATTGTTTACAAAAAATGTATTTTTCTTTTTAGTTTAATTCAAATTTAAAACCTTTGAGAGCTAATAATTTTATAAACTAAAGTACCTACTTATACCGATCACGTTACTAATCAGGACTGCTAAAACTATGTTGCTGAAAGATTTCCTGGCTGAAAAATCTACGTACGTGGTTCAACACAACAACCACAAATATTTTTAGAGCAGCAGTGTGCAAAGTACAGATTGCCATGATGGCCGCCAACATCCGAAACGGATAGGCACTACAAGAGGAAGAAGAAAGTACATACAAATTTTAATTTAATTTTTTATTTTGTTATTTCTTTTAAACTGAGTTGATAATTTTATTTATTGTTATTATCATAGACCGACAGTTTCTTTCTTATAAAACAAGCAATAATTGGACTTTTTAAGTCCAAGGTTTTCAACCAAAGTGACCGGAAGTAGAACTAAAAGTCTATCCAGCAGGCAAATTGTTGAAAAGTAGGCAAAACTCTACACAGTTTTTAACTTCGACAGCTGCACTTCCATGAGAACCTTTTAGAGAACACTATAATAACCACTGCAAGCAAGAGAAACACAAATATGGAACAACATAATCCAACAATTGGAAAAATTCATTATCTTCGTCATATAACTACATCAGAGTTTTTAAGATCTCTATATCTGATATAAATGATAAACAAACAAGTATATGAAGAGTTTTCAACCAATTACAGAATTACAATAGATTCCACGCCGAAACTAATTTTTCTAATGTTTTTAGTTTGTACTACAAAGTCGAATATACTTAGATCTGGAGAATTTGGAGGTAACTTCATATTAATGTGCAATAATTTATTAAAAAATTATGTAGTACCCCTTTAACTGGTCAAAACAAATTTTAAACAAAAAAGCATGCTAATACAAATGGATCAACAGTTTTCAAACACCGCCAACAGAATTATAACAGTTCCATGTCAAAAGTCAATTTGTTTCTTAAATTTGATATTTTTACATTCATAAACGCGACAATGTTCCAACATGGCTCTGCTACAACTCTGCCTGGATCAAATGGCGCCTTGATAATTCATGCAGGATTTCATCTTAAGTTAAACAATAATTAATTGGTGCTAGATGCTGGCAAGTTAGTAGATGCTGCATATCACGGATCAAAACCGAGGAAAAAAGAAACGGCATATACAGGGTGAGTGGTGAGGAATGTGCCAAACTTTAAGACTGGATAATATACGTAAAAATAACTCATATGTTGCTATACGATTTTCATTTGTTTCCGAGATACGGGATGTTAAAATTTTTCTTACAAACTGACGATTTATTTATTGCTCTAAAACCAGTTGAGGTGTGCAAATGCAATTTGGTGAGATTTAAGACATAGTTATTGCGCATGTTTTGACACACAATTAAGAATTTTATATTCACCATTGGCGTGCGTACGGGTAAGTCTGAAATTTTTTAAAGATAAAAATGGTACGCCCCTTAAATATTTCAAATTAAAAATATTCATTGAATTCCTCGTTTAATTTGTGATAAAAATTCCTTGGTTTTCATGCAAAAAATAAAACATCTTAACGCTTACAAAGTTTTCGACGAAGTTTCTATATGAATGTGTAGAAACTTATTTTGAATACTTTGGAAGCGTTAAGATATTTTATTTTTTTGCATGAAAACGAAGCGTCGTATGAAAAAATGGGAAGATAGATTTTTTATCACAAATTGAACAGGGAATTCAAAAATTATTTTTAATTTGAAATATTTCATTGGCGTACTATTTTTATTTTTTTTTAATTTCAGACCCTTACCCGTACGCGCGCCAATGGTGAATATAAAATTCTTAATTGTGTGTCAAAACATGCGCAATAACCATGTCTTAAAACCCACCAAATTTAATTTGCAAACCTCAAACGGTTTTAGAGCAATAAATAAATCGTCAGTTTTTAAGAAAAATTTTAACATCCCGTAGGTACATATTTCGGAAACAAATGAAAATCGAATAACAACATATGAGTTATTTTTGATTATTCTTAGGTATATTATACAGTCTTAAAGTTTGGCACATTCCTCCCCACTCACCCTGTATAATATATTAGACTATTTTATACACTTCTCCAAGAAATTAACGCACCACCTTAAAAATGAGTCATTTTTGATGTCTCGAATTTCCTAAATCTATCGTCAGATTTAAGTGATTTTTTTAACATGTCTTATTCTTTAACAATATTGCTGAAATAATATTGTTGCTAGACAGGTAAACTGTCATTGTATACCGGACGTACCAATCAAAATGTGATTTTTTCTCAAAGTTCACGTGGCCCTGTGGAATATTCTAGATTTTATAAGATACTGAAATTAAAACCCAACTCAACAATGTTTCCTTAACAGTATGTTTTTTTGATTCGTTCGCTTATGTTGGATAATAAAAAAGTTAGGTACTTTAACAACTAGCCTTGTTTTTCGTCAATACAGAGTGTTTTTAAAAAAGTATGGCAAACTTTAAGGGGTAATTCTACATGAAAAAATAATGACAGTTTGCTATATAAACGTATGTGCAAATGCTTCGTTTCTGAGATAGGGGGTGTTATAATTTTTTCTTACAAATTGTCGATTTATTTATTGCTATAAAACCGGTTAAGATATGCAAATGAAATTTAGTGGGTTTTAAGACATATTTATTGCTCATTTTTTGATATACAATTAGGAATAATTTAATATTCACTATTGGCGCGCATACGGGTAATATGACCCTTATGTGCGCCAATGGCGAAAAAAATTCTTAATTGGATGTCAAAAATGCATAATACCTACCTCTTAAAACCCACCAAATTTCATTTGCACATCTCAACCGATTTTAGAGCAATAAATAAATCGTTAGTTCGTAACAAAAATTTCAACACTCCCTATCTCAGAAACATTTGTGGACATACGTTTATATAGCAAACTGTCATTATTTTTTCATACAGAATTACCCCTTAAAGTTTGTCATACTTATTTAAAAACACCCTGTATTGAAAAACATGGCTAGTTGTTAAAGTACTTAACTTTGTTTTAGAATGTTAAGAAAACATGAGACCATAGTTAGGTTTTAATTTCAGTATTTTATAAATGATAGAATATTCCCCAGGGTGACGCAAACTTTGAGAAAAAATCACAGTTTGATTGGTACACCCCGTACACAATTACAACTTACCTGTCAAGCAACAATATTATTACAGCGATATTGTTAAAGAATCGGGCTATAACACGTTAAAAAAATCACTTAAATCGGACAACAAGTTTAGGAAATTCGAGACATTAAAAATAAGCAATGTTTAAGGTGGTGCGTTAATAGCGTAATTCCAATGTACTTATGTCTGGATCATTTTTGTAGACCAATATAGACTGATAATATGGTTAAGATACCACATGGGATTTTTGTTTTTATGGCTTTTAGATCCTCAAGGTTTGGTTCAAAATATGCAGTAGATATCTTTGTATTTCGTGAATGAGTAAAATAAAAATACATTGTAATATACATAGACTATACAAGAAATATAAACGAAACGATTCCTCTATAATGTCTTAGTAAATCTATAACAAAACTATGGCTCAGTTCCTGATTGTGGTCCTACAAGTAAAAGTTAAGTACGAAATTATTCAGATTATGAGAATTACACTTAGTATTTTGTGTAATTTCGAAATTAAGCTACAGTTAGTGCAAATTTTTTTAATCTACATTGTTATTTCGGGAATAACGTCATTTGTAATGACAACCTGGTAATTTTTTACCATGTAGGTAATGATATGTGGTCCAATTTATTACTGTAGAACCTGTACTAGCATTAGCATAGCTTTCTATACTCAAACTTCAATTTTGACAACCTGCAAAAGGCTATTTTACTAGCAAGAGCTTATTAATCATCATATCTTCTATTATATCCAATCGAATGGTACTCTAAACGGTAAAGATGGATATCTGCAGTTTAATTCCAAAATTACATAAAATTTTCAACGAAAATAGGACTACAATTGGTATTATATTGGATACAGGGTGTTCCAAAACTCTGTTTTTTATCGTAAGAAGGAAAAAGACTAAAGATATCAATATACGCATCCCGTATTAGATTAGATATGCAGGGCTGTGAAAAGATGCCGGAAGAACTGGTTCCTGATCGCCTGTTGACAAAAATTCCTTAAGCAGGAATACCGAACTATGACAAACAAAGTGAAATTTTAATTCCTCTGTCTCCACACCTCAATGGTATTTTATGAAAACTATGTGTGTTTGGCGTGAGCCGTTAAGCAAAATGCTAAAAACATTGGTCGGAGCATTGTGTCACAGAAAACAGTTAGAAACACATATGTTATAGTCATATTTCATTAGACTCCTAATCAAATTGTTATTTGTTATAGTTCCAACAAGTTTTTCCTAATTAGTTTAATATATTCAGTCAATACTGATTTTCTCTTTTGCAGTCAGATCTAGCTCACTCTCGTCAATGTTGCCAAATTTTCACTTAGGTATAATACTCTATGCCTAATTGAAAAATTAATGACTTTGAAAATGCGTTTGATACTGTAGATACTCAGAATGCTTTGAGCATTGGCTGACTGCTGCATTGACTACCGATATACAGTGATGAGCACGCTAATAACCGGCAAAATAGCGCAAAAGATGGAAAACATAATACATTGCGAAACAAAGAGATATGAAACTAGTGGAGATGGAAATGATCGTTATAAACGTATAAATTAATATTACATTACATAGTTCCCCACCTTTAGACGTCTGTGACAGGAGTATTTTATAAAATTCTACTGTCACAGTGACAGTTGTCATACTCCTCTGATACATCTAAAGGTGGGAAACTATGTAATGTAATGTTAATTTAATACGTTTATAACGATGATTTCCACCTCCACTAGTTTCATCTCTTTTTGCGCTATTTTGCCGGTTATTAGCGCGCTCATCACTGTATATACCGCCTTGATCTGAACTTAAAGAGTATCTACGGAACTACTACAGTTGTGTCCGACTTCATAAAGATACCAAAAGTTGAATAGAATGTGGAATTAGACAGGGTGATACTATTTCTTCGAAACTATTTACATGTCAACAAGTTTCCAATGACTGTATAAAGGGGGCACATGAGACAAATATCTGATATTGGCCCGGGCTGAAAGTGTTACTATCTGATAGAGTTGATAAAGCTGCAAAAATGATGGAAACGCTACATGAAGCGTCAAAAACAGTCGGTCTTAAAATGGACCGTGATAGTGTGACGTCAAAACGTCAAAAAGGTTTCCAAACAAAGCAAAAGTTTGACGTCTGTGAATTTTTTTATACACGTGATTTGTGTAATAATTTTTAATTTTATTTTGTTTTAACAATCATCTGCACATTTTTTTCTAAAGACACAATCCTTGTTAGTCATATCAATCATATTACTTTTAATTTTATAAATGTCCTTACACAAAATCAAGGATTTACACACTACATAGTACTTACTGCGTTTCTTTAGGTTCTTAACCAATCCTATATGGAAATATGGTGGGAAATATAAAATATACTATGAGCATTGATTGCAATCACGGGTACCCAACACATTACCATTTTGTAAAAATTAAACATCTTACAAGCAATATATTCTAATTATAAAAACCGAAACAAACACCACGTGTGAATTTTTGCTTTGTCTGGAAACTTTTCCAGAGGAACCAACATTGATTTGACGTCACGACTATCACAGTCCATTAACACCCCAAAGACAAAATTTATGACCAACCTTGTAGTCAGCGATAAAGTTTCAAGTTGAAAGAAATATCATCCACCAAGTAATAGCTTACAAATATCTAGGGCGTGAGATTCGCTTAGGCCGAGATAATCAGACAACTGAACTACAAAGGATAGATCTCACGCCTTTGGCAGATTAAACATCATTTTCAAGTCTAATATTCCAGTTTGTTTGAAAAGGGAGGTTTTTGACCAGTGTGTTTTGCCGGTTCTTACTTATGATGCGGAAATACGAACTCTGACAAAAGGAACAATACATAAAATAAAAATACGAGTAACACACACGCTATGGAAAGGTCAATGTTAGAGATAAATTACCAAAAATACAAATAAGAAGAACGGGATTTACGGATTCATTGAAAAGAATAGCCATGGCTAATAGTCGAGGAAATGAAGCATTTTGGCTCGCAATTTTTTCGTCCAGCATGGATTTACTTGAAATTTTTACATAAGGTAGGGAATAGTCCAAGGATCATTTTCTATATCATGCTGCTGTACGCTAAAACCTTGGGGGTAGTTGCCACCCCATCTCGGGGGTGGAAATTTTTTATTACATTTTAAACATGTAAATCGATGTAAAAAGTAATTCTAAGAAAAAAATGTTTTTTACATTTTCTTCATAAAACTAATATTTTTCGAGTTATTCGTGGTTGAAAGTAACAGTTTTTCGACGGAAAAATCGACTTTTTTAGAGGGTTTTTTGAGAATAACTCGAAAAATATGCATTTATTCAAAAAAACTGTAGATATCAAAATTGTATCTTTTAGTAACACAAACGAAACTGTTTTTCTATAATATTTTTACGATCAATGCAAACCGAGATACGGCATGTTAAAAGTTAGCTTTTTTCGTCAAATGCATATTTTGAAATAATCAAAGCCAAATAACGGGAAAACTTTGCATTTTTCCAGGGAAACTTAGATGATGTTTTTTCAAGCATACAATAATATCTTTCAAAAAAAAAATAATAAAATGGCATAAACTAAAATTTTATTGTGCATAGATTTTCATTACAGTAAACAGTTAGTGAGATGTAGCTGTTTAAAACATCTGTTTACAAGCAAACATCTCCTTATTCGAGCAGTTTAAACCCACCTCAATTAAAAATTAAGGGATCTAACGGAATTTAATTTACACAGTCTTATAACACTTCAAAAATCCTATAAAACCATTACTGAAAAAACTTGTTATCGCCAAAATTGAAGGAGCTATGTTTATAAAACTAATTTTTTTTTTCGAAAAATTCGAATAGTCCCCTTATAGAGCCATTTTCAGGGTATATAATACCACAGAGCCGGTTTGTATACTAAATAATGACTAAAAAACTATTTGTATGTGTATTTTTACATATTTGTAAATCCGCATTTTTGTGTAAATAAATGTTTTTGTAATTCTTTAACTCTACTTTTTTTTTCTGTATAGATCTATTAAATTGTGTACTTATAAAAATTGCAATGTCATTAAGGGTGGTTTTTAAGGGTTGAAATAATATATTAGATCCCAAAGCATAAAACGATCATTATTTAACCAGTCAAAACCAAATTTTACCTATATTAAAGATTACATTGCTTTTATATAATTTTTGAAAATAAGGGGTAGTTTACACCCCTAAAAATAATCAACGCCCTTGAGCATGATATAGAATATAAAGTACAGGGTAAGATGATCCTAACCCCAAATTTTTATGTAAATTGATACAAGCCAAAATTATTCTTTAGGATAAGTAAACTTTTTATATATAGCTCCAACAAGGGTGGTTTTAAGGGTTGAAATATTATGATATTATATCTTAAAGCATAAAACAATCATTATGTAACTAATAAGAAGCAAATTTTGACAATATTAAAGTTTGAAATGCTATTTTATAATTTTTTACAATTAGGGGTGGTTTTTACCCTTAAAAAACCAAAAGCGTACAACGACTCAATATAGAAAATGAACTAGAGGGTGAAATGAGCCTAATCCCAAATTTTTGTACAAATCGATGCTGGACGAAAAAATTGCGAGGTTTTGCCATTTTTCCAGCTTCATTTCCTCGACTATAAATGGGCTTGGTTAGGATATGTTGCCAGATTGACGGATGCTAGATGGACCAGAAAGATTCTGGAATGGCGACCAACGTAAGAGGCATATCAAAGCAGAGGACAACCACCGACTAGATGAACGGATGACATAAAGCGCATCATTACAAATTGGATGCAGGAGCTCAAGATAGAGATAGGTGGAACATTTTCCGGGATGCCTACGTTCAACAGGGACCAATATAGGCTAATTGATGATGATGATAACTCCCAATTATCTTGAAAAGCGAATAAAAGGATTAATTTTCATTAGATAAGTTTTGTAAGCAGACAAATTCTGACATTCAGTAAAAATATCCGTTAGTACAATATTTCTAGAAGTTAAATACATGATAATATTAACATTGCATAACTTATTTTTAATCAACATTTGGATAAGTATCTAGATTTACCAACATTTTCCTTAAAATTCTGTCACTTTTAATATTCCCTAGAATCCCATACTATCTGGGCGATTAGGCAACGCTGTACGAACACACCAGCATGAAATTGATCGATGACGTGTAAAGAATCTGCCATAAAAATTAGCAAGCCGAGTATTGGAAAACCCCGTCGATAAAAGAATAAACGTTTTAAGTCTACATCCGTCATTTTCACGTTCTTCTAATGTTTTAAACTGTCATGGTTACAAATAAGTTGGCTCGTAACTCCTAAAAAAATCAGTCTATTATCGTTTTAAGGCAACCATGTAAAATTTTCATAACTTACAAACTTTTTTATTATCTATCGATAAATTACATAATATCCAACTTGTTTTATATACCTTTTCACATTTGCAACAATTGTGGCGTTTCTGTTTATTAATATGTACATTAAATAAGAAAAACGGCCAATGCGAAAAGAGATTCGCGGTTTTGTGAAAAAAAAATTGGTTAAAAATAATCCTATAAACATTACAAGGAATATTTACCACGTTGTTATATACTTCGACTGTTCTTTGTCTGTCTCTTTCTCCGGGAAAAATCTTGTAATCGATTTTAAACATACTTCCCGACTAGCTAGAGGTCTAAAATTTTCAAAATAGCTCAGAACTAGATGTCAATCCAATATTCATTAGCGTTTACATGGATACATTGAGTTTTATTTGGAATTTTAAACCATTAAAATTTTATATGGTAAATTGATTAGTTCTCACTTTTCTCAAAAGATGCCGCTACTAGTTTTCTCAGTAGATGACATTACTTTCTGTCACGTAAAATTTTCTGTTCATTTGTAATAGCTAATGAATATTTAAAATTACCACGTGGGTTTGTTTACATAAAAAAATCTCAAAAATAAATATTTTATTAATATTAAAAAATTTTAAAGTTCTTGTGTCAGAAGGTGCAGTTTAAATATATAAAAGAGATTAGTTGAAAGTGTAATGTTCTGGAGCAGAAAAAGAAGGTAAGAATATGGCGACAAGAAAACATACAACAAACTTTCAATATAATGGGTTACCACTACGACGATATTGGTTTCCATGACGACGATTCAAAACTATTGTAAATGTCTACTGATCTGACTTTTAAATATTATGTCAAAATAATTTTATTTCATCAAATTATCGCGCTAATTTCATTAAAACATGAACACAATAAGATAAATTTGAAATAAATTAGTAAATAATATCTAAATATTATCTCTAAACAGAGCATGTTTTTTGTACTACATGAGATTTACCAAGCACTGAATTTAAACTGTGTAACGTTACAAACGTCACATCTTTGATATTTTATTTTTAAATAATTATTTTATTCCATTTTCTTTAATATTTCATTAATAAGTATCTTCTATTCGTTTTAATTTGCTGTTTCGTTAAAAACTTGTTTGGCGCCCTCTTTTATTATCCTCTTTTATTATCTTCTATTTACTATCTCTTTTCATTTAAATCATCAATTGAACATACTGAACGTACCCCGTATATTCTTACTCTATAAATATCCGGAAGTCTTAATACGGAACATGCCTACCTTTCTACAGTTCACGCTGTCATTTCAATTCTCAAAATGGTGGTGGTAATCTTACAAAAGGCAATTACAGAGCTGATAATAGCTATCTATTTCCAGACATCTTATTCTCTTGGGGTGAGTTTTGTATTCTTGTGTCCCTGTAAGTTTTTTATAGTCTACTTTTAATTTTTTATAATGATTTTTTTTACCTAACCTCGAAGTTACTTCCCACGTGTATTAGTATCTTAATTTTGAATATTTCATTTCATCTATTGATATGCTTTTAGTAATCAAATTATTTAACTATTCCGTCACTATTAATTTTATTTTGTTCCTTTGCCAATGACTACTTTTTACGATTATTTGGCAAAGGCTCGTTTTTGGTTTTTCTTCTTGATGATTGATATGTGTCTTTATCTTATAGTTTTTGGGAATAGAATCAACCTTTCTCTCTCCGTGAGCCGTCAGCCTCAAGCCATCCACACCGGTGATGGAACTACGGCGATATAACAACGATTGACCATGACATCCAGACTACATCTCCCAGCATCTTCAGCTGCAGGGGCCCAGGGCCGAACATTTGCCCGGATCTACAAGAACTCTACAGCAGTACCATTCGACATCAAGAAGTTACCATCAGATACCAAAAGCCATAAGTATAATCTACAAATTGTTAGTTTTTGGCAAGAATTTGAATATATTTGTTAATGCAATTAATAAGTCACATTTTTATTATATCTTTTTTGAACAAATAAACATGATTAGTTAAAAATACTGTTTTGTTTGCTTCCATTCTAAATTTTCATAGTTCATTTCTAAGATTACGACAAGACGAACACACACCTTGAGAGACTGAGCTAAGCTAAGGGTGTAGCAATGGCTATCTTGGATGATTGAGGTAATATTTTCGAATATTATTTCGATGAGCTGGGGTAGTCCATCGCCTTACTCGTTTCAACTGCCACTGTTTTTTGTGACTATGCCAAAGCTTTAGATTGTGTAAATCATGATATTTTGATAAAAAAACTACATTTCTACGGAATTGGAGATATTTCTTTGAATTGGTTCCAATCTTATTTGGATAATAGGAAACAATTGGCTAGAGCAAATGATATAGACTCAAGTCTCAAAAACGTTGTATCTGGGGTACCACAAGGTTCATTATTCGGTCCTCTATTTTTCATTATGTGTATTAATGACATGGCTATAACTATAACTTCAGATCTACTTACAATAAAAACCTGGTCCGACTCTAATGTACTCTCTTTTAACGTATATAAAACTGTAGCATTATCCTTAGCTCTTCAACCCTTGCTTATTAATAACAGCCAGATCAGTACCGTTGATTCTGCAAAATTTCTTGGTATTTTTTGAGACAACAAACTTAAATGGTACCTTCATATCGATTTTTTACGTGAGAAACTAGCCTCAGCTTGCTATGCAATAAGATATGCTTCGAAGGTAATCAATTTAGCATCTTCCAAAATATATATTTTTCTTTGTTGGAATCTCATCTTCGATATGGTCTTCCTTTTTATGGTTCTAGTATGGCCCAATCCGATGTTAATTTTAAATTTCAAAAAAGAGCAATAAGGTACTTTTAAGGTGCTTTTTTTTCTGACTCTTTGTAAGTTTTGACCATAAAATTGTAAAATCTTCAATGATAATAAAGCATATTTCTATTATATGCTAATGGAGACCTTTTATACATCTGGCATGTAGTTGGAGTGGACTTACAGAAGACATAATATCTAACATGTCCAGATCTGTTGTGAAGTATGTACGCATTTATCGAGAACGATGAATCTTACTTAATTCTCTTGTAGAAAAAATTGTTTAGTGTATTTTTTTAAACTAGTTACTACACACCCATAGATAATCAAACCTCAGGAAAACAAGACGACCCAGAACCTGACCAAGTTAGAAGATATAAATTGAACATTGGAAACATATTTAAATTTGTCGAGTCAGTCAGATGGTCTGACTTAAGTCAATAATTTGGATATACATATTATAAGGTAGGTGAAACAAAAATAAAAACATATTCTTTAAAAATATGTTAAATTTATCTTCGGAGAAAACGATTTCTACTCCCATGATGGTCCTACAAGCTAGAGTTGAATAACAAGCCAGTTACCAACATGACTCCTTTTTAGACCTTGATTTAGCTAGTATAACTACATTAATAAACAAACGGAAGACAAACGACAAAAGCACAAATTTTCTGAACAATGAATAGTCATTTTTAATCCACTGTAAATCTGGTTATTTACCCTAATTAATATGGTTCCATGACATCTCGTAACGCGACAGTTCGTAACCGGACAAATGGTAACGGACAATTCGTAACGGCGACAGTTCGTAACTATACAAATTCGTAACGGACAATGGTAAAGTCCAAATTGAATTATTCGGTTTATTTTTGTTAACGTGGAAACTAACTGTTATAACAGTTATAAATGAAATTATGTTTATCAATTTAACGAATCAGTATCAGGATAAACATTTTTAAGGCATTTAATAAGGTAATTATAATATTTCCTTTACAAAATGTTTACTTAGAAAGTTGGGAATGCCTAAAGACGGTTGTCGGCTTAAAGATTTCACGAATTACTTCATTATTCCTTTGTCTAGGTATATGCAAATTTAAGGAACAATAAGAGGGATAAAATTTTAAAAATATTGTTAAAAGTTTTTATGTATTTAAATAATTGTTTTTGAAGTTATACTTCTTTAGGCACGAGGGTGAATTTTTATTTTCCTGGGCGCATGCGCACTCCGACAGTATGGTATTAGTCGCTCAAACGTTATACGGGATCTTATTGGGTGTTAAAATCATCTGTCAATAATTGTTGGAGATTATGGATAAACGAATGATGTGTATATTAGTTTTTATTGTTGTGATGGCAGAGAAAAAAGCAAGTTTATAATTGTAGTGACTTTTTAAATAGTTTTTAAAAGCGACATGTACGTAATAATTGTAAATGTTTCAGTATTCTAATAAAAAATTACATAGGTACCTACCTATTTGGTAAATTTAAAATGAACCTACCAAAATAGTATGTAATGCTTTGGTTTACATAATTTCATTACCATCAAAATTTCTGTCAATATTCACCTAATGTATTGTTTTCTTACTGTGTTTGTGTGTGTTTTATTCTTTTATTTTTTTAATTTTTGGTACTGTTTTAATAAAATTTTTTGAAAAGTAGTAAGTATTAAAATTAGTTTAATATTTAAATAAAATATAAATAAACTGTTTAAAGTATATTAATTTCGTTGAAATCATATAATAGAAGTATAATTTCTTACGTGCGTACAAAGTACACACATTCTTTTTTGTTTAAAGACTTAATATATTCTGAAACAAGATATATTATAAAATGTGTTAAACATGTGTATCCCGGTACTGATTCGTTTAATTGATAAACATAATTTCAATTATAACTGTAATAACAGTTAGTTTCCACGTTAACAAAAATAAACAAAATAATTTTATTTTGACGTTACGAATTGTCCGTTACCACTTGTCCGGTTACAAATGGTCGCGTTACGAGATGTCTGGTCACGAATTAATATATGCTTAAAATAATTAGGCATATTTATTTTTGAGTCACTGAAGTAGAGTTTGAGTCATCTTAGGAATATTATCCGTGTTTATGCAGGAATTGTCATGTCATTAACCCAACATGCCACTTTTTGTCCACGAGTTACAATAAAATTTTAGCAGTGACGAAAAGCATTAATACAAAGTAGAACATTTTAGAGAAATTTATAAAAAAAATACCTATTTACTTATTTCCGACGTTTAAATGATACCCTATGTCTTTCGCATTCGCTATTTTTCTTATTGATCAACAGAAACGTTAGATACCTAATAGAACATTCAAATAGTCTTTGTTCTTGATAATATATAAATAAATCTTAAAAAATTAGTATCAACAGTCTCTCTCGTAATAAATAAAAAATAACTACAATAAAAAAACATAAAAATGGACAAGGCAACCAGTTTCTGGAGAAAAAGCAGGCTGCATTGAATAGTCTCACTCTTTACATTGTTTATATGGATTTTTAAAAATAATTCTAACCTACAAATTCTTTTAAAATAACCTTTATATATTTCACAGGTCAAACTTTCAATATTTCATTAAAATTCGAGAATTTAAAAATTCAGTTAATACTCCAATACTAAAAATGTACATTAGGATAATGTACCAACCGTTAACACGCTTTAAAGCAAACCAGTGTTTGATTCCTCCAGAAACTGACTCCGCGGATTCCTTTAAAATATGGAAGAACATCATCTTCACAACAGCACATGCTACAGGAGCAGATGCCTTAGCAGCATGTGCTATACTTCGGCCCCGAGATCTTGAACTCCGCTTTTAGCTATCGGTACATACTTATCGTCGATATTGACCAGCAGGATTGTTTTGTCGATGTGAGACCTCTTCGCTGCTTCCTTGTGGCTTGGTGTCCATTTGTGTACCACCTGGAAGATATGATAGAATGTTAAAAGTAGGTAGGATGAGTGGAGAGGCTTTGTTTGTCTTATTTACCGTTCCTTCCATTCCTTCTTCAGGTATCCAGTCTTTCCAGTAGGTGCGGCCTCCCCTCATCCTGAAGAACTCGTTCGGCCATAGGAGATCTACTTTGCCTATTTGGTTTACAGAGTCAAATACAGCACCTGGTTCTATAATCTGCAAAAAACATTATATTGTGACTATATAAGATGAGCTTATGACAGGAGAAACATTATATTTCCTAAATAAATAGAAGTTAATACCAAGTTAATAAATAAATTACTTAATAATCAATACATAAATGATCAGTTACTAAATAAATGATCATGAACAACAAATTATCCAGATAAGACCTTTTATATTCTCTCCATGCGTGTCTGTGGTGTCATCTAACTCTCGCATTTAATCGCAATTACTGGACGTCTTGTACTACAGGTTTTATAGAAAACAAAATAATCATACAAATAAACAGTTAGGAATACTCTCTGAAAATTTCAGATTGATCGGAGTAAAATCACCAGAGATACATAATGTTGAATATTCCTACCTTCGACTCGCTTTGCTCCGGTTTCGCGCCAGCATGCTTGAGCCTAGTTTCATCGTCCAACAACTGTTTCCCCTCTTTTTGTAGATTACTCCGCGATTCAAAAATATATTCCGATGTGCAACACTTTACGATTTAACAGACAAAAAATAAGGACGAAGTTGTCAATACCTTAAACGCGATTTTCTCAAAACAGCTTTTTCAAAGACAGTGGACGTTGTATCTCTAAAAATACTCGTTATCCACATGAAATTTTGCATTTATTTTCTTAGACATTTCGTGAGCTAACGAGAGGAGTGTGTTTCGTAAGGTATCGAGATATTTGTTTTTAGGCTTATTTTTTTGTTTAAGGGTCATTCCATTTCAAATCACTCAATTTTGGAGCAAAAAAAATTTTGGACCTCCGATTTCTCTGAAAATTGGTATATAGCTTCTGCGGGACGTAAAAATAAGATATTTAAGGTCAAAAATCTTCTTCTTCTTCTTCTTTTTCTCAAAATGTTATTTTATGCGATTTTACAATGATTTGGTGTTTATTTATACAAATTTGCATTTTCTATCGTAAAGTATCAATGGAAAACATAATATTTTAATAGAAGGGACTCAAAAATGTCATTATATGGCATTATAACAAGTTACTTTGATTCAAAACAAGCTTTTCATCAAATTTATAGTGTAGAAAACGTTAAAATACCGTATTTTACATTTTTCTCCATTCATAAAATACATCATAATCGATTTGGCTGAAAATTTTCCCACAGATAGACAAAATATAGGACTTTAAGTCGTGAGAAGGATTTGAATTATATTACAATACCAAAAAAGTTACATGGAATATTATAGTCAACAATATAGGCGTCTATTTTAAGTACAATTAACTCGAAAATATCGACCTCACGACAAAAATTGTTAAAAAGAAATTGTAATAATTGCAAATACTATTTATTTGGAAAAATTTCAGTTCCTACCATTTTTGTCGAAAAGTTAAAAATGGCGGAGATATTGAGCAAAAGAGGTTCTCCTTTAAAATCAAGATGGCGGCTAACGTAACGGAGGAATTCATTCGTGATTTTAAATTTAGGCTACTGTTGACTCCCCTAAAGATAAATAAAATTTTGGGCAGCTCGGTATTTAAGGTCAAATGCTATCCCGACTGGACTAATATATAGTTTTGAGTCTGATATTACTGCATGTAACTTTTTTGGTATTGTAATATAATTCAAATCCTTCTGACCACTTAAAGTCCTATCTTTTGGCTATCTGTGGGCAAATTTTCAGCTAAATCGATGATGATGTATTTTGGGAATGGAGGAAAATGTAAAAAACGGTATTTTAACGTTTTTTACACTATAAAATTTGATCAAAAACTTGTTTTGATTCAAAATAACTTATTTTAATGCCATATAATGACATTTTTGAGTCCTTTCTATTAAAATATTATGTTTTTCATTGATACTTTACGACAAAAAATGCAAATTTGTTTAAATAAACACCAAAGAAGAAGATTTTTTGACCTTAAATATCTTCTTTTTACGTCCCGCAGAAGCTATATACCAATTTTCAGACAAATCGGAGATCCAAAATTTTTTGCCTGAGTGATTTGACATGGAATGTACCTTAACAATAATAAATACATTGATTTGAACCCTTTTGTTATAAAGAATTTTGTTTTTTTTTGACTTCCTAATTATAAAAAAAACTCAAAAATCGTTAAAAATAAAAAAAACTGGACATCCTTACCTCGAAAAACTCATATAAAATCTTTTTAATTTTTTTGTTTCACATGATCCAGTGATGATTTAGATGTCCAACGCAAAATCCATTTTTTTGTAGGTGTCTGTAAAAATTTGCCACCGTTGGCTTATTTTTCAATACTTTTCCTTGAAATTTTTTTGAATATTCTTTGAATTGTACTTAATATGCTTATGAAATTTAAAAATAAAATATTTGTAGCATATTTTAAAAAAATCACAAAAAGTGCTTGAAATGTTGATTATACATGCCAAGAATTCTGAAATATACTATGGCATCATAGTCAACGAAAGAAAATAAACATTCAAGAAAACGAAAAGGTTAAGAAATATAAATAAGTATACAGTTTTCAGATTTATTATAAACAAATCTGAACTAATCACAAGACCTTCAAAAATGGTGCTGATAACACACACATCTTTATCATTGCTTTCATTGCCAATAATTGATCCAAAACATAACATCACTCCACAACATTGAATTCCAAATAGATAGTAGTTCTCAATCATGCTGCGAATATACGTCACCGTTTTAGTGCTCTGCCTTTTCGGCATTTCCTTAGCAACAGCGCAGTTAAAAGACATCACTGTCGAGATATTCAAAGACAACAAGTCAGTGACTTTAATGAAAACAGTAACGTTTCTACACGAACCTTATATAACAGATATCTTTATAGAAAAGCAAGATGTGCCAGTGTTGAAGACGGGAATATTTGATGGCTTGTTTCTGCTTCATACCATAAACATAAGAAATACGAACTTAGTGACATTAGAACCGAATATATTTAAAGGACTGAGACGGATCAGAAAAATCAGTTTGAATTTCAACAAGATCTATTCCGTCCCTCAGAATGTTTTTACAAATATACCTGTGTATATAGTAGCTCTTAGAGGTAATGGGATAACACATATTAGCGAAAATGCGTTCTATAACCTTCAAAATCTGAGAAATTTGGACTTGAGTAGTAATAATATCGAACTACTGCCCAAAAATCTTTTTGTTAACACCAAGAACCTCAAATACATCGATCTGAGCTACAATAAGCTAAGACACTTCCCTGCAGTTCCTTACAAACCGTATCCTTTCTTTGATGTAGCTTTCGCCAACATGGTACCTGGAGAGCCATCCTTCCTTGATTTAAGTTACAATAACTTCTCCTTCATCAGCTACTACCTCCTTAGAGGCATCCACTATATCGATGAGTTGCGTCAACAACCACATCAAACTGATCAGTGAGTACGCTTTTGATGATTTCACGAAGATTAATACTTTGAATCTGGATAGTAACGATCTGAACGAGATGAGTGAAGGGTTACTGAATATTCTTACGTACGTAGACAATGTGAGGGTCGAAAATAACCCGTGGAGTGATGCATTCGTGTGCAAATATACGGACTGGTGTCAAGAACATGAAAAATCTAACTATATGGAGAGGAAGTGTCCTTTAAAACAGTAATTATAATATTTTTAATAGAAATTTTGTTTTATTAATTTTTAGAATTGTACTTAGTTGTTATAGTTGTTATAATTGTTATAGTTGTTTTATTAATTATTTAATAATTGTTACATATTTATATTAGAAATAAAATTGTTTTACTGAGGCGTCTATAAATATTAGAAGAAGCGTTCCCCAGGCTGGGAGGTTAGGGCATTGGGCTAACCCCAGTACATAACCCAGAAAAAAAAGGTTAAAAGACCCAATCACACGCCTCGGAATAGAACGGAACAACAAAGATGACATAAGCTTCGAATAAGGACACAGGCTTTTGGTACAGGGAACGCTTAAGGTATATCAAAAAAACTTAAAAAGAAGTCTTACATGAATTAACAGAACTTAATTAATTGTTAAGTAACATAAAATGCTTAACATGGAATCTTCACGTTTGAATAAAAGTTGGCGTCGATTTTTTATGAAAAATTGTAAAAAAAAACATCTGCCGATGGAGTACAATTGCATTTTTTTTTTCACTTATAAAAACGGATTTTTAAATGTTTATATTTGCAGTGACCACTTTGTAGTATATTATTATTCTTATAATATAATTAATATAATTTTACATCATACAATTTTACACCTAAATCCTGAATAACTTTATCATTGTTATTACTCGTATATTAAACCTTAGAAAAAAACCACGAATAATAAGTAAACACGACATCGAACTGTGCGTGTGGTTGATATAGTTTCTTGTGTATAAAGACAGACATAGGTGCAAAGACATTATTATTCGTATTTATTATTCATCATCATCATGCAACCTCTTCTGCCCACTGCTGGACATAGGTCTCTCCCATTCTTCGCCACTCTTCACGGTTCTGTGCTTCTTGTTGCCATTTCTTGGATATTCGGTTAATGTCGTCCATCCAGCGTGTTGGTGGTCGTCCTCTGCTGCGTTTGCCTTCTCTTGGGCGCCAGTCAATTAGTTTTCTGGTCCATCTTGAGTCTTTCAGTCGCGCTATGTGACCTGCCCAATTCCATTTCAGCTTGGCTATACGTTCAACGACATCAGTGATACCTGTTCTTTTCCTTAAGTCTTGGTTCCTTATTTTGTCTTTTTTTGTCACGCCGAGAATCGATCTTTCCATACGCCTTTGTGTCACTCGCATTTTTAGTGCTGTTGTTTTTGTGAGCGTGAGAGTTTCTGCTCCGTATGTCATAATAGGAAGAACGCATTGGTCAAATGTCTTCCGTTTCATAGCTGTCGGGATGTTGCTCTTAAAGATGTCTCTTAGTGAACCATACGCCGCCCAAGCATGTGTTATTTGTCGTTGAAATTCGCAAGTCTGATTATCCTTGCCTAATCCGATTTCATGACCGAGATATATGTACTTTTCTGTCAATTCTACCACTTTATTTTGGATGGTTAGGTGTTCGCTGGGAACAAAATTTGTCATAAATTTGGTCTTGCTGATGTTCATTTTTAGACCTATTGTTGAAGATACGTTTTCTAATTCTAGTAGCATTTGTTGTGCTTCATCCAGATCTTCGGTAATAAGTACTATATCGTCGGCAAAACGCAGATGATTGAGCATTTCTCCATCTATTTTTATTCCTCTATTTTCCCAATTTAGCATTTTAAAGGCGTATTCGAGGACCGCTATAAATAATTTAGGTGAGAGAGTGTCGCCCTGTCTCACACCCCGCTTGATATGAATTTCTCTGGTAGTATCATGCAGTTTTACACGCATTGTGGCGTTTTGGTATAATCTTTGCACTAACTTTGTAGACCGGTAATCTATTCTACTATTGTTCGGAGCAGTTATAATGCTGTCTAATTCCACAGTGTCGAAGGCTTTGTGAAAGTCTACGAAGATAACTACCAGTGGTCTGTTATATTCTATCGACTTTTCTATTAGGGTTTTTACTGTTTGTAGGTGGTCGTTTGTTCCGAATTTTGAGCGGAATCCAGCTTGTTTTCGGGGTTGGTAGAAATCTAACTTTTTTTCTAGTCTTGTAATGATTCGGGTAAACATTTTATAAATGTGGTTCAATAAGCTGATTGGTCTATAGTTTTCTAGGTGCGCCTTGTCTCCTTTCTTGTGTAGTAAACTTGTTACTGCATTGTTCCATGTTTCCGGTATGCAACAATATGTTAGACAAAGGTAAACAAAATTTTTATTTGGTTGAGAAGGGCACGTCCACCCATCTTTATAGCTTCTATTACGACTCCATCTTCTCCTGGCGCTTTGTTGACAAAAAAAAAACAACAAAGCGCCAGGTATTTATTATTAGACGTGACTATTTCGAAAAAGTGTTAGATTAGTATTGTAATAATTGTTGACAGTTGTGGTTCAACACCGTATGTGATATGTAAATATAATGGTATTAGAATTAAAATACAGTTTCATTTAATTCGGCCCAAATAAGCAGATTAAACACCAACCCTCTGCTGTCATCAACACAAGTTGAAAAAATACTATTACATTACTTCAAGTAAGTAATTTATAACTGCTACTTAATTAAAATTGCTACTTAATTATTATTGCTACTTAATTAAAAAACATCTGAACTTTTTTCATATTGTATTACATGGACTAAAAAATAATCTGTTATTTATACTAAAATATGAACACAGCCTACAATTGTTTATAAAATTATTAAATTATCTACTATATATTTCTAGGTTTGCATGGTAAAAAACGTTTGAAAAAGTCAGTAATTTTTAAGGTACCTATTAAGAAATATACACAGTTCTCAGATTTATTATAAATAAATTCGAACTGATTAAGAGACCTTCAAAAATGGTGCTGATAACACACATCTTATCATTGCTTATAATGCCAATAATTGATCCAAAACAAAACATCACCCCAAAACATTGAATAGATAGTAGTTCTTAATAATGGTCCGAATATACGTCACCGTTTTAGTGCTCTGCTTTTTCGGCATTTCCTTCACAACAGCGCAGTTAAATAACATCACCGTTGTGATATACAAAAACAATACATCAGTGACTTTAATGAAAGCAGTAACTTTACTAAACGAAACCTATATAACGGAAATCTTAATAGAAGATGAAGATGTGCCAGTGTTGAAGACGGGAATATTCGACAGCTTGTTTCTGCTTCAAACAGTGAACGTTAGGAATGCGAACTTGGTGATATTACAACCGAATATATTTAAAGGACTGAAACGGATCAGAAAAATCAATTTAAATTTCAACAAGATTGATTCCGTCCCTCCGAATGTTTTTACAAATATACCTGTATATATAATAGCTCTTAGAGGTAACGAGATAAAACAGATTAGTGAAAACGCGTTCTATAACCTCCAAAATCTGAGAAATTTGGACTTGGGCAGTAATAATATCGAACTACTGCCCAAAAATCTTTTTGTTAACACCAAGAACCTCAAATACATCGATCTCAGCTACAATAAGCTAAGACATTTCCCTGCAGTTCCTTACAAACCGTATCCTTTCTTTGATGTAGCTTTCGCCAACATGGTACCGGGAGAGCCATCCTTTCTTGATTTAAGTTACAATAACTTCTCCTTCATTAGCTACTACCTCCTCAGAGGCATCCACTATATCGACGAATTGCGTCTGCACAACAACCACATCAAACTGATCAGTGAGTACGCTTTTGATGATTTCACGAAGATTAATACTTTGAATCTAGATAGTAACGACCTGAACGAGATGAGCGAAGGGTTGCTGAGTGTTCTTACGTACGTAGAGAGTGTGAGGGTCGAAAATAACCCGTGGAGTGATACATTCGTGTGCAAATACACGGACTGGTGTGAAAAACATGGAAAATCTAACTATATGGAGAGGAAGTGTCCTTTAAAACAGTAATTATAATATTTTTAATAGAAATTTTGTTTTATTAATTAGTATAATTGTATATAGTTGTTATAATTATAATTGTTATGGTTGTTTTATTATTTAATAATTATTACATATTTATAATAGAAATAAAATTGTTTTTCTCTCAGGGGAGTCTGTAAATACTAGATGAAGTGCCCCCAGGTGCTCTCACCGGAATTTTCTGGAGGGTAGGTGGGAAATAAAATACCACCCGTGAACCAACTAACCGAATGGACGGAACCTGTTAGCTGTAGATCCGTCTAGGAGAAGGATCCTCTGAACCCAAACCTCTGGTCCCCCAGGTTGGGGGCTAACCCCAGTACCAAACCCAGAAAAAAAGTGTTAGAAGACCCAATCATACGTCTCGGAACAGAACGGAACAACAAAGACGACATAAGCTTCGAAAAAGGACATGAGTTTTTGGTTCATGGAACGTTCAAGGTATATCAAAAAACTTAATGACGTCTTACATGAATTAACAGAATTCAACATAGATGAGGCAGTTATTGGTGATGTTAAGTCACAATGACGACCTCTCGTGGATTTCCGTTGAACTAGGTTCTTGGAGATTTTTAATGGCAAATTCTGAGCGCACAGGCATTTGAAACAATATTCATTATTTATTTGTACAGCTTGTTCCTAAAAAAACTGATCAGTTTCGATATCTTAGTAAGATTTGATCATTTTGAGCAGTGTATTTGATTGGTCTGACATTATATTATATTTATTATGACCAACGAACTGTCAATACTGATGGAATGGGCAAGAAGCGAATTTATTGCGGCCAGGATGAGATAGCGTAGTCAGGGAAGGATGGAAGATAATCGCCATCTTTCGTAAACAAAAAAATTGATAGTGGTAGTCAGCAGGGTTGCCAGATTGGTGTATTTTCCCACAATTTTGGAGTAATTTGAAAGCGTCTAGGGGAATTTTTCTAAGCAGAAATGGTTGGGGTTGGGGGATTTTTTTGGGGTGACAATTATGGGTGATTTTAAGAAGTCATGGTAAATTAAATTTGCGAATAAACATAGAACTGTAAATAATACTCTCATATAACCGAAGACGATAGGACCTATGAATTATTTCCAGTTCTTTCCAGTGTGAATTTTACACGTAATTTGCCGTGTAAAAACAGAAAGGTAGGGATAGCCGTAAAATATTTGCGAATTATGTACCGATGGCCTTAAACATGATGTGGATGTTTGTTTGTTTCAAACCTCCCAAATTTAAATTTTTGCCGCATCTTAATAAATTAGTAGTCAAATGTAGAGAACAGTAAACAAAAATTATACTACTTATCAACAGAAGGCCCTGGAAATAATTCATAGGTCTTATCTTCTTCGATTATATGAGAGTATAATATACAGTTCTACGTGTACATCCGCAAATTTAATTTTCCATGACCCCTTAAAATCTTCCATAATTTTCACCCCAAAAAATCTCTAAACCATTTCTGCTTAGAGAAGTTCCCCTACACGCTTTCAAATTACCCCAAAATTGTGGGAAAATACCCCAATCTGGCAACCCTGACGTACCTGACAAGCACTGTCAATTTGTTTGTTTACGAAAGATGGCGATTATCTTCCCTCCTTTACCTGAGTATCTTTATCTCATCCTGAAGTCATTAAATTCGATTAATGGCGATTCCATCAGTGTTGGCAGTTCGTTGATTGGGAGCCATTTTTTGAGGTTCATCAGAATAAGTTATCTGACAAATTTTAAGATTTGGCAGTGACAGTGACAGTATGTAAATAATAAGTATTTATCCTTCAAAATACACTGCTCAATTTTCTACAAAATACTCTTTAAGAGTCGTATCAGTTTTTTTAGGAACCAGCTGTACATGTCTTAAATTTATTGTTAAGTAATAAAAAATGCTTAACATGGAATCTTAACGTTTAAATACAAGTTGGCGTCGATGTTCTATGAAAAATAATTGTAAAAAAACATCTGCTGCACAGTCGGAAAAATGAAAGTATACGCTCTGAGCTTCGCTGGTGTCGCTCCTAGCGGACTACTAATTCAACTTTCACCGGTAATTTTTAAATTTATTATTTAATTGTTATCGCTTAATATTTACAACGCAAAAAAGTACCTAATTAAATTGTAATCGATTTTTTAAAGATTTTGCTAATCATTTTGACGTTCTATTGATAAAATATGAATTTCTTACTTCGGATACTTTCACAATTATCATGTAGATGGCGCTAAGATTTTTAGATTTAATTATAATTACATATTACGGAACATTAAAAAAACTTAAATTCAGTATTTAAAACGTAAGTATATTTAAGGTAAAAATATATACCACAGCTTTGACCAACTAATATTTTTTATAATTAATGTTTTTAATTTAATTTTAAATTAATCACTTTGACACTTATGTCAAATTTCCGATAAACGTTTACAGACTTGCCACTACTGGCGCTCGCGAATTTGTAAATATCCCCTCTACGTACGAGCTCACAGCGTATAGGGCTTTTCATCGATTGTCATTTGTTTCGAGCTTCTGTCATATGTTGTATAATCTGTGTATAATATTAATATACACGGATTATACAACTTATGACAGCAGCTCGAAACAAATGACTGTGAATGAAAAGCCCTATACCCATGAACGATCACATCAATCACTTATTTTGTATTTGCTATCTTTTTCTATAACAAACGTTTGTTATAGGGCTTTTCATCGATTGTCATTTGTTTCGAGCTTCTGTCATAATGTTGTATAATCCGTGTATAATATTAATATACACGGATTATACGAAATATGACAGAAGATCGAAACAAATGACTGTGAATGAAAAGCCCTATAGGGGTTTTCATCGATTGTCATTTGTTTCGAGCTCCTGTCATGTGGCACATAATATTAATATATCTACGTCATACGTTATTGGCAAATACCAATGATACAAATCAAAGACGTATGACGTAGATATATTAATATTATGTGACACATGACAGAAGCTCGAAACAAATGACAATCGATGAAAAGCCCTATATGCCAATAACGTATGACGTAGATATCTTAATATTATGTGACACATGACAGAAGCTCGAAACAAATGATTGTGATCAAACAAAATAAGTGATTGATGTGATCGTTCATGGGTATAGGGCTTTTCATTCACAGTCATTTGTTTCGAGCTTCTGTCACATGTCGTATAATCCGTGTATATTAATATTATACACAGATTATACAACATATGACAGAAGCTCGAAACAAATGACAATCGATGAAAAGCCCTATTCTTTCATTTTTTCCGACTGTAAGTAATTTATATTAATGATACTTAATTAGAAATCTGAACTTTTTTCATACTGTATCACATGGACTAAAAACATAACCTCTGTTACTAAGATCTGCAGAAATGTACAATTTTTTATAAAATTATTAAATTATATACTATACAGGGTGATTCATTAAGGATGTTGACCTCTGAGTTGTAGATTCTAAAGATCAAAATTTTAAGATTTATCCCAAATCACTTACAATAAAATGTGGCTCTTTACTTAGTAGTGTCAGGGTGTTATATTTAAAAGCTATTTGTACCCAGTACATTAAAACTATTTGACATATCCATGTCATACTTGACAGAAAGTGTAGGTACTGTACACCCTACTAAATTATGATAAATAAACATTTCTGGCTATTACCAGAGGCGTACGACATTGGACAATGAATGGTTGACCCTTCCCAACTTATACGCCACTGGGGGAGTTTCCATTTTAGCGCAATTTTTCGATTCTCCAATACTTTCTACGTAAATAATATACTCTTCATTCGTAACGATAAAGTCATTAGTTTTCGAGATATTTGAAGTTCAAAATGAAACTGCTCAGTGATTTTGATTAATGTATTGTGCCAATCACTGTGCCGTTTCATTTTAAACTTCATATCTCGAAAACTAATGATTTTATCGTTACGAATGAAGAGTATATTATTTACAAAATATTGGAGAATCTAAAAATTATGCTTAAATAGTATTTCCGTCAGTAGCGTAGAATTTGGGAAAGGCCAACCATTCATTATTCCCTGTCGTACGCCTCTGGTAGTAGTTAGAAACGTTTATTTAACATAATTTAGAAGGGAGCACAGTACCTTCACTTTCTGTGAAGTATGACAAGGATATGTCAATTAGTTATAAAGTACTGGGTACAAATAATTTTTAAATAAAACACCCTGTAACTCGTAAAGAGCCACATTTTATTCAATTTATTTGAGTTAAATCTTAATATTTTGAGGTCTAGAATCTACAACTCTGAGATTGAACATTCTTAATGAATCACCCTGTAAATTTTTAAGGTTTACATGGTAAAAGACGTTTCAAAAAGTCAGTAATTCTTCAGGTATTAGGAATTATACACAGTTCTCAGATTTATTATAAATGAATTCGAACTAATTACGAGACCTTCAAAAATGGTACTGATAACACACATCTTATCATTGCTTATAATGCCAATAATTGATCCAAAACATAATATCACCTAAAAACATTGAATTCTAAGTAGATAGTAGTTCTTAATAATGCACCGAATATCCGTCACCGTTTTAGTGCTCTGCCTTTTAGGCATTTCCTTCACAACAGCGCAGTTAAACAACATCACCGTTGTGATATACAAAAACAATACGTCAGTGACTTTACTGAAAGCAGCAACTTTACTAAACGAAACCTATATAACAGAAATCTTAATAGAAGAGGAAGATGTTCCAGTGTTGAAGACGGGAATATTCGACAGCTTGTTTCTGCTTCAAACAGTGAACGTTAGGAATACGAACTTGGTGACATTACAACCGAATATATTTAAAGGACTGAAACGGATCAGAAAAATCAATTTAAATTTCAACAAGATTGATTCCGTCCCTCCGAATGTTTTTACAAATATACCTGTATATATAATAGCTCTTAGAGGTAACGGGATAAAACAGATTAGTGAAAATGCGTTCTATAACCTCCAAAATCTGAGAAATTTGGATTTGGGCAGTAATAATATCGAACTACTGCCCAAAAATCTTTTTGTTAACACCAAGAACCTGAAATACATCGATCTGAGCTACAATAAGCTAAGACACTTCCCTGCAGTTCCTTACAAACCGTATCCCTTCTTCGACGTAGCTTTCGCCAACATGGTACCTGGAGAGCCATCTTTTCTTGATTTAAGTTACAATAACTTCTCCTTCATCAGCTACTACCTCCTTAGAGGCATCCACTATATCGACGAGTTGCGTCTGCAGAACAACCACATCAAACTGATCAGTGAGTACGCTTTTGATGATTTCACGAAGATTAATACTTTAAATCTGGATGGTAACGATCTTAAAGAGATGAGCGATGGGTTGCTGGGTGTTCTTACGTACGTAGAGAATGTGAAGGTAGAAAATAACCCGTGGAGAGAAAGCTTCGTGTGCAAATATACGGACTGGTGTGAAAGACATGAAAAATCTAACTATATGGAGATGAAGTGTCCTTTAAAACTATGGTTATAATATTTGTAATAGAAATTTTATTTTATTAATTATTATAATTGTATATAGTTGTTATAGTTATAATTGTTATAGTTGTTTTATTAATTATTACATATTTATAATATATACATATAGAAGTTTTGGAGAACCTGACGTTGTAAAATTCATTAAGGTAGCACGCCTAATACCTCCTCTACACATCGGCAGACGCGTCTGCGGATGCATCTGCCGATGTATCATCACGAGCTGACCACACATCTGTAGGTACACATCTGCTGTAAATCGTTCAGTCTGTGTTAATTCTCGGGTGACGCAATATCTACTTCGAATTCACTGCGAAAACTAATGCGTCGTAGAGGTCAGAGGTCAGATGTGTGGAGAGGCATCGGGCGTTCGCACTGAAACCCTTTGATCTGTGCTAGGAAAACCGACAACAATCGGATATTTCGCAGACACGTCCGCCCACGTGATATATACACAACAAACGATCACATTACCCCATCTACACATCTGCTGATGCATCCACAGATGCCGTCCGCGGACGCGTCTGCCGATGTGTACAGGAGCCATTAGATGGATAGGTCATGTAATCAGGCGAGACGAAGATCTCATAGTCAGAAAAGTTTTTGACCGAAGAAAGCCGATGGACAACGAGGAAGAGGAAGACCGAGACTTGGGTACCAAGACAACAGAGAATTATTTAAAATCTATTGGAATTAGAGCATGAAGAAGAGTTGCCAGAGACAGGGGCGAATGGAGGATTGTTCTGAAGAAGGCTTTGGCTCATAAAGAGCGGTTCACACAAAAATTTAAGAAGTTTTTTATCTTTTTCTTTTTTTTATTCAGTTAAATCTATTGTGTATTGATTCAGTAATTCTTGTAACACGTAACACGACACTATCATTAGTAACAAATGGAAAACAATGAATAATTTGAGAAAATAATAAATGTAATGTGGATCGTGTATTATGTATAATTACAGTTACAAAATAATTAAATTATAGAGTCAATTGTCACTGTTTTCAATAACGTTTATTACTTCCACGGTTCTGGATGACACTTATCAATCGAGTTGGCATATAACTGATCACGTTTTAGATGTCGCTTTGGAGAAAAGTGATCAAGTCCTCAATGAGAAACATCGGAAGCTCTTCACATATTGTTGGAGCAGGTATATGACGTTTTACAAGCCTTTTGAGAAGACTGCTCAATAGGATTAAGGTCTGGATTTTGAGAAGGCCAGTCATCGATTGCGTCATCACGCCCAGATGGATGACATCACTAGTATGATATACAGGGTGTCCAGAAACTCTACCGACAAACGAAGACAGGAGATTCTTCAGATAATTTTAAGACAATTTAGCTCAATTCGCCTAGTCCGAAAATGCTTCCTAAAGGAGCTAGAGCTCTTCGAAGATGGCTTCTTGTAATTAGTTTTTCTTAAATACCTCCAGAACGCTTCAATTTAGAAAAACGAAAATCCGTACGTATATCTATCTTCCAGAGATAAATCGATTCCATCTATACCCAATTTCTAGTACCGATCATAGGCGTCCGTTTTGGGTAGGGCAACGGTTATTTTATCACATAACTTTTTTGTCTTTAACTTTTAAGCATTTTTGACACTGGATTATTAAATTGTGAGGTATTCTAGTACTAAAGGGTACTCTTGGTTTAAGTCCGTAGGACACACGGTTTTCTAGAAAAATCGAATTGAAAATTTTTCGTTTTTTGAATTTGAATAAAAATTGAAAAAATTTTTCAAAAAAAAACGGTGTATTTTATGAACTTAAAGCAAGAGTAACTTTTAGTACTAGAATACCTCATAACTTAATAACCTAGAGTCAAAAATGCTTAAAAATGAAAGACAAAAATGTTATGCGATAAAATAACCGTTGACCTAACCAAAACGGACGCATATGACCCGTACTAGAAATTCGCAGTTAATGAAATCGATTCATCTCTGAAATATAAATAAACGTACCAGTTTTCAGATTTCTAAATAGTTTTTTTTTAATTTTTTTTGGAAATTCAAAAAAAGAAAAATTTTCAAATCGATTTTTCTAGAAAACGGTGTATCCTATCGACCTAAAACAAGAGTACCTTTTAGTTGTAGAATATCTCACAATTTAATAATCCCGAGTCAAATATGCTTAAAAATTAAAGATAAAAAAGTTATGCGATAAAATAATTGTTGCCCTACCCAAAAAGGACGCCTATGACCGGTACTAGAAATTCGCAACGCATGGAGTCGATTTATCTGTGGAAGATAAATATGTGTACCAATTTTCGTTTTTCTGAATAGAAGCGTTCTGGAGTTATTTAAGAAAAACTACTTACAAGACACCATCTTCAAAGAGCTCTAGCTCCTTTAGGAAGCATTTTCGGACTAGGTGAATTGGGTTAAAATATCTTAAAATTATCTGAGGAATCTCCTGTCTTCGTTTGTCGGTAGAGTTTCTGGATACCCTGTATATGCCAAAAAATTATAATTTAAAAATAAAAATCGACCTTATTTGTAATTTATCTCCAGAGTAGCCCATTCTCGATAAAATGAATTTATTCCAACTCAAACGTCCTCACCGTTCCTATAACTTCAGAGGCTTATATCTTAAAACCATGATTTTTTGGAGTTACGCGCCCATTGAGTCTTTTGTTCTACACATCAAGGACTACCAAAACCCAAAGTTTCAGAGCATTTTTTTTTTTAATTTGAATTACTCCTCTTGGTTTAAAAACAGACTATAGCTATTAATAAACTTCTTTTTGGTACGCGGGATCCAGGCCTATCCCTCTTACGACGTTGTGCACATGTGCACATGCTGAACCTTCGTTTGTGCAAGTTCTTCCTCGGTGGTATCGTTCCAGGTTTCATGTAAATATTAAACCTGTATGTTTAACTAATGTATATCAATGGTAAAAAGACTTTACTTACCCTTACTCTAGAGGCACATTCCCGTTCAGCAATGGGATTTGTGTCTAAGGCCTTATCCTCTCCGCGGATCTGAACATCCGGAGCTTGAGAAACAGCTCTTTCATCTCTCTCCTTGAACAAACCCGCCAAACTGACTAGAGTTGAACTCGTTGGTTTCCCGACAGATACTAGACTACCCCTATTGCCACCTGAAATAAAAAATATTAAGAATATTTCGACCAAAAATTGATATTGATCTTCAATGTATTATGCACCAGCCAAAATTCTTACCTAAAGATGTCCTGCTCAAGCTAGACCCTCTTCCAATGCTGCCACCTAGATGGGAACCATCGGTAGACTGACTTCCGGTATGGGCTAGAGTTGAAACCGGAGTCATGGCGTACATTCCTTCATGGGCTGTGCCAGCTTCTTCTCTGTTGGCCGAGCCGCTGGAACAGCCCTCACCACAACGTTTCCTTATCCTAAAAAATGTTACATTCATGATCATAAAAAGCAAGTATAGAAATCTATATTTTTAGAGTTGGTATATTTAAATGTAAAAAATATCCGAAAGGATTTTCCAAGAAGTTGAGTAAACACGTTTTTGGTCCTAGCAGACCATCATCACTGAGTCTTGATTACACCAGGTGGACAACCAAATAATAAAGATTAACAGACTCTTGAATGAACTACTGAAAGTATATGAAGTTACTATTAACACCCTAGAGAATGTTCTCGAGCCACTTCTCGAAGTATGTAGAGTTTATGTCTTCATGATGGTTTCACTGTTTTCTTCTGATATAAAAACAATTCGCCATTTTGCAGAAAACCATGGCCGCTGGCCCTTACCTGTAAATTCTGTCGACAAACCAGCACCAGAACCAGCTCTCCTGGTTCTGTTAGTTTTAGAAAGCTTGTAATGCCGTGTGGCTTCAATTTAAGAAGATATTCATTGCTCTTTCTGTCTCGCCCTAAGATTCCTTACTGCTTGGAATTGGAACTTTGAGAACCTATATCTTTTTCATCTTCAACAATCTTTGATCTTTATTACTACTAGGTTACTTTATTACTACTATGAATATGTTACTTGGTTAAGACTTAACGTATGTGTACATAAGGACACAATGTTGTACATAAAGACCTCTAAAGATGCTCTAAATCACAAGATTCTTACATTTTCTTCTTTTCCCATTTTTTAAAAATCTCTTATTATTCGGTTTTAAATAGAACGAATATTAACAAAAACTTACCTTCTGAATGTGTTAAAAAAATAATTTTTAATCTTCTTCAAACTGACAGACCCCCCTACGAGATTGGCATATTGTTCGTTGGTTTCGGCATAGCTCGTAGTTAGGGGCGAAACGTAAATGGGGTATCCAATGGGTTGATCGCATGAAGAGTTAATGATGTTTCTGAGCGCCTGCTTGGCGTTCTGAATGCTGCCCCGCTCCGGGTTGCGATTCCTAGAATTGAATAAAAGTTTTGTGAGTTGGAGCAGTTTATAGAACTCTGGAATAAGAAATGAGAACGTAGACTATTAGAGGAGTAAAGATACTCACCTAAAGTACACTAACTCCTGTTGTTGGCCAGCCCAAAGACCTCTCACACATTCTTTGTTCACTTTAATGACCCGGAAGCTGAGATACCTCTTGTTTAACATAATAATTTTATATTCGTCATTGCCTTCATCTAACACATGCCTGTAATAAAGAAGAGTGATAAAAATATATCCAAAAATAAAGAAAAACTTACCTTAAAGCTAAAAGACTAGGTGCCCCACTTAATACCCCTCTCCTCCACGCAGGATCCCCCTCGTGCGATATCACTAATTCCTCTTCATGCTTACAGATGGCTTCGTACAATGTAGACAGTTCTTCGTATTCGTCGGCTGCCATGAAGTGGTCCTGGTGGAGCTTGAGGGACATTCTGACGCCGGGAGCTACGACTGTTTTCAAGAGATCCATATCACTGAAGACCCATTCATCTCTAGCACACGATATTCGAAAGTCTCCTTTAAATAGGGCGTGCAAACCATAGAGAAAAAACTCTACCCCCGAGACTGTGTTGTGGGAGACAGCACCCAGTGTTCTTCTTCCTGGAAGCAACAAATACGTAATTCTGATTTCGAGTACCATATAAAGATACAGGAGATAAAGGTAACTGAAAACTTACCTAATAAACTTAATGCGAAACACAGAAGAGTCAACGGTGAGCTGATGCCACTTTCAACATTCTTCCCGGATCTTTCCACACAGAACTTGATCCAATCCCCATGGATCTGCATGAAGCTGTTCTTGGTGATGCCGCTGTTCTGCATGTCGTAGTCCTCGTCGATGTTGTAATTGAATATCGGGTCCAGGTCCACGAAAGATCTATGTTCCATAGGCGAAAGAGCTTTTGATATTGTTGGGTTAAACAACCATTCTTCAAGTTTTGGAGACCGAATGAGGTAAAATATTATACTCTAAAAGAAAAAAAAAATCATAATAACAACTCATACAGTCTTATGCCCAGTTGCACCATCAGACTGTAAATCAACTGATCTGCTAACCGCCAATTCGGCGATTTAAATCAATGATCAATGGTTATTTTTCGCTGCACCATTCTAAAAAACCATTGGTTTACAAACCGACAATATATAAGTGGCAACATCGTATTAGTACAGATTATTCCATTCGAATCCAAGTGTGGTCTGTCAAAGAAGATTGTCAAAGAAAGTTTTGTAGGGTTGTTCCGTGGGTGGTTTACGGAAACGATTAAATGAAATTAAAATAAATGTAAACACAACAAACTGTCAATAATATATTTATTTGTGTCGCTAAAATAGCGTGAATATTTCTCGAAAGAGGGTTTGTTATTCTTTGAGAGTGTGGTGGTGTGACTGCCCCGGGTGCACGCTGTGACTATATCAAACGAGACCACAAACGCTTTAATCTGTCTGGTGTTCTACCATATGGCCAGATAGGCGACAATAATTTATTAGATCTAGCGTTTTAAAAGCTGAAAACATTTCTGTGGTTTTTAAGAAGTTGACATAAAGAGGCTGGCCCTTTATCTGGTACCGTAATCTATGAATTTGTGTTTCCCACGAAAAAGCCATTAATTTTATACATTCTGGTTTTGTATTTAGGAGCGAAATACATGTGAATTTTAAATGACCCATATTATTGTCGTTTAGAAAAGAAAGTTAATATTTAAAATTAGCAATAAAAAAAGGGTAAAATAATACTTGAAACGTGTCGCCACAGGGTTGTTATGAAATTGAATTGTCAAAGTCCAATTGAACCAAGACGGTTTTCTTGCTTATTCGATATCTAAAAATAATTAAATTTTTTTTAAATATATATTATGTACTATGATAATACTTAAAAAACTAAGCTAAGAACACTAAAAAATGTAAACAGTGTAAAAGTGAGGTTAAAACAGTCGATTATTCATATAACCGCAAAATCGGTTGGTTACTTTCGACAGCTCAAAAACCGTCGGTTCCAATTGAGTAATGGTTGGTGCAACGTATTTTAAAATAAAACGGCAGTTCAAATTAAAAAATCAATCGTATATTTGTTAATGCAACTGGGCATAAGACTATGTACCTCCTCAAAGTTTAGCCAGTGGTTCGGTAGACTTGTTCATACTGCCGTCCTTAGGAAAAACGCCGTATCTGCAGAGAGATCGCATTTGAGTAAAATCGGTTTTTGTTTAAATGTCTAGCCGTTGAAAACTATTTAGATTTTTTTTTGTTTTCTACTTTATATGCATAATAAATATCATAGAATTCATATTTATACATAAGATTGGCAAAATATATATTATTTACTCTAAAAACTCATGTTACTGCGTTCTTTCTAAGTATACTACATAAATTAACTTCTTCCTCCTTAGGAAAAATGCAGTACTGCGTTTGCGCCAATCATTTTCTTATTTTATAATACAGCAGACTCACTCTATAACGAACACGGTTATTACGAGGTTTCCCTTATAACGAGGTACACTAGATGTCCCATGAAATTCCTATTGAACTGAACACCTCTATAACGAGGCATATTTGGATATATTTAGGAAAAATGAAATCGTAAAATATGTATCTTTATTATTTTTTATCTATTTTTAGCGTTGTAATGGCTATAAGTAAATACCCCAACTAGGTACCTGTATATGTACATAAATTCCCAACATCTGTGCGGTTATCGAGGGTAGTGCTTTAATAAAAATCCACCGCCTACCTATAATAAACTTTTTCCTGTTCTGTTTATCTATTAGCCGATACTGAATATTGTAAAAAAATTTATAATTTATGATGGCGAAGCCTTATTGTCGAGGAAACAATATTTAGCATCTTATATTGCTCCGAATGGCATCACCATAGAAAGTTAATATTTTAGACAACGATATATGTATGCACAATATTATTGTTGTCTGATATAACGAGATCCGCGTATAACGAGGTAATTAGTCTGCCATTTCAGTTCTCGTTATAGAGGGAGTCTACTGTATAATAAATACAATATAACGATGAAAAAGGAAAATAAAAAACATTTTTTATAAAAGTGTGTCATGAAAATGGATAAAAAGAAGTGCTGGAAATAATTTTGGAATTAATAAGTTTGCCGCTAAGGGGCGTTTCTTGCATTTTAAAATTAAAAACATTCCAGAAACGAATAAAATTTACGATCAAATTAATTTTTAATTATTAATTATTAGACATTGATTTAACTATGTACTTTTATACCACATTTTTTATTTGGAAATTCTACGACCAAAATACTTCGTACCAAAATTCGTATTTCGAACAAACTTTATAAAATTTGCGCTGTTTAAAATGCCTGATGTAACGTAATAATACAATATCGCATCAACAACAATATACATACACATAGGAGACTCCGCTATACCTCAGGAAACTCCACATTTAGTGGAAGTATTTGTCTCACTTAGTAGTACCGCATTGTTTTTAGAACCACAGATTATTTCTTGATCACCAACAACTCAAACATATGTGTTTAGATTTTCTGTTGATAAAGAAAAAATAGCCTTCTGCAGTATTAACTTTGTTCTATTTGACATATTTAAAAAATTATATCAAACAACCGTTCTCGTTGAAAAATAGCAACAAACTAATCTTATTAAAAATTTTACACATACTGTAATCTGTCAAATGCCTAGGCAGAACGCCGCATCTAGTGCCTGCTTAGGATAAACGCGGCAAGTGACCTTTAAATACGGCGTTTTTTAAAGTATTTTTCAGATGACGCATTTATTCTAAGTATCCATGAACATTTTTGCAGATACGGCATAAAATGCGTTGTGTTTAATGTATTTTGGCTTAACTTACGTCATTTTTAGTAAGCAAATAAGATAGATATGCACATTTGGGTTAGAAAAATGTATAAATCTAATTTTTTCAGATTTTTGCAGATACGGCGTTTTCGCTAAGCTCGGCAGCATAATAATCTAAAGATGTTCATAATAGTTACATAAATCTTACTTACTTTCACATAATACGAGACCAACACCTTCCTGAATTCGAATACTTGTAGCATGGAAACAGCACTATTATCAGAAATGCTGTAGCCTTCTAGAATATATTTCGCCGCTATGACTTCCCACGCCAGCCATCTTTGATTGAATGCTGCGTTTATGCTGAGCATGTTTGGTAAATGTCCAGTGTCACAGCAGCAACAACCTAAACAGAAACAAGAAATATATACAAAGAGAATGGATATCTGATCAAGATGTTGTTGAAAGAATGCCAAGCAAAAGAAAACATCTAGTATGCTCACCATCATTTTCTTCTACTCCTTCAGTGATGGCCTCAACTTCCCTCTGCTGACAGTAGGTCCCTCTGAACTCCAATCCTCTCATTTGGAACGTAATCACATCGTTCCCCATCTCTATCACATGCACCAAACAATTCAAGTAATCGGAAGCCAGAACGAAACAGTCTCCTTGGTTCACCAATCCCCACCTTCCCATCTTCAAATCGCCACATAAAGATGTCTGGAGTGACCGTGTGAGATGTTCGTAGAACAAGGAATTCAAATTGTTGTCGTCAGCTCCCAAGTTCCTATCCAAATGAGATGAAAGGGGTGTATTGGAGTGGTCGACTCTTCTAGTATTGTAGTCTCTTTCCCAGAACTTAACTGGTCGTACGTAAGATATTATGAAGATAGCACTGCCGAGAAAGGGATTGAGAGGCATCGAGAGACATGAGGACATGAAGGCTTGGAGGAACAACATGGCGGAGTGTGGTACCGAGAAAGGCTGTGCAAATGCGTGAAACGCCGAGCCCCATGTTATTTGCCATGGCGCTATATACGTCACTACGAACTGGATCTGGAAAATAAAAAGGACCATTATTGATAAGAAATATTTTAAATTTATTTTATTACTTTTTGATTTAAGGTTGTTATCTACATTGAATATGACTATTCAAAATTTTAAGAAATTAAAAAATTTACTAGGTATGCTAGTCTGCATCATTGTGAGCTGATCTGGATTTGCGAATAGTTAGAGTATGCTTCTTTTTAAGCTTCTTTTTAAAAAAAGGTAAGTCCGTGATAATATACATTTTAGTGACATGACATTTTAGTTAAATCTGACAGTTGTCATATTTTATTTGCAATTTGGCATAAAAACAAATCAATTGTGTTTATTGCATTTATAAAATGGTATTTTCTTTGATTTGTATAGTCTTATAAATTGTACAGATTATATTCGTAGATATATTATATAATTCGTAAATAATTTTTTTTTCAAAAATGAATAGCCATTTTTGTCATGTAATGGCCATTTAGCCATGTAATTTTTTTTTCGATTATAGCGCCATCTATTGACAACGAGAATAAATGTTATAAATGTCACCGATGAAATGTAAACACCGACGTGCGTTTTTTCTGTTACATACAATTTAATGCGTTAGAATGAAATCGAAAAACTGTGACGCACTGAAAGATGCTCATGAGGAAAAGCATACCGATAGTTTTTTTTCATCATTATGTTGTTAAGTAATGTCATATACATTCCGTCCACATGAATTTTCAAAATGCTCAACATAATATACAGGGTGTTTGGTAAATAATGGGCCATAGCTTAACCTTAGATTCCTGAGGTTAAAATAGGTCGATTTAAGCAAACTTACCTTAGTACAAAAGCTGATAATAACCGAAATACAGGGTGTCAAAGTTAAACTTTTATTTTATTTATTCTTGAATATTTCCTGACAGGTACGGGAGAACAACACGAAATTTAGTAAACGTGGGTTTTTTGGGACGAGAAATCTAAATTCGCCACA
The DNA here is from genome assembly GCF_917563875.1 of Diabrotica virgifera virgifera. Taxonomy (NCBI): domain Eukaryota; kingdom Metazoa; phylum Arthropoda; class Insecta; order Coleoptera; family Chrysomelidae; genus Diabrotica; species Diabrotica virgifera. The sequence continues at coordinate 292,775,231 of NC_065443.1, forward strand.
TACTGTGGTCTTTCCGTGCTCATTTAATAGGTTCAGTTTTTTTTTGTCTCCCACTCTGCATACCTTTTGAATCAACATTTTTATTTTCTTAATATTTCTACATAAAAAGGTATACTACATTCATCTCGCTTCAAACTCAACTGTTTTTGAGATAAACGCATTTTAAATATGCGAGACAACATAATTTTTTTTATATTATCAGTAGTAATTGCACAAGAGCTCAAAAATTATCGAATTTTTCCCGAGTGACACTTTGACAGTTTTAATTTCACGATCCAAAGGGGAGTGAAATTATGTCAAAGTGTCACGAGGACAAAAATTCGATAATAATTTTAGAGATCGAGTGCAATTTGCTGCGATTATTTCATGAATAAAACTGTTTAAAACCAAAATTTTATTGTAATTTATTTATGTAAGTAAAAATTAGTACAATTAAACACATAGTTGTTATAAATATTTGACGGTTGAAAGTCATCACTTTTATAATTTTTAAAACATTAATTGTCATTAATGTCGCTGAATGTATTTTTTCGTAGCAACGAAGGGCATCTGACGTAATATACTTAACGACGGGAGATTATAAAAAATTATCGATTTAATTCAGATTTCTGTAGCTTTCTATTGATCAGAATCTCCTATGAATGAAATAATCATTGTAGTTACACCCGAAAAATAACTTTAAACCATAAAAACTTATAAAAATGTATCGCAAATTTGAACGATGCAATGACATAAATATGAGAACTGGCACAATTATTATGGTTTTAAGTTTATTTTTCGTGTCTAACTACAATAATATTATGCACAAAAATATGTTGTATCGCAGATTTAAAATGCGTTTATCTCAAAAACAGTTGGGTTTAGCCAGATGAATGTAGTATACCTTTTTTAAGTAAAAATATCAATAGAACAAAAATTTTGATTCAAAAAGTATTAGAGTGGGGGATAAAAAAATTGAACGTATTAAATGAGCACTGAAAGACGTATGTGGCGCCTTCTGGATAATACATCATTTTTGGTGGCGAATTTAGATTTCTCATCCCAAAAAACCCCCGCTTAGCAAATTTCGTGTTGTTATCCCATGTCTGTCATGAAATATTCAAGAAATAAGTTAGCTTAAATCGACCTATTTTAATCTAAGGAATCTAAGGTTAAGCTATGGCCCATTCTTTACCAAACACCCTGTATTAGTCCTCAGAAACAACATTTTGTATCTCTCCAGCAACACTGTAACGTTGTAAACTTCACATTTTGGACTATTCTTCGAAATTAATATTTTCACTGGTAATACCACTAGAGGTCAAATTATTTCCGGAAATTTTTTTGAGATCATGAATATTTTGAAAATTTCCCGAGTCGCAGACGAGGGAAATTTTCTAAAAATATTCATGATCAAAAAAAAATTTCCGGATACTAATTTGACTTCGCGTGGTATTCGGTAAGAAAATTCCACACCAAATTTGCATTTGAAAATCCAAAGCTGCATGAACAGATTAATAGCGCGCCATAGCTTTGTCAGCAATTATTTAGGCTTTCAAATTCGTAATTTCTACTCATTGTAGTTGCATGGGAATACCATTTCAAGATAGAAAATAGTATATTCTTCAATTTTACATAAGTTTTGAGTAACTACAAGTGATAGAAAATGAATCAAAACTAAATTATGTAAACAAATAAAAACCAGTCTGTCAAAAATGTTCTGTTATTGTAAACGTCAAAAAATTTCCACTATAATTCGCTGTTGGGTACCCCACGAGCAAAAAATTTCCGATAAAATACCTCCGTTGCCATGGTGATCTGTCAAAATAACGTATTTTGATTGGTTCAAAATTACAGGTGTGGAATTTTCATCGTAATTTTCTTTTCTTTTTTTCTTTTCTTCATAATTTTTAATTTAAAATGTTTCGCTCCTTCGTCTCACTACATGTTTTACAATTTTTTTTTTAAATAATTGGCTGTCAACATTTATTTATTTTTTATTAAATTAAAAGAAAGTTTTACTATTTTAGTCTTGTCTTGAGCATATTTTGTGTGTACCTTTCTTCTTCTTTAAGTGCTTTCTCCCGGAGGTTGGATATCATCATCACTGATTAATTATTTATATGGGAAATAAGCCACAATTAAAATGAAAAAAATTATTTTATTAACGTTTCGACGCCCAAATCGGGTGCCGTTGTCAAAATACAAAATACTACTAATGGAAACAAAAATGTTGTTGCTTAGTAAAAAAAAATTCTTCTAATAATTTATTTAATTTGACTCATTTATATCGGCAATTCAGATACATATGATACATTTTAAAGTAGAAGACTTTAAAATGATATTGCCAATATTTATGAGTTGCGTTCCTGGGACGACTTTACTGAAAGATAGTTCATTCGATTACATGAAATCAACCTCAACTCAAGAATATCCGTCACAAAAAAATCATAGCATGTGATCTGTCTTTAAAAAGACAACCACATGCAACGGTGACATTAAAATTCTAGTGTTAGAGATCTCATAGTAAATCACGAAGGAAAACCAGGAAAAACCTCGTGATACTATCCCGACATCGTAAGTATTTGGTCTTACATTTAAATTACTCTCAAAATTAATACCAAATTCTGACTTTACTATAATTTTGTTTAAATTATAAATAATATCAATAATATATGGATACATAAGTAATACTAAAATATAAAATATGTACTAACTCGACTATTGACTTACTAATTGTGGTATTTTCTTTCTATTGACTTCCTCTTTCAGTATGGGTATCCACATCCTACTGCATTCCACCGAGGAATTTGCGACACAATTGGTTTCGTTTAGCATAATTAGAGCCGCTTCTTTGATTTTTCTCTTTTTACTATCTGTTTCTTTCAGGACTATACTTGAATCTCTCCACTGAACTCTATGTTCATTATCCCATGCGTGTTGACATATTTGAGATCTATCAAACTCTCTATTTTTAATATAAGATTGATGTTCACTTATTCTAACGTTTAATGGTCTTGATGTTTCACCTATATAAAACTGTTCGCATTCACAAGGTATTTTATAAATACAATTCTTTGTCCTTTCTTGTTCATTGTTAGGTTTAGTCTTAGATAGAATAGATCTCAATGTGTTGTTTGTTTTGAATGTTGTTGAAATGTTGAATTTATTTCCTATTGTTTTAAGTTTCTCGGATAGTCCTTTTATGTATGGTATTGATATTTTCCTCGTATTATTTCTTGTGAATGTTGTAGGATCCCGTTCTATGTTGTTCTGTTCCATTCATTTTTATTATAATTCATTTTTAGAAGAAAAACAATTCTTAACATCTGTTTGATTAAAAAATGATTATCCTTTATCGTTTATAAATAAGGAATTGTCAAGATTGGATCGAATGGAACAGAACAACATAGAACGGGATCCTACAACATTCACAAGAAATAATACGAGGAAAATATCAATACCATAATATATAAAAGGACTATCCGAGAAACTTAAAACAATAGGAAATAAATTCAACATTTCAACAACATTCAAAACAAACAACACATTGAGATCTATTCTATCTAAGACTAAACCTAACAATGAACAAGAAAGGACAAAGAATTGTGTTTATAAAATACCTTGTGAATGCGAACAGTTTTATATAGGTGAAACATCAAGACCATTAAACGTTAGAATAAGTGAACATCAATCTTATATTAAAAATAGAGAGTTTGATAGATCTCAAATATGTCAACACGCATGGGATAATGAACATAGAGTTCAGTGGAGAGATTCAAGTATAGTCCTGAAAGAAACAGATAGTAAAAAGAGAAAAATCAAAGAAGCGGCTCTAATTATGCTAAACGAAACCAATTGTGTCGCAAATTCCTCGGTGGAATGCAGTAGGATGTGGATACCCATACTGAAAGAGGAAGTCAATAGAAAGAAAATACCACAATTAGTAAGTCAATAGTCGAGTTAGTACATATTTTATATTTTAGTATTACTTATATATCCATATATTATTGATATTATTTATAATTTAAACAAAATTATAGTAAAGTCAGAATTTGGTATTAATTTTGAGAGTAATTTAAATGTAAGACCAAATACTTACGATGTCGGGATAGTATCACGAGGTTTTTCCTGGTTTTCCCTCGTGATTTACTATGAGATCTCTAACACTAGAATTTTAATGTCACCGTTGCATGTGGTTGTCTTTTTAAAGACAGATCACATGCTATGATTTTTTTGTGACGGATATTCTTGAGTTGGGGTTGATTTCATGTAATCGAATGAACTATCTTTCAGTAAAGTCGTCCCAGGAACGCAACTCATAAATATTGGCAATATCATTTTAAAGTCTTCTACTTTAAAATGTATCATATGTATCTGAATTGTCGATATAAATGAGTCAAATTAAATAAATTATTAGAAGAATTTTTTTGCTTAGCAACAACACTTTTGTTTATTTTAGTAATATTTTGTATTTTGACAACGGCACCCGATTTGGGCGTCGAAACGTTAATAAAATTATTTTTTTCATTTTAATTGTGGCTTATTTCCCATATAAATAATTAATCATAAAAATGCCACAAGGAAATAGCTTCAGAACAACATCATCATCACTATCTTTACTGTATCGCTGTATGTACTGTACTGTAATAATATTTAAAATATCATTTTACATACCACCAGATTTAAACTATTGGGACCATTTTCTGGTTACACCTCCGAGGCGCAAGCCATAACGGATGCTGAGACTAAAGAAGATGAGGGAATTTTACAATTCATAATTACGTCGCTAGGGCATCCATGCGATTTCGTTCGTTGTAACCCGAGACTGTACGCCGGGGATTACTCTGGTTCAGTCAGAGAGAAGTGCATATGGACCTCCTGACGAAAGACTAATAAGTCTCGAAATGGGTAGGGGTGCTTGCAGTACTCTCTGATTGAACTAAAATATAATACGCCTGTAGTTTCGTATTGCAACGAGATTGGAAATGTTTATTCATTTTTAATAAATGTTTTAGTTAAAGCTCATCTTGTTTATTTGGTTTTTGTGTACATGAATATTGTCATCCTGACCAAGCAAATATACTCCTGAGACTAGCTAGATATAGTTTTTATGTAAGTTTTATTTATACGGTATGCGGCAAAATAAACAGTACTGAAATGCATATGCTTTAAAGCAGTGGCGGCTCGTGGCTTTAGGGACAGGGTCGGCAAGGTTTTGTCTCCAAAGGCTTCAATTTCATAAGAGATCTTTGGTTTTTGTTTTTTTTTTATTTTTTTTTGTTTTTTTTCCTATAAATTTAGAAAATATACCTGTTTATAAATTAACTCTAGTCTATCTTGTTTCGAAGTAGCAAAATGGGTTATAACGTAATTGTAAAATTTATTATTGTTTTGGAGGGATTTTAAAAGTTTTTTTTCTATCGACATTTGAGACAAGTTTGACATTCTCTCCTGTTTCATGGTGTTTCGACAATACGTTTTGACTCTTTTGAGACAAGAGAAATCCCGTTCATTTGAGACAGAATTTGCCCACATTTGAGCACAATAATTTATTAGTTTCGGGAACAGTTTGTTGTACCTAATGAATTGCAGTATATAAAATTATACATAGTCTGTAAATAGGTCTCCCACCTTCCGAAAATATTTGGATCAGAATATAAAACTGTTAATCCATTTTCTTATTTTATTTGATTAAAAAATGATGGATAATTTTTAATGAACTTGTCTAATAGATATTTTGAAAATTCTTTGGCGTAACTTTTAAATTTTGAATAATCAAAGAGGTCAATGACTTATAACAGTGAGTAAATAATAGTTTTGCTTGGTGCAATTGTTTTAACTTTTGTCCGGAGACCATACAATTCACTGGACATCAAGACAGCCCCGTCATAAATTTGCCTTACCAATTTATTTTTGATATCAAAAAATTTTAATCTGTCCTTTAAATTAAAACACCAAAAATATATTCTGTCTTATGGCTTCTACTCACGTCTGAAAACCTAACAACCTCTCATAAATATTAGACGTAACGCGTATCGAAGAACAATTATTGATACTTGTGAATGACATGTTACCTCTATCAGAAGTTTCGTCTACTTCTATCGAAAAGGATCAAAATGTAACTACCAATTGATTCTTTCATTCTGTGCTGTTTTAGGTACGCCGCTATATTCTTCGAGTCAGAAAATAAATTAGAAAATTCCAGATAGTATTTGTTAAACAATTTTATTTGTTCTCTATAATTAACTTGATTTAACGAAAGCTCCGATACATCCTGTCCCCTAAATGGTAATTCCTAACAACCTAAAATAATTACAATATCAATAATAATTAAACGACGTAAAACTACTTACCTATTTCATAATTTTATCCCGAGCGCGCTAGCAAGGCAATACGTGGCTACGTACGTGCCTTTCTGCCGTTTGCAGATCACCGCTCGGCAGAGGTACCCGCTGCCGTACTTACCATTCAAATAAATACGGGGAATGTATAATTGGTTGCCTATCGGCTAATATTCCATAGCTTCTTATTATAAGCAAATCATCGATCTGGGAACGGCATGCCGTGCCGGGCTTTATAATAAGAATTCACACAATCGCAAACGGGTGCGGGTGCATGGCTATAGGATCATTAATTTGAAAAGTCTCTTACGCACAGCGCATAGGGATCACTTAACTAACGTATCGGGATCGAATTCTTTTAAAAACAATGAATAAAATTTAGTCTGTATTATCTCACAGATATATTTTTTATTTCACAGAAACGAATATCATCAACTCCGATTAAATTAAATATTTCAAAAATCTATAATGTGTCCATAAATGTGTGGGTCGGCACTGCCGACCCTGACGAGCCGCCACTGCTTTAAAGTTGTATGTATACGAGTGGTTTTCGAACATCGTTATAACGTATGTGAATGTCGTTTTGCAGAAAAAATTTATATCGTGGAGTACTATTTTCCGGTCATACGCAAAAGGCCTCAGCTTAAATCAACAATGGTTTCAGCAGAACTGGGCAACCTGTCACACGGCCAGGGACTCTCTTTGAATCAGTAGCAGCTCGTGGTAATTTAAAATGGGTGTTCAATTAAGGAATGTAATTATAGAAACGATGAATAAAAGCCGCGGGCAATTGCGGCACAGGCGAAAAATTTTTGGGGCCTCGCTCTTTTTTGTCTAAAGGACACCGCACACATCTTATGGAATACATAATGTCACTCAAATTCAATAAAACTTACATGAATAGATTCGTCTCAATTTAACGGTCATTTCGTATCATTGCGCCAACTATTAATTATAATTAATTACAAAATTTTACACAATCGATAAGACGGGATAAAATGTGACGATTTTTTTAACTTGATCGTTAAAGTCTTTAATTGATTTCCTATACCCAGAATCTAATAATTGGCGAACATCAATATTGCCAATATCTGAGAGTTGCAATTCATTTTTTAAATGAATTTGGGAAGATCCTTGTTTTTTAATTTTTGTCGATAAATGAGATAAATCCCGAACGCCCGTTTTTGTCCACTCTGAAGAAATATTTTGATTTTTCGAAAATACTAAACATGGAAAACAAAACAAAGAAAAGATTGTAGTTTATCACATCCGCACAACCACGACGTTTTTTATATTGTTCAACTTTAAAGCAACGTTTAAACTTTTTGTTTTTTATAGCACATTCTTGTACCAAGTTTATCTCCGGCCGAGGTGGACCATTCTTTTTCAAAGTCTATTTTCAAAACTATTTGCATTTTAATGTTGTTCTGTAGCTATTTTCTTGTGGAATTTTTACAATTTTAACTATTTATAACGGGAAATAAGCCACAATATTATTAAAAAATGATTTTTATTAACGTTTCGACGCCCAAATCGGGTGCCGTTGTCAAAATACAAAATAATACTAACATAAACAAAAATGTCGTTGCTTAGTAAAAAAATTCTTCTAATAATTTATTTAATTTGACTCATTTATATCGGCAATTCAGATACATATGATACATTTTAAAGTAGAAGACTTTAAAATGATATTGATATTTAAAATGATATGGGCGTCGAAACATTAATAAAAATCATTTTTTAATAATATTGTGGCTTATTTCCCATTATAAATAGTTAAAAATATTTGCATTTTTTTTATAAAATCCACTGAATAAGGATCCATCATAAAACTATTAATATTGTATTTTAGATTTAACCCTATTTAACTAGAACCCACAACAGAAAATTCCAAACTGTGAACCGAAACGCTCCACTGCACTGGTCTCTGGGTGCACTGCACAAATCCTCACTGTTTTAGATAGGCGAAATGCTTTTTCACCGATTTTAAGATTTCGCTTTCTAACTACAGGGGTAGGTTAATAGAGGCTGGTTCAATTTGTATTCTGCACCAGAGCATAAGTATCTGCACTAGCCACGTGCATCCAGCGGCGTAGAGCAAATAAATATGATTAATAAATAAAGTTATATTTTAAATATTTCTATGAGATTAAAAAAAATATTTTAATGATATTTTAATATTTATGAGATTTAAAAAGCTGTATTTTAATTAACTTTTATTGGGTGTTCACTACACAAGTGAACCAATGGAGAAACCGCCCCTGCTTTGAATACTGCGAGATTATTTTGGAAATCTCCTTATTTCACGTGGCAGTGATTTTCGATACCCATTGCACTCACCAGACCTAACGCCGCATGCTGCGTACATATGGGGAATACCGAAGGAGGCACACCGATCCATCGTCTAAAATTCCGGAATTGCGGAGTAGAATTAAGGATTTTTTCGTGTCAGAAGGCATCTTTAACATCTGTTTTATCGGGAACGTAATCGTGAATAATGTTTGCACGACTATATACTAAATATATACATAAATAAACATAAACATTTCAATATTCATTTCAGTACGGTTTATATTGCCGCATACTGTAGATTTGTGGAAGATTGAAAAAACCCCGTATGTCTATAGGTATACAATAAGCGCCACGCTAGTAGACACACGTGTACCTAAATTCTATGCGTGGGCTAATCCGGCCCGTTCACACCTGTGACTTTTATGTCTGTCATGTCAAGTGACTTTCATGAAACTATTCAAAATACTTGTTTTTCCATACAAAAAAAACATTAATTAATACTATTGTTACACTGCTTAAAAAAAAACATACACAATACATAATACTTTATAGCCCAGTAAATGAACGGGAAATACTGCAATACAGTGTAATTTTCAGGGTCAACTCAGAATTGCATGAAAATCTGGATTTAGGTTTTACTTACCTTCCACTTTAAAATTTAAGTTATGCCGCTGGTTGCTTTTACTTGGGGGTGGTAGTCACACTTTCTCGGGGGTGAAAAAGGCTCGTTTAAAATAAGTCTGAAAATGGATAAATTGACTAATTCTAAGCAACTTTCATTGTATAGAATTACTCAATTTATCCATTTCAGGGCTTATTTTAAACGCGCGTTTTTTAACCCCCCAAGTAAAAGCAACCAACGGCACAAGTTCAACTTTGAAGTGGAGGATAATTAGAACCTGAATCCAAATTTTCATGCAATTCGGAGTTAACCCTGAAAATTACACTCCAAAATGGTCATTTGCTGAGCTATTATAACTTTTAAAACTTTTAATACAATGACAACTATAAACTTCAAATACAACTGTTCTATAATCTTTGAACTTTCTATGCTTATATTGGTTTCTATTATGGAGACCTGTAAGAAGGAGTGGAAACGCAATGCATCGTTTGTGGGCTAACTTTTCAACCTCTAATTCAACTTTCAGCAATCGCCGCTAGAGGCGCAAGTGTTCGAATAGGTGCTACAAATACATTAGCTCTTATGGACTTATTTAATATTTAACTCATTTTATTTTTGTTTTTAGCGTAATTAGACATTAATTTATTGGTGGATTGTAGCTGAATATGTTTTATGCCAAAAATAAATTATTTTAACCTTATAACATATCGACGTGTGGTAAAAAGTGTATTCTTTATATACCATTGTAGATGGAGATGTGACATCAAATTTAAATTTGTCATTACTTTAATATGTAGGACAGCTTATTTTGAAGCGGAAATATTTTGTCACATTATCTAACTGCCACATTTATATACCAATGGTATTTCAACTGCAAATTAATTTTTTAATATCTTTGTAACTGATATCAAAAAGTTTGTTAGTTGAAAAAATTGACTTAACTGTACGTAATTGTTTTTAAAAAGTTATTTAAATAATTTGAAGTTTATTGATCAATTTTTTTTAATTATTCTTTTTATCAAAATTTAAACTGCTTTTTTTTGAATACTTCATTTATCTATATTCTGAAAGCTTACCTATCAGATGTTTAAATTTAGTTAATAAAAATATATGTCTATAAACTACGCAGACGATAGTCTGACTTTTATAAAATTAATGTTAATTTTTGTGAAATATTTTGCCTCAAAAAATGCATTGTTTCGACAGAAAAACTTTCAAGATCGTCCTACTATTATCACTATAATTTTCAGGTTAAAAACCAATAATAGGCACAAATTTTATTTACACCGAAGGAAATAACATACAAACGAATAGGTTTAATCCACGAACGTTATAAATAACATAAAGACAAATCTTTATTAAAAGTCTTTATTAACTTCGTTAAGTTCCCTTTTGAATTTTTTATCGGAACGATAACTCGATATAAATCCCGGTACGAAGCAAGTTCTTTTAGTGTAAGCTTTCTTGGCACTCATATTTAAATAATATTAACCACCAAAACCAATAATCTTATATTAACTACGAATAATTAATTATTTTCAAAATTTTCACATTCACTCCAATGCAAAAGTAGCATCTATTTCTACGCCACCGCCGCCCTAGCGAGAAACAAAGCAAACAGGCAAAATTGTGTACAAAAATTTCAAGGTCGTCCTATCTCGATTCCTCTCCTCTGTGTAGGTCTCCATAGTTTCTATACATTTTCTGACGTTCTAGACGTCAGTAGACATAAAAGTAAACAGTGCAACAAGTGAAGGGCAGTGGCGTAGCTGACAGGACCGCAAGGTCCCGACGTTAGGAGGGGCCCCTTAAAGCCATCAAGCTTAATACTTCTACTTTCTTTAAATTGGGGACCAAAACATATTTTCCTAATAAGCATCAAAATAGGGAATTTTGAAGGAAGTAATGAAGCGGGTAATTGACGTAATTCTTACTATATCCGGGTGCAATTTAGCATTTCGTGGACATGTTAGTAGTTTAGATTAAAGTTAATCCCAAAAAGGCAATTTTTTGTCGGTGGTTAGTTTACCAGCTAAATATGATCATGTTTTAGCTAAATTAATCGACAAAAACAATAACCTAAAAACAAATTACTTGAGCCCCCACATACAAAACGAAGTTATAAATTTGCTAGCTCAAGAAACTGAAAACAGATTGATTACTTAATTGAGTTAAAAAAGTTGTTTTTATTCAATAATTCTTGATACTACTCAAGATATTTCAAAACACGATTAGCTTAGTTTTATTTTCCAGTATGTAAAAATAACTTGCGATGAAAATAATTTACCTTCCAAAGCAGAAGTTGTTGAAAGTTTTTTGAGATTTATTCGCATATTACACCAAAGTGCAGAAGGTCTTGTAAATGAAATTCTAAAATTAATACAAATCAAAGCACCTTTCCGTACACAACTGCAGAGGAAAGGGGTATGATGGGGCAAGCTTCTGACATTGAAAAACAGCTTTCAATATGATCATTATGCATCCCATAATCTGAACCTAGTGTTGAATGAGCCGTTGCTGGTGTACAGGAGTTGTTTTTTTAGGATATAATTAAAAGATTATGTTCTTCTTAAAGTATTAAAAGATGGGATGTACTATGTGGATTCATCGCGTTTGCCAACACTTAAAAGGTTATGTGAAACCCTGTGCTCATCCAGACATGATGCTGTTATGGCTTTGCGTCGAGCTTTCCGACAAGTAATAAATCTTTAACGAAAATTTCATTGCAATCTAAAAAACCATGAAAAATTAGAAGCTAATGCATTATTAGAGCACATTTATAAATAATTTTGAATTTGTCGTTAACATTACTATTCAATCTAAGATACTTAACTTTATTAATCTAACATCAAAACTTTTGCAATCCAAAACATCAGAGTTAAAGGTCGCCCTTCAACTTTTGGAAAAACTAGTGATAATCTTCGAGAAATGAGAAATTCGTTTTCCGAAACTTTAGCAAAAGCAGCAGGAATAGCAGAATAGTGAGGTATTATACCGGAATTTAAAAAAAAACGGATAAAACGTATAAAAAATGTTACGATGAGCTTAGCTGCGACGAAAAAATAACTTATAACAAAAAAGTTTTCAAGCTAATGTTTTCAATGTAAATTTAGATATAATATTGCAACAACTTACTAACAATAGGTTTGTCGGATTAAAATACATGTATTGGGACCGTGCAAGTTCGGCAAAGCGACCCCTATTTCTACGCTCTGTACTTTTATTCGCACTTTTAATTATATTGGCCAATTATATTAGTCCTGGTTATTGGATAATTGTCAAGGCCATAGTCCAAAAAAATAATAAGAAGAAAAAATAAGCTGCAGGTTATATTATGCAAACGTAAACAATTGTATGTAGTAAATAAAATTAGTTATTAAAATGCAGTACTGCAAGCAAAATACAATTAATTAAATTTACCTTTATATAATAATTGCATATCATATCAATATTGTGGAGCAATATATAATTTTTCTGCTTCAATGACAGAAGGTATGAAACATACGTCAATTTGACAATTTCAATTGACAATATGAATTATTTAAGATAGTTGCAATATTTCTCCGCGACTCGCGCACGGTCGTTTCTTGTTTCCCTTCCAAGTACTTGCACACCGCGAATAATAGGTTTTTATGCCTACAATATGTCATATTCCCAAAAATTCTATGAACACTAGTTGATGAATACTTATTAAAGAAATGCCAAATATTGTCATTTATACATATTTTAGTAATTATACTGTTATTAGTTGTCGTTATGTTTATAATACGGGGCCCACAAAAATTGTCGCGGGGAGGCCCCCCAATCTTCAGCTACGCCACTGGTGAAGGGTCCAGGGCTGTATTATCTCAATGTATCCGTGTGTCTAGTAGCGTGGCGGTTACTGTATATGACCCTCGTCTAGGTTCTGATTCAACACTTACCTTCAACATAAACTCGTACATCTTGTTATACGCAGTGACCATAAAAAAGTAGATGACCAAGAACGTTTCGTCAATCTTCCTCACGTCGTACTTGTAGAACAACGCCGAAAACACCAGGATCAAGTACTGAGCGCTTTGATTCGAGTAAATATTCCTTAGGCACTTGATTCCGCATATCACAACTATAAATGAGCCTCGGACCGTTCCGTACTTCGTCACGATGCGAGGCGAGTCTTCAGTCAAAACAGAGAGGAACAACAATGGATAGACGATGTTACGTTCCAGGAAAGAGAAGTAAACGTATACCTAGAGGGAAAAAAAGATCTGCACTAAGAATTGCTGCCAAATGTAATATATACAGAGTGAGTTTTAAATATGAAACGCCTCAATTATCTCTCAAACAACTCGCACGATTTTTATCGATTTTGGTGTGTCTTTTGATACGGCCGATATTATGGTGGTATTTACGTTGTTGTCAGATCTTCCGTTTTTCTGGAAACGAACTTTATTATTTCAAATTATCACCCTGTATATTTATTGCCTTTTGAAGTCCTTAAGAAATACGGAAATACTGAAATACTTAAGAAATACATTTTATGTAATGTTCCCTATACTTAAATACCATAATTTCTTAGTGGCATTTACATTATCTTCAAGGAAGTTAAAATAATACATATGGATGGCTATGGCTGTTACAATAATAACTTCGACGTTTCAATAAATTAGTATTGTTGGTGTTGTCAAAATGAATCGTATACATGAAAAAAAAAACGTATGGAGATATCAATGATATTAGAATATGATGATATGCGTAGAATTCAACAAGAAACGTGTAAAGTCCTTTTCATGAGCATTTTTCAGTGCGTCACAAATGATAGAAAAAAAGGTAAGTCCGTGATAATATACATTTATAACATTTATTCTAGCATGACATTTTAGTTAAATCTGACAGTTGTCAAATTTTATTTGCAATTGGGCATAAAAACAAATCAATTGTGTTTATTGCATTTATAAAATGGTATTTGTATAGTCTTATAAATTGTACAGATTATATTCGTAGATATATTATATAATTCGTAAATTTTTTTTTTCGATTATAGCGCCATCTATCGACAACTAGAATAAATGTTATAAATGTCTGTAATCACAAACGTGCCTTTTTTCTGTCACATACAATTTAATGCGTTAGAAAGAAATCGAAAAACTGTGACGCACTGAAAGAAGCTGATGAGAAAAAGAATAATATGTTTAATAATTTATATCCTAACCAAAATCATATAAAGAAGATCTACTGCCACCAAATTTGTAAAAAAAGGTTAGTTCATCCATACAAAATAAGACTAGTTCAATGGTTTTCAGATGATCATTTCGATAGACGTGAAAAGTTTGCAGTCATAATGACGGAAAAATGTTACAATGAAAACGATCCAAATTTTTTAAGTTATGTTATGTTTTGTCGATGAGGCCATTTTTTTAACTAAAGAAAAATGAAATGGTCTGGCGTATTTATATTTATTGAAAAATAGCATTATGCCTGAGTTGGTTTGGTTATTTTCACATCCAAGTATGTATTGTCAATTACATTTTAATGTAAAAATTTCATTATTCGAAACTGTCAGACAATAGCAATATCCCAAACGACAATATTTGTCTGCCACAAGATGGTGGGGCAATACCTAAACAATGCGTTTTCCAGAAGATGGATTGGAAGGCGTGGTTTTATCGAATGGCCCCCACGATCACCCGACATGAATCCTTTAGACTATTTCCTGTGGGGCCACTTGAAAAACGTCGTTTATAAAACAAAACCTGCCAATACATATTCAGGAGTTGGGGTTACTAAAATTCCTAATTTTTCTACAACTACCAGGTTTTCTACGCTATGATTTGGATAAATCTATTATTGCACCAGTTTCGTTAAACTTTTTACTATTTATCGACAGTAGACCATGTTATGAAATTATTAGGATATAAATTATTGAAGAATATTCAGGTTACACGAGTTTATTAATCTAAATGTATTATTTTAACGTCAGCGAAGACAATGTAAATGTAGCAGTAACTCCAAAATTATGGTATTTAGGTATAGGAAACATTACATGCAAAATAATCAGTACGTCTTAATGAGTTCAAAAGGCAAGAAATATACAGTGTTCCATTTGAAATAAGAAAGCTCATTAGATATCCAGAAAAACTGAAGATCTAACAGCAAAGTAAATACCACCATAATATCGGCTGCATCACAAGACTCCTACATTCCAAAATCTATAAAAATTATGCACGCTGTTTCGTAGATAACTGAGGAGTTCCATACATAAAACTCACTCTGTTTAATAAATAATAAAGATGTTATACATACTTTTTCGAACCACATAACTTTGGCCGGACCTTTGATCTGATACTGCTCATGTTCTTGGGCTCTAAATATCGGTCTGGCGATGCACAGCCAAGGCAAGTGTTTGCGCATCTGCGGAACCGTGTAGTGTAGAATAAACCCCATAGTAGCGCCAATGGACCATAGCACCGGACTCAGTTCCGGTTGGAGAACGGTAAACACAGTGCTAGCATGAACGGCAAACACTGGAATAAACAAGATTATCAATAAAACGATAAACGTTTTTGTTCTTGTGATTTATAGCCCATAAAGGAAGGATAAAAATTTGGAAATAGGTAGTTGAAATTGTCTATTATTATATAAGAAAGAGTTTACAATTCTACATCCCCTCCATTTTACAAAAATGGAGGGGAATACCCCCTCTCGAAGGTGAAAAATATACATTCAAAATAAGACCGGAATTGGATAAAATGACTAATTCTAAACAAATTTGTTCTATAGTTTTTTCGTTATTTTTAACAAAAAAAAATATGTTTTTGGACGTTTTTTCGGAGATAACTCAAAAAGTAAGTATTTTATCGAAAAAATATTCTTAGCAAAAATATAGCTTTTAAAAAATTGAAAAAAAAATGGTGTATGGTATGCATGAGGTCTGTAGACCCAGTAGAAGCAGAGTTGTAGCTAATGAAAAGTAGGTCCTTCTTCGTCAAATTCAAATCGAATATTTCAATGTGAAATAACTCGAAAACGGAGCACTTTTAGGGGAAATTTCTTTCCAACTTTTTTAAAGTCTTTAAAAAAAAGGTTTATTTTTGTTTTTTAAAAAAACTTTTAACATTAAAATTAAGTGAGTTACGCTCAAAATATTGTTGGTCCCTTTTAATTTTTTGGTAAAAAATATCGCGAAAATCACCCCCTAATTAGCATCACAAATAAATTTTATCATTACGACTTGACAAGTTACTTTGTTTATGTATTATTTATATGATCTGTAAGTTTCATCGGTTCAAAGTGCTTATTTCTGAAAAAGCTGTAGTGAGAATGGCTTGAACGAGTAACTAATCACGAGTTTAGACAAATTTTGAACAGCCATAGCATAAACAATTTTTGTTTAACAAGAAAACAAAAAATCAAAAATATTCAGAAAAGCAAAGACGAACATTTTATTACTCTTTGAGATTTTTGGTATTACTAATAATTTTAAGTTAATTCCATAAAAAATTCCATTTTATTCAAAATAAAAAAAAAAAGTTTTATTTTAAAACCAATTTTTTTCAAAAATGAGCACTTTGAACCAATGAAACTTATAGATAACACTGGTAAACACACAGTTTGCTGCCGGAAATTTTTTTACTGTTTTTAGGTAATTTGGGTCTGCTGAATCCAAAAATGCCACCAGATTTGTTCCATCAGATCGTTTTCAGAAAATACGACAACAGATCACATTTCTAACATATAGGGTAATTTAACGCAGCACTACCTACATATATGTAGTGCTGCTACCCATGAAATAAACCAAATACGAATAAAAAGTAAGATATTTATTGTACAGTAATGTACTTACAAAAATCATCACACATATCTGCCAAAAAAACTTAACTTTTCATCTAACCTAACCGGCAGCGTCGCAACAAAAATGTGTTATTCGGCGACACCTAAAAACTTCCTTTTATATGATTTTCTTGCAAAGGCTTTAAAAGGACGGTCCCTTTGAAGACTCCAGCAGTAATCCGCCATCATGTGATAGCCCATCTCCCTGATACCCCTCTTCAATCGTTTTGATATCTTGTTGAAGATTTTCTGGGAAACGGTCTAAATGGCTGTGAAGGTAATGGATTTTAATACTCATATGACAACCGTGATTGTTAAAACTGTTGAGCATTTATTCCACTCTAGTGCCCAATTGGTATATTTCCATATTTGTTGCCATTATGTAGAAGGACACACTTTAAAATTCGTTTGGAACTGTCGATAAAAAGACGCCAGTGATCTGGTGTATACTCCGATACACCCATTTTTTCTAACAGTCCTTTAAAAAACCATATCATCTTGCTGAGAAAAAAGGCAAAAGATCTTTTATCTCTATTACGGTAGTATGTAATTTTGGTGTCTGGGTGAAGAACATTCTTTTCTTTTAGTCTGGAGGTAAGCAACTCGGAAGAATCCTTTGGAAGGTTCAAATTTCTGATAAGATCGCTTAGCTCTTCCTGAGTAAAGCGCTCAGGATGTGTTGAATCCCCTTTAAAATCACTGTCGTCTTCCTCAAATCTATTAGTCTGCAGTTCGTCAAATAACGTTTCGGCATTATCCTCTGGTAACATAGGTAGACTGCTAAATATTGGAATGGGTATCTGCTCAAGCTGATGTGGAATTGGTCTTATTGCTGAATCCAGGTTAGGATATGTTCACGTATGTCGATTATTACGATTAATGCCCTTTATATTCACAAGACAGAAATAGCAATCGGCAAAATGATTTTTTGGTTCTCTCCATACCATTGGAAAACCAAATTTAAACATTTTCGTTGTCCTTTCGTCCACTGTCGCAAGTTTTCAATAAAAATTTTGCACACTACATGTGGAGCTCAGGATTTATCTTGATCTCCTAAATGAACACCCAAATAGGCCTTTTTGTTCATTTGCCCATTTGTCTTAGAATTTGTTAAGTTTGTTTATAAACATATTGCAATTATAGTGGTGGAATATTCAGAAATGTAAGAATATTTAAGTATTTGATAAGTATGCTATATCTCGAAAACTAGAGCTGATACAAAGAAAAGGTTTGTATTTTTGGAATTAGCACAGATGAATTAACTAAAATCAGTTGATTTTTTTTCGGCAGCAAGACAAACATTTTTTTTGTTGGGCTGTGTAATCTAAACAATACATAAGTAAAGTAACTTGTGAAGCGCTAACGATTAATTTTATTTAAGAAGCAAATTAGGGGGTAATTTTCGTGATTTTTTTAGCAAAAAATAAAAAAGACCAGCAATATTTTGAGCGTAACTCACTTACTTTTAATGTTGGAAGTTTTTTTAAAAAACAAAAATAAACCTTTTTAAAAACACTTTAAAAATTGTAATGAATTTTCCCCGAAAAGAGCTCCGTTTTTGGGTTATTTCAAATTGAAATATTCGATTTGGAATTTGACGAAGAAGAACCTACTTTTCATTAGCTACAACTCTGCTTCTACTAGGTCTGTAGACCTCATGCATACACCATTTTTTTCAGTTTTTTATAAGCTATATTTTTGCTAAGAATATTTTTTTCGCTATAATACTTACTTTTTGAGTTATCTGCGAAAAACCGTCCAAAAACATGTTTTTTTTTTTGTTAAAAATGAACATATTCACTCGCAAATAACTCGAAAAGTATTAACTTAGTGAAAAAACTGTATAGAACAAAAGTTATTTAGAATTAGTCATTTTATACAATTTCGGACTTATTTTGAACGTATATTTTTTCATCCCCGAGAACATATTTTTCACCCCGTATTTCCCAACTTTTGTAAAATGGAGGGGATGTAGAATTGTAAACTTTTTCTCATGTGTGGTAAAGAATGGGCCATAGCTTAACCTCAGGTTTCTGAGGTTAAAATAAGCCGATTTAAGCTAACTTACCTTAGTACAAAGTTTATAATAACCGAGATACAGGGTGTCAAAGTTAAACTTTTTTTTATTTATTATTGAATATTTCCTGACAGGTATGAGATAACAACATGACATTTGGTATGTGGATGTTTTTTGGGTCGAGAAAACTAAATTCCCTACCAAAAATTATGTATTGCCCAGAGGGCGCCACATACGCCTTTCAGCACTAATTTATTACGTTCAATTTTTTTTATCCCTTACTCTTTATAATTTTGACATTAAAATTTTTATTCTGCTATTAATTTTACTTAAAAAAGGTATACTTCTTTCATCTTCCTAAACTTAACCGTTTTCGAGATTTTAAATCTGCGATACACCATCATTTTTAGCATAATATCATTGTAGTTACACCCGAATGAAAAATAACTTAAAACCATAAAATTATCCAAAAATGTATCGCAAATTTCTTCAAGTGGAATTTGCGATGCAATGACATAAATTTCAGAACTGGCACAATTATTATGGTTTTAAGTTATTTTTCGGGTGTAACTACAATGATATTATGCTAAAAATGATGGTGTATCGCAGATTTAAAATGCGTTTATCTCGAAAACGGTTGAGTTTAGGGAGATGAAAGAAGTATACGTTTTTTAAGTAAAACTAATAGGAGAATAAAAATTTTAATGTCAAAATTATACAGAGTGAGGGAAAAAAAATTGAACGTAATAAATGAGTGCTGAAAGGCGTATGTGGCGCCCTCTGGGCAATACATAATTTTTGGTAGGGAATTTAGTTTTCTCGACCCAAAAAACCCCCACATACCAAATTTCATGTTGTTATCTCATACCTGTCAGGAAATATTCAATAATAAATAAATAAAAAAGTTTAATTTTGACACCCTGTATTTCGGTTATTATAAACTTTGTACTAAGGTAAGTTAGCTTAAATCGGCCTATTTTAACCTTAGGAACCTGAGGTTAAGCTATGGCCCATTCTTTACCAAACACCCTGTATAATAATAGACAATTTCAACTACCTACTCCCAAATTTTCATCCTTCCTTTATTTTTTTGGAGGTTTTCGTAAAATTTTGTGTTCCTGATCGGGCTATTACTCACCTAATATCGCTATTAAACTGCACACTATGACGTCGTGCTTCAACCTTGCGTTGTTGATCTTCTGCAACTTAGCAGGTAGTGGATCTACGACGTCTTCCTCTAAGTTATACTGCTCCTTATTACTAGGAAATTTCACAGTCTTCTCTTTAGTCTTGGATTCTAGCTTCGATTCCACCTTCGCCTCTTTCGGCTCTTCTCGCGGCTTCTTCTCTTCAGTACTGCTACTCTCGCTCTCTTGCTGCTCTCTGTACACGTCCGGCAACCACAGATGGTTCTTCACCATGTTCCAGATATGCGTAGGATCACTGGTGCTCCTGCTTAGATGATAACATGTGGCTACCAGCGAAGCGCAAAACATCGAGAACAAAACATGCTGTGCCCCCTTACTCTCGCTTAAGCCCCCGTAGGCCACGCCCCCCAAAATTATCACAGTCAAGCATGATCGGAAGATGCAGTAGAGAGAGGCGGAAAGGCTGGACATGGCGTTGCCTCCAAATACGTGCATGTCCACCTGTTCCAGAATGTACATCAGAAACGTATTTATCTGAGGAAATAGGCCGAGAGAGAAAAGAAGCGGAAAGACTAGGATAAAATTAACTAAAAAATCACAGGACAATAGCAGTAATTGCTGGTTGGATAAGGAAAGTGAGTTCAGATTGTACCCGATCTCCTTCGTTTCGGCTAGTATATGATAGTCGAAGATAAGTACGAGGGAAGAAAATATACAAAAATACAAAGGTCTAGAATACGCGATAACCCTGTTGAAGCCGTGTGTCGGCGAGGCAGCGTCTGGTTGCACGCTCTTTATCAAGGAGTACTGGCAGCTGGCGATGACAAAACAGAGAATGAACGAGGTAAGATCTCTGTAGAATTCTTTGTGGAGCATAACGGCACCCAGGATGCACACCATACTGCCGAGGATGATAGAAAGGATCGTTTCGTGGAGAGTTAGATTTCTATCTAAGAGCGCTAGCAACTTCAGTCTGTCCATACTGATTTTCACGAAAGTCCATGGCCACACTTTGAACACATAATAACTCTTTGTCCGTTTATAATTATTGTCTACGGGGTCTGATTGTATACACTTGAATTTTGATTCAGTCTGAAACCAACAAAAACGTAAAAATTATAAAATAAGCATGAAGAAATACACTTCTCCAAGAAATTTACGTACCACCTTAAAAATTGGTCACTTTTAATGTCTCGAAATTTCCTAAAACTGTTGTCCGATTTAAGGAGATGGGTACGTATAGGATTCATTGTTTTCGAATCCTGAGAAAACTAATAAGTATTTTTGAAAAATTTAAACGCAGAATGAAAGATTAAGTTATTAGCGAGGGCCGAAAGTCCCTGAGAACTTCTATAATGTTTATTTTAATAAGTTACAGGGGTGAGAAAATTTAGTGTGATTTTTAATTTCAAATATCTCATTCAAAATAAACTTTTTATTTATTCTAAGGGACTTTCGGCCCTCGGCAATAATTTAGTCTTTCATTTTGCGTTTGAATTTTTCAAAAATATTTATTGGTTTTTTCAGGATTCGAAAAAAATGAACACAATGTCCGTGGTAATATTTTCCAAATCTATCTTCTACAACGCACTCAGTCGAATAGAATATTGTCAACATATTGTCAGTGAGACAGTGACAATCAGTGACAATTTTAAATATTTGACATGGCATCGGGAATATTTTGAGTTGTTGATTAAATAATATTGATATATAGTGTATTTGATAAATGATTGATTTAAGACGTGAACTTAATAAAAAGTTATTTATTGTGTATTATTTGTGGAAGATCCAAGCAGAGAATACATCAGGATAATATATTCTGTGATCCAAGTATTTTGTTGTTAAAGATGTTCAAAATTGTAAGCGCTCCATAGTAACAATATATTATTAAAAAATCACTTTAACACTTTTCCTCTTTTTTCGATTGAGTATTAGTTTTTGTTGTACATATACATTATTCTGAATACATAGTTAGTGAAAAAATTATTACTTTTATTAACTGAATTAATAATTTGCAATTACTATACAAATAACAGTTATCCAAGAACATTCAAAAGCCATCTCTTTAAGTTAATGATGACATTTT
This sequence comes from Diabrotica virgifera virgifera, assembly GCF_917563875.1. Taxonomy (NCBI): domain Eukaryota; kingdom Metazoa; phylum Arthropoda; class Insecta; order Coleoptera; family Chrysomelidae; genus Diabrotica; species Diabrotica virgifera. Next base: position 292,797,528 of record NC_065443.1, read on the forward strand.
CAAGTAGAATGACATTCTAGCAATGTTTACATATTCATACCAGTGTGAATTTTACTACACGTAATTTGCCGTGTAAAGACAGAAAAAGTAGGGATAGCCGTAAAATATTTGCGAATTATGTACCGATGGCCTTAAGTGATTTTTTAACATGTTATAGGTTTTTTTTTGTTTTATGGCATAGACTTGGGTGTCAATTAGCCAGTCACAACTTTTTGTTTCTATTCATACATAAAGAAGGCAATGAGGTCCTTAGAGTTCCATAGCAAACTCTTCCACAACTCTCTACTCAGTATGTTATAGTTAGTATCGCTGTAATAATATTGTTGCTAGACAGGTAAATGTTTATTGTATACTGGGTGTACCAATCAAACTGAGATTTTTTTTCAAAGTTCGCGTGATCCGGTGGAATATTCTAGCATTTATAAAATACTGAAATTAAAACCCAACTACAGGCTCATGTTTTCTTAACATTCTGTTTTTTGATTCATTCGCTTATGTTGGATAATAAAGTTATGTACTTTAACAACTAGCCTTGTTTTTCGTCAATACAGGGTGTTTTTAAATAAGTATGGCAAAACCTGCATGAAAAAATAATGACATTTTGCTTTGTGTTGAAATTGTTCTTATAGACTGACGATTTATTTATTGCTCTAACACCGGTTGAGATATGCAAATGAAATTTCGTGGGTTTTAAAAGGTAGTCTTTGTGCATTTTTGACATACAATTAAGAATTTTATGTTCACCATTATCGCATATTATGGGTTATATTACCCGTATGCAAGCCAATAGTGAATATTAAATTCCTAATTGTATATCAAAAAATGCGCAATAACTACCTCTTAACACTAGAAAGCCGAAGGGTTCAATTTGGTCCCTGTTGCGATTTAAAGTTATTGTAGTTTTTTTATTCGAGGCAATAATGTTTTCATATTTTATGACTTTTAATATTTTGGTACAAAGCCTTATTTAAAACAAAAAATATTGTTTACTAAATTTATTTAATGGTTTTTTTAACAAATCTACCATAGAAGTCTAAAGGGACCAAATTGGCCCCGTGTAAGTTATTATCGTTTTCTGGTAAATTCGACGATCCTTTCTTTCAAATTCCTGTCGAATGGGTAAAATTATATTTATGTATGTTTATTGTATATGGTTACCCTTATACTGGTACTGATCATCTACGTAATAAAGATACAATTGTTGGCGAACACAGGTGAACATAAAGATGCAAATGTTGGTGTAGAGGACCAAATGACACGTCTTTATACTACAAAAGCAACTTCAAGATAATGGCCTATGTACGTGTTTTATCATACTCTTGACTTGGAAGCAATAAATGCATGCTTATTTATAAACAAAATAACTGGAAGTAGACTCAGTTTCCGTAAGTTTATTCTTCCGCTGTGTGAAGAATTATGGGCCCCACACCTTGTCCCCCGCAATCTGGAACTACGTCTAGCAACACCAGGTCTACCAACAACTATCACTGTTACTATCCAAAAACGAAAAAAATATCAGTTGAAAATATTTTGTAAAGGAAATCATACTTCAAATCATTGCCACGGTTGTAACAAGGCAATGTGTGGCAAATATCAAAAACTGCAAATTGTATGGTGTTCCGAATGTTTTTGATGGGCAGCGAATGTGTTAAACAATAAAAGTAAAAAATAAAATTAGATTCTACCGTCTAGAGTTGATTTAATTTCTTTAAACTGAGTTTTAATTGATTAAAGAACGTGGGGCCAAAATGATCCCTTCCGGCTTTCTAGGTAGGTATGCTAAGCCAGACATTCTAGTGTTAAAACCCATCAAATTTCATTTGCATATCTTAACCGGTCTTAGAGCAATAAATGAATTATCAGTTAATAAAAAAAATTGAACACCCCCTATCTCGGAAACGAAGTTTATAAAGCAAATTGTCATTATTTTCGCATGCAGAATTACCCCTTAAAGTTTGCCATAATTATTTAAAAACACCCTGTAGTGACGAAAGACAAGGCTATATGTTAAAGTACCTAAGTTTTTTATTATTCAACTTAAGCGAATGAATCAAAAAACAGAATATTAAGAAAACATGAGGTTATCGTTGGGTTTTAATTTCAGTATTTTATTAATGCTAGAATATTCCACAAGGTCACGTGAACTTTGAGAAAAAATCACAATTTGATTGGCACACCCGGTATACAATGCCAATTTACCTGTCTAGAAACAATATTACAGCGATACTGTTAAAGAATATAAGAAGGCTATAACATATTAAAAAAATCAATTAAATCGGACAACAGGTTTAGGAAATACGAGACATCAAAAATGACCCATTTTGTGGGGTGCCCGTTTTCTCTGACGCGCAGTGTACTTTACGTGTTATAAGTTCTTCCACTCTAACTTTTCCCATGCGTCACGATTCACTTTCAAACAAGTTAAATCAAAAAATAAAGTGAAACGTACACTTCGCGTCAAAAAAACTGGTACAACTCTTATAACCGAAAATCGTGTTTTTCAAGTTGTGTAAGTTGATCTTGTCACAAGTGTCATTCTAATTTCTAGGGCAACGTTGCCAGTTCAACGAAAATATTATATCAAACTAGGTAAAAACGGGGCTGTGCGACAGACCGCATTTTTTAATATACTAAAAACTAAAACAATTGTAATTGTCCGTCATCTCATTTAAGTATCCATACATTGATTCGTGTTTTATTATAATTTATGAAAATATTTCAATTCAAAAATAATGATAGATAATGACTTTATATTATTATGTTTAATTTCAAATCGAGAGGTGTGATTGATTTCTCGTAAATTGTAGGACAAAACTGCATTAAGTTGTGTAGAATAAATAAAACACACTGGAAAATTAAAAATTTAATTTGAAATTACAGTGGAACCTCGATAAGTCGGCTCCCGATAACCCGGAAGTCCGGCTAACCCGGACCGATTTTCATCAGACAAACATTTCAACAATAAAAATTATATTAAAACATTTTATCTGTAGCCTCTTCTGGAATGTCTTAAAAATATCTGAGTTTCATTGATAAAACTTGGCTTAGACCATAATATAATATTTGAGAGATAATGGGTATTTGTGTAATTTGAACTATACGATAGTAAAAATGACTCATGGCACACGGCGGCGGCGGCAGAGCGATGTTAATTATCTGGGGCTATCGCAAACAACAGGCACCTGTTGGCTGTTATTCCTTTATTTATTTCCAACTGTCTTTTAAAAAATTATTTTTAAAACAATGGTCTTTTAAACAATGAAAGAGCCACTGTTCTTAAATAACATAACATTGTTCCGATGGCAGACGAAATTGACACAACCGAAACTGACCGAGTTTTTTTACCTAGAAATCAACTATAGGTAAGTTAGATGTGTATTGTGCATATATATTTCAATGTTATTTTAATCATAACGGACTTTATCTATAAGTATACCGTATTTTATTAATTTTTGCCATGCTCTCCGGCTAACCCGGATTTTCGATAACCCGGATCGGCCGCGGTCCCGATTAATCCGAGTTATCGAGGTTCCACTGTAATACAAAATGAATAACTTTTACAGTGAACAAGTGTGGAATTTAAATATATGTATTACAATCCGAAATATACATTTTAAACGTTATTTTTTGTATTTAGATTTAGTGCAATTCCGTTATATGTGATGGCAACAACGAAGTGATTCACGAACAATAATTGTCAGTCTGAACACAGGTTTACATTGGGAAAAAAAAGTGTACCAGTTTTATATGACGCGAAGTGTACGTCGATGTGTAGATCATTGATACGTACTGTCAGTGGTAATAATTAGGAAATGGCTATTATCACGTGAACGTAATTTATAAAGTTATTTTATTGAAGTGTTTAATCTTTTTTCGCTATTGAAGCGATTGATGGACTCAACATTAAACATAAAGATAAAACCTATAAAGCTAAATATAGGTATATAACGGTAATAAATAAATTAAAAAACAGTCACAACAAAAAAGTTAGTATTGTTAACAAGATTGAATATTACCTAAGGTTGAGAAATAATACAAAACTATCGAGTGGATTACATAAATAAACTCTTAATATATATTTTTACTATATCGTACCTTTGGGGAAACAGTGATAAAAGTGTAAATTTTTCCGAAATTGAGTTATCAACACTACGATATTACTAATACTCGTCTTTGTCTGGGTACCCAAAAGTCAGTATTGCAACTCTTCCTTTATTTACTGAAATATTATATTTATTTTTTATAAATATAAACCCAAATAAAATTTATTGATAAATAAATAAAACATTATTGATTTATAAAACCAAATACACAATAAATGCAAATAAACCAATAAACTGCCACTGTCATTGAAAATTATTATAAACGTCCAAATTCATAAGCTATCAAAGACATTCTGTATTGTTTAGCCTTGTTTAATTTATTGTGATTTCTATGGAAAAGCAGCTTAATTTTGCAATACTAGTTTCTGTGTAGAGTGGAAGTACTATACCTGATAAAGACAGATTTTGCTCCAAGTTTTGGAGACAAATCTTAAAAACTTACCTCTACTAACAGTCGATCGTGTTCAAACGGTTGTTTAAGCCGATTGTGTGGCTCCGAAGCCATGGGCGAGTTGAGAGGTTGATTAGACTTCTGCAAGGAGACATCCAGAATGGTAGAGATGGAACTGTTACAAGTCGATTCGGTACTGTTACTGTCCCAGATGTCGTTGACCGTACGACGCGGCCTGCTGGACGAAGCTGTCACGCCAGCTGCGTCGCTTCGGCGTCGGTGAAGAGAGGACTTCTCGACAGTGAGGCCGGCTTGGGAAGTACTAGGACCTACGGCTTCACTACTAGCGGATACCCCAGCTGCTTTATCGTCGTAGGTTAACACATAAAAATCTCCATATTCGTCCATATTGCAATGATTGCATCCTTCTGGAGTGTCTGGAGTATAATGTCTAGCTGTGTATCTGCCGTATCCAGCTGCTATGGATCCAGGGATATTTTCCTTCTTTGCTGCTTGGTTAGATCTGAAAACGTATACGGTAAAGAACAAAGTAAACTGCACAATCAAGACAATACGAGCCCTAACAACTATACAGTGTTGAGTGCCCCAATAACCGGCAAAATAACGCAAAAGTTGGAAAACATATACATTAAGTTGTGATATAGTACGAGATAAATCTAGTTCTTATAAGCTGCTAGTTGACTTCAGTCATAGAGTCATAATTATACGTATGACGTCGAAAAACATTTTATTTTAATGTCTTATGTCATTTGACTTCTCTAACACAAATAAACGTCAACTCGAAAAAGAAACGTCAAATAAACTTAATTTCAAACTAAAATTGTAAGCTGAAGCAGATTGTGTAACGGTTGGCAGTTATCCTTGAGCGAAAAAAGTTTCTACTTCTGTTGTATTTGTACCATATCAATTCCAAATTACAGACAAATGAGAGATTTTTCCTTTATTCCGAGACGATGATCTAGCCAAATACCCAAGTAGGTGAAGACCAATAAACCAAAGAAGAAGACAAACAGGCCCCAGAGCACGCCAAATAGAATTCTATTTTACTGACGTCACAAAATAGAATTTTATAATGGGAGAATCGACGGTTGCTAGGCAACGTGACGTCACTAAAATAGAATTCTATTTGGCGTGCTCCCGCACCAGAACCTAATAAAACTAGGGGAAGAACGTCATACATACAAAATATGACTGAAGTCAACTAGCTCTTAAGCTAACGTCTACAGGTGGAAACTCTCGATAGTGGTAATGTAATTGAAATTAAATTATAGGTTTCTACTGATATTTTGTCACCTCTACTAGTTTCATCTCTTTTTATTTCATAATGTATTATGTTTCCATTTTTTGCGTTATTTTGCCGGTTATTAGCGCGCTCATCACTGTATATTGGGACAAAGTAAAATACATGCATAATTCAGATAGTTAACGGACAGTTTATTTTTTTCTAATGTTTTTTTAATGTAATACTATTAGGGCAGGCAATGAGGGTATTTGGCTCCCAATTCCATCCTACTATATCGATTTATTTGATATTTTCACAGTAAGTAGGGAATAGCTCAAGAAATAAAGTCTACCCAATGCCGATGTGCGCTTTCATCTTGGGGGTGGTTTCCCACCCCTTCCACCCCTTCTCAGGGTGGAAATTTTTTTGGTTAAAATAGCCTCGGAAGTGGCTAGGGCACCTAATTCTAAATAAAAACTGTTCTATAATTTTTTTTGAAAACTCAATACATTTTGAGTTATGCGTGGTTGAAAATTGGCCATTTTCATCGAAAAATGACACCTCTGCGGACAGTTTTTTGCGAATACCTTAAAAACTATGCATCTAACGAAAAAACTATATAAAATATTTTTGTAGCTCATAAAAAAAACAAAGAGATTCGTTCCTTCATAAATCTTCTAGTTATAATACAAAAAGAGATATGGTAGGTGAGAAGAGTTTGTTTTTTGGTGCATGCTCAAATCGGTGTATTCAACTTGAAATCACAGAGAAACGGTCGATTTTAGGTGTATAATGATACTAATACCTTTTGTAGTACTTGAAAAAAAACCTTTAAAATAAGCGATGGTAAATGTCGATTACATTCAAACTAAGCGAGATATGCTGCAAAAAGTTTGGTGACTAATATATTTTAAGAAAAAATGAGAAACACCTCATCCACCAGAATTTAAATGCGTCGTTTTCCTTCTACAATACCTTTTATTATAGTGTTATTTCTATGTTCAAAAAATTGGACGGGTTTAAAATGAATGGTTTTTGAAAAAAATAAGATGAAGTTATAGAGCGCATTTTTAAATTTTCTTAAAAATCTTCTTTTTTCTAAATGTAACTCGAAAATGATAAGAGGTACGAAAAAAAGATATTGCACAAAAATGTAGAGTTTTTTAAATAAAAATTTTGTTTTTATTTTTAATTACTGTATCTCTTATCATTTTCAAGTTACATGGAGAAAAAGAAGATTTAAAAAAAAATTAAATATGCGCTCTATGTTGATCTTATTTTTTTTCAAAAACCATTCATTTTAAACCCGTCCAACTTTTTAAACATAGAAATAACACTATAGTAAGATATTGTAGAAGGAAAACGATGCATTTAAATTCTGGTGGATGGGGGTTAAATGTGCTTCTCATTTTTTCTTAAAATACATTAGCCATCAACTTTTCTTGCTGCATATCTCGCTTAGTTGGAACGTAATAGACCTTTAATATTGCTCATTTTAAAGGTCTCTTCAAGCACTACAAAAGATATTGATAGCATTATACACCTAAAATCGACCTTTTCTCTGTTATTTCAAGTTGAATACACCAATTTGAGAATGCTCCAAAAAACAAACTCTTTTCACCTACCATATCTCTTTTTTTAGGATTTATGAAGGAACGAATCTCTTTGCTTTTTTATAAGCTACAAAAATGTTTTATATAGTTTTTTTAGTTAGATACATAGTTTTCAGGTATTCGCAAAAAACTGTTCTAAAAGATGTTATGTTTCAATATAGATGGCCAATTTTCAACCACGAATAACTCAAAAATTATTGTTTTCAAAAAAAATTATAGAGTTTTTGCTTAGAATTAGATGCTCTAACCACTACCGTGGTTATTTTAATTAAAAAATTTTCCACCCCCGAGGCGGGGTGGGAACCATCTCCAAGATAAAAGCACACATAGGCATAGGGTAGACTTTGAATTAGGAGATAAGTAGAGGCTAGGCCCAAAATTTCATTAAAATCCATGCAGTAGGATAGAATTCGGAGGTAATATCCTATTCTTGCTCTCATTGACTGGCGTATATGTAATTAGTTAATTACTAATAATAAAGGTTCAATCAGTAACACAAAATAAGATGTACATACTCTAACAGAACTACTTATTAATAATAAAAAAAAATGTTTATTTTGTTAGCAACTAAATATTGGGACAGAACGAATATTTATTTTTAAAAACGGAATAGCATCGCTCTAATAACTTTATGACAGCCCTAATACGGTTGAGCACTGATTCGACTAAGGATATGCACTGTTCACATTTTGGATTTAAGTTCACATAATGTCTGCTGTAGGTTGTTCCTTAGTGTCTGTTTCATTTTATGCCATACTGTTTCAATGACATTTAAGTCAAGACTGTTAGAAGACCAAGAACATTTAATTTCACAATGCTTGGTAGTAGTTGTTTTGAAGTATTTGTTGATATTTTACAGGATTTACGGTACCTTCAATAAGTTCAAAATACTGCTATACAATCCCAAATCATCACTCCTTTAGAAAATTTTCTGTCCATTTCAAACAATCATTGTAAAAAGCTTCATGCTTAGTGCGAATAAGTCGTTTGCGGTAATCACCAATAGGGGAGTGCAATTAGAACCAAAACATGCATTGTTTCAGAAAAATTCAAACAAGCTTATATTTTTCTAAAACTTTTTTTGTTAGTTTATATACATGTTAAAGTAAAAAGTTCTACTCGCAGATTTGGCCGCTAATTGTTTATTAATTGTTTAAACAATAACAATTGTTTTGTATAAATAATATTAAAAATATCGTTAAATTCATCATTTTACTTATCACCCCCTAATTAGTATCTCAAATGAACTTAATCGTTACGACTTCACAAGTTTTTTGACCCGTGTATGTATTGTTTATATGATCTGTAAGTTTCATCGGTTCAAAGTCCTTATTTTTGAAAGGGCTGTAGGTAAAATGAGTTGAACGAGTCACTCATCACGAATGTATACAAATTTAGAAACACCAAATCTCAATCAATTTTTGGTCTAACAGAAAAACAAAAAAAATACATGATATTCAGAAAAGCAATGCTGACTTTTTTTGTTTTTCGAGATTTTTGGTATCTCTAACAATTTTAAGTTATTTTGAGAAAAAAAATATTTTTCAAAATTAAAATTTTTAAAAATTTTACTTTAAAACCAATTTTTTTCCAAAAATAAGCACTTTGAATCGATGAAACTTGAAGATCATATAAACACAACATAAGTAAAATAATTTGTGGAGCGGTAACGATTAATTTCATTTAAGTTGTTAATTAGGGGGTGGTCTTCCCGATTTTTTTTGCCAAAACAAAAGCGACCAACTTTATTTTGAGCGTAACTTGCTTAAATTTAATGCTAGAAACTTTTTATAAAAACAGAAATAAAGCTTTTTTTAAACACTTTAAAAAAATTATAATGGGTTTCCCCAGAAAGTGCTTAATTTTTTGGATATTTCACTTCGAACTATTCTATTTGAAATTTGGTGAATATGAATCTATTTTTCATTGGCTATAACTCTGGTTTTACGAAGTCCAGAGACCTAACGCGTACACCATTTTTTTTACTTTTTTACAGGCTATATTTTTGCTAAGAACATTTTTTTCGACAAAATACTTACTTTTTGAGTTATTTGCGAAAAACCGTCTAAAAATGTAGTTATTTTGTTGAAAAATGAACATATTCACTCGCAAATAACTCGAGAAGTGTTGACTTGGCGAAAAAGCTCTATAGAACAAAAGTTACTTAAAATTAGTCAGTTTATCCATTTCTGGACTTATTTTAGACTTATATTTTTTCACCCCTAACAGGGGGTGAAAATCACCCCCAGGGCAAAAATACACATCGGCACAATATCACTTTTTTTCTTTGACATGTAAGATATGCGTATGCCAAATTTCATGTCAATCCAAGCGGTTCTTTAAAATTTAGAGCAAAAACCGTGAAAGAATGGACTATTATTATATGTATTTTAAGGTAAGTTTTACAAAAAAAAAGTTTTGATCACTTTGTATGAACATTTTTTTAGCTGGTCTATTTCATTTCTAAAGAAATAGTCTATTTCATTTCTAAAGTAAAATAATTTAGTGCATTTTAAAGATTACATCCTAAGTTTTGAAAAAGCACTTATAAAACTGTAACAGATCTGTTCAAACTTGAGTAATACCGTATTAAAGTGGTGGTAATTCTATAAAACTACGAAAATTTCAAAAATTACATTTTTTGAGACGTCATATCATTTGAATTAAATTTTTGAGATTTTTTTTGAATGAAACATCATTTAGTAAGATGCTTGAAAGGTAAGTTGTGCAAAATTGAGAGTCTTATAAGAAAAATTGTATTAGTTACACATTTTTAAATCATTTTTAAACAAAATTCATTTAAGGCTCATTTTCCGCCCACACCTTAATTATGCCCATACATTTTATTTATTTCTATTATAATCATAAGATAGCTTAATTATTCTTCTTTCATGTCCAATTTGTAAAATTTCATTTGATCCATTAGTTAAAGAATTACATTAAAATAACTCAACCGTGCACTTCGCCGTATGCTAGTTTACAGTGCGCCAATGTTTGTGAGAAGGGTGACTTTAGCGTTAAAAATAAAAAATTATAGAAGCTACAAATTTAATTTTAGAAAAATCTTTATATAAGGTTTTTTTTGTAAAATTTTCTGAATTTTGCAATGGTCAAGTCAGTTTTTTTCTGAAGTTTATATTTTCGGAGTTATTTAAAAAACACCTAATTCCGTAGTTCATTTGTTTAATAAAAAATGAAGCACCCACTTCTCGAGTAGAACTTTTTGATATATTGTTTATTAAACATTTCTTAATGAAATTACAAAAAGTTCTATCTTGTTTGATTTTTTCCAAAGTGAAAATCTATGTGCACTCCCCTACAAGACATACGTCAAATTTTGATTCGTCACTAAAATTTACTCGGGGCCAATCTTCTACCGACCAATAACGTTTAGATTTTGCCAACAACGACCCTGATTTGCTTTTGTTTTGCTGTTAACAGTGACTTTTCCTTTGCCTACAAGAAAATATGGTTTTTTAAACTATATCAATATGCTTCGACTCTGTCTTAATAACATCATAGGGAGTTCCATCTCTAGGTTATTTTTACATCAGGTTACATCAATATGCTTCGACTCTGTCTTAATAACATCATAGGGTGTTCCATCTCTAGGTTATTTTATAGAACTCTATGAGTTAACATCTTGCTGATACTGGTATATACAACAAATTCCTGGTACTCACCTCCTCCTGTTGTTTCTGTTAATCCTTTTCAGTCTCATGCGGTTGGAATTAGAACGGATATTCTCCAAACCCATCGAGGTACTCATGTTGGCGGGTCTTGAGTTTAAAAACGCAGAAAGCAAAGGCGCAGGTGGTAGCAATGTGCTCAGTTCGTTGTTGGAACCATTCGAAGAACCATCTTCGTTCTTGGATTGCGAATCTGCTTTGCTGGTGTCGCCGCCACAAGCTAAAAATAAAATAAATAAATACAACGTGTTTCATTATTAGTTCGAAATATTTTAACTGTAGATTCCTGGGCTCAAAATATTAAGGCTTAACACAAATCACCTAGTCCGAAAATGCTTCCTAAATAAGCTAGAGCTCTTTGAAGATGGCTTCTTGTAATTATTTTTTTAAATACATCCAGAACGCTTCTATTAAGAAAATCGAAAACTTTTATCTTCCAGGGATAAATCGATTCCATCAATGAGAAATTTCTAGTACCAGTCATAGGCGTCACTTTTGGGTAGGACAACGGTTATTTTATCACATAACTTTTTCGTCTTTAACTTTTAAGCATTTGTGAGACTGATTATTAAATCGTGAGGTATCCTAATACTAAAAAGTACTCTTGCTTTAAATCGGTCGAATAAACCGTTTTCTAGAAAAAAACGATTTGAACAAAATTTTAAAAAGAAGTTCGAAAAAAGTGTAATTTCATTGATTTAAAGCAAAAGTAACTTTTAGTACTACAATACCTAATAATTTAATAATCTAGTGTAAAAAATGTTTAAAAATTAAAGACACAAAAAATAATGCGATAAAATAACTGTTGACCTACCCAAAACGGACGCATATGACCGGTACTAAAAATTCGCAACTTATGGGATAGATTTATCTCTGGAACCAACAGGCGTACCAGTTTTCTTTTTTTTTTAGATAGAATCGTTCTGGGGGTATATTAAAAAAACTAATTATTACAGACGCCATCTTCAAAGAGCTCTAGCTCCCTTAAGAAGCATTTTCGGACTAGGTGATTTGGATTAAACTTTAATATTTTGAGCCCAGAAATCTACAGTTAAAATATTTCCAATTATTAATTAAACACCCTGTATATCTTAAAATGTCACTAAGATTTGTGTAAATACTCACTCATTTTTGGTAAATTCAGTATAGCTCGAGATAAAGGTGGTGAATATATAACGCATTCCAAACCCTCTACCGGACTTAAGCTTTCTGAATGCCTCATCTGTGTTTGGGTCACTTTGTTCTCTTTCATAGGTTTGTTTCTCTCCCTGTCTAACCTAGATGGTTTACATCTGCAAATATAACGAAAAATGTTTTCAGACTGTCCTAAACACATATTTAAATAAAACCATAACTATCAGCCCTATTCTGTAACTTTTAACAAATCGAATAGAAGTGACCAAGTCGAATCGTAATTACCCCAAACCGGAATGTTGGATATTTATCGCGTCGTTTTCGTATTTGGATTGGCATTCCGTAACTCACATCGTAATCAGTGTAAATCGAAAACGCCAACTTCTATTTGACGCGCTCAAGAGTAGGTGGAAACACCGCACTGCAAAGTGAGGTAAGTGTTCTGTGCGAAGAATTCATCAAAAAAAGAAGAAATGATGGTTTCTTTTGGATGGTTGTGGTTAAGTTTCAACATAATTCAACATAACAATAATAACAAATGGCCAGTGGAATACCGATTGGGAACACGAACACTAAAGAAAAAACATCTGCTGAGTATTTAAATCACATAATAGACTTTATCTCTGAACATAAAATATTATTGCACGGTAAAAGTATAAGTCTTTTCCCAAAGAAAAATTTTGGTTTTTCGTTTGAAACACAATGGATACTTTCGAATCTACACATTCTACCAGTAAATTAATTAGAGTAGCAATTCTTAAAATGTCTAATGATTTCTATTAAATATTGATGCTGTAAAATTATTGGCATATAAAATTAAATATGTATACAATTATCTAAATAAATAATAACACAGACGAAAATCGCTAATTAATTTAAGAGGATCGGTACGTATTTTCTGCAATGTTATTCAAATGGGGATTCATTTTTTTCGAATCCTAAGAAAATTAATAAGTATTTTTTAAAAATTTGAACGCAGAATGAAAGATTACGTTGGAGTCCGGTCCTGAACATGGTAACACAAACTGTGTTTACATTTCAGTCCCAAAAAATCATCTTTTTTCAAGTAGTTTATATCCAAATAAACTTGAGAATAAGCAAAAAGTAATAGTATATAGTGCAGTTACCTTACGGAATAAACCAGTGAGTTTTTATTATTTATTTATTCAAAACATTACAAAGCATACCGTTTGTAAGGTTAAGTGACGGCCGAAAGGCCAGTTCTCGGAACTAGTTCTGGTTCTGAAACTGGTTCATAATTACTAATGAGTATACCAAATGATACCAGATCCGACCTAACTAATTTGTCAACAATCATGACTGAAGATCATCAACAACCTCAAAACAAAACCTCATATTCAACTGTGCTTAACAATGCTTCTTCAATTCAATTTCCTTCAAAGCTGCAAGCAATTTTATTTAATTCGCTACCTGATACTAAAATAGAAGAGTACTTAATAGCACTTGGTGAAGTTGTTCATCCACGGAATATTTTATTTTCATCAAGGCTATCACATAACAGAATATGTATTTATCTCTCCAGCGAATCCCTGGTGGAAAAATTTATGTCCGGTCCAGCAGAAATAACAATTAAAGGCGAAAATCTAAAAGCACGAAAATTGATAACTCCAAACGAAAGACTGTTACTATCGGGTGTTTGCCCTTCTATTCCACATATTCTAATAGAGAATGAGTTAACCAAATTCGGTCTTAAATTAATGTCACCTTTAACCTTCCTTAGAATCGGTAGTCAACTTCCAGAATTTCAACACGTCCTCAGTTTTAGAAGACAAACTTATATTCAACCACTTGCAGATATAGACCTTCCCTCTTCTTTCTTAATGACATATGATCAAACTTCGTATCGCATATATTTAAGTTTAGATAAACCTTCATGTTTTATCTGTAAGAACACAGGTCACATTGCAGCAAATTGTTCAAATCATAATCAACAAAACGATTCCTCTCATATCCAACACCAACCGCAACAACCAATACAACAACAACCAATACAACAACAACCAATGCAACAACAACCAATACAACAACAACCAATACAACAACAACAACCAATACAACAACAACCAATACAACAACAACCACAAGAATCCCCCAAGTCTATTCCATCACCCCTAGAAATGGAACCAAATCATCCAGTCGGTAATTCTAATGCCGAACCTTCACTTAACCAACAAACAGATACTAATTTAATGCCCCCCGTATTAATTATGGAAACTAATTGTATATCTAAGGATCAGTCAACGACCAATAAGAGAACAATTTCGGAAATTAATACTACTCCATCTCCCACTGAAGAATTAAATAAAGAATTTAAAGTACCAACACAAACCAAAAAGAAACAAAAAAAGCAAACTGAATCTACCAGATCAATTCAGGAAATAATGATGCCAACAAAAACAGTATTTCACGATACGTCAAATAATTTTAACTTAACATATGAACAAACACTTGACTTTTTTGAAAATTATACTAGCTCGACTGATCCCATTAGTTTATTACAAACATACACAACGGATATACCCAATTTTATTTACATGTTAACAACAATTAAGCCATATTTTACAGAAAAAAGCATGAAAACCAAATGCACTAAATTAATAAACAAAATCGAAAAAATGCTAGACGATCCCGCTTATCAAGATAGTGATTGTTCGACAAATTCAGCTCCAGAAATAAACTAAAATCTTCGAACCGATACTACAAACTCCTCCGCCCTGGACCTTTCCTCCCGCAATATGTGATCTAACTCTTTCTAAATACAATAAGCTTGATACCCCTTATGCAACAATTAATCAATCTTTTCTCAACATACTTGCTTCTTTCCCAGATCATTGTTATATTTATACAGATTCATCTAAGACTGCTGATGGTGTGGGATCGGCAGTTGTAGATTCAAACACTATATTACAATTTAAATTATCTTCCACTTGCAGTATTTACTCTGGAGAACTATATTCAATTATGCAAGCCCTCATTCACATTCGTACTCAAAAAATTCAAAAATCTTTCATAATTACCGACTCTCTCAGTGCATTACATACGATAGAACAGTTATATACAAGTAATCCTATAAGTATTTTAATAAAAGAACAATTACATTTACTGAAGAACACGATGCAGCAAGTAAGCTTTATATGGGTTCCATCACACATTGGACTTCAAGGAAACGAAAAAGCAGATTTCCATGCCAGAGAAGCAATACACAGTGCGTCTTTAGTGTTAGTGAACTTAGTGCCTGTTTCCGATTACAAACCATTCCTTAAAGAAAAAGTGTTAAACAAATGGGAAAACGAATGGAATCTTTCACAATCATCTCTACACACAATAAAGCCCTCAATTGAACCTTGGTGTGAGATAGACCTAAATCGCCAGCTGTTTGTGAAGCTAAATCGTTTACGCATAGGGCATAGCAGACTTACTCACAGCTACCTAATCTCCAAGTCAAATCGCCCTATTTGTGACCTGTGTAATTGCGACATCAATGTAACACATATATTAATAGAGTGTCCTAAATATCTTAATGAAAGACAAAAACACTCCATACCTCTCAATATAAAAGCAGCCTTAGGATCACACTGTAAGCTTACGCATTTGTTTAATTATTTGAAAGACATTAATGTTTTAAACAAACTATAACCACTGTTAACATTTTATAAACCCCATTCTTAATTTGTAAATTATGATATTGTTACCTAAATGTGAACTTATGTAATACCTAATCAAAATGCTATTAGATTTAAGTAACCATGTATCAATGACAGTACAGCTAATAACCCAAAGTGGTTGATGCTGATAATAAAAAAAAAAAAAAAAAAAAAAAAAAAAAAAAAGATTACGTTATTAGCGAGGGCCGAAAGTCCCTGAGAACTTCTATAATGTTTATTTTAATAAGTTACAGGGGTGAAAAACTAAGAAAACATTTAGTGTTATTTTTAATTTCAAATATCTCATTCAAAATAAACTTTTTATTTATTCTAAGGGACTTTCGGCCCTCGGTAATAATTTAGTCATTCATTCTGCGTTTAGATTTTTCAAAAATATTTATTGATTTTTTCAGGATTCGAAAAAAATCAACACAATGTCCGTGGTAATATTTTCCAAATCTATCTTTGTCATACAACGCACAAAATCGAATAGAATATTGTCAGCATAATATTGTCAGTCAGACACTGACAATCAGTGACAATTTTAAATATTTGACATGAATCGGGAATATTTTGAGTTGTTGAGTAAATAATATTGATATATAGTGTATTTGATAAATAACTGATTTAAGACGTGAACTTTATAAAAAGTTATTTATTGTGTATTATTTATGGAAGATAGAGCAGAGAATACATCAAGATATATTCTGTGATCCAAGTATTTTGTTGTTACAAGATGTTCAAAATTGTAAGCGTTCCATAGTAACAATATATTAGGTTTGTTCTAGCAAACAGTCAAACTAGTCAGAAACCGTCAGCAAACAGTTGGTCAGTGAGAGAACATAATACAGTCACCAGTGCTATTCCCTCTACTCGCGCTGGTCGACTATTCGCTGATGGTTTCAAACCGTTTGAAACTGATGCTAGAACAAACCTATTATTAAAAAACACTTTTTCTCTTTTCTCGATAGATTATTTATTAGTTTTTGTTGTAGGTACATATAAATTATTACAATCACTGAATACATAGTTAGTGAAAAAATTATCACATTTATTAACTGAATTAATAATTTGCAATTATACAAAAAATAACAGTTATCCAAGAACATTCAAAAGCCATATCTTTAAGTTAGTTATGAAATTGTCAAGTAATAGAATGACATTCTAGTAATATTTACATATCCATACCAGTGTGAATTTTACTACACTTAATTTGCCATGTGAAGGCAGAAAAAGTAGGGATAGCCGTAAAATATTTGCGAATTATGTACCCATGGCCTTAACAAATAAACGTCAAAACAACAATAATATTGCCAATGCGCAAGCGTCAAGACCGATTACCTACGATGTCGAAATGCAATCTCGACAGGGCTTGTCTAGTCGAAATCAATTTCCCCAACGTTCCGATAGTGGAGATCGAAATGAGTTACAGAATACCAATTCCTACAAATTCTGATCCGACTTGCTGACCTCTGTAGACCAGGGCGGATCTGTGAAAAAACGTCTATTTTTGGATGTGCGAGGTAGTATTCGGATTTTTGCAGATAAAGTTAGGTGACACCTTCAGTAATAATAATTTACTTATGCTCCTTCTCAAATATGCGCGGAACATTGGTAAAACGCGGAAAAACATCGATTTTTTTCTACTTTCTTTGCTTATAACTTTAAGACGATTTATTTTGGAACAAAGTCGTAGCGAAATTAAATAAAGATAATTGAATTTTATATGATAAACTACTGGTTAAAAATGTCTTCAAATTCAATTCTCAAATTCCCTTTCTGCAAAATAGCAATAAATAGAAAATAAGGGGGCAAAAAAGACTGTTTTTATTCAATGTTTTTCAACCACTTTGGTTGTACTTAGAACCTTCATAATTGCTTAGAAAATTCTTACAATATACTTCAACCGTCCACCAAATTTCATTCAAATCGACCTAATAGATTTTGCATAATAATTTTGCAATCTAAATTTTTTTTAAAAAAGTTCAAATTTTTTAAAAACTTTTTGAACAAAAAGTAGACCATTTAGAAGTTTGCTAATTTTTTTAAATATAAAGAGGTTCTCTACCTATCTAATACACTTTACAGAATTAAAATCGGATTATTTAAGCGACCTCAGCACTGTTTTAAAGTTATAAAAAATGTTTTTGCTTATAAACAAATACAGTGAGGACGTTTGAGTTGGAATAAATTCATTTTCTTGAGAATGGGCGGCTCTGGAGGTAAATCCTGAAACAGATCGATTTTTATTTTTAATTATAGTTTTTTGGCATAAATATCATACTAGTGACGTCATCCATCTGGGTGTGATGATGTAATCTAAATATTGGAATTAATTTAATTCAAAAAAAATTTAATTCAAGCCCTGTATAAACAATTATGATAATGTTTATATTAGTGAATACAAAATTGAATAGACTTTCGATTGAGCTATCACACGGCACCTATTCTCATTTAAAAAAATCATCGATTACGTCATCACGCCTAGATGGATGACGTCACTAGTACGATATATATACCAAAAAATTAGAATTTAAAAATAACAATCGACCTGTTTCGGGATTTATCTCCAGATACGCCTATTCTCGAAAAAATGAATTTATACCAACTCAAACGTCCTCACTGTATTTGTTTATAAGCCAAAAAATTGTTTATAACTTTAAAACAATGCTGAGGCCGCTTAATCCGATTTTAATTCTGTAAAGTGTATTGGATACGTAGAGAACCTCTTTATATATGTAAAAAAAATTAGCAAACTTGTAAATGGTCTGTTTTTTCTTTAGAAAGTTCTTAAAAAAATTGAACTTTAAAAAAAAATTAGATTGCAAAATTATTATGCAAAATCTATTAGGTAAATTTTAATGGAATTTTGTGGATGGTTTAAGTATGTTGTAAGAATTTTCTAACCGAAAAACGAAGGTACTAAGTTCAACCAAAGTGGTTGAAAAACATTGAATAAAAACAGGCTTATTTTGCCCCCTTACTTTGTATTTATTGCTATTTTGCAGAAAGGGTAATAATTTGAGACATTTTTAACCAGCAGTTTATCATATAAAATTCAATTATCTTTATTTTGTTTCGGTACGACTTTGTTCCAAAATGAATCGTTTTAAAGTTATAAGCAAAGAAAGTAGAAAAAATCGATATTTTTCGAAATTTTTAAATATTTTAATTTTTTTATTAATGTTCCGGGCATATTTGAGAAGGAGCGTAAGTCAATTATAATTATTGAAGTTGTCATCTAACTTTATCTGCAAAAATCCGAATGCCACCTCTCACATCCACCTCAAAACAGATCCGCCCTGGTCTACTATTCGATTTGACTCATTTCTATTTGATTTGTAGTTACAGAATAGACCTAATAAAAAAAATTAGGAAGTTTAAATAAAAAGCTCTGGTTAACTTTAACACTCAAATTCGCAGGCAAGAAATATATGACTGTTAAGGACAATGAACTAACCGACAAACGCTACATTTTTCAGATTCACTCTTTGGTAGTTTCCTGGCTATGGAATTAGAAGGGTCCCTCGAAGCCAGTCTTGTTTTCTTTGGTATGGCGCCCAAACTGCTAGTGGATGGAACGTTGTCTTGCAGGACTTTGCTGACATCGTGCTCCAGAGACACCGTCGTCGTACTACACCATTCGGAATCCCTCTTTAAAGGCTCTAAAACAAAATAAAAATCTGTAAAACGCCTATAATTTATAATGAAACAAATAAAACCAGAATTTGGTAAGAGTGTCTAATGGAATTTAGGACATCTCGGCGTCGAACCAAGTTCACGTCAGCTGTTTCGGCGTCGAAATCAATTGGTGACGTTAAAAGTTACTTTTGCCAGCTCAATAATTAAAAAGTTGACTCTAGACTTTACGTTTCTAAGGTTACTGATGTTACCATGATCACTTTGAAACACGTTAACAAAAATGTTAAGTATGTATTATTAATTTGTTTGGTTGGCTCATTAAAGATGCCTTTATAAATACAATACAATTATAAATATAAATACTTTATTTTAATTTATATTTGTTGAATAATTTTTGTAGGTTGGATATAAACACATAATATATGTAATGGTAAATTTACAAATAAAATATTTTTTATAGTGGGAAAGTCCTTTGCATGGGCATTTTTCAGTGGGTCACAAATGATAGAAAAAAAGATAAGTCCGTGATAATACACATTTATAACATTTATTCTAACATGACATTTTAGTTAAATCTGACAGTTGTCACATTTTATTTGCAATTTGGCATAAAAACAAATCAATTGTGTTTATTGCATTTATAAAATGGTATTTTCTTTGATTTGTATAGTCTTATAAATTGTACAAATTATATTCGTAAATATATTATATAATTCGTAAATAATTATTTTTTCGATTATAGCGTCATCTATCGACAACTAGAATAAATGTTATAAATGTCTGTAATCACGGACGTGCCTTTTTTCTGTCACATACAATTTAATGCGTTAGAAAGAAATAGAAAAACTGTGACGCACTGAAAGATGTCTATGAGAAAAAGAATACTATTTTTTGTTTACTTAAACAACGCTGTAGCGTGCGTAAATCGAGTTTTCTATAAAGTGACTTTGGCAACATCAGTAACCTTAGAAACGTAAAATCTAGAGTCAATTTTTTAATTATTAAACTGACAAATAACCTGTAACGTCACCAATTAATTCAGACGCCGAAATGACCAACGCCGAAACGGCTAACGTCAACTTGACTCGACACCCAAACGGAGACGCCTAAATCGCGCCGCCGAAACGGCTTTGCCGAGATGTCCCATCCCCTGTCTAACGATATGAGTAGGGACTTTATATATAAAATATTTACCAACCTGTACTAGAAAATTTTCCCTGATGTTGGCACTTCAACTTCCCCTGTTGGTCGTCGCTAAATGCTCTTCTTCTCGTCCTGGCGATTCTCTTCTTTCTCACTACTACCGTAGGTTGTTCTTCTTCGGTTTTGACTACTCTTTCGAGTTCTTTGGGCTTCCTCTTTAACTGTTTATCGATCTTTTCCTCAACAGCGGCAATAGGATATATACAGCTAAAAATATGGATATTATAGAGTGGAAGATTGCTTTGACGTAGCAAAAAGAAAAAACATGATAAAAAAGGACAGCTAAAAATAACTAGACAAGTTGCAAGCCGTAATGGAAGAGAAAATTTATCACAGAATGACGTATTTGTGAAAAATATTTAAGATATACAGTTTGGATATGTATGAAGACATACCCTATGAGAAAAGGATGCATTCTGTACCCAGTGGAAGGCGCATTAGTCAACGGAGTGCGTCTAAACAACATTAGATATGCCGAAGACGCAGTAGTTTTTACAGAAAGCTTAGAAGGTTTGCAAAGAATAATGTCGCGCATATCAGATATAAGTAAAGAACATGGACTTGATCCCAATACGAAAAAAACAAAGTACATGTCAGTCAGTAAGCGCGAAATATTAAATTCACGGCTCTTGGTTAACCAACGACCAATTCACAGCAAAACAACGGGGTGGACAGCTACACATAACTTGGTACCAATATAAAAAGCCAATGGGACCACTTTACTGAAATAAAACAACGGATGGGAAAAGCAAGATCAGCTAACGATGAAGTCTCTTTTCAGAAGTCACGATTTACCACTTGGTACCAAATTCTCTATCATCAGATGCTATGTATTTTCTGTGTTATTACACGGAGTAGTGAGAGGTCTGGGCACTTTCTGAAGATTCTTTAATAGACCAGGGCGCATCTGTTAAAATATTAGTACATTTGGAAGTTAAGAGGTGACTCATATTTTTTGCAGAAAATGCTTGGAAATAACTCATAATAATATTTGAGTTATCCTCCCACTCAAAAAGGTCCGGAACATTGTTGAAATAATCAAAATATCAAAAAATAAAGGAAAAATTCGATTTTTTTCTTGGTTTTTGATTATAACTTTAAAAGTATTCATTTCCGAGAAAAATTGCACTGACATAAAAGTTGTCAATAAATTTCCTACAATATCGGATTAGTTAAAAATTTTAAAAATTGTCACCCTTGTTGCAAAATAGCAATAATTGCGTAAAAACCATAAACAACATGTACATATTGGCATTTTACGTTTTTCAACCATTTATCCTACACATAGGACCTTCATATTTTACCCAGAAAAACTTTATGATATAATAAAACAACTCTGTAAATTTCATTAAGATAGGTTTAACAGATTTTGCAAAATAAATTTTGCAATCCAGCTTTCGCAAAAAAAAATTCATTTTTTTTAAATGTTGCAAGACTGAAAATAAAGCAGACAGCAAGTTGAATGTTTTTACATATAGAATAATACTGTACCTTTCATTTACAATTTTCAAAATTAAAATCTACTACAGGCGTCAGGAATTTTTTTAAATAAACATTAATTTTTGGTGCTACGCGCAGGACAGCGAATACGTTTGCTCTGATTGGGCATTCCAATGACCTTTGATAATGATTGATAAATTTTAATTTTTAGTACATTTCGATATAAATAAATGAATTTGTTTATTGCAAAATAAAAATACATACTTTGTCCTTTGAAATTACACTTTTTTTAGCAAAAACTTTCTTTGTTCATATATTTTAACTTAGAGAATAAAAGTTTATTATTTTTAAACATATGCAATTGTTTAAACAATATTTCACAAACAATAATCAAATTAGTTTAATTTTTGTGGAATTAAAATATTAAAATACAACAAAATATAGAGCTAGAAAATAATAAAGATTTAAAGAAATTTTGGTGGAAATCAACTTGTGTGAATCGAACACCGCTGTCCTGCGCGTAGCACCAAAAATTGTTAACTGATTTTAATTTTACAAATTGCAAATGAAAGGTACAGTATACTTCTATTCGTAAAAAAATCCAACTTGCTATTCAGTCCTGTAATCCTATATTGTAGGAAATTTAATTACACAACTTTTATGTCAGTGCAACTTTTCTCGGAAATGAATACTTTTAAAGTTATAATCAAAAAACGAAGAAAAAATCGAATTTGTCCTTCATTTTTGGACATTTTGATAATTTAAACAATGTTCCGGACCTTTTTGAGTGGGAGGATAACTCAATTATTATTATATGAGTTAAGTCCAAGCAATTTCTGCAAAAAAATACAATTTCTGCAAAAAAATATGAGTCACCCCTAAACGTCCATCTCAAAACAGATCCGCCCTGGACTATAAGAAAACTAGAGGCCTGACAGATTTGTTTTGTTGCTACAGACGCATTGTAAGAATTTCATGAGTGGATCGTGTGACTAATGCTGAGGTCCTACGTATAATGGGCGAGGAATGTGAGATTGTTAACACAATCAAAGAACGAACACTAGAATATCTTCGTCATGTTATAAGAAAAAAACAGAGATATCGCTTGTTGCAACTCATCCCTCAGAACAAAAGGAAGGATCAGGGAGAAGAATATCTTGGCTTCAAAACCTAAGAAAGTGGCTCAATGCATCTACAACCGGAGTATTCCGAATAGCAGTAATCAAAGTTAGGATAGCCATGCTGATCGCCAACATCCGTAACGAATAGGCACCGTAAGAAGAAGATGTATAACGAAAGTCAAAATTAAATGGACCGATCGAAAAAAGGGGTTGCTTAACATAAGAAAGAAATACTTACGCAGCTCTATTATCGTCCAGTTCCATGCTAGAGTTGCTGAAAGACAAATTTTTATCGCTGACGTCGTTATCTGTGTTATAGAAATCAGTCCTAGCATCCTGCATGTCGGGTGTAGTACTGGAATTGGAGTTGTCGTTATTTTCCAGAAGTCGATCTTTGGAGTTGGTATTGGTTTTGGAGCTGTGCTGATATTGAACGGGCGCTATGACGGATTTCGTGGAAGATAGCTTCGCAGTTTGGTGGTACTTCTCGTCGTTGAGGGAGTAAGGCACACTTTTCGGTTTTTTGGGTTTAATGTACATGAGGGGGCTATGACTACCTGCGAATCATGTAATACAGGTTACGTTTATAGTCTGTGCAACTGAGCTATCATAATTTTTTTCTGAATTGTTCGTTTCTGCATAATTTTATCACTCTTGCCAAATCAATTATTAGTAGTAATATTAAATAGTAATAGGGTATGTACTTGCATAAAATTTTAAATTCGAAAAACTGCTATAAAACACAATAGAACATAATTTAAAACATATATAAAAAACTTTTTTTTGTCTTTAGTTTAGCCCTTAAAGACGATTAAAATCGAGAGAAAATTCAAATTATAGCAGGCAGCCCAAACGCGCCCTCATTGGTCGTGACGTCATATCATTATAGTATTTGAAGTCCTCGCCGTTAATTCATTAGGTTTGGCATTCAATTGACACTCAGTTTTATAAATATTTTGATAGTTGCTATTTCTGACTAATATTTGAGTGTTTTATATAAACTGGTATATATTATTACATACGATAAATGTCATTATAAAATATAATGATGTTACGTCACAAGTATTCGCGCGCTTTTTGGGTCGTTTGAAATACTTTAAATACACAGAAGATTTTAAATTTGAACTTTAAGTTATTATGAATTTTTGAGGCGTGAAATTTTGGAAATCTTATTTTTAAACAAAACTGAACGTTATTATGTAATAAAAAAAATGTGTAAGTTCGCTATTATTAAAATATTATTTATGTGTATTTGGGTACTAAGTGAGGCAACACAAATATTGTTTTAGTTGTTTAAATCATTTGTTTATTAAATGAACCGTTGTTATATTAGGGTAAAGTAGGTTTAAATATTGACCGCACTGTTTTGGAAGTCAAAGTTTCCTTCCGCAATGGAGAAGGGGACATTTATTGTCATAAACCATACATACTCTAGTCCTTTCACGTTAAGTGGTCAAAGTCAAGACAGCAAATTAGTTGCCTTTCCAATCAAGAGATGTCGCCTTCAGTCAATTTCCTTGTCACGTTTAAAAATTGACAATTAAATTAATGGGTTATTTTTGTACTTACTTTACAATTTGTGGCTTAATTATTATAGTGGTATTTCGTTTTTAATCAGATTTAATCACAATTTTATTAAAATTCTCTCAGTTTTTATGAGTAGAATTTTTAGTTTACACTAAGCGTTGGATAATCCCGTGCTGTGTTTCTAAACATGCAAAAATCCAATATAATGGATCCTGAAACAGTTTATTCCAATAGACGAGTGTGTCATCAATATTTCGAGCCTATACAGGGTGTTTCATTAATAATTGTCCATATAGTAACTGGAGAAACCTTAGAACAAAATACGAAGATTTAACCCAAAACACTTAAATAAAATGTGGTTCCTTACTGAGTTACTGAGTTAGGTTTTATCTAAAAATTTAAAAAATTATTTTTGCTCAGTATTTTAAAACTATTCGACGTATCGTTTTCATACTTGGCAGAAAGTGCGACTACTGTACACCCTACTAAATTATGATAAACAAACGTTTCTAGCTACTACCAGAGGTGTACGACAGGGGATAGTGAATGGTTGACCATTATCAAATTCTACGCCACTGGTAGAATTACTATTTAAGTACCATTTTTAGATTCTCCAATACTTTCTACGTAAATAATATACTCTTCATTGGTAACGATAAAGTCATTAGCTTTTGAGATATTTGAAGTTAAATATGAAACGGCACAGTTATTTTGATTAATTTATATGATTCATATGATTAAAATTTGAAAATTATTTGTACCCAGTACATTAAAACTATTTGGCGTATCTTTATCATACTTGGTAGAACGTGTAGTTACTGTACACCCTACTAAATTAAGATAAATAAACGTTTCCAGCTACTACCAGAGGCGTACGACAGGGGATAGTGGCTGGTTGACCCTTCCCAAATTCTACGCCACTGACGAAATTGTTATTTTAGTGTAATTTTTTGATTTTTCAATGTTTTTTATGTAAATAATATACTCTTCATTCGTAACGATGAAATGATTAATTTTCAAGATATTTGAAACTAAAAATGAAGCGACACAATACATAAATCAAAATAACCGTGTCGTTTCATTTTTAACTTCAAATATCTCGAAAACTAATGACTTTATCGTTAAGAATATAAAGTATATTATTTTCATGGAAAGTATTGTAGAATCCAAAAATTGAACTAGAATAGCAATTTCGTCAGTGGCGTAGAATTCGGAAAGGGTCAACCATTTACTTTCCCCCGTCGTGCGCCTCTGGTAATAGACAGAAACGTTTGTTTAACATAATTTACTAGCTGGCACAGTACCTATACTTCATGCCAATTACGAAAAGGATATGTCGAATAGTTTTAAAATACTGAGCAAAAATAATTTTTAAATTTTAGATAAAACACCCTGTAAGTCAGTAAGGAACCATATTTTATTTAAGTGTTTTAGGTTAAATCTTCGTATTTTGTGCTAAGGTTTCTCCAGTTACTATATGGACAATTATTAATGAAACACCCTGTATATTTTTCAGAAGTTTATAAAAGATTATAAGGTATTCATCTAAATATCTCCTACAAGATATTCTTTCAAAAATTTTTATTCAGCTAAATCAAACATTGATTTATTACAAAACCAGTGCTTTCACATGACACATGGCAGTGTTTAGAATTTTGACAACAAATCGCAATATTTGAATTTTTCAGTAAAACTATGATTTTTGTTTATATTAGTATTTCAGCCCCGATTACATCACTACCTACTACCGTAATTTTAGACAGAACTTAAGACTTTTAGTATTTTTTATGCAGATGGAACTTTTAAGGTAATTTTAAGTTATAGTATAATAGTTATTGATTAAAACATTAAATTGTCTTTCTGTTGTTCCCGCGTAACTCTAATTTGTCAAATTAGTTGCCTTTCCAATCAAGAGATGGCGTTAATTCGATCCGAAAGATGGTCGGGTAACGTCTAGAGTATGTATGGTTTGTATTTATTGTGGTCGTAAGAGATGGTGCTGAGTGAGCATTTTTTGAAAAGGGCATGTTAGCAAATATCCTGGTTTAATCCAACCTCGTACTGAGTAATTTTATTGGGCACCCCTTTATAGGAGTGTTTAATGTTCCTAGGTAAGCCTATCCCAAAGGGTTGTTTATTTGTCATCTCATGCCGGTCTTGTGCCCCCTTAAAGTTCCTGGAGTATGTGGAAATTTGGGAGTTTCAAAGATATAGTGAATTAAAAATGAATAACCATTTTCAAATTCGGTTCCCATTGTTTTCATTCTGGTGGGATGTAGAATAGCATTATGTTGTTTTATATGCCATTGACATTGTTTTATATGCCATAAATGACACTTACCTTGGTCGATTTCCTCGCAATCTGAATCAGAACGTCGTTCCATGCTCTCTACGTCAGTGTCTGGACCGTGGGAAGTTTGATGTTCATCTGACTGTTCTGCTATGGGGTAAACTATCTCGGAACCATAATAAGGACACAGGTTTAGGTGTTGGTTCCGAGTGAGACTAGAACTGGGTGGAGGAAGAGGATTTTTCGTCAAACTTTTGCCGCCTAAATAAAAATACCTTAGTTATCGTAAATATATTAGAAAGTGACAGAATAATTGGTATACCTTAAGAGGGGGTATGGTTTGAAAATTTTGAAATTTTCATTTTTTATTATTTTAAATGAAAGTACGTAACTTCAAGAAAATTCTCTGAAAATTTCAGATTGATTGGATCAACATTACCGGAAATAAAGCATGTTGAATATACGGCAACTTTGTAAATTAGAAGTTCACCGTCTCTTTTGTAAATTACTCCGTGATTCAAAAACATTCCGGTGTGCATCGCTTTTCGAGTTTACAGACAAATAAGAAATTGAAAATAAAAGTTGCCAAAACTTTAAACGCGCTTTTCTCAAAACTGTAAACATCGTCCTTTTACTTTATAAAAATTCCCAATCGCGCCTAAAGAAGTATAACTTCAAAAATGAAGAAGACGTTACTTACTGAGTATTTCTAAACTGTTGGGATGTACATCTAGAGGTGGGGGTGGACAACACGATTCCAGAACTGTAGAACGAATTCTTCTCACTCCCATTACAGTAGGCTTGAAATAAAACCCTTCAGAGGTAAGTGGTTGGTTGGGATTTTTGTCTATATAACCTAATTCGAGGGAACCTACAGCCAAGAATAAACAAAAATAAATATTCGACTCTTACTTGATGGAAGTTCATTTTATCCGACAATAAAACACTGAGAACTTTTGTTTTCAACAATTCTACAACATTTATAACAATAATTGATGGACTCGACCGTTACTTGATGGAAGTTCATTTTATCTAACAATAAAACAATGAAAACGTTTGTTTTCTATACTTCCACAAAATTTATTACAACTATGTGACTACAGCTGTTAAGGCAGAGTGCCTTTCTTAAGTGATATAATTTACAATGTGTTTGCCTTTTTGTCTGTAACTGAAGAGGTTGAGGAGTGGGGAGCTGTTTGTCTCGAGTTAGTCATTCAGAATTATATCTGTATTTTTCAGTTTATTAATTTCCATAGATTCTAAAAAAGATAGCTTAAGGCCTTTATTTTGGATATGCAGAATTTGAAACTCTTCATTGAAAGAATGATTATGAGCTAGAAGGTGAAGTGCGTATGTAGAAGTGTCTGTTTTTCTATTGTTGAAAGCCCTTTTGTGTTCTGCTATATTTACGTCAAATGAAATTAGTGAGGAAAAAATCTTTTTCCTAGTGTTCCTCCTACAGAAACTTTTGTTTTAGTTAAAAATCTTTTAGACCATAATAGTACAAATCCGATCATTGCATCTGAAATTTTACACCTTCTTGAAATTTGCATAAATCAAGACTATTTTGAATTCAATAATCAAATATACACAAACAACAATGCAGGACTTATTATGGGTAATCCTCTAAGCCCATTACTATCAGATATATTTATGAACCAACTTGAAACAACAATTTCTAAACATCCCGTATTTAAACAGTTCTTATATTGGTGGAGATACGTGGATGATATACTAGTATGTTTTACAGGAACTAACAGACAACTTGACCAATTTCTATCATACATTAATTCACTTCATAGTAATATTGAGTTTACAATAGAAACAGAACAGAATAATTCCATAAACTTTCTAGATGTAACGATTACCAGACTACACAACAAACATGAGTTGTCCGTATATCATAAACCTACCCATACTGACACAACTATACACAATTCATCATCCCATCCTATACAACACAAATTAGCAGCCTACCATAGCATGATACATAGACTGACAGAAATTCCCATGACAAAAAATAACTTCGAGATAGAATTAAACATCATTAAACAAATAGCAGTAAACAACGGCTATAACGAACAAACAGTTAACAAAATTTTAAATCAAAAACTCCATAAAAAAGCCCTGAAATTAGTGTATCCACCACCACAGAAAGAACCCAGTAACTTCTGCTCTCTCACATATACTGGCAAGATAACAACAAAAATAGCCAGATACCTAAAAAAGAAAGGAATAATACCAGCTTTCAGAACTAACAACAACTTAAGCAAATATATTAAGAACAATAAAAGCCGAAAGAGAAAGCAACTACAGAGTGGTGTGTACAAACTAACTTGTGGTGACTGTCCGAAAACGTACATCGGTCAAACTGGCAGAACTTTTGACAAACGGATAGCAGAATACAAAAGGGCTTTCAACAATAGAAAAACAGACACTTCTACATACGCACTTCACCTTCTAGATCAGGGGTCACCAATTAGCGGACCTCGGTCCCCATCCGGACCGTGAGCTACTTTTGTGCGGACCGTCATTAAATTCAGAATATAGCGTTTAGCAATTTTGAAAATGTTTAGCCATGAAAGTGTATATTATGTTTGACTCAACTTATGTGTGCGAAGCCGCTTTATCAAGAATGAACTTTATTAAAAATCGGTAGAGATCTTACTTAACAGATGAATATCTCAACTCCCCAATAAGAATCGGTTGCACCAAATTCACTCCAAACTTCAGACAGTTTGAACATAATAAAAAATGTCACTTTTCTCGCTGATAATTTAATTTTGTAATGAATTACAAATTTTCTGATTCGGTTTTTTTTGTGGATTCCTGTTCAAAAATATCCCCTTAAACAAATCAGAAGGGGCCCGGGATGCCGGGCAAAACAATATTTTTATACAAATTAAAAATTACCTTTTAGCCCCGAAAATTGTACTTAACAAAAAGGTATCCTGTCATTTTTTTAAAGTTAATGGTTTTCGAGTTATAAGCGATTTAAAATTTGAAAAATGTGAAAATACCTACGCATTTTTGAGGGTTGAAAACTCATTTGTAAATTATTAGTTTTCAGGTTTTCAGATATTACTCAGTTCTAACGAGGAATCGGGACTTACTTCAATATAGACCGTTGTTTTTTTAATTGTTAATTATGCGAGTCCACTCGACTTTTAAGTCGCCGCACATCGCAATTTATGGTGCGTCTCTGTCGCACTTATACATATTATACGTATTTATGCAAAAAATGCCCAACAAATACTTCACATTTAGTAAAATTTTATAATTTATTATTAACATATTTTTTTAATGATTTATTTATTTATTCAATTAATTATTGCCAATGTGCTAATTAAATACGCAAATAAAAACAAACGGTCGAAATTGAAATAAACCCCAAGAACTCATCAGAATCTTGAAATTGAATGTTTAAACTTCAATTTAGGCACTTGAAAACCGCAAAAATAATAATGTACACATGAATTTTCAACTTTCGAAAATGCTTATTTTTGTATTTTTCATTTTATAAATCCCTTAAAACTTGAAATCTATCAAGTTTTGAGAAAAATTACAGAAAATCTTTTTTGTTTAAGATGACCCAAAAATGCTAAAACCATATTTTCGGGAGAAAAAAGGTGATGTTTTGGTTTTATTAAAAAACTGTTAAAAACAATTTCTGCCTAAAAATTTCGCACTGCACCCTTCTGATTTGTTTACCGAATTGGAACCATCAGACAGGTGGTGTTAACTCCGGACCCCGGAAGTATCATAGGTTTTCGAAACGGACCCTCAGGAAATATAATTGGTGACCCCTGTTCTAGATCATAATCATTCTTTCAATGAAGAGTTTCTTCATTGAAGAAAATAAAGGCCTTAAGCTATCTTTTTTAGAATCTATGGAAATTAATAAACTGAAAAATACAGATATAATTCTGAATGACCAACTCGAGACAAACAGCTCCCCACTCCTCAACCTCTTCAGTTAGAGACTTAAAAAGGCAAACACATTGTAAATTATATCACTTGAGAAAGGCACTCTGCCGAAACAGCTGTAGTCACATAGTTGTAATAAATTTTGCGGAAGTATAGAAAACAAGAAGAAAGAAGCCTGTGAGATGTGGTCGTATCGTAGAATGCTCAGAATATCTTGGGTTCAACGCATTTCAAACAGAGAAGTCTTAAACAGAGTAGGTCAAGGCGAAGGTGACTTAATGAAGATGATAAAAAAGAGAAAACTTGAATATCTGGGGCATATAATGAGAGGTAGCAGATACAGGATGCTGCAGTTAATACTCAATGGAAAGATCGACGGAAAAAGAGGAATTGGTCGAAAGAAATATTCATGGCTCCGAAACCTTCGTCAATGGACTGGCTTATCAGCAGATCAATTGTTACATGCCGCACAAGATCGAGAACGATATCGGCAAATTGTTATGGAAGCTACCCACGCCTAAAAATTTGGGCACGGTACTTAAAGAAAAGATAGAAAACAAACGTTTTCTGTGTTTTATTGTTAGATTTATAACAATTTTTTAACATGCTAAGTTAGGCTGTCAATATATGTTGTGTACACATGGTCACATGGTCCTTCGAGTCGGATTCGTAATCTCGTTAGCTCATAAGTTCGTAAGTATGAAAGCATATGAAGGATTTTGAGAGTTAATGCTGGTTTGTAACACTTTTACCTCGTCATTTTGAGAAAAACACTGGTGTGAAATTGTAATAAGTTTTGTAGAAGTATTTAAAACAAAAGTTTTCAGTGTTTTATAGCTAGATACAAATATGTATTTATAGAACAAGACTATATTCATCTACTATACCTGTAGGTTTAATATCAACTTGAACTGTGGACGGCAAGAAACTTAAACTCGTGAAATTGGAATGCCTTCTTCCCGAACTTTCCATCTGACCAAAATTTGTAGATCCGTGTTCGGATTCCACACTCTGCAGTGAGGTGCGCTGTCTTATAAGCATCCCGTGTCCTTGTCCGTCAGTTTCAGAATCTAGTTTTTTGTCTTCTTTCACGAAAGTGACGTAACTGTCTGTCTTGGAGCGCTGGTGTTTGGGACGCCGGTCTGAATATCTGACTTTACGCTTTTCTGGTAGTTCTGAGTTGATAGGCATCAAATCAGTGGGGACGCTAGGTATATCATCACTGCTTTCTGATGAGTTTTTTCTATGTACTTCAGCTTTTAAATCTAAAAAATCGAAGGTTATTGCTATAAAATGTGCTTATAGCAAAATATGTTGAATGGGTCGAAATAATTTTAAAAAATCACAATCCTTTAGTTTTATGTGGTCTGTCTGTCCGTCCGATGAATAGTGCAGACAAAACTACAAATAGATATAGTCCAGAAAAATAAGGTTTTTGTCGGAACACTTGAGCAGCCAGGTTGCAAATGAGTTTTTTGGGTACTATACACCTAACACATTAAAAATACAAAAATGCCCGTCACAGTTCGGACGAGAATCTTAGTTATTAACAAATAAGTGTAAAAAATTGCAGTTTTTTCGTTTAAATAGCTACAGGTAAGAATAGGGTAAATAAATATCTTACTAAATACTCTATAGAGTATTCATATTTTAGTAGATGAGCAAAGGTTCAAAATGGCACTTTTCGAAATTTTGGTATATATAATCATTTGTTGCTTCGCTAATTGCAAAATAAGACTAAAACTTTGAAAATAAAAAATTTGCTGTAACTTTTACGAAAATGAACTTAAGACTTTGATATTTCATGAAAAGTTTAGACAACCAGTACGTATCATGTACAAAAAATTTCAAGACGATTCGTCAATTAGTTTACATTTTATTCAATTTGTTTATCGCAAAGAGCTTTTTTGCAATGTTATTGTTCAGAAAATAGCAATTATGTGGAAACCACATAAAAGAAGAACACTTGTATTCTCATATTATTTTAAAAAATTTATAAAAAGTCATTTTTATCATCCCGAAAAAATTTTACTAAAGTAGAGTCATTTTTGGCCTAAAAACAATTTGAATAGCTTTGTTAATATTGACTATAGAGTAAATCTACTTTGGGATTTCAAAAGTTGGTATTTTTACACGAATTTTCAAAAAAACTTTTTGCCTTGGTTAATTGCGGTCAAAGATATCCGTTTTTATTATTTAATTCACAGTTACTTCTATATACATAAAATTCTCATATAACAGTATTAGTTATCATACTCCTCCGAAATGGCTTGACCGATTTGACTCCCATGACAAGAATAGGTTTTAATCTATTTTTCATACCCATAAATTATAAGAAGGTTGTCCCCATGACATTTATTTTTTAATTTTTTTTGACAAAATTATCTACCTTAATTTTGTATGGTGTAGAATTAAAAAATACATACAACCCTTAATTTTCACTCTTCTATCACCAACTCCTATTTTTTAATAGCCATCTATACAGGGTGTAACAAAAATACAGGGCATAAATTAAATCACATATTCTGGGATCAAAAATAGTTCTATTGAGCTTAACTTACCTTAGTACAAATATGCATACAAAAAAGTTATAGCCCTTTGAAGTTACAAAATGAAAATGGATTTTTCCGATATATCGAAAACTATTACAGATTTTTTAATGAAAATGGACATGTGGTATTCTTATGGCAGGAACATCTTAAGAAATTATAGTGAAATTTGTGAACCTCATAAAAATTTTATGGGGGTTTTGTTCCATTGAACCCCCCCAAACTTTTGCGTACGTTCCAATTAAATTATTATTGTGGCACCATTAGCTAAACACAATATTTTTAAAACTTTTTTTCCTCTTAGTACTTTTTCGAAAAGCTAGTTTTTATCGAGATATTTTGAATATTTGTCAAATCCACCACATATTTGTATACTGACAAGAGACCTGGTAGTAATATGAAAATTTATTTATAAATTACAGTTTGAGATATATTTTGAACTATATTAGAAAAGAAGCCATATCTCGATAAGAGGTGTCTTAACGAAAAAAGACTAAGAGGCAAAAAAGTTTTAAAAGCATTGTGTTTAACTAATGTTACCGCAATAATAGTTTAATTGGAACGTACACAAACATTTGGGGGACTTAAAGGCACAAAACCCCCATAAAATTTTTATGTAAATATATTAAAAAAGAAGCCGCAACTCGATTAAAACTGGTTTATCAAAAAAATAGTAGGAGGCAAAAAAGTTTTAAAGACATTGTGTTTAACTAATGGTACCACAACAATAATTTAATTGTAGCGTACATAAAAGTTTGGGGGGGGGTTTAAGGGAACAAAACCCCCATAAATTTTTTATGGGGTGCACAAATTTTACTATAATTTCTTTTTAGGATGTTCCTGTCATAAGAATGCCACATGGCCATTTTCGATAAAAAATCTATAATAGTTTTCGATATATTGGAAAAAATCAATTTTCATTTTGTAACTTCAAAGGGCTATAACTTTTTTTGTAGGCATATTTGTACTAAGGTAAGTTAGGTTCATCGAACTATTTTTGGTCCCAGAATATGTGGTTTAATTTATGACCTGTATTTTTGTTACACCCTGTATATTTGCATCTATAAAATTTTCCTGTCACTGTGTTAGTTGCAGTACTCCTCCGGGACCGCTTGACCGATTTTTATGAAATTATAATGTATATTCGGTAGGCCTTAGAATCGGTCGTAATCTATTTTTCATATCACTGAGTGATAAGGGGGTTCCCCCAAACATTTTATAGTGTTAGGTGGGGATATGTGTACATAACGTACTCTACAAGACTACGAGTACATACAAATTAAAAAAATTATGATCACAATCCATCAACAAGCTCCGGAGATATTAATCGCAGCATTTGTTTGAAGAATCAATTTCATTTTTTGAGTGCACGGATTTTAATAATTCCCCTCTACCGACCACGAATCGATTCCGTTAGGACGTCATTTTTAAAGCTTTATTAACCACTTTGTTGAAGTTTAAAGTTTACTCAAACTTTTACACATAACCTATATACCTTGAACTTGAAAGTGGCGCTAGTAAGGTTGCTTAATTGTTATAAACAAAGTAGCTATGAATTAAATAAAAAAAGTGGCTAACTTTGACTGTAATTAACCTAGGCACCTTTTTTGAAAGTTTGTGTAAAAATACCAGCTTTTCAAATCCCAAAGTAGTTTTAGTCTGAAATCAACATTAACAAAGTTATTCAAATTGTTTATAAGCCAAAAATGATTTAGAAATTTAGTAAAATGTTTTCGGAATGACAAGAATGACTTTTTAATGATTTTTTTATATACTTTGAAAACATAACTATTCTTCTTTCACGCAGTTTCAACAGAATTGATATATCATTATTATTTTATGAACAATAACATTCCAAAAAAAAACTCTGGGATAAACAAATTGAATAAAATTTAAACTAATTGACGAATCGTCTTAAATTTTTTTGTGTATTATATGGACTGTTTGACTCAACTTTTCGTGTAATATGAAATTCTTAAGGTCATTTTCGCAAAAGTTATAGCAAATTTTTTATTTTCGAAATTTTAGTTTTATTTTAAAAATTCTGAAGCAACAATGATCGGCCCAAAATTCATAAACTGCCATTTTAAACTTTTGCTCATCTTCTAAAAGAAGGATACTATAAATAAGATATTATTACCCTATTTTTACCTTTGGCGATTTAAACGAAAAAAACTGCCATTTTTGACAGTTATTTGTTAATAACTAAAATTCTCGTCCGAACTGTGACGGTCATTTTTGTATTTATAATGTATTAGGTGTATAGTAGCCAAAAAACCCATTTGCAACCTGGCTGCTCAAGTGTCCCGAACATGGTATATTTTTACCTTATTTCCCTGGAGTAATACAGAAGAACTAATGAAGAGTCCGGATTCAGTAGTATAAGTTATGTTTATCAACAATTTATATTATCTAAAAAGAGCAAGGTTTCATGAACGAGCAATGAAATACAAGAACCTGAAATGAAAAATAAGAACGAAAGTTATAAGACTACAAAAGGACGACAAACACCAGAGGAAAATCAAAACATGCTAGACATCTCCGTCAATAAACAGATAGAATATGATGTAGAAAACATAAGAACGAAGATAGAAAACATGAAAGACATAAAGCATAAAGTAAAAATAGTCAACGATAGAAAAGAGTAGAGAAAAGAGTATAGTATAGGGAAAGTATAGTATAGTATAGAGAAAAGAGTAGTATAACAATTAAAAATAGACTGCTTTACCACATATACATAGAGGACTTTCAATTTAAAACAGATATTACTTAAGTATGAGAAATATAGAAGCCTTTGAGATATGGTTTTTTCGAAGGATGCTGAAGATTTCTTGGACAGAGCATATGACCAACAACGAGTTGCTGAGAAGATTGGGGACTGAGAGAGAACTCCTATTGTAAAAACAGAAAAACCAGTTATCTAGGACTCATAACGGAAGGGAAAGTGGAAGGAAAAGAGGTCCAGGAAGAAGAAAATGCTTCAGGCTGAAGAATGTAAGAGACTAGACAGGCATGGACACACATTCGATACTATGAACAGCTCAAGATAGAGAGCAATAATTTTCTGTAGTGATAGCCCACCTTCAGTAATGAAGAAGGCACCTTAAGAAGAAGATTGCTTACATCAAAGGTACTAGTAATAATCTTACCTATGGTACTAGTAGGCTTACAGGCTCCTTCGGTGTATTCTAATTGATGGAAATCAGACTCTAGGCTTTCAGCATCAGTACTATGCAATGGACCAAATTCTAGATCATGCAGGTGGGTTAGTTTTGTTCCTGTTCTATTAGTCTGGCCGGATGATTTGCTTGGTATTATCTGCAACTCTATACCTTCTTCCTCCCTAGATAGAGATGCAATTTATTAGAAGTTTTTGGAACGATCAACATTTAAAGCAATTTTAGGGAACGTTATGACAAACAGTAATTAATATTTAAGCAAAAATTATTTAGAATTAAAAATAATAACAAAAATGAGTTTAATTACGAGAACAAATTTATTAATGATTATAACTGTATATCAGTTGCTATCAATAGTTAACAGAATATCTGTTTATTTATATTATCTGAACATGTTATGTTAATATTGTAATGTTGGTCCAGAGACCCACAGACTATAGCCATATATGAGAGAAAGAACCCTTTTGATGCCTTGTATAATGAAATTTATAAGAAAGGTGTCCAATATCAAACATTCATTATTCATATTCGAAAATGAACAGTAAGTATATTTTTATCACCCCGTATATGACATGAACCAATTTGTTATTATATAATTACATGTACGGGTCTCTAATTTAGTTCACGAATTGTAAACTGTAAACAATAATTCGGGCAATTGCATTATTTGATGATCAAATATACTTCTTTGTTCTCAATATTTGTAAATAAACTCAGCGCGTGGCTTGACACCAATACTAAGTGCCACCGCTGAGAAAGTATACTCATTTTAGAATCATTCTCAAGAATCAACTCAAGCCGTCAAGATGTAACTTCAAACAGAGTCTTCATCAGTCTTCAACTAAACGCGTACCTGTAACCAGTCAGTGTTCAAAAGGTACATTATACATTATACAAAAGGATAAAAGGGAAACAACAGTTTTTGATATCTTACTTAATGGTATTCCAAAAGAAAAACGGAATATTAATGGCAAAAAAGCATAAATAATTTGTGAAAACTTATGAAGGCTTGATTAGAAAAAAGAAAAATCATATTAGTCCCGATACCATAACTAAATACAGTTGAGTCCGCGAATCTTTACCCGTGCGTCATCATTTAAAGCATACGAAATAAGTCGGAAATCGATTTCACGCAACAACAACTGACAGAAAGTGGCTACTGTTCCGATTACGGGTTTTATTATAAAATTTGACGTTATCAAATATATAGAATGTCAAATGCAAGTTTTGCTTCAAAATTTTTGTGCAGAATTAGAGCTACATTTGAAGTAGCTTAATAAATTCTTTTATTATTATTGATTATTAAATAAATAAACAATTTATATAAAAATTCAATAACATATTTTATTTTTGTTATTTTATTCACTTTGACGGAAATCTAAACACAATAATTTCTTTACTGTGCGAATGACGTTAGCTTTTAAATATTAATTGCCAAAATATAATTATTTACCTTAAAATTTCAAAGCCTAATATAAAATTAGTTGTAAAAACAACTGTTTGTGTAATATAAAGAAACTTCAAAACGCAAAAATTCGACAAAAACCGCAAAAAATTCAACTGACTGACAGCCACAAAATTAATCAAAGCAGAAACGTCAAACAAATTGTGCTTAAAATATGAAAACATACCGAATCGTCTTTTTTTGTACCTATCTCTTTTCAATGCACTGATGGTCTCTTTTCTAGATGGTTCATAAAAATAACATGTGTTTTTACTTAATAACAAACGGCAGCTGGTTTGTCATGAGTTTCATGCGTGGAAGAGAATGATGCTAGATAAAAAGTATGTGTTTTATCTCGCCAGGTATTAATGACGCACGGGTAAAGACTCGCGGACTCAACTGTATGTAATAGAAAAAGGGTGGTTTATGACGCCTTGCACAATGAAATTCAGAAAAACGGAATAATGATGGTAAAAAAAAGAATAAATGATTTGTGAAAACTTGTGATGACATGTTTTGCTACAAAAATTATACACAGGGTGTCTGCGTAACTTGGAACCATATGGGAAACTTTTTTAATATCAATTTTACGAAAAAAAGTCATTCTTTATAAAGTGCTCTGCATAGTCTAAAACCTAAGATGCAATCATCAGATATCAAATTTTGTCAACAGTATACGAGGTATGTCAAAAAATATGAATTTCGCTCAAGAGCAAACTACCTTTAAATTTCAAAATATCAAAAAATTTTATTATGAAAAGTTATTTGTAATTAATAACCATATTCAAATATGCAATAACAGCCTTCTACTTGAAAAAAAAAATCTGAAATTTTCCTAAATTACCGATTCCGAACATCATTTTTATTTATTAGACATGTAATAACTCTTTTATTAATAATTTTAGGAAAAAAAGTTATTCTTCATAAAAATATGTGCGTGGTCTAAACCTCAAGATGCAACCATAAGTTATCCAAGTTTGTTAATTTTATACGAGGTGTGTCAAATAATATGAATTTAGAAAGAATTTAGAAAGAGTTCTTGGATAACTTGGATAACTGATGGTTGCATCTTGAGGTTTAGACCACGCACAGATTTTTATGAATAATTTTTTTTCCTAAAATTATTAATAAAAGAGTTATTACATGCCTAATAA
Organism: Diabrotica virgifera virgifera; assembly: GCF_917563875.1. Taxonomy (NCBI): domain Eukaryota; kingdom Metazoa; phylum Arthropoda; class Insecta; order Coleoptera; family Chrysomelidae; genus Diabrotica; species Diabrotica virgifera. The sequence continues at coordinate 292,836,842 of NC_065443.1, forward strand.
ATAAAAATCATGTTCGGAATCGGTAATTTAGGAAAATTTCAGAATTTTTTTTTTCAGGTAGAAGTCTGTTATTGCATATTTGAATATGGTTATTAATTACAAATAACTTTTCATAATAAAATTTTTTGATATTTTGAAATATAAAGGTAGTTTGCTCTTGAGCGAAATTCATATTTTTTGACATACCTCGTATACTGTTGACAAAATTTGATATCTGATGATTGCATCTTAGGTTTTAGACTATGCAGAGCACTTTATAAAGAATGACATTTTTTCGTAAAATTGATATTAAAAAAGTTTCCCATATGGTTCCAAGTTACTCAGACACCCTGTATATAAGTTCCTAGACACAAAGAGATAGCAGCCATATAATATAGAAACATTTCTTGTACAATTAAATTCAGAAAAAAGAAATAATATTAAAAAAGGATACAGAATTTGTGAAGACCTGGAGGATAAAACATATTAGCCTCCCAGAGAACAATAGACCCAAAACTATATAATACACAAAGAGCAGTTTTTTGGTATTGCATACGAAATTTAAAAAAACAATGATGATGGCAAAGAAAAATGAATTGTTTTTAAATAGTTGTTGAAGACTTTATACTTGTTAGAAACATCATATTATTTCTAAACATCAACAGACTACAGCCACATAATAGTTAAAACAATTTTTAATGTTTATCATAATTAAATTCAGAAATTCGGAAAACTACATTAAGTAAAAGGGATAAAGAATTTGTGAAAATTTGGTAGCAAAATCATTATATTATTAGTCTCTAGAGCAGTGGTGGGCAAACTTTTTTAATGGGAGGCCACAAAGTTAAAGTAATTTTATAGGAGGACCAGAATTATAGAAAAAATGCATTTTGTGTTAAAGTTATATGTATAATATCCATGTCAATGGACCCTCAGCGGGCCGGGTTAAATACTTTCGCGGGCCGGAGTTGGCCCGCGGGCCTTACTTTGCCCATCACTGCTCTAGAGACTACAAAACCATAGCCAGGTAATGTATAAAAGAGTTTTTGATATCACACTGATTTCTGATTGCACAATAGAATTGAGGAAAAGCAGAATAGGAAATATACAAGTCCAATATGGTGGAAGTACTTAAACAATAATTATAATACAATATTTATTCTACATCTTTTGGATTTGGGAGATGTCTTTAAAACCAGTCATTTTTTTCACTTGCTTTTTTATTTTTCACACTAGAGAAACACCAATGACATTTATTGTCATTTAGAATGAAGCATTCACAATAGTGCATCTAACAAATTTTATGACCTCACAAAACAAAAGTAACAATTACTTAAAATGTCATCGAAAAATGAATGTTAAATCAAAAATACATAGTATGGGAACACTAGTAAACCAGAATATCAGAAGATAAATAAGAAAACAGTAAAATTATATCAATTATACAGAGACAAGGAGACTGAACAACCAAAATGATCATGTAAAGCCATTGATGAATCAATACAAAGGCTGTGATAAAGGTTTAAAAAATTAACTGAGGCAGATTTTAAAACAAAATGAGGTTATATTATACATTTTACTATTTGGTTATTAAACTCATAATAATAAAAACATTTCAAGTAACTTAAGAACAAAAATTATTTAGATGTCACTTACTTTTTTAAGTCTTGGGGCACATCCTCAACTTCTTCCTGTATACATTCTTTGGTATCATACATATGATGCAGGCCATAGTTAACTAATTTCAATATTGTTAGACCCACTGTTACAGATCCACAATAAAAATACCAAACAGTCCATGATGGTGGAAAATACTACAAAAGACAATCAGCTACTTAATTGATGGATTCAACTGTCACTTGATAGAAATTCATTTTATCTAACAATAAAACACTGAAAACTTATATTTTCAAAACTACCATAAAATTTATTATAACTTAATCTCACTATAGATGTTTCGCCAAAGTGCTTTTCTCGAGTAATTTATTTTACCATGTCTACATTTTAAAGTCTAACTGAATAGGTTGAGAAGTGGGGAGCTGTTTACCTCAAATTGGTCATTCAGGATGATATCTGTATTTTTTAATTTATTAATTTCCATAAATTCTAATAAAGATAGCTTAAGACCTTTATTTTGAATATGAAGAATTGATTCAAAAATAATGATTATGCTCTAGAACAAGTTTTAAACCTTTTGAGTCATGTACCTATCACAAAATCCTTTTAATTATTTTTGGTACCACATAACTGAAATAATAACTATTTAGATGGGAAATAAGCCACAATTAAATTGAAAAAAATAGAAGATTCGTTCCTTCAAAAATCTTCTAGTTAAAATACAAAGAGGGATATGGTAGGTAAGAAGAGTTTGTTTTTTTTGCTACATGCTAAAATCAGTGTATTTAACTTGAAATAACAGAGAAACTGTTGATTTTAGGTGTATAATGATACTAATAACTTTTGTAGTGCTTGAAAAGACCTTTAAAATGAATAATACTAAATGTCGATTTCATTCAAACTAAGCGAGATATTCTGCAAAAAAGTTGATGACTAATGTATTTTAAGAAGAAATGAGAAGTATATTTCACCCCTCATCCATCAGAATTTAAATACTTACATTGTTTTCCTTCCACAATATTTTTTATTATAGTGTTATTTTTCTATGTTCAAAAAGTTGGACTGGATTAAAATGAATGGTTTTTGAAAAAAAAAGATCAAATTACAGAGCGCATTTTTAAATTTTCTTAAAAATCTTTCTTTTTCTCCATGTAACTCCAAAAAGATAAGAGATACGAAAAAAGATACCACACAAAAATGTAGGGCTTTTTCAGATAAAAATTTCCTTTTTATTTTTCATTACTGTATCTCTTATCATTTTCAAGTTACATGGAGAAAAAGGCTGGTTTTTAAGAAAATTTAAAAATACGCTCTATAATTTGATCTTTTTTTTTAAAACTATTCATTTTAAACCTGTCCAACGTTTTGAACATAGAAATAACACTATAATAAAAGGTATTGTGGAAGGAAAATGATGCATTTACATTTTGGTGGATGGGGGTTAAAATTACTTCTCATTTTTTCTTAAAATACATTAGTTATCAATTTTGTTTGCAGCATATCTCGCTTAGTTTTAATGTAATGGACCTTTAATATAGCTCATTTTAAGGGGCTATCCTAGTGTAAAAGTACGAAATTCATATATTTTTTTTGGGAATTTCTAAAATAAAAAGTACTCTGCCAATTGTTTTGAAAATTTGCATGAGCATTTATTATAAAAAGAAGTACATGTAAAACAATTTTCATAAAAAAATATTGAAAATTAAACGATTTATGCGCCATCTACTGGCACCGTGAAAATAAAAACATGGCCCCACTGCTGCAGTGATTGGGACTAATAGAGATCCTGAAACATAAAATTTCAAAGTGGTTATTGAAATTTAAGTTATTTCCTATACCATCAACTAGGATTTTTGAAAAATATTAAAATTTTGAAAAATGAAGAAGTGTTGAAATTTTTTTTTAATTAGCTAAAATATTTTCAGTTTCAAAAACCGCCAAATTGACATTTTTTATCTGATCAAAAACCCTTAGTTGATGGTATAGAAAATAACTTGTATTTCAATTATAACTTTTAAATTTTATGTTTCAGGGTCTCTATTAGTCCCAATCACTGCAGCAATGGAGCTATGTTTTTATTTTCACTGTGCCATTAGATGGCGCATAAATCGTTTAATTTTTAATATTTTTTTATGAAAATTGTTTTACATGTATTTCTTTTTATAGTAAATGTTCACGCAAATTTTCAAAATAATTGATACAGTACTTTTTATTTTAAAAAGTCCTAAAAAAGTATATGAATTTCTAACTTTTACACTAGGATAGCCCCTTAAAGGTATTTTCAAGCAGTACAAAAGGTATTAGTAGCATTATACACCTAAAATCGACTGTTTCTCTGTTATTTCAAGTTGAATACACCAATTTGAGAATGTACCAAAAAACAAACTATTTTCACCTACCATATCTCTTTTTGTATTATAACTAGAAGATTTATGAAGGCAAGAGTCTCTTAATTCTTTTATAACCTACGAAAAAGTTTCATATAGTTTTTTTAGTTAGATGCATAGTTTTTAAGGTATTCGCAAAAAACCGTTCGAAAAGGTATTATCGATGGCTTAGTGTGAAAACCTCGTATCTCATTAAATTACAATTTTACAGGAGAGGCAAAAAACTGATTTTCTGCATAATATAACCTAAAAACAAAAATTACCATTACATAATAGGGATGTTCACTAATTTTTAAATATAATTAAATTCAATAGATTACAAGGTATATAAAAACGTAACAATCATAAAACTGTTTAAAAATGTATATTTTTTAAGATAAATGAGTTCATAATGTTGATTTTCTTGGAGGCTAGAAAAACGGTACCCTGCAGCGAGGCTACGGTCTGTGACGTCAGCAGTCGTAACGTCTTTGATCGACGACTAGTTTTGTATACTTATTTACTCAGTGTATTTGAATGTGCGCAGTTTTTTACGTATTTAATTATTAAAAATAAAGCCAAATAAGTGGTGTTTTGTTCCTGGGTGTGTAAATACATCAAAAAACAGTTCTGACAAGATTTTTATTACCGTTCCAGCCAATTTAAAACAGAAAAAGAAATGGTTTGTTGCAGCTAGAACTTAAAATAACTAACTTAAAGAACTAGCTTAATAAAATAAACATTATAGAAGTTTTCCAGAGACTTTCGGCCCTTGGTAATAATGTAATTGTTCTTTCTGCATTTACATTTTTCAAAAATACTTATTAGTTTTCTCAGGATTCGAAAAAAATGAATAATTTAAATAGCATTGGACCAACATTTTGCACCTACCCCCTTAAAGAGTAAATGAAAAAGTTTCGGGACCTCAAATTTGTATTCCTTAAACTGGGATATTCCTAAAAACGGGATTCTAATAATACATACAGTAAAAGTAAACCTTGAAATAACTACATGTGGATGTAGGTATGACTTTATATTATTTTAATAAAATAATTAATAATTTAGTGAAAAGATTGGTTGAAATGAAAATGTATAATACCCAAGTTCAAAAATATTTTTTACCTTGGAACAGTTGTCAACTCGAAATACGAAACAACCAAAATAAGATCTAGAGTTGAAAAGGACATAGCAACCTTTAACAACATGCTACATAATATCTCTCCCACTAAAAATGCGGCTGCTAAAATGTTATTATTTCCGGTTTTGTTATATGGCGCAGAGGCCTGGACAATAATGGAAACATTAATGAAAAAGCTAGAGGCATTCGAGATGTGGGTGTACCCACGTATCCTCAAAATATCCTGGGCGACCCACACCAACGTACAGGTATTGCGTCGAATGGGAAAACAAAAAGAAATCTCTTTTACAATTAAGAAACGAAATCTTAAATATTTCGGTCATATCATGAGGCATGATAAATATCGTATACTCCAACTGATAACGCAAGGTAAAATAGAGAGCAAACGTGGATCCGGAAGAAAAGACACTCATGACTTAAAAACTTACGCCAATGATTTGGACAAAAATCGATCGAGTTATTCAGAAACGCCTCAAATGAAATTAAAATTGCCATAATGATAGCCAACGTCCACAACGGACAAGGCACATGAAGAAGAATAAAAATATTTTTAATACACCTAACCAAGGTAAAGTAAAAACCAGCCAATGTATGTATACAATATGCATGCGTACAATGCATGCATACAACTTTCTCTATTTTTTTTTGTGGAGTATTAAGCATTTATTTTTTTAGCTTAAAGAAGACATGGAAAATTATATGGAATATACACTCAGTAAAGCTGTGGTAGATTTATTTTTTTACTAGATGCCAATAAATCATACACCATTGTTACATCTACACTACAGTCGGTAGTTTATACGAATCGGCTTTCTGAAAACCTTCTTCCATTTTATTTGTTTATTTTTGTAAAACCCAAAATATGTCCTTACAAACAGTCTATCCACTTTAAACTAAACAAATTCACTATAAAACTCCACTTTAACCCTGAAAAAACAAGAAGAGAACAAAATAAAATGACCTGAAACGTGAAACAGGTAAACAGTAACACTATGAGAATGGCGCGCGCTTGGGGTATGCAACTAGTGACGTCAGGCCAATAAAGAAGCGTTCTTGAAATTTAAAATAATGCTAGATTTCTAATAAAGATTTTTTATAGAAATGCTTTTTCAATTTTGTTGAAATTTTGGACAATTATTCCTAGGGTGTTTCTTAATCGTTTTACATGTTTGAAATGACTTTTTAATTTTTTGTGAACATCCCTATTTTAATTCGAGCACATTGAGACAAATATCTGATATTGGCCTAGAGCTAAAAGTGTTAAATGTTGCTATTAGATTGGAAATACAAATATTAACTATGAAAAACACGTAAATATCCTTGCAGTATATAGAGCCTTTGCCCAAGTAACTATGATAACCTCGTATATCTTGATATACGTGTTTTTCATCTTAAATGAGGTTGTGTTTATTATTATTTACGAGGTTTTCATTTTTCATAGCTTAATGCACACCTCCAAATACTAGGTTGATACAGTACAAATCTTTTGATTTAAGCTTCATAAAATGTTTCTGTATGCAGGACTACCTTTTACTGTTCACAAAAAACATTTCTCTAAGTCGAATCTCTGAAACAAATACTCCAAATTAAGTACCAAAGTCTTGGTTATAAATATACGTGGTATTCACACTAAATCAAGAGAGCAATTGATATACGTGGTTTCTTTTTTCGGCTGTAGAAAATAGTCTAGTGTATTTGGATTTTTTCTAACAGCTGTAAATCGTGAGAGACAAGGTTTTCAAACTAAAACAACCAAAATGTCATTTTCGAAAAAAAATGAGATACGAGGTTTTCACACTAAGCCATCGTTATGTTTCAATCAAAATGGCTAATTTTCAACCACGAATATCTCAAAAAGTATTGAGTTTTCAAAAAAAACTTATAGAGCAGTTTTTGCTTAGAATTAGGTTCTCTAGCGAATTCCGTGGTAATTTTAACCAAAAAATTGTTTACCCCTAAGGAGGGGTGGGAACCACCCCCAAGATAAAAGCACACATCGGCATAGGGTAGACTTTGAATTAGGAGATAAGTAGAGGCTAGGCCCAAAATTTCATTAAAATCCATGCAGTAGGATAGAATTGGGAGGTAATATCTTATTCTTGCTCCCACTGACTGACGTACAGTGCAGATACACATATAATACATCACTTGGGAAAGGCACTCTGTGGAAACACCCGTAGTGGCATTAACTTATAATAAATTTTGTGAAAGTATTGAACACAAAGTTTTCAGTGCTTTAGTGTTAGACTAATCAGCTGTTGACTGTCGGATTCATTTAATAAATTTCATAGACTGTTTATAGATAAATAAATGAGTTATCAAGTTATGAATCACAAATTAATTAACATGTAGACTTACCACATAGATACAAAAGGGGACACACAAGAGATATAACCAAACATACAAATGAAAAGTGTTACAGAAGACATCCTGGTGTGGGTCATAAAACCATCCACCAGTCAGCGAGGCCCATACTCCTTGTCTAAGAATCTCCAACGTTTGCGATCCCATTTGGGTTTCTTCTATCATTTTAAAATTAATAACTGCGTAATGTTCATTTTTGCTACATTTGCTCTATACCTTACACTAATCTACAATACTTTCTCCAAAATGGATCCATAACAACGATTACTTCCCAGGTTATCACAGTTGGTTGATATGAAGCATACTACCATTATTTATTTAACAATTGTCACTCTTTCTTACTGCAAAATTTAGTAGATAAGAAATTACAACAAATTCACTAGTATTTTTTGGAAACATACACCTTTGACAACTGATATGAATATAGAGGTCGAGAACTATCGATAATGCTCTCGATTTTTCGGATTATCTGCATCATCTATCGATAGTGCCAGTAAATGAAATGAACAAAAATGTTAAATGTATACCTATAATGTGTAAATAAAATATGTAACTCTTGTTTGCAATATTGCAATACTGGTCTTTTAAAACTGTTTATTTGAATGTGTTGTTTTTTCTAGATAAAAACAAGAGCAATATTTGTTCAAGTACAATCAGTAGCGTACTGATAGATCAGCGTGCCCTTGTTGCAGTTGGGATGCGGGCCCCCGCCCTATAAAAACACACATTGTATATTAAAAGCTTTTAATAAATATTAAATATAAATCATCATATATTTATAAAAACTCAAGCTAATTTAAAACAGTAAATTAATATTAATCCTATCGTTTTTCATACTGACATAATTGATCACTTTACTCCAGCCGTTCTTATAAATAATGAAAATCAAAAATTTTCTACATCTAAATCTCCAATCATAATTAAAAACCTTGATATCGAAAAACTAAAACAGCTTTTAAAAAATGAATATTAGAATGCAAATTACATCAACAAAATATATTCTCAAATTGCATATATTTACATTGCCTATGTATTTATAAATAAGTTAAATAATTACATACAAACCTCTAGGCAGATAAAACGCTTAAATAAAAAAATAGCAAAAATAAAACCTTGGATAACTGTGGGGTTTATAACTAATCAAACGACGAGATTTTCTTAAAAAAATTAATAAAGCAACTTTTGCCAACACTTAAATGGATAGGCGCAAATTTGGGCTCCAATGTATTTTAAAGGAATTCATTTTTTTTCGAATCCTGAGAAAACTAATAAGAATTTTTAAAAAAATTAAACGCAGAATGAAAGATTACGTTATTGCCGAGGGCCGAAAGCCCTGAAAACTTCTATAATGTTTATTTTAAAAAGTTACAGAGGTGAAAAAAAAAGAGAAAATTTAGTGTGATTTTTAATTTCAAATATGTCATTCAAAAGAAATTTTTTATTTATTCTAAGGGACTTTCGGTCCTCGGTAATAATATAGTCTTTCATTTTCCGTTTAAATTTTTCAAAAACATTTATTAGTTTTTTCAGGATTCTAAATAAATGGACACCATGTCTGTGGTGATATTTTCCAAATCAAACATTCGCTATCTTTGTCGTACAACGCACTCAGTTGAACAGAATGTGGTGACAAACAAGGTTATACTAAATATTTGACACTGATACGGCTTTAGGAATATTTTGAGTTGTCGTGAAATTAATAAAAAGTTATTTATTGTTTATTATTTATGGAAGATCCCAAGCAGAGAATACACCAGGATATATTCTGTGATCCAAGTATTTTGTTGTCAAAGATGTTCAAAATTTATCTAAGCGTTTCATAGTAACAAATATATTATTAAAAAAATCACTTTTACTCTTTTCTCGATTATTAGTTTTTATTGTATAGTATATAAATTATTGTAACCACTGAATACTTAGTTAGTGAAAGAATTATGATATTAATTAACTTAATTAATAATTTAAGCGGCAATACAAGGGATACAAGTAATAACGGTTATCCAAGAACATTCAAAAGCCATCTCTAAGTTAATGATAACAATGTCATTGTCAACCAATGTTTACGTCTCCATACCAGTGAGAATTTTCTACACGCAATTTGCTGTGTAAAGAAAGAAAAAGTAGGGATATTTCTAAAATATTTGCGCCTTCTGGCGCCTATGCTGTTAATGTTGATTACAAAAACTATAGAAATAAGCTTTTGTTAAAAAAAACAAAACGACTTATATCAAAATAAAATCCATGAAGCTACAAAAAATGTGGAATGCTATAAATAATATCTGTGGTCGGAAGCAAACGTCTAAAACATTGAACATTATATCAATGATCAGAGTAAAGTTTAAATAAATATTGGTATTATAATTATTTTACTATCAAGGTATTCAAATCCAAAGTGGTTACCGTATAACGTCGGGCGTGAGTTTATTGTCTTGGGATTATTTTTATAACAGTCAATTTTCAAATTTTTACAATTTGCTAGTTTACAACTAATCCATGAAACGTGCTGATATAAATATAAGTTTTTGAGTTAGAAGGTATTTACAGGCGGTAATTCTTTACATGTGTTAAAACCACGGCTTCGGTTTTAGCAGGTAGCTAGTAAAACAAGTACAGAACCTTACAAAAGTTTTCAATGTGTCTATTAATAAATTTTGTTTTCAATTTTTTTGACAAATAGGTATTCTTCGTTTTTATTTACATATAAGTACCTACACAAAAATAAAAATTTATTAAGAAGTTACATTTCCTATTGTGTACTTGTGTAGTGTAAAATGTCCTCATCAAATTAGAAAAAAGCCACAGAATAAGGAACAAGTTGTTTCTTATGTTGTTTCCAAGTTGTTTCCTTGTTTCCTATTCTGTGAAAAAGCTAAGAGCGCGTTAGAGCGGGCCCCTGGAGGCCCAGGCCCTGATTCTACGGAACCCGCAGAACCATGCTCAGTACGCCACTGAGTACACTATCGATGATTTTCGATTTTAAAATAGTTCTCTGATTTTCATTCGTGTTCTGTGATAACAATTTCTTGGTCTCTTTTCAAATATACTTGGCAACCAAGAACAAGGCAATATTTTCTTTATATTTAAACAACGGATGAACTCAAAATAACTTGAATTTTAAGAACTACTACAAAAATATAAATTGGTTATATTATATAGCTATTATCCGTAATATCATAACGAAAAATTATAAAAGACTTCATCAAAACGCGGGAAACTATCACAAATTCTTTTGAATAATCTATCTTTCTTTATCTGAGGTAGAATGATATTTCCTTTCCTTTTTCATCAACATAACCATAATTTTTCAAAATGGAAGTGTGTGAATATTAAGAAAGACAAGCATGCATTTGTTTTTAAAAATTAACAATGCTAAATGACACTGCAGTAACATAGCAAAGAAATAATTTTGCAGCAAACGTAAATAGCAGATTGTGTTGTTGAAGTTGAAAAGTCATAAGTATAAACAATAAATTTATTTTTGCGAAATGGCTGAAGATCATGATGCAGATTGTAAGACTGTATTTGTAGAGGACTGGCTATGTAGCAGTAATATTTTAGGTGAAGGGGCTTATGGAGAAGTGAAATTGTTAGAACATAAAAACACCAAAGAGAAAATAGCCTGTAAAATGATTGATCATAATAAATATAAAGACGCTTCAGCAAATATAAATAGAGAAGTTAGTATTCATAAATTATTAGACCATGAGAATATTATTAAATATTATGGTAGACGACAAGAACCAAATAAGGAATATATATTCCTGGAGTTTGCCGCTGGCGGAGAACTGTTCCAGTTGATAGAACCTGATGTAGGTATGCCTGTGGCCAAAGCTCAATTCTACATGAAGCAGCTCTTTTCTGGTGTTGAATACCTACATAGCAAAGGAATAGCACATAGAGATATTAAACCAGAGAACATTTTGATAAGTTCTGAGGGTGTGTTGAAAATTAGTGACTTTGGACTGGCAACTCTATTCAGGTAATAAATTAACATTAAAACTATCTTTAAGTGCCATCTCTGTGATGAAGGCATCATGGCTATTCTGACCTTTGAGGCAGCTGCTCTGAACAATTGCCTTGCGCTGCAACTAAACCATTCTCTTAGGTTCTTCAATCAGAAAATGCGTTTCCTTCCTATGCCTCTCCTACCCTCATATTTTTCCTTGAATTATGAGTCTCAATATGTTGTATCTTTCGCCTCTCATCACATGTCCGAGATATTGCAATTTCTTTTCTTTTATTGTGTTTTCCATTTCCCTCCCTCTGCCTATTCTCCTTAACACTTCTATATTACACTAAATATACACTCTGGGCCAAAATTAACCGGCCACCTTAAAAATGGGTCATTTTTGATGTCTTATATCTTGTAAACCTGTATACCTGTTTAAGGAAAACAAAAATACCTACAATTAAATGTTATTTTGTTGACCGCCTGTAGCCACTATTAGAGCTTTAATTCGACAGTTATCATATTACAGGTTTGCAGTGATAGTATGCCGCGCATAATTAAAGCTCTAATAGTGGCTAAAGGTGGCTCAACAAAATATTTAACATTTAATTGTCGTTATTTTTGTTTTCTTCAAGAGTCAATAAATACGCATTTGTCAATTAATAATGATGATTAGTTTGTGATAAAAACTAGAGAATTAAATGGACAACAAAATAATAGATATACATTGTGTCTGGTACATACAAAAAACCTCTTTAGTATCACCTCATAATTAATTTTTTTATATAAAATCTTATAGTGCATCTAATAATATGGCCAGGGACTGTATATTCTTCAACTTTTTCTATAACTTTGTTGTTTATTATCGTCATCATTTCTTCGGAGTGCATGACTTTTGTTTTGTTTTAAATTCATTTTCAGTCCTATTTTAGAAGATTCTGTGTGTAGTTCTGAAAGCATGGTTTGCAGTTCTTGTAGGTCAGTAGCTATCAGGATTATGTCATCCGCAAATCGTAGATTACTGAGGTAGCGGCCATTGATGTTTATTCCCTTATATTTCCAATTTAGATTTTTAAAAACGTCCTCCAAAACTAAGGTGAACAGTTTGGGTGATAGAGTGTCTCCCTGTTTGACTCCCGTGTTTAATGGTACAGGGTTCGTGTATTCATTTTCATTTAGGTAGTATGTGGCTGTAGCTTGGTTCATAGTTTCTTTTATTAAGTTATATATCTACTGTCTATTCTACAATTTTGCATTGCGTTTATTACGGCCGTGTGTTCTACAGTGTCGAAAGCTTTTTCGCAGTCTACAAATGCTTTAAAAACTGGAAACTTGTATTTGTTACATTTTTCTATTAATATTTTTGTGGTTAACAGGTGATCGGAAGTTGAATAGCCTTTTCTAAAACCTGCCTGTTCATATGGTTGGTATAAGGAATAAGGCTATAACATATTAAAAAAATCACTTAAATCGGACAACAGGTTTAGGAGATATAAGACATCAAAAATGACCCATTTTTAAGGTGGTTGCTTAATTTTGGCCCAGAGTGTATATACACTATATACAGGGTGTAACAAAAATAGAGGTCATAAATTTAATCGCATATTCAGGGACCAAAAATAGTTCGATTTAACCTAACTTACCTTAGTATAAATATGCACATAAAAAAAGTTACAGCCCTTTGAAGTTACAAAATGAAAATCGATTTTTTCAATATATCGAAAATTCCTAGAGATTTTTTATTGAAACTAGACATGTGGTACTTTTATGGCAGAAGCATCTTACAAAAAAATTATAGTAAAATTTTGACACCCCATAAAAATTTTAGGGGGTTTTGTTCCTTTAAACTTTTAAACCCCCCAAACTTTTGTGTACGTTCCAATTAAATTATTATTGAGGTACCATTAGTTAAACACAATGTTTTTAAAACTTTTTTGCATCTTAGTACTTTTTCGAAAAGTCTGTTTTTATTGAGATATTTTGAATATTAGTCAAATCCACCACATATTTTTAAATGGTTAAGTATGATTATGGAGACTTGGTAATCGTATGAAAATTTATTTATAATTTACATTTTTAGGCATATTTTGAACCATATTAAAAAAGAAGCCACATCTTGATAACAGGTGCCTTATCGAAAGAATACTAAGTGACAAAAAAGTTTTAGAAACATTGTGTTTAACTAATGGTACCGCAGTAATAGTTTAATTGGAACGTACACAAACATTTGGGGGTGTAAAGGAACAAAACCCCCATAAAATTTTTATGTAAACATATTAAAAAAGAAGCCGCAACTCGATAAAAACTGCCTTATCGAAAAAATACTAAGAGGCAAAAAAGTTTCAAAATGGTGAGTTTAACTAATGGTACCACAATAATAATTTAATTGGAATGTACACAAAAGTTTGGAGGGTTTAAGGGAACAAAACCCCCGTAAAATTTTTATGGGGTGCACCAATTTCACTATAATTTTTCTTTGTGATGTTCTTGCTATAAGAATTCCACACGTCCATTTTCAGTAAAAAATCTCGAATAGTTTTCGATATATTGAAAAAAATCGATTTTCATTTTATAACTTCAAAGGGCTATAACTTTTTTATGTGCACATTTGTATTGAGGTAAGTTAGATCCAATCGATCTATTTTTGGTCCCAGAATATGTGATTTAATTTATGACCTGTATTTTTGTTACACCCTGTATATTATAAACATAAACTATATTATAAACATATACACTAAAGTGTAAATAACATTTAATTAGCCTTATTCTTACTTTTGCAGTATAATCAGTATTTTTTGTGATTATCGTTCCCAAGTACTATATTTTTTTACTCTCTCAATCTGCTGATCGCCTGTCACCTACCATTAATACACTGCGTGTCATAGAAAACGGGCACCCTAAAAAATGGGACATATTTGATGTCGCGTATCTCCTAAACCTGTTGTCCGATTTAAGTGATTTTTTCAATATGTTATAGCCGTATTCCCTGTCAATATCCCTGTAATAATATTTTTGCTAAACAGGTAAATTTTCATTGTATATCGGGTGTCCGAATCAAATTGTGTTTTTTTCTCAAAGTTCGCAACACCCTGTGGAATATTCTAGCCTTTATAAAATACTGAAATAAAATTCCGACTATAGTCTTAGGTTTTCTGAACATTCTGTTTTTTGATTCATTCTCTTATGTTGAATAATACAAAAGTTATGTACTTTAACAACTAGGCATGCTTTATCAGTACAGGGTGTTTCTAAAGAAGTATGACAAACTTTAAGGGGTAATTCTGCATGAAAACATAATGACCGTTTGCTTTATAAACATTGTCCACAAATGCTTCGTTTCCAACATACAGGATGTTGAAATTTTTCTTACAAACTGATGATTTATTTATTGCCCTAAAACCGGTTGAGATATGCAAATGAAATTTGGTGGGTTTTAAGACGTAGTTATTGAACATTTTTTGACATACAATTAAGAATTTTTTATTCACCATTGGCGTGCATACGAATAATATGATCGTCATATTACCCGTATGCGCTCCAATGGTGAATATAAAATTCTTAGTTGCATGTCAAAAAATGTTCAATAACTACGTTTTAAAACCCACCAAATTTCATTTGCATATCTCAACCGGTTTTAGGGCAATAAATAAATCATCAGTTTGTAAGAAAAAATTTAACATCCCGTATCTCGGAAACGAAGCATTTGCGGATATATGATTATAAAGCAAACTGTCATTATTTTTTAATGCAGAATTACCCCTTAAAGTTTGTCGAACTTATTTAGTCCCTAAAACCCCTTAGACTTATAACACCCTGTACTGATGAAGAACATGGCTAGTTGTTAAAGTACATAACTTTTGTATTATCCAACATAAGCGAATAAATCAAAAAGCAGAATGTTAAGAAAACATGAGGCTATAGTTGGGTTTTAATTTTAGTATTTTATAAATTCTAGAATATTCCACAGGGTGTTGCGAACTTTGAGAAAAAAACACAGTTTGATTCGGACACCCGATATACAATGAAAATTTACCTGTTTAGGAAAAATATTATTACAGGAATATTGAGAAAGAATAAGGCTATAACATATTCAAAAAATCACTTAAATCGGACAACAGGTTTAGGAGATACACGACATCAAAAATGACCCATTTTTTAGGGTGCCCGTTTTCTATGACGCGCAGTTTATTTTGCTTGTATTGTTGTTCTTGTTCTCTGTTTTGTGCTACTAGTTTCTCCTCACTTATGTATTCACCTTGTCTAGCCATCACTTTTGTGGTCTTCCTCTACTATTCTTTTTCTCATGATCATCTTTCAGTGCGTCACAGTTTTTCAACTTCTTTCTAACACATTAAATTGTATGTGACAGAAAAAAGGCACGTCGGTGATTACATTTCGTCGGTGACATTTATAACATTTATTCTAGTTATTCTAGTTGTCGATAGATGGCGCCATAATAAAATAAATAATTTTTTTTTAATTAGATAATAATATTACAAATATAATCTGTATAATTTATAAGACTATACAAATCAAAGAAAATACCATTTTACAGGGTTGTTTTGTTTTAAACATTTTGTTTTAAACAACTGTTTTAAACATGTTTAAAACACTTAAATTAAACAAGTGTTTTTTTTTTCATTTTTTTTGTGAATAATACATAAATATGAAAAAAATCTTATACATATTATTACACAGACTTTGTAACAAATATATTTTTATTTATTAATAATGGGAACACAACAAAAATTGGAAAACTCAAAACATTTTGCATACAAGAGTTAATCATTTTCTCGAATTGTTTTAGTCTCATAGTAATCTTGTAATCTAAGTCATCAATTTTATCAGCTCTTTAAAAATTGAAACCAACTTAGCAGCTTTGACATTGCCTAGCCGGTTACATAGTTTGGAATTGACTAAAGCGTATGATAAGAAGAGTTTTTTTATGTTGTACAGTAATCCCTCATTATCCGCGGACTCATCAACCGCGGTTTCACTTAACCGCGGTTACGATATCTGTTGAATCTTTAATGAGAATATTTTATTATTTTTAGTTTTTTATAATTTGACCAGTCGCGTTAAATTACTCATGATACGCCACTGGCGCTTGTTCTTAGTAGTAAGACTACGGCAATTAGTTTATAGTTCGGAAGGTTTAAAATACCAGACGCTGATCTCAGTGTCTTTATTTTTGTTGATATGATAATACTATTTCACAGATATGCAATTTCATCATATTTCTTTCCATGTACATTTTAATATACGTATCCAAATTTTGATTATATGTCATATTCTTCTTTGGATCGTGGATCCCTCGCCAACCACGGTTTCACCAACCACACCTTTCTCTTCGGAACGTAACCCCCGCGGTTGAAGAGGGATTACTGTATGACCATAGAACGCCACCATGCCAATGGTTGTACATTAGATGTTTAGAAAATATATATGGATTAAAGGGTACACACTTTGCCTGGTAATTAATGATAATTGGCAATGCTTCTGGATGTGAAGTGAAGTTTCTACATATTCGGTACCAGTTTTTATTTGCTCTTGACTAAATTTACTTCCACTAAAGCGATGAGTAAGCAAACTTGTCAAGAAATGAGCCAGGATCAAAGCCATTTTCATAAGCTCCTTGACTTTATTCGTATCATTTACCAAAAATTCGCCATTTGCGTGTTCAGTCTCGAATGCTTCCAGAAGTTCTAGCCATATCTCTGTAGCCTCTCCTTTAGTGCAAGTATTTGTTTGGACTTTGTCCCTGCACTGCAATATACTTTAATTTTTATAAATACCTAGTCTTTGGCATTTGCCTTTAACTTTGTATCATTTACAAGCTTTGTTATATCTTTATCAATACTTATTCTAAAAAATCCACAAGGAAAAAAAAATGTTTTTCCTGTAGTTGGCTGTATACCATCAATCACAAAATTGGAAAAAAATCCTTTGTAAAAGGTATAAATTTTTTTTTATTAAAATCCCTTAAAAGGGCTATATTACAACAAAACGTTTTCGATTTTTATAAAAAATCATCATCAGTGTTAGATAAACTGGATGCTAGCTGACCCACAAAAGAAAAAGAAAAATATCCGGGTAAAAACCCTTTACATGTAATATAGTTGCCTTAAAAGTGTATACTTCAATAAAAAGCCCTGTGATGGTCACATGGCAACCAGGATAATGCCCTGAGGTAATGTATTGAAAAAAACCCCTTTTTTTCTGAAACATCACTCATTTCGCATTCAGTTGCCATTAAGTCATTGAAATGTAAACAACTCAATTTGGATCCCACATGTTGGGAAATTTCAATACATTACCTCAGGGCGTTATCCTGGTTGCCATGTGATGTAGCCCTTTTAATGGATTTTAATAAAAAAAATAAAATTTATACCTTTTACAAAGGATTTTTTTCCAATTTTTTTAATACTTATTCTATTGTTTAGAGCAAATGTGAAATAATATTGGCCAGTTTTTCAACTAACTTTCTAAGCATTCCGATAAAGTATTCCAACGAACATCCTAATGCAATACAAGAGCAGAATCACCAGCTTCTCGGAATTTTGCGCTAGCAAAATGTACATTTCTGAAATATTTGCAATTTTTTGACACTGTTCTTTATTCCTGGCAATTCTATATCGTGGGCAAGTAACTTCATAATATGGGCTGAACATCCATAAGTTATTATATGTATCTGTGCTGCCTAATTCCTCAAACACATCCTTCTCATTGTAAGAAATATGATTTAAACAATGTTTTTTTCTATGTTTTATTTGTTTAAAACACGTATTTTAAAAACGAAAAATAAAACATGTTTAAAACAAAAAAAAACCGCTTAAAACAAAAAAAACGTTTGTTTTGTATAAAATAAAAAAACATGTTTTTTTTTCAACCCTGCCATTTTATAAATTCAAGAAACACATTTGATTTGTTTTTATTCCAAATTGAAAATAAAATGTGACAACTGTCAGATTTAACTAAAATGTCATGTTAGAATAAATGTCATAAATGTGTATTACCACAGACTTACCCTTTTTCCTATCATTTGTTACGCACTGAAAAATGCTCATGAAAAGGACAATACGACTGTGCTTACATAGTCTCCAATGTACAATGTTTCTCGTCTAGCTTTTGTTATTTTGTCATGCCACGTGTCCTACCTAGTTTCATTTCATTTGAGCAATTTTTCCAATTACATCTTCCACCTTCTTCTTGCTTCGCACATCCTCATTTTGTATACTCAGAAAAACTCAAAATATAGCTCATTCGATGTGCTATAGCTCTGTGTTGCTCTTAATCTATTGGCTGATAACTCTTTAAGTATCATGGTCTCCACTCCATAGGTCATAACTGGTAGGGGGCCGTTCAAATATTACGTAACATAGGTTGGGGGGAGGGGGGTCAAAAATCTTCAAAAATTGCGTTACACAATAGTTAAACGCCCATTAGAGTGCATTACGTAGGGGGGAGGGGTCAAAAATCGCGTTACGTAATACTTGAACACTCCCTAGAATATGACTGTTGAATATCCTTTTCTTTAGATTTATTGGTATCTTTTTGTTTCTCAACACAACACTGTGTGTGGTCTTACTGCTGCCCAAGTCATTCAGATTCTTCTTTTCTGCCAATCATTAATAAAGTCATTAGTCAAGTTAAACAGTGTTTTTTGATCTCTGCTCGAATTATTGGATTTAAAGTGGTTTAAACTTATCCAAAATTTTCGTTCTTTTTGTGTATTGTTCTTCAAATGTATCTACGTTCATTGAAGAGATTAATTTTCTTGTTTTTGTTTGCAAGTCCAATCAATATTTGATAATATTATTTCATCTATTGTGTATACTCCTTATAAAAAGCTACTAATTAAGCCAAAAAAAGTGCCAACTGATAAGAACTTAATTGAGGTGATAGGTTTATTAGTCCAGGAATATTAGAACTGATATACTCACATTATATTAGCCCAGTGAAATTGGCATTATGGCTGCAAATAAGTGTTCAAAGTGCAATGAAGATATCAGTGATAAATCAGTGGCTTGTGACAGCTGTCATATTATTCTTCATCCGACCGAAGGATGTACTGGCTTAAGTGCTTCTGAACTTCGAGCTGTTGTAATCCAGAAGAGAACGTTGTTCTACTTTTGTTCTGATTGCCGACTGTCATTCAAAAGTGTGCCCAAAATTCTAAGAGAAGTTGAAAACCTGAAGTGCGAAGTCACCTTACTCAAAGCTGAAATCCAGATGCTAAAAGATAACAAGAGTAACTTTCCAATAACCGATGACATCATAAATGAGCTACACGAACGCCAAAAAAGGTCAAATAATTTACTTATCTTCAATCTCCCAGAACCATCAACTTCAACTGAGGATATTAATCAAATAAAAACACTTTTATCTGGAGCGAGTGAAGGTGCGATAAGTGTCAACAGTAAACATATCTTTCGTTTTGGGAAGAAGAATAAAAACGGTCATAGACCAATTAAAGTCGTTCTTTCCTCGGCTCGCGAAGTGCATCAAATCTTAAGAAACAAAGTTAAATTAGGCCAGGCAAATAAAATATTTTTCCTATCTGATCAAACTCCCTGTCAGAAAAAGCAACTCGATTCAGTGAAAAACGAACTTAGAGTGCATCAACAGGCTGGTGAGCAAAATTTAACTATTAAATACTTCAACAATACACCGAAAATCTGTAAAAAAAACTAAAACCGGGCAGCCCTATACTTTATTACCAAAATGTTAGAGGACTAAGAACTAAACCGTCTGACCTCAGCTTGAATGTCAGCAACTGTTCCTATGATATCATTATCTTAACTGAAACCTGGCTCACACCTGAAATTACGGATGCTGAACTTGGACTTCTCAACTACAACATCTACAGAACTGACCGCTCTAAGGACTCCAGTGTCTTCAGTAGAGGTGGGGGAGTGTTGATTGCCATTAAGAACTCAATTCCTTCTTATCAAATTCAGTCTGATCCTTCGATTGAACAGTTGTTTGTTCTCTTTAATAACAAATCTATAATCGGTACAGTATATTTTCCACCTAAATCTATAGCTACTTTATACCAATCGTACTTTGAACAGCTTATCACTATAAGCGAGCAATATGATAGAGCAAACCTTTTTCTATTGGGTGATTTTAATCTTCCATCTACAGTTTGGGATGTCGATGATTATTGTTCCGTTGCTTCTCCTCAGCCTACAGCTACACAATCTGAAGCTGATTCTATTGAAACTATATCCAATATCTGTGCTTTTTTCAATCTCTTCCAGACCAACGAAATAACCAACGATAGAGGAGTTACGCTTGATCTCATTTTATCTCCATTGGGTATTGATGTATTGAAGGCTATCGACACTTTAATTCCAGTGGACACACATCATCCTCCGCTTGAATGCAGTTTGCCACTCAAAATCACAAATGATCATTTATCTGGTGAAGAGTATTATTATGACTTTGTTCATGCTGACTATGCAGCAATTCGTTCATCCCTTCAAGCAATTAATTGGGATGGTGCACTTCAAGGAAAAGTACTCTCTGACATGGTTTCTGTATTTTACGACATTTTTTATTCCATCATTGATTGTTTTGTTCCGCTAAAAAAAATCTGTGATAAGAAATATCCATGCTGGTACTCCTCTGAGCTGAAGAAGTTGCTTCACGAGAAGAAATCAGTGCACAAGATATATAAGAGCACAAGGTGTCCAGAAAGTTATGCAGCATTTAGTAACTTAAGAACTAGATGTAAATTTTTATCAAGACAGTGTTATGCTGATTACATTCAACGTACCGAACATTCTATTGTTAATAACGTTAAATCCTTTTGGAAATTTGTAAGTAGTAAAAGGGAAAATAACGCTATACCTAATACAATGACTCTTGGAGATCGTACTGCCTTCAATGGAACTGATATTGCTAATCTTTTTGCTAACCAATTCTCTTCCGTCTATACTAACCAATCCTTACATCCGCATGTAACCCAGATTTCACCTTTGGTTAATGTGTCTAATTATCACATTGAAATTTCAAAAATCTACGAAAAACTGTCTGAACTCAATACCAACAAAGGTCCTGGTCCTGATGGAATTCCCCCCACTTTCCTTAAAACATTCAGCTTCATTCTATCGCGCCCACTTTTTTATATATTTAATAAGTCTTTATCAACAGGGGAATTTCCAGACTACTGGAAAAACTCTTATGTCACTCCAATATATAAATCAGGTCGAAAATCGGATATAGGTAACTATCGTCCCATTTGTATTTTTAGTGCTATTCCTAAAGTTTTTGAGAGCATTATTTCCGATTATTTAAGTTATGACTTCTCGCCAATTATAGGGGCCCAACAATTTGGATTTACATCCAAAAAATCAGCAGAATTGGGTCTCATAACATATGTTGATTTTTTGACAGATGCTCTTGAGAGGGGTTTACAAGTTGACTCTGTGTATACTGACTTTTCCAAAGCTTTCGACAAAGTTAATCATGAGCTCTTGATTCATAAACTTTATTTATACGGAGTTGATGGCCTTATATTGAAGTGGCTCAAGAGCTATCTTACGCAAAGATCGCAAATTGTCAGGGTTAATCATCACTATTCTCATACCATCTCTGTTAACTCAGGTGTACCACAGGGATCACACTTGGGACCTCTGTTGTTTAATATATTTATCAATGATCTAATACCCTGTTTCCAAGTAAGTGAAACTTTGTTATTCGCTGATGATTTAAAATGTTTTAAAATAATCACATCTGAGGCTGATTCACTTAGTCTACAAGGTGATATTGATCGCCTATCTAACTGGTGTATGCAAAATGGTATGTGTTTGAATGCATCCAAATGCCATATTCTTCGTTACCACCGAACTCATCATCCAATCATCTTCGAATATAGTATAAATAATCTGACCTTACATTCTGCCTCTGAAACTAGGGATCTAGGTGTGATCCTTGACTCCGCCCTTAGCTATAAATCACACATTTACAGTACAATACAGAAGTCTATGAAGATGCTTGGCTTTATAAAAAGAACCACTAGAGACTTTACAAACATCTCAGCTATTAAATCTCTTTATTTCTCCCTGGTTAGATCTCATTTCGATTACTGTTCCACAATTTGGTCCCCCTATTACTTTACTCATAAACTGAAGATTGAGGCTGTCCAACACAATTTTCTGAGATATACTGCCAGTAAGTTGCATGTATACTATGACTATTCTGTATTAGAGCGCATACTGAACTTACCTCCTCTTGAGGTACGCAGAAAACAAAGAGACTTAATTATTTTATTTAAAATTATCAACGGGCTGTGTAACTGCCCCGAACTTCTCTCCAAAATATCTCTATTTGTCCCCAGTCGTTCGACTAGGCAGGTGCAAACCTTTTATGTCTCTTTTCATAGATTCAATTGGACGGCGTTATGCAGAAAGCTACCAACCCTCAATATATCAGATATTGGGTTGGATGCATATTTGGACAACAAAATACGAGTTCTGCATTCTGTAAAAACCTACCACCTCTAGATTAATATATAACCTATAAAACTATAAAAATCTACCAAACCACTTGGTAGTATACTTTTAATTTACAGAAACCTTCCAACCCACTTGGTAGAATTTTAACAAAGCGCCACTTGCATTCAAGTGGGTTGGTAGCTTTCTGCAAATATTGGGGATTTCCATTGTAACTGTACATCTAAATGTGCAGAAAATGTTTCTGTTGAAAGTCAAAAATATTAATTTGAGAGGTTTTGGTCGCTAAATTCATATGATGCTCAAACTAATTTTATTGCTGCTAGTGTATAGGAGATTGAAAAAATGGTCTTATGGTAGAAATATTGAAAAAAGGAAATTATCTCGAATTTATAAAATAAAGGAAACAAAAGTGTGTAGAGAAATGTTTATAAATACTCTAAAAGTAACTACATTTCGAGTAAACACTACTTTAAAGAACTTTCATGGTCGGGCTCCTATTAGTGATCAAAGAGGTTTAAAGCAGGGAGGCAAAAACAAATTAGCAGATGAACGAATTCAAGCAGTTGTTAGTCATATTAATAAAATACTTAAATACATTTCACACTACCGTCGGGAACAAACAAAGGCGAAATATTTACCACCTGGTATCACTTTACAACAAATGTATGACATGTACAAGCAGGAAGAAACCAATCCCGTAAGCTTAATGTCATACAAGAACATATTCTACACGAAATTTAATTTGAAAATAAAGCCATTAAAAAAAGACATCTGCAATGTTTGCGATACTTTTAAAATGAAAATAGATAATGAAAAGGATGAAGAAAAAAAAGAGCTCAAGCAGCCACATACGAAGCATTTGCAAGTGGCAGAGGAGGCACAGAAAATGAGAAGAGATGATTTCAAGATAGCGACTGAACAAACAGATCAAGAGTGTTTAAGTATTGACTTGGAAAAAACCCTACCGCTTCCCAGAATACCTACAGGCATCGTATTTTATAAGCGTCAGTTGTGGGTGTATAATGCAGGAATACACAGTGCTAAAGAAAATAGAGGATACTGCTACGTTTGGGTTGAAGGTTCAGCTGGAAGGGGCGCCCAAGAAATAGGCTCTTGCCTTATAAAACATGTTACAACTAAATTAACTCTAGCAGTCAAACATCTTAAGCTTTGGTGTGATTCTTGCGGTGGGCAAAATCGAAATAATAAGTTAATACTTATGCTTAAATTAATTTTGCATTTGACACGCACAAACCTAGAAAGGATTACCGTAAAATATCTCTGTTCTGGTCATAGTTTTTTGCCCAACGACACTGATTTCAGTGATATTGAGTCGGCTCTTAAACGACAGCAAAGATTATATACCCCAAATGACTATATCGAGGTAATGCGTTCTTGTAGAAAGCAGAGACCATTCGTAGTAACCCAAATGCACGTCGAAGATTTTTTAGGAGTAATAAACATTGAGAAAAAAATTGCTAATCGCAAAGTGACCGAAGATAAAGAAAAAATTAATTGGTTGAAGATTAGGTCAATCAAAATAGAAAAGTCTGGCCCATTTCGGCTAATGATACAACAACACGATTTTTCACAACCGTATCAAAAAATTTCGCTGAGGCGAAATTACATTTATAGGAAATGATGCACTTTATTCCTGCTGATGCATTGACTTTTTATCAAAATTTGCAGGGTGTCAATGTAACTGAAGATGTTGAGGGTTACAATGTCAATGTTGAAGATCTAGATTCTGAAGTGGATGAAGTAGATTAATATTAAAATTTATTAAATTAATACGTTAAATATTCATATCCTTAACTTCCTGTAAATAAAAATAATTTTTCTAACTCTACTGTTGTCTTTATTTAATATTGTTGGTATTAATTTCCCACTTTGCAAAATGCAGAAACCTACCAATCCACAAAAATTTACCATTTCTCTTTTTAATTTACAATTAAAATATTTAAACATGTAGAAAATACCAGAATATTTATCCACAGTCAAAAAAAAGTTACAAAGTAGTTGCAACATATCCTACAGATTTTTTAAATCAATAAAAACTTTAAACTTGATTATCTCAGTTTGTCACTATTGAGGGTTGGTAGCTTTCTGCATAACTCCGTCCAATTATTCCTACAACACATTTATTCCTAGAACTCTTCGATTAGCTAACTCATTAAATAACCTCGAAATTTTTAATATATCAGTTTCCCGCTTTAAAAACCTAATTTCTTCCCTAACTTTTTAACTTTTTAATATTTTCGGCCAGAGCTTTTGTATTGTGATTAGTGTTACATGACCTGTATGTATTAGATAACTTAAAACCGTTATACCTTACAACATTTCCGAATTGATTTAGGTGATATCTTTTGTTTGTAATTGTACTGACCTAATGTTATCTTATTCTTTTTTTTTTCTTTTTTGTAACTGTATTACTCATACGAGTTATTTTTTCTCAAACCACTTGGTTATATGTTATATTACGATAGTTTATGTTATATAATTGGTTAACATTAATGTTATATAATTGTATAATTATGTTATATAATTTAGAACACTGTAAAATTTATATCGGAATAGGGCTTGCCCGTGAATAAATAAATAAATAAATTTATTCTGTTTGCCTAGTTTGATTGTATGACCTAGGTATATAATATTCTTCAACATTTTCGGTCTCACTACCATTTGTTTTATTTGAATTCATTTTTAAACCGATTTTCACAGATTTTTGTTTAAGCTCTGTTAGCATGTAGATTAGTTTCTCTGTATTGTTACTTATGATTGAAGGGTTTGACACAATAACCGGTCAAAGACCACTTTTGTCAAAATACTTTGGAGTATTTCGACCCCCATATAGTTTGAAGCAAAAACGGTACACGTAGTGTGTAAAAAATTTAATGTAGAACAACATGGACTGTTATTGCACCAAAAATGTTAATAGTATAGTCCTTAGGATCGATACATGCACATTATTGCACATGTTCCTCAAAACTATGCAATGTGCATGTGGACAGTTATTGCACCAAGCCCTTCAATTACCATGTCATAAATAATTAAAAAATCTGCCTTGATTTTAATTTCGTGTTATTTCCAATTTAACTTTGTGAACACACCTTCTACTGCAAGAGTAAATAGTTTAGATGATATGCGAATCTCCCTGTCTAACTCGGCTGTCCCAAGTAGAAACACTGTAAGCGCCAATTCGAAAAATGTTCACCAGAGTAGAAAACGTAAAGGACTCAACTTTTCAAATTTCTATTTTATTTGAAATAAAAGTGAACACACATTAATTGAGTAAAAAATACTCTTGTTTTTCAGTAAATATTTTTATGTCTGAATTTTATTTCCGGACTAGGTTTTGAACACATACAGTGTTGTTATTTGGAAAACCTGAAAATATAGTATAGAACAGCGGTTCTCAATCTGTGGTACATGTACCACTTGTGGTACATATCATTATTTGAGGTGGTACACAAAACGCAAAAACAGTCAAAATCAGCACCACTATTAGGTATAGTTATTAGATTACCTAGCTAGATAGGTATTTCAGTTATGTGGTACCAAAAATAATAAATAAAAAGTATTTGGTGGTACATGACTCAAAAAGATTGAGAACCTGTGGTATAGAATATAGAATATACCACTTTTTCAAGACATTAAGTACTACAAATGATACTTTATTCAAGTTCCTTTAACAAATATATAACAAATTGCAACAATTTAATGGTCATTGTCTGGGTCATGTAATTGTTGTCATCCAGGGTTATGGAAAAGCTTGTCCACTAGTGTCTCTGAGACTGACCAAGTACGCCAAAATGATCATCCGTTTTCAGGCATCAAAGAAATAAGTTTCTCTATTATTTCTGTATACATATTTATACAAATTATATTAAATTCTCTATATAAACAAATTATATTATGCAGTTTGTAATAAAAAATTTTCGTTTATTGTTATAACTTTGTATATATAATATTTATATTAAGGTTTAGTTTTACGGCTTGTAGTTTTTTATTAATTTGGGCTATTATAAAGTTATCTTACTCAAAATTCAGCCGACTTACAAGTGAAAAATCGACTAAATTCTGTAATTTTGCAATGTTTTTGCACTAATTTTGCAGCATCTGTGTTTCTAATTATTGGTCAAGGTTTACCAAACATTATTTTGTAGATTTTCTTAAGAACAAAATGCATTTTGTAAAGACTATTTATATTTGTTAGTTTACGAATTATAATAACTTAAACAATTAAATTGTTTATGATAAATTCTCGTCACTTCCGATGCAAAAGAAAGTTACAAATTCGAATTCAGCAGGCCAAAATATTATTCGATTTTTATTCATATTTGATAATTAATAGGTAACACCCAGTTTAATTTTAAAAATATATTTTAAATAATTAATACAATAAATTTAAATATTTTATACACAACAAATTTCTACTGCACTTATCACAATAACCATCAATAACTAACAAACAACTAAAAATTGCCTTGGGGATATCAATGGTCTTGGTGAATGTAAAATGTAAATCATGCGATTCCCACGGTAAATAACTGTAAATCCCAAAAACCAAATAAAAATACTGTACATATATCCCTTATTTACAGTGTTTATACTTGGGGATATGGATATAATGTGTTTTAAATTGGTCAAGTGAAGATGGAATGTGATATAATGTGTTTCATAGCAATGCTAAATTGTGGTTCTACTAATTTTTTATTTTTTTCTTCATTGGTAAATGGTAGATAACAACACCCTAAAACCAAAATGCAATAAAAGCGATTTTGAAAAAAATGGATATACAGTGTTTCTACTTGGGGCAGCCGAACTCCTCTCTCCATCATTCTTATCTTGTTTGTTGTTAGATCTTCTGATAAATGTGTTTTAGGAGTACCTATACTACACTTGAGTCCAGGGTTCTTTACCCGTGCGTCATTAATACCTTAATTAAAACACATACTTTTTATCTAGCATCATTCTCTTCCACACATGAAACTAAAGATAAACCAGCTACTTCCAGGCCTAAGAAATTTTACAGAATCAACGGTGCTCAGTTGACTGTTATTAAGAGATAGGGGTTGATGAACTCCTTTATAGGATAGTGCTACTGTTCTATCTACATTAACAGAGAGTAGATTATAATCGTCAAAACGGCAACAGGTGTATGTTTTCAAAAACTGATAGTGCGTAAAGTATTTATTAAAATCAGCTAAGTACTTTCGGCATAGCAAAATGAGAGTTTCGGCATAGCCATCATCAGAGTTTCGTCTTATAGGTATAAAAACCTCATAGAAGAGCAATTGTTGACAAACAACATATTAAATTTAAAATTGATGCAGGGCTAGGCCTCTGATCTTCGGTAAACACCCTTAAAATTATTAAATATCACATCGATGTGCTACTAGACAATATGGCTACCACAATTAGAGGTACCACTATACCAAGATCAGAGGCTTAGCCCTGCGTAAGTTTTAAATTTAATATATTGTTTGTCAATGAGGTCTTTATACCTATAAGACGAAGCTCTGATGATGGCATTTTGCTTGCCGAAAGTAATAACACATGTTATTTTTATGAACGCTCTAGTCTCAGTATATTGAAAAGAGATACCGTAAAGTGAGGCTACTTTGTGACACATTTGGTTACTTTGTGACAGTGGCCTCTAAAGTTAAACTTATTAACTTGGATAAGCCATTAGAAATGCTGGAATAATTAAAATGTTTTATTTAAATAGTAGACTATGTGCACTATCTAGGGAACAATAACCAAAGTTCCTAGTGCAACTTGGCTCGTCATGCCACAGCTGATTTGATCATCGTCAAAACAGGTGATTTTAGGTTGGCGTGAAAACTTTGACTTTTGAAGAAGAATTTTTAGAAGATATTTCCACCAAAGTAAATTTATATTTTAACACAATATGTTACCTCTATTTAACATTAAAATGTTCTCTGTAAAAAATGTACGGGTGTTTATTTGTGCCACAGTTAGAATTCCATATAAATATCGCAGAAAAACTTCGTGTCACAAAGAAACCCCCACCCATGGGGCGACTTACACATACAATACACATACATATTACAACATATAGCGCATTCTAGTTTTCACTGAACATGGAGGAAATATTGAGCTTTCAGGTGATATTTTTAAAATTATTATAAACTGAAAGTGTATGTACCGGGTGTCCCAATAAGAATGGCTCTCGGCCATATCTCAGGAACCGTTTATAGTAGAGCTTTGAAATAAAAAATTTTATAACAAAAGTCGCCTCAGGAAAAGCCTGGAAATTATTTTCATAATTGTGGGACCACCGCTAGAGGGCGTAATTGAATATCAAAAATTAAAAAATCTAAATTTTACAAAATTTTCCTAATAAAGGGGCACTGGAAATCCGATCGTCGTATTCTTCATAAAATTCTACGCATACTTGATTTGACAAGTTTAGGTCTACCTTTGGAAATAAGAGGTGGGGGTGAGTGGGAACCTTGTTATGAAAAACTGGCTGTGAGTCCGGTTCTGCTTAATCAAATTTTGCAAACTTGGTCTTGTTGAAGACAGATCTTTTTCGTCAATGTAAAAGTTATGATTTCGAACCAACTTACTGAGTAATATGCCAGCTAGAAGGCGTTATTTAATTTTTTTCAGAAATCTAGTGTTCCTTGGAAAATATTAAATACAAACATGCATTTTTAATACCATATTACAAAATTAGACAAAATTAGCAACAGAATAGCGAAAACCGCATGTTAATACCTTTTTTCTATCTCGAGATATCTTACAAAACGTGTAAATTTAAAAACATAACTGTTACTGTCACCGGTAAACGAAATTCATTAAAAGTAGTGTGCCATGGAAACAACAAAGAAACATTTTCCAGCTGTCAACGTATATTAGATCTTTTCAACACTTCTCATTTGTTTCGAGCCTCGTTCATATCTCGTATATTAATATTATACACGGATTATACGGCATATGACAGAGGCTCGAAACAAATGAGAAGCGTTGAAAAGCCCTATTACAAAGAAATAAAAACAACTATTTAGTGATGACATAAACGTTCAAATTTTTGCCCATCATTTTCGTTGCAAACATTTACTCTTTCAAGAGTAGATTGAACAGCAGTCTCAATTTCTGCTCTCGATATGCTTTGAATGGCGTTTAGTATTCTCTGGATAATGTATTCTAGAGTAGTGTATGATGAGCAACAATTTGAATATTTAGGTCGTCACTAAGTAGTTCTTTTGTTCTGTGTTATATTTAATTTTAATAGTATTGTTTCTCTTTATATTGTTGTTTTAATTAATTATATTTTTATACGTTGACATCTGGAAAATGTTATTTTGTTTTTTTCCACAGCACACTACTTTTCATTAACTTAGTTTACCGGTGATAGTAACAGTTATGTATAAAATTTACACGTTTCTCGAGATATCTTGAGATAGAAAAAAGGTATCGACATGCGGTTTTCGCTATTCTATTGCTAATTTAATATAATTTTATAAAGTATGATTTAAAATGCATACTTGTATTTAATATTTTCCAAAGAAAACTAGATTTCTGAAAAAAATTAAATAACGCCTCCCAGCTGGCTTATTACTTATTAGGATGATTCAAAATGATCACGCTTACATTGAAGAAAAAGATCTGTCTTCAACAAGACCCAGTTTTCAAAATTTGATTTAGCAGAACCGGACTTAAGCCATTTTTTCATAACAAGGTTCCCACTCACCCCCACCTCTTATTTGCAAAGGTAGAGTTAAACTTGTTAAATCAAATATGCGCAGAATTTGATGAAGAATACAATAATCGGATTTCCAGTGCCCCTTCATTAGGAAAATTTTGTAAAATTTAGATTTTTTTTATTTTTGATATTCAATTACGCCCTCTAGCGTGGACCCACAATTATGAAAATAATTTCCAGGCTTTTCCTGAGGCAACTTTTGTTATAAAATTTTTTATTTCAAAGCTCTACTATAAACGGTTCCTGAGATATGGCCGAGAGCCATTCTTATTGGGACACCCGGTACTATATCATCACAAAACCTAAAAAAGTGTCACAAAGTAGCCTCACTTTACGGTAGGTACAAAAAAGACGCTTAGGAATGTTTTCAGATTTTAAGTATGTTGTGACGTTTCTGGTTTGTTTACTTTTGGGGCTGTCAACCTGTTGAATTTTTTGCTGTTTTTTTGTCAAATTTTTGTATTTTGAAGTTTTTTATATTACAAAAAGTTTTTTTCACAACTAATTTTATGATTAATTATTTATGTGGGAAATAAGCCACAATTAAAATGAAATAATAATTTTATTAACGTTTCGACGCCCAAATCGGGTGCCGTTAAAAGTAATAAAACTAATTTTATGTATATTGGAGTTTGAAATTTTATGTTAAGTGTATTTTATTTTGTTAAGGAAGTTTTGTTAAGTGACAGTTAAGGAATAAGAATATAAGGTTGTGTTAAGTTTCCGCCAATGTGAATGAAATGACAAAAAGAAAATATATTATTGAATTTTTTTAAAAATTGTTTATTTATTTATTAAGAACTAATGATATTAAAAGAATTTATGAAGCTACTTCAAATGTAGCTGTAATTCTGCAACAAAATTTTGTAGCAAAACTTACATTTGACATTTTATTTATTTGATAACGTCAAATTTTAACTCTTGATCGGAGCAGTAGTTACTTACTGTCACTTGCTGTTGCGTTCAGTCAATTTCTGACTTATTTCGTATGCTTTAAATGATGACGCACTGGTAAAGAACCCTGGACTCAAGTGTATATTTGGAATCAATCCTTGCATTTTTCATTCTTTTTAATAATGCCTTATTATAATCCACAAATGCCAAATGAAGAGGTTCATTGTAATGGTTATACTTTTCAAAAAGTGTCTGTATTGTCTCTAAGTGTTCTATGGTACTACAACCTTTGCGAAATCCTGCTTGTTCAACAAGCAGGACAATCCAGGATAGTTCTTAATATTTTGGGATTTTGGGAAAAATGTTTCATTTTCGTTTTCACAGGCTCTACTCGCGTGTTCATGTAATTTTAATTCGTCTGTATGTTGGAAGGTTAAAATATAGTTGCTAAATGTTAAATAAAGTAAAAGTTTTGAATTGTTAAGAGGATGGGTACGTATTTTCGGCTGCGATGCTATTCATAT
Organism: Diabrotica virgifera virgifera; assembly: GCF_917563875.1. NCBI lineage: Eukaryota > Metazoa > Arthropoda > Insecta > Coleoptera > Chrysomelidae > Diabrotica > Diabrotica virgifera. The sequence continues at coordinate 292,868,870 of NC_065443.1, forward strand.
GGGGATTCATTTTTTTCGAATCCTGAGAAAACTAATACGTATTTTTGAAAAATTTAAACGCAGAATGAAAGATTACGTTATTAGCGAGGGCCGAAAGTCCCTGAGAACTTCTATAATGTCTATTTTAATAAGTTACAGGGGTGAAAAACTAAGAGAAAATTTAGTGTGATTTTTAATTTCAAATATCTCATTCAAAATAAACTTTTTATTTATTCTAAGGGACTTTCCGCCCTCGATAATAATTTAGTCTTTCATTCTGCGTTTAAATTTTTCAAAAATATTTATTGGTTTTTTCAGGATTCGAAAAAAATGAACACAATGTCCGTGGTAATATTTTCCAAATCTATCTTTGTCTTAACAACGCACTCAGCCGAATAGAATATTGTCAGCATATTGCCAGTCAGACACTGACAATCAGTGACAATTTTAAATATTTGACATGGCATCGGGAATATTTTGAGTTGTTGATTAAATACTATTGATATACATTTGTAGTGTATTTGATAAATAATTGATTTAAGACGTGAACGTTATTTATTGTGACGAAAGTTGTTTATTGTGTATTATTTGTGGAAGATCCAAGCAGAGAATACATCAGGATAATATAGTCTGTGATCGAAGTATTTTGTTGTTAAATATGTTCAAAATTGTAAGCGTTCCGTAGTAACAATATATTATTAATAAAATCACTTTAACACTTTTCCTCTTTTCTCGATTGAGTATTAGTTTTTGTTGTACATATAAATTATTACAATCGCTGAATACATAGTGAAAAAATTATCACATTTATTAACTGAATTAATAATTTGCAATTATACAAATAACAGTTATCCAAGAACATTCAAAAGCCATCTCTTTTAGTTAATGATGACATTTTCAAGTAGAATGACATTCTAGTAATGTTTACATATCCATACCAGTGTGAATTTTACTACACGTAATTTGCCGTGTAAAGACAGAAAAAGTAGGGATAGCCGTAAAATATTTGCGAATTATGTACCTATGGCCTTAAACAGAATTTTCTTTATTAAATGAAGGGTCAGAGGGAAAAACAATGAATGTCAATTTTTGGTCATTTTGCGATTTTTTTGCAATCTGTTAGCTTAGAAAGAGTACTATTAACCTGTGAATTGCCAAGGGGAAATAAAGATAATAATCGTCTTAAAATCACGTCACAAGATTGGATGCAGGGGTAAAAACAATGAATATGTATGGGTCATTCCACGAACATACGCCTGTTTTGGATTACTTCGACAACGAATATTTTACTGCGCAACATAAGAAGTACGAAAGTAAATGGCGCTAATAATTATTCCCGTAAACAACAATGTAATTTTAAATTTACTTTCGTTCTTCTTTTTTTTGCACAGTAAAATATTCGTTGTCGAAGTAATCCAAAACAGGCGTATGTTCGTGGAATAGGGTATAACTTTGTTTCTCATTTTACCGAAAATGCTTGCAGATAGAGATTTATCGTTCTTCCCCCTGGCCCTTGAAATGATTGATTAAAAAAATATGTTTTTTATAGCATACAATTTTGTTTTTAGATTCAGAGGAAAAGAAAGACTGTTGGATAAAAAGTGTGGAACAAAACCGTATATGGCCCCAGAAGTTCTAATGCGCCCCTACAGAGCTCAGCCAGCAGATATATGGAGCTGTGGCATAGTATTTGTAGCCTTGTTGACAGGAGAACTGCCATGGGGTAGCACATGTAACGACAATCCAGAATTTTTAATGTGGAAAACAAATAACTATATATTAACCACTCCATGGTCAAAGCTTGGAAACACTGCCCTTAGTTTAGCAAAACAAATATTACATGTAGAATCAAAGAAACGTTTCACATTGCAGCAGGTTTTAAACCATCATTGGATGCAGTTCAACTTCTCTAATGGCAGTTCTATTGACAGTGTTGATGATAGTAGCTCAACACAGTTAGCCAAACGTTACAACTCTCTAATTGCAGCTGAAATAAATAATGCTAGAGACATGCCTGTTGTTACATTGTCTCAACCTAATACGGTATACCGCCATAATGCTATTATGAAAGCTCTTGACAACATCAAAACTTCTGGAAAAGATCTTATATCATTCTCTCAACCAGTTAAGAATGATAATCTAGTTATCCAATTCTCTCAAACCCCTATTACTAAAGATAACTTTGATGTTCTTGTTGTCAAGAGGATGACCAGGTTCTACATAACCAACAGCAAGGAGAAGACATTGGAAAATCTTTGTTCTGTTTTGGATACACTCCACTTAAGCTGGAATACTGATATTAATGGAGCTGTTTCGATATCCACATGGGATACCACAAAGAATCAGTTGCGGTTCAAAATTAATTTGATAGAGATAGATGGAAAAGTTCTCTTAGATTTTAGACTGTCCAAAGGCTGTGGTTTGCAATTCAAGAAGATATTCTTAAAATTGAAAGAAGCTATGAATGATATATAAATTGTTATTTGACTGAACCATGACGAATTTAACCAGTATTTGTTGTTAGTATATGATAGTTATTTTTGATACAGTATGTAAGTTTGTTTTAAATATTGATAGAATTATTAATAGGAGTATTTGTTTTTGTTCATTTGTTGTAAGATTATAAAGCAATATATTTTTCCATGTGTGTTTTTTAGAAAAATTTTAGGTCTTTAGAAGTCTGTAGAAAAGTTGAAAATGGAGGAGATATTAAGCAAAAACGGTTCTCCTTTAATATTAAAATGGCGGCTAACGTAACGGCGGAATTCATTCGCGATTTTAAATTTAGACTACTATATTGACCTCCCTAAAGATAAGAAAAATAAAATTTTGGGCAGCTCTAAGTTGCCAAAAGTTTTTGTCTGAGTGATTTGACATCGAATGTATCCTTAAAAAACACAAAATAAATAAATCTACAGTATTAACTAAGTATTCAAATGTAAAGAAATCAAAGGAGTAAAAAGCGGCAGTTTAACATAGCAGTTCACTGTTATCGCAGCGGTTTTTAGCGGTGGGGATATATCTACTGCGATGGCTTTTACTGCTACCTACTGATTCACTAACCGTCCGTATGTTCAAATGAAACAGTAAGTTTTTAAAGATGGCGCCGAATAAAAAAAGTTGTAGATGGTGTAACTACTTATTTATTACTATCTACCTTTTGAAGAAAAAAATATTATGGCAAAAAAGTACCGTCGCACAGTGGTTACAAATGCTGAAAACTTGGCCATGAGGCGAAATAAAAAAAGTCCCTATCTAGGTATTTTCCGGTTTACAATTGTTTTCTCTTACTATCGTAGAGTAGTAATATGCAGGTATAAGGATCAGGCAGGATGTATTCTGGTTCATAGCTCAGGAACAAGTGAACCATGTCCGAGGTTTTTGGCCGGCAGAGAAAGTGAAAAAGAAACTCGTATATTGAAAACGCTGTAAAACGTTTTGTAGTTTATCAATTTTATCGCTGTAAAGCAGATTCTTCTTTTTTGAGTATGTAGTAATGTAAGATTTAAGTTAACTTAAGATTTAGTAACAATAAATGCCTTAAATTTGTTAATGCATAAATAGTGAAAATATACTTGAAATAATCAAAATTTTGTAACGATACATTCAAAAAGCACAAAATTCTGCATAATTCTGTGACTAATGTTTATTAATCTTAAAATATATAGTAAGAAGATACAGAATCACTTTGGATTAGCTGCCTATAACTGAATTACGAAAGTAATTCCGAAGTGTATAACAATATACGCTTTTAAAGATTCATGACTACGTTTTCGGCATTTGGAACCACTGTGCGTCGGTGGCAAAACGAATATACAGTAAAAAAAAGATATTGGATGAAAACACCGTTATTATCCCCGGGAGCAGTCGCGCTCACTTCTGTAACGTAAGTAGTCGCGCGTAGAGAAAAAATCTCACAATATATGTAGATTTAAATACGAATTTAAATCAAATTTCTATTTTATAATATTTTTATTTACTTATGTTGAAAATATCTATTTCTAACAATTTTAAAGCTAATTGGTTCTCACCAAAACCATAAATTCCTCAAAAAAAAATAAAAAAAAATTCCCCGCATTACTATGATCCTCCTCGAGGCACTCACGAGTGGAATGCAATGTTGAAAATTTTTTCATCAAGTTGTCACGGAAAAGGATAAAATGTGAGATTTTTTCTCACGGCTCGACTGCTCCCGGGTTAAACAGACCTCGCTTTGACATGGAAAATAATTTATTAACAGAATCATTAAAACCATGGCACTGTTGGACAGTAAATATCATCCTGTGCTCATTCCTGTTGGTTGGCTATAATGAATTTTCTTTTTTTCTAGTAGATACGTTGTTCTTATGGATGCTATCTTCTTTTTTATGGTTTCTTCGTCTATAATCTATACCCACCTTTTCCGCAATTTTTGCAATTGTATCCTTTCTCTTAAATTACTTACTTAAGCCGTCCTCTTGTACCTTACGGTGTCGAGGTAAGTGGAGAAATCAGACGTCTCCATGCCTTTCGGTCAGTAGCTAGCCTTTCTGCTTCTCTCCACCCAATATTTATTTTTACGTAAGCCTTTCCAATATTTCCGTTCCACGTTCTTGCTGGCCTGCCTCTTCGTCGTTTGTTGTCAGATGCCGCTTTCCATATTCTCTTTACAGTTCTACCTTCACTCATTCTCGCCATATGTCCGAACCACGATAACTGTTTCGTTTCAAGTCTGTCTAAGGTCCTTCCAACATCACACCTTTCACGTATGTCTTCATTTCTTAAACAATCACATCTGGTCACCCCGGATACCGCACGTAAATATCGCATTTCGCATGCTTGAATTTTACTACGGATGTTGTCGTTCACTGTCCACGTTTCACTACCGTAGAGTAGCAACGGCTCGTATACAGTTTGAAATACTTTCATTTTTGTTTTCAGGCTTACTTATTTCTTCCTAATAAAACTTTTATTTAGTGCATATTATAATTTTGTTGCACTCATTACCCTGCTGTTTATTTCCGGTTCTATATTTCCTTGCCCATTCATTGTTGATCCTAGATACTTGAAGTCCTCTACTTGTGAATGGTCTCATTATTCAGCTTTACGTTTATATTTTCTTGAGTTTTCGATATTACTAAAGCTTCTGTTTTTTTTTTCAATATTTGTTTTTATCCCAAATTTCTTAAAGGCTACATTCCAAACATTCACATTCACTTGCAAGTCTTTTTCTGATTTTGCCACAGTTACCAGGTCATCGGCATATATCAACTCTGACAAGTAAACTTGTTGAAGTTTATACACCCCAACCCTAGTTCTTTTTACCTTACCCCTGCATTCTTTTGCAATTTCGTTCATTAGAGTGATGAATAACAAAGGACTCAGAACACCACCTTGTCTTACACCTGTCCTTGTGTAGAATTCTAGAGATGAGCGATTGTTCGTTCGTACATTATTACGTGTTTCATTAAGAATTGTCCATATAGTAACTGGAGAAACCTTAGCACAAAATACGAAGATTTAACCTAAAACACTTAAATAAAATGTGGTTCCTTACTAAGTCACAGGGTGTTTTATCTAAAAATTTAAAAACTATTTTTGCTCAGAATTAGTAAAAGTATAGGTAGAAAGTATAGGTACTGTACAAACTAATCAATTATGTTAAACAAACGTTTCTGGCTATTACCAGAGGCGTACGACGGGGAAAAGTGAATGGTTGACCCTTTCCAAATTCTACGCCACTGGCGGAATTGCTATTTTAGTTAAATTTTTGGATTCTCCAATACTTTCTATGAAAATAATATACTCTTCATCGTAACGATAAGGTCAGTAGTTTTCGAGATCTTTGAAGTTAAAAATAAAAGGATACGGTTATTTTGATTAATGTATTATGTCGCTTCAGTTTTAATTTCAAATATCTCGAAAAGTAATCATTTTATCGTTACGAATAAAGAGTATGTTATTTACATAAAAAGTATTGGAAAACAAAAAATTACACTAAAATAGCAATTTCGTCAGTGGCGTATAATTTGGGAAGGGTTAACCAGACACTATCCCCTGTCGTACGTCTCTGGTAATAGCTAGAAACGTTTATTTATCTTAATTTAGTAGGATCTACAGTACTTACACTTTCTGCCAAGTATGATAAGGATACACCAAATAGTTTTAAAGTAATGGGTACAAATAATTTTTAAATTTTAATCAAAATACCACGAGTCCTCTAAATTTTATCGATAAATTTTTTTGATTTCACGAAAACTTCTTTATTTGGTAAAATTACGAAAACAAACCGAATGATAAAATCAGGAGTCCGAAGGACGAGTGATTTTATCAATTTCGGTTTGTTTGAGTGATTTTACCCTAAATAAAGAAGTTTAAGTATGAAAACGAAAAAATTTATCAAGCAAAATTTAGAGGACGAGTGGTGATTATTTTGTGAACCAATATGTATTATTAGTAAATACGGGCATCTGTGAAATATTTTTAAGACAACTAGGATCAATGTCTTAAGTAGGTTATAGATAAATTATTTTATGATATAAAAATGAACCAATTTATTTATTATATTGTTAATACATAAAAAACTGTTTAAATCGAAAATGAACAATTATTAAAAACACAATTTTTATAACTAATATGAGATTTTCCAATGGCGTTCGTAACGTATTATGTGAAATTTAGGGTACCTTAAGTTTTATCAGGGAAGAGACCGTTTTATCAAGGAAGAGGCTGTTTTATCAGTATTACACTCAATGATTGGCTAGAACGACGCGTGGTGATTGGCTGAAAAAGCAAAAACGTCAGAATTTGACAGGTGAAAAAAATAATCATATTAATCACATTATCATAAATTAATCAAAATAACTGTGCCGTTTCATATTTTACTTCAAATATCTCGAAAACTAATGACTTTATTCTTACCGATGAAGAGTATATCATTTACATAGAAAGTATTGGAGAATCTAAAAATGGCACTAAGATAGTAATTCCTCCAGTGGCGTAGAATTTGAGAAGGGTCAACCATTCATTATCCCTTGTCGCACACCTCTGGTAGTAGCTAGAAACGTGTGTTTATCATAATTTAGTAGGGTGTATAGTAGTCGCACTTTCTGCCAAGTATGAAAAGGATAGGTCGAATAGTTTTAAAATGCTGAGCAACAATAAGTTTTAAATTTTTAGATAAAACACCCTGTAACTCAGTAAGGAACCACATTTTATTTAAGTGTTTTAGGTTAAATCTTCGTATTTTGTGCTAAGGTTTCACCAGTTATTCTTTTTCTCATGATCATCTTTCAGTGCGTCACAGTTTCGATTTCTTTCTAACGCATTAAATTGTATGTGACAGAAAAAAAGGCACGTCGGTGATTACATTTCGTCGGTGACATTTGAGGGGTGTAAAATCAAAGTCGGCAATCTCCCATTTGCATAATTTTGGGAAACCGCGAAAAACTGTAGAAACTAACAAAATTAACTTAAAACAATAAAACTGATGAAGAATTATAAAAAATTTTGTTTGTGATCGGATGTCCAGAACGAAGAGCTTAAGAAATTATTTCTTTTCTTTTTTTTTTAATATTTTAGTTTGGAGATTGCAGTTTTTGTTTGCAATGTTTGGAGATTGACGGATATGAAAATGATCTATAAGGATATTTCCAGGTTTGAAACTGGTAATAGGTAATAAAACATCAGAGAGCCGGTTACTTAGTCAAGAAAAATATATTTTATAATAAATATAAAATAAAAATAATATATAAAAGCAATTATTATTGATATGCATATTTACTTAAGCCAAAATATCCGGGATTTCGGGTATATATTCACAGGTTTCGATAGACTCTAGCTCTGGATCAGGATTCTCCACGTTCTCGTTTGCTTCTTATTCGCTTCCTTGCCTTTGTTGGTGTAACAGGAGACACATTAACTTCCATGATAAAAAATTAATACTTTTTTTGTAAATAAAACTAATTTCTTAGGCACAATTAGGAAAAGCCCAAAAACAATGTAACGACTCCCTTAACTAAAACAAATTGTAATAGCACGATATTACGGCAAATCTAACGATGTGTTGATCACGTGCGGGCGCTACTTGGTTCGTATTGGCCGCAGCGGAGGTTGCCGTGTTTGGTACGCACTCAGCTATGAATATTGCCGCTTTTGATCCCAATATGAATTTTTCACTGCGATTTTTATACAATTAACACCTCTTGGTTCTTATAAATAGTTTTATCTAACAGATAATAAAAAAACACAACAGATGGCGTCCCTAACTCAAAACTTGAAAAATTGGAGATTGCCGCCTTTGATTTTACACCCCTCATTTATAACATTTATTCTAGTTATTCTAGTTGTCGATAGATGGCGCCATAATAAAAAAATAATTTTTTTAATTAGATAATATTACAAATATAATCTGTATAATTTATAAGACTATACAAATCAAAGAAAATACCATTTTATAAATGCAAGAAACACATTTGATTTGTTTTTATTCCAAATTGAAAATAAAATGTGACAACTGTCAGATTTAACTAAAATGTCATGTTAGAATAAATGTCATAAATGTGTATTATCACGGACTTACCCTTTTTCCTATCATTTATTACGCACTGAAAAATGCTCATGAAAAGGACAATACTATATGGACAATTATTAATGAAACACCCTGTATATTGCTTGGATTAACTTCGGTTTCACATTTCTACGGTTTAATATTTCCCAGATCTTGTTACGTGGCGCCAGATCAAATGCTTTTTCCAAGTCCACAAAACATAGAAACAACTTACTGTTGTGCTCTAGGGCTTTTTCTGATTTCTGTCTCACCGTGAATATGAGATCGGTTGTACCTTAAATTAATAAAACCATTTTTTTTTTCGTCTGAGAACGTAATGTGTTTTAAAGATTTCGCCATTTTTATTTTATAAATAAGTTACTGCGATAGCAAAACTAAAATTATTTCTACTTATCGCAGTAATTCTTGTAGCAATATACTGCGATCGAAGTGGTATGATTCACAACGAAGAAAAGTCGGTCAAACAGTCAAACCACGCCTACCTAACAGTCGCTGTGATAACAGTGAACTACTATGTGAAACTGCCGCTTAAGCCTTTTCTTATAAAAGTTTCACATTAGTTATCACTTTGTGTTAGTAGTTTTTTTTAAGATAATCCTTCTAATTTAAATAAATCAGTGAGAAACCAGATATAAAACTGCTGTTGTCTTCTGGTTAAGTGTATATTTTTTGGCCTTTAGCCACGTAATCATCTATCAGTAGCTCAGAGGAGTAATGTGTAAATAGTAAAGCCGATTGCATTGTCTACTTTACTAAGTAACAAGATATTTACTCAACACACACTACTCCCCTGAGCTACTGGTAGCAGGTAATCATGTGGCTAAAGGTTCCAAACCAAGGCCAGAAAGTAATTCTCAAATATTTTGTTACGCTTATAAGGAATAAAAGGATATCAAAACACTTATTAATTACAAAAAGAATATATATTCAACGATTTTATACCAAACATTTTTTGTTAAATTATCAAGAGTCTTTTAAAACACATTTTGAACAGTTCCAGATCTGTATCAATTTTAAACTGACATCACAAATGCTGTCGATGTATAATTATCACCATGGAAAGGAAGTTAGGAATTTGTTGAGGTATAAAGATCTTTAATAATACGCCAGGCAATGAGAGCAAAAACAGGATATTACCTCCGGATTCTATCCTACTGCATGGATTTTAATGAAATTTTGGGAATAGCCTTTACTTACCTCTCTATTCAAAGTCTACCCTATATACTATGGCGCTTTTATCTTGGGGGCGGTTCCCACCCCTTGTCGGGGGTGAAACATTTTTTGGTTAAAATAACCACGGAAGTGACTATTTAGAGAACCTAATTCTAAGCAAAAATTATTCTATAATTTTTTTAAACTCCATACTTTTTGAGTGATTCGTGGTTGAAAATTGGCGATTTTCATTGAAACATAACACCTTTCTCGAACGGTTTTTTGCAAATACCTTAAAAACTATACATCTAACTTAAAAAACTATATAAAAAATTTTTGTAGCTTATAAAAAAACAAAGAGATTCGTTCCCTCATAAATCTTCTAGTGATAATACAAAAAGAGATATGGTAGGTGAAAAGAGATTTTTTTGGTGCATGCTCAAATCGGTGTATTCAACTTGAAATAACAGAGAAACGGTCGATGATAGGTGTATAATGCTACCAATACCTTTTGTAGTGCTTGAAAAGACCTTTAAAATGAGTGATATAAAATGTCGATTACAGTCAAAATAAGTGAGATATGCTGCAAAAAAATTGATGACTAATGTATTTTAAGAAAAAATGAGAATACATTGAATATTGCTCATTTTAAAGATCTTTTCAAGCACTACAAAAGGTATTGGTAGTATTATACACCTAAAATCGACCGTTTCTCTGTTATTTCAAATTGAATATACTGATTTGAGCATGCACCAAAAAAACAATCTCTTTTCACTTACCATATCTCTTTTTGTATTATAACTAGAAGAATTATGAAGAAAAAAACCTCTTTGCTTTTTATAATATACTATAAAAATGTTTTATATAATTTTTTGAGTTAGATGCATAGTTTTTGAGGTATTCGTAAAAAACCGATAATGTGTCATGTTTCAATTATTTTGACCAAAAAATTTTTCACCCCCTTGAAGGGGTGGGAACAGCACCCAAGATAAAAGCGCCATTGTATATAGGGTAGACTTTGTTCCTTGAGCTATTCCCTACTTACTGTGAAATTATCAACTAAATCGATGTAGTAGGATGGAATTCGGAGCCAAATACCCTCATTGACTGCCCTATAATGCTATTTCAGATAGTATCTTTGTTATGGTATACAAGCTATCATGTTTTCATGTGGCATATATTCAAGTAAACAGGGTAGCTAGTCTATTCATCAAGATGGTATACAGATTTAGGTATGAGATTATCCATTTTCTCTTTTATTACAAGATTTTTCACGATGATATTCTATCGTGCTGTGTTGCTCAAAAACCTCATAACAAAATGTCTTGTACTAATTTTATTTGGAGAATCTGTGATACTTTTCGAAATCATCTACCCATTTTCAATAAACTTTTAAGTTTTAATGTCCTTACTAGCTAGGATGTAACTGAGTGTGAAGGCCAATTACGCTCAAAACCATTTCTGCTACTGAGAATTATTAATTCCATTAATATATTTACTTCATGTTCATCTGGGAGTAAATTTACATGAAGTCTGCATACTTATTAATGTAGTTTCCCATTCTTCTACAACCATTCCTCTGTAAAAGTATACAGGGTGATTCATCTTATTCGCCTCGGTCTCTGTACGGAAAACCACTTGATATTTTAAAAAAATTTCTTCACAGAAATATACAGGGCCTTTAATACTATAATGTAAAAATAATGCGAATTATACAGGGTGCTCCAAAAAAGAGTGGTATATCAAAGTTATATTTTTTCTTATGGAATGCCCTATATCTGATGACATTACTGAATTGACCTTAAAAAATAAGCTATACTTTCATAAGGGTTCCCTATACCTAAATACAGGGTGTTTTGATTTATTTCGATTTTTATGAAAATGTAAGGTTTTAGAAAAAAGTAAATATCTACGAATTTAAGAATCGGTAACAAATTCTTTCTTGGATCTTAATAATAAACTATTTAGCATACTTAAACAGATGCTTACTTTAACAAAATTTCTTACAGGGTGGTCAAAATATGAGATTGTTCTATTAACAAATTCAAGCTGTAATAACTTACTTATTTTAAATAGAACACCCTGTATCTTACTAGTCTATCGCATAGAAAATTTACGTAGCTTTCAATTTATATTAGGGTTTCCTATACCTATCTTTTACAGGGTGGTCAAAATATTAGATTGTTCTATTAACAAATTCAAGCTGTAATAACTTACTTATTTTAAATGGAACACCCTGTATCTTACTAATCTATTGCGTAGAAAATTTACTTAGCTTTCAATTCTTATTAGGGTTGCCTATACCTATCTCCCTTCTTTTCTTAAATATTTAAAGATTTCCTAATTTGTAAGCTTTAAAAATTAGAATTAAGTACCTATGTCGTGGTTATGTACAACACATCACCAACACCGGAAATATACTTAAATATCTTAGTCAAGATACTTTCGTTAATAAAATTCACATTTTTATCATTTAATCACACAGAGTGTTCTTATTTTAAATGACATACTCGATATTCTATTCTTTATAATGGAAGATATTTAAAATCTCTTCAATTCCATGTAAACATTCTAAAGATACATGTTATCCTGTAAATATATTATCTCATGTTATTCTGTAAATACCCATTTTTACATATTTTTGTACAATAGGCTCGTTATCGTCATAGCAGCCATTGCATTTAATTGTTTGTAATTGCGATTCAAAGATTCAAACAAAAAGTGGTGTACAAATTAGGAAATCTTTAAATATTTAACAAATGAAGGGAGATAGGTATAGGAAACCCTAATAAGAATTGATAGCTAAATAAATTTTCTACGCGACAGACTAGTAAGATACAGGGTGTTCTATTTAAAATAAGTAAGTTATTACAGCTTGAATTTGTTAATAGAACAATCTAATATTTTGACCACCCTGTAAAAAGATAGGTATAGGAAACCCTAATACAAACTGAAAGCTAAGTATATTTTCTACGCGATAGACTAGTATGATACAGGGTGTTCTATTTAAAATAAGTAAGTTATTACAGCTTGAATTTGTCAATAGAAAAAATCTCATATTTTGACCACCCTGTAAGAAACTTTGTTGCAATAGGCATCTGCTTAAGTATTGTAAATAGTCAATTATTAAGATGCAAGAAAGAATTTGTTACTGATTCTTAGATTCGTAGATATTTATTTTTTTCTAAAACCTTACATTTTTATAAAAATCGAAATAAATCAAAATACCCTGTATTTAGGTATAGGGAACCCTTATGAAAGTATAGCTTATTTTTCAAGCTCAATTCAATACTGTCATCAGATATAGGGCATTCCATAAGAAAAAATATAACTTTGATATGCCAGTCTTTTTTGGAGCACCCTGTATAATTCACATTATTTTTAGATTGTAGTATTAATGGCCCTGTATATTTCTGTGAAGAATTTTTTTTAAAATATCAAGTGGTTTTCCGTACAGACACCGAGGCGAATAAGATGAACCACCCTGTATATTATGTAAAAATTGGTATGTGTTTAGATTACTCTATATTTTGGAAGGGTGTCTTCTAGTTTTACTCCAATCAAATTTTATGAATGAATATTACGTTTTCATATGCAGTTAAATACTTTTGGGAAGGGGATTTCAGGCTGTTGCCTCTTTTTTACTAAAACTGATAATTTCTGTTAAACTGCTTCAGTAATCCGTATCATATACATAACATACTCTGCTTTGATCTGGAACTGTTCATTTACAAAGAAAGCTCGTATAATTTCCAAATGCTAGAAGGTCAGTATAGGCCCCTCTCTATGATCAAGAATATCTGAAACAAAAAATAGTAATTAGTTTTTTTTTATACATTTATGCCTGGCGTATAAATTGATTTATTTAGCAAGAATTGCCTGCTACAATGGTATCACTATCTTTATTTGTTGTATATGTTTAGTATGAAATAGGAAACACAAATTAAAAGATTGGAATCAGTTGAGCTGTGACGCTATTGTCGATTTTAGATCTTGTGAACGATATACACTACCAACAAAGAGAATACGGACTGCTAATCATAATTAAAATAAGAAAAACGTAATATCCTGTCGTATACTCGGAGGATCTAAATACCTTCTTCCTCTTCTTCTTCTTCTTCTTCGTCTAGCCATTCACGTCCACATCTGAACATAAGCCTCTTCAAGTCTTCCTTTCCATTGTTTTTTGTTGTACGCTACTTGTAGCCAATTTTTCCCGGCAGTTCGTTTCAGATCATCATCTGTCCATCTCATAGGAGGTCTGCCTCTGGGTCTTTTGTGTTGGTATGGTCTCCAGGTTAGAATTTTTCTGTGTCATTTGTTTAGATCGCTCCTAGCTACATGTCCAGCGTATTCCCATTTCAATTTTAATGATTTTTGTATCACATCGGTGACTTTGGTTTTCTGTTTTATCCATGTGCGTGTTTTTACTGTCCTTAAGTGAAATGCCAAGCATTGCTCTTTCCATCGTGTGTTGAGTGACTCTGAGTATGTTCATATTCTTTTTTGTGATTGTCCATGTTTGTGCCCCATATGTTAATATCGGAATAATGCATGCATCAAAAACTTTAGATCTAAGATGTAGTTGAATTTGCTGATTTCTGAGTATATAGTTCAGTTTGCCGAATGCTGCCCATGCTATTGCCGAATTTCCCTATTTAGTAGGTATTATTTTTTGTCCTAAGTAGGGTAGGTGGGGGCAAAGGTACGCATTTTCTAAATTTTCATCTCTAGTGAATCACCTAATGTTTGAATTGGCACAGAGTATAGATGAAAGTGAAATTGATCCATTTTGTAATCATATTAGGCAAATGGAAATTCTTCAATATTATTTTTGTAGTGTTGATAACTTTTTGAAAAAAAATTGTAAATGCGTACCTTTGCCCCACACAATGGGGCAAAAGTACGCACGTGCGTACTTTTGCGGATTTAAGACATTTTGCAATTGAGACAAAATTAGCTGATAGAATATCAAGCTCAACTTGATATCCACTTTGAAGATTGACTTGAAACATGCATTTGCCAAGTCTACCTCACTGGGGGCAAAGGTACGCACTGCGAACGTTTGCCCCATTTCAACGTTCGCAGTGCGTACCTTTGCCCCATTTGTGTGAGTACTTTTGCCCCATCCGGCAACCAATAATATATCTAACCTCAATATGAAACTATGCACATATGAACTTCAAACTGTTATGTAGAAGAAGACTTCTAACAGTAAACTTTCAACATGCCTAACCAATAATAATCTGAGTTTGAAAATTTAAGAATTAGAATCAATCAATTTTTAAGAAAAATTAGATCAAAAGGTACAAAAATAATTTTTACCTCATTTTTGTTGTTGTGTTCGCCCTGATTGCGCCAAACTTTCTCATCCAATGCTACTGAGTAGTACAAACATATGCCACAAGATGTTGTCGCCAACATATAAGAAGTTACTGAAAAATGTAAGTGCGTACCTTTGCCCCGTGCGTACTTTTACCCCCACCTACCCTATATATATTCTTCGGTATATAAGTCACGGTTTCTTCGGAGTGCATGAGTTTTGTTTTGTTTAAATTCATTTTCAGTCCTATTTTAGAAGATTCTGTGTGTAGTTCTGAAAGCATGGTTTGCAGTTCTTGTAGGTCAGTAGCTATCAGGATTATATCATACTCAAATCGTAGATTACTGAGTTAGCGGCCATTGATGTTTATTCCCTTATATTTCCAATTTAGATTTTTAAACACGTTCTCCAAAACTAAGGGGAACAGTTTGGGTGATAGAGTGCCTCCCTGTTTGACTCCCCTGTTTAATGGCACAGGGTTCGTGTATTCATTTTCATTTAGGTAGTATGTAGCTGTAGCTTGGTTCAGTTTCTTTTATTAAGTTAATATATCTGCTGTCTCTTCTACAATTTTGCATTGCGTTTATTACGGCCGTGTTTTCTATAGTGTCGAAAGCTTTTTCGTAGTCTACAAATGCTATAAAAACTGGAAACTTTTATTCGTTACATTTTTCTATTAATATTTTTGTGGTTAACAGGTGATCGGAAGTTGAATAGCCTTTTCTAAAACCTGCCTGTTCATATGGTTGGTATTCATCTAATTTCCTTGTTAGTCGGGTAGTTATGACTTTGTATTCCTTCTTCCTCTTAACTAGGACTAATTCCTGTTCATTATTACAACTAAGTCTTATGACTCCAATGTCCAGCTCTTGTACAATCGTTTTGGAGGTCTTCCAGGTGGTCTCGATGTATTGGGAATTTCAAACATTGCAATTTTTGGCGAGCCATCGTCAATTCTACTGATGTGGTCTCTTCGCGTCCCTGTCTAGCCCATCTTAAGATATCCTGAACGCCGCATTGTTCTGATATATACAGTATAATCAGCAATGGATCAACGTTCTCCTTTCAGTTTTCCTTAGGAGCTTCTTACACACGCCTTATCTATTCTATTGGTCTTACACATGTCTTATCTTTTCTTGCTGTACTTCCTATACTCATGTGATTGTTTCTCCAGATATCACGTAGGGATCCAGATATCAATGCTGCTCTGTTAGTCTGTACTTTGACTTCATTCTTGATGTTTCTTCCTTGATGTTTCTGCTACTGGTAACGTTGAAACTCCAACACATTTAAAGTTCATAACTTGCTCAACACTTTGGTTGTTTATCGCTAGTTTACATCTCTTTAGGTTCTCTGTAGGAAAAGGAGGACCAGGAAGGCGAAGGATTTCCCGGCTGAAAAATCTACGTGCGTGGTTCAACACAACAACCACAAATGTTTTCAAAGTAGCAGTGTTCAAAGTACAGATTGCCATGATTGTCGCTATCATCCGAAACTACAAGAAGGAGGTTCTCTGTTAGCCGTGAGTTACTGTGTCTTCTCAAAAGATATAAGTTATATAACCATACTAAATTTTTGCTGCAATGGTTTTAAATTAAACCGAAAAATTTTAGCCTAAAATCAACTACTAAAATTAATTATTTGAGGAAAAGTCGGAGGAAAACGATGGATTGGGCGTAAGAAACTATCCTGGTTACGTAACGAGAGTGGACTGGTCTGTAGACTGAAAATATTTCAAGCAGCTACTACTGCTGCTGCTAGAAAGAGGTTCAGTCGTATGATGATAGCCAATGTCTCAAAAAAAACAGACACGAGAAGAAGTAGGTATGAAAACAAAGATAACTATCGATGAAAGATAAATCTACTGTCTATATGTAGCTGAACACTTGTCACATTACATACTTACAATCTTGTACAAAACAATAGGAAGAAAACATTCAGAAACATGTAAGTTTTGTGTGAAAAAACTTCTTAGTAATAGATGACGATGAAAAGAAAAGGCTTACCTTTGGCTATGCTCCACCAAGGCAGTGTTATGTAAGTCAGAAATGCGTTTAATGGAACTGATTGTGCTCTCTTGTTCTCTTTCCAAAAGTGGAAGGTCTGGGTGAAACCCCGCATGGTCCAAAGTGGATTGTACGCACCATCGTCTAGTTCTAAAAAGAGAGAGAAATGTTAATAATTAACATTAAAAGGGAAATCCCTCTAGTTGGCTGTATATCATAGTTAAAAACTTACTGAAGCAGAAAAAGATTTATCCATTGTAAATGGTATATGAATTTTATTAAAAAATTTCTATTACAGGAGTAGATTACGCAGGGCCAATTAATATTTTGGATAAAAAAGGTAGAGGATCAAAAACTCACAAATGTTACATTTGCTTGTTTATTTGTTTCGCAGTTAAGGCAATTCACCTTGAATTGGTATCAGGTCTAAGTACTGAAGCTTTTCTTGCATCATCTCGTCGATTTGTCGCCCGTCGTGGCAAACCTGCACATGTTTATTCCGATAATGGAACTAATTTTGTGGGAGCCAATTCAGAACTTAAAGAGTTGGCTGGTTTCCTCAAAAATGCTTCTCCAGATATCACATCTAGAATCAACAATGAATCAGTGTCATGGCATTTTCTGCCTTCCAACTCGCCTAACTTTGGTGGCTTATGGGAAGTTGGTGTAAAAGCTGTTAAATTTCATCTAAAACGTGTTTTATCTAATGCCTTACTTACATTTGAAGAGTATTATACTGTACGTACACAAATAGAGGCAATACTGAATTCACGACCCTTATGTCCTATGACCGATGATGCAGATGATCTCACTGTACTCACCCCTGCACATTTTTTAATGGGTAAAGCAGCTACATCACTACCAGATCCTGACGTTACCGACATACCGCTGAACCGCCTTTCAAGGTTTCAGTATATGCAACAGCTTCAACAACATTTTTGGAAAGGCTGGCATCGTGATTACCTTTGTCAACTACAGAGTCGTCCAAAATGGTTAAAACCCAAAACCACTCTTAAGTGCAACGATCTAGTCTTAATTCGCAACGAGAACACTAACCCGCTACTGTGGCCACTAGGCAGAATAATCACATTACATCCAGGTCGTGATGGTATATCAAGAGTAGTAACTATCAAAACTGCCCATGGTGAAGTCAAGAGGTCCATATCAAAAATATGCCCCTTACCAATAGCAGAAGCCGAGTCTTGAAAGCTTCCTTTCAACGTGGGGCCATGTTTAGTATTTCATTAGTGTCCAATCCCGTTCATCAACGTGTGGATTCATTTATAATGTGAAGCGGTGATTACAGCCGACGATAAATGGATCTATCGGGTTGCTATCCGAAACAATATTAATAATTAATGAAAGAGACATTTTTTAGAATTATCTATTTTGTCTAATTTTTACTTGTAGCGTAATTAAAGAATGAAACGTTCGACCTATGTTAAAATAAATATCTTCTACAGTCCACAACTAGTTTCCTGCACAATTTCTTTAAAAATTAATCAAATTAGATTAGTAAATACATCCCAGAACGAACGTTTTCGGTCGTATCAGACCATCATCAGGTTACACTCTAAGGGCCGGTACTTTATGTCCCGATTAAACACCGGTTAGCTAACCGAGGTTTAATCTGGACAGAAAATACCGGCTCTAAGAATAACAGACTTAATAAATGCAATAATTATATATATATATATATATATATATATATATATATATATATATATATATATATATATAATCAAATTCCCTTCTACCTATTGGTGTCGGGATGCAATAATTATAATGATAGGTAATAATTATATGTAATTTCATTTATGAAGTCTGTTATTCTTAGGGCGGTATTTTCTGTGCCGATTAATGGAGACATAAAGTACCGGTCCTAAGTTGTAAGTCATCGTAGTTAAAACTAGCCACAGAAATTGGTTAAATTACTACCAAATTACATACATAGTTAAATATTGACAAAGCACCTGTACAGCCATTTGAAAATGATATTTTTTTTTCTTAAATAAGATAAACAAATAGACTTGTTTAAAAACTATTCGAACGATCGAGCCCATCTTTTGTACATATACAGGGTGTTTGCTAAAGAATGGGCCATAGCTTAACCTTAGATTTCTGAGGTTAAAAAAGGTCGATTTAAGCTAACTTACCGTAGTACAAAAGTTGGTAATAACCGAAATACAGGGTGTCAAAGTTAAACTTTTATTTTATTTATTTTTGAATATTTCCTGATAGGCATGGGACAACAACACGAAATTTGGTAAGTGGTGCTGGTACTGTACAAAATATCTCGAAAACTAATGGCTTTATCGTTACGAATAAAGAGTATGTTATCCACATAGAAAGTATTGGAGAATCAAAAAATTGCACTAAAATAGAAATTCCGCCAGTGGCGTAGAATTTGGGAAGGGTCAACCATTCACGTTACCCCGTGGTACGCCTCTGGTAGCAGCCAGAAACGTTTGTTTAACATAATTTAGTAGGGTGTACACTGTACACTGTACATCCTACTTAATTATGTTAAACAAACGTTTCTGGCTGCTACCAGAGGCGTACCACGGGGTAACGTGAATGGTTGACCCTTCCCAAATTCTACGCCACTGGCGGAATTTCTATTTTAGTGCAATTTTTTGATTCTCCAATACTTTCTATGTGGATAACATACTCTTTATTCGTAACGATAAAGCCATTAGTTTTCGAGATATTTGAAGCTAATGTGCCTTTTCATTTTTAACTTCAAATATCTAGAAAACTAATGATTTTATCGTTACAAATGAAGAGTATATTATTTGCATAGAAAGTATTGGAGAATCTAAAAATTATGCTAAAACAGCAGTTTCATCAGTGGCGTAGAATTTGGGAAGGGTCAATCATTCACTTTCCCCTGTCGTACGCCTCTGGTATTAACCACAAACGATTATTAAACATAATTTAGTAGGGTTTATAGTACCTACACTTTCTGCCAAGTAATATAAGGATATGTCAAATGGTTTTATAGTACCGCGTACACATAGTCCTTAAAGTTTTAAATAAAGAATAAATTATTAAAAAAAAGAATAGGTACTTTAAAATAATTTGACATATCCGTGTGATACTTGACAGAAAGCATAGGCACTGTACATTCTACTAAATTATGTTAAATAATCGTTTCTGGCTACTACCAGAGGCGTACGACAGGGGAAAGTGAATGGTTGGCCCTTCTCAGGAATCTAAGGTTAAGCTATGGCCCAATCTTTACCAAACACCCTGAATAGTAATAACTAGATAAAAACTTACATTGCGAAATTTGTTTTAAATATTATTATTTATTTTAATAATTATCAATATTTAAAAAAAATGCTTACTTTCGGGTTTAATTAGCAATAATATTTGGGTTTTAAATATTTTTTAATTTAGAAAATCTCATTTTAAAGTGCAATTATTTTCAAGAAAGTCATCTTGAACATTTTCATCTACACTGCGTAGTTTTTTCACAATATTGAAATGAATGAAAAAAGTCACTTGGTAGCTTAAATGTTAATAAAAAAACCATGACGCAGTAAAGATTTTATTGCCCACGAGATGGTAAGTATTTTCTATTGACTTCCCCAAGATATTCCAGTGACAAAACAGTAGCCAGTAATTACTAGATTTTTAAATGCATTGTTTCTTGGGGTAAGAAATACACTCTGGGCCAAAATTAACCGGCCACCTCACCTTAAAAATGGGTCATTTTTGATGTCCTATATCTCCTAAACCTGTTGTCCAATTTAAGTGATTTTTTTCATATGTTATAGTCTTATTCCTTGACAATATCGTTGTAATAATATTTTTGCTAAACAGATAAATTTTCATTGTATTCCGGGTGTACGAATCAAACTGTGTTTTTTTCTTAAAGTTTGCATCACCCTGTGGAACATTCTAGCATCTGTAGAATACTGAAATTAAAACCAAACTATAGCCTCATGCTTTCTCAACATTTTGTTTTTTGATTGATTCGCTTATGCTGGATAATAAAAAAGTTAGGTGCTTTAACTAGACATGTTTTTTTATCAATACAGGATGTTTTTAAAAATTTTTGGCAAATTTTAGGGGGTAATTCTGCATAAAAAATAATGACAGTTCGCTTTTTAAACTTATGTCCTCAAATGCTTCGTTTTCCGTGATAGGGGGTGTTGAAATTTTTCTGACAAACTGACGATTTATTTATTGCTTTAAACCGGTTGAGATATGCAAATGCAATTTGGTGGGTTTTATGACGTAGTTATTGCATATTTTTTGACATACAATTAAGAATTTAATATTCACCATTGGCGCGCATACGGGTAATATGAGCCATCATATTACCCGTATGCGCGCCAATGGTGAATATTAAATGCTTAATTGTAGGTATGCCAAAAAATGTGCAATAACTACGTCTTAAAATCCACCAAATTTCATGTGCATGTCTCAACGGGTTTTAAAGTAGGTAATAAATAAATCGTCAGTTTGTCAGAAAAATTTCAACACACCCTATCTCGGAAACGAAGCTTTTGCGGACATAGGTTTATAAAGCAAACTGTCATTATTTTTTCATGCAGAAAAACCCCTTAAACTTTGCCAAAATTTTTTAAAAACACCCTGTATTGATAAAAAGCATGTGTAGTTGTTAAAGGACCTAACTTTTTTATTATCCAACATAAGCGAATCAATCAAAAAACAAAGTGTTGAGAAAGCAAGAGACTATAGTTAGGTTTTAATTTCAGTATTCTACAAATGCTAGAATATTCCACAGGGTGATGCAAACTTTAAGAAAAAGACACAGTTGGATTCGTACACCCGGTATACAATGAAAATTTACCTGTTTAGCAAAAATATTATTACAACGATATTATCAAGGAATAAGGCTATAACATATTAAAAAAATCACTTAAATCGGACAAAAGGTTTAGGAGATATAAGACATCAAAAATGACCCATTTTTAAGGTGGCCGGTTAATTTTGGCCCAGAGTGTATGTATAGTAAACCGAATCGCGAGTTATAAAAACCTTAGTAATATACAATTATACCAACATTATGCTTACCGTAATCCTTTTTATTAAGATCGCACCAATAGTAAATATGGGTCCCATCTGGCGTAACCCTTTTCGGTGGTATGATATGTTTCAGCAGCATCTTCTGCTCACTCTTCCTGCGACTTTTCGGCAGAGTACAGTAACTATAAATGCTCTTCATACTATTCAAATGATTGTAGTTCCCATTAACGTTCCTATTACATTTCACAGTCCGTTCCTTATTTATTGCTATCTCTTCCTTATCGATATCCTTAGTCAAGTTATTGTCCTGGATGTAATGTACACAAGGCAACTCCTCCTTCCCACTGACGGTTATATACATGTTTTTAGCGTGATCGAAGCATTTGGCGTTCGCCAGGATGCAGTCTGTCTTCCTGTCGAGGCAAATGGCGTCGTCTGCGAGCTCGTACTCAGCGCAATTCGCGTTTTCGGCTGCGCGCTTCTTGTTTGCGCGGCACGCGCGTACCGCGAAGGCACAGTCGCTGTCTATGGGTCCGAGGCGAGCTCGTTCGGCGCACAGCTTGTGATCGCTACAGCGCATGCTGTACATTTCGAGCAGAGCTTCCCGGTTCCTTCTTTGAAAGCACCCGCAGCATGCTGTATTGGATGTCGAAGCAGAACCAGTCTCTACAACAATAAATATAGGTCGTTAGATCAGCACCCAGAGACTGTTTAGGTGTATATAGCCAAAATATCTTTCACAGAAGAAAATACTAGATTGGCAATACGAAAATATACGAGTTGATCTACTTCTACAAATGATATTATGTATTAAACTTATTGTATTAAACAATTCATTTTTTTAAACAACTTCTTAGGAGGTAATATTAACTTGTTTATATTGTTTTCTGATAATCTGATTCTGCTTTTACATCCAATTTTTAACTAATAAATTAAAAGAAAAACAATAATTTGTCTGGTGTGTCATGGAAAAGTGGTTTTTCATTTTCTACCTTTTTTTTTTAAACGTTATTATCTCGAGTATTTATGTGAATATGCGTAGAAAGACAATTAATTCGATAATTATCGGTAAACATCGCCACAGAATATGAAATGAAATACTTCTGTCACTTAGGCCCGCTTGTTCATTCGGAGTTCAACTCAAGTTCAGCGCCATTACCGAGTTCAAGGCATGAAGTGCGTACCACGTACAACGTACTTCATGCCTTGAACTCGGTTATGGAGCTGAACTTGAGTTGAACTCCGAATGAGCAAGCGGGCCTTAGAGAATGAAAAAAGTTTTCTACCTTTATCGTCTAGGTCTAACGAACAGAACTAACATCGATATTCTCGGAATAAGCGAATTGCGATGGGAAGGCAGAGGAATAATCAGTACTAGTGGCAAAACCCATTACTTACTACTCATTCAGTGATAGCACAGATCCTAACCACAGACATGAGGTAGGAGGTTTGATAGGCGAAAATTTGCGCGCCTCTGTAAAGAACTTTATTCCGGTCACCGAAAGAGTTATATTCATTAAATTTCTTGGAATAGTTAATATAAATATTATACAATCCTACGCCCCTACAGCAGACAAGCCAGGAAAGGAACTAGAGCAATTTTATCAACATCAAGAGGAAGCCTTAAAGGTGACTTCGAATCACGAAATTAACATCGTATTAGGAGATTTGAACGATTAAGTTGGAGAAGAGGCCGTAGATCACGTACTAGGAAAATATATGGTCTTGGTCAGAGAAACGACAGAGGGGATAGACTGATACAGTAATGCCAAGACAAAGATCTAGTCATAATTAATACTTGGTACCTTAGATTAACGAAACGATTTCGTTAATCTAAGCTTGGTACCTATATGTCCCAGGAGGCTTAACACATGGAGGTCGCCTTTAGGTGGTGGCAATATAAAGTATCAAATATTACATGACAATTAGTAAAAGGTACAGTAATGCTATCATACAGTGTGTCCCGAAAAGATTGGTCATAAATTATACCACAGATTCTGGGGTCAAAAATAGGTTGATTGAACCTGACTTACCTATATACAATAGTGCACACAAAAAAAGTTACAGCCCTTTAGTTACAAAATGAAAATCGTTTTATTTTCATATATCGAAAATTCTTAGAGATTTTTTATTGAAAATAGACAGGTGGCATTCTTATGGCAGCAACATCTTAAAAAAAAATTAAAGTGAAATTTGTATACTCCATAAAAATTTTATGGGGGTTTTGTTCCCTTAAACTCACCCAAACTTTTGTGTACGTTCCAATTAAATTATTATTGTGACACCATTAGTTAAACCCAATGTTTTTGAAACTTTTTTGCCTCTTAGTACTTTTTCGATAAGCCAGTTTTTATCGAGATATTTTGAATATTTGTCGAATCCACCACATATTTGTATTGTATATGGTTAAGTACGATTATAGAAACCTGTTATAATCTGAAAATTTATTTATAATTTATATTTTTAGGTATATTTTGAAAAAGTAGCCATATCTCGATAAGAGGTAACTTATCAAAAAAGACTAAGAGGCAAAAAGTTTTTAAAAATACTGTGTTTAACTAATGGTACCGCAATAATAATTTAATTGGAACATTTGGAAGGTTTAAAGGAAAAAACCCCATAAAATTTTTATGTAAACATATTAAAAAAGAAGGCGCATATCGATAAAACCTGGCTTATCGAAAAAACATTAAGAGGCAAAAAAGTTTTAAAATGTTGTGTTTAACTAATGTTACCACAATAATGAATTAATTGGAACGTACACAAAAGTTTGGAGGGTTTAAGGGAACAAAACCCCCATCAAATTTTTATGGGGTGGACAAATTTCATTATAATTTTGTTTTAAGATATTCCTACCATAAGAATGACACATGTCCATTTTCAATAAAATATCTCTAATAGTTTTCGATATATTGAAAAAAATCGATTTTCATTTTGTAACTTCAAAGGGCTATAACTTTTTTATGAGCAAATTTGTACTAAGGTTAGTTAGGTTCAATCAAACTATTTTTGACCCATGAATGTGTGGTATAATTTATGACCAATCTTTTCGGGGCACCCTGTATAATAAGGTTTCTGCATTACCTGGAGCAGACTTAGGATCCGACCACAATCCCTTAGTTGCAAATATTAAACTGAGACTCGGTACATACATCAATCCATACAACAAAAAGAAAAAACAAGAGGCATCGTTAAACATTAGAAAATTCAAAAACGACGATACAAGAGAAGCATATACAAGAAGAAATAAACAACATGATATGGCGACTATGGTATAGATTATAGATGATATTGAAAAGTCATGGACCACCATAAAATATTCATTTGATGATGTGAACAACACTTTTCATCTCCAAAATAAAATAATTACTAAGAAAGAGACAGAAGAAATATTAGAGATAATGAAACAACGCAGGCAATGTTAAGATCAGGCAGGACCAAATAGGGTACCTAAATATACACAGCAAAATTCCTTAAAGATAAATCATAGCGGTGAAGAAGACCGGAATGTCTACACTTTGCGCCAAAGCTGCTAATTTGCTCAAAGATCACACAATACAAAAGCCACCACAACTGGGAGACCATTTGAATTGTCCAAGTATTTTGAGGTTGTACACGCTATCAAACTATTAAAAAGCAACAAATCCCCAGGACCAGATATGTATGCAGAAACAATCAAGTTACTTAATGAAGAAAATCTATACATTATTGTGAAGCTCTTTTTAGCGTTATCTACGGTCAGATTCCAAAAGATGGGCTTCGCTCCATAGGCGTAACCAGGGGGGGTATTGGGGCTTATATATATTGGATGTACTTTGAGCTCTATACGCTTAACAGCATTACTATTCCATACCCACGAGAGACCATCAAGTAGTTTTAACCCTCCCCCCCTTAGGACCATCCTGGTTACACCTCTGCTTCGCTCTACATTTATCGTCCTACCCAAAACACCAGCACGTGCGAAATTCTGCAAGGACCACTGGCTAATAAGCCCAATGAGCCACTTTATAAAAATTATCTTGAGAATACTACACAAGATTGTTTAAGAAATGTGAAGAGGTCAGTGGCTGGAGTCAGTTTGGTTTCAAAAATGGACTTGGTACGAGGGAGGCGATCTTTATTATGCAAAGATTTATACAGAATTGTTTAGATAAAAAAAAGGATGTTTTAGTTTTCCTCTCTTTTATAGATTATGATAAAGCATTCGATAACGTAAACACGAACTAATGATAAAAAGAGATAAAATATCTAAAGGAGTTGGGAGTGAATGTCAAGGTTATAAGAGTTATGACCCAGTGGCGTAACCAGGGGTTTAGGGGGTTATAACCTCCCTCATTGGGATGTACTTGAGCTCATCAGAGCCCCCAGAGACTCTCCAATAGTTACCCCCCCCCTTAGGATCATCCTGGTTACGCCGTTGTTATGACCAATCTGTATTACCAGACAGCAATAGTACGTCTTCAAAATTTCAACGAAAAGGATGATTTCTAAATAAAAAAGGGAGTAAGGCAAGGTTGTATACTTTCTCCAATGTTGTTTAACTTATCCGTAGAAAAAGCCTCCGCAGAAGCAGTGGCAGACTCTAATATTATAACTAGAGTAAACGGCATCTTTGTTAACAACATAAAGTATGCCGATGACAGAGCCCTAGTGGCAGATAACATCGAAGTCTCCAATGCCTTTTAAATGATCTAAGTCTTGCAAGTGAAGCTTCGAGTTTGAAAATAAATATCAAGAATTAGGCAGTTTTGATTTGGTTGTCTGCTAAACGAGAGTTGGGACCCTGAGACTAAAATAAAGAGCAGAGTATAACAAGCCAGAAATGCTTTTTTGAAACTTCAAAAAGTTGGATTTCAACCTGAGATACAAATTGCTAAAGTGTTAACGTTTGGCCTGTTCTCTTGTACGGAATGGAAGCATGGACGTTAGAGGCCAGATCCATTAACAAACTTGAAATTTTTGAAATATAGTGCCTGTGCCGAATCCTTAGAACATCATGGAAGGACAGATAGTACAGAGGAAGTATTAAGAAGAGCAGGCTTCCAGGATAGGTAGGCTTACCATACGTCCCGATTTGATAGGGACGGTCCCGGTTAGAGATCCCTGTCCCGGCCGGTTTGCATTAGCGTCCCGGTCAAACTTGAACAACAGGACACCCCGGCCATTGATCAAGGACCATCTAAAATGCTCGAAACACAAGGCTAGCACAAGTGCCATTGGAAGCTGATCTACCATAACATCGTTTTTCAAAAATGCCGAACACAGGAAATGAACTTTCCATTGCTGCTAAAGAAGCTACTTTTGCATTCCATACAGCAATGCACGATATGAGTTTTAAAACATCTGATTGCTTCCCAAAATTAATATCGAAGCCGTTTGAGCCCAAATTCGGATCTGCGCGTACCAAGTGCGAAGCGGGAGTGATTGCACCGATGGCAAGAGATGAACTACACAACGAGCTAAAAGAATGCAATTTTTGAGCATTTATAGTTGTTATGCAGGTACTTTATATCAGAGAGGTGTATATCTGAAAATTTACTCGATTTTCGATCTGTCTGTAGCCGGAGAAAGGTCTGAAATCTTGGCAAATCACATAATGTTGATAATCAAAAAACAAGAAATCGAAAACAAGGTAGCTGCTTTCTGTGGTGATAGCTGTAATATGAATTTCGAAGGGGTAAATAGGTGAGGCAGCAATAATGTTTATTACAGGCTCAAGGAACATAAAAGACATTGATTGCAGCGCACACATCGTTCACAATACAATCCAACATGCAGTTGATGGTCTTCCTACCGAAATAGAGGCTATCGTTGTAAAAATATACAAATATTTTTGTATACGACATATACAATACTGTTGGCGTTACAAACTTAAAAGAGTTTTGTAAGACTGTTGACATCGAGTACAAAAGTTAGTGAAACATGGAAATACAAGATTTCTGTCTTTAGTACCAGCTGTGAAAAGGATCCTGCAGCTATACGAAGGCATGAAATCTTATTTTCTTGTTCAAGTAAACTGCCCTCTCGCATTGCGACAGTTCTTCACAACAGAAATTAGAGCATTTTACTTTTGGTTTGTACTCAGACAGTTAAATGTATTCAACAAAACCATTGAGTCGATAGAGAAGACTAACTCAACTGCGGCAGATGTAGGATGGAGTTGACAAAGTTAAAAACTAATATTCAAAACAGGATGGAAAACAAATTTCTTCCACAAGCAGCTAAACAACTCTTAAATAAATTGAAAGATTCCATAAATATCGAAAACTTCATAAGTGACGTTCACGCTTTTTATGAGCGCTGCATTTCGTATTATGCGCTGAATTGTGGGAAAAGAGCTTCGACAGAGCCGAAGATTTTGAGTGGATCTACTTGAAAAATGGGCTTAACTGGATTGAAATCGAAAAAGCAGCAGAACATATAAATAAAATGCTCAAACTTCAATCGAAAACACAAATAATTATTGATGAGCTATTTGATGATGCGTTATTGGTAAAAGGCTTCTTCCTAAATTCTAATGAAGCTAGTTACCCCGAGAAAATGTGGTCTGACGAGCAGGGGAGGATGCAACAAAGCGTTTTGGAAGCCTTGCTTACGTGAAAATTCAAGTTGAATATGTTATCCAGTAAATTTTATGGCAAAATTAAGCACGCAAAAAAATATTCTGATGAAAAACACAAATTAAGCGAAAAGCAAAACGAAAATGAGCCTCTTCCTCTTCTGCGTCCCGGTTTGGCTATTCGTAATTATGGTAAGCCTAAGGATAGGGAACTTTTTGATTATGTAAAGAAGAGCATACAGAAGTGCTCGAGGAGAACGATACACTTTGCAGCAATTAGTACTTGAAGGAAAGAAAGTTGTAGGGTGTAAAAAGATGTCATGGCTGCGTAATATTCGCCAATGGACAGGAATCCACAGTTATGAAATACTTCGGAATGCTGCTGAAAATATAATAATTTAATCCTGACTATCTAATATCTCACCTGACAAGATACCTTGAAAGTTCCAATACCTTGTATACTTGTCACAATACAGAAACTAAAACGTTTGTTGATATTCATACACTTTTCCATGACCAGAACGTTATTCTACTATAATAAATATTTTTTAAAACATTTTTCAGTCGTATTGTTACGAATAATAAATTTGGAATACACGAATAAAATGATATACCTACCATCTCTAAGATCCCCAGCTTCGATCTCGCTAACCCCATTATCGAGGGCATCCAAGCCTTCACTCTCAGACCTGGCCTTCACGTCCAACTTCGACTTCCATCCTCCTCTGATAAAATTGTTGATATTAGCACTGGGGTCGCTGAGTCGCCTTTGATTTCGGTATACATAGAAATCTTCGGGGTCTTCTTCCCAATCGGAGTCCCACATATCTGTAGCGCAGAATCCTGGTTCGGAGGTGGGGGTCTCCACTCCGGACCCCTTGGGTTTGGTAACCGCCATTTCGGCGTGGCCTTTGCCTTGCGGGCCTTTCATCCGGACGAATTCGCATCGTTGTGCCGTCGAAGAAGAAAACAGACCGAACGTCATCCTTTGGGCCATCTTTGTGCTTAGACTCGATTGCTACAATAAGAATAATTTGTTATTTACCCAAAACATTACCAATAAGTATAGGTTTGTTTATTGACTATAATAAAGCATTCGACAAAGTCCGACATGCACAATTAATGCATGTCCTGAAATCAAAGGATATATACTACAATGACCAATGACCTCAGGATTATATCTAATTTATACTATAAACAGCGAGCAAAAGTACGTGTTAACGAACGGCTGTCAGAGAAAAATGAAATCAGACATGAGGAGAGACAGGGATGCGTGCTGTCGCCAATTCCTCTTAATGCCTACACATAATACATAGGAGATCAAGAAAAAAGCTCTTGAGAGTGAAACAGCTGGAATAAAGGTAAATGGAACATTAGATATGCGGATGACATTGTCATCTTAGCCGAATATATTGAGGATCTTCAGAGGCTGGTGATCAGAATAGCGGAGTATGGACAAGAATACGGTCTAACAATAAACTTCGAATTTTACGTAAGAATCTTTTCATAAACGGAATCAATGTCGAACGAGTAGAGCAATATGCATATCTTGGAACAATGATTATCTCCACAAATGATTACTTCCAGGAAATTAAAAATCAGAATAGAAAAGGCTGGAACAAATTTTAACAAAATGAGAGGAGTGCTGTGCACAAGAGATTTAAGCAGGTTATGTGCTAAATTTTCTCGACTTTTTGTATGGAATGGAAGCTTGTACCTTAAATGCGGCATCAATGAAAAAACTGGAATCATGCGAGCAATGGGTGTACAGAATAATTCTGAAAATATCGTGGATAAAACACGTGCAATTTATTATGCAGGGAAAGATTCAAGGAAAAAGAAGCATAATGAGACGTGTACTGAACTACGTACGTGAAATGAACTTTTCAGAGCCGCCATCTCTAAAGTCCGACTAGCTATGATGATTGCCGATCTCCGTCACGGAGAAGATAGATATAGATAGGTAGTTCAGAAAACTCTACGGAATATAGGTAAATAGACACGTAACATGTAAAATAGAAAATACTGAATAAGTGAAGCAATGAAAAAGTAATAGACAGCACGAATAGCAGCACGAATATACGTAAGCAGTAATAGCAGCACGAGAATAGTAAGCGAATATACGAGAGCAGTAATAGCAGCACGAATATACGTAATCGATGCATAGCAAAATAAGAAGTCCAAATTAGAAGCTCATATAACTGATAATTTAAGAGAGAATGTTATGGTAGGGGAGCCCGGGATTTTTGCCGTTACTCGAGCGCGTCAGATTATCATATGGGGAGAAACCTGGTACCCTGCAGATGTACCTCTACCATATATTGGCTCTTAACACACGGGAGTTCGTTAAGAAGTTACATAGGTCTTGCGGGTAAAAAAGTGAATTTTTAAAAAAATTATATCTCGAAAACTAAAATTATTTTTATTTATAATTGGTACATGTAAAAGTATAGTACTTAAGGTACTCTCAAAAAAAAATGTCAGTAAAAAATATTCATTTTTGAGGAGTTGACTGCAATTTTTCAACAACAGCCCTTTTTTGCGGTGGGCAGCATAACTAAGTCCAGTCTCATCTGAAATCAAAAAATCAAACAGTTTCTTGTAGTTTATACCTCTGGCTAGTGAATGAACAAAGGAATTTTTATTAGGTGAAGTTGTTTTTGTTTTATAAAAAAAAAACTACTTTAAAAATGGTCATTTTTGAAAAAATGAGAAAAATTGGGGTCGAAAATGTGTTTAAACTTATGTAAAATCCTCAAATTTAATTTTTTTTAAATTCCTTCGTTCATTCACTAGCCAGAGGTATAAACTACAAGAAACTTTTTGATTTTTTGATTTCAGATGAGACTGGACTTATTTATGCTGCCCACCGCAAAAAAGTGCTGTTGTCGAAAAATTGCAGTCAACTCTACAAAAATGAATATTTTTGGCTGAAAATTTTTTTGAGAGTACCTTAAGTACTATACGTTTACATGTTCCAATTATAAATAAAAATAATTTTTAGTTTTCGAGATATAATTTTTTTTAAAAAGTCACTTTTTACCCGCAAGACCTATCCTTAAGGGGCCCGAAGGTACCCCTTAAGGGGGGGGGACGAAAACAAAATTCTATCCTTAAAAAAGTCGAAATTGTCAGATTAAGATAAGGTAAGTTAAGTACATGCAAAAGAGTGTATATTTAAAAAATCTGACGATTTGAGCCACGCGCGTAAGGAAATGGGAAAGTCCCAAAGTTTCACAAGAAAAAAGCGAATATTTCGCGAAATGAATGACAGATCGAAAAACTAAAAAATATGTGCTCAATATTTTTTAAAAATCTATCGAATGATACCAAACACGACTTCCCACGGAGAGGGGTGGGGGGTAAATTTAATATTTTAAATACGAATCCCGCGATATTTCGCGAAATTAACATCAGATCGAAAAACTGTAAAATACACTAATTCAATATTTTTGAAAAATCTATCGAATGTCACCAAACACGACCCCCACGGAGGTGGGGTAAGGGTTACTTTAAAATCTTAAATAGGAACCCCCATTTTTAATTGCAGATTTGGATTCCTTACGTAAAAATAAGTAACTTTTATTCGAAACATTTTTTTGAATTATGGATAGATGGCGGTATAATCGGAAAAAAAGATTGTTGGAAATGGAAAATTAAATTAAAAATGGAAAGTCCCTACTAACATGGAAAACTTTGCTTAACTTTTTTTGGTTTTACGACCTACTCTTCACAACCCAATAGGTCCCCATAACGCTCGAGTGACTGCACATTTAGCATACTTTGCTCCCCTACTATTAAGGAAAACACAGCGTTGATAGGATTGTTATATTATCTGTGCTTAATATGAGAGATTTATTCCATTAAGTCAACTATTTAGAAAAACCCGAAGACGCGTCGAATAATATATCGCTTGTACTATTTCGGAGACATTAAAACAGTACTTTGGATTGCAACTCTGGAACCGGAAGTCATCACCTTTAATGCCGCCTGTCGCGTCTGTTCAAACTGTCTAGTAATTTTAGTAATCTTCTTTTTAATGAAAGAATAAGTTTTTTTCAGCTGTTAATAGTGTGAGGTAGGAATTTTTGTGTTGTATGTTTTCTACTCTGAATCTGTCAAAAGGAATCTCAGTTGAGAAAACCGAGTTAATATATTTTTTCTCATCTTGCTGAGGCGCGTCGATTAATATATCACTTGTTCTATTTCGCGACTTTAAAACAGAAACTCACGGTAGTAAATCTGGAACAAAAAGTCCGAAGTCAAATTTGCCACCTTTAATGCCATCCTTGGATTAACGCTTTCGTTTGACACCTCATTTGTCATTACATATATCTGTTCTAATATAGCAGGAGTTGTATTGACGAACGGACATTTATCGATAATTTAAGGTTTTCACATTTTAATGTTGTGAAATAAATGGAAAGAAAATCTATAATCACTTACCCTGGCATCGTATACTTTTTTGAGGGCATCGTATCTAATAGAACCTAAAAAAATAACTCCCTGAATGGTTCCAGCTCGATCTGCTGCCAAGAGTTCAACACAAACCATCTCTCCATCTCGAACCAGTATGTCATGGAACACTTCATCAAAATTGTCCACCTATAAAACACATTTCAATATCAAACATACGCAAGTCTCCTTCCGTGATCAAAGAAGAGATCACAAAATAGTTAATGATCCCTTTTATCTACGACTTACCATGAAACAGATATGCGGATAGGTAATCTCCTCCACTTCTCCTTTGGTATCCATCCTTCTTCTACTGGGAGATGCGTAAACCTTTTGGGAATGCCGCTTCAGCACTTGGAGCTCTTTGGGACTGGTTCTAGTGCAGATGGCTAGCGTTAATGTATACTCGAATTGATGAATTATAAGGTTCAGATACACCGTTTCTTCCCAGTCGATGTCTGGATCTCCAATCGGTAGTTTTCTGCTGTCTTTTCGAAATACATCAACTTCGGTCTATAAAAAGAAAGATGAAAAGAAAAAAAGATCAATAAGTAAAATATTATTACATATATCTAGTCTTTTATATTATTAAAAAATGTGCGTATAAAAATGTCCGGGACTATAGGAATCCATTTTTCAGATGAAGTCACATAATATGATAACACCATAACTAATCTTCACTGAGTAGATGAACACAACTGTACTATCCAGAAAAAAAAGTCCCAAACATTAATGGGGACTTAATATGATTCACTGCTGGATCTAAAACTATCCATGGTACTGGGTCAGGAGTCTTTGGGCAAACATGTAATTATAGCAAATTTTACAGCCTAGGTCAATTTACATCTGTGATCTGGGCTGAAATATTTGCTTTGGTGGAGCAACACAATTAATAAGGTTATTTCAATATTCTGCGAGTTATAATACTTCTTGTTCAATAGGGAATTTGCATAAAATTTTAAATTCGAAAAAAATGGTATAAATCACAACAGAACATAATTTAGAACCTGTATCAAAGATAAAAAAGTTTTGTTTGTCTTTCGTTTGGCCCCTAAAGACGACTAAAAATTCAACTTATACCAGCCACCCCAAAACGCGTCGTGACGTCACGGGGTTGTATGTTTACATTCTAAACCAATTGTTAATTTTAAATTAGACATTATAAACGTCAGTAACAAATACAGTTATGTGACGTTAAAAGTGTTTTTGATCGTTTGAACTATTCGTAGAAAATTTGTACTTTTACAAAATGGTTTTATTTTCAATAGTAAACCTTCTTTCCTTTCCTTCAAAAACTATATCAAACTCCAATCTCAACAAACTGGTATATATTATTACAACGACATACGATAAATGTCATTAGAATATAAATATTTTTCCTTTATTCCCCGACGACGAGCTGGAAAAATACCCAAGTAGGTGGAGGCCAATAAACTATAAACTAAAGAAGAAGAAGAAGAGAATATACGTAAATATAACCATAAACGGAACCACATAGTTAAACTCTGTGACTTCACGGGTCGTTTGAACTATTTTAAGATAAAGAAGACTTTAAATTTGTACTTCTAAGTTATTATTAGTTTTTGAAGCGTGAAATTTTGGAAATCTCATTTTTATACAAAACTGAACATTATTTTGTTCTAGCAAACAGTCAAACTAGTCAGAAACCGTCAGCAAACAGTTGGTCAGTGAGAGAACATAATACAGTCACCAGTGCTATCCCCTCTACTCGCGCTGGTCGACTCTTCGCTGATGGTTTCAAACCGTTTGAAACTGATGCTAGAACAAACCTATTATTATGTAATAAAAAAATGTGCAAGTTCCCTATTAAGGGTACCTACATATGCGAAATCGTTAAAATAATTTCAGAGTTGTATCAAAAGGTGTGGTTCAAAAAAACTAGGATAGATAATTAAATGTAATACAAACAATAGTTGAATTAATTAAGTCATAAAAAGCCTGTCAATATTACTGTTGACACTCACGCTTCTCAGAAGAGTTAAAAGGCGTCTGTTCTCTATGGGAACCAATAGTTAAAAGAGCGACTTTGGTTTTACCTAGTCCAAAAATATATGTACCTATTTCTAGAGGGTGGAGATTAAAGTTAGGAGTAAGAATAAAACTGAAATCAGCACAATAATACGTGTTTCTACGGGATACTGATCGAGGTGTTCCTACTGGACACTGACCACTCAGATATCATCTACGTAAAATGGCAAATAAGACAGAGCAACATGCAGATTCTGCGAAAATGCAGAGGAAACGGCTCTCAATATATGTATTATTGTCTCTAACTGCAAGATAATTATTCGCCAACACTACAAAAGCTTGGAACAAATATAAAGTGTGGTTCAAAAAAACTAGGATAGATAATTAAATGTAATACAAACAATAGTTGAATTAATTAAGTCATAAAAAGCCTGTCAATATTACTGTTGACACTCACGCTTCTCAGAAGAGTTAAAAGGCGTCTGTTCTCTATGGGAACCAATAGTTAAAAGAGCGACTTTGGTTTTACCTAGTCCAAAAATATATGTACCTATTTCTAGAGGGTGGAGATTAAAGTTAGGAGTAAGAATAAAACTGAAATCAGCACAATAATACGTGTTTCTACGGGATACTGATCGAGGTGTTCCTACTGGACACTGACCACTCAGATATCATCTACGTAAAATGGCAAATAAGACAGAGCAACATGCAGATTCTGCGAAAATGCAGAGGAAACGGCTCTCAATATATGTATTATTGTCTCTAACTGCAAGATAATTATTCGCCAACACTACAAAAGCTTGGAACAAATATATTGGAATGTCATAAGGTACCTACAATCTATAATCTAGTAATATTTTTTCTTTAATTTCCTCCATGGATCACTTCTAAGCATTTTTAATGTATATAGAATGTGTGATACACGTCCGATTTACTGAGAAGATAGATACTTTGAGGTTTTATAACGTAAAGAAAAATTGTAAAAAAATTGAGGACATTCACGGAAGAAGAAGGAGCAAACTTAGAATTAGGCCGAAAATGAAAGCAAACAATCAAAATTTGGGGCATTAAAATTATCCATATATTACCTAAACCATAAACACTCATCAGCGTAAGAAAAACTTCAAACACCTTGGCGTGAATTTTCACAGACAGCCTTCGTATGTAATGTAAATCCGTTAGAATTAGAATTACATAAAAATGTTCTACATTCAGAAATTTAATTTTTAATCAATAGCCTTCGCCACTGTTCTACACTTGATTATAAATTCAATAATATTGGGGTGTATCTAATTTCCCTTCGGGAATGTCAAATGCTGTCGTAATTGTGATTTATCTGATTCGAGAAAGCATAAAAATTTTGGATCCCAACAAAGCTCAAATTACGAATAGTATTTCTTTTATTTAGGTCAAACAAAACCTTTAAAATATAAGGCGACCAAAAGACATAAGGACTCAATAAAACTTTACAAAGACCGGGGATTGACTAAAGAAATGTATTGTTATGCTCTGTATTTCTCTCTGTTATGAGATTGATCAGCAAATTCTTATTTTGATTAATGACTTAATTCTTTTAATCATTGCTTATGTAAAACAAAACCAAAATTAAATTAAATCTTCTAATAAGTTTTATTCTCAGGGCTATTTTAATTTTAATGCATTACATTCGGTTTGTGGCTTCTATATAGTATCTCTAGCTGCTTACTTCATCCAGGGACAAAACAGGGAAATTAAACACACTCGATGTCATATAAATGTTATAAATATTTTTTATTTATCCAATATACCATAAATATAAGATTTTAAAATTATACTAAAATTTAATTCTGTTGCAACTATTTCTCGTCTAATAAATTAAGCTTTAATTCTGATATCTCCTTTGTTTTAACAAAAATTTTATTTAAATAATTCGTTAGACTATTCTTACAAAAATACTAAAATTTACTTTTCTCCTTTTAAATTTATTACTTATTTCTTCTTTAAATTTTGGAATGACTAAATTATGCTATAGAACTGTTCAATACAAAAATAAACAAATATGGTGTGGATATAAAACCAACTCTCTCCGTTTCACAAAAATTCTGACTAACCTTTTTGTTTCTTCTTTACTTCTTCTTCCTGGATTGCGTAGTCCTCGATTCTCCCACACGTACTCCTAGGATGTAGCGAAAGGTCCTTCTCCTCCAAACTGCTTCACAAACAAACAAACAACGGGACTCGCTCGAAATCTCTATTCAGTTTTCTCTCTGATCGATATCTTGTGCAAATTGATACCCACCGGCTACTCGTTCTAGACAGAAAACAGGAATCTCCTCGGACACAAGGAAAATTAACTTCTCAACTCGGTCAACGATTTTGTTTCACTACGATTCTGCTCGCAAAGGCCAATTTCACCACTTTACACCGACTTCTCACTTTTTAAAAACTGGACTGTACTCTCCAGATATTCATTTCACAGTGACCATTTTTTCTCTCCTCAAAATCAGACTCAACACTCTCATCCCCACCATCTATCTTTCTCCGCCAATCACAAACATCCTGTCTACCCACTACATCCATATTTTCATTTCTTACGAACCAATTTATTTTGTATACAACTTTTCCACTTTGTTAAATTCTTCTCTTCTTCTTCTTGTGCCACTCCTATCGGAGATTGGAAATCATCAAGGCTACCCTGACTTTGTTTACAGCTGACCTAAAAAGTTCATTAGTGGTGCAGCCAAACCACTCTCTCAAATTCCGCATCCACGACATTCTTCTACGGCCTGGATTCCGTTTTCCTTCTATTTTTCCTTGCATTATATTTTGAAGTAATTCGTATTTATGACCTCTCATCAGGTGACCCAAATACTCGAGTTTTCTTCGTTTTATCGTTAATAAAATTTCTGGGTCTCTTCCTATCCTTCGTATTACTTCAAGATTTGTGATTCTTTCAACCCAACTTATCTTCAGCATTCGACGGTAGCACCACATCTCGAAACTTTCAATATTTTTTATGTTGTTCTGTTTGAGAGTCCAGGCCTCTACACCGTATAATAGCGTGTTAAATACGTAGTCACTTAGCATTCTTAATCGTAGAGGGATGCTTATATCTCTGTTGCAGAAGAATTTTCTCATCTTTATGAAGGTGGCCCTGGCAATTTCGATACGTCTTTTTATTTCATTGTTTTGGTCTCCAGTTTCGTTTATTAAAGTTCCCAAGTATTTATAACTTGATACTTTTTCAATTTGAATGCCGTTTATACTAATATGTGCTGGTTGTGTCATGATTTTACTGAAGACCATATACTTGGTTTTTTTGATATTAATGTTTATGCCATAATTGTTGCAAGCAATATTTATGTTTGTAAGTAATCGTTGTAATTCTTCTACTGTTCTTGCAACTAGTACAGTGTCGTCTGCGTATCGAATATTATTTACAACCTCTCCATTGATTACGATTCCTTCATTTGCTTGCAAAAGGGCTTCCTGACAGATGCTTTCACTATATACATTAAATAGCAGTGGTGACAAAATGCATCCCTGTCTTACTCCTCTACGTATTTCTATTGCTTTTGATATCTCGTTTTCTATTTTGATGTTAGCTTTCTGATTCCAATATAAGTTGAGAATTATTCGCAGATCTTTATTATCTATGTCTTTTCTTTCAAGAATGTCTCTTAGCCTATCGTGGCGTACTCTGTCAAACGCTTTTTCAAAATCGATAAAATATGCATGTACTTCTTGATTAACGTCTAGCTTGACTAACGTCATGTTAAATTCTAGGAGACACCAAATTACTTTCGTTATTTCAAAATGCTAAACAAAAAACCTTATATTCTAAACTCAATAAATTTGTTTACTGCCTATCCTTCTAAGAAACATTTATAAAACGTCATTGTTCATTCCACAGCGA
Source organism: Diabrotica virgifera virgifera (assembly GCF_917563875.1). Taxonomy (NCBI): domain Eukaryota; kingdom Metazoa; phylum Arthropoda; class Insecta; order Coleoptera; family Chrysomelidae; genus Diabrotica; species Diabrotica virgifera. Next base: position 292,907,777 of record NC_065443.1, read on the forward strand.
AATAAATGTACTTTCTAATTTTTACCGCATAATGGTATGTCCGTTCAAAGAAACATTAACAAATCATTTAACGATTTCACTTTCCGCGAAAACACTGTTTACTAACTAAATTATAATATGTACCATTTTTGGTCATATACAGGGCGATGAAAATCTATGATCTCGTGGTCTCTGATATAAATTTATTTTCTAAATTTTTCCCAAAAAGAATTACAACAGTATAATTGTACCTATATAGTTCCGTAAAAAATTCAATTTCGTTGTAGGAGAACAGGAGAAAACGAAAAAATAATTAATGTGGAGAAAATATAACTATAAACTGGCAGTAAATATAATACCACAAGAAAACATGAATAGATGGGCTAAGATAGGAAGTAGGCTAGACTAACTAGAACTAAGTAGAATAGACCTATAAATTTGATTAGACTACCCTAAGTAACTGAAACCGGAGTTAAAATATCACACAATAAAAATATTGATTAAAAATATTTTCAGAAATAATAAAATACTCTCTGAAAAACGTATTGAGAAAAATAGCAAGAAGAATAGCAAAATGAACAAAAATATAAATTTGATATGGAAAATTACTGAGGAGACCTGGAGACCACCTAAACATGATAATGACTACTAGGCCTGGACCACGCGTACCAAAAAAAGTTGATTAATGGCAAGCTGAAAATTTGTTAATAGCTTAACGGTGTCTAGTCGGACAAACTTTGATGTATGGGAACACTGGAACGGGAGAAGTTTTAATTGTGGAACGTTATTTTAATTGTGGAACATGTCATCCTGACAAGTTTATGATTCTGAAAACTAGCAAGTTGTTTTTAAGTTTATTCAATAGCAAACTTTATAATATAATATATGAAACAATGTTTGTCCGACAAATATGTTGATCATTTTAATAAGTCCGACACGTAGAACATGTCAAATGACAGGGATAATATTGGTGGTAAATAGCAGTATGATTTTTGCAGGAGAGTTTAATGAAGGGGTAACAAATCAATTGGAAGTTCTGACCGACAAAATCATTGGGACGTGTTCGTAGTCTGACGTTCGAAACCTGTAACCTGTTCCACAATTAAAACTTTCCCTGTTTCAGTTTCCCGTACATCAAAGTTTGTTCGACTAGACACCGTTGAGCTATTAACAAATTTTCAGCTTGCTATTAATCAACTTTTTTTTGGTACGCGGAATCCAGGCCTATACGAAAAGGAAGATAAAGGATAAGCTTACTCAACCAATATACCGACTGAAAATGAGTCCGCCAATGAGTGCATTGGGTCTCCTTCTATTAAATATTTCTGTGATAGCAGGGTAAAAGTTCTTAAATCGGAAATCATCGTATTAGATTCGATTCGAGAAATCGCAAGATTTGACTTATATTATTATTTCCACCGTATATTATGTATGCTTTAATCGTTGTGTATGACTTTATTTACGGATTTTACGGATTTACGGATTTTTTACCCACAAATATAGATCGCAATCTATCCGTTTGTCCACTTAACTCAAAATGACCAAAACTTGACTTAAGAACTTTTACCCTGCTACCACAGATTTCATGAATGTTTACTGGGTTGAATTTGTCTGTCTATAGTTTACATTTCATATCAGCTAATATACATATTTTCATATTTCAACAATTTTTTTTCTTTAGCTTTGGACCTTGTTGGTGGGGGATTTTCCCTATATCATTATATCAGCTTTCTCATTTAAGATATTATTAGCTGGAAAATAAAAGAAAAGAAGAGAATAGATCATGTTAGAGCATGGACCGTTACACCGAACTAGTTGGAGCAATGACGTAAGCAAGAAGGGAGCAGATTTATGATAATAAAACAACAATTTGTCTAAAATTTAAAAGAAAGTAAAAGAAGACAAAAGTAAATTTTTTTATGAAGTATTATACAATAACCTTACAGATGTTCTATGTTACAGACTTACCTCGAACTTTGGCAGATACCTGGGCGATCCTTTGACGTGTTTTTTCCTAACGAAGAACAGAAGATCATCACAGTCCATGGTCGATTCATTTTGGAATAAAAAATGGCGAACAAAGAGGTCTGTCCAATAGGTTGTACCTTGTAGCATTACAAATCCAGACTCTGTAAAATGAAAGAAATAGTACATTGTTTACCGGGTAGGAAAAGCTTAACATTCCTGGACGACTGTGAAGATTGCTAAGTCGAGGCGCAAGCCGAGACTTAGCAACACAGAGTCCAGGAATGTGGCTTTTCCTACGAGGTAAACATACTATTTTTCCGCAAATCGTTTAAAATTCGACAGATATTGATTGATTTAAAAAAAACGCGATAATTTTATTCCCAAATATTTATTGGCGAATGGATTTAGTGTCCGCAGTCATATAAACCCAAACAAACAACAAATATTCCCAAATAAATGGTGCTTTGAAATTCCTAATAAAATTACTTGGGTTACTATGGAAACGTATTGAGGTTGAATTGTCAAACTTTTCTATCATTTATGTAGAACACTAACAACTGTACGGAAATATCATTTCCTTACAGTAAGGAAATGACATTTCCTTACAGTAAGGAAGTCCTGACTTTTTCTACAAGAAATTTTGACAGGAATGTCAAAATTTCCTGGCGATTTGCGGAAAATGTATTTATCGTCGTCTAAAATAAGTGACTAATGATGGCAAACTAGATGCGGAAATAAATCTATACGATTAAACTACACAATTAATACTAGAAGTCTAAGAGCTGGAAGCGGATTTTGTGCGTGATAAGTAATATGAAAAAACTATACGGGGATATGTTGAATTAGTTGTGTACATGACTTTCACCAACGGCCGGAAACCAGAGTTGGGTAGTTATAAGGGGTCAAATTCGCGGATTTTATTATTTTTTTTATGACGCTCATGATCGAGATAGTGCACCAAAATTTGGGAATAAGTAGGTCATGACGTACCTAAGTAAAATCTCTAGGGGCTCAACGCTGCGTGGCCGACAAAGGGGTGGGGGTAAGGGTGAATATAAAAAATATAACGGGTTTTTTGCGACGTTCGTGATTGAGATAGTGCACCAAAATTTGGATATAAGTAGACCATGACATAAATAATTAACATCCCCAGAGCCGGAAACCAGAGTGGGGAAGGAAGGTAGTTATAAGGGGTCAAAGTTCCGTTTTTTATTATTTTTTTTGTGACGCTCATAATTGAGATAGCGCGCCAAAATTTGGGAATAAGTAGGTCATGACATAACTAAGTAAAATCTCTAGGAGTGGCACTCTGCGTGGTCGACAAAGGGGTGGGGCAGGGGTGAATATAAAAAAATGTAAGGGGTTTTTTGCGACGTTCGTGATTGAGATAGTGCACCAAAATTTGGAAATAAGTAGACCATGACATAACTAAGTAATATCGCCAGAGGCGGAAATCAGAGTGGCCGACGAGGGTAGTTATAAGGGGTAAAATTCGCGGTTCTTATAATTTTTTTTTGTGGCGCTCATGATGGAGATAGTGCACCAAAATTTGGGAATAAGTAGGTTATGACGTAAGTACGTAAAATCTTCAGGGGCGGAACGCTGCTTGGAGTACAAAGGGGTGGTAGACAGGGGTGAGTATAAAAATATATGGGGGTTTTTTTTGCCGTTCGTGATCGAGATAGTGCCCCAAAATTTGGGAATAAGTAGATCATGACATTACTAAGTAAAATATCTAGGGGCGGAACGCTGGGTGGGGGGACAAATGGTGTGCCGGGTCACAAAAAAATAATACACACTGCGACTTTGACCCCTTAAAACTACGCTTATCCCCAACTCTGGTTTCCGGCTCTGGGGATTTTACTTAGCTAAGTCATAGTCTACTTATTCCCAAATTTTGGTGCACTATCTCAATCTAGCACATCGCAAAAAACCCCTTATATTTTTTATATTCACACCTACCCCCACCCCTTTATCGGCCACGCAGCGTTCCACCCCTGGAGATTGTACTTAGTTACCTCATAACCTACTTATTCCCAAATTTTGGTGCACTATCTCAATCATGAGCGTCACAAAAAAAATAATAAAAACGGCGATTTTGACCCCTTATAACTACCCTCATGCCCAACTCTGGTTTCCGGCTCTGAGGATTTTACTTAGCTATGTCATGGTCTACTTATTCCCAAATTTTGGTGCACTCTGTCAATCACGATAGTCGCAAAAAAACCCCTTATATTTTTTGTATTCACCCCTGCCCCACCCCTTTGTCGGCCACGCAGAGTGCCACCCCTGGATATTTTACTTAGTTACGTCATGACCTACTTATTTCCAAATTTTGGTGCACTCTCTCGGTAATGAGCGTCACAAAAAAAAATAATAAAAACGGCGACTTTGACCCATTATAACTACCCTCATCCCCAACTGCGGTTTCCGGCTCTGGGGATTTTACTTAGTAATGTCATGATCTACTTATTCCCAAAATTTGGTCCACTATCTCAATCACGAACGTCGCAAAAAACCCTTTATATTTTTTATATTCACCCCTACCCCCACCCCTTTGTCGGCTACGCAGCGTTCCGCCCCTAGAGATTTTACTTAGTTACGTCATGGCCTACTTATTCCCAAATTTTGGTGCACTATCTCGATCATGAGCGTCATAAAAAAAATAATAAAATCCGCGACTTTGACCCCTTATAACTACCCTCAGCCCCAACTCTGGTTTCCGGCCGTTGGTGAAAGTCATGTACACAACTAATTCAACATATCCCCGTATAGTATTTCCATATTACTTATCACGCACAAAATCCGCTTCTATCTCTCCGACTATAGGACACAAATGTAAAAATGAAAGTCAAGAGAAAAATTCACAATATGATAAATGATAACAGTGCCAGTAATAATGGTAGGGGAGCCCAAGCGGGGATTTTTGCAGTTACTCGAGCACTTCAGATTATCATATGGGGAGAAACCTGGTACCCTGCAGATGTACCTCTACCATTTATTAGCTCTTAACACAGGGAAATCCGTTAAGGGGGACCCGAAAAAAAAATCTATCCTTAAAAATACTCGAAATTGTCAGATTAAGATAAGGTAAGTTAAGCACATGCAAAAGAGTGTATATTTCAAAAATCTGACGATTTGAGCATGGACGTAAGGAAATGAGTGAGTCAAAAAGTTTCACAAAAAAAGCGAATATTTCGCGAAATGAACATCAGATCGAAAAACTAAAAAATATGTCTTCAATATTTTTCAAAAATCTATCGAATGGTACTAAACATGACTCCTCACGGAGAGGGGTGGGGGTAAATTTAAAATTTTAAATACAAACCCCGCGATATTTCGCAAAATGAACATCAGATCGAAAAACTGCAAAATACACTTTCATAATGTTAAAAAATCTATCGAATGGTACCAAACACGACCCCCCGCCCACGGAGGTGGCTTGGGTGGTTACTTTAAAATCTTAAATGGGACCCCCAAATTTTTATTACGGATTTGGATCCTTTACGTAAAAATAAGCAACTTTTATTCAAGACTTTTTTCGAATTATAGATAGATGGCGCTATAATCGGAAAAAATGATTATTGGAAATGGAAAATTATATTAAAAAATGGAAAGTCCCCACTAAAATGGAAAATTTTACTTAACTTTTTTTGGTTTTAGGGCCTAATAATCACAACCCAATAGGTCCTCATAACGCTCGAGTGACTGCAAATTTAGCATACTTTCCTCCCCTACCATAACATACGCAAGCGAAAACTGAACATAAAAAACACGAATCAAAAATCAACTCGATCGAAATGAAACCTTTAAGAAAAATGTGCGGGAAAATAAAAATGGGACAGGATAAGAAATCAAGATAGCAGACAAAGAACAAAGAACAAATCAGAAACTTCTTATACTGAATACGTTAAAAAGAAGCAAAAGTTGTGGTTCAGACATATTAATAGAATGAAATCAGAAAAAATTAGGTACAAGGCATATATTAGAATTGGGAAGTAGAAGAAAAAGGAGAGGAGGAACACCCAGAATGAAATGGATAGATCAGATCGAAGAAACAGGAAGGAAGAGAAAGTAAAAAATTTGATGGATTCGACCGTTACTTGATGGAAGTTCATTTTATCTCTCAATAAAACACTGAAATCTTTTGTTTTCTATACTTCCACAAAATTTATTATTTACAACTATGTGACTACAGCTGTTTCGGCAGAGTGCCTTTCTCAAGTGATATAATTTACAATGTGTTTGCCTTTTTGTCTCTAACTGAAGAGGTTGAGGAGTGGGGAGCTGTTTGTCTCGAGTTGGTCATTCAGAATTATATCTGTATTCTTCAGTTTATTAATTTCCATAGATTCTAAAAAAGATAGCTTAAGGCCTTTATTTTGGATATGCAGAATTTGAAACTCTTCATTGAAAGAATGATTATGATCTAGAAGGTGAAGTGCGTATGTAGGAGTATCTGTTTTTCTATTGTTGAAAGCCCTTTTGTGTTCTGCTATCCGTTTGTCAAAAGTTCTGCCAGTTTGACCGATGTACGTTTTCGGACAGTCACCACAAGTTAGTTTGTACACACCACTCTGTAGTTGCTTTCTCTTTCGGCTTTTATTGTTCTTAATATATTTGCTTAAGTTGTTGTTAGTTCTGAGAGCTGGTATTATTCCTTTCTTTTTTATGTATCTGGCTATTTTTGTTGTTATCTTGCCAGTATATGTGAGAGAGCAGAAGGTACTGGGTTCTTTCTGTGGTGATGGATACACTAATTTCAGGGCTTTCTTATGGAGTTTTTGATTTAAAATTTTGTTAACTGTTTGTTCGTTATAGCCGTTGTTAACTGCTATTTGTTTAATGATGTTTAGTTCTATCTCGAAGTTATTTTTTGTCATGGGAATTTCATGTAGGCTGCTAATTTGCGTTGTGTAGGATGGGATGATGAATTGTGTATAGTTGTGTCAGTATGGGTAGGTTTATGATATACGGAGAACTCATGTTTGTTGTGTAGTCTGGTAATCGTTACATCTAGAAAGTTTATGGAATTATTCTGTTCTGTTTCTATTGTAAACTCCATATTACTATGAAGTGAATTAATGTATGATAGAAATTGGTCAAGTTGTCTGTTGGTTCCTGTAAAGCATACTAGTATATCATCCACGTATCTCCACCAATATAAGAACTGTTTAAATACGGGATGTTTAGAAATTGTTGTTTCAAGTTGGTTCATAAATATATCTGATAGTAATGGGCTTAGAGGATTACCCATAATAAGTCCTGCACTGTTGTTTGTGTATATTTGACTATTGAATTCAAAATAGTCTTGATTTATGCAAATTTCAACGAGGTGTAAAATTTCAGATGCAATGATCGGATTTGTACTATTATGGTCTAAAAGATTTTTAACTAAAACAAAAGTTTCTGTAGGAGGAACACTAGGAAAAACAGACTAATTTCATTTGACGTAAAAAATCTTTTTCCTAGTGTTCCTCCTACAGAAACTTTTGTTTTAGTTAAAAATCTTTTAGACCATAATAGTACAAATCCGATCATTGCATCTGAAATTTTACACCTCCTTGAAATTTGCATAAATCAAGACTATTTTGAATTCAATAGTCAAATATACACAAACAACAGTGGAGGACTTATTATGGGTAATCCTCTAAGCCCATTACTATCAGATATATTTATGAACCAACTTGAAACAACAATTTCTAAACATCCCGTATTTAAATAGTTCTTATATTGGTGGAGATACGTGGATGATATACTAGTATGCTTTACAGGAACTAACAGACAACTTGACCAATTTATATTCATACATTAATTCACTTCATAGTAATATTGAGTTTACAATAGAAACAGAACAGAATAATTCCATAAACTTTCTAGATGTAACGATTACCAGACTACACAACAAACATGAGTTCTCCGTATATCATAAACCTACCCATACTGACACAACTATACACAATTCATCATGCCATCCTACACAACGCAAATTAGCAGCCTACCATAGCATGATACATAGACTGACAGAAATTCCCATGACAAAAAATAACTTCGAGATAGAACTAAACATCATTAAACAAATAGCAGTAAACAACGGCTATAACGAACAAACAGTTAACAAAATTTTAAATCAAAAACTCCATAAGAAAGCCCTGAAATTAGTGTAGGTATCCACCACTACAGAAAGAACCCAGTACCTTCTGCTCTCTCACATATACTGGCAAGATAACAACAAAAATAGCCAGATACATAAAAAAGAAAGGAATAATACCAGCTTTTAGAACTAACAACAACTTAAGCAAATATATTAAGAACAATAAAAGCCGAAAGAGAAAGCAACTACAGAGTGGTGTGTACAAACTAACTTGTGGCGACTGTCCGAAAACGTACATCGGTCAAACTGGCAGAACTTTTGACAAACGGATAGCAGAACACAAAAGGGCTTTCAACAATAGAAAAACAGACACTCTGCCGAAACAGCTGTAGTCACATAGTTGTAAATAATAAATTTTGTGGAAATATAGAAAACAAAAGTTTTCAGTGTTTTATTGTGAGAAGTAAAAAAGTATTAAAGAATTAAAGACGATGGCCAAAAATAGAAATGCGTGGAAAAAATGCGTATCTAAAGGAAGAACCTGAGGTTGGGTAATCCCAATCCGACACCTGAAAGGGCAAAAGGACATAAGAAGAAGAACAAGAAGAAGAATTAGCATTATATCACTTTGACAATTTTGTGAAGTCAGTTGTTTATTTGGATTTATATGACCGCGGACAAACCAATAAATACAATAATTGATGATTAATAGACATTTAAGAAGAAGAAAAATCAACAAGGAACAGGGCCTCGATTTTTGACCCTTCGCTTCGGTATCGAACGTATTCGTTTCGTATCTGTTTAGTATACGAAGCGAATGCGTTCGATAACGAAGCGAAGGGTCAAAAATCGAGGCCCGGGACCTCGATTTTTGACCCTTTGCTTCGTTATCGATCATCGCTATCTGTACACTAAACAGATACGAAGCGAATACGTTCGATAACGAAGCGAAGGGTCAAAAATCGAGGTCCAGACATTTTGCAAATATTGGGATTTGTTGAGAATGTTTCGTGGTCATTCATATGAAAATAATTTGGGCGTAAATAATAGACATTTTATTTAAGTGACATTTAAGTAAAAATGACGTTAAATTAGTTAGTAAGCAGTAAACAATAAATACTAAGAACCACAAATAAGGAAGTTGTAAACACTTGTTTGATAGATAATAAAACAAATCTACCCACACACACCCTCAAATGTCATTGCCCTTTTTATTATTTGTTTCGTCAGTTCACACCCCTATTTCTCCAATATAAAAAATAATTCTTTACAAGAGAAAAATGCTTATCCTCCTCCAATAACTGCTCTAATACCGTGGGAGAATTCGACCCCGAAGAATTTGAAAATACTTACCTGGGAATTTGAAAATATCTGGGCAGCATTGTGACTGGTGGTTGGCAAAATAGATGCGGATGCGAACATAACAAATAGAGGAAATATATCTACACGATTATACTACACAACTAATACAACACTAGTAGGACACAAAGATGTAAAAATGAAAGTCGTCCTTTTAGAGAAAAACTCAATATACGATAACAGTGCCAATAATAACATACGCAAGCGAAAACTGGACAATTCATCAATAACATGAATCAAAAATCAACGCAATCGAAATGAAACATTTGAAAAAAATGTGCGGAAAAACAAAGTGGGACGGGATAATAAATCAAGATAGCAGACAAAGGACAAAGCAGAAACCTCCTACTGAGTACATTAAACAGAAACAAATATTATGGTTCCAACATGTTAATAGAATGAAACCACAAAGAATGACAAAGGTAAATATTAGAATTGGGAAATGGAACGAAAAGGGTAAGGGAAAGACCCAAAGGAAATGGATAAATCAGATCAAAGAAACAGGAAGGAATAAACGAAAAGTATTGAAGAATTACAGACGATGGCCAAAAACAGAAATGCTTGAAAAAAGGGTTAAAGGAAGAACCTTAGATTGGGTAATCCCAATCCAACGCCTAAGAGGGCACAAGGATATCATAAAAAGAAGAAAAAAAAGAAGAAGAATCAGCATTATATCACTTTAACAATTTTGTTAAGCCAGTTGTTTTTTTTATGTTTATATGACCGAGGACAAACCGATAAATACAATAATTGATGATAAATAGACATATAAGAAGAAGAAAAATCAGCAAGGAACATATATTTCGCAAACTTTGTTTAGAACAACTTGAGATTCTTTGGGATCTGTTGAGAATGTTTCGTGGTCATTCATGTGAAAATAATTTGGGCGTAAATAATAGACATTTTATTTGAGTGACGTAAAAATGACGTTAAAATAGTAATGAGCAGTAAACAATAAATACTAGAAGCACAACAAAATAAAAAAGAAAATGTTTGTAAACATTTTTTATTCGATAATAAAACATATCTACCCACACACACCCTCAAATGTCATTGCCCTTTTTATTATTTGTTATTTGTTTCGTTGGTTCACACCCCTATTTCCAAAACATAAAAAATAATCCTTCACAAGAGAAAAATGCTTACCATCCTTGAGCAATTGCCTCATTTCCTTTGTCCTCTGAAAATTTATTTCCTCCAATAACTGCTCCAATACGGTGGGAGTTTTCAGTGCCGAAGAATTTGAGAATGCCATATTTGCTTAGCTATAACTATGTACAATGACAGAACATTTGTTCAAATTTCAAATCGGCATTTCGAGTATTATTTTTGCCATGGTCGAATTTTACGAGTATTTCACAGACGTTAACATTTCACAACACGTGACTAATGCGTTCATTTTGGCCGTGATCGATAAAAGATGTACGTGGCCATGCGCAGGGGGGTGGGAATTGGGGGCGGTGTGGCGTATTTACCCCGATAGAAATTTAGGCCAATTTATACAAAAGTTAGTTTTTTATTCGACACAACTGTATACAGGGTGTTTTAAAAAAAGGTAGCACATCTCTAGGATAGGTAAAAAACTGAAAAATAATTGGGCCATCCGTTTTCAAAATACAGGGCGTAGAAGAAAAAAATAGTTATTTTCCTAACTAGTGCGGAAAGTGATACTTTCCCCGGTTGCCCGCAGATATTTCAAATTAAAAATCATATTTGAATTCCTCGTTAAATTTGTGACAAAATTCTACGACTTAATTGTTTATAAGCTTAAGAAGTTCTATTTATTATTAAATTGTAAACATATACCTACATAGGTACATAAATATGATTTTTTTTAACTTTTTTTTCTTAGATTAATAGACGTATACGTCTTAACGAATAAGGCCCAAATTATTGAGATCCATTCAGTCAAATTATCTGGACCATCCTTAGAAACTAGCTCATTTTTCAAAATATCTTGTAAATAAATTAAATTTCGCAAAAACTTTTCAACTGATCTGGACCATCCTTTGCACACAATTTAAACACGTAGGTACCTCATCTCAAGTTCAAGTACCTTTAAACAAGTTTTAATAAACAATAAAAAAAGTTATTAACAATATTCGAAAACATAGATATTGTTTTTTATTTTGCAATCACTTTTTTATTTATTCTTCTTCCTCTACGGCACTACAGTCCGAATTAAGACTCCTTTATTTTTTGCCTCCACCCTTGCCTGTCTGTGGCTGCTCTTCTCCATACACGGACTCCTAAAAGTGGTTGAGCGTCGCTGCTTACTGTGTGTTCTCAACGCTTTTTTGGCTTTCCAACCAGTCTCTTTCCCTGCATTCTAGCGTCTAGTACTCTTTTTGGTAGCCTATCCTCTCTCATTCTTATCACATGTCCGGCCTATTGCAATCTTTGTATTCTAATGAAGTCTGACAGGGGTCTTTCCTTATAAAGTTGATAAAGCTCGTTGTTTTATCAAATTCTGAAGATTCTGTTTTCCCTCACGGATCCTAGTATTCTCCTCAGTACTTTCCATTCGAATCTGTCGAGTTTGTTTTTGGATGTTTCTTTTAGGACCCATGTTTCACTGCCATAGCATGTTATTGGCCGAATTAAGGTTTTATAGATTCTCATCTTTGTATTTCGGTGGACACTTTTAGACCAAAATATATGGGAGAGGGACAAAATAAGCTGTTTGCCTGCGTTATTCTCTTCCGTATCTCTCCATCTTCTGATCCGTCGGCATATGTTTCTACTCCCAGGTATGTAAACTTTCCAACCGTTTCAATGTCATCTTCATGTATAATGTTTTGGGTGACGATATTTCTTCTCGTCTGTGTTATTGTTTTTGTTATTTCTGTGTTAATTTCCGGACCTAGCCTTTTGGATTGCGTTTTTAACTCTGCGTATGTTTCCTGTGCTCCTGTTGATATTCTATACTCATAATATTAATATCATCGGCATAAGCGGCCAGTTGAACCGATCTGTTATTCAGTAGGTTTCCTCGTCTAATTTTTATTTGCCTAACCGCATATTCCAGTGCTAGGTTAAACAATGAGAGATGGGCCAGCCCATCTCCCTAATTCAGTCTCTACGAGTCTCTGTCCGGTGGTTTTGTATTCGTACACATGCTTGAATTTCATCCATTGCGGCTTTAATGAGTCTAATTAGCTTGTGTGGTACCTATTGCCAATTCAGCCAATATACAGTACAGTCTGTTCGACGGCCGTCTAGATAAGGCAGTAAACTGGTTTGTAAGATGTCATCAACATAACGCGCATCTGTCATACTGCCTCGAATAAACAAAAGTGGTGATCGGCTACCATAGGCATTAACCCCCAAAGCATTACTCCAACTGTCCTGTGTAGATCGTCTGGCAATAAGGCGTCGTATGGCGGCGTCTTATCATCTTACGGCCATCATGCATACCCAAACAAAATCACGATTCATCGCTGAATGCTGCATTATGCCATTCTGCCACCCAATGCTGCCGTTCTCTGCACCAATTCAAACGTTGAGGACAGTGGTCCGCAGTCAAAGGAAGCACTCGTGGTGGGCGGAATGAAACCAGCCCAAAGGCTCAAATGCTACGGTATATGGTACGTCTAGTAACAAGTCTACCTTCTACTCCAAACCATTGGTCAGCTATTTGACTCGTAGTAGCAAAATGGTCTCTCAGACCCAGGAGTCTAAAGCGCCTATCTTGACGCCCTGTGGTACGCCTTGGTTGACCAGTTGGTCTTCTTCGTGTTCCTCTACCTTCATTTGTCCACACACGACATACTCGCATAACTGTCATTGCCGTACAATTAACACGACGGCCAATTTCGCGATACGACAAACCCATATCTCTATAGGCAATAATTCTACCTCTGTCAAAATCGCTAAAATGGTGGTAATTTTGGTGTCTTCGAACTCCAGGCATATTCTTGCACCGAATCCAATTAGACTAAGAATCATAACTAAAAATATCTGTACTAACCGGTCTTTATAAATTGGCCTTTTCACAAAAAAATTTAAAGATAAAACTTTATTTTTATAAAAACTATAAAAGATAAAACATTTATATTGTTATCATAGCATGCTTTAAATATAGTCATTGTGCTGCCAAAAAATTAAGTTCAAGAAATGATTCCTTCTGGAACCTAATTTTTTGGCAACAGGTTGCATTTTCATTAAGAATGAAACGATAACATTGGCAAGACTTTTTATTGCCATGTAATCAAAAAAAAAATAATAATGTGTTTGGCGAGTCCCTAGCTGAATACACTCCTGTACATGTCTAGGCATTGACAAAATAAGATGATCGACGTTTGGTTATGGCACCTCGTTCCAAGCAACTTGAATTTCATGGATTAACTGTGCCAGAGCCTGTGGAGGATGGTACAAAGTGGACAGTCCCCTCCCCATAATATCCCACACATATTCGATAGGATTTAAACCCAGTGAACGGGGTAGCCACGGCAAAAAATTAACGCCAGCTTCTTGGAAAAAGTCCATAGTTTGACGAGCAATATGGGGACGCGCGTTGTGTTCCTGAAAAAGGGCGTTTCTTGACCGAGTCGTGTGCCTGTTTGAAGTCTACAAACACGTTGTGAACATCAATGTCGTGTTCCTATGATTTGCTCAAGACCTGCTTGACTGTAAATATTTGATCTGTTATCGATCTTCTCCGTCTGATAATCTCCAATAATATATATTTTCTGCTAGTGGTTGGAGCAACTGTCTCTTGCCATATGTTGTCTTTGATGAGCGTTACCTTATACAGTTCTGCTGGAATTTCGTGAACTCCCGGGGCTTTATTGTTTTTCTGGGCCTTATAATAGCTTCGAGAATTTCCTCTATGGTTGGAGCTTCAACTTCATTCTCTTCTAAGTGGTTCGTATCCATTTCATCTTCCATATCTACTTTTGTTCTAAGTGGAGTCTGAAAATAATGCTTCTAGGTTTCTGTAGACTTTCTGTTGGTCACTGGTCATTGGCCCACTTTTATCTTTGCATAGACTTGTTTGAAGTTTATATCTACTTTTATCTTTTTTAGGTATTCGGAAGCCCCTCTAATTTCATTGTATTTTAAATATATCTTGTGTATCATTTCTTTCCTCTATCGCTTGTCTGTACTGGTCATCAAACCATGCTCCTATTGTCTCCTCTTTTTTGTTTCCCAGGGTGGACGCTGCTGCTGTCAGTAGGTAGGTACTGCATTTTATTTATTAACCGACTTTAATTTAGCGTTTCTCATTTTGTGAACCTATCTATTTCTAAAAAAGTTGTATGTTGACGTCAAACCTCTAAATAAAGAAGTTTTAAAGTTATTCGCAAAATAATGAGTTTGACGTTTTAATTGTTTATTTAAAATAGTAAGAAATTGATGAATCTCTAGATAGAACCTTTTTGAAATATCCCATACTACACATTTCAACTGTCGAACCCGTCTATACAGTTGTGACGAAAAAAAGGTATATTTTTTACTAACTTGATTGGCCTAATTGCATTAGAAAATGTGAGTGGCAATGGATGACGAATGGATGTAAATACGATATTTGCGATTGGTTGATAGATTATTATAAATCGTTAGCAAATAAGTAAATTCGTATCTTGCAAATATTTTGTTGGGATTTCCCAATTCACTATCATTCTGTTTGTTTTTATCCATATGCGGGGTCAGCTTCTCGAGTTAAAACTCCCCATATGTTCTATCTTAGGTCATGTAAGTATTAATTCCCTTCATAGACATGTTAAACTGTCTTCTCATTCCTCTATTATTATCGGGTCCATAATAATTATGAGGATTTTCCTTCTGAATACTTTTATTCTTTCTTCCTCTTTACATTTAAAGCACATTGTCTCATCTGCGTATGTAACTACTGGTCTGATCGCAACTCTACATTTCAAAGAAAGAAATGTCAAATGTCACGGATGAACTAGAGCCATCTACCGAAAAACAAAGTAAGTTATCAATCGAAGTAGCACAGAAAATGACAATAAATATTGTTCCCATACCACCAGATTAACAACAGGTGCAATACTTTCTTTGGTTACACCTCCTGAGATTTTCAAAATTTATAAATCAAACAGGATGCCGAGGAAATTAAGATGAGAGAATTTTAAATAATTCACAACTTATCTGCTCAGCGTGGTAAAAGTTCCAACAAGAAAGATTCCTTAATACTCCTACAAAAGAGTAAATGAATTCAAAATGTATAAACATTTTCAATTTCTTTGCAACACTCTATATTTTTAGTTTTGTATTTCTGGATAAGTTCTTTTTTTCATTAGCCTATGGTATATCCAGTATTTTTTGTTGCCTGCTATAGCATTCGCTCCGTTACTTCTTAACTTCTTCAAATTAAATATTTTGTTTATTCTTTGTTAATTTCTAGATCTCTGTTCCGTGTTTCATTTGCCAGGGTTGTTAATGCTTCTTTGAATCTTTACTTGTCTCTTCCGAAAAGAACTATGTCATCTGCATATTCTACTATACATGCCGGTCTGTATTTTCTTTGTTGAACTTTTAGGTATCCAAATAGTTTAGCGCTGTTGTTTAACAACTCTTCCTTCCACAGCTTTTTTTTTGTTTTTGCAACATTGGTTTGTTACTTTTTTTGCATTCATTTCGATGATGTGCTGCTTTAGTTGATGTTTATTTCTCGCTTGGTTTTTCTGCAGATTTTGGTTTAATATTCTGTATCGAATCATTCTTTCCTTCTTTTTATTTTCCTCTGCCCTAGCACCTCTTCACTAAATTCAAAATGGATTCTTTAATATATTTCCATCTTTCCTCTGTGTTATTTACTTCTGTTACATTTTCCTTAGGGTTACTTCATATTGTTATCTATTCTCTATAGTCCCTGCACTCTTACCTTCTCCAATTTCCACCTTCTTTTGTTTTGTTCTTTCTGTTTTAATTACCTTTATTTTTATTTCTCTTATTACTAGAAAATAGCCTGTGTCCGCGTTTGCTTTTCTATATGATCGGACGTCATACATCATTATAAAGTAAAGTACTTTTATCAAATTTGTTTTTGTATGTAGGGGAGAGTTGGACAAAACCGGGTAGGTTGATAAAACCGGGTACCCCTTAATTTTTCTAACTGTCTGCTGCTATCTATCAGACAATGTTAAAATTAGTGTCCCTTTACCGGCAACAGTCGTGTGTATTCATTTCTACTTCATTTGAGTAATCTGTGAAGGAGCAGTAAGACCTCACCTGTTTTTTGATGCAGCAAACTCGATTTTCAAGGTAAGTTTATAGTTACTTTCTCCTCTACTGAATAACTAACGGCCATTTCAAAATTTAATAAATGTAACCTAGTATATTACCTTTAATTTGGCCAAAAATTTTGAATATTATTTCATAACTTAAAAATTTAAATAATACGTTTAATGTCTTGTTTATGAGTTTGACAAAACCGGGTACCCGGTTTTATCAGACCTGTTGTTACTTACAGTTTCTGCAGTGGCTTTTTTGCTTTTAGTTAACTACAACATGTGGCTTCTTCTGTTGAAGAAGCTAGTAAAAAAGCTAGTAGGAAAAAAAATCCAGTCATAATAAAAAAATCGTAAAAAAACTAAATGAACTGGACAAAAAAAGAAAAAACGTGGTAAAATTAAAGGGCTGCACCAAAAACAAAATTGATTCCGAAATTACCGATTGCAGATTCTGAGAGTATGGACGAAGAAGATATTAATGACGATGCGTGTCTACATTACAATGAATTATTTTCAAATTCCAAGGCGAGGGAAGGCTGGATAAAATGTGTGTCTTGCACCAAATGGGCTCATGAAGCCTGTAGTGTCTATGATGATGTAGATAAAGTTTTTATTTGTGACTTCTGTTCATAGATTTTCGATTTTCGTTCACATACTTCATACTTTCAATAAATATTTTATTTTCTGCCTATTAGTCTGTTTACATGGTAATTAAGTTACTACCCGGTTTTATCATACCGGTTGGACAAATCCGGGTATTATGCAATATTTTCATAAAAATAAGAAAAATTAAAAATTTAAGAATATTTATAAAAATTGACATTGGCATATCAAACTTAAGTCATTTAAGAATATTTCAACCTACAGCAAACATTTGCTACTCTAACATAGCACAAGATACAGACGGTTTTTGGACTGGTACCCGGTTTTGTCCAACTCTCCCATACTTGAAACATTAATAATTACGTAAAGCTTATTTAGCTTTTAAAAATTAATAGCGTATGTAGGAGTTAAAACGTAAGCGTTTTAATTTGACATGCATGTAAACAAAATTAACTTACCAATCTTCTTTTTCTTCTTCTTGTAACACTACAACCCGGGATGGGTCTTGGCTGACGGCACAACTCGCTTCCACCTCGAACGTTGGTCCATGATAGTTGGATCAGTGAGTAGCCCCATTGCTCTGACCATATGTTGTCTCTCCATCGCATTCGTGGGCGTCCCAAGGACCTTCTTCCTGTGGGAGATTTCTCCCAGATGAACTTGGCAATGCGGTTATTAGAGAGTCTATGGACATGGCCAACCATCTTAGTCGTTGGGATTTAATTTCTTGGACTATGTCGCTCGCCCTATACATCTGCTTGACCTCAGCATTTGTTCTCATTCGATATTAGTTGCTATTCGGGTCGTGATAAGGTCCAAAGATTCTTCTGGAGATTTTTCTGTCAAAACATCTGTTTTCTTTCAATTGCTTTGGTCAAAGTCCACGTGTCACATCCACACATAAGCACCGGTCTAATCACGGTTTTATATATTCTGATCTTTGATGTTCGTGTTAGGCTCTTAGATTGAGGAGGCTATGTCTTGTGGAGGCTATACATATACTGTCATAGATAAAGAAAGGCAGAGAGGAAGAAGAAGAAAAGCTAATTATCTAATTGTATAATAATTTGTATGCATAAAATTTGTCAATTTGTATTACGTATTAAAATAGTTCATTTTAAAATAATATTTATTTTTTGAAGTGAAAACTTATTTAGGGACGTTGTGCGATTTTTGGATAGGGGAAAAAGCATTGAATTCGCGACCGTCATCGCTTATGGTATATTATATTATTTGTATGTATATATAAATTGTATAGAGGTATTTAAATTTAAAATAAATGAAAAAACCTATTTTAGGATGGGGAAAAAGGATTTATTTCGCGACCGTCATCTCTTCGGCGAAAACAATTTTGTACGTATATTTATTGAAGTAAAAACTTCTTTAGGGACGTTGTGAACTTTTTGGATGGGGAAAAATATTAAATTGGCGACCGTCATCGCTTCAACGAAATAAATTTTTGAAGTGAAAATTTCTTTAGAGACGTTGTGTTCTTTTTAGATGGGAAAAAAGTATTGAATTAGCGACCGTCATCGCTTCGAAGAAATATATTTTTGAAGTAAAAACTTCTTGAGGGACCTTGTGCACTTTTTGGATGGGGAAAAATTAAATTGGCGACCGTCATCGCTTCGACGAAATACATTTTTGAATTGAAAATTTCTTTAGGGACGTTGTGCACTTTTTAGATGGGAAAAAATTACTGAATTAGCGACCGTCATCGCTTCGACGAAATAAATTTTTGAAGTGAAAATTTCTTTACGGACGTTGTGCACTTTTTAGATTGGGAAAAGTATTGAATTAGCGACCGTCATCGCTTCGGCGAAATAAATTTTTGAAGTGAAAACTTTTTTAGGGACGTTGTGCACTTTTTGGATGGGGAAAAGTAATAAATTAGCGACCGTCATCTCTTCGACGAAATAAATATTTGAAATGAAAACTTCTTTAGGGACGTTGTGCACTTTTTGGATGGAAAAAGTATAAAATCAGCGACCGTCATCGCTTCGATGAAATTGATTTTTGAAGTGAAAACTTCTTGAGGGACGTTGTGCACTTTTTGGATGGGAAAAAATTATTAAATTAGCGACCGTCATCGCTTTGACGAAATAAATTTTTGAAGTGAAAACTTCTAGAGGGACGCTGTGTACTTTTTGGATGGGGAAAAAGTATTAAATTAGAGAATGTCATCGCTTCGACGAAATAAATTTTTGAATTGAAAATTTCTTTAGGGACGTTGTGCACTTCTTGGACGGGGAAAAGGGAAAAAGTATTGAATTTGCGACCGTCATCACTTCGCTGAAATAAATTTTGTACGTAGGTATACCTCGTCCAATTTACTTACCGTTGCACGTCATCCGCGCCATAGCCTGTGACACGATACCAACACGAAATATCTAGGCGGTAGGTGTGTTCCCCTTTAGAATCAGTTTGATTCTAAAAAACAACACATCCACCGCCTAAATATTTCGTGTTTGTATCGTGTCACAGGCTATGGTGCGGATGACGTGCAACGGTAAGTAAATTGGACGAGGTATATAGTATATATAAATTATGTGCATGTATACATAAATAGCATAGGGTATACGCATTGCGTATATGATATAGGGTATAGGCATCGCGTATATGATATAGCACTTCTTTTTGGATGGGGAAAAAGCATTGAGCTCGGAATTTATTTACTATAAGAAGTTTTCACTTCTGTCGGCACTCCCACGAGTGCCTTCAATTTTTTCATTCACCCTGTAAAATAGGTACCGATTGAAATTACCCAGTATTGTATTGTTAGTTATGTTTCTCTTTTAATAATGGTAAAATAATTCTATGATCTTTGGACAAATGTTTACAATTTTATCAGTGCGGGTAGATTTGATAGAAAGTACTTCTAAGAACAATTAGCCGGCGAAACCGAGTATACGAAAGACGTTTTTGTTTTCGGAGTTATGAGAAATATTTGGAAAAAGTCGGAATTTGAGATTTCCGAGAAAGTGGTAAAAGTACTGACGACTGGGAAATTTGGAGGCGTTGATATATGACGTAGTAAGGATATTTGTTTGGACCAATGGAACTGAAGGGATGTCATTGATGGAAGGGGAATTTGAGCCAAGAGTTTTTTTGGCAAGGAAAGAAGGAGGTAGTGTATTTTCCGAGAGCTGAAAAGGGCAGTTTTGTGTTGAAGAAGAAAAAAAGTGTCGGTCTTCGTTAATCAAAGCCTTATAGGCACCCGTAAACACAAAGTACTGAGTAAAAGTTTTTTTTAAGTTAACAGTAAATTCAGTGACAAGTGCTATCAGCTGTACCAAGATATTCAAACTTATATTTCTCTATATCAATATTCTCTGTTGCGAGGATTTCGGGTTTCTTTGATTTCATCGACCGACGTCTCCATAAAGACTCCAGTGTAATTGGACATAAACTTTTACATAAACAATTTCGTAATTTTTTTTAAATTGACTTTTGTTTACCAGTTATAATTCATTTTTGTATCTATACTGGACAACTTTCTATTTTAAATAATTTGCGGTATTTTCCATATTCATTTACCATTCTTTGCATAATCATTTCATAGATTGTTTGTTTTACAGTTTATTCCATTATTAAAATTGGTGTTTAATTCTTTGGTATAATCAATTTTTATCAATATACAGTTACATTGTACTTTAGAATTTTATTTTTCCAAGAGTTTTCTCTCTGGTTTTTCATTTCTGTGATTGGATGACGTAAAACCCTGAGATAATTTTATTAATTTGAGCTAGCCCAATAAAAGAGTTATTATATAATAATAATTAAAAATAAAGGTAAGTGTAATTTTTAAATGCTTATATATAGAAAATAAGTAGAATCAAAACAATACATACATCTGTTTTCTGCCTGAATTCTTCCTTTTATCTCTTCCGTGATATCGTTATCTGCAGCAATTGTTATTCCGAGATATTTAAAACTCTCCACTCTTTCAAACTTGTATGGTCTATTGTAATATTTTGCCCTATTCTATCTCGTTTCTTTGGTCTGTTGATGCACATGCATTTGGCTTTCTCTTCATTAAACCACCTTATTTGTCTCTACGTCCAATTTATTAAAAGTCACCTTTACATTATAGTGATTGTGTTCCCCACAATGTCAATTTTGGTCCATTTACTGTCAGTAATTCTGTTGAACTAACGCAGTCGCTATTTTTACATCGATAATTAATGATTCAACAGAAACATCCCTCTATTTTCTTGATCTCACATTCTTCCTTCTTCGTTTCTAGTAAGCGTAATGCAATTTTTGCACGAGTCATCATTTGTGCAGTGCATCACTGTATTCTTGCCGGCGGGTCCCACTCCAATATTCTTTTCGGACACTTGTGCTCTGGCATTCTTTGTATATGTCCGTACCACTGCAGGGCTGTTTTCCAACATTTTTATAATTGAGCATTCTACTTCCATTCCATTCTGTTCCATATTTCCTGTTCTTATTCTATCCTCACTGGTGATCTGTAGACATCTCATAAAGTTCAAGTCAGCTGTTCGTATTTTATTTAGTATTGTTATTGTCATTGGTCGTACTTCCGATCCATCTAGGACCTAGGATAATATTCAGCACTATGCTCTGACATCAAAGAACTAGCCTGACAGTTCTTACTGACAAGATATATCCAACCCAGGCACTTACCAAGGTCAGAAGCGAACTTTGATGCAATAAATTCACATCTAACTTTGACTTAATTGACTGAACCAGTATGACTCAATTCTTGATCTGTGTTTCTCTGATACTTATTTAAATCTAAAAAAAGCGGAAGCTTTAATGACGTGTGACAGGTATCATCCCTCACTTGAAGCATTAATATTATTTGATAATCAATATATCAGTCACTAATATTTATTATAACTTTCACAAGGCGGATTATGATGCCTTGAATAATTATTTGCTTCAGATAAATTGGATTGAGTTGTACCTACTGTTTAGAGGATGTAAATGACATTTTAGATGCTTTTTACTCCATTATTTGGAACACAATTGAACTTTTTGTACCAAAGATATCTGTAAAAAGATCGAATTTTCCTGTTTGGTTCTCATCTGAACTTAGAGTAAAGTCATTGCCAAAAAGATTGCGCATAAAAAATATAAAAATACAAATAAGTATCACCACTATATTGAATTTAAAAATTTGAGAGATGAATGCTCATCACTAACTGAGCAGTCTTACAATGCTTACGTTTCAAAGATGGAAGTGAGAATAAATGAGAACGCTGGTGAATTTTGGAAGTTCATCAAAAATAAAACCAACGGCCATGGTGCTCTCCCTGGCTCTATGTTTCTAGGTGAGGAAAGTGAGAATGACAAACAAAAAATAACAGAGTTGTTTGCGAAACATTTTGGTACTGTATACAGCACTTTTAATGGTAAATCTCTGGATAACCTGGAGAGTAATGAAATTTTCTCACAACAGCTGGAGGTGGAAATTAGTAACCTCGAAGTCACTTTTGACAATTTACTGAATGTGTTGTTGTCATTAAATGTCAATAAAGGGGCTGGCCCTGATTTGATACCGAATTTGTTCCTAAGAGAAAGTGCAGTGTCCTTGTGTGAACCATTAGTATATGTTCTTAATAAATATCTCCAGACGGGAATTTTCCCGAACAGATGGAAACATTCCTTTGTGTGTCCTATTTTCAAGGCAGGAGATCATAGTGATATCAAAAATTATCGGCCAGTTTGTATTCAGTCAGCCTTATCTAAAGTATTTGAAAAAATGGTTTTGCCAAGTTTGGATAATTGTTTTAGGAACATTATTACGGACAACCAACATGGATTTGTAGGCGGACGTTCTACTCTCACTAACCTCTTTTTGTATATCGATAGTATAGGTACAGCAATGGATGAGGGTTACGAGGTGCATTCTATATACACCGATTTCAGTAAGGCCTTTGACCTACTAGATCATAATGTCTTAATTACAAAGCTGAGAAACTTTGGTATCACTGGTTCTTTATTAGCTTGGTTTACTTCGTATTTGCAAGGAAGAACATTGCAAGTAAGATCAGCAAGATGTGTTTCTAATGGATTTGAAGCCGTGTCAGGGGTTCCGCAGGGTTCCCATTTGGGTCCTAAGCTTTTTCTGTTGTTGGTAAATGATATTGGTAGGAACTTTAAATCTGAATATCTGATATGTGCAGACGACTTAAAGATATTTAAATGCATTAGGTTAGAATCTGATTGTGAGGGTTTGCAGAGAGACTTGGATTCTTTAGTACATTGGTGCCAGGACAATAATCTTAGATTGAATGCTTCGAAATGCTCATATATTATTTTTTCACGTAATAAGACCACTAGTGATTTTAAATACAAGATAGGAGATGTGGATTTATCTAGGGTTCAGGTAATTAAGGATTTAGGTGTGTTACTGGATAGTAAGCTAAGTTTCGTGGACCATTATGATGCCATTATTGCGCGTGCTAATCGGACATTAGGGTTAGTCATCAGAATGTCATATGATTTTAATAATTTTTTTGTAATTGTGAGATTGTTTTTGAGTTATGTTCGTTCATTACTAGAGTATTGTTCAGTGATTTGGAGTCCAAGTTATGAGAATCACAAATATCGAATTAAATCGATTCAAAATAAATTCGTTAGATATCTGCGGTATAGATTAGGTACTAGAGGAATGCAATTGAATTCCAGTCAGGTCATGCAGATGTTTCATTTGCACCGTCTAGAGGATCGCAGGCGATACTTTGACCTTAATTTCGTATTTAAGGTGTTAAATGGTATTATTGTTGCACCTAGCATTCTGGGTCGAATAGATTTTTATGCTCCAGCTAGGAATTTGAGAAGATGTCCCTTGCTATCCGCTAGATCGTGCAATACACGTCATGCAGAAAATATGCCTTTAAATAGAATTGTTTCTAGTGTAAATGAGTTTCCAAATATAGACTTTATGGGAGTCACACTAAATGCTTTTAAAAGGACTATTTCACGTGAATTATTTTAATTTGATTTTAATTTTTTGATGTCGTTAGTTTAATTGTAAGTAATGTAAGTTAACTTGTGTTCAATGTTTAATTTTGACTTTTAATTTTAATTGTAAAATGGAGTTTTCCGTCAATAAATATTAATTAATTATAATTATTGTATTTGAGCATAATGTGTGTGTTCGGGAATCCTTATTTCTTTATTTTATATTGACTATCATTCTAATATTTATTTATTTCGGGTAGAATAAGTTTTAGATAATTTAATAATTATGTTTAGTTACTTTTGTCTGTCCCCTCTAAAAATGATGCGGAATAACCTTGTGTGTGTTCTAATTTAAATAAATGCTCAATGTCAATTTTTACTAATCCACAAGTGCAAAATTCGCTTTGCGCATCGTATACAAATGAACATGCTCCGTTGAGTACCTTTAGGACAAAAGGTACGACTTTGCTTCAAGCCTTCAACGAAAGAACTTCCGAATTCCGAATATATTTTCGCTTTTCATGTAACTGACGGCGCCGTCCGTGAGTGCTGGAATTTCATGGAAGCAGTGATGAATTGAGTAATCACACTTGGGTCTGCATAGTTTACCAAATCCTAAAGAACACCAATTTTTAATGTAAGCGATCTGCGCATAGCTTGTGGAACCATAGTATTTTAAAATCAATCTTTTTTCAAGTTAGTTTTCATATTTCCTACAGTTTTCATACAGTGTGCATAGTTTGGCTTTTAGTTAGTCCATATAATCCGATGTCTAAATTATTCAGTTGCCTTATGGCCGATTCCACATATACCTATGATTAGAAAGTTTAGAGATTCCAGTCAAAACAAAAATACCTTTTGGGAGTTAAGGACCAAAAATGTTTTTAATAAATTTCACATCGACTTTTATTTCTAACCGAAGATCACATACGAAAAAAATGATACAAAATATTTTCTTATTACGTCACAACGATCAACAAAAACAACTGTATACAGGTTTTGTTACTTAGCCTACTAGGAAATAGTATTAATGTAAAAAATATCTAAAATAATACATATAATCAGAAATGAATTGGACGGATCAAAAGCAATATATCTAAGGTATTATTTCAATATCAAGCAGTCAGTCTTAACATTCGTGTTTTGGTTAGTGTTGTAACGATAGACCTTCAGCCCCGAGCAAATCCCCGAACAAATAATCCCCGCACAAAAAATCCCGGACAAATAATCCTCACAAATTCTTTTGGACAAAATATCCCCACAAAAAATCCAGGACAAAAAATCCCCAAGACATATTTTTGCTGTCAAATAGTTCTTTAAAAGTTTTCCTGAAGTTTTAACAAATTTAGAATTCCAATTCCATGCTGAAAACTTTATTTGTGTTATATGTTTGTTAACTTTATTTGTTTATACATGACAAAAAGTATGAGTTTTTTTCAAAAATGTTGAAAAATATGGGGAATGAGCTAAGGCCCCGTTTCTATGACAGGCGCTTTGATAACGCGCGTTTACAACTACATACATTTTACTTGAGACCGTTCACATGCCAACGCGCGTCTTAATGACCTAAAACGCGCGTTAGCATGTGAACGGTCTTCAGTAAAATGTATGTAATTGTAATCGCACATTACCAAAACGCGCGTTAAGCGCCTGACATGAAAACGGGGCCTTAGCTCATTCAACATATCTTCCACGATTTTTGAAAAAACTCACACTCTTTTGTCATGCAAAATTTGAAGTTTTCAGCATGGAATTGGAATTCGAAATTTGTTAAAATTTCGGGAAAACTTGTAGATAACTATTCGGCAGCAAATATTTCTTGGGGATTTTTTGTGGGGATATTTTGTCCAAAAAAATTTGTGGGGATTATTTGTCCCGGATTTTTTGTGGGGATTTTTTGTCCGGGGATTTTTTGTCCAGGGATAATTTGTGGGGATTTTTTGTCCAGGATTATTTGTCCGGACCCCAATATAATTGTAGTCATTCGGCTTATGTGGTCATTCCATTCTACTCTTCTGTTTCTTACCCAGTTATTAATGCTCTCCGCCTTGCATCTTCGTCGTATATCTGTACTTCTAGCTCTGTCCCATAGTTTCTTACCATTGCTTTTTCGATGGATTTTCATCTCGGCTGTTTCGAGCAATCTTTTTGTCCTCTCTGAGTCAGGTTGTGTTTCTGCCTCGTATGTCATTATCGGTCTGATGACTGTTTTGTAAATTCTGCCTTTCATTTCTTTTCCGATATTTTTATTTCTCCATTTTGTGTCATTCAGGCAACCTCCGGCTCTGTTTGCTATATTCACTCGATCTTCCACTTCTGTTTCAAGCTTTTCGTAGCTAGATAGTGTGATGCCTAGATATTTAAACTCCATCACTTGTTCTAGTATCTCACCCTCCAGCTCCAAGCTTAAATAATCCAATCTTATTGGATCATCATCATCAATGGTGCTACAGCCCTATGAAAGAGCTTCGACCTTCCCAAGTCTATTACGCCAGTCAGTTCTATCCATTGCCAACCGTTGCCAGTTTGCTGCGCCTATTTGTCTCCCATCCTCATCTACACCATCCTTCCATCTGAGTTTTGGCTTACCCCTATTTCTACTTCCCACAGGTTGTGATATAAGGATTATTCTAGGAGGGTTGTTCTGCTGTGATCTTGCTAGATGTTCTGCCCATCTTAGTCTCCCTATTCTTATAAGAGATACTACGTCATTACCACCAAATTTTTGTTTATATCTGTGGTATACCATACCTCGTAGTTGTACCTCGGAAACACCATTTTCACAGATGCCACGGAATATTCCCCTCAGGATCCTTCGTTCAAATATAAGCAGAAGGTTTTCATCTGCGTTGGAGATGGTCCATGCCTCTGATCCATATGTCAACACTGGTTGTATAAGGGTTTTGTATATGGTTATTTGGTATACCGATTGAGAAATTTCTCATGGTTGGTGTGCGCATTTAATGAGAGCGACAAAGAGACATGTATTTATTATACATTTAAAACGGGCTGGAAGATATACGCCGGCAAAGCGAGGTAGCGCGAACAACCCACTTCATGTCGTAGGTAGGGCTTTCTCAGCACAGCGTTGCCAAAGTAGATTTAAAAAAGAAAATAACAAAGTAGAAAAAATTATAATATTTAACTTATTGTAAACGAATATAATAAACAAATTATTTGAAAGAAAAAAACTTAAGTAAAAAAATATTGTTTTCTCAATCGGTATAAGGTAATATATACCAAATATATGGTTATATGGTACAACATCTTATTGGATTTGCTGTTATAATCATGCATTCTGTGTTTTTTGGGAAAATTAGCATGTTTAATTTTCTGGCAGTTATATTAAATTGGTGCAGCATACGTTGTAAATCATCTTCACTTTGAGAGATTAGTATTGTGTCGTCTGCTAGCAGATCATTCTAAGTTGTTTTTCTCCCATTTGTTATTCTCTTTTAGTTCTTACTTTTTTTTATTATTTTATCCATGATCAGATTGAACAATAAAGACCTCAAGGAATCCGTCTGTCTTATCCCATTGCCAGCTTCAATTGTGTCTAGTAGATGTTTTCGTTCATTATGTTTCAGTTCTTGTTCTGGTAGATGTTTTCGATCGTTTTAATTATTCCTGGAGTACCTGTCTTGCGTATAACAAATGGATAACGTGCTTTAATTTGACCCTGTCAAATGCTTTCTTAAGGTCAACGAAACATAAATATGCCAGTTTGTTGTATTCAACGAAGTAGTATATAGTACCAATAATTATCGGAAGTAATGTGATGAGGCATGGAAAATCGAACAAAATAGAATAGAAAGGATAGTTCAGTCTGAGGATTGCAATGTCAGATGTTTAAAAGACAAAGCAATGTCAGATGTTGGCTTAAAATATGTTCTTTGACCCGACGCAATTCACTACTGAAAAGGCGGAGGACAATGTATTGTAGGTACTACAAAAGTACATTATGTCTTTGAAATTTGATCAACA
The DNA here is from genome assembly GCF_917563875.1 of Diabrotica virgifera virgifera. Lineage (NCBI taxonomy): Eukaryota > Metazoa > Arthropoda > Insecta > Coleoptera > Chrysomelidae > Diabrotica > Diabrotica virgifera. The sequence goes on from NC_065443.1 coordinate 292,935,899, forward strand.
AAATGTGCATTGAAATTCACATTGAAACATAAAATACAAATTAAAAATATATTTATTGATTCTTAAATAACTTTTGAAAAGGTACATCAACGGTATCCAAGTATTTTTCGAACGCTACGATAAATTGTCCATTTTTAACAGTTATCACTTGAGTTAATGAAGAGAGGATGCTGTTTTTATTACATAAAAACTATACACAAACCCAGCATCCTGTATGTTATCTTTGATTCAATATTTAAGTACTGATTCTACACAAATATACATAATCTATTACTCAGAATAACGATAAGTACATACTTGAAAATTCGGTTGATCTTTTGGGGTGTTGATACGTTATAATTATTTTGAGTAATATAGTTGACAGACTCGTACTATATAGTACAAGTTGGGTACCATATATACATCTATTCAAATAAAAAAGCTAAACCTAGTTTGTTTTGAGTTTACGTCGCGTTTGGATCGATGAAGAGAGCAGAGAAGGCGAAGATCAAGAAGACCACTCCTCCAATGATGGTAACTGAAACAAAAAAAAATGAAATTGAGTAAAAATATACCAAGTGACATCGCCTCTATTTTACGGTGTCTAGCAATTAAGCTCCGAGACTGTTTTTTTAACGAACACCTTGTAACGTTATAAACGTCACATCTTTATTAATTTACACACACCCAAACTTAAATGGAATCACCTTGTATTTCTAAGTAATATTTATTTCTTATGGAAAAACTTGTTATTATTGTGAAGAATCCAGGTTTTTATTGAAAATAAACAAATCTATAAGACAATCAAATAGTACAGCTCGGTACGGTATAGATTATTTGCTTGAGTTGCAAATTAAACGAAAATAAATAAACTAACTTTTGCAACGGGGAAAGATTATTGGTCTTGTGGACCAAGTAATGTTCTCAGAGGGACATAGCTGTAGAGCTAAGCGTACCACAGGGCGTTCTGTCCAAAACCTATGCTATGTAACAGGACTAAAAAAGCTCAAAAATAAAGCAAGGCAGAGTCACCAAAAAGTAATAACGGCTCGCCACGATCGTTTAATTGCCCAATCAGCTGGAAGACAACCATTTCTCACCTGTAGCTCCAAAGGCAGCTTTTGGAAGCTACAGGTGTAACTCTTTCAGTTGAAACGATAAGAAGAAGAGTTCGTGCCAAGAAGTATACAATAGCTTTTGAAGAATGGAGCAACCTACCACAACAAAATGTTGATAATTTGATTAGGAGCGTGCCCACGCAAACTGAAGCTTGCATAAGGACTAAAGGTGATAACACTGACTATAAAGAAAAACAAAAAAAAATAAATAAAAACAATTTAAACATTATTCGTTTTACATTGAAAATGTTTATGCTACTGTAAAACAACTAGATTCAATTTGTTTTTTAAATACTTTATTGTTTTATTTAATTGTTATGTATTTGTTATTAAATTGCTTTAAAATAAATATTGTTTGACTTCGTGTGTTCGTTTTTTAAAATTCGCCCGAAATAATAAGAAATATCAGATGATTCCATATAAGTTTGGGTGTGTGTATATTTAAATAATTATTTTATTCCAATTTCTTTATTAATTTCTTAACCTTTTATATCGGTTTTATTAATTTTTCTTTAAAAATTAGTTAGCGCTCTCTCTCTTTCTTTTCTGTAGGCTAAACTTTCTGTCTATTTTAACAGAACAACTAATTTAATCATAGAAATATTATGTTTCATGTTTCGGTGTCACACTTCTTTTCAGTGACAACTTCCTCCCCGTCATTCTTCACATCAACCTCTATAGAGATGGCAGAATTACTTTTATTTAAGGCAATGTTAGAGATTTAAAATTTCCGGAAAAATTGGGTGCAGGAAAAAAACATGTTTTTTCCGGAAAAAACATAAAAAAATGGGAAAATACGGAAAAATTGACCTTTGTTACAATATACTAAACAAATTCTGCATCCCGTATCAAAATCGATAAAAGTAGAATTCGATAGATCTATATTATCAGAAGTGTCTTTTGTCTTTAAGTAGGTATATAAAAGACACAATATTAAAAAATATTCCCCAACAAGTTAACCAGACTAGTTCTCTTATCGAAAGCTTGCTAAAATATGTATGTTGAAAAACACTACGAATTTTGTTCTCAGCTGATTCACTTTGCAGCCTCTTGATGCTCGCTTTAAAGAAGAATAATTGAATGAAGACCAACTAATGGAAGCCATATACTTCATTTCTGAAAGGGCTTGCGCACTAAGGTTCGGTCTTTTCACCTCCGAATAACTAGTTATCGGGAAGTTTATTTGACAGATTTACATGTAATCTGCCGGATAAACTTCCCGATAACTACTTATCCGGACTGGGCCTAAATCTAGATGTAGGGAAGGTGGTGGCAAATCTACCCCAATTTAGAACAAAAACTGGATTTTTTAGTCGAAATTCTTTATGGGATAGTGCAAATATGTAGTACCAATCCCGTTATATGGTAGCAAGGTTTATGTACATCGCAGTCACTTATGCCAATTGCCTCCCGAATTTTAAATGGACCTCCATCTTCCGCCACTTCAGAAAGAAACTGGTCTTTACACGGCCTCATATATACAAGCAAAAAAATATGTTATCACAGGATAAAATTTATAAGTTGTTGCTATTCATTTAAATTTGGTTATAAACGAAAAACAGATATTTATTTATGATACTAGACTAGATCCACTTTTAAAAGAGACTGACAAAAATCATGTTGTGTTATCCGTTCAGATTCAGGATGGTGAAGCGGAGCTGAAGTCTGAATCAAAATATACCACTGAGCAATTTGGTTAAATAATGTGCTTTCTACCTTTGAAGTTTCGGTTTTGACATTTACAATTAAAATCTCTTAGTTTAAGTACACTTAAGTCTCAATTAAAAAATATTTTCAAATTTTCCCATTTTTTCCAATTTTCCAATGGTCTGGAAAAAAACCTGTATTTTTCCCAATTTTTCCCGTTTTTTCCGATATGTTAATTCTCTAGGCAATGTCTCCTTGTTAATTTACTTTATTTCGATTACAATCTCCTGGGGTGAATACACTACTATGTTAATAATACAGGGGGTCAGAAACTCTCCCGACAAACGAAGACCCGAGATTCTTCAGATAATTTTAAGACAATTTAACCCAATTTACCTAGTCCGAAAATGCTTCCTGAGGGAGCAAAAGCTCTTAGAACACGGCGTCTTGGAATTAGTTTTTCTTAAATATCTCCAGAACACTGTTATATATAAAAACGAAAACTGGTACGCTTACTTAACTTCCAGAGATAAATCGATTCCATCAATTACGAATTTCTAGTCATAGGCGCCCGTTTTGGGTAGGGCAAGTGGTATTTTATCGCATAACTTTTTTGTCTTTCATCTTCTAAGCACTTTTGATACTGGATTACTAAACTGTGAGGTATTCTAGTACTAAAAGGTGCTCTTATTTTATGGCTATAGGATGCATCAGTTTCTAGAAAAATCGATTTAAAAATTTTTCGTTTATTGAATTTGAAAAAAAAAGAATGTGTGTGTACTTTGTACACACGTAAGAAGTTATACTTCTATTATTATGATTTCAACGAAATTAATATACTTAACAGGTTATTTGTATTTTACTTAAATATTAAACTAACTTTCTTTCCTACCACTTTTAAAATTTTTTTATTAAAACGATACCAAAAGTATAAAAAAAAGAATATGAATCGTCCGGGATTTGAACCCGGGACCTCTTGATCTCCGTTCACACGCTCTACCACCGAGCTATATCCCTTTTGCTTTGACAGGTTACAAGATTTCTCATACATACTGACGAAGTGAAGTATACAAAAATACTTTAAATATACTTACTACATATTACATATTATAAAATATCTTATTCCCGAGGAAGACAAATCCAAAGACACAAAAATTATAATAAATAATACATTTTTTACTAAGAACACTAATATATCCTTTTATATGATATAATATGACTTATTTGCGCTGACAGCGCTGATGCATATATCTTGAAAGATTGGCAACGAAATACATACTGTCTGTGTGCGCATGCGCCCGGTATGTGATAAAATTTCACTCTCGATCGTAAAGAAGTATAACTTCAAAAAAATTTTTCAAAAAATGACGGTGTATTTTACCGACTTAAAGCAAGAGTAACTTTTAGTACTAGAATACCTCATAATTTTATATTAGCGTCTGTATAATATTAAACAGAGAGAAAAAAAAAACGTTTTTCAGCGATAATTGAACCCAGAAAAAGGTTCGTGCTAATAGTTGAAAGTTAGCCCACTGAGAGAGATGTGAGGTCTTCGAAAGTTAACACAAGAGAGATATATGCACTTCTGTTGCTTTTACTGATCAACAGTTAAGAGATAGAATCCCCGTTGCAATGTCTATGCATAATGTTTGTACTTGGGTAGGGATGAAATTAGGTACGAACTGTTAGTGAGGGTTTGTAGCAGATGGATTTCTCGCTACAATGTTTTGCTAATATCATTCATTAATCTTTTATCCTCTAATTCCCAAAAAGAGTATCTATTTTTCCAATTTATTTCATGAAGTAATTTACCATAAATATTTTAAAGCCGTCCCTGTTTGAACGTTTCAGAGTATTACATAATGTTACGCAACGTTGAGAGAGTACCCTTCTCCCCTTTAAAAAATTATTGAACTCGTCTCAAGTAAATAAATTTTTGTCAAATAAGCACCTCTAATGATCAGAATCGCGCTGTAATTGCGCGGTACTTTTCTCGATCTGTGGCTTCAGAGCGAAGCGCAGTTCGCAGTTCAGTTCCTAAGTACCATTCATGCTGGTAACATATCTGCCGGCCGTGGAACTCCAGATGCCGCACCTGCCGGCTTGAATTTGTTTGTTGTCGCTAAGTTTGATCTATTGTTCTGTGACCATAGAAGAACCCCGTGCAAGGTTTCGCTCCATAGTATTGGATTTTTACAGTGGAAATCGGGTACATACGCAGTAAACATGTTGTGGCGACGTAGTTTTGAGCCGGTATGGTGGTGGTTCTGTTATTTTTTGAAGCCCTAGTTTTTTTTTTTTTTTTTTTTTTTTCATGGCATTGACTTGGGTGTCATTTAGCCAGTCACAACTTTTTTTTTTGTTTTCTGTTCATACATAAGGAAGGCAATGAGGTCCTTAGAGTTCCATAGCAAACTCTTCTACAGCTCTCTACTCAGTTCAAAAGCTGGCCGCTATGGACTGTCCAAGTTGCTCACCACATTTTCCATTATGTATCTTCTTCTTCTTCTTTTTTCATATGTACATAATATACCAAATTATCAGGATTAACAAGTTTAGAGATTAATTTTAGTTTCACAGATAAATTTCATTAAACAATCATATATATTCTTGCTGTTCAGAGACAATAGATAGGATACATTAAAAGGTGGAAAAACATTACATTTTATTAAATCTTGGATTAAATTATATGTGCATGCAATATATTTTGCGCACTCAAAGAAAGTATGATTTAAGTCACCAACCTTCTGACATTCTGTACAAAGATTTGAATCAAAAACTTTAATTCTTGCTAGATGTAGAGGGAAACATGCATGTCCAAACTTCATTCTAATTAATGTTGTTATATATCTTCGAGGTACTACGTAATTTTTAAACCAATATATATTTGGAACAGAAGGTTGAATCAGTGAATACTGAGATTTGGATTGTTTACAAAGATCTCGCCATGATTGACTCCACTGATTTTTAACTCGATGCTTAATAATGTTAACTAAGTCAGATATGTTGTTAGATAAGCCCTAGTTGTTAGCCATGAAGTTTGATATTCCCTATTGATATCCAGTATTTGAAGTCCTGAAGAGATGTCTTTCCTGTCCCAAATTCCCAGAAATGAAGTCTACCCCTGTTTTGAATGCCCCACCCTCCAGTTGATTGACACATGAAAGTGTTTGAAGTGTGATAACAGGATGTTTGTGTTTTGAGAAACCAGAAAAGTGATTTAGAAAAAAGGTATGAGATTTTTATTTTTAATTAAATTCCAGTTGGAACTAAAGTTTGCTGGTAATTAAATGTTTTAATAGTGTTTTCAACATGGTAAATTTTTTGTAAGTAAAGTAAAATGGCAGTGACTTTGACATTTGACAGTTACGTCAAATCTTATGTTGACATACACTGTCCATCAAGTTTAAAATTTCTTTTGTAATGTAAAATCATGTGAAATAATAAATTTTGTATATTTTTGGAAGTCAGAAAATATTGTAAACCCTTTATTGTCCATAGTAGTCATGTTTGTAGCAACTGTAACTTCAGATTTGAGAGTATTTTTTTATAGTAAAAATAAAGTCATGAAGGTTTGAATAAACATTGTAAAATGTACCTTTTATATAGAAGAATAGATATATTTTATATAGATTTTATAATAGAAGAAAAGAAAATGGCATAGAATGCAGTAAATAGTAGCCCAGTTTAACCCCAAACGAGGAATCTATGATGAATGTCCCCCCAATTGGTACCCGTAAGTAGCCCAAATGTCCAGTAAGTACCCATATGTGAACCAGAGGATATATTTCGAACGGCGTCCTTTTTTTAAATAGTAGAAAGATCCTCTAGTCTGAGTAAGTATCCTTTTGTATTTGGTTATGGTAGTTAGTCTTCTTTAAACCCTCTCACCCTCCCTAACGAATCTGCGACCTGCCACCGCACAACCAATGAGCTGCCGTCTCGCAAATAAGCTTTATGTGCCTGCTCCTTGTACTTTCTCCTTCTACCCCCAGTATTTAAGTAGTTAGTCTTATCCCTGTCCCCATTAGAGCAGACATGTAAAACGCTTTAATTGCCGCCCAACGTGTGGGGCTCGACTCATTTTTTCTGCCCCCTTCTGACTTCAGTTGTTGTCTTGTCCAGTTGAACGCTTCAGGTTGGCTTAAGAATTATTTAAAACTAAGGATTGTAATTATGGGTTTAATACAGTAGAAAATACCGGAAAGTCACCTGCAGTACTGCTTCGCACACTGGATGTTTCACTTGAAGAAATTGACAAGTAAAGGTGTCATACCAACGGTCTCGGAACTTAATTGTCATTTTTTTGTGTCGAAGTAAGTTATTATGTCACTTGAACAACTTACCTGTCCGCACGGAAATCTTTTGGGCAATCATCCTACCACCCAACACAGCCAAACCAGTGCAGGCACAATGGCCTAGGATACCACCAATAATAACACCATATACATTCTAAAAAAAGAGAAAATTAACACTGATTTAACAAATATAATATAAACATAAACATACTGAAAATGTGTACTGAATGTGTCACTAATTTATTAGATTTAAGTCTGAACATTTGTACTTCAGGATCGACATCTCGATATTATGTTCGGTAAAGCCGAAAGTCAATGTTATCTTCGTTATGTTTATGGGGGTACGTCAACAAACACAATTGTCGAATGTGTGACGACACCAACCCAGCTGAGATCCAAGAGCGTCCAATGTATGCTGAAAAAGTCACTGTTTGCTGTAGATTTGGGGCTGGTAGCATTATCGGTCCATATTTATTTGAAAACGACGTTGGCCAGACCATCACCATAAACGGCGAGCGCTATAGACTGATGATTACTAATTTCGTTTGGGCTTAATTGAATGATATGGACACCAACGACACGTGGTTTCAACAGGACGCCGCTATGTGTCATACAGCTCATGCCACATTGGACATTCTTCACGAGTTGGCCACCGAGATCGTGCTATTTGAGCCCGTTAGACTATTTCTTGTGGATTTTTAAAGTCTATATAAACAAACCACAAACTATAGCAGCCCTCAAAGCTAATATTTGCCAAAACTAGCCCCAAATATTGCTAATTTGCTTGTAGGTAAAACACTTATCTTAAATTGTTTAATTATAAATATCAAATAAACAATAGGTCTTACTATTCCTATACATACATATTGTCAATGTGGATTACTTACTTCTCTAGCACCTAAAAGTATAGTAGTTAACTGAGATCTATCTCCCCATTCGGCTAAAAAGGTTAAGGTAAAGGATTGCAATAATATTCGAGAGACTTCATACCATACTGATTTGGTGGGTCTTCTATTGCTACTACCAATTTCTATATCCGGTAAAGTCGCTTCATGTTGCTGAAAATTATAAGTTAAGGTAAGATACTATATATAGGCACAGTCGACTTTTGATAATTTGAAACTCAAGACACCAGAGAAAAAGTTCAAAATATTAGAGGGAGGAAGGAAAAAATTCAGGAAAAAATTCAAGAAAAAAGGAAAAAACACAAAAGTTTGATCAACATTCGTAATTTCGAAAACGACTTTTAACGTAAAGTCAACATTTCTATCAGCTGTTTCATTCAATATTTCGTTGTCCAATCTGATTCTTAGTATAAAAAGGAATAAGTATTCTTTTTAGTCAACCATTCTTTCATTTCATGTTTTCGTGAACTCATAAAGGGGGAATTTATTAATTAATTGTACGATATGATATATATTGTCTATTGGGACCGTGCAAGTTCCGAAAAGCGACACCTGGTTTCATATCTCGGCAACTTTTTTCACACTTTTAATTATATTGGCCAATGATATAGGTCCTGGTTGCTGGATAATTGTCAAGGCCATTGCCCAAAAAAAATAATAAGAAGAAAAAATAAGATTTAGGTTATGTTATTAAAACGTAAACAATTGTATGTAGCAAATAAAATTAATTATTAAAATGCAGTACTGCAAGCAAAATACAATTAATAAATTAACTTTTATATAAGAATTTCATATCATATCAATATTGTGGAGTAACATACAATTTTTCTTCTTCAATGACAGTAGGTATGAAATATACGTCAATTTGACAATTTAAATTGACAATATGAATTATTTAAGCCAGTTGCAACATTTTTCCGCTATTCGCGTACGATCGTTTCTCGTATCCCCTCCAAGTACTTGCACACCGCGAATAACTGACATTGATCTTGATGGCAAATACGAAATCTTGTAGACTTTTTTTTTATTTTCAAATTTAATTTCACCTCTATAAGATTTTGATTGAAATAAAACAACGTAAAATGAAGTAAACACTTCTGTTGTATGTATATATATGAATTTATTAAAAAAAAAAACAAATTTAAAATATAATTAAAAACAATACAAAAAAAAAATATTTACAACCAAAACAGTGTATTTTTTAGATAGTAGTATGTTAGTTTGTTATGTACATATATTATATTTAGAGTTAGAAATACAGAAAAAATTCCTCTGATAGAAACAATGGTTTGTTTTTAAAATAAAATGTCTGGCTAATTGGCTCAGCCAAGACCATCAAATTCACACAAAAAAATCCACAATGTAGTGGAAAATTACAATACACAAAACGTTTTCGGTCAAAACTGATCATCATCAGTGTGAACGTCCAGTGTACAAGTATTTGAAACTAGCCACTTCATTAGGTGTAAAAACCTTTAAATGACATTATTGATAGACTTAAAATTGTAAAGTAGTCGACATTAAGTCGATATATTAAGATTATTCGAATACTATGTAGATGTACGTTACGATCACTGAATAGTTTACACCTTAATTTTTATATTGTAATACTGTAAAATTGCAGAGTCGTACGGATTTGATAAATGTCAAAGTCAAAAAATTTCAAAAAGTCAATGCTTGTCAAAAATTTCGCGAGTGTTAAAAAATAAAATAACGGTATCAAACTCCTCCAAAATGGTTATAATAAATTTGAATGATGCGCAAAAGCAAGAGCAATTGCCAAACTCGAAGGTTAGTTTTTAAGACAAGTTGCTGCAGATTTGGACGTGAACCATATATGTGCGTATGGAAAATCAAACAAAGATCGGATAATTTGGGATATATATATATATATATATATATATATATATATATATATATATATATATATATATATATATATATATTGTACAAATATTTTCGACCGTACTGTGTTAAATAGTGATTTTTTGAATAACGGCAATTCGGTCAGATGAAATAAAACTCTATTTGTTCTAGGTCTCAATATTTCGTCACTATTTGGTGACTTCTTCAGGAGAAAACTGTAAATTTATTAAGATTAGATATGGACAAAAGACAAAACATTTCATTACTTACAACTATAAGAGTGATAATTTAAATTCGTTTAACATATTATATTGAACATTGACTTGAGAAATGACTGATGTTATTTTGACATATATTTCGGAATTATGGTAACTGCAATATATTTTATGTTAATAGAATATTGTCTAATATTGAAAAAAAATTTTTAGTGAATACGTCAAAGTAAACAAGAAAAAGTATTTGCGAAATTTTAAGGTGGAAAGGTAATAGTAGACAAATGAAAAAGGACTTGAAGTATTTTAAATTGACTATAAAATGTAATCGATGGTACGTAATGAGTTAGTGTAAGACTGGTATTCAGAACTTGAATAAAAATAAGGTAGATTCATTGTTAGTAGATTAATTGAGTAATTTGTTTGTATTTTTTAAATTAATTATAAGACTGACACTAACCATTTGAGTAATATCTACTGTAATATTCTAAGTAATTCATAACATACTTTCCCAAAATTTAAAAAATACAAACAAATTACTCAATTAATCTACTAACAATGAATCTACCTTATTTTTATTCAAGTTCTGAATACCAGTCTTACACTAACTCATTACGTACCATCGATTACATTTTATAGTCAATTTAAAATACTTCAAGTCCTTTTTCATTTGTCTACTATTACCTTTCCACCTTAAAATTTCGCAAATACTTTTTCTTGTTTACTTTGACGTATTCACTAAAATTTTTTTTTCAATATTAGACAATATTCTATTAACATAAAATATATTGCAGTTACCATAACTCCGAAATATATGTCAAAATAACATCAGTCATTTCTCAAGTCAATGTTCAATATAATATGTTAAACGAATTTAAATTATCACTCTTATAGTTGTAAGTAATGAAATGTTTTGTCTTTTGTCCATATCTAATCTTAATAAATTTACAGTTTTCTCCTGAAGAAGTCACCAAATAGTGACGAAATATTGAGACCTAGAACAAATAGAGTTTTATTTCATCTGACCGAATTGCCGTTATTCAAAAAATCACTATATATATATATATATATATATATATATATATTATATATATATATATATATATATATATATATATATATATATATATATATATATATATATATATAAACTAGAAATGATCACAGCTGATTAGTAATTATCAATTTACAAATTATTGGGTTAACAGCTGAAATGGAAGACTCAGTGTATATATATATATATATATATATATATATATATATATATATATATATATATATATATATATATAAATTAAGGATCACTCGAAGAGTGGAGGGTTTTTCGGTCAATAGGTGGAGAAATAAGACAAAGAAGGTGGCTACTTCATCTATTTATTCGAAGACGTTTCGCTCTCTGATCAAAGAGCATCATCAGTTCATCTAAAAAGAACAATATGAAAAAAACCAAACATCCATAGAGAAGTTAATATAACAGTGTTACCTCAAAAAGACATGTAGCAGTCAAAGGTATAAAAAGTAACAAAAGCTTGAAACAATGAACCATTGAATCGTTAGGTGTAGAAACAATCAATAATACTAAGTACAGTTTACAATTTAACAAAGACTTAGAACAGCAAAAGAAGTATGTGGTTATCATACATGTATAAAAAAAATTTTATGTAAAAAACTTGTATTCGCCGAGAACTAGTAAGATCACCAAGATCAACCTTCCAACAAAAGCATATTAATTTAGTTTGATTTTGACTTTGGGTAACATTATTAAAATGATTGTAAAAGTTTAAAGTTGCAAATTAATAAAAAAGTATTAAAAGTTACCACAAAAGCTTCTACACTATTCAAATTCACTCGGCAAAATGGGCATTTCTAAGAACAACGAACCATCCCGTAAAAGACAGTGACCTTGAAGTCAAAATTGACAGCAACAAGGCGAAATACCAACCGCTAATGTATTTGAGCGGTAATTTTAAAGATGTATTATAATATTGTAAAGAAAACTTGTTGTTAGTTCGAAACATTAAAAAGAAAGTAACAGGTGGTTAACAAACACCATTTAACTTTCAAGGAATGGTTCGAATAAAAAAAAAACAACAACCAAGTGAGGAACGATCTTTCCCAATCACCATAAGTGACTCGGTTATAGCTGGTTAGCCAGCCAAACGAAATTATAAACTCATCCAACTTCCACAGTCCAAGGTTCATCACACTATAGAACTGAGTAATTAATGAGAATTATGTAAATCCAATTAATTTAAAAATTTTTATTAAACTATTTTATCAAAAATTTTCAGCAATAAAAATTAAGTTAATAATAGTTATGGTTAAAGTAAAAAATTTTATTGAATATATTTAAGAGTGAAAATGTATACAGAAACACACCATAGGGGACCATAATAAAGTAGACACTGATAATGACTAATTCTGCAATATTAATGCATGATAAATTTGACTCAGGTTACTAATGTCCGTTCTTTTATTAAGAGCATTGGGGTGCTTCAGTATTGAACACATTTCCAAGAACTGCCTTTTCACGAGATTGCGTTCATTGCCAAGAATCCTAACTTCATTGAAGTCTACCTTGTGTTTTGTGGTAATCGCATGTTGAGAAAGAGCACACGTATGCTTGGATAAGTTAATATCACTGCGGTGCGTTGTAAGACGCCCCCTTAATGATCTCCCTGTCTGACCGATATAGCACGAGTCACACTCAGCACAAGGTATGTGATAGATAACGTTAACTTGTTCCAAAAGGGACAAGGGTGTTTTAGTTTTAGAAAACAAATTTTTGACCGTCCTGGTATATATATATATACATATATATATATACATATATAAAATAAAATCGGCATTTTCAAACCAGACTTCCTTGTTTTCATTATTAAGACCATAATCCATTCTATTCAAAAAAACTTCTTTCTATACTTTCCATTTTGTTAAACTTTGTAAAATATATTTATATTATTTTTATTTTTTAATTTTAAATAACCTATTCTAGGTACACCACTGGTAACGTCACTTTGACGTAAAAGGTGCGTTTAAACGAGGTAATAATTTAAAAAATCGGCTCCTAGATACGTAAGTCTGTAAACTATTCAATGACCGTAACTGTATTCATCCTTGCTCGAAAATTGCATGTAGTGCTCAAGTGAGAGGTTAACGACTAACTGTAATTTAGAGGTTTTTACACCTAATGAAGTGGCTAGTTTCAAATACTTGTACACTGGACATTCACACTGATGATGGTCAGTTTTGACCGAAAACGTTTTGTGTATTGTAATTTTCCACTACCTTGTGGATACATTTTAAAGAATTTTTAATAAATTCATATACCTACAAAACAGAAGTGTTTACTTCATTCTACGTTGTCTTATCAAAACTATACAGCCAACTACAGGGTTTACCCTTTTTAAAGTTTTGATTGAAATCTTAAATAGGCATTCAGAATAAAGCCAGTTAAAAGGCGACAATCGCAAGATAAAAAAATGTATCCATTAATATCCTTGGAAGAACACATATGTATCATCGAAAATCTCATCCCCAACATATATAGAACACGCAACACAACCATGGACAAAAATTAAAAATTTAATTTTCAACAATCATATCTACGATACACATTACACAAACAAATTAACACAAAATAACATACAAAAACACAGAATTTGATACCCCTGGGGCACTAACATAATTTTCTAACAAAAATTGAAGAAAAAGATCTTCTGTGTAAAAGGTATATTTATTTGAAACCCCCAATAAAGGGCCACATTAAGAAAACAGAAAGTTTTCGCTCTAAAGAGAGCATCATCAGTGTTCTAAGCAAGCTCTACATGCTAAGCCACCAAAAATACATGGGTTAAAACCCTTAAAATGTCGACTAAAAGCCTTACATTGGCGTGTTATATATTAAACCCTGGCGATGGGTGGAATTTAAAAAAGATATACCTCAAAGCATCATATGACTATACCACGATCATGTGGGTGGTTGAGTTGATTTCTCTGTCTTAACAAAGAGAAAGGTGAAAGCCAACTAAGCCCCACATGCTCGTGGTATAGTCATATGATGCTTTGAGGTATATCTTTTTTAAATTCCACCCATCGCCAGTGTTTAATATATAGGGTGTCCCAAAAGTAGTGGATCGGTCGAATATTTCGCGAACTAAACATCGGATCGAAAAACTAAAAAATACGTGTCCAATCATTTTCAAAAATCTATCCAGTGACACCAAACACCAACCCCCACTACACCCCCTGGAGGTGGGGTGGGGGATAACTTTAAAATCTCAAATAGAAACCCCTAGTTTTTCTTGCAGAGTTGGATTCGTTACATAAAAGTAAGCAACTTTTATTCAAGACATTTTTTCGAACTGTGGATAGATGGCGCTATAATTGGGAAAACCGATTTATCCTGATACCATAGGTAAATTATAGAAACGGTCTAATATCTCAAAAAATACACTTCCAAATAAGAAACCAAAAAGCAGGTTTTTAATATTTTTTGAAAACCTATCGATAAACACCAAAAATGACCCTTTAACCCACCCCCTGGAGACGGGGTGGGGGGTAAATTTAAAATCTTAAATAGCAACCCCCACTTTTTATTGCAGATTCGAATTCGTCATGAAAAATTAAGCAACATTTATTCGAAACATTTTTTAAAATTGCTGATAGATGGCGCTAATAAATCGTATTTTTCCAATTAAAGCGCCATCTATCAACAATTCTAAAAAATGTTTCGAATAAATGTTGCTTAATTTTTCATGACGAATCCGAATCTGTAATAAAAAGTGGGGGTTGCTATTTAAGATTTTAAAGTTACCCCCCACCCCACCTCCAGGGGGTGGGTTGGAGGATCATGTTTAGTGTTATTCGATAGGTTTTCGAAAAGTATTACAAACATTTTTTTTTTGGTTTCTCATTTGGAAGTGTATTTCTCGAGATATTAGACCGTTTTTATAATTTACCTATGGTATCAGGATAAATCGTTTTTCTCAATTATAGCGCCATCTATCCACAGTTCAAAAAAAGTCTTGAACAAGTGAGGAGTGACACCTTTGGGAAGACGATCAAAAACAGTTCCAAATTCAGCGGTATTCCAACATGTGACTGATTCTGACCACCCTATTAGTCGTGAGGACTTCTCAATCATTGGTCATGCAAGTTCTCCAACGGAACTCAGCATCAAGGAGGCATTATCCATATTTCTTTTGAAGCCACCTTTAAACACGCAACAAGACATGGCGTGTTTGAAATTATTGACTTAACCCAATGATTGTCAATGTCATTTTTTACGTTTTCATTAATTATTGTTTGTTCCTTTAAAATTTTAAAGCATCCGCTCAAGAAACTAATTATTCTGACGATGATTAAAGTAATAATTGAAACGTCACCATGAATTTTAATTTAGTTATGGGTTTTATATTTAAGTTTATTATTTTTACCATGTATTTTTGGTGGCTTAGCATGTAGAGCTTGCTTAGAACACTGATGATGCTCTCTTTAGAGCGAAAACGTTCTGTTTTTTTAATGTGGCCCTTTATTGGGGTTTTCAAATAAATATACCTTTTACACAGAAGATCTTTTTCTTAAATTTTTGTAATTAATGGTATACAGCCAGCTACAGGAAATATTTTCCTTATGAATTTTCTAACAATTTGTTTCAACCGCACAGCCCAAAGCATAACCTAAAACAGGTGATAAAATCTTCCCAAAATTTTTTTTTTCAAAATATTTTCTTTTCTTTTTGAGGATTTCCGGAATGGGAATCGAAACGTCTAACAGTAGTTAACTGAAAATGTAATTTTCATCACACTAATAATTGTGGCCCAATCCCATATAAAATATGTATAAACATAATACTAAATAAATATTTTTATTTTGTACCAACATCACTTATTTCTCAAAACCAAAGCGATATTACCAAAATTCCCCTTGCTGGATACAAACAAGAATGTTATTCACGTCACAGTATTCAAAAATAATGTTCAATTACCTCATCTATATCACAAAAATGTCTATTTACCTCTTCTCTCTGCCTAAGCTCCATTTGGACTTCCTCGAATTCCTCCCTTCCTTCGTCTTTTGTCATGTGGTATCCCTCCCACAACATCTTCAAACCGAATATGGCAAAGAGAGCTGTACTGATGTAGTAGGTGTACGCTCTAGGGATCACCGTCACTAGCCAACCAAATACAGCTGAAAATTAAAAAGCAAAATAAATAAAGTTGCTGAAGAAAATAGAAGCTTAAGAGGCAAGTAAAATTTTGAAATTTTCGATTATTTTTACTATTTTAAATGAAAGCACATAACTTCAAGAATGGTCTCTAAAAATTTCAGATTTATCGGAGCAAAATTGCCGGAAATACAGCATGTTGAATATCGCTTTGCAGCAACTTCGCACCTCGAGAAACGTTTAACAGCTGTTCCCCTTCTCTTTTGTAAATTACTCCGCGATTTAAAAACATATTCCGGTGTGCATCACTTAACGATTTGGCAAACAAAATGAAATTGAAAATAATAATTGTCAAAACTTTTAAACACTGTTTTTCTCAAAACTGCTATTTCCAACGGCCGTGGACATTGTAACTCAAAACTACTTTACCGATCCACCTGAAATTTTGCATAGATTTTTTTTTAGATATTTCGTAAAACAGTAGTGAGAAAGTCATTGTTAATATCGTGGTCGATAAACCCCGCCGATTGGAAAGGGATGCAAACACTGCTCGCAACTTTTTTCTCTGTCCCACTGGGGGAACGATTTTAAATTACACCGCGAAGTTTAGGCATATATGCCTATAATGTACCTGTTGGTTGTACATTTTCGCAGAATTTTTAAAATAGTCTTTTGAGAACGATTTCCAGAACAGAAATCGAAACGTCAAACGTTAGTTAGTTCTAAAAATGTAATTTTCATTACAATCAATTGTGGCTTAATCCCATATAAACATAATATTTAAATTATTGGACATGCCACAAGAGAGCAGTTTCAGAACATCCGTTTGCAATAAAACAAGCAAAATCGACTTATCTTCTTATCATTTTTTTTGGAGCTCATACAAAACAAATATCTCTCATCAAGTAAGTATAAATGCATTTAAATAACAAAAGAATTGTTTAAACAACAAATCTTTATTATTTACTGAGATATTATGATAAAGATAAGTTCCCTTCAATAAATCTTTTATTGACATCTTTTTATAGTACGTATTTATATTTATCTGTCGGCATAATATATTTTTTAAGAGAATCAATGTACAATATGGAGCAACAATACTATAAATATTCTACAAAAGATTGAACAATTAGATCTACAAGCAGTCTCCGTTGAAATAGAAGATTGGATCGGACCAATCTCGATAGCTGCTGTATACTGCCCACCAAATTATAGAGCTAACAAAAATTCTTTAAGTAATCTCTTTAACCAACTTGGTAACCGTTTCCTGGCAGGTGGAGACTATAACGCCAAACATACTAGTTGGGGTTCAAGATTGTGCGGTCCTAGAAGAGGCAGCAGGGTACTACATCAAATCATATCAGAACAACACTTGGACCATTTGTCTACGTATCAGCCTATCTACTGGCCATCCGACCCGCAGAAAGTTCCTGACTGTCTAGATTTCTTTGTTACCAAAGGCTTCTCAAGGGGATATCTAAGCATTGAATCAAATTTTGATATAGAGTCTGATCATACTCCTATAGTAGCAACTGTACATTCAGGAATTAAGGAAAAAGAGCCTCTGTCCAAGTTGCACAATTATAAAACTAATTGGCAAGCTTTCAGAGAAATAGTTGAAGCAAATATTGAACTAAACGTATCACTAAAATCACCAGAAGAACTAGAAAAAGAAATCCAAAATTACACAACAACAATTCAAGAAGCTGCATGGAAATCAACACCTCCACCAACACAAGCAAAACAAAAAATTAATTGTCCAATAATTGTCAGAGAAAAAATCATTGAAAAAAGGTATCTGAGTAGAACTTGGAAGCAAACTAGACATCCAGATGATAAGTTTAGGCTAAATAGAGCAGCACGACAACTAAAGGAACTACTAAAACAACTAAAAAATAACGGCGTTCAAGAATACCTAGAAAATTTAACGCCGTCAGATGCCAGCGATTATGCGCTATGGAAGGGTACAAAAAAATTAAAACAGCAACATCGCCATATCCCACCAATTAGAAAATCCAACGGAACATGGGCCAGAACAAACAATGAAAAGGCAAAAACTTTCGGCGAACACCTAGAAGAAGTTTTCAAACCTATACCAGCTGCTGCAGCAAATAACGATCAAGAAATCTACAATTTTCTACAGAACCAAACCCCGACAGAAGAAAACACACTACACGTATCACCCAAAGAAGTTCAAAACATAATCAACAATAATCTAAAAAAAAAAGAAAGCACCTGGCTACGACTTAATCACAGGTGAGATAATTAAAAATCTACCTACCAAAGCAATTAAAATGCTAACTCAATTGTGTAATGCAGTATTAAGGCTAAAACACTTCCCAATCCAATGGAAAATTGCGGAAATTATCCTTATACAAAAATCAGGAAAACCTCCAAATAAGCCCACTTCATATCGACCAATTAGTTTAATGCCAGTAATGTCTAAGATCGTGGAAAAAATCATAGAAAAAAGACTTCTAAAAATATTAACAGACAGAAATATGATACCCGACCGTCAATTTGACTTTAGGAAAGAGCATGGTACCGTCGGACAAGTTCACAGAGTGGTCAATGTTATAAACAAAACATTTGAAGAAAAAAGTTACTGTTCAGCAGCATTCCTCGATGTTAGCCAGGTTTTTGATAAAGTTTGGCATCAAGGACTGTTGTATAAACTGAAAAAGAACTTACCAGAGGAACTATATACACTCCTGAAGTAGTATTTATCAGAAAGATACTTTCGAGTGAAGTTTGAGTTAGCTGATACAAAACTATATCCCATCAGATCAGGGGTACCGCAATTAAGCGTTCTGGGACCACAACTGTATCTGGTTTACACAACCGACAAGTATTGCCTCACCACACGTGCATAGTGAGGTGGAGCACCAGCTTGTTTATCATCAGCCAAATATTGTCGTTTGGGATACTATTATTTGTCTGAAAGTTTCGAATAATGAAATTTCTACATTAAAATGTAATTGAATATACTTTTTTGGATACTGTGTGTGGTATTCACGCATCCAACGAGGATTATTACGCAACCAATATCTACGGTATGAGTGCACATCCCACGTCGTTTGGGGTATTTAAATTTGTAGCTATTATCTCTATAAATATAATTTTTTACTAGCTTCTACTCAATAGGTGCCAGCTCAGTTTGTAAGAGAGTCTAATAGACTGGTCCAACTGGATCAGAAACGTTTTGAAGATTTATAATCCATTTGGATGATTTTTTAATAAAAAAATATACGATTACGATTATACATAAGAAGTTTTCTTACTTCGTTGAAAGTTTGAATAACATATTGTTTGTAACATAAGTATCGATAAAAAAAAGAAAATATGTTATTGCTATAAATTCTTAATAAAAAAAACTAAAAACTGAACTTACCAGATAAAACTGTCATTAGAATTAAAGCACTAATGGCACCAGCAAATACTGTTAACCTTGGATGCTTCATTGCCATAATAGCTGCGATGAAGAAGGTCTTATCTCCAATTTCTGATACCAGAATGACACTAAGACTAGCCACAAATGCATGAGTAAATCCCACATTTTCTGAGTTTGCTGTGCTGCCAGGTGGAGCAATGGTCGCTGTCTGAAATGAAAATGAAGTCAATTTTATGTTAAAAAATTACCCATGAAAGTTTTTCTGTAAAACTCCTTAGCAAAGGCAAAAACTAATCCAGAAACAAAGAGTTTTCTCACTTAAGTCTTTTTAACAAAGCTATTCTTGTTACGATTTTTTCTATCAGATGATGGTAATGTATGATGACTGATGAGTGGGACTTTACCACAAAGTAAAGTTTCAGCTTTTTGTTCGCACTTAAGTTTAGTTTTTATGTTAAGAACTAATAATAATAATATCGTATGGCATTTTTGCCGGAGAGATCCTTTCAGATTGTTCCTGTGCCACTGCATTTTTAACCTTTTTTGAAGTAGCTAGTGTCGATGCACAACTAGCTCATGAGGACTGATGGCTTAATGTACCCTCTAACTAAAGCACAGTGAACGGCTCATACCATTTTTATAAATGAAAATGTTATTGTTGCCGAAAATCGAAGCCAGTACCTTGCTGCTGAGCTACGGCCATTCACATGGTAAGTACTGAATTAACAGAATTAATATAGTCAGCATACTGCCAAAACCAGCAACTCCACTTTTCAATCCTACTGACTATTACCAATATAAAGATAAATACAGTGGAGCTCCGATAAATCGGCCTCCGATAACCTGGAAGTCCGGCTAACCCGGACCGATTTTCATAAAACAAAACAAACATTTTTTCAGTTTAGCAAAGTTTTTTACCAAGAAATGAACAATACTGTATACAACTGTAGGTAATTTAGATGTATTCTGCATATGTATTTCATGTTTTTGGAATTATAATGGAGTTTTTCTGTAAGTGCATAATATGAAAAACCATTTTTAAACACAACTAATGCGCCAATGTCACTGAAAATGATATGTCAAAATTCTTAGTAAATGTATCAAAACATGCTGTATCACTTATCCTTGTTTAACTTATTGTGGTTTCTATGGACAACCAACTTTCTTTTTTTTTTAAATTTTATTCTGGCCTTGGTTCAGAACCTTTAGCCACGTAACTACATATACAATTATTATTCGTTCATAAGTATAAAATTGTCCAGTATACACTTAAAAATAAAAAATAAAAAAAAATAAAGCTTACAAATAACAATACAAATTTTTTTCTTTTTCACTACGGTAAGAACTAAAAACATACATAGGTTACAAAATTATATAATTAATTACAGTAAATATCTCATTCATACATTACATAATACAAAAGAAATACCTATTCATTCAAATGATTAGTTTTACATTCACACTTTTAATTTAATTTTTTGAAGAAATGTCATAATTAGTTTAAAAATTTTAATGTTATCCACACTTAATAGCACATTTAAGTCTAGGGGAGTACTTAAACCTGCTTTCAGCAATTCTTGTAGCAGCCACATACTTGCATTGAGATTTAAGTGACAGTTAAAAAATATATGATTTAGATTAGCTATGCTAGTTCCACAGTCACATCTGCCTGTTGGGAGAACTCCGATTTTATGTAGATGCTTCGGGAAACATCCATGATCTACTTTTAATCTTAGGATGGTCGACACTGTATTTCTACTTAGTGCAACAACTTTGTAAAATTGGTTAACAGCTACTGTTGGTTGTAATTTAAACTTAATTTTGTAATACTAGTTTCTACAAATAAAAAAAAAGACCTAGTATAAACAAGTAATTTGTAAATAATTTCATGCATATGTAAAGATCTATTCTATTGGAACAACTGTATTTGAAAAATTCACAATTATACAATATTTTTTTTTTTTTTTTTTTTTTTTTTTTTTTTTTTTTTTTTTTTTTTATGCTTTATTTAACAATCAGAATACATTAGCATCCTATAAGTTAAAGTGTTGGCTTAGGAGCTGGGCCCCTCATTGGCGTGAAGGGACTCCCTCCAATGAAGGAGTCCTAGATAGTCTTCATGTCAGCTGGCCATAATCTCTTCAACCTTCTGGCAATTGGAGCTTGTACTAGCGGCTGTAATACTGCGTTGGGGTGTGTTTCCATTTTCTCGTGGTGTTTGTTGTACCTATCTTTAATGACATCTGTGATGAATGGAACCTTCAGATCTTCATGTAATGTTAAATTCGACACGAACCAAGGTGCATCTGTGATCATGCGTAGTATTTTTGACTGGCTCCTTTGCATGATAGCAATATTAGATTTGCTTGCACATCCCCAGACTTCGATACCATACATCCATATTGGTTTGATTATGGTGTTGTATATCAGCAGTTTATTTTCCAAACTTAGTTTAGATTTTCTACCTATCAACCAGTAGAGTTCTTTGACTTTCATGTCTATTTGTTTTCTCTTCTTTGTTATGTGCACTTTCCAAGTAAGTTTAGAGTCTAGATGTATGCCGAGGTATTTGGAAGAGTTGTTTTTAGCAATAATTTTGTTATTTATGTATAGTGATGGACACTGATCTTTTCTTGTAGTAAAGTTGACATGGACGGATTTAGCCTCATTTATCTTAATTTTCCATTTTTTTACCCAATTTTCTAGGTTTGCTAAGTCATTTTGTAGGATGTTGGAAGCTTCTACTGGATCTTGGTGAATTGCTAAGATGACGGTGTCATCCGCAAAGGTTCCTATGACAGTGTGTGGAGACGTAGGAATATCTGATGTGAATAATACATATAGAATGGGACCCAGGACACTGCCTTGCGGAACTCCGGCCTTGATTGGGAATTTTTGCGAATATTCATCATTCACTTTTACAAGAAACTGTCTGTCGTGAAGATATGATTCGAGCAGTCGATAGAAGGATAGTGGAAAGATTTTAGATATTTTGTATAAAAGTCCATCATGCCAAACCTTGTCAAAGGCTTGGCTAACATCCAAGAATACTGAGGGGCAGTATTGTTTTTGTTCTATTGCTAAATTTATTGAATGTGTTATTCTGTGTATTTGCTGAACTGTTGAGTGGCCTTGTCGAAAACCAAATTGGTGTGATGGAATCCAATCCTCAGGGAGTACTTCCTTATTTATTCTTTGAAGTATGAGCCTTTCTAGTAGTTTTGACATAACTGGCAATAAGCTGATTGGCCGATAAGATGAAACTTCGTTTGGGTTTTTGCCTGCCTTCAGTATTAAAATTATTTCTGCTGTTTTGAGTTGCGTCGGCCAGTAGTTTAGTCTCAGGATAGCATTGAAAATGTACATCATGAGTATGACTCCTCTGCGTGGCAGTTCTTTTAACATTTTGGAGGTTATTTTATCGATCCCTGGAGATTTTCTTGGATTTAGGAAGTTTAGTTCATTTTGAACTTCCTTTACAGAAAGTTGTTTGGTTGCGGGTATGTTGTTTGGGATATTTGAGAGATGTCTAGCTATTTCGTCATCAACTACATCACAGTTCGGTGTGAATACATTGGATAAGTATGCACCAAATAGTGAAGCCTTTTCTTTATCGCTTCTTGCCCATATAGCTGCAGGATTGCTGGAGTCACGTACAGGAGAATTCTGCATTTGAGGCTTGTTTTTGAATTTGCATGGTTTCCAGATGGAGTTATCACTTCGGTTAAGACCCTTCAAATATTCATTAAATGAACATTCACGCAATTCTTTAATTTTTGCTTTTAGTCGACTACTGGCTCGGTTGTACACTGTTCTGTCAACAGGGGCTTGCGTGCGTTGTAATCTAGCTCTTGCTTTTCGTTTTAGAGCTATGAGTTCCTTCACTTCTTTAGGTACAGAAATGTCTTTCTTTTGGATGGTGGGACGAGGAGTGGCTTGTTGTACTGATTCTATTAGGAGGTCATTAAAAGCTGTGATCGCCCCTTCGATTTCATTGGGTTCCTTTAGTCTGATGTCGAGTTTTACTTTTTCTTCAATTCTGGTACGATATTCTTCCCATTTGGTTTTCTTATTATGTAGTCTTGTGGGAGTTTTTCTATGTAACGCTGCTGTTCCTATTGAAGCTATTATCGGAGAGTGGTCAGAAGAAAGATCATAGCTTGGTATTACGTCTAAGTAAGGAGCTGGTAACCCATTTGTCACAAAAAAGTCAAGCAAGTCAGGAGTTTTAGCAGGATCAGTTGGCCAGTAAGTTGGAGTTCCTGTTGACAGGTATGCGTAATGCTTCTCTTGAATCACTGATGCCAATTCTCTACCTTTGGTTGTTGTAAGCCTAGACCCCCATAAAATGTGTTTGCTATTGTAATCACCGCCCGCAATAAATTTGGATCCTAGTGTATCGAAAAAATCACTGAAATGTTCCTTTTTTATGTTGTGTCGTGGTGGACAGTAGACGGCGGCAACTTTTAGATTATATGAGTCCATGCAGACGTTGACAGTTGTGGCTTGTAGAAAATTTTCAGCATATTTTGGCATTTCATGGTGCTTTATTGTGTTTTTTATTAGGATAGCAGTACCAGCATGTGCAGTGTTGTCTGGGTGATTGCTGTGATATGTTGTGTAATGTGGAATGTAAAAGTAGGATCTGTCAGTGAAGTGTGTTTCGCTGATGAGAAGCAGGTCTATGGAATTGTGTTTTAGAAATATTTCAACTTCTTGTTTGTGATGTAGAATGCCGTTGGCATTCCACAGTGCTATTCTAATGAACTTAATGAATTTTATTTATTAACGTAGTAAGCATATTCATCACCATGGTGTTTTGATGAATAAGTTGCTGAAACATGGCTTTGAATTCGTCTAAGAATCTATGTAGCATATCTGTTGTGGTGTCACATTGATTCTGCTGAGTATAATTGTTGGATGCTACATTTGCATAGGTCACATTATTTCTTACCGGCGTTGTTGTTGGCTTGGTGGTAAGATTAGGATGGGCATTTGGGCAACCCTGACTGCTGACTGGCTGTACATTTTGCCTATTATTTTGATTATTAGGGCGTCTCATTATGTTGTGATAGTAGCTACAACCTTTATAGTTGGCTGTATGGGCACCTCCACAAAGTGCACATGTTGCTGGAGTGTTCCTTGTTTTTGTGCAGGTTGATGTACTATGGGCTCCCCCACACTTAACGCAGACAAAAGGTTTATAACAGTAACCCTTGGTGTGTCCATATTGTTGGCATCGCGTGCATTGAGCTGGTCCATAGTTAGGTTTTGGAGGTTCTACCTGTATGATTAAATTTTGCATTTTTTGTATTTTATATACGTCTTTGTTATTTACCGCAGGCTCTAAATCCACAAAGAACAGATTAAGAGGCTCCTTAGTTCTTTTGTCCTTGGCATTGAGGATATTTCTGACTTGATGGCCTTTTGCGTTGAGTTCTTTCACTATTTCTTTTGTATCCATAGTGTGGTGAAGGTGTCTGATCACTACTCGGAATGCACGTTCTTCTTTGAGTTGGTATGTGTGGTGTACAATTTTTTTCTCACGCATATACGTTACTAGATGCCTGTAAGACTCAACAGTATCACTAATTATTTTAATTGTATTATCTGCAAGTGTTTTTGTACTGTAGTGCACATCATCAATGGCATCTCTTAAACTTAGTATCATTTTCTGGTAATCTGTTACTCCGTACACAAATATTGGAGGAGGTTTTATAGTTTTAGCTTCGGTGATATCTATTTGTTGGTCTGTTTGACTCTCTTCTACAGTTTCTTCTACAGGAAGCTGACTATATCTATTGCTTATATCTATGTCGGAGTTTTGTGAGTTGCTTCTTCTGATCTTCCTTCTTTTTGTATTCGTTACTTGTTGCCATTCGTTCTCGTTGGCTGCGTGTTGTTCTAGCTGCTCATCGTCACTTGTAGAGGACAATCTGTGATAATATTTCTGACTGGGTGATGGTATATGTTGTGATTTTTGGATCATTGGTACCTGATGTATGTAATTTTGTTGATTAATTGGTACCTGCTGAGTGGAATTTGCTTGAGAAGCATCAAAATGTTGTTGAGATAAACAAGAATTATTATTATTCAATGCTGCTTGAGTTATTGGTTGAGAATTAATAAATTGTTGTACTTGCATATTTGTATCTGCTACACCCTGTATGTTGGTTTGCGAAACTGGCTGGCTATAAGAATCTCCAGGTCCATTACTAGCTGGTAACACATTCATGTTTTTATTTCACTTAAATTAGCACTGGGTTCAAAAACTCATTAAATTTCAATGTAAATGAAAATAAATATTTCATTAATTGTTTTTAAATTGTAGGTATCGGTTTTTAACAAAAATTCCGGTTCGAAATTTTTATCGTGGCGTACGTTGCTTGATGATTAAGGTAATACATCCGCACAGCACGAGAGGCGATTCGGTACTAATTATACAATATGATATTATAATTAGAAGTGTTCAGTCAATATTGGCTTGATTTGTTGAGTTTCAATTTTTACAGTGTGTGGATAAATTGATTTATGGGTAATTATTATATTTTATATGAAAGGACACTGCACACATCTCATGGAAAATATAATGTCACTCAAATGTAACTAAAGGACCAGGCAACACCCTTATGGAAAAGTGGTCCCGGTCAAATTTGATGAAAGTTTGGTCAATGATACTTCTTGATGTGTAGATTAAAAAAGTCCATGGCACCTGGGTCTGAATAACTACTATTCTCGAGTTACAGCCTTCTGAAGTTATTGGATTCGGGTGCTCGGTTTACGTTAAGTGCACTAATTTACGGTCAAGTGAACGAAAATATTTATTATTAGAAGAAGAGAAACTCATGTTACTCATACATACTTGCGTGTTGTATATGAATTCGTGGTCAAAAATAGTTGGATCGTATTTTAGTCTTCAAAAAACCTCCGAAAAGTCTTCAGAAAACTAAAGAAGTGCGGTATAAAAGGTGCTGCTAGATCGATATAAGCATTATCATGTTTTCATGAATGCTTCTCAGTTATGGAATACCAGCAAAACTACAGTTCCGCCTTATCTTTAGAAAACTACTGAACAGTGGCGGATCTAGGGGGGATGGGGTAATTCCACTCGTAACATGTTCCAGAATAATTAAAGAAAAAATTGTTGAAACATAAAAAATACATTAGTTGACATGAAACTTGTCCCGCATATCAGACATAAGACAGGTAGAGAACATGGACTTGATTTCAATACAAAAAAAAAAAACGAAGTAAAAGGTAGTTTGTAAATGCTAAATATTAATTACAATTAGATGCACCATACGTCGTGTTAACTAACGACCTATAAGGATACTTAACATTGGGTTGATGTCTTGCAAAGCCTAAAAACCATATAAGACACTGGTGATATGAGCACAAGTACCTACAGTTCTCGCACCAGATTGACAGGTACAGTAGTACCCGTTAATCGGTTCTTCTACAGGCTCATCTTCATCATTATCTTCATCAACCGTATAGGAAATGAATACTTGGTGTTTTGTAGCTTGCCGAAACCTAGAAAATGTTCGAACTCATGAATCCCGGTTTATTCATATTCTCATTAATTTGAAACTCTTCGTCGTTTTCTCTTATTATTTTATCTTGTATGTAAGATGGTGCCAGTTTAATTTGATATATCCCAATCGTAAGGTCTTTTAGGTAGTCTAAGTCGAAAACAGGAAAGTTAGCAAAACATGATTATGAAGCCTTCTCCATTGACCATTTCTTCTATATGATTATACCTAAGTATGAATATTATAGTTGTTATAAAAATAACCCTACAAAATTATTCTCCATAATATTTTGTATTAAAAAGCTCATCATCATTGGCTGTAGAACCCCTGGTGGACCTCGGTCTGTTCGAGAATCAGCTTCCATTCCATTCTATCCTCCGCCTTGGTTTTCCAATTTCGTACTCTTAACACCCGTAACTCATCTTCTCTGGTCCTTAAATCGTATTCTGGGCCATGGGCGCCCACGCCCATGGGCAGGGGGGACGTGACCCCCCTGGCTTTTCGGGTGCTTTGAATTATATTGGTTATTCAAAGTATACAAAATATAATGTGCAACATCTTCACGTTTGCCACCTCCCTAAAAATTTTTATATGGGCGCCCGTGCTCTGGGCTTACGTCTTTTCGTCAAGCTATCCGCTCTTTGGTTATAAATGTGTTTTGATGGCTCCATCTCGTTCATTTTCGTTAAATAAAGTTATTTCATTAATTCTGGAACATGTTACCGGTGGAATTACCCCTATTCCTCCTAGATCCGCCACTGTTCAGTAGTTTTCTAAAGAACTGCAGTTTTGCTGGTATTTCATAACTGAGAAGCATTCATGAAATCATGATAATGCTTATATCGATCTAGCAGCACATTTTATAGACTTTATTTTTAAGACTTTTCGGAGGTTTTCTGAAAACTAAAATACGATCCAACTATTTTTGACCACAAATCCATATACAACACGCAAGTATGTATGAAGAACATGAGTTTCTCTTCTTCTAATAATAAATATTTTCGTTCACTTGACCGTAAATTAGTGCACTTAACGTAAACTGAGCACTCGAAGCCAATAATTTCAGAAGGCTGTAACTCGAGAATAGTAGTTATTCAGACCCAGGTGCCATGGACTTTTTTAATCTACACATCAAGAAGTATCATTGACCAAACTTTCATCAAATTTGACTGGGACCACTTTTCCATAAGGAGTGTTGCCTGGTCCTTTGTGAATCAGCAGTTCATAAATCTTTCCGCATGTATTAAAGGAGAGGCTTACTCCTATCTTAGGTATAGATAATAAAGTATGTATAATTTGGTCAATCATACCAAAGTATATTCTTTTGGCATCATAACCCTGGATGGGTCTTTGTCTGTCTGGCTATGTCTCTCCATTCAGATCTCTTTGTGCCTTGTCCCCCATTGTCTTATATTCATGGTTTTCAGGTTGTCTTCCATGTCATCCAACCATCTCGTCCTGGACCTTCCTTTTTTTCGCCTTCCTACCGGCTTCCACTTTAATATCTTTTTGGTCGTTTTTATATCTTCTTGTCGCTGACATTGTCCCAGCCATGACAGTCTTTGACTTTTCACAAATCTTACAATATCATACACTTCATTCAGTTCATTAACCTCGTCGATTCTCCTGATTCTCCATGTGCCGTCTTCCTCTTGCACAGGGCCATATACTTTTCTCAGTATATTTCTCTTGAATGTCCTGAGTTGGGCTTCATCTTTTTTCGTCATTACCTAGGTTTCACAACCACAGGTTATTCCGGGTCTAATCAAGGTTCTGTAGATAGTCATTTTGGTTCTTTTGTCCATAGCTGAAAGATGACATTCTTGAACTGATTTGTCCAGATTTATCCAATGGCAAATTTTTTTCTGACTCTTTTGGTGCATGTGGTCTTAATCAACGGAATCATATTCCTAATAAACGTGGGGTTTTTCTAGACTTACTTTATACACATAATTTAAGTAATGAGATTACTGAAGCAACGGATATACTATTTAACAGTAGTTTTCATCATGTACCATATTGTGTAGCAGTTCCTGATAGCTCTAATTCATCACTACCAATTGAGACTTTCTACTACGATTTTAGGAATATTGATTTTATAGGTAGGTATAAATAATTATCTTGCTCATATTAATTGGTCATGTATAATAGCAAGGATATTGATTTGGCTATTCAATTCTTCTACAGCATTATCTATGAGGCTATTCATTTATTTGTACCACTGAAACTTTATAAAACATCAACTTTTCCAGTATGGTTAACAAGAGAATTAAAAAATTTGGTTTTTAAGAAAAAAATACAGCACAAACAATACAAGCAAACATTTAATCCTTTTGACTATCATAAATTTTGTGAACTACACTTACAATGTAAAGCTCTGAGTGAGATTTTTTATAGAAACTATATGATTAAAACTGAAACAAATATTCAGAACGATCCTAGTTGTTTTTGCAAATATGTCAATAATTTACGTAAATCTAATGGTTATCCCAATACAATGTTTTTAAATGATGAACGTAGTTCTGATGGTCAAACTGTTGTTAACCTTTTTGCTGAAAACTTTAGCACAGTATATTCAGGTAAAAAAATAACATTACCAACTACTTCCTCTATTGATGTAATTGACTTCAATAGGGTAACTTAAAGTATTACTGAAGTGTGCGAAGGTATTAACCAATTAACAAACAAGTCTTCATTTGGCCCTGACGGTGTCCCTGCTCTTTTAATTAAATGTTGCGAATTTACTTTAGCCTATCCCATTTTATATTTGTTTAAATTGTCTTTGGAAACAGAAAAATTTCCTGATTTTTGGAAGGATAGTTTTATTACACCAATTTTTAAATCAGGTGATAGGGAAAATATTATAAACTACAGGGGTATATGCATACAATCAACATTACCTAAATTTTTGGATAAATTAGTGACTCGTCACTTAAATTGGGAATGTAAAAATGGAATTATACCACAACAGCATGGTTTTCAATTAAATAAATCTACTGTTACAAATTTACTTTGTTCTCACAGTTTTATGTTAGAGGTTATTGAAAAGGGATTACAAGTTGATTGTATTCACACAGACTTCTCTAAAGCCTATATCGATAGAGTCAATCATGACCTAATGTTGTTCTGAAGCTATTTCCTTGTGGCATTTTTATGATTAACTATTTAGATGGGAAATAAGCCACAATTAAACTAAAAAATTAATTTTATTAACGTTTCGAAGCCCAAATCGGGTTTCGTCGTCAAAATACAAAATACTACTAAAATAAACAAAAATGTTGTTGCTAAGTAAAAAAATTCTTCTAATAATTTATTTAATCTGACTCATTTATATTGGCAATTCAGAAGTATATTATACATTTTAAAGTGTTTAAAATGATATTGCCAATATTTATGGGTTGCATTCCTGGGACGACTTTACTAAAAGATACCTAGTTAATTTGATTACATGAAATCAATCCCAACTCAAGAATATCCGTCACAAAAAATCATAGCATGTGACCTGTCTTTAAAAAGACAACCAAATGCAACGATGACAGTAAAATTCTCGCGGTAGAGATTCGTTAATAAAATTATTTTTTCAATTTAATTGTGGCTTATTTCCCATCTAAATAGTTAATCATGACCTACTTGTATATAAGTTGAAGATTTAGGGAATGGCATTGTGACCTGGTTCAGTACCTTTCTTTATGGTCGTCAACAATGTGTTAAAATTGGCAGTTATATATCTAATGAAATTCAGGTTCATTCAGGAGTACCAGAAGGCTCACATTGTGGACTGTTATTATTTAACTTCTTTATCAATGATCTATCATCTTTAATTGAAAATGTTAAGTTTCTACTCTTTGCTGATGACTTAAAATTATTTCACATTGTAGAGAACTTATTGGATAGTAAAATTCTACAAAATGACTTGGATAAAGTATATGAATGGTCTATTTCCAACGATTTATTATTAAATATTGACAAATGTCATATTATTAGTTTCTCAAAAACTAACACTACAGATCTGTATGAATATAATATTGTAGTCTGGGCTGATTATCGGAGAATAGGCCATTTTTGGGAAAAGTTATTTACCAGCAATTTTATTGCTGGAATCGAATTATAAGATCCTATATATTAATAATATAGCTATGCAAAGTCCTCAGATAGTGTGCTACTTTTTTTATAAACAAAATGGCGACCGAAAATCGTGTTTTTTTCAATTTTTGCTCTAAAACTCCAAAGATTTTAACTTTAGACCAAAAACACCCAAATAAAAATTCACCGCAATTAAATTCTGCATAGAGACGTGGTTTTCCCGATTTACTTCGACGAAAACTTTCCCCGGAAAAAGCGGGTTTTTCCAACAAAATCTTTAATTTTCAACTAAACTTTTAGATAAGTAGTTGGTAATCAATAATTAAATAACTTAATAACGTAAAAGCCCTTTTCGTATATATTATAATTTCAGAAGCCGATGGAAATTGAATGAACAGTTTAGCAACAATTGAAATGTTAATTAAAAATTTACGGTCACTATAATAACGACAATAATTATGATGCATAAGAATAACTATGATTTTTTCATAAAAAGACACTATACCTATCTAATTTACTTTACAGAATTGAAATTGGACTATTTAAGCGGCCTCAGGAACATTTTAAAATTATAGACAATTTTTTGGCTTATAAACAAATAGAATATCTCAGGAAATATTAAACTAAATTAAATTATGAAAACGGTATTCGAAATACAATGGCAGGACGCTTCTTTTAAAAGAAAAAACGTTTAGTTCTAATGAGTGGTTCCTGAGATACAACCGGTCAAAGTTGACTAAAATTTACGGCAAAGATATAAACAATAGGATCATAATTTTTAAACCGTCACCTTTTTATTTTTGTCCTCTTTCTCCACACCAATTTTCATATTTTTAAAATACTCATAACATATATTATTATAATAAAAACTATCGATAATACTTATGAAAATTGCCAAAAATAGCAAAATTCCAATCAAAAATTAGGTTGGAGAAAATGTAATCCTCAAAGTTCAAAATCGGTATACGTTAAAAAAAATGCATTTTCTCGGCTTCCCATGGAGCAATTTCCTTCATTCTTTTTTTATTTCCTAATAACTCGAGTAGAGCCATCGAACTAACGCATCATTAAATGTCAAACTTGCTTTTGTTTTGTTATAATAAATTTATTTATTTATTATAACACAATATTTTAATTTGTTTAAATAAAAATTGTTTAAATAATTATACAGCTTTCAAATGAAAATATTTATGTTTTTAATTTTAAAAGGTACACTTGTAGTAAGTTTATCTAAAAAAAGCCTACCACTGGAAAAAATATGTAATTTTCTGTTTTTATAAATAAATTAATCTATTATAACAAAACAAAAGCAAGTTTAACATTTAATAATGCGTTAGTTCGATGGCTCTACTCGAGTTATTAGGGAACAAAAAAAGAATGAAGGAAATTGCTCCATGGGAAGCCGATAAAATGCATTTTTTTAACGTATATCGATTTTGAACTTTGAGGGTTACATTTTCTCCAACCTATTTTTGATTGGAATTTTGCTATTTTTGGCAATTTTCACACATATTATCGATAGTTTTTATTATAATAATATATGTTATGAGGATTTTAAATATATGAAAATCGGTGTGGAAAAAGAGGACAAAAATAAAAAGGCGATGGTTTAAAAATTATGATCCTATTGTTTATATCTTTGCCGTAAATTTCAGTCAACTTTGACCAGTTGTATCTCAGGAACCACTCGTTAGAACTAAACGTTTTTTCTTTTAAAAGAAGCGTACTGTCACTGTCTTTCGAATACCGTTTTCACAATTTAATTTAGTTTAATGTTTCCCGAGATATTCTATTTGTTTATAAGCCAAAAAATTGTTTATAATTTTAAAATATTCCTGAGGCCGCTTAAATAGTCCAATTTCAATTCTGTAAAGTAAATTAGATAGGTATAGTGTCTTTTTATGAAAAAATCATAGTTATTCTTATACGTCATAATTATTGCCGTTATTATAGCGACCGTAAATTTTTAATTAACATTTCAATTGTTGCTAAACTGTTCATTCAATTTCCATCAACTTCTGAAATTATAATATATTCGGAAAGGGCTTTTACGTTACCAAGTTATTTAATTGTTGATTAACAACTACTTATCTAAAAGTTTAGTTGAAAATTAAAGATTTTGTTGGAAAAACCCGCTTTTTCCGGGGAAACTTTTCGTCGAAGTAAATCGGAAAAACCACGTCTCTATGCAGAATTTAATTGCGGTTAATTTTTATTTGGGTGTTTTTGGTCTAAAGTTAAAATCTTTGGAGTTATAGAACAAAAATTGAAAAAAACACGATTTTCGGGCACCATTTTGGTTATAAAAAAAGTAGCACACTATCTGCGAACTTTGCATATATATATTATTAATACATACAATAATAAGATTTGATTCC
Organism: Diabrotica virgifera virgifera; assembly: GCF_917563875.1. Taxonomy (NCBI): domain Eukaryota; kingdom Metazoa; phylum Arthropoda; class Insecta; order Coleoptera; family Chrysomelidae; genus Diabrotica; species Diabrotica virgifera. The sequence goes on from NC_065443.1 coordinate 292,969,477, forward strand.
AGCAATAAAATTGCTGGTAAATAACTTTTCCTTGTATTTTGCTAATTAGCCCAGAGTAATTGGTATAAATGTGTTGTCTAGAGTTGATGAGATGAGAGATCTAGGAGTAATTTTTGATAAACAATTAAATTTTAAATCTCACCTGCGTGTTCTATCATCTAATGCTAACAGATCTCTAGGTTTTGTTAAAAGGAATACAAAAGTTTTTTCTGTATCCGTTCTTTGAGTTTTATATTGTTCAATAGTTCGATAATCCCTAGAGTATGCTTCCATTATTTGGTCTCCTTATTATGAGGTTGGCAAAGTCTTAATTGAGAATATTCAAGTACGTTTTGCTTGATACGCTAGATTTAAATTGCAGATTCACAACAAGTTTAACAACAATGATGATCTTCAGCATTTGAATTTGTCACTACTTGTAAGTAGACGAATAAAACTGGAAATGCTTTTTATCTATAAACTAATTAACGGCTTTGTTAACTGTCCTGAATTACTATCAGAAATCTGAATTAATACAAACAGTGACAACTTACGAAATCCCTCTTTATTCTATATTGAGTATCACCGTACTAATCATAGTAGAAATGATCCGATACTGTTGATCCATTTTTTAGTTCAATTTATTCTTTTAGGCAATTTTTAAATTGTGTTGATCATGTTTAGTTTGTTTATGGTGTTACATCATATTTTTAATATGTTTTATATTGTTTTTTATTGTACAGTATTTCTCATGATCATCTTTCAGTGCGTCACAGTTCTTCGATTTCTTTCTAACGCATTAAATTGTATGTGACAGAAAAAAAAGGCACGTCGGTGATTACATTTCGTCGGTGACATTTTTATAACATTTATTCTAGTTATTCTAGTTGTCGATAGATGGCGCCATAATAAAAAAATAATTTTTTTTAATTAGATAATAATATTACAAATATAATCTGTATAATTTATAAGACTATACAAATCAAAGAAAATACCATTTTATAAATGCAAGAAACACATTTGATTTGTTTTTATTCCAAATTGAAAATAAAATGTGACAACTGTCAGATTTAACTAAAATGTCATGTTAGAATAAATGTCATAAATGTATATTATCATGGACTTACCCATTTTCCTATCATTTGTTACGCACTGAAAAATGATCATGAAAAGGACAATATATGTTAGAATTCTACTATGTCAACTATTTTATAATTTATTTATTTTATAGTTAATCAATAACTTTTTTGAACAATGGTGAAACCGTTAACAAATAAATAAATAAATAAATGAAAGTCTATAGTTTTGACCATAGTATATAGTTACTCTAATTGACTTAGACCACGCTGAGTTAAGATGTTTTCAATAACGACTATTACTAATATTCATAGATTAATGAATAGTTTGCGCAATGATATGAAATATTTGTAATTTTTGGGAGGAATCCATTCATGTAAATTTTATTGCATTTCAGTGACATTTATTTTCCATATGTGTGCGGTGTCCTTTTATGAGTCTGCCTCTATATAGAGACTGACTATAAAGGCTTTTTATCAGAGCAGTGTGTATTTAGTTTCAATTTTGTTCAAATTACTCTACCAGGATGAAACATTATGGTTTGAAGTAGACATTTTCCCCCTCATGGGTTACAACCTGGGGAGAAGATTTGTATCATACCTTTTGTGTAGCATAATTTAAAATGCTTCAAGATATTCATGGTATATAGTTCATGTATGAGGTAATACAAGGGAAAACAGAAGTACATTACAAGGGAAAACAAACAGGATAAAACTAATTATCCTTATAGAAAATACAGTCAAAAGGTAAAAGTAACTTAAGCACTTACCAGCGTCGGTTTATCATCTTCGTTTGGCTCTATTTCTGCCGAAGTAAAGAGAACATGCAATGTTATTAAAAGGATACATAATATAAAACGTGTCCTACGTGATGGTAGCAACATCTTAAAGAGTGTAGTGTGATCTTTTAGTAATATAGTGATATGTCGCGATATATCTTAAAATCTGACATTAGTAGGTCTTATCTTTTGATAACAGAGATTATGAAGAGATAAAAAGAACGAAATACTTCATAAATAAATTTATTTAATTAGTAATTAAACTATCTTGTCAAAAGTGTCTTTTCTTGTTGTGTCTTTGTCATTGTCATTGAATTAGACCAATCCCAGGTCTCCCTAATTGAAGCCACGTGCAAATTCTCAACCAATCAACATAAAAATTTATGACATTCAATTTGAAACATATGATAGTATGTCAATGTCAGCTGTCACCTGTTAGAAAATCTTCTTTTCTGAAACTACCACAGAACGTAAATACTCTAGAGGAAAGTTGTGAACCTAGGTACGACTCGTACGAAAATTTGTTCTCAAAATTAATAAAATCAATTTTTAAATGATTAATTAAACAATATCAACATTTTGAATTAAATGTCCAAACTTTTATTTCGTCAATCCCAGCAATTTCAAGGATTTAAAGAATATTTTTCCTGATAAAACTCGATCTAACAATAATCTTCTTTTTTATTTAGAGTTTTGAAAAGACAAATCAGACAGCACAAGCACAGATCACTTAACTCTCTTTTCTCTAACTCAGAGGAGGTAGGTGATCTGTGATCAGAAGCAGAAGAAGAAAATTTGAAAACAGTGAAAAAAAGTTGCAAGAAAATTTAATAAACTTAAAAAATGAATTTAACTAGTGATCTTATTCGTATACAGGGCATTTTGTCCAATTTAATAAAAAACACTGGTGAATTTACAAAAGTAAATTATAGGGGAGGTAATTTAAATTTTTCAACTAAATTACTCTTTATGTTTATCACTTAAGTATATAAATCTGTTTAAACCATATATTTTGCTTTAGGAAATGAAGACGTTATATTAACAGTCATGCTGGAAATCCAGTCATTTTTAAAGAGCAGAAATTATATTATAGAAAGGGACATCCCAAATACAATACATGACATGCAGCTACAAGATATTGTCCTCTTTCTTGCTCTTAACACATCCTACAAGCATCCTTTGATTATGGAGGAATACTCGCATCTCATCAACATTACACCCCCTCTATCCAAGTGTCTCTTTGCTAATGTTGTATATGGGCTTGATCTTTGTAAGTACTATTGTTCTGTTATTGAAAAGCTGCCAATACAAAATAGCGTGGAACTCTTGGATGAAGTGTCGCAGTGTTTGAAGAAGTCTACTCCAGATATACATCTGAAATATGCCAATATGTTCCTTACAGCTACTGCAAATAAAATATCCAGCACTACTTATTCCAGCGAGGTTGGTTTCACTATATAATAATACTATGAAAGAGCTTAGATAAAATCTCATATTATTGTTTATGTTTCAGGATACATGCCTTTTATTCAATATATCCCTATTCACAATTAACATGTTAAACACTAAAGATATTGAAAAAGTGCCCCCCGGCCATGTATCAGTTTCGTCAATATGGCATATGGGGTACTTCCTATATAGGTCCCTAGGGACTGCCTCTTGACGCTTACACGTGTTAAAAGGGTTTTTTCTCTTGATAACAGTTTCACAGCTTCATAATGCACATCCCGTTCTATACCATAGTAACTCAAACTATTAAAATTTTACAGGAAACTGACAACAAGATATTTGCTTTGATTATTTCCCAATATAGTTTTTATTTTTAGCAGTATACATTTAATTTTTGTACAGTAGAACCCCGCCCGAACCCCGCTAATCCGAACTTTCGGCAAATCCGAACCAACAGAAAGTGAAAAAAAAAAATAAAAATTCACGACAAAAACTTAAAAACATGTTTATTATAGGTACAGAGTACAGAGTAAGACCAGACAATTAAATAATGTAGGATTAATAGGACATTGACATTTAATATTTCTTAAAAATAAATACGTACTTTATATGTAAACTTCTTCTTCGTGCGACTAGGTTTACTCCTGTTTGTCTGCCTCTTATTCTGTTTCAGTTGTTGTTGACTGTACATTGTCTTTCCACCTTTTCGGTGGCTTTCCAACGGGTCTTCTGCTATATGGCTTGTTGTTTTTACAGATGCTCGCTAATCTATCTGGTTCCATTCGGTTTACATGTTCGTAAATGTAAGTGCGTAAACTACATAAACGTAGTGCTTATAAATGTTAAATATAAACTTACTTCGGTTTCCATGCAGTCAACTTAGTCCAAAAATATTGTCCACAGTCCACACTCTTGCGAGAACGTTTTGTGAGTCAAAATCAACGAAAACGAAAGCTTTGAATTATTAGTTAGGCTAACTTTCGGATAATCCGAACATTTCGGAATCCGAACAGGCTGTCCCCCCAATTAGTTCGGATTTGCGGAGTTCTACTGTATCAATATTTTACCAGTTACAACTGGGCTAGAGTAACATAGGAAAAATATTTGTTAAAAGAAAATAACAACTAAAAAATAATATTTTGGTTTTCTTCCAAAAGTTTTGCCTTTTTTCAAATATTCCAGAGGATTGGAGTTTGAAGTGTATAAGCTCTATCGACAAAAAAGGGGCCAAAAAGAACTGTAAAAATTTCAGAGGTGTTATTAGCTTATTGGGAGGTTGTACTGTTGATTTATAAAAGAACAAAATGAAAACCATTATTAGGAAATAGCAGATCAAAGTGGATTCTGCGCTGGTAGATCTTGTATTAATAATATATTTGTAGTTCCAGAAATTATAGGGCAGAAATTCATTAACTTATTTAGTGTCCATTGACTTAGCGATGGCCTATGATACAGTAACCTTAAAAAGATTATTGCAAATATTGATGAAGGCAGGGCTAAGTAATGCATACATCAACGCTATAGCAAACATATACATAAATGAAAAAGTGCAGTTAAAATGGAGAATAAAATTTCAGGTGCATTTCCTGTCACAAAAGGCTTCAGACAAGGATGTTCTTTGTCCCCAACTCTATTTAAAATCTATATTCAGGAAGCATTAAACAACTTGGAGGAGAAAATGCACAGGATTGGGAGCAGAATTGGGAAAAAAGTACATACCAAGTCTTTTATTTGCAGATGATCAAGTAATTATGGCAAACAATGAGGAAGACATGGATTATCACTGTCTCTAGGTATTTAAATTCTTCACATTTTTTTATATTTCTAATTGAGAGTGTGAGTGGGGACTGGGGACTCACAATCAACAAACACAACAGAATATCTTGGAATAAATTGCAGAGAAAAAGTCCCACAACTCTCGATTAGACATATAAAAAAATGCAAACAATTTGAATACCTAAAGACAGTGATAATGATGAAAGAACATCAAAAGGGATATCCAGTACAAATGCAACAGTGTCGAAATATGGTACAAACACTAAACTTGTTACTTTGGTCTCCTATAATTAGATTAAGAACAAAAATGACAATCTGCAAATTTGTTGTAGAACCAATTTTGACATACAGATCTGAATGTTGGCGAAGGACAATGAAGAGAAGAAAAACTGGAAGTTGTAGAAATGGACTATCTAAGAAGAGCTTGTTATTTTTTAATGGCATGGACTTTATGTCAATCAGTCAGTCACAACATGAGGTACCTAGTGTCATGTGTAATGTGTGTGTTTAGTAAGTGTCTTGTTACTTTGCAAAGTCGACGTCATGGTCTTTGCAAAAAGATGCTAATTGTACCCGAACGTCTGCGGTCCCTCCGGTGAGTACCGATCCCACAAGGACAGAAACTATTTTCATTTACTAATTAATAATAAACGAAAAATTCCTGACCCTGGTGAGATTCGAACTCACGACCATTCAGACCTTTCGATCCAAAGGTAGGCGCTCTTACCACTGAGACACAGAGGGGGTTAGAGGAGCTTGTTAGACATCCAGACATGATCACAATACAAATGAAGAAATAAGAAGAAAAACACAAGGATTTACAATACAGTAGATACAATAGGATCCAAACAGCTTTTATGGTAAGGCATGGAATGGTAATGAGAGATGAATGTAATGGGAATGAGAGATAAACGTTGGCCAAAATAGGCCTTAGACTATGTTCCATGGAATAGAATAATGGAGAGGAAAACCAGCATTATAATGAAGAGAAGGAATCAGAGGAATAATGAGAGTTAAAGCCATAAATGAGGAGGAATGGACTGACTGAAAAAGGTGGAGATTGAAATGCAGCAGAAGCTGTAGGACCCCTGAGGATACTAAACATTATTCACAAGAAACTAGGGCACCTTCTTGTCACAAGTTCAAATGGTACTGTTTGTACTGGACCATGAGCTTTGATTTTTAATTGTGACATATCGTTTCGCTGTATATTTAAGTTGTGATATTACAGTTTTTCTGAGGAAAAGATAGTGCATAATGCATTTTGTTGGTGAGATAAACACAAAATGAAATTCTTTTGAGTTAATACACTTTTGAACGGGATGGGTTATAAGCTTAACTTTTGTCTAGGATGTATACCTAATATAAAAGAAAGATATAAATGTTTTTAGGTAGAAGACGATGTTATCAACTTATGTGAAGTAGTTAAACAAATATTAATGAATCTGTCCGGTATGTATACCAACCAAATAAAAGACTGGAAGAAAGTTAAAATCTATAACCACATGGGACACTGTCTGTTAGCTTTCTTTGAATTATTGTTAAGATGTGATGAAAACTGCACACTACTAAGACCGTTTCTGGAAAATGTGATGAGGTTTTGTGCCTTTATTGTTAAGAATGTCACCATTGATGTCTTTTGTACTTGGGCAGAGGTAAGAAGTGATTATATATTATATAAGCATATTTATTTCATTTAAATCATTAAAATGTTTCGAGATGATGTTTCTGATTCTTTTTAGACAGATGTGGATGACGAAAACCTGCAAACACTAATCTCTAATAAAGGTTATTTGGTTCTTGAAAGATACCAGAAGTTGTCTGAATCTAAAGATCTTGTAGCTGTTCTAGGATCTATCGCAAAGAAGCCAAAATCACTAACAGAGCAAATTCATGAAGCTGATGTTGAAAAGATGATAAATAAAATCAATAAAATGGACAGGGATCAGATAGGTTGGTTCAAGGCTTTGATCAGGACTCAGATTTTCGAAAATGAGGAAGCTGCAGAATGTGTCAAGTGAGTTTTTTTAAACAGAAAATATACAATAAAACACTGAAAAACGTTTGTTTTTCTATACTTCCACAAAATTTATTACAACTATGTTATTACTACAGCTGTTTCGGCAAAGTGCCTTTCTCAAGTGATATATTTTACAATGTCTTTGCCTTTTTAAGTCTTTAACTGAAGAGGTTGAGGAGTGTGGAGCTGTTTGTCTCGTGTTGGTCATTCAGAATTATATCTGTATTTTTCAATTTATTAATTTCCATTGATTCTAAAAGTGATAGCTTAAGGCCTTTATTTTGAATATGTAGAATTTGAAACTCTTCATTGAAAGAATGATTATGATCTAGAAGGTGAAGTGCGTATGTAGAAGTGTCTGTTTTTCTATTGTTGAAAGCCCTTTTGTGTTCTGCTATCCGTTTGTCAAAAGTTCTGCCAGTTTGACCGATGTAAGTTTTCGGACAGTCACCACAAGTTAGTTTGTACACACCACTCTGTAGTTGCTTTCTCTTTCGGCTTTTATTGTTTTTAATATGTTTGCTTAAGTTGTTGTTAGTTCTGAAAGCTGGTGTTATTCCTTTCTTTTTTATGTATCTGGCTATTTTTGTTGTTATTTTGCCAGTATATGTGAGAGAGCAGAAGGTACTGGGTTCTTTCTGTGGTGGTGGATACACTAATTTCAAGGCTTTCTTATGGAGTTTTTGGTTTAAAATGTTGTTAACTGTTTGTTCGTTATAGCCATTGTTTACTGCTATTTGTCTAATGATATTTAGTTCTGTCTCGAAGTTATTTTTTGTCATAGGAATTTCTGTCAGTCTATGTATCATGCTATGGTAGGCTGCTAATTTGTGTTGTGTATGATGGGATGATGAATTGTGTATAGTTGTGTCAGTATGGGTAGGTTTATGATATACGGAGAACTCATGTTTGTTGTGTAGTCTGGTAATCGTTACATCTAGAAAGTTTATGGAATTATTCTGTTCTGTTTCTATTGTGAACTCAATATTACTATGAAGTGAATTAATGTATGATAGAAATTGGTCAAGTTGTCTGTTAGTTCCTGTAAAGCAGACTAGTATGTCATCCACGTATCTCCACCAATATAAGAACTGTTTAAATAAGGGGTGTTTAGAAATTGTTGTTTCAAGTTGGTTCATAAATTTATCTGATAGTAATGGGCTTAGAGTATTACCCATAATAAGTCCTGCACTGTTGTTTGTGTAAATTTGATTATTGAATTCAAAATAGTCTTGATTTATACAAATTTCAAGAAGGTGTAAAATTTCAGATGCAATGATCGGATTTGTACTATTATGTTCTAAAAGGTTTTTAACTAAAACAAAAGTTTCTATGGGAGAAACACTAGGAAAAAGATTTTTTACGTCAAATGAAATTAGTCTGGAGTTGTTGGGCAATTGAAAATGTTGTATTTTATTAACTAGTTCTAGTGTATTTTTTACGGTGAATTTTGGTGAAAATTTAGTGTATTCTGTAATAATATCTGACATTTTTTTATAAAGAATCTATATATAAAGAATAATAGAAAATATCTAATATAGAATTTTTAAATAACCAAAATAGTATAACACTAAACAAAGACCCCACAGAAAAATACCGAAAACAAATTAAACTAGCCATTGAAAATTCAAAATCAATACTAAATCCAACAGAACAGAAATACCTTAATATTATGAACCCACAACCCCCTAAATTATACTCTTTTATTAAACTACACAAACCTGACCACCCAATAAGACCTGTAGTTTCTTTTTATACAGCTCCGTCATATAAACTTTCAAAAAAACTGTCAGATATTATTACAGAATACACTAAATTTTCACCAAAATTCACCGTAAAAAATACACTAGAACTAGTTAATAAAATACAACATTTTCAATTGCCCAACAACTCCAGACTAATTTCATTTGACGTAAAAAATCTTTTTCCTAGTGTTCCTCCTACAGAAACTTTTGTTTTAGTTAAAAACCTTTTAGAACATAATAGTACAAATCCGATCATTGCATCTGAAATTTTACACCTTCTTGAAATTTGTATAAATCAAGACTATTTTGAATTCAATAATCAAATTTACACAAACAACAGTGCAGGACTTATTATGGGTAATCCTCTAAGCCCATTACTATCAGATATATTTATGAACCAACTTGAAACAACAATTTCTAAACACCCCTTATTTAAACAGTTCTTATATTGGTGGAGATACGTGGATGACATACTAGTCTGCTTTACAGGAACTAACAGACAACTTGGCCAATTTCTATCATACATTAATTCACTTCATAGTAACATTGAGTTCACAATAGAAACAGAACAGAATAATTCCATAAACTTTCTAGATGTAACGATTACCAGACTACACAACAAACATGAGTTCTCCGTATATCATAAACCTACCCATACTGACACAACTATACACAATTCATCATCCCATCCTACACAACACAAATTAGCAGCCTACCATAGCATGATACATAGACTGACAGAAATTCCTATGACAAAAAATAACTTCGAGACAGAACTAAATATCATTAGACAAATAGCAGTAAACAATGGCTATAACGAACAAACAGTTAACAACATTTTAAACCAAAAACTCCATAAGAAAGCCTTGAAATTAGTGTATCCACCACCACAGAAAGAACCCAGTACCTTCTGCTCTCTCACATATACTGGCAAAATAACAACAAAAATAGCCAGATATATAAAAAAAGAAAGGAATAACACCAGCTTTCAGAACTAACAACAACTTAAGCAAACATATTAAAAACAATAAAAGCCGAAAGAGAAAGCAACTACAGAGTGGTGTGTACAAACTAACTTGTGGTGACTGTCCGAAAACTTACATCGGTCAAACTGGCAGAACTTTTGACAAACGGATAGCAGAACACAAAAGGACTTTCAACAATAGAAAAACAGACACTTCTACATACGCACTTCACCTTCTAGATCATATTCATTCTTTCAATGAAGAGTTTCAAATTCTACATATTCAAAATAAAGGCCTTAAGCTATCACTTTTAGAATCAATGGAAATTAATAAATTGAAAAATACAGATATAATTCTGAATGACCAACTCGAGACAAACAGCTCCCCACTCCTCAACCTCTTCAGTTAAAGACTTAAAAAGGCAAACACATTGTAAAATATATACCAAAAGTTCCAACTCAAACATCTAAGCAAGTATCTCAATCATCTCAACAACAACCCACGCCACAACAAGCACCCATCAGCGCCAACAATCCGCAACAATCTAACGACTTCGTCTTCCAAAGAAGACAACTAAAACAAATTTTATATGCCAATGCCGCAGCAAATCCTCGCCCAAAAAATCAGTCTAAAAATCAAAACGTTATCAATGCCATTAATGATCCGACTCTGTCCGAGTACCTTATCAAAGATCTTCCAAAAGATCTATGCAATAAACGCACCTTCTTTCGGCAAATAAATGCCACCTCTCTTCTAGCCAACAAGATTCACTCATGCAAAGTTCTCTCTCACGGCATCGCACACTTGCTACTCTTTAATTCGATAAATGCAGAGGAGATAGAGAAAGCTATCCGAAAAGCAACTGGCCAAACAATGGTTACGGTTCACAGCCGTAGCAAAAACCCCAACACTTCCTCTAGAGAGCCCACTTACCTCCTCTGCATCACCGGAATCGATGTGGATTATTCTGAGGAGGAGGTCACCGCATTGCTCATCATCATCATCATCATACAACCTCTTCTGTCCACTGCTGGACATAGGTCTCTCCCATTCTTCGCCACTCTTCACGGTTCTGTGCTTCTTGTTGCCATTTCTTGGATATTCGTTTAATGTCGTCCATCCAGCGTGTTGGTGGTCGTCCTCTGCTGCGTTTGTCTTCTCTTGGGCGCCAGTCAATTAGTTTTCTGGTCCATCGTGAGTCTTTCAGTCGCGCTATGTGACCTGCCCAATTCCATTTCAGCTTGGCTATACGTTCAACGACATCAGTGATACCTGTTCTTTTCCTTAAGTCTTGGTTCCTTATTTTGTCTTTTTTTGTCACGCCGAGAATCGATCTTTCCATGCGCCTTTGTGCCACTCGCATTTTTAGTGCTGTTGTTTTTGTGAGCGTGAGAGTTTCTGCTCCGTATGTCATAATAGGAAGAACGCATTGGTCAAATGTCTTCCGTTTCATAGCTGTCGGGATGTTGCTCTTAAAGATGTCTCTTAGTGATCCATACGCCGCCCAAGCAAGTGTTATTCGTCGTTGAAATTCGCAGGTCTGATTGTCCTTGCCTATTCTGACTTCATGACCGAGATATATGTACTTTTCTGTCAATTCTACCACTTGATTTTGGATGGTTAGGTGTTCGCTGGGAACTAAATTTGTCATAAATTTGGTCTTACTGATGTTCATTTTTAGACCTATTGTTGAAGACACGTTTTCTAACTCTAGTAGCATTTGTTGTGCTTCACCCAGATCTTCGGTAATAAGTACTATATCGTCGGCAAAACGCAGATGATTGAGCATTTCTCCATCTATCTTTATTCCTCTATTTTCCCACTTTAGCATTTTAAAGGCGTATTCGAGGACCGCTATAAATAATTTAGGTGAGAGAGTGTCGCCCTGTCTCACACCTCGCTTGATATGAATTTCTCTGGTAGTATCATGTAGTTTTACACGCATTGTGGCGTTTTGGTATAATGTTTGCACTAACTTTGTAAACCGGTAATCTATTCTACTATTGTTCAGAGCAGTTATAATGCTGTCTAATTCCACAGTGTCGAAGGCTTTGTGAAAGTCTACGAAGATAAGTACCAGTGGTTTGTTATATTCTATCGACTTTTCTATTAAGGTTTTTACTGTTTGTAGGTGATCGTTCGTTCCGAATTTTGAGCGGAATCCAGCTTGTTCTCGGGGTTGGTAGAAATCTAACTTTTTTTCTAGTCTTGTCGTAATTATTCGGGTAAACATTTTATAGATGTGGTTCAATAAGCTGATTGGTCTATAGTTTTCTAGGTGCGCCTTGTCTCCTTTCTTGTGTAGTAAAATTGTTACTGCATTGTTCCATGTTTCCGGTATGCAACAATCTGTTAGACAAAGGTTAAACAAAATTTTTATTTGGTTGAGAAGGACACGTCCACCCATCTTTATAGCTTCTATTACGACTCCATCTTCTCCTGGCGCTTTGTTGTTTTTCATCCTTTTCATTGCGTCCTGGATTTCGCTTAGTGTGATCTCTGGCATGAGCTCTGAACCCTGGTTGATAACTTTGCGTGATGCAGCGGCTTCTAAATTCTTTTGGTCTTCTCTTTGGCTTGTATATAGTTCTTGATAGAAGTCTTCAACTATGTGTAGTAGTTCTTCCGCATTGCTCACCGAACAAGAATTCCCAGTTGAAAAACTGTGGAGAGTCAAGTCCTACAAGCTAGGCAAGGACTCTAAGGTGATCAAGGTGGTGACTAAATCCTTAGAAAAATTCACAACAGCATTGAGCCGAGGCATAACTCTCGACGGAGAAATCTACAATGCCGAACTTCCACATGGCTCCGATCCAACTATCCCTACCCCAAAATATTGCAGCAAATGTTGCATCAACGGACACTCTATTGACGAATGCCCTCAAAAAGCATTCGTCTGCCCCCACTGCGGCGGCAATCACAAATTCAGCGCCTGCACAAAACAGCAGGAACCCAAATGCCCGAATTGCAGCGGCGACCACCCTGCATATTCCAATAAGTGTCCACAAAGACACACTATCCCCTCCGCCCCACATGAAATACAGCCACTAACGATCGAAAGATCATTCCCTCCATTTGAACTCCCAACTGAAACGAAAAACATCCTGTCTATCCAGACTGCTCTGCTGCTGAACTTGTTGCCCGAACTTCGCGAGCATATCGCAGCTATCACGGCTAATCTAATTAGCCAAGTCTACGACCACTCGACAGTGGCTCACGGGTACGGAAGCAATGTCACGGTGACATTCCGCTCCAACCACTAAACACCCTCCCTTTATGGATTTCACCCTAGGCACAGTCAACTGTCAGGGTCTCTCCAAAAAGAGACCCCTCATCAAGAATATCCTGTCGAAGCATAACATCCAGATCCTCGCACTCACAGATACTCTGTCGAAAAGCGATCCACACTTCGCAGGATATTCGATCATCCATCGAAGCCGCTGTCAGGTTTCACGCGGGAATGGTATTCTCATTAAACACGGAATACCGCACACCATACACACATTCCCACAAAATTTTCGTCCACCTGATGTGGACTTCCTGGCAATTGACGTGCATATCCCCAATAACGAAACCCTCACGATAGTCTCTTACTACAAACACCCGGATCAACCACTCAACAGGCATTTGCTAGAGTATTTTTCAAGGCTCGGCAAGGCCGTGTTGATGGGCGATCTAAACTGTAGACACACACAGTTTGGTGATCACCGTCAAAACCCAGAAGGCATCCGCCTCACGGATTTTCTACTAGACCTTCCTATCTCTCGAATCACCAACACTGAATACACGTTTCTGAACGCTGCTGGGGCCTCTATTGTCGACCACATCCTAGTTACTAGTAACATTCTGGATCGGTTCGAGGATAGATGCCACATCGGTGACTCAATAACGTCAGACCACGTACCACTTCTTGTCAACACTGACATACTAACTCCAAAACAACCCAACCCTCCAAGAACTATAAGAGACTATCGTCCCGCTAACTGGACTGAATTCCAAAATTTCATCACTCAAAATCTCCCTATGTTAGGCGAACTTGATACTAACGATAGTATCGACACCAGTGCAACCGAAATTGAGAACCTCATCACCGAGGCGATCACGCACGCTATTCCACTTAAACAAATATCCTATACATCACCGGCACTTCCACAATACATCATTGCCAAAATCCAACAAAAAAGACGTCTTCTACGTCAATACAAGGCCAACAGAAATCCACTAATCAAAACAGAATACAACCGGATCTGCGCCAGGATAAAGAGAGAGATATCTGACCTAACGGCTCGCCGGTGGGAAGATACTACCTCAAAACTGGACTACAGAGACGGTAGTAAATTCTGGCACAAATTCAAAGTCCTAACAAAACAAAAATTATCTCAACCATCTCATCTGTTGGTCAACAATCACATAGTCAATTCCCCAGAAGGGAAAGCCGAAGCATTCAAAAATTCGCTTCAAATCAACTTTCAAACCCCAGACAACCCGAACTTTGATCACTTATTTAAATTCAACACAGAATACATAGTAAATGTTACTCTCAATCACCACGTTCCAGTCTATGATCCTATCATGGACCCCCTCACAAACAGGGAAACGGAGAGCTTTTGCCAAATAGGTAAAAACAGCGCTCCCGGACCTGATGGCATCAACCGAAGATGCCTCAAAAAACTTCCAGAGAGTATCATCCCTCTTCTAACTAAAATATTCAATGCATGTCTCAAAAACAGCCACTTCCCTACTCCTTGGAAAGTGGCCAATACCATCATGCTTTTGAAAAAAGGTAAACCCCCAACCAACGTGGAATCCTATAGACCAATTTCTTTAATCAACACTCTGGGCAAAGTTCTTGAGCTAATCCTAAAAGAGAGGCTCAATGACTTTCTCGAAAACCACAATATCATACCAAAATTTCAATATGGATTCCAGTCAGGTAAATCTACCAAACATGCAATAACTGATTTCACTACTAAAGTTACTCAAACCATCAACGATGGTTCATTCGCCATAGCCACATTCCTGGATGTGCAGAAGGCTTTCGATCAGGTCTGGCATGACGGACTTGTTCGGAAACTTCTGGACATCGGGCTACCATTGCAATTTACCAAAATTGTACACTCATACCTCCACAACCGAACTGTCAGAGTGAAAATAAGTGATCAAAAGTCCACCCCCTTCACTCCACAAACTGGAGTCCCCCAGGGTTCAGTCCTAGCACCGCTGTTGTACATCATCTACAACAGCGATATCACTAACCAAAATATCCCAGGCACTCGGCTGTTTCTCTATGCAGACGACACGGCTCTGCTCACAACAACCTCTCGATACAACCCAAGACCCCTCTTCAGAAGAGCCCAGGCTCTGTTGGACGGTGTCGGCGAATGGTGTTGTAAGTGGAGAGTCACGCTGAACGCGAACAAAACAACAACAATTGTGTTTCGCGCCCCTTCTGTGTCACATAGAATCATAATTAATGAAGACGACCAATATCCTCTGAGACTGTTGGGAGAAAGGCTTGTTGTTAGTCCGACTGCGAACTATTTAGGAGTTCTGTTCACCAGGACTCTTAACTGGAACGCAGATCTAAAGGCAACTTTAGATAGGGTAAGGAACAGGACCAGACTTCTCAACTCTCTCTCTGGACGAATTGGCAAGACACACAAGAAGACTCTCATTCACACTTACAAGACCTTTATTCGACCCGTCATGGAGTACAAATCTTGCCTCTACTCTCTTTGCGCTAGAGCAAAACAAGAGTGGTTGTTGAGCGCTGAACGTAGAATCTTGCGTAGATGTAACTATGAGCACTGGCGATATCCCTCAAACGAAATCCATAACATCTCGAACATCCCCAAAATCACCGAGAGAATAAACTCTCTGAACAGGAACTTCACAATCAAAGTAATCAACGGCCCCCCCTCCGACACACAAGAATCTCTCAAATGTTCCTGTTCATCTTCCGGCCACGTACTCCACCGAAAGCCCAAACGCAAAAAGATTCATTTACCGTCCGCTCTAATGCAAACATGCATTGACGAACTCCCGGTGGAGTACGAAAACATCCTCGAGGCTACCCCGTTAGCCTTCCGTACCCACCTTTAACATCTCCTCTTCCCTACCCCGAACAGGGAGAAGTTGGTTTTTTGCGGTTTCCCAACTTCATTGCACAATTATACCTGTTCGTCCCAAGAAAATAGCCGCAACTATTTTCTCCACTCGAACGCACACTGTCCACGCCGCGCTCAAAGCCACCTCCTGACCGCCGACGAGGGACGCAGGTTCGCCTGTCGTTGTACAATGGTTTCTAGGGAGACTGGTCGAGAGCAAAGCACGGACAGTACACGTAAATGTCTATGGAACCAACAACAATCCATCAAACTCTCTTCTCTGTTGACTTCTTAGCCTTCTGGACACCACCGTCCGGCATAACCCAGGATCCAAAAACACCAGGACACGGCGCTTGCCCCAGTGTGTTTTTCGGACTGTTTGCTTTTGCTACCAACACTATACATTCACTACAAACCCTGAAGAGGACAAAATCCTAAACGGGGACAATCATTGATCGCATTTCCACATAGCATTATATCTATACACGCAAATCAAACAATGATAGTAGTAGTAGTAAAATATATCACTTGAGAAAGGCACTTTGCCGAAACAGCTGTAGTAATAACATAGTTGTAATAAATTTTGTGGAAGTATAGAAAAACAAACGTTTTTCAGTGTTTTATTGTGAGATAAAATGAACTTCCATCAAGTAACGGTCGAATCCATCAATTAGAAAATATACAGTTTACAAATCATAGTTAAAAGAAGTCTATAATGCGGTCCATTACTCCTCTCTCTTTTCACAAACCTTTACCCTTTAAAAACAATTTAATGTGATACCTAATGTTGTGGGTTTTTGCTACTATTTTAGAAAATGGTACCATTTATGTGATAAAGAAGATGTATCCCAGCTCTTGAAGTGGTGTGTCCAAAAGAAGACCCCAAAAGCGGTAGAACTTATAGTAAAATGCTTGTCCACATTGGACCTGGAAAAACTAACTGCTGTGGCGACAACATATTTCTACAACAACAAATTCATCAAACTACAAGCTTCAGATGTAGGCAAAGCTCTGAGATCGCTGTTAAACAAAGCCAAAGAAGACAATGATGTGGAAAATGATCTGGCCAAAGATATTTTGATACTCTTTGTGCAGCAGCCCGTGATTGTGCTACCCTGTTTATATGAAGAATGCATCAAGAACAGCTTTTACACCAATGTTTTGAAGAGGACCTTCGAGGTTTTGAAAGATATTATCAAGATTGATAACATCGGAGTGACAACTTTGCTTGCCGTGTTTGATAGCCAGCCCCCAAATGAGCACACCATTGACAACTGTATCCAGTTGTTTAGGAAACTAATGGAAATAGGAATTTTTAACAATGATGTAGTCCTGACGATTTTAGGTTCAATGTTAAAGAAGCATCACGAGGAAGGAAGGTTGGAGGAGGTAGATTTTGTGCTACAAATGTTTTTGGTACGTACTATTAAACAAAAGCTCATTAAACTCATTATATTTTTATATAAATATATTTATTCATATAGCATGTTTCGATTGCCTCGAATTGAGCGAGGATTAGTAAAAAAATATCACATATCAAGGAAGTGCTTTATCAGGTAGATCAGACTGTACAATTGAGCCGCTCAGAATAAATGTGGTATAACTCACAAACGTTTGTTGGTGACCTGGTATTATTCTAATTACAAAAAATCAACGAAATTCAATCATTGCAATTCGGCATCCCATATAAATTTCGACAAATTCTTCTTAAGAGCTCAGACGTAAATATTTTACGGCTATCCCTACTTTTTCTTTCTTTATACGGCAAATTACGTGTAAAAAATAGTAAAATTCTCACTGGTATGGATATGTACATAAACATTACTTGACAATGACTTTTGAATGTTCTTGGATAACTGTTATAGTCCTTTTCATGACCATTTTTCAGTGCGTAACAGTTTTTCGATTTCTTTCTAACGCATTAAATTGTATGTGACAGAAAAAAAGGCACGTTTGTGATTACTTTGGTAATTATTCTAGTTCGGTGATTATTCTAGTTGTCGATAGATGGCGCCATAATCAAAAAAGAATTATTTATTAAATAAAATAATAATATTATCAATATAATCTGTACAATTTATAAGACTATACAAATCAAAGAAAATACCATTTTATAAATGCGATAGACACAATTGATTTGTTTTTATTCCAAATTGAAAATAAAATGTGACAACTGTCAGATTTAACTAAAATGTCATGTTAGAATAAATGTCATAAATGTGTATTATCACGGACTTACCTTTTTTTCTATAATTTGTGACGCACTGAAAAATGGTCATGAAAAGGAGAATACTTGTATAATCGTTTAAATTATTAAGTCTGTTAATTAATATGATAATTTTTTCACTAAATATATATTCAGTGATTATAATAATTTATATACTATGCAATAAAAACTAATACTTAATCGAGAAAAGAGGAAAAGTGATAAAGTAATTTTTTAAATAATATATTGTTACTATGGAACGCCTAGATAAATAAACATCTTTAACAACAAACTTGGATCACAGAATATATCCTGGTGTATTCTCTGCTTGGGATCTTCCATAAATAATAAACAATAAATAACTCTTTATTAATTTCACGTCTTAAATCAATTATTTACCAAATACAATATCAATATTATTTAATAAACAACTCAAAATATTCCTGGAGCCATGTCAAATATCTAAAATTGTCACTGTCTTGTCAGCACATTCTGTTCGACTTAGTGCGTTGTATGACAAAGATAGCGAATGTTCGATTTGGAAAATATTATCACGGACATGGTGTATTTTTTTCGAAGCCTGAAAAAATTAATAAACATTTTTGAAAAATTTAAACGCAGAATGAATGACTAAATTATTACCGAGGGCCGAAAGTTCCGTAGAATAAATAAAAAGTTTCTTTTGAATGAGATATTTGAAATTAAAAAGCACACTAAATTTTCTCTTAGTTTTTAACCCCTGTAACTTATTAAAATAAACATCATACAAGTTTTCAGGAACTTTCGGTCCTCTGTAATAATATTTCATTCTGCGTTTAAATTTTTCAAAAATATTTATAAGTTTTCTCAGGATTCGAAAAAATGCTATTTAAATAGCATTGAAGCCGAAAGTTTGCGCCTATTTCCTTAAGAACCCGTCACAACTGGCTCAGTAAGTATGACTGAGATTTTTTAGTTCGTTAAAAAATCTTTCATTTACAAAAGTTAAGTTATTGCAGTTTTACCACTTTTCCTCTGAGCGGCTCAATTTGAACCTGTTACAATGACCATAATATGTATATCTTTTAGGGGGATTATTTATCTATTCCAATTATGGAAGATACTAAAGAACTGCTAAAACTTATATTGACCATTATGAATAAAAATCGATGTACTTTTTTGACATTCGACAGTCTGAAGATGGAAATTGTTAGACATACAGTGGATATTTGTTGTGACGTGTGCAAACCTGGCTATAATTATGAAGGTAAGTTTTATTTAGCACATTATAAGCATTTTTATATTCCTTTTTTTATTTTTTCACTATTGTGACCGTGCAAGTTCGGAAAAGCGACACCTGGTTTCTACGCTCAGCAACTTTATTCGCGCTTTTAATTGTTTTGGCCAATTACTTTAGTCCTCTTTGCTGGATCATTGTCAAAGCCACAGCCCAAAAAAGTTATAAGAAGAACAACTAAGACTGAGGTTATGTTATTAAAAAGTAAACAATTGTATGTAGTAAATAAAATTAATTATTAATGCAGTACTGCAAGAAAATACAATTAATTAAATTTAATTTTATATAATATTTGCATATCATATCAATATTGTGGAGCAACATATAATTTTTCTTCTTCAATGACATTAGGTATGAAATATACGTCAATTTGACAATTCCAATTGACAATATGAATTACATATTTCAGAAAGTTTCAAGATTTCTCCGATATTTACCCACGATCGTTTCTCATATCCCCTCCAAGTACTTGCACACCGCCAATATAAAGAATATACCTATATATGAAAAAAAACATCGCCAGGCATAACTAAGCAACAGGGAAATTTAGAAACACATAAGGATAGCAACGGAATAATGGCTGAATGAGAGATGCAAAGAGATAGAAAACTCCACAAAAACCGAGAACTACATCCAAAAATAGACGAAGTTGCAGGTCTTTGGAGGACCAAAAGTGTCTCTATAATGGAAGACGAACATAACTGAATGGTACTAGAGCCTGAAAAGCAAAAACAAATTTGGGAAACATACCTCCTAGAATTATTTGCAGACAACATACCAGATATCGGCCAATCAATAGAATGCAGAATAGGAGACAATCTCCCGTATTGACAGCAGAAGTTGTATGCGCTATGAAAGAAACAAAGTACAATAAAGCTACTGGAGATGAATCTGTAGTATCAGAACATTTCAAACACCGCAGCCAAAACAGCAGAGAACAAATTAACTGTTCATCTTAGTTAACTGTTGTTATGCTCTATATTTTCTCTCTGTTATGAGATTGATCAGTATCTTATTAATTCCATTAAATAATTAATTATTTTAATTACTACTCATGGAAACAAAACCAAAATTTAATAAAACTTTCCAATAAAATTTATTCTCAGGGCTAATTGATTTCAATGTATTACCTTTAGTTTGTGGCTTCTAGTATTTCTCGCTGCTCACTTCATCCAGGACAAAACAAGGAAAATAAATGTACTCAAAATCATATAAATTCTATAAATATTATTTATTTATATCCTATACCATAAATATACGATTCAAAATGTATGCTAAAAACTCAATTTTGTTGTAAAAATTTCTTATCTAATAAAATTAATCTTTAATTCTACTATCTCCTTTCTTTACAAATTTTAATTTAAAAGATTCTGTAGACTGTTCTTATTATTATAAAAAAAACAAAATTTCATTTTCACTTTTTAAATAGATTACTTATATCTTCTATGAATTTATTAATGAATGAATTATGCTGTAAAACTGTTAAATTAAAACAAATATGGTATGTAATATAAAACAATTCTCTCCTTTTCACAAATAATCTGACTAACCTTTTTTATCTTCAATACTTCTTATCATGGATTGTGTTGTCCTCGGTTCCCCCACACATGCTCCTTCGGATGCTGCGACGGTCTTTCTCTTCCAACCCACAAACAGCACTCGCTCGAAATCTCTCCTCAATTTTGTATCGAGTCTCTGACTCGATACAAACAATATTAATCTTTATAATTCCAAGATTTTTTTCTCAGTTCGATATCTTGTGCAAAATTGATAAAAACCGGCTACTCGTTCCAGACAGAAACTGGAATCTATTCGGACATGAGGAGATTTTACTTCTCGACTCGATCACGGTTTCGTCTCAACAGAAATCTGCTTACACGGCCACCAAATTAACCACTTCACACAAAATCACTACTTTTTGAACTGGACTGCTCTCTTCGGGTCTTAATTACACAGTAAATATTTTTCCTTCATCCATCTGAGACTCAAACACTCTACTCCCCTCCATCAGTCTCCTCGCCAATCACTCGCATTCTCTCTACACATTACATCCCTACTTTCCTTTCTTAAAAACAAATAGTGCTGTATACAAATTTTCCATTTTGTAAAATTCCAGGAGATACCAAAATTAATTTTTGTCTTACATGCTAGAAAAACCCTGTATTCTAAACTAAACAATTTTGTTTACTTTCTAGGAAGCTTTTAAAAATGTTCCATTGTCCACGTCAACCGCAAATACATCCACTTTCTAAAACCGATCGTAATTTAGTTCTATTTTTCTTGAATTGTTAAGTCCGTTCGTAGAATCTTAACCACTAATGTTTTTCACTTTCCACGAAACACTGCTTAACGACTATTCACAAATTTTTGGCCATATATAGGGCGATGAAAATCTACGATCTCATGGTCTTGGACATAAAATGAATTCTCTAACATTTCCCAATAAAATTATATAACACTGTTTATGTTAATCCAACTTAATTAACAAATAAGTTGGATTCTAGCCAATATTTCATTTTTGTTCCGAGCATCTGCTCATATCTTTTTAGAACCCAAGAAGCTAATGATATACCCTTGGAGGATTCTGCTAGATTTGTATCTTTTTGCGGTTTCAATAATGGAACCATAATATATTTCTTCCAATCTTCTGGATACTGCGTGCTTTCTTATATATTATTTATTATTTCTAACAACGTAATCTTGCAGGACCACGGAAGATTCTATAACACTAGGACCTATAGGTTTCTATAACCTATTTATAATAAATTTATGGATACCAGGAGAAGTATTTTTGTGCTTTTTAATACTGTTCTGCAATTTTTTGATACTAAATTTCTTTAGTAAACATTCAATTCCAATTTTATTCATATTTTCTACTTGAAGAGGGTAAACTGCCCCTTTTTCTTCAACCCATGATGGCGTGACTTGATTTATAAAGATTGCTACCCACTCCCCTGCTACTATCTTATGACTGTTTCTTTATATTTATTTTTTGATGTATCATATTTGATCTGTCCACATTTGTTTAATTGGTGTATTTTTATTTATGGAAGTACAAAAATTCCTTTAAGTTAGTTTTTTGCGCGGATTTTTATTAATTTTTACACAAAGCCATAGCTTTTTGTAGACAATTATAATTTATTGCAATTGAATTAAGTTTAAATCGCAAAAGAGCATCTTTTTGGGTTTTCATTAATATGTCGCATTCTTCATTCCACCAATGTTTATTGAATCTCAAACTGCTTACTTTTTTCCTTTGGGGTATTGAATTTTTGTGCTGCTTTATTTAATCCTGTTATAAATTTGCGCTTTTTATAAGCTATATTCATTAATATTTTGTTCAATATTTTTAGAATGTATATTTCTTTTCAGTTGACATTAGTATAGACGATGAAGATCATTTTACAAGACATTATAGAACCTTCCTAATATCTGGCAAACAACAGAAACTCTTTGATGACATTTGCGGTGATTTTAAGACGGACCAACCCAATTCAAACCTATATGGATTATTAAAGGTAATACTTCTCGATATAGTCCTGTCGTCAAATATTTGCTTCTAAAAACTATACAAATAAGTTGAATTTTTACTGAAAATATCAATTTTGGGACCCCAAAAATATGTAAAAGCATTTGTCACTCCTAACCCGGTCTTCCCCCTAAAATTCCACTCATAGGGGGGAAGATAAAACATCGATTTGCCAAGAATCTGTACGCCGTATGAAAAATGTTTCCAACAAGAAATGTCGCTGAGATAATTTTAAACAAAAATATTTAAAGTCCTTTTCATGAGCATTTTTCAGTGCGTCACAGTTTTTCGATTTCTTTCTAACGCATTAAATTGTATGTGACAGAAAAAAGGCACGTCTGTGATTACATACATTTATAACATTTATTCTAGTTATTCTAGTTGTCGATTCTTCTTCTTTGAGTGCCTCTCCTATCGGAGATTGGATATCATTAGGGCGATTCTAATTTTATTTACTGCTGTTTTGAACAATTCGTTAGTGGTACAGCCAAACCACTCTCTCAAATTTCTCATCCAGGACATTCTTCTACGGCCTGGATTTCTTCGTCCTTGGATTTTTCCTTGCATTATATTTTGTAGGAATGTGTACTTTTGTCCTCTCATCAGGTGGCCTAAGTATTCAAGTTTTCTCTTTTTTATACTCCGTAGAACTTCTGGCTCGTTATTTATTCTGCGTATTACTTCTTCATTTGTAATTTTATCCACCCAACTTATTCGTAGTATACGGTGGTAGCACCACATCTCAAAGCTTTCAAGATTTTTAATATTCCTCTGTTTAAGAGTCCATGACTCCATACCGTAGAGCAAAGTACTGAATACATAGCATTTTAACATTCTAGTTCGTAGATGAATACTAATATCACGATTACAAAATAATTTTTTCATTTTTATAAAAGTAGACCTGGCAATTTCAATACGTCTTTTTATCTCGTGATTTTGGTCACCTGTTTCATTGATAAGAGTTCCCAAGTATTTGTATTCGTTTACTTTTTCAAGTTGGGTACCGTTTATTGTGATACTAGTGTCATTTATTGGATTCTTACTGAAGGTCATATATTTGGTTTTTTTGACGTTCATCCTTATGCCGTAGTTATTACATATCTCATTCATAGTTTCAACTAAATGTTGTAGATCTTCCGCTGTTCTTGCCATTATCACAGTATCGTCAGCATATCGAATGTTATTGATAACTTCTCCATTGACTATTATCCCTTCGTTTGCATATGAGAGAGCTTCTTGGCATATTTGTTCGCTGTAGATATTAAATAAGAGCGGTGACAATATACAACCCTGTCGTACTCCTCTACGTATTTCTATTTCGTCCGATGTTTGTTCTTCTATTTTTATATTAGCTCGCTGATTCCAGTACAGATTTAATATTATTTGTATGTCTCTGGTGTCAATGTTCTTACTCTCCAGGATTTCTTTGAGTTTACTGTGGCGTACTTTGTCAAAGGCCTTTTCAAAGTCTACAAAGCAGGCGTGTACCTCTTGGTTAATATCTAGGCATCTCTGTGTTAGAACGTTCAAGGCAAAGAGAGCATCCCTTGTACCTAATCCTTTTCTGAATCCCATCTGTGTATCGTTAATATCGATGTCTAGTTGTCGATAGATGGCGCTATAATCGAAGAAAAAATTATTTACGAATTATATAATATATCTACGAATATAATCTGTACAATTTATAAGACTATGCAAATCAAAGAAAACATCATTTTAATAAACACAATAGATTTGTTTTTATGCCAAATTGCAAATAAAATGTGACAACTGTCAGATTTAACTAAAATGTCATGTTAGAATAAATGTCATAATAGTATATTATGCAACGAGCATTTAATGATGGTCATTATGAAGCGAGTATGAGGGTTATGCAAGTATGCGTACGAGCTTCATAATGATAATTAAATGCAAGTTGTATACACTATTTTTTCTATGATCATTCACAACAAAAAATATATTCAAATTTATTAATTTTGTAACACAAATAATTTCAGTAGTTTGACGGTTTGTTTACATATTGAGAGCTGTCAAAGTGTATGTATTTGACTCGCCATTGGTCACTGCGCGTGTACCACCTTTATCGCGAATGCCATTCTATTGGTTAAAAATCTGTATCTTAATGAAAATCTGTATCATAATGAAGTGTAGTGACAGGTAGTGACATCATAATTGATATATTATAGTATGAGAATAGAAAAATGTGTATTATCACGGACTTACCTTTTTTTCTATCATTTGTGACGCACTGAAAAATGCTCATGAAAAGGACTCTATTAGCACTTTTTGTGTAGAATGAATCATTCTCTCAGAAATTACGCTTGAAGCGACCGGTGATTTTGAATGTCAGTTACGCGCGAAAAGAATTTTTTAAATAAAAGTTGTATCAACTCGACGGTAAAAATTCGGTATCTTTTGATCAGAGTATCCTATCGACAAAAATCAAAAGGCATTTTAAAGGTAGAAAAGTGCAGCTTTCCTAATCATATTTGTATTTTGATTCTCATAAGATCAATAAAATTTATGACTTTCATCGGTCAGTCCTTATGAAATTTTCATTGTTAGAGCCTAGTCTTCAAAACCTATAACTTATATAGAGTGCTAGCCAAGAGTCTCTTCTCCCCTTGTCATCATTTTCTTTGCCTTATCCCTATGCGGGGTCGGCTTCCCTAATTGCATTTCTCCACACAATTCTATCTTGGGTCATATCAATGTCCATCCCCTTTACCAACATGTCCTGCCTTATCGTCTCCCCCCAGGTCTTCTTTGGTCTTCCTCTCCTACTCATTCCAGGAATCTGCACTTCAGCTATTCTTCGAATTGGGTGATTAACGTCTCGACGTTGAACATGACCCAACCATCTTAACCTATGCTCTCTCATTTTGGCATCAATTGGTGCCACACCTAGACTTCCCCTAATATACTCATTTCTAATTTTATCCTTCTTTGTCACTCCACTCATCCATCTAAGCATTCTCATTTCCGTCACATGCATTCGTTGTTCCTCTTTCTTCTTCACGGCCCAACATTCAGTTCCGTACATCATAGCCGGTCTTATGGCTGTTTTATAGAATTTTCCCTTCAACTTCATTGGAATTTTCCTGTCACACACACACCACTCGCTTCCTTCCACTTCATTAATCCAGCCCTAATTCTACTGCATGCATCTCCATCTATTTCTCCATTACTCTGTAATACCGATCCCAGATACTTAAAACTATTGCTTTTTACAATCAGTTCACCATCCAAAGATACCATTTTATTTGTAGTAACTCCATCTTTAAATGAACATTCCAAATACTCTGTTTTTGTCCTACTAAGTTTTAAACCTTTTTCCTCCAGAGCTTGCCTCCACTGTTCCAGTTTTTGTTGTCTTTTTCACTATTTCCTACTAACGCGACATCATCAGCATACATTAAGCACCATGGAATGTTACCCTGTAGTTTTGCTGTTATCTGGTCCAAAACTAATAAGAATAAATACGGACTAAGCACAGAGCCTTGGTGCAATCCTACTTTCACATGAAATTTATGAGTCTCTCCCACACCTGTCCTAACACTAGTCGTTACTCCTTCATACATATTATATCCCTCACAATCTTTACATATTCACCAAGGACTCCTTTCTTATTGAGTGCCCACCACAGAATCTCTCGAGGAACTCTATCATATGCTTTCTCAAGATCAATGAATACCATATGAGCGTTCGTTTCTTTACTCCTGTATTTTTCCATCAACTGCCTTATAATGAAAATTGCATCTGTTGTTGATCTGCCCTGCATAAAGCCAAATTGATTCTCGGATATTTCGGTCTCTTCACGTATCCGTCTATCAATTACTCTTTCCCATATTTTCATGGTGTGGCTAAGCAGTTTTATAGCCCTGTAGTTTGTACATTGTTGTATATCTCCCTTGTTTTTGTAAACAGGTACCAGTATACTGCTTCTCTATTCGTCTGGCATTTGTCCAACTTCCATAATTCTATTAAATAGACCTGCTAGCCACCTTGTTCCTGTCTCTCTCAATGCTCTCCATACTTCCCCAGGAATATCATCTGGTCCTACCGCTTTTCCTTTCTTTATTTTTTGAAGCGCTTGAGTCACTTCCTCGTTTGTTATTTTGGTGACCATTGCTGCTACTGTCTCTGTTGACTCTACAGTCAAATTCTTCATTTAATAAGCTCTCAAAGTACTTTCTCCATCTCTTTTTGACATCCCTTACGTGAATTAGTATTTTATTATTTTCATCTCGGATACATCTAATCTGATCTTTGCTCTCTGTTTGGCTATTTTATATAATATCTTCGTTTCGAC
Organism: Diabrotica virgifera virgifera; assembly: GCF_917563875.1. Taxonomy (NCBI): domain Eukaryota; kingdom Metazoa; phylum Arthropoda; class Insecta; order Coleoptera; family Chrysomelidae; genus Diabrotica; species Diabrotica virgifera. Next base: position 292,996,696 of record NC_065443.1, read on the forward strand.
TTCCCTGGTATCAAGTTGATCGTAGAGGTTTGAATACCCTTCTGCTTTGGCTTTTGCTACTGCTACTTTCGCTTCCTTGTTCGCCACCATATAGTTTTGAAGATCTGTGTCGGATCTGGTTTCTTGCCACTTTTTATATAATTGTCTATATATAATATAGAGACTATATATAATATAGTCTCTTCTCCCCTTGTATCTTTTGAAAAGTTATAGTCATAATAGTAATAGTGTAATTTGGAGGGGGAAATAAACGGACGTGTAGGATTCTCAAATAGTCATAAAATGTGACGTAATAGTGACAGATGACGTTACAGGGCCACTTTGACCGGTAATTTTAAATGGGACCTTATGGCAAGTGATATCTAGTTTGAAAGGTAAAGTTCATACCAAACCTTTCTTTCAGTACGTCATTAATTTTGACATCATCTAGGATTTTAAGAATGTGGCAAATCATTGCATTACATTTTAGTTAAATCTGTCAGTTGTCAGAAATATTTATACAAATATTTATCAGCATATTAATATTTAAAATATTTTAATGAAAAAATAAATAAATATAAAATAAAATTTTATCACACAACGTCCGAATGACATAAAATATTTATATTTACGTTGTTGAAAAATACTAACCTAGAATTACAATTGTCATTTTACCCGTTGTAATTGTGAAAGTACTGTCACGATCGATTACTTTTGTGTCAAATTATCGTTATTTACATCATTGATTGGTTATCTATTTAAAGTATTGTAATCGCCAACCAATTATACATCTATCAGTATAAGTCGCTTTATAATGCAAATACCCGTCAACGAATACATAATTTTGTATGTATAATAATCACGGAGGTACTTTCTTCTGTCACTTCCAACTTAATGTGTTAGAGAGAATTCGATAATATGACGCACTGAAAGAAGGGTTTGGTATGAACTGTATTGAAAATACCTATTCAATCATCAGTGGCGGCTCGTCAGAGGAGGCAAGGGAGGCATAGCCTCCCCATAAATTTTTTACACACGCTACACTGTTTTGTTTATCTTGAATCACGAAAAATAACAAGTACTCTCACTATTATACAACGTGTAAATTCCATATTATCACTAAATATCCATAAGCATGGAGCATTAGCATTAGAACACATCATTTCGTCTCAGTTTTTTATTATTATTATTGTAGGCAGGACCCTGGGTTATCCCGAGATGAATGAACATGAACGGAGCCGAAAAGCCGGCCAGCCTCCGTTGCTAATTCTCCGCACAGCGCAGCAGGCGTTTAAGGAGACCGGTCTCCTAAGAGTGGCATCTACGGTGTCATCACACGCTGCCCGGAGATTTACCAACGGAGGCTAACTAGCTTTTCGGCTCCGTTGCGTGCATCTCGGGACAACGAATTTTAGGGTCCTGACTAAAAATAATGAAAAAACTAAAAGTGCGAATTTTGTTACGAAATTTGGTATGTGGGGTTAGAATAATATTTGGAACAATTTGTTCAAATAACTTTTTCCGATATCTGTAACGCAAAGCAAAATATCGGTAATTCATCGTGTTTTTGGATTCGCAGTAGGCCGCGTTTAGAATTAAAAAAATTCAGTTGAGTATCTTAAAAAATGTGAACCTTCAACCTGTATGGACTGCAAAACTTCAAATCTGTATTTATTTTGATATGCACATCTACTTCAAAGATGGAATTGTTAACAAATAAACGACACAAACTTTGGCATTAAACTTTTACAATTAGACTAACTATTTTTAAAATGATATGATATGAAATTATGAATTATGATGACATTATGAAATATAAATAAAAAGTGGTGAAAAAAATGGGGCCTTAAATTACATTTTTTGGCGCATTTTTTTTGCTAGTGCAAATTTGTCTAGATATTTTACAGTTAGGTAGGTATAGCCTCCCCTATTGTAAAAATCACGAGCCGCCACTGTCAATCATGCTAATTTTGTTTTGAGTTGGAATGAATGAATTAAATGAATACTAAAATTTTAGTTTCGCATTTAATTTAAAGATTCAAACGTCCGCATATGGTTATTTGTCAGAAAAGTTGACGTTGACGTAAAAACAACTAGAGAATTGGAAAACGTCAACTTTTTTGACAAATAAGCATAGGCGGACGTTGGAATCCTTATTAAATTCGACACTTTAAAATATGGCTGTTATACTTTTCAGACCCTTCCGTCAGCCGTGAATAGAGAGTGGTTGCAATTAGTCCAAGAAACGAACGAAGTCATCAGTGTTGATAAATGTCTAGAAGTTGTAACAGATGTTATGATTCTATTGGCGCAATTGGCCGAAACACAAGATGTTTCCAACCAATCCATACACTCTGCGTTAAGATATTGCTTACGAAATTACGGCCTTGTGATGCAAGTAAGTATTTTTCAATTGTTATACAGACTGTTTAATGTTTGATTAGATATACCCCAATGAAAAAATCGCTAAAATCGGCAACATTGTTTATGAGAATGAGTGGTATTGTCACTGTAGAATGACTGAATGAATCGGCGTGAATCCGGTGCATTAGGTGGGCAGCGGGAAAACAGTGTTGCCATTTATAGTGCGTATATTTAATTGACAACTGAACAGTCTGTATTAAGATATTAATAAGTCAAACGCCCGTTTCTCTATTAGATTTAATACTAATCTGTTTATTGAGAATTCATAAAGCTATTTAAATATTTTTTAGAAAAAATTCCTCAACACGACCATAGAAACGGAAGCGGAGGTCAACCGACAGGTGTGCAAACTACTGATTGTTCTTAAAGAACCCGTGAAAGAAGAAGAAGGACTATCCTTAGTAAACCTGCTAACTGTGAGATCCCTAAAGTCCCTAGTTGAAAATAAAGACTTCCTATGCCATTTAATTTTAATAAAGAACAACAGGTTGGCCCAAGTTTTGGCTCAGAAGATGACCCAATAGGTTTGGGATGTAGTCGATGCTACCCAAATGTGAACGCTCTTTGATTTTCATGAGACTTTTTTGTGAAATTCATTCCTGGTTTGGTCAGTCGTGTGACAAAGAGAGGGGAGAATATTGAGAACAAAATATATTACTTTATTAATTAATATTCTTTACTATTAGATTTGGGCCAGGAATTTTTGTATGGTCTCGGCAAAACATGTAATTTGATAGCACTTTTTACAATGCTTTTTTATTCTACTATGTATATACATAATATAAAATGTTATACTCTTACTACCGGAAGATGCATAACTTTCAACTTTTGATCTCCCATTCAATGCTGTGGAATTTTTGAAAATTTCTTTGGCAATCATGTTAAGAGCTGTCAAATTGCAAAATACGTACTCAATTTTGGAGTTCATATTTCGGTTTCATCAACTATATTGTATGTATCATGTTTATTAGGTTTTTTATAATTTTTTTTATAAATAAAAACAATTTTTGTTAAACAGAAATACATTTTATTTCATTAATACCACTGGTATAAAAATAGATACCTTTTATTCAATATTGGTTCTAAAGGTTGCTGTTTTGTGTCAGAGCCAGAACAGTGCGAATGCTGTAACAAAAGAAAATGATTAGTAAAATTGTTAAAAACATGTCCCAAACTTTATGAACAAAATTTGGCCATTGAGAGACATACAAGAAAAGGAATAACAATAAATATAAAGAGATTGAGTTAGGCGTGAGAAACATAAGATAGGTCATGATCCAAGCGATGTGGGTTTAGACCAAACAAGGTTTAGTCAAAACATTTGCATAATAGTGCGTCCCCGAAAATAGTGCGTTCCTTTAAGGTGTGGAGAGAATACACAATTTAGAACAAAAAAGTCTTATAACATTTTTTTCTAAAGTTAACCGTTTCCAAAAAAAATTACATTGTTCTCCATATGAGTGAATTTTTATTTTCATAAATTTGAATGACATGGAAACATGGCGTAGAAGAACCTGTGACTGTGAAAATTTAATCTAATGGAACCCCTTGTTTATTTACTATTTGAGGTGTGATTTTTAGGGTTGTTTGTTGACATCCCTACATGTAGGTACCTACCTGCAAAATAATTATTTCTTGCTTTAATAATGTGGCATTTTTGCTATCAATATCCGAATTAATTAATGTTTTGGATTAAGGCTGGAAATTTTACATAAATTATAACTTTTACTTAAGTAACTATGGTTCCATTCCTAAAATGTAATTAATGATCTTAGGAAAAATGATTTGTATCTAATGTTTTTCTGTGTGTGTGTTTTGTGTTTTATTGGCACTGGTTTTCACAACCAACTGAGCAGTCAATTTCATAATGATTTTCTATACTATAACTTATCACTAACCCAGGGGAGTAATGTGTAGTGTTGAGTAAGTGTCTTATTACTTTTCAAAGTTGACGTCATTGTCTTTGCAAAGAGACGCTAATTATTTCCGAATGTCTGCGGTCTCTCCGGTGAGTACCGATCCCACAAGGACAGAAACTGTTTTCATTTATTAATTTATAATAAACAAAAATTGTTTTTCTGAAATCTATTGAAATATGGAATAATTTTAAACGAATTGATAAAATGTCGAATCATTTACAATAAGAAACACTTTATCTTTGAACTAATCTAGTATTATGTATTTATTAAGCTTTATAGGTGTTGAATGCAATGGTTTTAACTGAATTACATAGTTTACAGTGGAAAATAAATAATACAACAGACAACGTTTAATAATTATTCTAATTTAGTTTTTTACATTATGCTCCGACTATCAGTAATCTGTTTACTTGTGGTCTAAAAATTAAATTAAATGTTTGTACTTAATTGACAATAATTTTTATAATAAATGTTAAAAGCTACCATGCATCGATACGACGAATCCAGTTGTTAGTAATGCCATAGTCAACTAAATTATGTCGGATAGTTTCTGCAGCACCAAAAATGCGTTTATGTAATTCAGCTTCTGTTTGGATTTTATGTCGGTTATCATACATTAACGATTTCAAATATGTCCCCAAAAATAAAAATCTAATACATTGAATTCGGGACTCACGGTGGCCACAGAATGAGTCAATTCCTATCAATCCCACGACGAGGATAAGTGGTATCCAGAAGATTTTTCACAGCTTTAGAAAAATGTGCTGGGGCTCCGTCGTGAAGAAACCACATTTGACGTCGTGTTTGCACCTCTTCAAGAAGTAACGGCAAAACATTTTGGAAAAAATGTATAGGCCTCTCCATTTAGTGTTTTGGGTAATTCATAAAATATTGTTACCCTTTCTGTATCCTTTACAAATTTCTTGTTGTTAAGAAATTCCTGTTCTTTTGGAATAAAACTAAATTACCCCAAATATCCAATGTAAATAACCTTGGTTTGTTTGATATAAGGGGACGAGGACAGGATGAAAAAATGTAAACACTAGCCATTTGGTTGATATTTACATTTTTACTTTACTACCGACCAGATACAAATGACCTACAAACCTACTAGTTTTAAATGTGTCAACAAGCGTGCTTTAGTTTTTGTGCTGCACGGTGTTGACAGACTTCAATTTGCATATCAAAATGTATTTTCGTTTTTTGGTCAAACGGCTGAATTTAGAAAAAAAATGTTATGAGACTTTTTGTTCTACATTGTGCCTTCTATCTATACGTTTAAGGAACTCATTTTCGGGGACACCCTGTATACTTTGCTAGATGTTTACCTTCATATTAAAAATTATATTATAGTTCATACTAAACCATTCTTTCAGTGTGCCATAGATTATCGAATTCTCTCTAACGCATTAAGTTGGAAGTGACAGAAAAAACGTACCTCCGTGATTGTTATTGGCGAGGAACCGCAAAGTGGGCGACGCCTGGTGGCGAATTTGAAAAGCATCAACTCAAGGAAAACATTGACTTTGCCATTAATTTGTGTACATATTTGCGGTCAGTTTATGTTGTAATTAACAAAAATTTCGACTTAAACAAACTATTGCAGTGTTCCTCAGTATTCATTCCTATTTTCCTCTACGTGACCTAAATTAACCAATGCCAAATCACACATTTTCTTAATTTAACGTTTGTATTAAACGTAGTATTTTTTAATGTTTAAGCAACTGCAAAATTAAATAAATAAAATGTAGTATATATTATGTACATAGAATGTACATTGTTATGCAAAATATCCCGACCACTTCGTAATTTCCAGAACACAATTATTATAAAATAAATTCACCTACTTAGTTTCTAAGTTTCCAGTTTTTATTTAATTAAAAATTGTTATCTGTTGGTGTAAAATAAACTGTAGTGCACCTATTAATTAAATGAAAAACAAAATTAGAAATCCTAAGATAGATTAATAATTTTTAGAACGCTGTGTGATTATCGGGGGGCCAGATTTTTTTATGAAAAAAAGCTAAAAACAAATCAATAGTTAGCATCAAATTTTAATGAATGCATACAGATTAAACATAATTTTGAGTCGTCTTTAACTTATAAGATGTCTTAGTTGCAAAACTTAGTGGTTACTTTGGCAAAACACTCCTGTAAATGATTTTAATTTAACGTTTTAGAAGTGTGAATTCAAATGACAAAATGAATTGTTTTCCTAGAGTTGTCGTCCATCTTTGAAATTTTGAGCGCCCTCTGTTGGAATTTAATTTTGCGAATACATAGAACTTAGAAAATTATGTATTGATTGACGGCTATTTGCATATTAAAGCGACTTAATTGTGGATGTATAATTGGTTGGCGATTACAATACTCTAAATACATAACCAATGAATGATGCGAATAAAAATGATTAATTATCTTTATTCGCATCATTGTCAAATTTTGACATAAAAGTAATCAATCGTGACAGTACCTTCACAATGTCAACGGATAAAATGGCAATTGTAATTCTAGGTTAGTATTTTTCAATGACGTAAATATAAATATTTTATGTCATTGGTATATTCGTAATTGAAATTTTATTTTATATTTAATTATATTATATTATATTATATTTATTATTTAATTTAATTATATTATATTTATTATTATTATTTTATATTTTTAATTCGTGAAAGTTTATTTTATATTTATTTACTTTTTCATTAAAATATTTTAAATATTAGTATTCTGACAAATATTTATATAAATATAAATATTCTGACAACTGTCAGATTTAACTAAAATGTGATGCAATGATTCGTGACATTCTTACAATCCTATTAGACGTCAAAATTAATCACGGACTGAAAGAAGGGTTTGGTATGAACTTTACCCTTTTTATTTATTGCACAAGTATTCTTATATTTATTCATAAATACATACACTCTACTTTTTTTATTTAGCCACAAAAGCAAATGTCTAAAGTTAGTTCTAAAATGATTATAATCAATAAATTTGACTGTGCCTCACTATAAAAAACTGATATGACTCTTAGTAAGATTTGATCATGTTGAGCAGTGTATTTGATTGGTTTGACATTATATTATATTTATTATGACAGACAAATAATAAAATAAACAAACAAACAACTGATTACATATTATGTTAATTCATAAATTGTAATAATTATTTAGGTCTAAATTTTGATATTATTTTGACCTGCATTTTATAAAGAGTATATAAATGATAGTTTTTACATAAAATAGGGTTGTTGTTTAGCCATACGCCTCACACTCCCTCTAAGAGGATAATTGACTCATTCCAGAAACCTACGGTATCAAAAGGATTGAGCTCTGGTGGGACTCTTTCCATGTTATCGAGCCCTAGGTGACTTGGAATGCCGGTGTATGTCCCAAAAATTTTCGTTCACTTCTGGCCGTCGCGAGTAGTACAGCTTTCTGCATGGTCTTATAAAGATGTTCATTCAAACCCAGCTTTTTTATGCTTTCAAGGAGGGTCTTCGGAATGACTCCAGTAGTAGACATACTAATAGGTATCGTCTGGGTACTTTGCATTCTTCATTGTCTCCGTATTTGAATTTCCAGATCTCTGTACTTGGCGATCTTTTCAGTAAATTTAGTACGTAGATTATTGTTGTTAGGAATCGCCACATCAATGAGTGTTGTTTGTCTCGTTAATTTATTGACTAGGTAATACGAGATCTGGTCTATTATGTGCCACTGTTTGGTCTGTGAGCACAGTTCGGTCCCAGTATAGCTTATAGTTGTCATTCTCAAGCATACTCTCAGGAACGTATTGATAATATGGGAGATGGTCCGTTTGGAGAAGTCCCAGTTTTATAACTATCTCTTGATGAAGGATCTTTCCTACTGAGTCATGCCGTTCCTTATATTCAGTTGCAGCAAATGCCTGGCAGCCCCCGGTAATATGTTGGATGGTTTCTTGGGCTTGACATCCATATCGGCATCTGTCGTTTTGAACCTGAGAAAACATTTTAACAGGAGAACCACAGTTTTTCTATTAATAAAAAATGGAGGGAACAAGAAACTCTCGAAAGAAAGCGAGGGTCTGGAAGACCAAAAATGCTCATGAAGATCGTACGCTTTTGGAGAGATTAGAAGAGAATTCTTTTGAAGATGCGAAAACTGCAAGAATTATATCACAGTTTGGAAGACCAAAACTATACTAAATTTAGGTATATAAAAATAAAATTAATATTTTGTATCTCCATCAGCATTAATAACAGCTTGTAGTCTTCGGTCCATCTGCGTGAAAGGAACTATGAAATTGTCTTCTTCAGCGAGCTCTTCCCAAACCTGTTGTATACCGTGCCACAGCTCTTCAGCATGTTGAGGTAAAAAATTACGCCGATACAACCGTTTTACAAGAACGCCCCAGACATTCTCGATTGGGTTTAAATCTGGCCTGTAGGTATGGTAAGGTTTCGATGTTGTTATTCTGGAGCCACTGGTTTATAATATTTGCAGTGTGAACAGGACAATTATTTTGTTGGAGGATAAAATTATTTTCTGGATACAACTGTTCTACACTGGGAAACATGATGTTTTCTAGAATATTCAGATAAGACTGCCCAACAAACCTGCCATCAATACGCCATACAATTCCCATTCCTCTAGATGAAATCCATCCCCATACATTGACGCTAAAATGACCAACTGCTCGATATCTATCAACATATAGATAGAGGATTAAATCTATTATTATCTGGTCTATGTATACACCCCAATTTTGCCCTTTTTAGAAAATTGAAAAATTTTCTCATCTGTAAATATTACCCTGTCCCAAAAATCTTGATTTTGTAACTGATGGTTTAAAGCAAATATAAGTTTTGATTGCTTTTGTTCTGGTGTAAAAGCTTGTTTTTTTTCTGCAGTTCGGTACCTAAGACGCGATGCTTTAATTCTGCGCCAAGTTGTTGTCTTTCTTCCCGGAAACTGTGACATAATTCTTGCAGTTTTCGCATCTTCAAAAGGATTCTCTTCTAATCTCTCCAAAAGCGTACGATCTTCATGAGCGGTAGATATTTTTGGTCTTCCAGAACCTTTCGTTCTTTCGAGAGTTTCTTGTTCTTTCCATCTTTTATTAATATTAAAAACTGTTTAGTCCTGTCGCCAGGGGGGGTACAACGGCCTCCTGTATTCAGATGGACTTACCCAAGTTTTTTTTTTATGTATTTTGACCTGTAGAACACGAATTTTTTGGGTAACAGTTGATCCGGATGTCGATAAGATTGTTATAAACCAAGAAGTTGAGGAATCACATAACAGCGATTTCTCGCAAAACAAAACATTTTTTTGTATTTTTTGGGCCATTCTAACCAAAAAATGTTCCTACAAATTTTTTCGTAAGATGCATAGTTTTCGAGAGAAACGCGGTTGAACTTTCAAAAAATCGAAAAATTGGAATTTTTGAACCCGAAAAACTTTTGATTAAAAAATAAAATAGCAATTCTGCTTACCGCATTTGAAAGTTCAAGTCAAATTATATCGGTTTTAATTATTTGAAGAGCTCAAGAATAAAAGGATGAGGGTCCAAAAAGACAAGTTTTGAGATATTAAGTTTTCAAGTTTTAAAACTAGATATAAAAATAATTAACCCAAAGGGCTCTTGATTTTGGTTACTAAATCATTCAATAACTTACAGGGAACGTATAGGTTATGTTTTTGTGTTATCAATTTACAAATTACTATAAATATAAATTTATTTATCTTTTGATGTCATGAAATCTCAAGCTAAATGGATGAGGGTCCATTAACGTGTCTTAAAATGAAACTAAAAATACAGATAAAGTAGTCTATATTACAAATAGTTTATGTTGCAAATAGTTACAGATAATATACAATGAAAAATAAATGCTTTAAGCATGTGGCAGTGCGTCAAAATATGCTTGAGACTTTACAGAGCAAAATTTTTTCAAATGTTGAATATCGTCGAATTTTGCTTTATTTAAAGGTAAAAGTCCACAATATGCTAGCTCTGGTAAGTGAAAACAGCCTTCAGGTAGTGAAATTTGTTTCCTCTTAGGCTTAGTAACAATACTTTCTTCATTTAGGCCATTAACAGTTTGACGATGTAACATCATCGAGGGTGATGAGAAACGATGCTTAGTTGCCGTACAGGTCATGTTTTGAAAGGACAACTTTTTGTATACAAAGGAGAAAGAAACTTAGTCCATGACTTAAATATTTCCTGGTTCTCGCAAGAAATAACTCTAAATGGTGTTGGTTTGGATCTGGAGTGTTCAATAATTTCGTTCCACTCCAAAGGGGTTTCAACCACAGATTTTTGATTGATTAAGCCCATGTTCCTGTCACACTCGAGGTACGAGTGGCCTCTGATTGGAAAAAACATTACTACATCTTGCATGCGACTACATCATTACATCTTGCATGCGACCAAAACTTTTTCTTTTCCTTGAACAATTTTAAATTGCTGCAGAATATTCGTTGTCAGACATTTTAAACAGCACAGGACTTCAAAAATGTAATAACATCAATCTACACCAAAATAACAGAAAGCTATAAACACAGGTATGTACGTTTACAAACCTCTGGGCAACAAACAACTATAATAGCAGATATCTCTGTGGTCAGAATTCTAAAGTAGGTGGACTGTCATCCTTTTAGCCTGCGTTTGTAGCACCTTCATTCTTTTAGCCTAGAAAACCTATTTTTCAAAGCTGAATGGCTTGTACACCGTTATCTTTATTGCTTAGATAGATACCATACAATATTTTACATGGGATAAAGTACAAGAAATTTGTATTATCTCCATAATGACAAATAATGGACCCTCATCCTTTTAGCTTTGAGCTCTTCATTTGTATTGCTAAAAATGTATTATTTTATTGTTAAAACAAAGCTATAAACACCTAGTGCTTGAGTGATGTTTCAATGATTTCTCATTTAAAATCGAACGAGTACGTAGAGGAGGTAAAAGTGCAAGCGGGGCTATTTCTAAGTAGCATGCATTAAAACGCATGTATTAGGCACGGGAAACACTATGTGTTTATAGCTTTTTTTAACAATCAAAAAATAAATTTTTAGCAATGCAAATATTCAAAACAGATATAATTTGACTTAAACTTTTAAAGGCGGTAAGCAGAATTGCTATTTTATTTTGTATTCAAACGTTATTCGGGTTCAAAAATTGCAATTTTTCGATTTTCGAAAGTTCAACCGCGTTTATCTCGAAAACTATGCAACCTACGAAAAAACTTGTAGGAACATTTTTTGGTTAGAATGACCCAAAAAATACAAAAAAATGTTTTGTTTTGCGAGAAATCGCTGTTATGTAATTCCTCAACTTCTTTGTTTATAACAATCTTATCGACATCCGGACCAACTGTTACCCAAAAAATTCGTGTTCTACGGGTCAAAATACATAAAAAAAACTTGGGTAAGTCCATCTGAATTAAGAAGGCCGTTGTACCCCCCCTGGCGACAGGACTAGTTATTCTGCTTACGTTAAAATGGTTTGCTACGGCAGATAGTGCCCAACCATCTTCTAATTTCGTTACAATTCTTGCTTGATTTTTAGTTCTTTGCTAGCATGTGGAGCCATTTTCTGTTGAACAGAATCTGACAAATTTTAAGATTTGGCAGTGACACTGACAGAATGTAAATAAAAGTATTTATCCTTCAAAATACACTGCTCAATTTTCTACAAAATACGCTTCAAGAGTCATATCGGTTTTTTTGGAACAAGCTGTAAGTAACTGTACATAGGTAGTAATTATTTAATCAAGTAATGACATTATGAATTTTTTGACACCAAAAGGAAATCTATGTAAATAATCGTTGGCAAGTAAGTTTAAGAGCCAACATTAGCGCGTCATCAATTATTTTAGTTTTTCGAAAGTTCTGCGAACTTTCAACAGTGCGGCAACAGTCCGTCAGCAGTACAGTGACAGTGACACTATACTATCAAAAACAATAAATTATTATACTCATAGGCGCGCTAAATGTTGCCAAGTCAGTCAAGTTCGATTTCTTGTTACAGATAATCGATTTTTAGTAGTTCCAATGTGGCACAAAATCTAGCATCGGATAAAAAAGTTTATTTGAAGAATGTGTATTTTCTTGTTCTTTTTAGTGGCGGTACAGGCTCGTTTTTGCAATATTTTATTTAATTATATTAGTAATTTCCACATACTAACATATTTCTAAAATTGTGCTCTGTACCGCCATTCTTTATTATATTACGAAGATGTGTGCCAAATATCTCGACAAAATATTCAAAATTAAAGACGCAATCTTGGAACGCGTTTTCCTCGCGCTAATGTTTCCTCTTAATCAGCAAGTAGTTAATAATAATTTTTCCGAACAATAATTCGTACATTATTTATGTCAAATTTTCATTTATTGGCACTGTTAACTGTACGCAAATATTATCCTTACACTAAAAATGGTGGCTACATATTCATAAATAGTTAGTACCGTTTTGCTATATGATGTTTATGAAGCCCTGAATAAGTGAGAAACATGAAAAACATCAATTCGCCGGTCCGGAAAAAGAATGACGTAACTGCAAATTTTGTCAATTCCTGTTTATTGCGTCATTAACTCCTAAAATAATGTGTACAGATGATACAAAAGCGACAGAACTGTAACTATGTGCTGAGCCACTACAGGGTAGTTGCGTCGTTATTGAAATACGCACCATGTATACCTTGTTTCAGATGAATAATGACGGAACTGTAAAATAGGGTTGAAAATGGGGAGGACTAAATTAAGATAATGAAATTCGGACCAATAGGGATGAAAATAAAAGCCATCGCTGTGAGAATAAACTGCATACTAAATACATATTTAAAAATCGTTTTTTACAAAATCGTACAGAAAAATTGTAAGATCAAGAATGACGCAACTGTAGATAGGGTTGAAAATGGGTGGATTAAGTTAAGATAATTAAATTCGAACCAATAGGGATGAAACTAAAAGTCATCATTCTAAGAATATAGGCCATACCGATGTTCCTGGATGGTTACTCTTTATTTAATCACTATTTGAAATATTTAAAATTTTTTAGATGAACAATGACCCACAACTGTTGATAGGGTTGAAAATGGAGAGATTAATAGGAGTAGGAATTAATATAATGAAATTCGAACCAATAGGGATAAAAATAAAAGCCATCATTGTAAGAATAAACGCCATATAAACCGGGAGATATTAACAGAACTTCAACCACGATTTTCTAAGTCCTGCCCTTTGCAACACTGGAAGTTTAGAAAAGGTACTTACAATTTATGGAAAAATCCACGGGTTTCCTGTGACATTTTCCTGTGAAAATTAGATTTTCCATGAGAAAAAAAATTGGGAGATGCGATGAATTTCTGAGTCCTGCCATATCCATAGAATGACAGGATACTATCATTTTTATGAAGAAAATTTTTTGGGCAGGAGGGTTGCAAAAGGACTAAGGGAGTATATAGATATACAAACATGTAATGAAAATAATGAAATTTTCATAATTTTCTAAGTTCTGCCAACTTAATCAATTAAACATAATTATTTGAAAATTATCGAAAAAATGTTGGCATGCCGTCTCCTAATGTTTAACTGCACTTGTCTCTTGTCAAATTCTGTGGAAAATTTTCACCCTGGTTCCGTGATTTTCTGAGTCATAAAATAAATTTTATTATAAAATAAATAATTTAAGTAGACATTATTCAAAATGACAGGATGTTTAGTTACACCTTTTTTACTAAACATAGTTAAAAAATGTGTAAGGAAATTCGTGAAAAGTTACACGATTTTCTGAGTCACGCCATTTTGGACATATCTCAAGAATGTTAATATAAAGCTATTTACAAAGAGGCAGGATGGTTGTGTATTTATTTCGTATATAAAAATAAAATTTTAAGTCAGTAAAATTATTGCAGGTTGTTATACAAACATATTCATATCACCACAATTTTCTGAGTCATGCCATGTCAGGTATGTTTAAAAAACACTAATAACTTTACAACGTGGCAGAATAACCGCAAAGATATTTAATACATTTAAATTAATTTTTATATCGTTAAAAGAATCGTACGGTATTAAATATTATTTTCCTGAGAAATGTCTCAGATTTTTACACACCTTTCAAATCTAATACCAAACTGTGACATATTTATTTTAAGCGATTAGATCATATTTGTCTAAGTAAACGTAATAAAAGTAATAGGAAGAAAATCAATAATTTTACAATTGGTTATAGTAGGGATTGTACCTATTATACAGGGTATCCAGAAACTCTTCAAACAGTCAAAGCCCGGAGATTCCTCAGATAATTTTAAGAAAATTTAACTCAATTCACCTCGTCCGAAAATACTTCCCAAGGAAGCTAGAGCTCTTTAAAGATGGTGTATTCTAATTAGTTTTTTTTTAATAGCTCCAGAACACTTCTATTTAGAAAAACGAAAACTGGTACACCTATTTAGCTTCCAGAGATAAATCGATTCCATCATTTGACAATTTTTAATACCGATCATAGGCGTCCGTTTAGGGTAGGGAAACGGATATTTTATCCCATAACTTTTCTGTCTAACTTTTAAGCATTTTTGACACTGGATTATTAAACTATGGGGTATTCTTGTACTAAAAGGTACTCTTACCTTTAAGTCGGTAGGATAAGCCGTGTTCTAGAAAAATCGATTTGAAAATTTTTTGTGTTTTTGAATTTGAAAAAAAATAAAAAAAAAACTATTTAGAAAAACGAAAACTGGTATGTTTATTTCTTTTCCAGAGATGAATATTTTATCAATTGTGAATTTCTAGTATCAGTCATAGGCGTCCGTCTTGGGTAGATCAACGAAATCTCATAACTTGCTTTAATTTTTAAGCATTTTTGACAGTAGAGTATTAAATTATGCGGTATTCTAGTACTAAAAGTTACTCTTGCTTTAAGTCGGTAAATACACCGTTTTTTTAATTTTTTTCAAATTTTTCTTAAATTCAAAATACAAAAAATTTTGAAATTTATTTTTTTAGAAAACGGTGCATCCTACCGACTTACAGCAAGAGTACCGTTTAGTACTAGAATACCTCACAATTTAATAATACAGTGTCAAAAATGCTTAAAAGTTAAAGACAAAAAAGTTATGCGATAAAATAACCGTTGCCCTACCCAAAACGGACTCCTATGACCGGTACTAGAGATTCGAAATTGATGGAATCGATTTATGTCTGGAAGATAAAAAGACGGACCAGTTTTTGTCCATCGAAATGGAAGCGTTCTGGAGATAAAAAAAAATGTAATTACAATGCGCCTTCTTCAAAGAGCTCTAGCTCTCTTAGGAAACATTTTTGGATTATGTAAATTGTGTTAAATTATCTTAAAATTATCTTAGGAATCTTAAAATGATATACAGGGTGTTCCATTTAAAAAAAAACGTAAGTTTGTGTCACCCTGTCAATACGGGTAGCCCTGTATATTAGAAAATATTTTTAAATTATGATCCTCTCTTTGCCCCATGTTTTACCTAAATAACCTTTTTTCGTACCTCTTACGAAAAACGAGTAATTGGACTTTGTCACACTAATGCCCCACCCTGTATACGAAATAACTATAAAACCATCCTGCCTCTTTGTAAATAGACTTATATTAAGATTCTTGAAACATATGCAAAATGGCATGACTCAGAACACCGTGAAATTTTTCACGAATTTTCTTACAAATCTAGGACTCCTGCCGTCTTACAAGAACCGTTTAACCTTCCTGCCGAGTACCGAAAAAGTATTGATTGTATTTGAGTATTATAACTTTTTAAAGGCAGGACTCAGAAAGTCACGGATTCAGGGTAAAAATTTTGCGCATAATTTTCCAAGGGACAAGTATACTTAAACAGTAGGAGACGTCATGCCAACATTTTTTTTATGATTTTGAAATAAATATGTTTAATTTATTTAGTTGGCAGGACCCAGAAAATCATGAAAATTTCATTATTTTCCTTACATGTTTGTATACATACATACTCCGTTAGCCCGTTTGCAACCTTCCTGCCCAAAAAATTTTCTTCATAAAATCCTGTCATTCTACGGATATGGCAGGACTCAAAAATTATCGCAAAACCCTATTTTTATTTTTTGGGAAAATCTAATTTTTACAGGAAAATGTCACAGTAAATTTGTGGATATTTCCACAAATTGTAAGTACTTCGTCTACCCTTCCACGATTGCAAAATAGTCTGGGCTGATTATCGGAGAATAGGCCATTTTTGGGAAAAGTTATTTACCAGCAATTTTATTGCTGGAATCGAATTATAACATCCTATATATTAATAATATAGGTATGCAAAGTCCTCAGATAGTGTGCTACTTTTTTTATAAACAAAATGGCGCCCGAAAATCGTGTTTTTTTCAATTATTCCTCTATAACTCCGAAGATTTTAACTTTACAACAAAAACACCCAAATAAAAATTTACCGTGATTAAATTCTGCATAGAGATGTGTTTTTCCTGATCTGCTCCGACGAAAATTTTCCTCGGAAAATGCGGGTTTTCCCAACAAAATCTTTAATTTTCAAATAAAGTTTTAGATAAGTAATTATTTACCAATAATTAAATAATTTGGTGACTTAAAAGCATTCTTGGTTTAGATTATAGTTCCAGAAGCTGGTGAAAATTAAACGAATATTTTAGCAACAATTCAATTGTTAATTAATAATTTACGGTCGCAATAATAACCAAAATAATTAAGATACACTGAACAAACTTTGAAATCTTATAAAGATGAGATGCCTATTTAACATTTTGTGGACAAAATATAAATTTCTTATTTTTTTGCATAATCTTTAAATGTTTAAAAAAATAGATATAAACAAATTAACGTTTCTCAGAAAGTTTTTATTATATTATAATTTTAAAAAATAGCTAAAATGCGCATTTCAGATATCTTGAAAATGAATGCTTTAAAACTTTTTTTGTAACCATTTGCAAAAAAGTTATGAAACAGCAAAGTAAACATACGATTACTAAGGTGTTTATAATTCTTTTTAATTCTTTCAAAGCGTAGAAGTGAGTTTAAAGTACAAGCTAATTATTTATAAGAAAATATCGATTATCAGTTTAACGGTTACATTGTAATTAAAGATTATAAATATATTTTTTTGTAATTTACACGCGCGAAAGTAGAATAATACAGTACCGTAGCTACCCGCCCACATACACAACTCGCGCGAGTTTAAGCGTGTCAGTCGCTTCGAGTGAACATTTTATCTCCGGCTCTGTATCAAGCCTACTTTCGCGCTAAAAATTACAAAAAAAAGTATTTTTAATCTTTGATTAAAATATAACCATTGCACTAATTTTTGACATTCTTTGTGAGTAATTAGATTGTACCATAGACTCACTTTTAAGCTTTGAAACAATTAAAACAAATTATAAACAATGGAGAAATCGTATATTTATTTTGCTGTTTCATAACTTTTTTGCAAATGGTTGGAAAACTTTTTTAAAACATTCATTTTCAAGACCCATGAAATACGCATTTTAAGTATTTTTTAAAATTAAAATATAATAAACAATTTCTAAGAAATGTTAATTTGTTTATAACAATTTTTTTAAACATTTAAAGATTATGCAAAAAAATGAAAAATTTATATTTTGTCGACAAAATATTAAATAGGCATCACACCTTTATAATCTTTCTAAGTTTGATCAATGTCTCATGATTATTTTGGTTGTTATTGCGACTGTAAATTGTTAATTAACAATTGAATTGTTGCTAAAATATTCGTTTCATTTTCACGGGCTTCTGAATTTATAATCTATACCGAGAAAGCTTTTATCTCACCAAGCTATATAATTATTAATAAATAATTACTGGCCCAAAAAATTTATTTGAAAATTCGAGATTTTGTTGGGAAAACCCACATTTTCCGAGGAACATTTTCGTCGGAGCAAATCGGGAAAAACACGCCTCTATGTAGAATTAAATTGGGGTGAATTTTTATTTGAGTGTTTTTGGTGTAAAGTTAAAATCTTCGGAGTTATAGAGCAATAATTGAAAAAAATACGATTTGTCGGCGCCATTTTGTTTATAAAAAAATTAGCACACTATCTGTGGACTTTGCTTACCTACATTAATATTATATAGGATCTTATAATTCTATTAAAGCAATAAAATTGCTGGTAAATAACCTTTCTTTGTATTTTACTAATTAGACCAGCGTATTATAACTATTTTTTTTTCAAAATTTAAAGATTATGCAAAAAAAAGAAGAATTTATATTTTGTCGATAAAATATTAAATAAGCATCTGATCTTTATAATCTTTATAAGTTTGATCAATGTATCATGATTATTTTGGTTATTATTGCGATCGTAAATTGTTAATTAACAATTGAATTGTTGCTAAAATATTCGTTTAATTTTCACCGGCTTCTGGAATTACAATCTATACCAAGAAAGCTTTAACGTCACTAAGTTATTTAATTATTGATTACTAATTACTTACCTAAAACTTTATTTGAAAATTAGAGTTTTTGTTAGGAAAACCCGCATTTTCCGAGGAAAATTATCATCGGAGCAAATAGTGAAAAACATATCTCTATGCAGAATTTAATTGTGGTGAATTTTTATTTGGGTGTTTTTGTTGTAAAGTTAAAATCTTCGGAGTTATAGAGCAAAAATTGAAAAAAACAAGATTTTCGGGCGCCATTTTGTTTATAAAAAAAGTAGCACACTATCTGCGGACTTTGCATACCTATATTATTAATATATAGGATCTTATAATTCGATTCAAGCAATAAAATTGCTGGTAAATAACTTTTCCATGAATTTTGCTAATTAGCCCAGAGTAAAAGGCAGGACTTAGAAAATCGTGGCTGAACTTCTGTATAATATCTCCCGGTCTAATACCGATGCTCCTGGACGATTACTCCTCATTTAATCCCTATTTTCAATATTTAAAAATCGTTTTTTTGCTCTCCTGAGAAATTTGGCTTTTTGCAGTTACGTCATTCCTCTTCCGGTCCGGCGAATTGAAGAAAAATCTTCCAACTAGTGTTACTACTTATATCTTACCTTACACCTTTGTGCATGAGGTGAAAAGCTTCATTGATTTCTTCAAATTTCAAGGAATGTGAAACAAACTCATCCAACTTGAGCTTTTTATTCAAATACTCCTCTACAAGCTTTGGTACACTATCACGGCTTTTCCATCCTGAAAAAAAAAGTAATTAGAACATTCTTATTTTACGTTTCTCTTAAAACTTACCCCCAAAAGCTGTTCCTTTCCAGACACGTCCAGTAACCAGTTGGAAAGGTCTTGTGCTGATTTCTTGTCCTGCACCAGCAACTCCAACAATAGTGGAAACACCCCAACCTTTGTGGCAGGATTCTAAAGCAGCTCTCATGGTGTGGACGTTACCTACACATTCAAAGGTGTAGTCAAGGCCTCCATCTGTCAGTTCTACTAGTACTTCAGTAATGGGTTTTTCATAATCCTTGGGGTTGACAAATTCAGTGAATCCAAAATTTTTTGCTGTAAAAATAATAATCAGTGGCAGTGGCATCACGTTGTGCTAATATATTTTAATAACCAGTAACGGCCACGTTAGTAGACACACGGGCACATTGAGCTAATGCAGTCCTGGACCCTTCACTTATTGCACTTTTATGCCGAGAAGTAAACAAATTGATCCTACAGAGAAAAAGGAGTCCCTTGACGTAAAAGAAAGAAGTATTAAGTTAAAGAATATTTAAGATGTCATGGAATAACCCAAAAATGTCTAGTCATGTCTAGAATTTCAGAAATGTATACTTATAAACATAGAGTTAACAGTTTATAGAACTATAATTGTCATTGTGTTAAAGTTGTGAAAGCTATAAAATATATGAGATGACAGTCACATGACATGACAAACATGAACATCACATGTGAGAACGGGCCGGATTAGCCCATAAGCCTAGCAATTAGGTACCTGTGTGTGTCTACTAGAGAGACACTTACTGTATATAACAACTGGTAGGAACCGTTGTATAGTTAGAGCGAAAATAAATATTAAGATGAAAAAAAGAGAAAAAAAGGATCTTTAAAAAAACAATGTGGATAGATGCCTTCAAAGTAACCACAAATAGTCTTAGAATCGAAAGATCTTAGCGAATAAGTTTGATCCTTCACATAATCAAGACCACATTGACATTAAGGAGATGGGTACGTATTTTCGGCTGCAATGCTATTCAAATGTGGATTCATTTTTTTCGAATCCTGAGAAAACTAATATGTAAGTATTTTTGAAAAATTTAAACGCAGAATGAAAGATTACGTTATTAGCGAGGGCCGAAAGTCCCTGAGAACTTCTATAATGTTTATTTTAATAAGTTACAGGGGTGAAAAACTAAGAGAAAATTTAGTGTGATTTTTAATTTCAAATATCTCATTCAAACTAAACCTTTTATTTATTATAAGGGACTTTCGGCCCTCAGTAACAATTCATTCTGCGTTTCAATTTTTCAAAAATATTTATTGGTTTTTTCAGGATTTGAAAAAAATGAACACAATGTTCGTGGTAATATTTTCCAAATCTATCTTTGTCTTACAACACACTCAGTCGAATAGAATATTGTCAGCATATTGTCAGTCAGGCAGTGACAATTTTAAATATTTGACATGGCATCGGGAATATTTTGAGTTGTTGATTAAATCATATTGATATACATATAGTGTATTTGATAAATAATTGATTTAAGACGTGAACTTAATAAAAAGTTATTTATTGTGGAAAATCCAAGCAGAGAATACATTAGGACAGGGGTTCCCAACCGGTGGTACGCGTACCACTGGTGGTATATGGGAAGATTTCAAGTGGTACGCGTCATGTGGGTGAAACAAGCGATTACGATGGGCCCCTGTCTGCGAAAATGCCA
Organism: Diabrotica virgifera virgifera; assembly: GCF_917563875.1. Lineage (NCBI taxonomy): Eukaryota > Metazoa > Arthropoda > Insecta > Coleoptera > Chrysomelidae > Diabrotica > Diabrotica virgifera. The sequence continues at coordinate 293,017,901 of NC_065443.1, forward strand.
GTGCAGTTGTTGTGCTTCCATATTAAGCTGTAAAGTAGTTTTGATGACCTCTGGGACTTCAAAGGATAGTGTTAAAAAACCTAAACCGCTAGCCAATCGGAAATACCACGAAAGCTACTTACAGTGTGGTTTTATAGTGAACTCTGGCACAGAAAATAGTAACAATCCTGTTCTTTAACGTGTTGATTGTTTCGGAACGCTTTCAAATGAAGCCTTATATGCTGTTACGCACCAAAACACAAAGCACTCTGATGTGGTTGGTAAGCTGATCGAATTTTTTTAGAAGAGAATCCACTTTTTTTACAAAAGAAAATAAATGCATGGCTTTGTAAATATGATACTAACTTAATAGAGGCATCCTACCTTGCTAGATGTACTTTTACTACTGGCCGCTGTGGAAGTGGTCCAAATCGTGTTAGGTGAAAAGGCAATGAAAGAAATTAAAAAAAAACATTGTCAAACAACACAGTGAAAAGGCTAACTACTGATGTCTTCCAATATTGAAGAACAACTTCAAGAATGCACATATTTTGCAGTTTAAGCAGGTGAAAGCACCAATATAACAAACATAGCACAGCTACTCGTATTTGTACGATTTGATTTTTATGAAGAAGTTATAAGAGAGTTTTTGTTCTGCAAATCACTTGAATGAAACACTACATAGGAACTCATATGTCAGGTAAATTGACAGGGTTAGCAGCAAAAATAAAGAAAATTGCTCCTGAATGCCTGAGTAGATATTCTGTCATATATCGAGAAGAATTAGAATTAGAAATAACTAGTAGATATATTCCTAAAAAATTAAATTAGGATCGGAGTAGGGAGCTTCCTATCAGTTTCATGCCCCCCCTATGTTTGGTGGTACGCCAAAATCTTCAAAATATTTCAGGTGGTACGCAGTTGCTAGAAGGTTGAGAACCCCTGCATTAGGATAATATATTCTGTGATCCAAGTATTTTGTTGTTAAAGATGTTCAAAATTGTAAGCGTTCCATAGTAACAATATATTATTAAAAAATCACTTTAACACTTTTCCTCTTTTCTCGATTGAGTATTAGTTTTTGTTGTACATATAAATTATTACAATCACTGAATACATAGTTAGTGAAAAAATTATCACATTTATTAACTGAATTAATCATTTGCAATTTTACAAATAACAGTTGTCCAAGAACATTCAAAAGCCATCTCTTTAAGTTAATGATGACATTTTCAAGTAGAATGACATTCTAGTAATGTTTACATATTCATACCAGTGTGAATTTTACTACACGTAATTTGCCGTGTAATGACAGAAAAAGTAGGGATAGCCGTAAAATATTTGCAAATGATGTACCGATGGCCTTAAGAAAAACATAAATAAACCGCTTCTCGAAGCTGGACTACAGGTCTCAAAGAAAACAAGAACTAAAGAAGACCAAATAATCAATGAAACTAAACAACAAACGAAGGAAAGAAGACAACTACTAGGGGGAAACAAACTCCATACTCAAGAATATGTAGAACTTAATAAAACAATTTTAAGAAAAGAACTAAAACGTGAAATACAAAAACAGAGCCTTAAAATGTATAAGACCAACACTGAGTGCCCAAAAAATTATCAAATTTAAAGACACCAATAATAAGCGAGAGAAGGACAAATATAAAATAACAAGGATAGTAGAAGGCTTCTACAAAACCTTGTACAGCTCAGCTTAATAAATCAACAAAGGATAATGTCAAAAGAAAAAAAGGTGGGATCAGAGGTACAACCAAATAAAAGGGATTCAAAATAGAGCTTTAAAAGAGCTAAAAAATAATAAAGCTCTAGGACACGACGGTATAATTGCCAAGCTCTTGAAAAAAGGCAAGACAGTATTAATCCATATACTAATCAAGCTATTCGATAGATGTCTCCATAATAGCAAAATCCCTAAAGATTGGAACGAGAGTCTAGTAATACTCTTACACAAAAAGGGGGCAAATGCAGTCTAAAGAATTATATACCTATATTGTTGCTCAGTCAAATATATAAACTGTTTATGTGAATTATTAACAACCGGTTGACTTACAAGATGGACAATTCCCAAGTAGCACAATAAAAACCTTTTAGTTTTATAAAGGTTTTATTGTGGTAAATAAGAAGATAATGGTTTTACAGTTACCTTGTAGATATACTGCCAGAACTTTAAAACTGTTAAGCGTTTGTCACTAGTTTTAAAGTATCTAATAACAGTATCGAATAAGACTAATTAATCTTAATAGATAATTTGTCTTATTGTAGTTTTAAAATGGTTGATTCTAAGTTCACTTTAAAATTAATCAGTTTTATGAAGAACTTCCGGACTGTTTGGTTTTATTAGATTCTTGTTTGTTACCTTTTAGTTGTATTGCAGTTTTAAAGATTCTCCTAATATGACTAATAAAACCTATTATTAAAACTACTTGATCTCAAGACTATTATGTCAGTAAAACATATGCATTAAAACCATTTTTTTAGTTTTCTTTAAAGTTGCATTCTTAAAAGCATTTAGTAGGCTATATTAAAACCAAACGCTCTTAACTGAATCAATTTGGTTATCATAAAGACTAAACTATTCTTCTTGTTAGAAACAATAAAACTAAACTCATCCCCTCTTCTTTCATGTCCAAAACGGTCGGCCATTTGTTTTAGACCGAAACACTAGCGTACTGTGTTGCAAAAAGTGGAAGTACAGTTAGTATATAAGAAATAAGCCGCAAGTACTTAAAATATAAACAAACTGGTCATTTTAAAAAAATATACAACACACACAGCACAACGACGCCTCGATTTTAGGTTAGATTCACATTAAAACCGAGTAGCATTATTGACAGCAGCATTAAAACTAAACAGTTTTAATTCCAAGGCAACCTTGCTTTTATGTAGGATATATGCTCTTGGAAAGGTATAAAATAAAACCATTTCACCATATTTCGGCCATATTGCTTTCTGGAGATGCTGAAAGCCATGATAGATCTCAATATAAGGCTTACATAAAAATTATAAATAAGCAACTTCCCATATAGCACACAACGTCCGATGTACGTCCATATAACGTACATTTAAAGTCCAAACGTCCATGGACCAAAACTAGACGTACTATGTACGTACATTACGGGACGTCCATTGGACGTTTGATTTCAACATACATTGGACATCCATTTGTGGTCCATGGATATTTTACACAAAACGCGACTATTATATTAAGTCCCAATACAAACTAAATGAGAATCTTCTTGACAACGTTGTCGCTCTTCGCGCTATCGGTCGTGAAAGGTGTAGTATTAGGCAGGTAATTTTAGGGGATTATCGCTGTTAATTGTTGTGGAATACTGAAGGATGGTTTATTTATGATAATTCACAGAATGGCAAACGCGCTTGTAACATACAACAACGGTACTGACTCTAAAAATAGTTTGGAACAGAAACAGAACAGAGATTAAACCTCTTTTAATGTGCATGCTTCCTAGGGCGTCATTATCTGAATCTCGTCTTTATGAAAATACATCCTGTGATATATTTGTGTTTTCTGTTTATCGTGCAAGTGCAGTCGTGCATTAATGAAGTTCCTAGTTCCTATAATAAAGTATATATTATAATGAAGTTATAGTAAAGAGAAATAAAAAAGGTCTTTTGTGTAATATTTTTAAGTATCTATAAGTTTAGTATTATAAGGAACTATTTCCTATAAAAGCTTTTTGCTATGTATTCACAAAATTATGGATACTAGATTGCTTTCTGAAAAGTGCCCTACAAATGTCCATAAGACGTACATTGAATGTACATAAGGTGTACACTGAAAGCTCCAATACAACGTACAATGTACGTTTGTAGCGGACGTTCTATGGACGTCCAATTTTGTGAACTCTGGACATTCGTTGGACGTCCATCGGATGTCCATTGTACCTTAGCGGGACGTCCATTGGACGTTCCAATGTACACAGATGTACGTCCATTGGATGTCCATAAAACGTACTTGTGCTATCTGGGTTAAAGACATAAATTCGATTTATTTTAACATTAAAATTATAGATAAAATTACTTTTCTTTTAAATTAATATTTTTGGAATTAACTTATTATTTTTATTTTTTAATCGCTAAAAGTCAGAAATTTTTGGGGGTGTGAGTTATTTAGACCTATTTTTATTAACATTATCAATAAAGATGGGTGCGCAAGTGTTTTTCTACCTTGACGGTCCGAAATAACCAAGTACTTTTTATTATTTTATGGTTACAAAAATACGTATCTACTTATCATAACACATGGAAAAATTTGTTGGCCTATATGGAGTATATGGGTTTAAAGAATCATTTGATATAGTAAATTGTCTTAAAAGTCTCCATTTAAGAAACCTTTTAAGTTTGCTATAAAACTGTCTGCACTTAAAGTGTCTTTTAACATGGTTTTAAAAGCACCTTCACAAGGTTTTTATTTTTGGTTTTATTGACCTCTTTCAGAGTGGGCTCTTTTATATGCTGAAAGCGGTTTTATTGCAACTTTAAGGTTTACTTAAAAACCAAATGGTTTTAATTTTAGTTTTATTCTATAGTTTTAAAGCATCCTTAAAAGACTTAGTAAACCCTTTCGGTGCTACTTGGGTTATTGACCAGTTGACGAGGCTGTCTTAGGAAAGGATATAGACCAAGAGGAAGGCCTCAGATAAGATTGGTAGATGACATAAAAAGAATAGCGAGGACAAATTGGAAGTATGTTGCTCAGAATAAAGATAGATGGAAGGAGTTGGGAAAGGTCTATGCCCAAGAAATATATTTCCATTTTTCTGATGAATTTTTATATGCTGATTGAACTAACCTATTTTGAATTTATCTGGATTTAAATCAACTCCAATGATTCTGGAAGCTCCCGCAGCCTGACATCCTAATCCTACTGCCAATCCAACAGCACCAAGTCCCCACACTGCACAAGTACTTCCTTTCTCTACTTTGGCAGTGTTAAGGGCAGCACCATAGCCTGTGGGGACTCCACAACCCAAAAGGCAGACTTTGTCCAAGGGTGCATTGGAATTTATCTATAAGATAGAAACAATGTTAAATAATTAGTTAAAATATGATTAAAGGTATCAGACTAGGCTTACAAGAAACATTCAACAAACAAAAAAGTTTGCATTGAATAGATATCTTCTTCTTAGTTGTTAACCTGATGCAGTTATGGTGATATCATGAATCTCTTAGCTGATTTTTAAAATGTTTCTCCACTTCTATCTATCTTCTGCCATTCAAGTACCTTCTGACAATGGGGAGCCAATAGTTGCAACAATATCTTTTCTATTCTACCTTTCCATATATGGCAAGTTTTTCAAGATAATTTCTTCAAAACATGTTTCCAAAATAGCCTATTATTTGTTCTGATATTTGTGTTCTTAGTCTTTTCTTTATGATTAGCTGATTCAGTATAGATTCATGTGTTCTTCGGGCCAGCCATGGAATTCTTAGCAAGGGGCTCCAGCAGTACATCTCAAATACATACTTCTAAATTTTTTTATCTTTCTCCATAAGCGTCCATAACATCAATTATCATGATTCTAGTTTTGTCTCTGTTTATTTTAAGACTCACTGTGACCACTGTTAAGCTTACTTCTTCAATCCAATGTAGCAGGTGAATCAATTCAACCTCAGAACTAGTGAGGATGGTTGTATCACCTGCATATCTCAAATGCAAATCTTCTTAATGTTGCTAGTAACCCCACCACTCCTGTTTACAGTGGTTTTCTGCATTATATGTTCACTATATATGTTGAATAGAATTGGACTTAATATGCAGCCTTGCCTTACACCTTTAGTGATGCTGATACTTTTTTAGTTCCCCATTTACGCAAACTCTGGCATCATTTTTATACAGTGATGAGCGTGCTAATAACTGGCAAAATAGCTTAAATGATGGAAAACGTATTAAGTTGTGAGATAAAAAGAAATGAAACTAGTCGAGCTGGGACATCTAGCGATATTAACATATAAATTCACATTATATTGATTGCTTGCCACCTTTACACGTATCAGAGGACTATGTCAACTAAAACTGTCACTGTGACAGTGGCAATTGTTAAACTCGTCCGATACGTCTAAAAGTGGGAAACAATCAATATAATGTAAATTTTTAGGTTAATATCGCTAGACTTCCCAGCTCGACTAGTTTCATTTTTGTTTATCTCACAACTTAATACATTTTCCATCTTTTGTGCAACTTTGCAGGTTATTAGCGTGCTCATCCCTGTATAGGCTTCTAATCAGCAGTATCAGATGATTCTGGACCTCCATTTCAGACAAAACCTGGGACATCTTTACCCCAGTTGTCTAGGGAGAAAGCTTTACTATAATCTATGAAGCACAGATATGTTGCAATGTTGAATTCTCTGGATTTTTCTACAATGTAGCGTATATTTAAAATTTGTTCCCTAGTACTAAGTCAAGGGATCAAATCTGCGGGTTCCTCCACAATTTCAGGAAGTAAAAAGGAGCTTTATCCGCTCTAGAATTATGTGTAAGAGTAAAAGTATCTTACTGCAGTGTGCAATTTGACCAACTGTATGATAGTTGCTACATAAAAATCAAGAATAGACTAAAAATTAGCAGTTACTTGCCTTTGTTACAGAAATATCAGCTACAACAGTATATTCACTGAATGTTGAACAACCCATAAAATGATACAATTCCTTGCCGTTGCATCTGAATCTAGAGGTACCATCTGGCATCTTGCCCTGTCCTTGAGTTATACGAATCTTCTGGCACAAGTTTGTCTTTGGTGTTTTGCAGAATTTACATTCTCCACATTGAGGTACATACAAAGGAATTACATGGTCACCTAGAACATATTCGTGATATGAAGTATATTTAACACCTGTACTGCATAACGAGACAAATAGACCTCGGTTTGCTACATCAACAATATGTTGAAAATTATTTCATCTTGTGAAGGTGTTTTTCAAGATATTTTATTAAATTTTTTAGGAATATATTTATTTATAACATACAGCCTTATTGCAGCTCTAAGATCATACAATCCAAATAGACCTAGTACCACCCTGCTAGTTGTCTGCATTATGTCTAGTATGCATCAATAAAGCACATTCACCTTACAAAATATTTTTTACTCAATAGAACTATTTTTATGTTAATTTTAAGTGCAGTTTTTAAATAATAAGTATTAAAACAAACCATTTTATTTTTATTATGGCTTCACTTTATGACGGGAAAGTTGTATCTCATCATCATCATCAGTGGAGTCACAGCTCTTTATGAGCCAAAGCCTTCTTCAGAACAATCCTCCATTCGCCCCTGTCTCTAGCTGTAGCAACTCTTCATCATGCTCTAATTACAATAGATTTTAAATCATTCTCTAAGTTGTCTTGGTATCTAGTCTAAGTTTTTCTCTTGCTCGTTGTCCTATTGACCGTTTTCAGTCAAAAAATTTTCTGTTTATGGCATCTTCCTCCTGATTTCATGCCCTATCCATCTAAGGTGTGCCACCTTAATGAATTTTACAACATTTACAGTTCTATACAACTCAAACTTGTAATGCCCTGAGTTTCTGATCCATATGTTGCACTGGTCTTATAGACAGTCAATTTAATTTTTCTAGGTAATTTTGAAGGCATCTGTCTTCTTAAGCTATAGTAACACTTATTGGCGAGTACTAATCTTTTCTTAATTTCTTCACTGACAATGTTATCTTTGGTTAGCAAAGTTAGTTATATGAAGGTGTAGACACATCCAGTTTTAAGTTGTCAAAGTTGTGTCTCACTCCTTACAACCAGTACATTTACGAGGCATATATGGGTCATAACGCACTGTGGCAAAGGTTCACTACGGGATATATATACCCCATAATGCATTCTACTTAAGTTTATAAATATCCCTAAACACAGAGAAGGTATTAAAAGATAATAGTATAAAGTTTCAACTAAAACACTCATTTACCTGGTTTTACGTTTGTTACACCTTCCCCTACACTCTCAACAATCCCAGATCCTTCATGTCCCAAAACAACTGGGAAAAGGCCTTCTGGATCTTGTCCGCTTAGAGTGTACGCATCTGTGTGGCAGACGGCAGTATACACAACTTTTAATCTTACTTCGTGAGCCTTTGGTGGATCTACTTCAATGGTTTCTATCTTAAGATCTTCTTTGGGACCCCACGCAACTGCTGCTTTGCATTTAATAACCTGTAAAACATATTGGTATAAGAAATCTCATGTATTATGAGATATATTTAAGTTTTACCTGTCCTACTGTACTCATTGTAGACCGGAAAGTGAAAAATATTTAGTAATCAGTAGGGTTAGTGATGTGGTCAAAAGGACAGATATTTTTCGAGTGGCACAGGTCAAAATGTTAAAAAACCATTACTTATCAGGATTTGTAACCTTGAACTTTGATCTCAAAAATGCAATGTATTAAGTGCAATATTAGAATATCAAATTTGCATCTATTCCACTATGCAATTTTACATCAATCAAATCAAATCACATTTGAAAAAATTGAACTTGCACTTGTTTTTTTTTCTTTGTTTAACTTCCCAATTCCCATTCTTCTCTCTCTTTGACGGGTTGCCTGACGTCTGTCACTCTGTCAGTGTCAAGGACCAGTGAGAAGTTAGCTGTTAAACATAAACAGATCATAGGCGTACATATTGAATCAGTCACAGTGAAAAGGGGTCATTCCGACATATTTCCACTTTCTGTCGAATTTGCATCTAAAGGCTGTATGACACTATGCATTTTCTTGTATCATTTCTAATATCGTTTCTTGTATACATTTTCTTGTATCATTTCTTGTACGTACATTTGTGCCCTGTATGACACTATGCAAGTTCTTGTATCGAAAATTGTATGAAATTCGGCACGTGATTGGTCGAAATTTTGTTTGTCACCCTGTGTCACGTTATGGTAGTTGGTAGTACTGCATCTACAGCTGATTTTAAGGATTTTATAAAATTTATAAACTTTTAATTAACATTTTAATGTTAACCAGAATTTTACGTTGACTGTTTGAGGTTGATTATTTGTGTTTCTATTTTGTTTTGATATTTGTGCTAAAATATTTTCATTAGAATTATCTTCAGTTTGATCCAAATTAGGAACTATTGTATTTTCGTCTATTAAAAAATTATGCACCATGAAACCTACATTTAGATATAGTTTGAACTTTATTAGAAGCTAAATATATGGTTATTAGTAGAACAGTATAGTCCATACCAAACGGTATATTAAGTATCAATAAAAGATTTATAAATAATACCTACAAAAACACAAATAAATTCATCAATACATGATCCCATTTTCATTTCAGCCGCCATTATGAGTAAGTAATTATGACATTTTAGATGTTTTACCAGCAGGTTTTACGTTTTTGCTCTTTGCGCAGAAATTGGCGCAGTTCTTGTACAAGAATCTGTGTCTGACTCAAATTCTTGTATCGTTTCTTGTATCTGTGTATGACACTATGCATTTTTTTGACATATCAGAAACGATATTAGAAATGATACTGATGACACTATGCATTTTCTTGTATCATTTCTAATATCGTTTCTGATATGTCAAAAAAATGTATAGTGTCATACACAGATACAAGAAACGATATCAGAAACGATACAAGAATTTAGACACAGATTCTTGTACAAGAACTGCGCCAATTTCTGCGCAAAGAGCAAAAACGTAAAACCTGCTGGTAAAACATCTAAAATGTCATAATTACTTACTCATAATGGCGGCTGAAATGAAAATGAGGTACTTAATATACCGTTAAATAGGTACTTAATATACCGTTTGGTATGGACCATGATACTATAAATAAAGTTATTTATAGATCAAGTAAGTGTTATTTATAGTATCATGGTATGGACTACTGTTCTACTAATAACCATATATTTAGCTCCTAGTAAAGTTCAAACTATAAATTTAGGTTTCATGGTGCATAATTTTTTAATGGACGAAAATACAATAGTTCCTAATTTGGATCAAACTGAAGATAATTCTAATGCAAATATTTTAGCTCAAATGTCAAAACAAAATAAAAACACAAATAATCAACCTCAAACAGTCAACGTAAAATTCTGGTTAACATTAAAATGTTTATAAATTTTATAAAATCTTTAAAATCAGCTGTAGCTGTAGATGCAGTACTACCATAACGTGACACAGGGTGACAAACAAAATTTCGACCAATCACGTGCCGAATTTCATACAATTTTCGATACAAGAACTTGCATAGTGTCATACAGGGCACAAATGTACGTACAAGAAATGATACCAAGAAAATGTATACAAGAAACGATATCAGAAACGATATTAGAAATGATACAAGAAAATGCATAGTGTCATACAGCCTTGAAGGCACAGATTCTTGTACAATAACTGCGCCAATTTCTGCGCAAAGAGCAAAAACGTAAAACCTGCTGGTAAAACTTCTAAATGTCATAATGGCGGCTGAAAATGAGATCATATGATTTATGTCTTGATGAATTTATTTGTGTTTTGTAGGTATTATTTATAAATATTTTATTGATACTTAATATACCGTTTGGTATGGACTACTGTTCTACTAATAACCATATATTTAGAATAACTTTGGGTTTCATATTGCATAATTTTTTAATAGAGGAAAATACAATAGTTCCAATTTGGATCAAACTGAAGATAATTATAATGCAAATATTTTAGCACAAATATAAAAACAAAATAAAAAACACAAATAATCAACAGTCAACGTAAAAATTCTAGATATTATAACATTAAAATATTTGTTTTTAAAAGTTTATACAGTCGAACCCGCTTATTAGAATCCCTGTTATAGGAATATCCCGGTTTATGGAATATAACTTCGAGTTACCGAAACGTTTCCATTTACTCCTTAATAAATTTATCCTTTTATTGGAATAGGTTCTAATTAGATAATACCGCTTATTAGCATATTTTGCAGGTCAACGACTATTTTTTTTTACAATTTTACTAAAAATTTAAATTATGTTTGGTTATTATGGTCAGTCGTCAAGGATTATGGATTAGATATTATTAGGGTAATAAATATTTATTACTTTGTTACGAGTACCAATTCGATTTTTAGCCGACAAATGCATGGGTCATAAAGTAATTTTTATTTGTCTACACAAAGGCACTGTTGCCTGCTATAAAATTGTTAGAAGCAGTTTATTTAGAATTCACCCAGAGAGGCTTATGGCTTTGTTAAATTCACTTCATCCATTTCTTGCCGCCAATAAAAGTTCCATTCAACCAATGGATTAAGGATGACCGCACGGATTAACAACAAAAAGCTATAATTACCGATAATTTCTCAAGAAAAAATAAGTAATTTTGTTATATGCATTTTAATAAGAAAATATTTACATATCTACATATTGCATACATTTTATATTAATTACCTACTGCTACTGTATTCATTCACATATATAATATAATGTAATTTGGTATTTAACACATACATAGATAAGTAGTAGTTACACTACTGTATTATTGACGTAAAAAGACCTAAAACCATTTACATATACTGATTATGTAGGTGTACATATATGATATACATATTGGCATAGTATGTAAAACTACACATTGGCATAGTATGTAAATAATATTATTACGTATATTCGGTACACTTATTTCGACTAGCCACCAATGATCGGTTATTAGAATATCCCGGTTATAAGAATATTTTTGCCTGGTACAAAGGCTATTCCAATAAGCGGGTTCGACTGTAAATTTTATAAAATCCTTAAAATCAGCTGTAGACGTAGTACTACCATACCAATGTAACGTGACAGGGTGACAAACAAAATTTCGACCAATCACGTGCCGAATTTCATACAGTTTCGATACAAGAACTTGCATAGTGTCATACAGGGCACAAATGTACGTACAAGAAATGATACCAAGAAAATGTATACAAGAAACGATATTAGAAATGATACAAGAAAATGCATAGTGTCATACAGCCTTTAAGTCCACTTTACATCAACAATAATTGGACAAGAAAATTGACAACAAGTTATTCAAGGTCAAATTCGGCCTATACAAAACACAATTCTACATCCAATTTTGCCGTGAATAAAAAGAAAATAAAGAAATTTGACAAAATAAAACATATCTAATTGTTCTATTTCATCAAATTCATTCATTTTCTTTTACAAACCATACATTTTGTACTCGTCAAATTTGGCCTTGAATAACTTTGTCAATTTCTTGTTCAATTTATTGTTGATGTAAAGTGGACATAACGTACGTAAACACGTCTAGTCCATATGAAATCACATCCCTAGATATACAGTGATGAGCGCACTAAATAACCGGCAAAATAACGCAAAAGATGGAAAACATTCAAGTTTTTAAGGAGCGTTCAAGTATTCAGGCCGCGTCCCACCATCAAATAATTTGATCAAACGGATCAAACTGGTTTGAGCAAACTGAAAGTGACGTCACATCCTGAGTGTTCATTGTGGATAATAATGAAAAATTTTAATTTTAAATAAAGTACAAACAAGTTAAGTCCGCGTCCCACCATCAAATAATTTGATCAAACTGAAAGTGACAGTTAGTGACCTCACATCCGGAGTGTTCATTAAAATTGTGGATAATAATGAAAAATTTTAATTTTAAATAAAGTACAAACAAGTTAGACAACTCAATACAAAAAATTTGATCAAACTAGACTGATAGTGAGAGCACAGATTTTTAGAATTTCAAAAAAACTGCAATTGTGACGTCACTTTGACGTACTTCCGGAGTTTGCTGTCACTGTTTGATCAAATTATTTGATGGTGAGACGCGGCCTTTAGACAACTCGATACAAAAAATTTGATCAAACTAGACTGATAGTGAGAGCACAGATTTTTAGAATTTCAAAAAAACTGCAATTGTGACGTCACTTTGACTTACTTCCAGTACTTAGCTCAAATTGTTTGATCAAATTATTTGATGGTGGGACGCGGTCTTTACGTAACGCGGTTTTTGAAGATTTTTGACCCCCCTCCCCCCCTACGTAACGCACCTTAATGGGGCGTTCACGTATTACGTAGTGCAATTTTTGAAGATTTTTAACCCCCCTCAACCTGCGTTACGTAATACTTGAACGGCCCCCTAGATAAAAAGAGACGAACCTAGAAGAGGTGTTAAATTTAGCGATTCATATTATATTGATTCTTTCCCACCTTTAGACGTCTCGGACGAGTTTGAGAAATGCCACTGTCACAGTGACAGTTTTAGTTGACATACTTCTCTGATACGTCTATAAAGGTGGGAAACAATCAATATAATGTCAATTTATGTTACTATCGCTAAATTTAACAGCTCTACTAGTTTTATTTCTTTTTATCTCACAATTTAATATGTTTTCCATATTTTGCGTTATTTTGTCGGTTATTAGCGCGCTCAAAAGTTAATAGCTCAAAAGATGGAAAACATAATACATTGCGGAACAAAAAGAGATGAAACTAGTGGAGGTGGAAATTATCGTTATAAACGTACATATTAACCCTTAAACGTCCAAGGGTGGGTAAAACATGTCCACCTAATGCATATTCCCTTGTAACATATTTATTACGTGTTTAAAAATTTTCCAAAAATGATTTATTGTTAAAAAGACAGCCTTTTATCGAATGCTAAATTGGTTCAACCGATATTTTTGAAAATAAAAGTAATATCTTGAGTTAAATATGGGTGGGCATAAAAAGTACACCCTTGGTAAAACTTGTTACTAAAGGTTTCTATATAATTTCTCGTTGATAGGAACACAATCCATATAATTATCGACGTATATTTACATAATCGACATAATTATCCGCCAATGAGGAGGCTGAAAGAAGAATGTGAAGAAAATCGTCAAATCTGAATTACTGGTTTTTACCGGTATGTTAATTTTGATGTACATTTTAATGTTGTTGTAAGGTTTGTAAATTGTTTATCTTAATATTTTAGAAGATGCTGTGTTTATTAAGCATAAGATTCTTAAGTTTAATCAATTTCCAACAACTCTCAATAAATATATGTATTAGCTATTTTCGAGGTGGACATTTTTTACCCACCCTTGGGCGTACGTGAAACCTAAAAAAGGTTGGGCGTTTAAGGGTTAATTAACATTTCATAGTTTCCCACAGACGTATCAGAGCCATCAGAGAAGTATGACAACTGTCACTGTGACAGTAGAATTTTATAGGGCTTTTCATTCACAGTCATTTGTTTCGAGCTTCTGTCATATGTCGTATAATCCGTGTATATTAATATTATACACAGATTATATAACATAATGACAGAAGCTCGAAACAAATGACAATCGATGAAAAGCCCTATAAAATACTCCCGTCCTCCCGTCACAGACGTCTAAAGATGGGAAACTATGTAATGTAATGTTAATTAATACATTTATTAGTGGAGTCACTGAAGGTGGATATCAGCTATTACCTCCGATTTCGTTGAACCTCCATGGATTTGCATGAAAATTGGTGAGTGGTTAGAGGATATCTCAAGGAACAAAGGTGACATTGTGCCAACTTGAGCTTTTACCCTGGGTGTGAATGCCACCCCTTCTCGGGGGTGAAAATTATTATATTAAAAATAACCCCATAATTCGATAGAGAGACAAATTTCAAGCAAAATTTGTTATATAAAGTTATTAAAATAAATCAAAACTTTTTAAGTTATTAAAGATCAAAGATTTTAATTTTTCTTGAGAAAAATGCATGTTTTTAAGCAATTTTTCATCAATAACTCAAAAAGTGTAAGTTTTTACAAAAAAGTTATTATTATCAAAATTGAAGCTAGTAAAAGATGAAATAAACCTCTTACTAGTAAAACCTTTTAATGTTAACTAAAAGTGAGTTATAGGTAATTGAATGTATATTCTTTTCGGCGAGTAAAACACTCTAAGTATTCAAGCTGAAATAACGGGACATTCATGCATTTTATAACATAAATGTATTAAACATTTGTCAAAGTACTTAAAAATATCTATCAAATGAGCCCCCGAACATGTTGATAGCGTTAAAATTTATGCTCCAAATTTTTTTCAAAATTTATCTTTTAAAAATTTTTCCAAAAAATGTTATTGTTTTTTTTTTTAATAACTCCGTTCATGTTTACGATATCAGGTTCACCTAAAAACTGTTTGAAAGTTAATTCCAAGTGCTATTTAAGCACGTTGAACCTAATCTTTTACACTCCTTACTTTTTTAAATTAAAGGTTAAATGGCCCCGGTTGCATGATTCCCAAAGCAAAATTTAAGATTTAAACGTTTGTATCTCGGTTATTTTTTACCCTATAGAAATAGTAAAACAGGTAAAATATTTGGCACAGAAAAAAATAAAATTAAGTTATATATAATTTTTTACGTATATTGAGTATTTTTGAAGTATTATCAAAAGAATATGAGAATTACAATAATTTTAAAAATTATGATTTTTTAAATTATATCTTTTTTTCAAAAATATGCATTCTAAACCGGTCAAAATTATCGAAAACATTACTTAGATACGCTAATATAAAGAAGTTCTTGTAAGGATTACTATAAATTTTTGTGAAAATGGCGTATGTTTTATTTTTCACTTTTTCCTAAAAAATTCGAAACGGTTCTTTTATTTTCATTATAATAACTTACTTAATTGTGACGCTATTACCTTGTTCTGAAGCTCATTTGATAGGTATTCTGAAGTACTTTGACAAATGTTTAGCAGGAATATTTTATATATTGCATCGTTTTCCCGTTATTTAGGCTTGAATACTTAGATTTGAGTATTCGTCGAAAAAAATACACATTCAATTGCCAATAACTCACTTTGAACTAACATTAGTTTAGTTCTTTATGTGAGGAATGTATTCAATTTTTTATTATCTTCAATTTCAGTAATAACAACTTTTTTGTAAAAGCTTATAGTTTTTGATTTATAAGTGAAAAACCGATTTAAAACATGCATTTTTTTACGAAAAAATAAAATCTTTGGTCTTTAATAACTCAAAAAGTGTTGATTTATTTTAATAACTTTATATAACAAATTTTGCTTATATTTTGTCCCTCTATCGACTTATGGTATTATTGTTAATAAAATAATTTTCACCCCCGAGAAGGGGTGGCATCTACCCCCAGGGTAAAAGCTCAAGTTGGCATCATGTCACCTTTGTTCCTTGAGGTATCCTCTAATTACTAACCAATTTTCATGAAAATCGATGGAGGTTCAACGAAATCGAAGGTAAAAACCTTCAGTGACTGCACTATATAACGATAATTTCCACCTCCACTAGTTTCATCTCTTTTTGTTTCCATCTTTTGAGCTATTTTGCCGGTTATTAGCGCGCGCATCACTGTATAGCATAGATATATAATAGAGCATACCCCACAAACCAATTCAGTTGGAAAACTAATCATCTCCTATAAGATTTATTTTTTCTTGTGTACTCTCTCGCTCTCTCCCCTACGTCGGGCCATAACCTCCCCTAGCATCCGCTTCCAAGTATCTCTGTCCTTGGCTGCTGTTCTCCAGTTATCCGTCCTCAATATCTCTTTAGTATCAGTTCTCACTTGGTTGATCCACCTCTTCGTTGGTCTTTCTACTGACCGACGTCCCACCATTGTTCCACTAACGCCCGGTTTCATAATCAACTTTAAGTGAACATTAACTAAAATTCACTTTAACGTTGACATTTACCCATTGATAAAGGTACCAACTTAAAATTTAAAGTCCACTTTAACTGATGAAACCGAGCGTTAGATTTCTGTCATTCTCCATTCTTATAAGGTGACCTGCCCAGCTCAATCTTTGTATTTTTGCATAATTTGCATAGGGGCTTTTTTGTAATATTGGTATATGTACTATAACTGGTGGTTTAACCTTATTCTCCACATACCATTGTCGCTGATGGGTCCCAATATCATTCTTTTAAAAGTATTGATAAGGTTTATTGTCTTTTTCAAGTTTCGCTGTTTCCTTGCTTGTATTGGGCTTTAGTTTTATTTGTGTTGACGGTTAGCATTATTCCAAGTTCTCTCCCTCTCTCTCTCTATCTCTTTCTTCTACGCGTTATAGCCCGAGTCGTTCACCCTCAATATCTCTTTAGCATCGGTTCTCTTCTAGGAAAAACATTCGTGAATATCGTTTATATGTTAAACAGAAGATGCCCAAGATGTGGGCCTTGAGGAACTCCTGAAGGAACAAGATTTCTTTTGGAAAGAAAATTACCAATGTTTACAGTCTGTCTAAGATTAGATAAGTAGCTGCTAAACCAAGAAATCATTCATCATGGTGTTCATCAACACCACTCATTCTGAGCTTATGGACCAACATTACATGAGACACCCTGTCAAACCTCTTGGAGAAGTCAGTGTAAATTGTATCAACTTGATACTCCTTCTCCAGTGAGACAAACAAAAAATTTACAAAGTTAATAGGTTCGGCTCAGTAGATCTACGGGGTCTAAACCCAAATTGTTGCTCGAGTAAAGGAGTTAAAAAGTCACAAACCAGACTCTTAAAACACTTTGGGTATCACACCAAGGGCGCTAATAGGACGATAATTATAAACAATAGATTTATGCCCATCTTTAAATATTAAGAAAACTTTCTTTCCAGTAATCTGGAAAAACACCAGTTTGAAGAGAACAATTAAATATGTGATACAATGGCATGGAAAGATTAAAAATGCATTTATTTAAGAACAAAGGAGGTATACCGTCAATACCTGGGCCTTTATTAATACCAAGAGAAGAGAGCTTGGAGTATATTATATTTCTCATATTAAAATTGTATTTAAATTTATCATATTACATCAACATGTTATGGCTATTATTACATTAAATATCTTGTTAAATGTTTGCTTCAGTATGCAGCAGTAGGGAAGATTCTCTTTCTGCGTATACTAACATAGGTTGGATTGACTTACTTTCTGTTGACATATTAATACTTCAATGAGATGTCCTGGGGACGTGTTTCAACCTTAGATTAACGAAGACGAAAGATATAAGATATAACCAAAGAATACTAACACAGTGGGTGTGTTAGTATTCTTTGATATAACGTTCAGGCAAGAAACAGATGTGCAAAGGCTGCCAAATATTCCAAGTTGGGACAAATGGGTGGGATGGGTGGGAGGGGTGACAGGTACGTATTCAGGAAAATTTTGGAATATTAAAATACCGGCGATTTAATTATTAAATGATTTACTTAAAACAACTAAAACTTAATATGAGTACTTATACGTTATTATTTAAAGTAATAATATACGTTATAATACGTTAATATAATTAATATAATACGTTGATAATACGTTATTATTTAAAGTATAATATAGAATTTGCAAGTGTTGCAGATATTAGCAATAGGTATATTATAAACTTTTTTTTCAAGAGAGGAATGCATTTACTACGCACACCCTAGCGCCTAGTCTTTCGCTCTAAGGTAGTGTGAGACTCTGTACTTGTAATACCCACTAAACCTCTCTATCTCATGTTCCATATCCGGAACTTTTCTAGGCGAACGAAACGTTGCTGATATTAGCAACCAGAAAATAATGTTAATTTGTGAAATAGTATCCTCTTACTGACAGAGAATTTTATTATCTAATAAAATTTTATTATAATGGTGTATTCTAATATTGATGTAGGTTAACACAATCATTTTAACTAAATTAGAAAAATGTGACGTTAAAAAGTTTTGCTCGGAGATATGGATCTTGTTATCCTCAAAAAGTTTTTTTATCCAAAAGATTATAAAATACTTGGTTATTTACAACGGTTACATTTATTCTTTTACCTATATTGATATGATGTTGTAAAATTTTTTCTGCAGTGCTACAAATTAAAATAACATCAGTTGAAGGGTAAGTTAATGCATTCCATTTATCTTTCTGATTAATAAATGAAATAAAAAAATCATTTCTGTCTCCACACAGGCTCTCAATACAGTCCTCACATTTTAAGTGGGCTGCAATTCTACGTACAACGTAGCCGGAAATGTATGTTATTTCTTCTTTTTTATATTCCGAAACATTTATACAAGATATAATTTCAGACAGATTATTGCTCTCGTCCAATGTGTCATCAACTTCATCTACTATTCTCTCATTGCTACACGATTTATTTATGATTTCACAAAGCTTCATAATTGATATCATTTCCAAAGGAATACAATTGCCTATAAGTGAATCTCTTAATTCAAGATGCAGCATCGTTTTTATACGCACTTTTGAATTGTCTGACTGTCGGGTTATTGTTGTTACCCCCCATCGATCTAATCAACCCAAAGAATAATTCGACATGATCTTGACTCAGCTTGTATGTAGGAATGTATGCTAATAATTTTGTTTGAACTAATTCTGTATATAAATGTCTTAAACTTTTAATGCAAAACAAAAAACCAATAATACCTATTTTCTCCATCCTGAATGTAAGTGATTCCAAATAATCTGAGGTCTCATCTAAAAAGTTTACAATAGAAATGTAATTTTTTTCATTAATTGGTTGCTTGTATCCCTTATGGTAAATGCTTCTAGAATTAAATATACCAAATAATTTATTAATAACTCGGATAAATTTAACAGTTGCTTCGGAGTTTTTAAATTGTTCTATTTGCAATGTTTCATTTAAGAATTCAATAGCATCAGCTACAGAATCGCCGAGTAGTTGTGTTGCTAATCTTACTTTCATTTTTTGATTTTTATATGATATGTGCTCTTTTCTCAGTTTATTAGCTAAATGAACACCCTCATGTTGTTGAATTTCGTTAAGTTTTACTATATAATCCCATTTTATAACTTCACCGTTGTCGTCACGTAAAAATCACATTTATCACCTAAGGCCTATGGTATTGCTTAAAAGTTTAACCATATGACAAGGATAAAAAAATACTGCAATTTCACGGCCTGATGTAGGATCTAAAAAGGTAGATTTCAAATTTGTTATGTCGAAAATACATCCTAACTCTTTAGCCATTGTAACATTATTGGCTGCCCCGTTAAAAGTGACAAAAACTATTTGAATTCCTGTTTCATGAGTTAGATTTAAGCACTGAAGTAATAAACCGGTTTCGTTAATCTAAGGTTTCAACTACATGGCTTTGTAAATGTCTCGATAGGTTATTTTTCCAGTTGAATCGCATAGAACAAAAATTGCACCGAAATGGTTTTCCACCAGTGTGACTTCGCATATGATTTTTCAACGTAGATATTTGTGTAAACTCTTTGAAACAATATTTACACTTTGAATTTTTTTTCTCAGAATGAAATCTCATATGTTTTTTTAAAAACGTTTTTGTTTTAAATCCTTTCAAACAAATTTCACATTTATGTGGGTTTTCACCTGTTGTTTGATCAGTTTCTGGAGACATGCGGGAACTAGTATCACAGGCGATTTGTTGTAAAACTGTTTCTTCTGTATGTAGCACCATATGTTGAGTTAATTGATCACTTTCTGAAAATTCTTCAGAGCAAATGTTGCATTTAAAAATTGTTTCTTTTATGTGCCATTGTAAATTTTCAATAGAACTATCTATTTGTTTAAATTCTAGAGAATCAACAATACATTGCTGAGGTTCTTCAATGTGTACAAATTTATGTTGCGCCAGTTGATCATTTTCTGTAAACTCCTGGGAACAAATACCACATTTTAACTTGTTTAGATGAACTTTCATTTGAAGATTCAATTTTTGTGGATCAATAAAAACTTGTCCTGGAGAATCTGTTTTATGTGTACTTCTGTGCAGTATGCATTCGTTATTATTACTGAATTTTTTATCGCAAATATCACATTCAAAAGGTTTGTCTTCAACGGGTTTCTGTAGATACGTACGTAATATGTCACTTTTTTCTTCTGTGTGCAGCCTCATATGTGTATCCAAAATGGTATTTTCCGCAAAATCCTCATAACAAATTTGACACTTAACAGAATTTTCAATGGTATGTGTACGTTTATGTGTGAGGAATTGATCATTATCCCAAAACTTTTTATAACAAATATCACATTCAAATGACTTGTCTCCAATGGTCTCCAATTCAAATGGTTTGTGCGTACTTAAATGTCTTTGTAAGTCATAGTTTCTTGTAAACTTTTTAGAACAATATTCGCATTTTAGAAGTTTTTCACCAGTGTGTAACCTTATATGAATGGTCAGTGAACCCTTGTCTTTGAACTGTTTTGGACAGATTTTGCATTTAAAAGGTTTCTCTCCAGAATGAATTCGAGTATGATGAATGAGGGTAGTTTTTGCTGTGAATCTTTTTGAACACACCCCACATTCGAAAGGCTTTATTCCTTTGTGGCTAAATAAATGGCGGTTAAGATTGGTCTTTGTTGTGAAATGTTTAAAGCAAATGGTGCATTTGAACGGTTTTCCCTCAGTATGCAAACGTAAATGATTTTGAAATAGAAACTTGATTGTAAACTGTTTAGGACAATATTCACATTTTAGAAGCTTTTCACCAGTGTGTAACCTTGTATGTCTGTTCAATGCACTTTTGTTTCTGAACTGCCGTGGACAAACATTACATTTAAAAGGTTTCTCTCCAGAATGAGCTCGAACATGATAAATGAGAGAATCCTTTGTTGTGAATCTTTTCCCACAGATCCTGCAGTAGAAATTTTTTATGCCTTTGTGCGACACTAAAAAATGGCGATTAAGAGTGGTCGTTGATGAGAACTGTTTAAAGCAAATTTTGCATTGGAACGGCTTCTCTCCTCCATCCTCCAACATATGACCAATCACACTACCGTTTACAGCAACTAGAGAATGAACACCTAAAATAGTATTACAAATCAAAATGGAGGCGAGTTTCACAAACAAAAACTGCAAAGTGCAAAATAAATTAAGTTGAGCTAGTGTTAGAGCTAAACTACCTAGTATAAAACATGTTTTTAACCCCTTCCGCTCCAGACCACTTTTTGAGATAGGGAGCTGTATACCAGCAAAAGTTTTTTAATGAAAATACATTTTACGATAGTTATGATGTATAATAGAAGAGATATTCACCTATGGGGCCAAAAAAATGTTTGAAGCAATTTGAATTTATATGACAATTTATAGTGTTTACCAGAATATCCACATAAGGATATTTGGGTGTAATAGTATATCCACCCTTGGATATCGATTGTACTACCAAAATCTGCATACCATTAAAATGTATCTATGTCTATTATTTAATTTATAAAGTCACGCTAAATAAAAATAAAACATATATAAAAAGACAGTGAACAATGAACAAACGTCGACCTTGAGCTGTATACATTATTCTGGGAATTGTGTAAAAAAATGGCTAACCATGATATCGCCGTATGGATATCCATGTCCTACCGTGATCTAAATTAATCTACAGAGCACTACATCACTTTTACAGTGCAGTAATATCCCTATATGAATATCCGTATGTGGATATCGTGGTAAAGTTCGCCATACCTAAAAATATCCATACGTGGATACGATGGAGCGGAACAGGTTAATATTCTCAAAAGGGATTTCACGAAAACTACACAAGTACTGATATGTTGCTAATTTAAATTTATATTTATTATTACAAAAAAAACCTTATGTCCATTTGTACACACTAGAACAGTGGTTCTCAATCTTTTTGAGTCATGTACCACGAAATACTTTTTATTTTTTTTGGTACCACCTAACTGAAATACCTATCTAGCTAAGTGATCTAATTAACTGTAATAGTGGTGCTGATTTTGGCTGTTTTGCGTTTTGTGCACCACCTCAAATAATAATATGTACCACCAGTGGTACATGTACCACAGATTGAGAACTGCTGCACTAGAACATACATACATATCTACCGTCCGTACAGTAGAAGAGTGGAAGTTTCAAAGGTGCTAAGTGCCAAACTTGTTGATTTTGAGTAATTGCCATATAGTCCAGAAAGCCACTGCGCATCCGCTAGGAAAAATATTCTAATTCGGATTTTTTGCACAATCTTACTCAAAAAGGACTCCTTTTAACAAATTTGCATGTTGCCAGGACCAAAAGGTGGTCAAAAATTTTTTAAACGTTTTTTTTTTGTTTTTATCCTAAAATTATTATTTTTGCATGGAAAAAAGTTTTTTTAGGTTTTTTGGATCATTCCAAACAGAAAAGGTCTTTAGTGACATTTCTCTAAAAATGATAGTTTTTGACAAATAAGCGATTAAAAATTGAAAAATTGCGAAATCGGCCATTTTTAACCCTCAAAAACTATGTGAAAAACTGAAAATTTTAATGTTGCCAAGGTAGATAGGTATTCTTTAAATATCGATTGATGAAATGCCGAAGAGTTTTTTGCAATACAATATTCAAAACTCCTTTGTTTTTTAATTGCTAATCAAGCGTGCGCGACACTATTTTCCACCGACAGTATGGTGCAAATGAAAGGAATAAATTCGTTATTTCGTAAACTGGCGACTTTAAGGAAAAATCCGGAAACAGGTCGATTTTTATTTTTAAGTTATGATATTGTGGCATACATGGTATACTAGTGACGTCATCCGTCTGGGCGTGATGACGTAATCGATTTTTTTAAATGAGAATAGGGGTCGTGTGGTAGCTCATTTGAAAGGTTCTTCAATTCTCTAGTCAGTAATGTAAACATTTCCATAATTATTTATACAGGGTGTCCTTCTACTTCTTTTTTTTGTCAAATAATTTAATTTAATAAAAGTTTTTTGGACACCCTGTATAAATATTTATGTAAATGTTTATATTACTGAATAGAGAATTGAAGAAACTTTCAAATGAACTAGCACACGACCCCTATTCTCATTTAAAAAATCATCGATTACGTCCAGATGGATGACGTCACTAGTATACCATAAATGCCACAATATCATAATTTAAAAATAAAAATCGACCTGTTTCGGGATTTTTCCTTAAAGTCGCCGGTTTACGAAATAACGAATTTATTCCTTTCATTTGCACCATACTGTCGTTGGAAAATAGTGTCGCGCACACTTGATTAGCAATTAAAAAACAAAGGAGTTTTGAATATTGTATTGCAAAAAACTCTTCGGGATTTCATCAATCGATGTTTAAAGAATATCTACCTACCTTGGCAACATTCAAATTTTCAGTTTTTCACATAGTTTTTGAGGGTTAAAAATGGCCGATTTCGCAATTTTTCAATTTTTAATCGCTTATATGTCAAAAACTATCATTTTTAGAGAAAAGTCACTAAAGATCTTTTCTGTTTGGAATGATCCAAAAAAACCTAAAAAAACTTTTTTCCATGTAAAAAAAATAATTTTAGGATAAAAACAAAAAAAAACGTTTAAAAAATTTTTGACCACCTTTTGGTTCTGGAAACATGCAAATTTGTTAAAAGGAGTCCTTTTTGAGTAAGATTGTGCAAAAAATCCGAATTAGAATATTTTTCCTAGCGGATGCGCAGTGGCTTTCTGGACTAATAGAAAGGTTGTATGTGCCATGCTCTACGTCCTAACAAAGGCGTATATTACAGTCCCTATACAAAGTTTAGTATTAGGAATGGCACCTAGCACTTCCGCAAGAAGTCAACAATTAGCCATTCACGAATTACATTACCAATCTATCAAGACAAGACAACTCTATATGGAAGTCCATAAAAAGTAAGAGAAAGCCAATAACAGCATCACCTCCAATACGAAAAAATTCGACAACACCATGGACAAAAAGCGATAAAAAAGGGCTGACCTCTTTGCCGAATATTTTTAGCAAAAGTTTTTACTCCACTAAATGGCGATCAAGTACCAGAAGCGAACCCAATATTAGAAGAACCACTACAGATACAGGACCTAATAAAACCATTTACTCCAAAAGAAACTAAAGACGTAATTGTCACCCTAAACCCAAAGAAGGAACCAGGCGAAGATCTGATAACAAAAAAGGCATAGTAAAACTACTTCACATATTCAATGCAATACTCAGATGTGACTACTGGCCCTTCTTTCTTCTTCTTCGTCTAGCCATTCACGTCCACATCTGAACATAAGCCTCTTCAAGTCTTCCTTTCCATTGTTTTTTGTTGTACGCTACTTGTAGCCAATTTTTCCCGGCAGTTCGTTTCAGATCATCTGTCCATCTCATAGGAGGTCTGCCTCTGGGTCTTTTGTGTTCGTATGGTCTCCAGGTAAGAATTGTTCTGTGCCATTTGTTAAGATCGCTCCTAGCTACATGTCCAGCGTATTCCCATTTCAATTTTAGTGATTTTTGTACCACATCGGTGACTTTGGTTTTCTGTCTTATCCATGTGTTTGTTTTTCTGTC
Source organism: Diabrotica virgifera virgifera (assembly GCF_917563875.1). Lineage (NCBI taxonomy): Eukaryota > Metazoa > Arthropoda > Insecta > Coleoptera > Chrysomelidae > Diabrotica > Diabrotica virgifera. Next base: position 293,043,110 of record NC_065443.1, read on the forward strand.
CTTAAGTGATATGCCAAGCATTGCTCTTTCCATCGCGTGTTGAGTGACTCTGAGTATGTTCATATTCTTTTTTGTGATTGTCCATGTTTGTGCCCCATATGTTAATATCGGAATAATGCATGCATCAAAAACTTTAGATCTAAGATGTAGTTGAATTTGCTGATTTCTGAGTATATAGTTCAGTTTGCCGAATGCTGCCCATGCTAACTTTCTTCTTCTTTTTATATACTGGCCCAAAGCACTCAAAATTGGACAAATAGTTATAATACCAAAGCCTGGCAAAAACCCTCTAGATGTCTCATCATACAGGGTGGTTCATCTTATTCGCCTCGGTCTCTGTACGGAAAACCACTTGATATTTTAAAAAAATTTCTTCACAGAAATATACAGGGTCTTTAATACTACAACCTAAAATAATGTGAATTATACAGGGTGTTCCAAAAAAGAGTGGTATATCAAAGTTATATTTTTTCTTATGGAATGCTATATATCTGATGACATTATTGAATTGACCTTAAAAAATAAGCTATACTTTCATAAGGGTTCCCTATACCTAAATACTGGGTGATTTATTTCGATTTTTATAAAAATGTAAGGTTTTAGAAAAAAATAAATATCTACCAATCTAAGAAGCAGTAACAAATTCTTTCTTGGATCTTAATAAAAGACTATTTAGCATACTTAAACAGATGCTTATTGCACAAAATTTCTTACAGGGTGGTCAAAATATGAGATTGTTCTATTAACAAATTCAAGCTGTAATAACTTACTTATTTTAAATGGAACACCCTGTATCTTACTAGTCTATTGCGTAGAAAATTTACTTAGCTTTCAATTTGTACTAGGGTTTCCTATACCTATCTTTTTACAGGGCGGTCAAAATATTAGATTCTTCTATTAAGGGGTCATATACGTTTCTCGAGCCTAAAAAGTAGTCTAAATGTAATGATAAATTGTACGAAAACTATTGGGCTAATTGATTTAATTTTTTTTTAATTTTAACTTTAAAGGTGGAATAAAACATATTATGTTAAAAGTTAAAAAATAATTAAAAACATGGCGGCTGCGTCCAGTGGCGTAGAACGTGTTTTTTTGTTCAGCTCAAACGGTGGGCATGATAACTGCTTAACCGTTCCTCCGATTAACTTCATTTTTGGCATACATATTCTAAATTAGATTCACTATCGTGTGACGAGAGCTTTTTTGATTAAATTTAACCATTTTCGAATAGCAATAAAAAAATAGACTATTTTTTTGGTGAGAATCGCGACTTTTTTTTAAATTCCTCTCGTCACACGAGAACTATTACTCTAAAAAATGATAACAAATAAACAATTTTTGTTTCAGATAAATATTACGAGCGGAATCATGCCCACCGTTTGGCCTGAAAAAAAAAATACACGTTCTACGCCAGTGGACGCAGCCGCCACGTTTTTAATTATTTTTTAACTTTTAACATATGTTTTATGCTCCTTAAGAGTCCACCTTTAAGATTAAAAAAAATGAAATCAATTAGCCCAATAGTTTTCGTACAATTTATCATTACATTTAGACTACTTTTTAAGCTCGAGAAACGTATATGACCCCTTAACAAACTCAAGCTGTAATAACTTACTTATTTTAAATGGAACACCCTGTATCTTACTAGTCTATCGAGTAGAAAATTTACTTAGCTTTCAATTCTTATTAGGGTTTCCTATACCTATCTCCCTTCATTTTTTAAATATTTAAAGATTTCCTAATTTGTAAGCTTTAAAAATTAGAATTACATAAGTACCTATGTCGTGTTTATGTACAACACATCACCAACACCGGCAATATACTTAGACAAGATACTGTCATTAATGAAATTTTCAGTGTTATCATGTAGTCACACAGAGTGTTGTATTATTTTAGTTGATTTTGGCCTACATGTGAAATTGAATAATACGTTTATTTTAAACTGCATACCCTATATTAGATGCCGTATTCTGGAAGATATTTAAATTATATTTCATTCCGTATAAGTATTTTTCATATCTTAACCCAACGGTTATTAAGTAAATTTAAGAACGCCACTTTTTGTTTGAATCTTTAAATCGCAATTACAAACAATTAAATGCAATGGCTACTTTGACGAAAACGAGCCTATTGTACAAAAATATGTAAAAATGGGTATTTACAGAATAACATGGGAATTTATATCTACAGAATAACATGTGTATTGAGAATGTTAACATGGAATTGAAGATATTTTAAATATCTTCCATTATAAAGAATAGAATATCGAGTATGTCATTTAAAATAAGAACGCTCTGTGTGATTAAATGATAAAAATGTGAATTTTATTAATGAAACTATCTTGACTAAGATATTTAAGTATATTGCCGGTGTTGGTGATGTGTTGTACATAACCACGACATAGGTACTTAATTCTAATTTTTAAAGCTTACAAATTAGGAAATCTTTAAATATTTAAAAAATGAAGGGAGATAGGTATAGGAAACCCTAATAAGAATTGAAAGCTAAGTAAATTTTCTACTCGATAGACTAGTAAGATACAGGGTGTTCCATTTAAAATAAGTAAGTTATTACAGCTTGAATTTGTTAATAGAACAATCTAATATTTTGACCACCCTGTAAAAAGATAGGTATAGGAAACCCTAGTACAAATTGAAAGCTAAGTAAATTTTCTACGCGATAGACTAGTAAGATACAGGGTGTTCTATTTAAAATAAGTAAATTATTACAGCTTGAATTTGTTAATAAAACAATCTCATATTTTGACCACCCTGTAAGAAATTTTGTTGCAATAAGCATCTGGTTAAGTATGCTAAATAGTCTATTATTAAGATCCAAGAAAGAATTTGTTACTGCTTCTTAGATTCGTAGATATTTATTTTTTTCTAAAACCTTACATTTTTATAAAAATCGAAATAAATCAAAACACCCTGTATTTAGGTATAGGGAACCCTTATGAAAGTATAGCTTATTTTTTAAGGTCAATTCAATAATCTCATCAGATATAGGGCATTCCATAAGAAAAAATATAACTTTGATATACCACTCTTTTTTGGAACACCCTGTATAATTCACATTATTTTTATGTTGTAGTATTAAAGGCCCTGTATATTTCTGTGAAGAAATTTTTTTAAAATATCAAGTGGTTTTCTGTACAGAGACCGAGGCGAATAAGATGAACCACCCTGTATAGGCCTATCAGCTTATTACCAACAATCTCTTAAGTTGTTTGAAAGACTTATCCTAAACAGAATAAATGCAGAAATAAATCCACAAAATTGTATCCCAGATCATCAGTTCGGATTTCGACAAAGCCATTCAATAATACAACGATGCCATCGCATAGTAAACACCATCAACCAGTCACTTGAAAACCAGCAGTACTACATAGCGGCCTTTATAGACATCAGTCAGGCTTTTAACAAAGTCTGGCATCCAGGCTTGTTATGCAAAATAAAAATAATTCTCCCAGCAAGTTACTACAACCTACTGAAAGCCTACCTATACGAACGGCAGTTTAAAGTAAAAGTTAAAGACGAAGTATCAGAACTCAAGCCTCTTCACTCTGGCGTACCACAAGGGAGTGAAGAGCCGTTGCGCAACGGCATGACAACTGGGGCGGGATTACGAACACTCGATGCGAGATCGCCGCAAAACGAACCGTAGACAAACTCGATGCGAATACGCATCGAAGCCAAAAAGTGATTACAAACTGGGTTCGAGTAGGCTGTCACAAAATGATCGGCTATTATCGTACTTTTGAACCTACGGGATAATATTTCGAACAAATGGAATGATTTGAACGTTACATGCCAAGGAATTTCTCTCATTAAACTCAATAATTATTACAATAGATCAATAGAATATAAAATAAAGTCTTTATTACATATTTAATTATTATAAACGTTTATTTTATATTCTAACGATGATACAGTGATAACGTGTATGATACTCGTATGATGATACTCGTCTTAATACCTAGATATATAAATATATGATTTTCGAACTTGAGTAGAATTTGAGATTATTTATGATGTTTTACTGTTATTAAAGATTAAATGGCCAGGGAAAGATGGGAGACGTTATATAAAAACATTACTAAAGGTCGTAATGGTCACTGTTAACTACCTATTCCCTTCATCGAATTCAGTCTCAGAGTATTCCTTATCTTACCTTTTCGCCATTAAATCTTACTCTGCAAATATTACAAGGAAAAAAATTAACCATGGACGTTTCCTTCACATCTTTTTAAAATAGGAATAAGTATTAGAGAACTTCTGTCAGTGTAATGAGTGTAATAACACCCCACTGGGAGATTTAAACAATATATTTTTTTAATGTTCAAAACATGAGAATTATTATCAAAATCGTATAATCTAAATATCGTTTGATTAACGATTTACATTATTTTTAAATTGAAGAAATCAAAGTATGAAGTAAGTACGTTATGTCGTTATGTATTCACTTTTCTTAATTTTTATACTTGGACCGGCAAGAGAGAAAGTGTTATAGGAGATCAGAGATCTATCAGAGAGAGATAGATAGTTCGAGTTGGCAACTCGACAGGGTCGTCGGTATCGAGCAGTGCCTTCGAGTTGACTAGCATCGACACCGTAGGGAAAGAGGTTTCGTAATCACTCCCTACGGTAAAACATGGCGGATACGATGCGTATCGAGTGTACGTAATCCGGGCCCTGGTCTCATAAGCCAGAGCGCCTGGGTTCGAGCCCCAGCACAGACAATCCATTTTTCATTTCTAAAAATGATACGAGCTGTTCACCGTGCCTCGGAGAGTACGTTAAGCCGTCGGTCCCCCTGGGCTAGTGTTAACATCGACAATAGTTACTTGAAACAGGGTTAAAAATGCCATACGATATTATTATTATTATTATTTACCACAAGGGAGCATACTAGGGCCATTATTGTACATACTCTATACATATGACTTACCTATAAATGATAAAACAACCATCGGGACATTCGCAGATGACACTGCTATTTTTGCCAAGCACGACGATCCTATTGCAGCAACACAGAAACTCCAAGAGCATCTAAACTCACTTGAAATATGGCTGAAGGAGTGGAAGTTTAAGGTAAACGAAACAAAATCATCTCATATAACATTCACTCTCCGGATTGGAACCTGCCCACCGGTAACTATCAATCAAATAAAAATACCACAAAGTAATCAAGTCAAATATATATGGCTACACTTTGACAGTATACTCAACTGGAAACACCATACAACAAAGAAAATAATACAACTTGACCTAAAAACCAAAGAACTTTACTGGCTCATCGGAAGAAAATCCCACCTTTCAATAGAAAACAAATTACTAATACATCAAGCAGTGATAAAGCCAATCTGGAGTTATGGCATTGAAATGTGGGGCTGTGCTAGCAAATCCAATACCGTGATTATCCAGAGAGCACAATCCAAGATACTTCGAGCAATAGTTAATGCACCATCAAACCAAATTCTACACATTGGCCTAAAAATTTCATATGTAAATAAAGTCATTCGAGAAAACAACAGAAAACACCACAACAAACTAGAAGACCATCCTAATGCATTACTTCATCCACTTCTGCAACCTGTCCACAATAGAAGACTCAGAAGAAGCTGGCCATCCGACCTAAGAGGTAACTGACAACTGAGGAAACATCGCTGGATGTTTACCTCTCCACGTCACCACGTGTACAATAATTAATTTACTATATTATTGTATAACCAACAAACTGACCTATAGATGTTTGTGTTTTATATGAATGTCAATAAAGGGAGATAATAAACAAAAATAATAATTTATTGATTTTGTGGAGATATTGAAAATGAAACAGAATAATTTCATATTATAGCAAATTACTCTGTGATATGTGCTATTTCACATAATGGTAATTGAAGGCACAATTCTTATGGATAAATATATTAAATTAATTTGCTCACCTTTTTCATTTCTTTCAGGATCTTTTGAGTTATCATCCATTACATTTGGCTCAAATTTCACGTCTTCAGTATGTAGGATCTGATATTTTAAATCAGTTTCATTTATCTCAAATTTCAGATCATTATTGCATTGTTCTGTCAGTATTTCGTTCGAATGATACTTAGATTTTATTTGATCTTCTCCGTCGGTAGATTGAAAAGATACATTTCCAGGTTTATTTTTAAATAAATCTCGGTGTTGTTTTTCATCTGTTGTTTGATCAGTTTCTGGAGACATACGGGAACTAGTATGACATGCGATTTGTTGCAAAACTGTTTCTTCTGTATGTAGCACCATATGTTGAGTTAATTGATCACTGTCTGTAAATTCTTCAGAGCAAATGTTACATTTAAAAACTGTTTCTTTTATGTGGCATCGTAAATGTTCAATGGAACTATCTATTTGTTTAATTTTTTGAGAATCAACAATACATTGCTGAGGTTCTTCAATGTGAATACATTTATGTTGCGCCAACTGATTATCTTCTGTAAACAATTGGGAACAAATATAACATTTTAACCTGTCTAGATGAACCTTCATTTGAAGATTCAACTTTTGTGGTTCTTTAAAAACCTGTTCTAGAGCGCCTAATGAATGAACTACACTTCTGTGTAGTATGCATTCATCATTATGACTGAATTTTTTATTGCAAAGATCACATTCAAAAGGTTTATTCCCAACGTGCTTTTTTAGATGCCTACGTAAGTGTCTCTGAAGTAGGTATTTTTTTGTGAACTCTTTGGGGCATTTGTCACATTTGAAAATCTTTTCTTCTGTGTGCAGCCTCATATGTGTAGCTAAGGTGGTATTTTCATGACTTTCGAAAGATTTTTTTTCTTTGTGCAACGATAACCTCATATGTTTGTTCAATAACCTCTTGTTTCTAAACTGCTGGGAACAAACATTACATTTAAAAGGTTTCTCTCCAGAATGAGCTCGAACATGATAAATGAGAGAATCCTTTGATGTGAATCTTTTCTCACAGATCCTGCAATAGAACTCTTTTATGCCTTTGTGCAACGTTAAAAAATGGCGATTAAGATTGGTCTGTGTTGTGAGCTGTTTAAAGCAAATGGTGCATTTGAATGGTCTTTCCTCAGTATGCAAACGTAAATGAGTTTGAAGTTGATAGTTTCCTGTAAACTGTTTAGAACAATGTTCACATTTTAGAAGGTTTTCACCTGTGTGTAACCTTGTATGTTTGTTCAATAAACGGTTGTCTCTGAACTGCCGCGGACAAATTTTACATTTAAAAGGTCTCTCTCCATTATGAGCTCGAATATGATAATCGAGAGATACCTTTGTTGCGAATCTTTTTAAACACATCCCACATCCGAAGCGTTTTATTTCTTTGTGGACAAATAAATGGCGATGAAGACTTATCTTTGTTTTGAATTGTTTCGGACAAAGTGTGCATTGGAATGGCTTCTCTACTTGATCCTCCTCCAACATATCACCAACCACATCATCCTTTACAACAACTAGAGAATGAACACCTAAAATAGTATAACAAATTAAAATTGAGGCCTGTTTTACACAAACTGCATAATACAGTAAAACCTGTCAATAACTAAATACTGCAGTTTTACTGCATAATACAGCAAAACCTGTCACTAAAAATGACAGAACTATTGGCCGATATAAAAAGGTGGCCGCTAATACCAGGTTTTGTAGTCCACAAATTTTGGTTGGGAGAACTTTAAAACTAGCCGGCTAGTTCAGGTGGCCGGTTTTGACAGGTGGCCGTTAACACAGGTTTTACTGTAAGTACAAATTAAATATTCAAAAAACAATAAGGCACCTGGACCTGATGAAATCCCTTCAGAAATACTCAAATTACTAGATGAAAGGGGAATTTCAGCACTAAATAAAATATTTAATTTTATTTATGAAACTGGTTGCTATCCTCAGCAGTGGTTGCTCTCTACATTTATTCCCCTACCCAAAAAAGTCAATGCAAAAAGATGTGAGGATCACAGACTCATTAGCCTGATGAGTCACACTTTAAAAATATTCTTAAAAATACTACATCAAAGATTATACAAAAAATGTGAATGGGACATCAGTGATTCTCAGTTTGGGTTTAGGCAAGGTTTGGGAACAAGAGAAGCAATAGTAGCAACACAGGTGTTGGTCCAAAATTGTTACGATCAGAGGAAGGACGTATTCCTGTGCTTTTTAGACTACGAGAAAGCGTTTGATCGTGTCCAACATCACAAGTTAATGCAGATCCTCAAGAAGCTTGATATAGACCAAAAAGACATAAGATGCATTGAAAACTTGTACTGGTATCAGGCAGCACAATTAAAAATAGACAATTCTATATCCAATATAAGAAGGGGTGTTCGGCAGGGATGTGTGCTTTCCCCTCTTTTATTTAACATTTATTCGGAAGCCATATTTCAAGAGTCTTTGGAAGATGCAGAGATGGGAATCAAAGTGAATGGAGTATTGATCAACAACATACGATATGCTGATGATGCTGTCTTAATTTGCGACAACATAGAAGATCTTCAACAACTTGTCACTATAATCGGAGAATACAGTAAGCGAATGGGACTAGAGATTAATACCAAAAAGACCAAATTCATGATCATCTCCAGAAACTTGGATGCATTTGAAAACTCCACCATAACACTGAATACTAAGTCTATTGAGAGAGTGAGCAAATTCAAATACCTAGGAACGTGGCTTTTTGAAGACTGGGCATCGGACAGGGAAGTAAAATGTCGCATTGAGCAAGCTCGACAAGCTTTCGTAAAAATCAAGAAGGTACTGACCTGCTCAGAGTTCGACCTTACACTGAGACTAAGGTTTACTAAATGCTACGTGTGGTCGGTGCTGCTATATGGCATAGAGGGCTGACACTCAAAACGAGGGATATAAACAGATTAGAAGCCTTCGAAATGTGGCTCTATCGCCGTATCCTAAAGATACCATGGACGGCGAAAGTCACAAATGTGGATGTCCTTAAAAGAATCAACCAAGAACGTCAGCTTTTCGAAAACATCAAGAAAAGAAAAACGGCGTATTTGGGTCACATCATGCGAAACGAAAAATACCAGTTCCTTCAACTTATAATCCAGGGTAAAATTGAAGGCAGGAGAGGAATAGGACGCAAGAAAATGTCCTGGCTCCGAAACATAAGGCAATGGACAGGGATTAACGACATACAATCTCTGATACACATTGCAAGAAACAGAGAGTTAATGGAAAACGTGATCGCCAACATCCATTAGTGGATTTGCATTTGAAGAAGAAGAAGACAAATTAAATAAAATTGAGCTAGTATAAAAACACGATGGTTTTAATATTCTCATTAAGTATTTCACCAAAACAACACAAGTGCTGATATGTTCCTAATTAAGGATAAGAACAGAACAAGTGGGTCGCGGTGGAGGTTGTGGTCGATATCCATGTAAAACAAACACCTTGTAATGGAAGAGAACAGAGCAGGTAAGTCGCGGTGGAGGTTTAGCGCGATGCCATCTAGGAGGTTTACATCGATGCTTTTGAAAATAAAATGAGTTTGTTTTACATGGATGTCTACTGCGCGGCCTACAAGGATGCTTCCCTGTGATTGGTCCGTTCGAAGCCAAGTTGTCATTACCTGCGCTATCTGAGTTGATACTTTTTATATAATCCCTTTTTTGTATTCAGTTTATTTTTGAATTTCTAAAGTAATTAAATTCAGTAAATTTTTGAAATATGAAGGAGGATCTGATTATTTACAGCTGACATTTCATCACTCTCAGCACTTGACTGACACAACATCGCAAAAGCACAGTCTTTTTGTCATTAAAATTTCATTAAACTACTTCACTTGATAGTGGTTCTAGCTCGACTGACAGCGCAGGTGACCTCCTTGCTATGTGCTGTCGACATCGACCGCGACTTAACTAGTGGCATCGACCGCGACCTACACCTCCACCTCGACCCACTTGTTCTGTTCTTACCCTTAGATTTATATATTCTGCAAAAAAAATCTTATGTCCAATTGTCCATTTGTACATACTAGGACATGTATACTTTTTATCGTAAATTCTCCCCGAAGTGTATGTTTCAGTCTATTTGTTATTATTCTGCTTGAAAACCGGGCATATTATTTTGACCTTTGACTAACAACTTAATACATTATCCAAAGTTTTAAACTTAAAAACATGACAGATGTCGAAGAAGTGTTGACTAATGGTTCTAGTGTTCGACGTTTGTCGGTGTTCCTGCGCATGCGCATCATCAAGAGCACCTGTCTGGTCACTCAGACAGACAACAATAGTTGGGATTGAAACGTAATGGCGGAGAGAAGTGAGTATAAAATTGAAGAGCGTTTGGTCGCTGCAGTGTAGATACACGAACGTCGTCATAACAATAAACAATGGCCGAAATTTTGGTTTTCAAAATTCATTATCCAGACCAACTTTGCTCTTGTGTGAGAAGAAAGCTTTTTCATCAGGAACCGTTCTCGACGTACCAAGAAGTGGAAGACCAAGCACTCGAAACATGTGCTGGCATTGAGGATTCCATTGACCGTTCATCGATAAAGTCGACGCGGAAACGCTCTGCAGAGTTTGATATTGCACAGTCAACAACTCAAGATCTCGTGCGAAAGGATTAACAAGTGAAGGCCTTCTTTATTTTCACAAGATAGCGCCTCACCCTATTTTGCTCTCGCTGTTCGCGATCGTCTGAATGAAATTTTATCGGACTGATGGATTGGGCGAGGTTCTTCAATTCCTTGGGCTCCAAAAAGTCCAGATTTGACAACGCCGAACAGTGTACTGAGGGGATAGAATACGCAGATATGTTTCAAATGAGCTTGCGAAACGGAGTTCGTCAAGATTTTACGTCAGTAACTCATAGATAAATAATAGAGAGATATTGCTGAGTCTTTTTTGCACTTGCTGTATTACAGCACGCGTTATTTTGACAGTAGAGCATGCGCAGATGTGATATCTGGCTTACGCTGCGTTATTGGAAATACGGCCTGCCGTTATTAGAGGAGTTGTTACGCTGTGCGGTATTCGTTGCGCTATTTTGTTTTCAGGTTATGTTTGTTGTTTATCTTTCATTTAAACCAAATTTATTCGTAATAGTTTGCTAAAATGGGTACCTCAGACAGTAGCAAACGAATTAGATTTACGTCTGATGACGATTTGTGTTTATTAAAACAAGTTTTATGGCAAAATCCATTGACTTCTCCAAAAAATTGGACGTTAGTTCAGGAAAACATGAAGAGTGCAACAGGAAAATCTTTTATTTATAAGAACATTCAAGGATCATTTGTTTCTCTTGCTCGATAATTGGAAGAAAATACAAACCTTTCTTCCATCTAAATTAAATTCTGGATTTTGAGTACAAATTAGATAAACAACTAATCTTAATTAAGCCGTAAAATACCGCAACCAAAATGTTGATCAATATCTGCATTTATGAAACGTCTGAGAAATGTCAATTCTGTCAAAATAGCGCGGTGTAAATAGCGCAACGTAGGCTGTGTTAAATTTGCAATATCTCTCTATTATATAGTACAGTGGAACTCCGATAAGTCGGCCCCCGATAACCCGGAACTCCGGCTAACCCGGACCGATTTTTATCAGACAAACATTTCAACAATAAAAATGTATTGCTGTTACAAAATCTCGTGAACCTAATTCATTCATTTGGTGACGTCAATATACGAACGAAACGATTGATGAATCCGACATTACTGAAAATATCAGCAAATAAAATAGTCGTATGTTTTTGGCTTCATTTTATTTCGGTTATACATACGCATTTTCAAGGTTCACGAGGTTTTGTACCAATTCTATGTAATATAATATTTGAGAGATAATGGAACCGGATTGAACTACATATAGCATAGTAAAAATGACTCATGGCACACCACATTCATTGTCGAAAACAACATTCACTTGTATTATCCTTTATTTGAAACCGTCTTAGCATTGTTTAGAAAAGACTATTAAAATTCTTTTTTTAACAATGGTCTTAGTCATCACTGTGATTAAATAACATAACATCAGAGACGGTATTGTGTGTAGTAAAGTCGTGTTTTGTAATCGTTCATAAATTTATTCAGATTTTGTGTTTGCGTGTCTTTTGTCAACAAAACGTAAAAATGTTGTAGTGACAATGGAAAAGAAACTAGAAGTATTAAGTAGAATTGATAAAGGTGAATCTTGCAGCATTATATTATGGTGTCGGTACATCTACAGTATCGGATTGGAAGAAAAATAGAACTAAAATCGAAGAATTTTTTTTTTCAAAATGATAACAAAAGACAGTTTGGACAATCGGTGCAAAGCTAATAAAGCTAAGAATGAGACTTTTGACGACGCTTTGTATGTGTGGTTTTGTGAGGAATGCGAACGTGGTTTACCAGTGTCTGTGTGACAATTATAACGGAGTTTATCTGTAAGCATACCATATTTTATTAATTTTTACCATTTTCTCCGGCTAACCCGGATTTTCGATAACTCGGATCGGCCGCGGTCCCAATTAATCCGAGTTAACGGGGTTCCACTGTATTACCGGATCAGTAACTCCGGATATGCTGTGACGGATGAGCATACGAACGTGGCGTCGGTCGTATCAAGTTGTGTTGCGACAATGAAGGTGTGCACACCGAGATTTAGATAAATAAATAAGTAATAAATAATTTACGTACAAAATTTTGTTATGATTTTTCCCTCTATAGTACAACAACGGCAATTCATTAATGTAAAGGGACTTTCCGGTCACCCTATACATCAAACTGGTGAACTACGCAGATAGATATATGAGAGAACTTTTATTTTTTGTTTAATTTTTACTATCAAAAAATAATCTTTTGTAGTTTGCGAAACTCTTGAGAAAAAAGAACTTTCATTCTTGCACAGGTTAATAATATGGATGATAAAAATAGTCCAGATTCTTATTTAACAGGTCTTATAACATGAATCATATTGATAGAATATGTACCTACTTGAGATCAAATAAATAAAAAAAATTCAATGTTAGTTTGATATTTGGATTTTGTAAAAGACAAACCTCAATTATAATAATTGTTCCTAAATTGTGTTTTTGTAACATACAGTGAGGACGTTTAGGTTGGAATAAATTCATTTTCTCGAGAATTGGCGATTTTGGAGATAAATCCAGAAACCGGTTGATTTTTATTTTTAAATTATGATTTTTTGACATATTATATCATACTAGTGACGTCTTTCATCTGGACATGATGGCGTAATCAATGATTTTTTTAATGAGAGTATGGGTCGTTTGATAGCTCATTTGAAAGATTATTTAATTCTCGATTCAGTAATATAAACGTTAACATAATTATTTATACAAGGTGTCCAAAATTTTTTTTTAATTAAATTAATTGTGGCAAAAACAATAATGTATATAGGTAATTCATTTAATTCAAAATACAATTTAGTGCTGTCAGAAAACAATATTTATTTGACAAATAAAATATTTATTTGACAAATAAATATTGCTTCACGCTTAAATTCAACGTTAAAGCTGCCACCCACCTGCCTCTTAGTAGTTTGAATCTTCTTGTCTAATACCAGTTTCGTACTTGATAGGTTGCGATAGTTCTCCTTTACATCATACCATAGCTATAGTATTTATCTTTATATATTATATTCTCAATGGTTTTTACTAAATCCGGTGATATTCCCTTTTCACGTAATATGTATCACGTCCCGAATTCTTACTCTAATAATAATAATAATAATAATAAACTCTATGGACAACTCTAACAACAATGCTGGATGGATAGAAGATACGACGCACAACTGTCACCACTACGTTACTGCTAACTACGAACCATTCACGACTGAAGAGGTCTCAAATGTCATCAAAGAGCTTCATAACTGGAAATCCCCTGGACCAGACGGAGTTCAGAACTTCTGGCTTAAAAAGTTTTGGTGTATTCATGATTGTTTATCAACGTTAATTAATCATGTTATCTCTAATCCCCAGGAAATACCATCATTTCTAACTCAGGGAACTACTTATTTAATACCAAAGGATCAAAATAACACCCAAGATCCATCCAAGTACCGCCCAATTACGTGTCTTCCAACTTTGTATAAATTGGTCACATCCTGTGTAACCCGGCGTATCTACCAACACTGTGCTCTAAACAATATCATAGAGCCTCAACAGAAAGGATGCGCTAAGGGTTCCATGGGTTGCAAAGAACAACTTATCATCGACTCAGTCATTTCTAACCAGGCATTCACAAAAAAAAGGAACCTTTTTACTGCTTTTATTGACTATAAGAAGGCCTTTGATTCAGTACCGCATGAATGGCTTATAGATATATTAAGAATATACAAAGTCGATGATAACATAGTGACCTTTTTAAGGCATATAATGAGAGATTGGAAGACTAAAATTCACCTCCAAATACCCGGTGAAAACAATATCGAAACCGAAAATATCGCAATCAACCGTGGCCTGTTTCAAGGAGACTCGTTGAGTCCATTGTGGTTCTGCTTAGCTTTGAACCCCCTTTCCCAGCTATTAAACTCCACTGACTCAGGTTTTAGCAATAGAAACAATAATACTGTGGTAGCGAAGCTCAATCATCTGTTGTATATGGATGATTTGAAATTAATGGCTTCCACTCGAGAACACCTAGAACAGATGCTAAAAACTGTAGAAACATTCTCTAATGATATTAGCATGCACTTCGGACTAGACAAGTGCCGTGTTTTGAATATAGTCAGAGGAAAGGTACAGCCCGGTGGATTCGATATGCAAAATGGCCAGAACATCGAGGCCATGGGCGAAAACGATATGTACAAATATCTTGGTGTAAAGCAGTCACGGAAAATTGACCATAAGCAAATGAAAACTGAGATAACTACTGAGTTTCTACGAAGGGTAAAAAAGCTGCTTCGTTCACAGCTTAACAGTAAAAATTTGTTTAAGGCACTAAACACCCACGCTTGTTCCGCGCTTAGCTATTCATTTGGTATTGTTAAGTGGACAAAAACGGATATAGAACATCTTCAGCGAAAAGTACGAACACACCTCACAAAGGCACAAAAACACCACCCTAAAAGTGCAGTAGAACGAACGACATTACCCCGGTATTTAGGAGGAAGAGGTCAGCCAAGACTATGTCGACAATACAGCGTCGAACTATTGGTTGACATCGGGTAAGATGTTCCCTGAAACAGAAGGTTCAATACTAGCCATTCAGGATCAGGTTATACCAACTAAAAATTACCTGAAACACATCGTCAAAGACCCTCAGATCCAGAACGACAAATGCCGATATGGATGCCGAACCCAAGAAACCATCCAACATCTTACAGGGGGCTGCCAGGCATTTGCTGCAACTGAATACAAGGAACGGCATGACGCAGTGGGAAAAATCCTTCATCAAGAGATAGCTATCAAGCTGGGACTTCTCCAAACGGACCATCTCCCATATTATCAATACGTCCCTGAGAGTATGCTTGAGGATGGCAACTACAAGCTATACTGGGACCGTACTGTGCTCACAGACCAAACAGTGGCACATAATAGACCAGATCTCGTACTAGTTAATAAATTAACAAGACAAACAACACTGATTGATGTGGCGATACCTAACAACAATAATCTACGTAGTAAATTTACTGAAAAGATCGCCAAGTACAGAGATCTGGAAATTCAAATACGAAGACAATGGAGAATGCAAAGTACCCAGACGATACCTATTATTATGTCTACTACTGGAGTCATTCCGAAGAACCTCCTCGAAAACATAAAAAAGCTGGGTCTTAATGAACATCTTTATAAGACCATGCAGAAAGCAGTACTACTCGCGACGGCCAGATGTGTACGAAAATTTCTGGGAGATACTCCAGCATACCAAGTCACCTAGGGCTCGATAACACGGAAAGAGTCCCACCAGAGCTCAATCCTTTTGATACCGTAGGTATCTGGGATGAGTCAATTTTCCCCTTACAGGGAGTGTGAGCCGTATGGCTAAATCTGGGAATAAACTCTATGGCCAGATCATCGAGGCCATGGGTGAAAACGATATGTATAAATATCTTGGAGTAAAGCAAGCGCGGAAAATTGACCACAAACAAATGAAAACAGAGATAACTACAGAGTTTATACGAAGGGTAAAACAGCTGCTTCGCTCACACCTTAACAGTAGAAATTTGTTTAAGGCACTAAACACCTACGCATGTTCCGCGCTTAGCTACTCATTTGGCATTGTTAAGTGGACAAAAACGGACATAGAAAATCTTCAGCGAAAAGTACGAACGCACCTTACAAAGGCACAAAAACACCATCCCAAAAGTGCAGTGGAAAGAACGACATTACCACGGAATTTAGGAGGAAGAGGACTTATGGATATAGGTGAGCAATTAGACAAACAAATTGCTAACTTAAGAACTTATTTTAAGATGCAGGCTGAGACATCTACTCTACATCGCGCTATCTGCGCAGTAGATGACACAACACCGATTAAACTGAGGGAACCAGAAATGCGCATAAACCACCTCACTAAAGACGAAAAACTGCGCACCTGGATGGGTAAACCTCTACACGGGCGACATCCCAATGAGGTCAGCCAAGACTATGTCGACAATACAGCGTCGAACTATTGGTTGACATCAGGAAAGATGTTCCCTGAAACGGAGGGATCAATACTGGCCATTCAGGATCAGGTTATACCAACCAGAAATTACCTGAAATATATCGTCAAGGACCCTCAGGTTCAAAACGACAGATGCCGATATGGATGTCAAGCCCAAGAAACCATCCAACATATTACAGGGGGCTGCCAGGCATTTGCTGCAACTGAATACAAGGAACGGCATGACGCAGTGGGAAAAATCCTTCATCAGGAGATAGCTATCAAGCTGGGACTTCTCCAAACGGATCATCTCCCGTATTATCAATACGTCCCTGAGAGTATGCTTGAGGATGGCAACTACAAGCTATACTGGGACCGCACTGTGCTCACAGACCAAACAGTGGCACATAATAGACCAGATCTCGTACTAGTTAATAAATTAACAAAACAAACAACACTAATTGATGTGGCGATACCTAACAACAATAATCTCCGTAGTAAATTTACTGAAAAGATCGCCAAGTACAGAGATCTGGAAATTCAAATACGAAGACAATGGAGAATGCAAAGTACCCAGACGATACCGATTATCATGTCTACTACTGGAGTCATTCCGAAGACCCTCCTCGAAAGCATAAAAAAGCTGGGTCTGAATGAACATCTTTATAAGACCATGCAGAAAGCTGTACTACTCGCGACGGCCAGAAGTGTACGAAAATTTTTGGGAGATACACCTGCATTCCAAGTCACCTAGGGCTCGATAACACGGAAAGAGTCCCACCAGAGCTCAATTCTTTTGATACCGTAGGTATCTGGGATGAGTCAATTTTCCCCTTAGAGGGAGTGTGAGCCGTATGGCTAAATCTGGATAAACTCTATCAAACGCTTTCTTGAAATCTATCAGGCACATATAGGTATGCTGGTTTGTTGTATTCCATTGACTTTTCTGTTATTTGTCTTATTACAAAAACTGCTTCCGTGCATGTTCTTCCAGTCTGAAATCCTTGCTGTTCCTCTTGCAGAGTTATTTGTTCATTTATTTTTGCCGCTATAATTCTTGTTGTCAATTTGAGTGTTGTATTTAAAAAATTTATTGCTGGATCATTATTGGGATATACAGTCCGTCTAATATACTTACCGTTGCACATCATTATCTACGTTAGAGATCAGAGTTGACATTGTTGCCCAATTACAAAAAATTCTTAAATTCATTTTAAATCAAATATGTTTATCACATAATTTTTGCGATGCGGATTATAAATATAAATAAATAAAAACTTTAGAAATAGAAAACAAGAATTAAGTTATAATCTTACGTTATTAAACTAAATAATAAAAACAATAAATACAGGGTGTCCAGAAACTCTGCCGACAAACGAAGACAGGAGATTCCTCAGATAATTTTAAGACAATTTACCCAAATTCACCTAGTCTGAAAATTCTTCCTAAGGGAGCTAGAGCTCTTTGAAGATTGCGTCTTGTAATTAGTTTTTCTAAATACCTCCAGAACGATTCTAGTCAGAAAAACAAAAATGGTACACATATTTATCTTCTAAAGATAAATCGATTCCATCTATTGTGAATTTCTAGTACCAGTCATAGGCATCCGTTTTGGGTGGGGCAACGAATATTTTATCGCATAACTTTTTTGTCTTTAACTTTTAAGCATTTTTTATACTGGATTATTAAATTGTGAGGTATTCTAATACTAAAAGGTGAAAAAAATTGAAAAAAATTAAAAAAAAGCGGTGTATTTTACCGATTTAAAGCAAAAGTAACTTTTAGTACTAGAATACCTCATAATTTAATAATCTAGTGTCAAAAATTCTTAAAAATTAAAGACAAAAAGTTTTGCGATAAAATAACCGTTGACCTACCCAAAACGGACGCATATGACCATACTAGAAATTCGCAATTAATGAGATCGATTCATCTCTGGAACATTAATAAACGTACCAGTTTTCGTTTTTCTAAATAGTTTTTTTGAAATTTGTTTTAATATTAAAGAAACGAAAAATTTTCAAATCGATTTTTCTAGCAAACGGTGTATCCTTCCTATCGACTTAAAGTAAGAGTACCTTTTTGTACTATAATACCTTACATTTTAATATTCCAGACTCACAAAGGCTTAAGAATTAAAAAAAAGTTATGCAATAATACAACTGTTGCCCTACTCAAAACGGACGCCTATGACCAGTACTAGAAATTTGCAATGTATGGTGATGGTTTCGATTTATCTCTGGAAGATAAATATATGTACCAATTTTCGTTTTTCTAAATAGAAGAGTTCTGGAGATATTTAAGAAAAACTAATTACCAAACTCCATCTTCAAATAACTCTAGCTCCTTTAGGAAGCATTTTCGGACTAGACGAATTAGGGTAAATTGTCTTAAAATTATCTGAGGAATCTTCTGTCTTCGTTTGTCGGTAGAGTTTCTGGACACCCTGTATAATAAATAATAAATAATTTTTATAGTAAAGAATAAAAACAAATCTGAAGTGTCAATACCGCAACTGTCAAAGAAATGTTAACAATTTATGCCAAAATGTCAGCTTCGTTCGATTACAGTTACAGTGTGTTCCGAACAAATGTGCTTCATAAAAACGCTAAATGAAATATATTCTTGTGTATTTCTTTAAGTTAACATTAATAGAAATCTTCAAATATGATTTCTACACGTTTATAATAGAATATGTCTAGTGGCTGTAATTCCAGTGTACTCGGCAAAATGATTCTAAAAAAGAACACACCTACCGCCTAAATATTTCGTGTTGGTATCATGTGACGTCACGGGCTATGATGCGGATGACGTGCAATGGTAAGTATATTAGACGTAGTATACATACAGTTGAGCCTGCGAGTCTTTACCCGTGCGTCATCATTCAAAGCATACGAAATAAGTCAGAAATTTGCTAAACGCAACGGCAAGTGGATATTATTCCGATCACGGGTTATAGTATAAAATTTGACATTATCAAATAAATAGAATGTCAAATTTAAGTCTTGCTTTAAAATTTTGGTGCATAATTATAGCTACACTTGAACTAGCTTAATAAATTATTTTATTATCATTGATTAATAAATAAATAAACAATTTATAAATGAATTCAATAACATATTTTCTTTTTGTTATTTTATTCACTTTGGCGAAACCTTAAACACAAGCATTCAACTGTGTCAACAATGAGGATAGGTTTGTACGTTGTCAAAATTTATCGTAAAATAACATAAACTTATTACAAAATTTCTAACTCCAGTAATATAAAATTAATTGTGAAAAAAACTGTTTGTATACTATAAAAAACTTCAAAATGCAAAAATTCGACAAAATAACTGCAAAAACTTCAACAAACTGACAGCCACAAAAGTAAACAAACCAAAACATCAGAAATTGTACTTAAAATATGTGAAGACATCCCCAATCATCTTTCTTTGTACCTATCTCTTTTCAATGCACTGAGTCTAAATCGTTCATAAAAATATCATGTGTTTTTACTTGATAACAGGCGGCAGCTGGTTTGTCATTAATTTCATGCGTGGAAGAGAATGATGCTAAATAAAAAGTATGTGTTTTATCTCGCCAGGTATTAATGACGCACGGGCAAAGACTCGCGGACTCAACTGTACATATATTTCTTGATAAATAAAATACATAAATATTTAAATTTTCTATCATTCCATTAACTTTTTTACTAATAATAGTAAGAGAAAAGTAAAATTTTGCATAACATATTTATTTTAAATTATTTAAACAAATTACTGGATTAAATAAAAAATTCACAAACTAATTGCATTTTTATAATCTATACAACAAGGTACCCCAAATTAAAAAAAAACATCAATTTTCGTTGATTAGAACCGGATATATTGTGACTTTTATAAATTTGAAAACTTTTGGCATAGTAAAATCGAGAGGGTGCAAATCATTTTACATGTAAACTCTTTAGGTACATTTGGCGCCTTATAGACGGCTTATTTTTAAAGGAATCATTTTGGATTTTTTCTTTCAAAATGTTCTTGTTGCTTTTTCAATTTTTTAATGTTTATAAACAAGCCCACAGTGAATTTTTGAAAAATCAGGGTAACGCAACTTTTAAGCGTCGTGTCGTAGGAAATTGTATTTTTTTTTAATTCGTATAAAATTATTATTTTACAATATTTAACCTACTTTACAATATTTAACATAAACTTTTTAATCCTTAAATAATTTAATTTGAAAATTAAATTATCTAAACTCTCAGTTTTTAGGCAGTCAAAAAAATAGTTACAAGCATCGGGCCAAGAAATAATTAGAGATTGTTGTATACATATACAGCAAAACAACAGTTTTTAATATTAATAAAAGATGGAGAGAACAAGAAACTCTCGAAAGAAAAGGTTCTGGAAGACCAAAAATATCTACCGCTCATGAAGATCGTACTCTTTTAAAGAGATTAGAAGAGAATCCTTTTGAAGATGCAAAAACTGCAAGAATTATGTCACAGTTTCTGGGAAGAAAGACAACAACTTGGCGCAGAATTAAAGCATCGCCTCTTAGGTACCAAACTGCAGCAAAAAACAAGCTTCAAATTATAAATAAACAAGCTACTAATATTATTTCTTAATATTCTATTTAGACCTTAATAATTATTACAATTTATGAATTAACATATTTTTTTTCTCTGATTCTGGCCTTGGTTTAGAACTAGAACCTTTAGCCACGTAATTGTATAACTTATCACTAACTGAGGTGTAATGTGTGTGTTGAGTAAGTGTCTTGTTACTTTGCAAAGTCGACGTCATTGTCTTTGCAAAG
Organism: Diabrotica virgifera virgifera; assembly: GCF_917563875.1. Lineage (NCBI taxonomy): Eukaryota > Metazoa > Arthropoda > Insecta > Coleoptera > Chrysomelidae > Diabrotica > Diabrotica virgifera. The sequence continues at coordinate 293,064,473 of NC_065443.1, forward strand.
AGACGCTAATTGTACCCGAACGTCTGCGGTCCCTCTGGTGAGTACCGATCCCACAAGGACAGAAAGTATTTTCATTTATTAATTTATAATAAATGAAAAAATTTCTGACCCTGGTGAGATTCGAACTCACTACCATTCGAAACTTTCGATCCAAAGGTTAGGCGCTCTTACCACTGAGCAATTAGCATATTATGTAATCAGTTGTTTGTTTGTTTATTTTATTATTTGTCTGTCATAATAAATATAATATAATGTCAGACCAATCAAACACACTGCTCAAAATGATCAAATCTTACAGAGTCGTATCAGTTTTTTTAGGAACCAGCTGTACATACATATTTAATAGTATATACGAGGTTTGGCTCTGACGATGACGAAATGATGATTCAGGAGTGCTTCTTGTAATATTCAAGTGTCTTGGTTTGTTTATTTCTAGTGCACCTTTACTGTAATATTAGTATAGTAAACAGCAATTATTTGGTTGATATATTGAAAATGAAACAGAATAATTTCATATTATAGCAGATTATTCTCTCCTATGTGCATTTCACACAATGGTAATTGAATGCACAATTCTTATGGATAAATATATTAAATGAATGTGCTTACCTTTTTCATTTCTTTCTGCATCTTTTGAGTTATCATCCATTACATTTGGCTCAAATTTCATGCCTTCAGTAGGTAGGAACTGATATTTTAAGTCATTTTCATTTACCTCAAATTTCAGATCATTATTGCATTGTTCTATCTTTATTTCCTTGGGCCTTACCCCTTTATCTATGTAATAAGGTTTTATTTGGTCTTCTAGTTCAGTAAATTCAAAAGATACATTTTCAGGTTCATCTTTAAATAAATCTGCCATATTTATATTAATGTTTTATTCGTGCGTATAAGTAGTTTGTATTCTATTTCAGTAATATATTTTTTTTTGTTTCACATCCATTTTTCTAAACTCTAAACCAAAATAGTTACCATAGTCCATAGTTGAAAGTACAAGTAAAGTAAAGTAAAAGATATGGTGTGGTAGTGGTAAAAGTAAAAGTCGGTAAAAGTAAACACCATAGAGAAAATAAAAAGAGGTTTTTTTTATTTCTCTATGGTAAACACCAGTGTTGCCAGATGAAAATTTTTCGTAACAGTAGAATAGCACATAAAAAAACAGGAGAAAACAGGAGATTTTAATAATTTTAAATAAAACAATAAAATGTAGTTAAATCGAACAAAATAACTATCTTATGGCTATTTTCAAGGCCATTAATTAAGTAATTAATTATTTAATTAATTAAGCAGTCAATAATAGAAGTGAAGCAAGACAGTCCATGACTAGTTTCTGACTGATTCGCATGCGCAGTTCCGTTTGCAAGCTCTTAAAAACGGAACTGCGCATGCGAGTCAGTCAGAAACTAGTCATGGACTGTCTTGCTTCACTTCTATTAATTACTGCTTAATTAATTAAATAATTAATTATTTAATTAATGACCTTGAATGTGATGGACTGTCTCCATGAACAAAGTTTAAATTCAGGTTTCACAAATGTTTAAACTTATTGTCTGATAACGCTAGATAATCTCTCAAATTTAATACCAACATACCATATTCTAGTGGAAAATATAACAGAAGATTTGAGATTGAAAACAGAAGAACAGGAGAAGAAGTATGAAAACAGTAGATCTCCTGCTAAAACAGGAGATCTGGTAACACTGGTAAACACGTAAGTAAAGTAAAAGCACAGAATAAATAACTATACAGAAGCGAAACTCCTGCCGAAAACGGTAACCTAATTTTCATGCTCATGTGTCAACCATAGATATATAATACTCTAGATTGCGTCCTCCGATCTTAAAATGGGTGACGGTTGCGACAGAGATAAATGAGCCTATTTGGTCGGTAGTCTCTTTTTAATTTAAGGGGAATATCGACGACCTGACTATCCCACTTTATCGAGTAATATTTGTTGACAGTTGGAGCGGGTGGAGACGAGAAATGGTCTTTGGTCTTCGGACGTGGATAATCGTGGTTCGAATCCCATACCAACTTTACCTTTTTTATTTTTATTTACTCAATATTGCGTTTATTAGATATTTTTACATCTGAAAAATGGACCTAAGTAAATCTAGCAGATAATAAATGTACCTATGTATAGTAAGTTAATATTGGAATACATATTTTTTGTGAACTGCATAGTAAAATAAGTCATTCGTTATTAATATAAATTCGTCCTTATTCGAATGATGTGAATAATATTTGTTTTGCTTCTACTTTTTTAAAAAATTGTAACAATAGTTTCATAAATAAAAATAATGTCTAATTACTTATAATTGAATCGGTCATTTCAAAAACAGCAAAGTCCACAATTTTCAGAAACTAACTTTTTGAGAGGAATAGACTCCTTTAAGATAAACGTTGTGTGCAAAAACGACACCAGTCCAGTAAAAACATTAGGAACAAAACTACAATATAACTCTGAATTTTGATGTCATCCATTTCATGCATCTTTCGACTATATAGTTAAGTTTTCTTTGCTCTTCTGTAAAATTAGGAATATGTGACTCGTGTTGTTTTTGAAATGACCGATTCAATTAATAAATCGATGGTACATTATGTTGATATTAATTATTGGTAATTTTTTACGAATATTTTTAATTACTTTATACTATTCTACCATTAACTTATTAAAAAAATAACATTGGCTTTTGTATTTTTAAAAATCTATAGGTACCTACACAGTTTTTCTTATTTGTTATATATTTCTTTGCATAGATTTATTTTAGAGATGTAATAATATCTAATAAACGCAATATTGATTAAATTAAAAATAAAAAAAGTAAAGATTGGTATGGGATTCGAACCAGGATTATCCACGTCCGAAGACAAACGACCAGTTCTCGTCGCCATCCGCTCGAACTGTCAAACCATCTAAAATACTCGACGACCGAGTAGGATAGTGACGTCGTCAATACTCCCCTTGAATTAGAAAGAGACTACCGACCAAATAGGCTCATTTATCTCTGTCGCAACCGTCACCCATTTTAAGATCGTAAGGCGCAATCTAGAGTATTATAAATCTATGGTGTCAACGTAAATAGTGTAACCTCACTTTTGCGACTGACGTGACAGTTGTTTATCGTTAAATTTTATATTTATATATGTTTTATTTTATATTTTATTTAATTTTACAATTAAATTTTATATTTCATATTAATTAATAACTACTTGTAAAAAATATTACCTAATTTGGAATGGTCTATTCCTTAGAACATCAAGTTCTATTCTGTAACTAGGGCTCAAGGTCAAATATTTCGGTCACCACAAAATCAATGGAAACGACAGTAAGATTCGCTTCTGTATGGTTATATATTCTGTGGTAAAAGTAACCAACACTTTCAACCACACTGTCACTATTGACAGTTCGTTGACTGATAGTGACAGCTGACAAAACACACAGACTGACACCACGGTTCTTATGAACATTAAGGGTGAGATTACGTCACGAGAGTTTATTGTCATTTGAATCGTAATATGATTTTTTTCGAATCCTGAGAAAACCAAGTATTTTAGAAAAATTAAACGCAGGATGCAAGATTACATTATTACCGAGGGCGGAAAGCCCCTTAGAATAAACAAGCAGATTCTATTGAATGAAATATTTGAAATTAAATATCACACTTCTCTTTTATTTTCAGCCCTGTAACTTATTAAAATAAACATTATAGAAGTTTTCAGGGACTTTCAGCCCTCGGTAATAATGTAGTCTTCCATTCTGAGTTTAAATTTTTCAAAAATATTTATTAGTTTTCTCAGTATTCGAAAAAAATTAATACAATAGGCCGTTCCAACATGCTGTCAAAATTAAATCAATATGGCTACTGGAAGTAAAACATAAATGTTATTCTATAGGTTCTTAATGTGTTTTAGATGTTTTTAGATCATTTTTGTTGTGTTTCTTTGTAATTTTGTGTGATACAAAGATTAATTGAACATTTTCACTGGAAGAATTAATTTAAGAACATAAAATGCCTAATTGCTGTTGTGTTTTGAAGTGTGGAATGCGAAGTAATCGTGATAAAGTTCACTTTTACCGCTAACCATCAGTGCTACATTTTAAACACAAAACTGAACTAAATAAGTTATCATCTGAGAGACAAGAACAATGGTTACATGCAATAAAACGTAAAGGTTTTACAAGCGAAATGAAAATTAAGAATGCCCGTGTCTGCTCCAATCATTTTCTATCTGGTAAGTTACAACATTAACGATTTTTGAAGATGTTAACATTTTAATCTTATAGGAAAACCAGCCGACTTAACGGATAAAAACAATCCAGATTGGGTTCCTTCAATAAATATGGGCTATAAACACAATGAAATAAGTTCCCCAAAATCTATAATGAAGTGGTATCAAAGGAGAATTAAAAGAAAAAATATTCATATTGAAATTATTTATAAGGCACTGGACTGTCTTAAATTCTACAAATACTAGGTGGGTAAATGATTTTAGACATTTTTCATTAATGGTTGTAGGTTACTGTTACTTCAGTAGATTTAAGACTTGTTTACACGGGTAGAGTAATGATGCAAGTACTTGATAGAGTAGAGTAACTCTACCTGTAAAAATGCTCAGCACAGTAGAATAGCTAGTAGAGTGTATAGTAGGAGTTAAAGTAGAGTGACTAGCAACATATGGCAAAGTAACTACTCTATGACCACCACCACTGCCAAAATGTCTACTCGGCTGCTCACTCTACCCATGGAACACACTCAATTATGGCAGAGTAGAGTAGGTAGGAGAGTACATGGGGGCGCTGTCATTCTGGCTGGAATTGTGTTTTGTGTAAATAGTGAAAATGAAGTTCACCGAAGATGAAACTTTAAAACTTGTAGAGCTATAATACAGCGAATACCAGTGTTTATGGAATTTAGGTAGTGTATACTACAGAAATAAAAGTATGCAGCAAGCTGCGGAGGATGAAATCGTCGAAAGAATGGCAAAGGGGGCTTTGGAGTAAACGAGCTCAAGCAAAAAATTAAGAATTTAAGGTGCACTTATAATCAAGAGTGTTTAAAAATACAAAAATTGGTTTCACTATACTAGCATCAGTACTATACTTGTACTCTCCTCATGTGAATGGTATCAAGCCATTTTTGGTAGAGTACTACTGCTATTCTACTCTCCTCAAAACTCTACCCATGTACACAAGTCTTTACAAACAGTGGAAAATGAGGTAGCTAGTAGAGTAGTAGTAGAGTAAAATATACTGGTTTAGCAAATTACAATGTTTTAAGGTGATACAGTAGCGATCAACAGGTAGCCAAACGCGTTCCAAGATTGCCGCTGTAATTTTGAATATTTTTTCGAGATATTTGGCACATGTATTCGTAATATAATAAAGAATGGCGGTACAGAGCCCAATTTGAAAAATATATTAATATGTGGAAATTACTCTGTAATTAAACAATATTTAAAAAACGAGCCTGTACCACCATTAAGAAAAACAAAAAAATACACTTTCTTCAAATAAACTTTTTTATCCTATGCCTAGATTTTGTGTCATTTTGGAACTACTAATGAAATAAAAAATTTTAGTATTACGAATACGTATGCCAAATACAGTCGAACCTGCTTATTGGAATAGCCTTCGTGCCAAGCAAAAGTATTCCTATAACCGGTATATTCTAATAGCCGATCATTGGTGGCCAGTAGAAACCTTTCGGGACCTCAAATTTCTATTCCTTAAAGCGGGATATTCTTTTAAGAGGTATTCTAATAAGCGGGTTCGACTGTATCTCGAAAAAATATTCAAAATTACAGCCGCAATCTTAGAACACGTTTTCGCTACCTGTTGATCAATACTGTTTCCTCTTAAGATAGTTTTAATAGTTATTTATGATATAAGTATTAAAAGTACAATTTTAAGACACGCATGTGAAAGTTAACTTGAAAAAATAATTTTATTAATGTTTTGACTTCCACATCAGATGTCATTGTCAAAATACAAAATATTCATTATTATTAGGTTTGTTCTAGCAAACAGTCAAACTAGTCAAAAACCGTCAGCAAACAGTTGGTCAGTGAGAGAACATAATACAGTCACCAGTGCTATCCCCCTCTACTCACGCTGGTCCACTATTCGCTGATGGTTTCAAACTGTTTGAAACTGATGCTAGAACAAACCTATTATTATTATGCATATCATTATCTGTAACTAATATTTCTTCTGATTGTTAATTGTAAAGGATAGAAAAATTACCACTTTAATTTTTTTTAGAATCAGCTGAGAGAAGTGATGTACAAAAAAACTAGGAAGGGAATGGAATATGTGGCTACGAAAGGCAAAAGAAATGATTACAAAGCAAATGTGACACATTTTTTTAAAAATATGTAGGAATATCAGTAAACTACATTAAAAATGTATGAAAAGATTTTGTGCAATAAAAATGTTTATATTTATCAAGGATGTATTATTTGGTATGGCCACATATTGTCAGTGATGTAATAATACATCCTAACTGTTTTTTCACGATTTTTGTAAGAGAGACTAAAAACTTGTCTTAGGGTCACCTCCTGTTTCCATATGATATTTTTTGACTTGTTTTGTAGTAAATTAAACTATCTATGAACTACAAAACAAGTCAAAACTTACATATGAACACAGGAGGTGACCTTAAAACATGTTTTTCCATCTCTCCTGCAAAACTCATGAAAAAACAGATAGGAGGTATTGTCACACCAGCAAGGATATACAGTGATGAGCGCCATAATAACCGGCAAAATAGCGCAAAAGATGGGCAACATATTTAATTGTGAGATATAAAGAAATGAAACTAGTCAAGCTGGGAAATTTAGCGAAATTAACCTTTAAAGTTATGTTATATTGATTGTTTCCCACCTTTACACATATCAGAGGAGTATGTCAACTAAAACTGTGACAGTGGTAGTTTCCAAACTCATCTGATACGTCTGAAGGTGGGACACAATCAATATAATCTAAATGTATAAGTTAATATCGCTAAATTTCCCAGCTCGACTATTTTCATGTCTTTTTATCTCACTACTTAATACATCTTTTGTGCTATTTTGCCGGTTATTAGAGCGCTCATCACTGTATTTCTGGTATATCCAGGGAATGTCTAAAAATATATTTTGAATGTCCAAAGAACATTCGTGGACATTCATGGAATGTTCTAATAAGACATTCAGGTAATGTTTAAAATGCTGACACAGGATTTTCCTGGGATGTTCAAGGAACGTGTTTTTGGGGATATTCCAGGAATTTTTCAATGTCTGTGTACCTTCTATGGACATAATATATCTAATTTTTTGGTGTTATTAGCGCCGCACTCCACTTGCGATTTGTAATCAGGAAGATTGAACACATTGTTTCAAATACAAGTCAATCCATTTGTGACTAAATAATCATGGATTGACTTCTATTTGAAAGAATGTGTTCAATCTTCACGACTACAAATCACAAGTGGAGTCCGGCGCTTAGGGCTACTTCCTCTTCGATTATGTATTATACTACAGAAATCAGGAACTTTCTAAATATATGTATGCATCTTGGCCATCAAACAAATTCTTCCAAAAATTTTTTTAAGGGGTTACATAGGTCTTGTGGGTAAAAAAAGTGACTTTTTAAAAAAATTATATCTCGAAAACTAAAATTTATTTTTATTTATAATTGGAACATGTAAAAGTATAGTACTTAAGGTAGTCTCAAAAAAAGTTTCATCCAAAAATATTCATTTTTGTAGAGTTTAAGTTTTTTTGCGGTGGGCAGCATAACTAAGTCCAGTCTCATCTGAAATCAAAAAGTTTCTTGTAGTTTATACCTCTGGCTAGTAAATGAATGAAGGAATTAAAAAAATGAAATTTGAAGATTTTACATAAGTTTAAACACATTTTTGACCCCAATATTTCTCATTTTTAAAGTAGTTTTTTTTTATAAAACAAAAATGACCTCATCTAATAAAAAATCCTTCGTTCATTCACTAGCCAGAGGTATAAACTACAAGAAACTATGATTTCAGATGAGACTGGACCGCTGCTGCTCACCGCAAAAAAGGGCTGTTGTCGAAAAATTGCAGTCAACTCTACAAAAATGAATATTTTTGGCTGAAATTTTTTTGAGAGTACTATACTTTTACATGTTTCAATTATAAATAAAAATAATTTTTAGTTTCCAAGATATAATTTTTTTAAAAAGTCACTTTTTTACCCGCAAGACCTATGTAACCCCTTAACCCCAGCCTTTCCATGCTGTAGCAAACTTAACAAATTGTTGATTTCAAATTGTAACAGTTAAGTTTTACAAAGTATGCTGCCCTCTTGTATCTTCTGCGTTATCTTCATCATACAATTACTTCATCTAAAAACTTTCTGTGATATATTCGTTTTGTTGCTAAAATTATTTCCTGATCCATGGGTTGAATCAGCGATGTTGTATTTTTTGGCAAAAACATACAACTAAAGTTGCCATGTTTTGATCATAGAATATTTTCAGAGGGATGAGCAGGAGCGTTGTCTAATCAAAAAACATTTCACCTCTTCCGGCAGATTCTCAGTTTCTTCTCTTGAAATTTTTTCACTGCAGGTACAGTCGGAAAAAGATTGATGTGACCGTTCATGGGTATTCTTTCATTTTTCCGATTGTACAAATTCTTTAAAAGGTCAATTTTTGAAGATATCTGGGGTGAACCACTATGATGAAATTATTTATTTTTATAGCTCCACAATTATATACAAATCCTACCTCAAAATATTTGTAAGAATTTAAATTCTTGAATGCCTTCATTTGTTGACCTGTGTAAAAACTATTACTAAGCTCTAAATACAAAAAAAACTAGGTATGTCCATGTAAGTAACCATGACCAAGTTGTTACCCTTGAAAAACTTTTTCTACTGTAGGTTAACTCATACCCCTTGAGGGAAAATGGATCTATATACCAACAGCTTTTGAAAATATTTACTTATGTTTATTTATTCACTGCTTACAACTAAATACAGTCGTTAAAGTACTTCTACAGCTAGAAGCTATACGAAGTCAACAGCAAAATGTTCGGAAAATACAACTATAAAAAACTATTATACAACGATTAAACTATTATATAAAAACAATTATATAAACCACTATTCTATAACAACAATAACTATTTTATAAAAAAACTATCAAACGTAAAAAACTCAAAAAATTCAATGCGGTACAAATATAAGAATTTCAAATGTTTGCCCTCCAGCTTTCAATTTAGTGTCATAAACGTCAAAGTCTTGAAATGGCCTATTAAAACACATTGAGAATTTTGACATGCGTCAAAGTTTTGTATTAACTCAATTCTAAACTGTTGAATTCCAGCTTCCCTAATAATTATTTTACATCAAAAGACATTAGAAACTATTTGAAGAGGATTGAAATCTGTATTGGAAATAACTGTTAAAATTGGTCTACGTAATTAAACATATTCCAAAATGTTCTAAAAATGTAATACATTTTAGTTTTCAGCCCAAACTTAGGCCACACACAATGCAATAATGTTCACATTTTTGAACTTTCAATATTTTTATTTTATCATCTATTGTTTAAAAACAATAAGTTGATAAGATACCCTCAGTTGCGGAGAAAGGATTAATAATAAAGATTTTTTTATTCAGTCAATGGTGTGAGCACTGTCAGTTAAATAGTAACGTGTGGCCTTACTTTTACACACATACCTATTGTGGCAAATGTATCCTATTTTTCAAAATTTTGGAATGCATTTAAATCGTAGAACAATTTTAACTTTTGATTTTAATACAGATTTTAATTCTCTACAAGTATTCTCTCATGACTTTTGATGTAGAATAATTAGGGAAGCAGGAATTCAACAATTCAGAATTTTACATTGAGTTTCCTATGGCCCTTTTTACGATTCACCACCCATTATAAGATAAAATGTGTACTATTTGTCTTATTATTTCATAATAACACAAATAACACACATATATACACAATAACACACATTCAATGATCGAAAATAATTTAAAAATATGGGAATGTAAACTCTTGTGACGTAAAGTTAAAAATATAAGTCTCCCCACCACCGTCGGACAAGACAACCGTAATAAAGTATTATAACCGTGGACTGACACCAGGGCCGGATTTACCATTTACCACTAGGCCGACAAGGCACTGTCCTAGAGCGCCAAATTTGTTGTTCGCATTGTGTAGCATTAAAAGTTTAAAAAATATAAGAGGGATGATTTAATATAACCCTTTTAAACATAACCATAAAGGCCGCGTCTCACCATCAAATAATTTGATCAAACTCCGGAAGTACGTCAAAGTGACGTCACAATTGCAGTTTTTTTGAAATTCTAAAAATATGTGCTCTCACTATCAGTCTAGTTTGATCAAATTTTTTGTATTGAGTTGTCTAACTTGTTTGTACTTTATTTAAAATTAAAATTTTTCATTATTATCCACAATGAACACTCAGGATGTGACGTCACTTCCTAAACTAACAAAAAATTTTTCTAGAGAAAAAGAGAGCAAAAATGAGAAGGACAAGGCCGGCCCGAGTGTTTTATCAGCTAAACTAGTGGTTGAAAATGAAGATGGAGCAGTAGAGATAAGTGAAGAGGACAAAAACGAGCAAGCTACTATGTGATAATGTCGGTTCTGATAATAATGACTATTCTTTACATTTAAATTTGAATGTGGTCCTGCAAACTGAAGTATATCTGAAGAGTTAGGTACGTGATTATGTGGCTAACACGGTGCATCACAAAGCCGGCAACCAACTTACACATCATCAAAGCGGCACTATCCATCAGATAAAAAAAAGACAGGTATACACAAGATCATAGAATATTGTAAATAGTGCAAAAGAACACTAGGGTATTTAACACTTAAGTTTTTATTAAAATAATCAGCAGCGAAAGCCAAAAGTTGATCGATAATGGGGGGGTTGGGGAGGGGTCAGATCAAGGCGTGGGCGCCAGAAATATTAATGCCTAGTCGGGTTCAACATGTAAATCCGGCTCTGACTGACACTGGTACACAGAAGACGCACACTGGTACACAGTACATCGCCACAGCATAGAAAACGCAACAGCAGTGACACACTAGTAGGCGGGAAAAGTTCGCGCACTATTACGGCGCAGATCGTCGGCCATTTTGTGCGTAGTACCAGACAATGTAGAAAATCGACAGTGTTGCCGATTTGTACATAATTATCAGATTTACTTAACTTTTATGACATTCTGATAATATTAAATATTTTTTAACATAATTTTATACGTATGCCTGTAAGAATTATGTCAATAATTGGGACATAACACAAAATATTGACGATGAATGGCGATTGTATTGTTAATCTTTTGGATAAATTCCAGAAATTATTCAAAAAGAATCTCTCACGGGTAATAAAGTTGGTGACATCGGCAACACTGATGAACCAACACATCACATCACCACTGAGATGTACTACGCGAAAAACGGCGACCCTGTACTTTTCAACTTCAAAGGCGGCATCAGGGAGTGTCCTTGCTGGTTTCGTTTATTATGCCGTGACATAGCTCTCGACTCTAGAGGGTAATAAAGTTAACGCGAAATTACACGGTTCACTTTTGCCTTTCAATTTGGATGAAGCAACCAAATAGGGATGTTCACAAAAAATTAAAGTCATTTCAAACATGTAAAACGATTAAGAAACACCCTAGGAATAATTGTCCAAAATTTCAACAAAATTGAAAAAGCCTTTCTATAAAAAATCTTTATTAGAAATCTAGCATTATTTTAAATTTCAAGAACGCTTCTCTATTGGCCTGACGTCACTAGTTGCATACCCCAAGCGCGCGCCATTCTCATAGTGTTACTGTTTACCTGTTTGACGTTTCAGGTCATTTTATTTTGTTCTCTTCTTGTTTTATCAGGGTTAAAGTGGAGTTTTATAGTGAATTTGTTTAGTTTAAAGTGGATAGACTGTTTGTAAGGACATATTTTGGGTTTTACAAAAATAAACAAATAAAATGGAAGGTTTTCAGAAAGCCGATTCGTATAAACTACCGACTGTAGTGTAGATGTAACAATGGTGTATGATTTATTGGCATCTTGTAAAAAAAATAAATCTACCACAGCTTCACTGAGTGTATATTCCATATAATTTTCAATATCTTCTTTAAGCTAAAAAAATAAATGCTTAATACTCCACAAAATAAAAATAGAGAAAGTTGTATGCATGCATTGTACGCATGCATATTCGCAAAATTAAATTCCAACAGAGGGCGCTCAAAATTTCAAAGATGGACGACAACGCTAGGAAAACAATTCATTTTGTCATTTGAATTCACACTTCTAAAACGTTAAATTAAACTCATTTACAGGAGTGTTTTGCCAAAGTAACCACTAAGTTTTGCAACTAAGACATCTTATAACTTAAAGACGACTCAAAATTATGTTTAATCTGTATGCATTCATTAAAATTTGATGCTAACTACTGATTTGTTTTTACCTTCTTTTCATAAAAAAATCTGGCTCCCGATAATCACACAGCGTTCTAAAAATTATTAATCTATCTTAGGATTTCTAATTTTGTTTTTAATTTAATTAATAGGTGCACTACAGCTTATTTTACACCGACAGATAACAATTTTTAATTAAATAAAAACTGGAAACTTGGAAACTAAGTAGGTGAATTTATTTTATAATAATTGTGTTCTGGAAATTACGAAGTGGTCGGAATATTTTTCATAACAATGTACATTCTATGTACAGAATATATACTACATTTGATTCATTTATTTAATTTTGCAGTCGCTTAAACATTAAAAAATACTACGTTTAATACAAACGTTAAATTAACAAAATGTGTGATTTGGCATTGGTTAATTTAGGTCATTACGTAGAGTATAATAGGAATGAATACTGAGGAACACTGCAATAGTTTTTTTAAGTCGAAATTATTGTTAATCACAACATAAACTGACCGCAAATATGTACACAAGTTAATGGCAAAGTCAATGTTTTCCTTGAGTTGATGCTTTTCAAATTTGCCACCAGGCGTCGCCCACTTTGCGGTTCCTCGCCAATTGTATACATACATTGGCTGGTTATTACTTTACCTTGGTTAGGTGTATTAAAAATATTTTTATTCTTCTTCATGTGCCTTGTCCGTTGTGGACGTTGGCTATCATCATGGCAATTTTAATTTCATTTGAGGCGTTTCTGAATAACTCGATCGATTTTTGTCCAAATCATTGGCGTAAGTTTTTAAGTCATGAGTGTCTTTTCTTCCGGGTCCGCGTTTGCTCTCTATTTTACCTTGCGTTATCAGTTGGAGTATACGATATTTATCATGCCTCATGATATGACCGAAATATTTAAGATTTCGTTTCTTAATTGTAAAAGAGATTTCTTTTTGTTTTCCCATTCGACGCAATACCTGTACGTTGGTGTGGGTCGCGCAGGATATTTTGAGGATACGTGGGTACACCCACATCTCGAATGCCTCTAGCTTTTTCATTAATGTTTCCATTATTGTCCAGGCCTCTGCGCCATATAGCAAGACCGGAAATAATAACATTTTACCAGCCGCATTTTTAATGGGAGAGATATTATGTCGCAATGGGTGAAAATATTTCTCATGCATGCTGTTAAATGTTGCTATGTTCTTTTCAACTCTAGATCTTATTTCGGTTGTTTCGTATTTCGAGTTGACAACTGTTCCAAGGTAAAAAATATTTTTGAACTTGGGTATTATACATTTTCATTTCAACCAATCTTTTCACTAAATTATTAATGATTTTAATATAATATAAAGTCATACCTACATCCACATGTAGTTATTTCAAGATTTACTTTTACTGTATGTATTATTAGAATCCCGTTTTTAGGAATATCCCAGTTTAAGAAATACAAATTTGAGGTCCCGAAACTTTTTCATTTACTCTTTAAGGGGGTAGGTGCAAAATCTTGGTCCAATGCTATTTAAATTCATTCATTTTTTTCGAATCCTGAGAAAACTAATAAGTATTTTTGAAAAATGTAAATGCAGAAAGAACAATTACATTATTACCAAGGGCCGAAAGTCTCTGGAAAACTTCTATAGTGTTTATTTTACTAAGTTAGTTCTTTAAGTTAGTTATTTTAAGTTCTAGCTGCAACAAACCATTTCTTTTTCTGTTTTAAATTGGCTGGAACGGTAATAAAAATCTTGTCAGAACTGTTTTTTGATGTATTTACACACCCAGGAACAAAACACCACTTATTTGGCTTTATTTTTAATAATTAAATACGTAAAAAACTGCGCACATTCAAATACACTGAGTAAATAAGTATACAAAACTAGTCGTCGATCAAAGACGTTACGACTGCTGACGTCACAGACCGTAGCCTCGCTGCAGGGTACCGTTTTTCTAGCCTCCAAGAAAATCAACATTATGGACTCATTTATCTTAAAAAATATACATTTTTAAACAGTTTTATGATTGTTACGTTTTTATATACCTTGTAATCTATTGAATTTAACTATATTTAAAAATTAGTGAACATCCCTATTGATCCATATAAACATAAAAGTGAATCTATATTTTGAGCACTGTAATCTGATGCATGATACTATAAATACCGTTTATGCACGACCGGACGGTAAGGTCAATATTATGTATACATTTGGCGGGCGTAAAGTGCCACTTTGGCGCCCGTGGCCTTCTTTATCGCCCGCCGGACGGTAATGTTAGATGGCGGGTGTGGTTAGTGAAAAACAAAGTTTTTATTTATTGTATTTTATTTTAATAAAAGAATTATAACTTTAGCAATCAAACATAAGTTTCCTACATCTATAATTTTATATTATAACACAATTTGAATAATTATTTATAGAAATGTTAGGATTTGCTACTTTGCTCTGTTGTAAGTTGCTATGAACTTCCAATAACTCCGTATGATTTGTGGAAGGTGCATGCCCAAAAGAATCACCATAATAAAAAATTATGAAAATTTTTTTAAGAAACGCTTTTCTTTAGTTACGAGTGACTAAAATTAAACATATTATAAAAAAATCAACTAAAAAGCAACAAATTAAAAAAAAATAAAAAAAAATCTAACACATTCGTCAAAGAAAAGCATGGAGCGTCTTCATCGAATAAACGGTTTTCGCCCCCCACGCTTTTCTTTAACGAATGTGTTACGATTTTTTAAATTTTTTGCGTTTTAGTTGATTTTTTTAATAATATGCTTAATTTTAGTCACTCGTCACTAAAGAGCGTTTCTTAAAAAAATGTTTTTCATAATTTTTTATTTTTAAACGCTTTTCTTTAGTTCAATAGTTTGCGTCAAATCTTTAGACGTTAATTTGACTGCCTTTTCTTCAATGCAAATGAATGAAAATTTGCAGACATATTGGGAACAATACACGAATAGTCAATAAAAATTTTTTTGTGTTTATTTTTTTTGTATTAATTGTTTAAATAAAAAAAAACGATTTTAATGGAAAATGCTTACATTCTCTTGTTTTTTACAATATAGAAACTTGAAACTTTTACGGATTGTAGCTAATGATATGAACTATACATAATTTCACTTTTTACGTTAAGCTTCATAAATAAACAATTAAGTTTCAAATTTTTTGCCGATTCCGACTACTTTTCATGTTTGTACATCATGTTTTATACATATTTTAATAAACATGACGATATTTTAATGTTTGAAAAGTGTAAGACTAAAAAGTAAAAAATAAAAAAATATGAAAAATTTTTTTTAAAGAAACGCTTTTCTTTAGTTGTGAGTGACTAAAATTAAAAATTTAAAAAATCAACTAAAAAGCAAAAAAAAAAATTTTAAAAATCTAACACATTCGTTAAAGAAAAGCGTGGGGGGCGAAAACCGTTTATTCGATGAAGACGCGCCACGCTTTTCTTTGACGAATATGTTAGATTTTTTCATTTTTTTTTGCTTTTTAGTTGATTTTTTTATATTTTTAATTTTAGTCACTCGCAACTAAAGAAAAGCGTTTCTTAAAAAATATGTATAAAACATTTGTACTAACATGAAAATAAGTAGTCGGAATCGGCAAAAAATTTGAAACTTTATTGTTTATTTATGAAGCATAACGTATTTTCATTCCTGGGGAAGTATGGAGAGCATTGGGAGAGACAGGAACAACGTGGCTAGCAGGTCTATTTAATAGAATTATGGAAGTCGGACAAATGCCAGACGAATGGAGAAGCAGTATACTGGTACCTGTTTACAAAAACAAGGGAGATATACAACAATGTACAAACTACAGGGCTATAAAACTGCTTAGCCACACCATGAAAATATGGGAAAGAGTAATTGACAGACGGATACGTGAAGAGACCGAAATATCCGAGAATCAATTTGGCTTTATGCAGGGTAGATCAACAACAGATGCAATTTTCATTATAAGGCAGTTGATGGAAAAATACAGGAGTAAAGAAACAAACGCTCATATGGTATTCATTGATCTTGAGAAAGCATATGATAGAGTTCCTCGAGAGATTCTGTGGTGGGCACTCAATAAGAAAGGAGTCCCTGGTGAATATGTAAAGATTGTGAGGGATATGTATGAGGGAGTAACGACTAGTGTTAGTACAGGTGTGGGAGAGACTGATAAATTTCATGTGAAAGTAGGATTGCACCAAGGCTCTGTGCTTAGTCCGTATTTATTCTCATTAGTTTTGGACCAGATAACAGCGAAACTACAGGGTAACATTCCATGGTGCTTAATGTATGCTGATGATGTCGTGTTAGTAGGAAATAGTGAAAGAGACTTAGAACAAAAACTGGAACAATGGAGACAAGCTCTGGAGGAAAAAGGTTTAAAAGTTAGTAGGACAAAAACAGAGTATTTGGAATGTTCATTTAAAGATGGAGTTAATACAAATAAAATGGTATCTTTGGATGGTGAACTGATTGTAAAAAGCAATAATTTTAAGTACCTGGGATCGGTATTACAGAGTAATCGAAAAATAGATGGAGATGCATGCAGTAGAATTAGGGCTGCATGGATGAAGTGGAAAGAAGCGAGTGGTGTGTTGTGTGACAGAAAAATTCCAATGAAGCTGAAGGGAAAATTCTATAAAACAGCCATAAGACCGGCTATGATGTACGGAACTGAATGTTGGGCAGTGAAGAAGAAAGAGGAACAACGAATGCATGTGGCGGAAATGAGAATGCTTAGATGGATGAGTGAAGTGACAAAGAAGGATAAAATTATAGCTGAAGTGCAGATTCCTGGAAGGAGTAGGAGAGGAAGACCAAAGAAAACCTGGGGGGAGACGATAAGGCAGGACATGTTGGTAAAGGGGATTGACATTGATATGACCCTAGATAGAATTGTGTGAAGAAATGCAATTATTGAAGCCGACCCCGCATATGGATAAGGCAAAGAGAATGATGATGATGACTGTTATTGCTTCATTCCAGTTTTCTGGTATTATTTTCTCTTCAAGTATTTTGTTCAACAGTATCTGTAAGGTCTAAGTTTCTAACATAGGATGGTTTGAATTATTTTCTGTTGCCATATTAATACTACTATTCTCACATGAGATCTCCTGTAAACGTTCTTCACCTACATGGTTTTGTAAATGTCTCGATAGGTTATTGTTCCAGTTGAATCGCATAGAACAAAATTTGCACCGAAATGGTTTTCCACCAGTGTGACTTCGCATATGATTCTTCAAGGTAGATAATTGTGTAAACTCTTTGAAACAATATTTACACCTTAAAATTTTTTTCCCAGTATGAAATTTAATATGTTTTTTTAAAAACGTTTTTGTTTTAAAACCTTTCAAACAAATTTCACATTTATGTGGTTTTTCACCTATTGTCTGATCAACTTCTGGAGACATACCGGAACTAGTATCACATGCGATTTGTTGCAAAACTGTTTCTTCTGTATGTAGCACCATATGTTGAGTTAATTGATCACCATCTGAAAATTCTTCAGAGCAAATGTTACATTTGAAAATTGTTTCTTTTATGTGGCATTGTAAATTTTCAATGGACCTATCTATTTGTTTAAATTTTAGAGAATCAACAATACGTTGCTGAGGTTCTTCATTGTGTACAAATTTATGATGCGTCAACTGATCATTTTCTGTAAACACTTGGGAACAAATATCATAATTGAACTCGTCTAGATGAACTTTTATTTGAAGATTCAATGTTTGTGGATCAATAAAAACTTGTCCTGGAGAATCTGTTGTATGTGTACTTCTGTGCCGTATGCATTCGTTATTATTACTGAATTTTTTATCACATTCAAAAGGTTTGTCCTCAACGGGTTTCTGTGGATACGTACGTAACATGCCACTTTTTTCTTCTGTGTGCAGCCTCATATGTGTAGCCAAGGTGGTACTTTCCGTAAAATCCTCAAAACAAATTTGACACTTAAAAGAATTTTCAATGGTATGTGTACCTTTATGTGTGAGGCATTGATCATTATCCCAAAACTTTTTATAACAAATATCACATTCAAATGGCTGGTCTCCAATAGTCTTTAGTTCAAATGGTTTGTGCGTACTTAAATGTCTTTGAAATTCACAGTTTTCTGTAAACTGCTTAAAGCAATATTCACATTTTAGAAGGTTTTCACTAGAATGTAACCTCAAATGTCTATTCAATCTACTCTTGTTTCTGAACTGTTTTGGACAAATTTTACATTTGAAAGGTGTCTCTCCAGAATGACTTCGAATATGGTAAATGAGAGATGTTTTTGTTGTGAATCTCTTTAAACACACCCCACATTCGAAGGGTTTTATTCCTTTGTGGTTAAATAAATGGCGATTAAGACTGGCGTTTGTTGTGAACTGTGCAGAGCAAATGGTGCATTTGAATGGTTTTTCCTCGGCATGCACCAGTAAATGAATTTGAAATTTATAGTTTCCTGTAAACTCTTTAGAACAATATTCACATTTTAGAAGGTTTTCACCTGTGTGTAACCTTGTATGTTTGTTCAATAAACGGTTGTCTCTGAACTGCCGCGGACAAACTTTACATTTAAAAGGTGTCTCTCCAGAATGAGCTCGAACATGATAAATCAGAGATGCTTTTGATGTGAATCTTTTCCCACAGATTTTGCAATAGAACGCTTTTATGCCTTGGTGCAACGTTGAAAAATGACGGTGAAGATTTTGCTTTTGGTTGAATTGTTTCAGACAAATTTTGCATTGGAACAGCTTCTCTCCTCGATCCTCCAACATATCACCAACCACACTATCATTTACAACAATTGTAGAATGAACACCTAAAACAGTATATTGATTTGCAAAAGCTGTATAAGTCTAAATAAATAAAATTCATATAATAAATAATCATTTCGTTGTGAACAGAAACAAGAGCCGACTTACTTTAATTAGTTCAGAGGGCGCCAAAAGCACTTAATTAGTTTCTACCCTTACTGCGGTTTCCTCAGAGAGCGCATATTTCATTCTCTCTGAACAACGAAAATTCAGGCCGCCAGCCTTGTAGCCCAATAAACGACCGTTTTGGAGTGTAATTTCCAGGGGCAACTCCGAATTGCATGGAAATTTGGATTTAGGTTCTACTTACCCTCCACTTCAAAGTTGAATTTGTGCCGTTGGTTGCTTTTCTTGGGGGGTGACATTTACCCCTTCTCGGGGGGTGAAAAACGGGTCTTTAAAATAAGGCCGGAAATGGATAAATTGACTAATTTTAAGCACTTTTTGTTCTATAAAGTTTTTTACGTAAGTCGATACTTTTTGAGTTATTAGCGATTTAAAATGTTGATTTTTCGACAAAAAAACTACGTTTTCATACCGTTTTCCCCAAATAACTCAAAAAGTAAATATTTTATCGACTATTTCACTAGACTGTTTTTAACTAATAAAACGGCATAGCAACGCATCGTTTTCTACTGACAAAACTCCTTAGCGACGTGATTTCTCAGCGACAAAATTATGACAGATCCGTCACGAAAGTGTCTGGTAATAACAAATAAATAAAGATTATATTATTTCGTTGATATGGTGCATTAATTGTCTCGTGAAATAGTCTTGTCGAATATCATTCGAGAGAAAATTTTTACCGGCAAAATTTTCTCCTGGTTTCATTTAAGTTCGTTGCCTTTTGGTAATTTTCGCTTATGAAATTTTGACAAAATCACTCGACTGACGTCTCGTGATTTAAGGTAAAATTTAATTCGCGAAAATTGCCAGGCAACAAACTTTCATACCAGTCGAAAATATTGCCGGCAAAATTTTCTCTCTTGTTATATTATATACGAAAAAAATATTTTTGGCAAAAGTGTAGCCTATAAAAAAAGAACAAAATGGTCTACCAGTAAAGTCTACAAATTGAGTAGTAGCAAAGTTGTAGCTCATGCAAAATACGTTCTTATTCGTCTAATTCCAAATCGAATAATTCAACGCGAAATCACCGAAGAAAGAAGAGTTTTTCGGGAAAACCTTATTAACATTTTTAAAGTATCGAAAAAAGCTTATTATTTTGTTTTTTACAAAAGTTTACAGCATCAAAAATAAACGAGTTAAACTTGAAAAAAATGTTGGCCCCTCGTTTTGGTAAATAAAATCGTGAAAACCTCCCCCTATTTAGCACCCAAAATGAAATTATTCGTTTGGTTTTACCATCTATTTTAACTGTATGTGTATTGTTTATATGATCTGTAAGTTTGATTGGTTTGAAGTGCTTATTTTTGAAAACATTTGGTTTTATAATAAAAAAAATTTCTAAAAATTTCATTTTTTCAAAATACACTCAACTCCCGATTAACCGGGATAAAGTAGGGTTAAGGCTTCCCGGATACGTAAGCTCGTGGTTAATCCGCAAAATACTATAAATTTAACAGGCAAGGGTATTACGAGTTTATCTTTATTTTTTAAAATATCACGCACTGTGCTATCGCCAACATTGTACTGGTTACACATCTGTTTAACCGTGGATCCACGTTCAATATTTTGAACAATGTCCAACTTTTGTTGGATCGTCAAAACAACACGTTTAGTAGCGGTAGCCATCGTACGCATACTCTGTGTCACACCAAGTCACACTCCACTGCTGTACTGATTGTGGGGTGGGCGGGGCGCGCGGGTGAGAGTGTGTCGACGTATCGGGAGGTATATGAGGGGAGGGGTCTATGACCTTGAGAGGGCCCGGCTGCCGGCTGGAGATAAGTGACTCGCCTACTGAGCTTCAAAGGACCGTCTCCAACTGCATTTTATATTTACGTATTTTTTCTGAAACGCGTCCTGGTTAAGCCGCATCACGGTTATTCCGATTACGGTTAATCGGGAGTTGAGTGTAACTTAAAAAGTATTAGTGATAAGAAAAATCTTAAAGAGTAAAAAAATGTAGGTTTTGCTATTATAAATATGCTAGTTTCATTTTGTTTCTCCGTAAGACAAAAATTGGTTAAGATATGGCTGTTCAAAATTTGCATACACTCGTGATTAGTGACCCATTCAAGCTTTCTCAATTATAACCCTTTCAAAAATAAATACTTTAAACCGGTGAGACTGACAGATCATATAAAAAATAGATAGGTAAGTAAATTGTTTGTAAAGAGGTAGCGATTAATTTCATTTGGGGAGCTAAACACGGCGATATTTTCTAGATTTTTACAAAAAAAAGAGGGCCAACTTTATTTTGAGCGTAACTCGCTTATTTTTAATGCTAAAACTTTTGTTAACAATTAAAACAAAGCTTTTTATAAACACTTTATTAATTTTTCGGTGATTTCACCTTGAAATATTCGATTTGGAATTAGACGAATAAGAACGTATTTTTCATGAGCTACAACTTTGTTTTTATTTGATTGATAGACTTTAATGATACACCATTTTTTGGGTTTTTTATTAACTACACTTTTGCTAAGGATTTTTTTTCCATAAAATATTTACTTTTTGAGTTATTTGCGAAAAACCGTCTGAAAACGTAGTTCTTTTGTCGAAAAATCAACATTTTCAATGGCAAATAACTCGAAAAGTATTGATTTAGGTAAAAAACTTTATAGAACAAAAGTTGCTTAAAATCAGTCAATTTATCAATTTCCGGTCTTATCTTGAACGAATGTTTTTTGTGTAACCCTCTGGAACGAATGTGTCACCCCCCCCAGTAAAAGCAACCAACGGCACAATTTCAACTTTGAAGTGGAGGGTAAGTAGAGCCTAAATCCAAATTTTCATGCAATTCGGAGTTGCCCCTGAAAATTACACGGTATCGCCGAATTTCCCGTTTATTTACTGGGCTATTGGTCCACAAACTAAAGATCATGATGCCATGGATGCCGTGCTAAATACGAACGAAAGTTTTACTTTCAATATTAACAATATTAAAAATAAAACTTTATTAGAACTAATCTTCTGGTTACACCATTGATGGCTTCAAAATTTGCAAGCCAACAAATTGCCGGAGCTAATAGGTCTGGATCCCGCGTATGAAAAAAAAGTTGATTAATAGCAAGCTGAAAATTTGTTAATAGCTTAAGGGTGTCTAGTCGAATAAACTTTGATATGTGTGAACACTGGAACAGGGGTAGTTTTAATTCAGGAACAGGTTAAAAATTTGGAACGGTCACAGCACGAAAACGGCACATTTATTTTGTCCGACAGAACAGACTTAAACTCTCCGAACAGAGATTAAACTCTCATGAAAAAATCAGACTGCTATTTATTACCTGTCATAATTCCTGTCATTTGACATATTCTACATGTTCCACTCATTAAAACGCCCATTTGGTGATCAATAGCAGTCTGATTTTTGCATGAGAGTTTAATCTCTGTTCGAAGAGTTTAAGTCTGTTCTGTCGGACAAAATAAATGTGCCGTTTTCGTGCTGTGACCGTTCCAAATGTTTAACCTGTTCCACAATTAAAACTACCCCTGTTCCAGTGTTCACACATTTCAAAGTTTATTCGACTAGACACCCTTAAGCTATTAACAAATTTTCAGCTTGCTATTAATCAACTTTTTTTTCATACGCGGGATCCAGACCTATAAGAAGACCGAGGGAGATCTAAATAGTTGCATCTACACGCCTGTAGAGCACGGTAAAATTCTAACAAAGATTCCCAATACGCAGAATAAGAGTAGAACTAATAAAAATAATAAATAATCAAGTTTTAGTTTCAATATTAACACTGATAGTCCATTATTTCACGGTTTTTGCTCTAAGTTTTAAAGAACCGCTTGGATTGACATGAAATTTGGCATACTTATAGCTTACATGTCAAAGAAAAAAAGTGATATTGTGCCGATGTGTGCTTTTGCTCTGGGGGTGACTTTCACCCCCTTTTGGGGGTGAAGAAATATATGTCCCAAATAAGTCCGGAAATGGGTAAACTGACTAATTTTAAGTAACTTTTGTTCTATAGAGCTTTTTCGCCAAGTCAACACTTTTCGAGTTATTTGCGAGTGAATATGTTCATTTTTCAACAAAATAACCACATTTTTAGACGGTTTTTTGCAAATAACTCAAAAAGTAAGTATTTTGTCGAAAAAAACGTTCTTAGTAAATATATAGCTTATAAAAAAGTAAAAAAATTGGTGTACGCTTTAGGTCTCTGATCTCGTAGAACCAGAGTTATAGCCAATGAAAAATAGATTCATATTCACCAAATTTCAAATAGAATATTTCGACGTGAAATATCCAAAAAATTAAGCACTTTTTGGGGAAAACCCATTATAACTTTTTAAAAGTGTTTAAAAAAAGCTTAATTTTTGTTTTTACAAAATGTTTCTAGCATTAAATTTAAGCAAGTTACGCTCAAAACAAAGTTGGTCTCTTTTGTTTTTGCAAAAGAAAATCGGGGAGACCACCCCCTAATTAGCAACTTAAATGAAATTAATAGTTACCGCACCACAAATTATTTTACTTGTATTGTGTTTATATGATCTGTAAGTTTAATCGATTCAAAGTGCTTATTTTTGAAAAAATTTGGTTTCAAAAATTTTTAAAAACTTAAATTTTGAAAAATATGCTTTTTTTCAAAATAACTTGTTAGAGATACCAAAAATTTCGAAAAACAGAAAAAGTCAGATTTGCTTTTCTGAATATTATGTATTTTTTGTTTTTCTGTTGACAAAAATTGATTAAGATTTGGTGTTTCTAAATTTGCATACATTCGTGATCAGTGACTCGTTCAACCCCTTTTAACTACAGCCCTTTCAATAATAAGGACTTTGAACCGATGAAACTTACAGATCATATAAACAATATATACACGAGTCAAGAAACTTGTGAAGTCGAACTTGTGTTCATTTAAGATACTAATTAGAGGGTGATTTTCTCGATTTTTTTAACAAAACCAAAAGGGACAACTTTATTTTGAGCGTAACTTGTTTAATTTTGACGCTAGAAATTTTTTTTATAAAACAAAAATGAAGCTTTTTTTAAACACTTTAAATAAGTTGTAATAAGTTTTCCCCGAAATGTGCTTCATTTTTGGTTATTTCACGTTAAAGTATTCCATTTGGAATTTGACGAATATTAACCTATTTTTTATTAGCTATAACTCTGCTTCTACTAGGTGTAGAGACGTGATATATACACCATTTTTTAAAAATTTTTACAGGCTATATTTTTGCTAAGAATGTTTTTTCGACAAAATACTTACTATTTGAGTTATTTACGAAAAACCGTCTAAATGCGTGGTTATTTTGTTGAAAAAATGATCATATTCACTGCCAAATAACTCGAAAAGTATTGACTTAGTGAAAAAACTCCATAGAACAAAAGTACTTAAAATTAGCCAGTTTATCCATTTCCTGACTTTCTTTGGACGGATATTTTTCAACCCCAAAAGGGGGTGAAAACCACCCCCAGGCAATAAGCACATATCGGCACAATATCACTTTTTTTTCTTTGACTTTTTGGCTATGTGTATGCCAAATTTCATGTCAATCCAAGCGGTTCTTTAAAATTTAGAAGTTTTGCAATATTTTACAGTTAAAGAACGGACTATGAACTTTACTATTGTTTGTTTTTTAACCAAGAGGAGTGATTCAAATTTACCGCGCCGTAATGCTTGTTTCTAATTGGTCCAACCGCAGGCAAGTTTACTCCACTGTTATTAAATTTTGACACTAATGACATTTATGAAATTTTCTCACATCTGTCATTTTATATGTTAATTAAGTATATCGGCGATTTTTGTGTCTTCCGCATTATTCCTTTAATTTTTAGATTTTTAGTTTACTTTTATATAAAAACATTCGTTTTTAGAACTCTTTGGCGATGTGTTAGTTTAATATAGTATGTATGGATTATCATCGAAAGCTGATATGATCAACGAAAAAAGAAGATGAATTTGGTGACTTTTTTAGTAACTTTCTTGGGTGTGAATCTGTCTTTTTAGTTTACTCCTCTTGGTTAAAAAATAAACTATAATAAAGTTTGATTTTTAATATTGTTAATACTGAAAGTAAAACTTTCGTTCGTATTTAGCAGATGCCGCCACGGCATCCAAGGCATCATGATCTTTCGTTTGTGGACCGAGACTGGCGGCCTGAATTTTAGTTTTTCAAAGACAATCAAATATGCGTTCTCTGAGGAAACCTCAATAAGGGTAGAAACTAGTTAGAGTGCTTTTGGCGCTCTCTGAACTAATTAAAGTAAGACGGCTCTTGTTTCGGTTCACAACGAAATAATTATTTATTATTTTTATTAGTTCTACTCCTATTCTGTGTAATAGTGATGTAACCAATAAAAAACGGTACCGTTTTAAAAAAAAAAACCGTTTTTTATTGCAAAAAAAACGACGAAGCCTTCGTTTTTTTTGTTTTTTTTTCGTTTTTTTTTATTTTGATTTTTTAAGTGGGTACAGTTTATTTAATGACAAAAACATATAATAAATATAATATTCTGTATAATTTTATAACAAAATAAGTTATTTCGTTTCATAATTAATTTCGTATAAATCCTTTAAATAAAAAGACCATGGGTATAAACAAAATAAGAAGAGTTTATTCGTTAACTTGCAAAATCAAGTAATAACAAAGCAAAAATAAGTAATAAAAATTTATCAAATAGAAAAAACAACGTCTTAATGATTGAAAAGGTTCAATTAATTAACCGAATCCCTTAAATGAACACTGATCCGTCCCGTCGCTATCTGCATTTTCTTCAGATTCTGAAGCTTCCTCTTCATCACTTTCAAAGACAGACTCCGACTGATCTGAATTGGATATTATCATTGGTTCCGGTTCAGATTCTAATGCAGGATTGACTGTGAAGCTAGGGCCAGCAATTGATTCTGAACTGGATGATTCACTTGGCTGTAGTTCAGCCATTAATTTTAAATTATGAGCCACATACACGATTTTTGACGCTCGAGTATTGGTCAGCCTGTTTCTCTTGTTGGTGTGAATTCCCGAATATGAAGAAAAGGATCTTTCACATGCTGCTGATGTCGCTGGCAACTCTAGAAAACGAATCGCCAACTTGGAGAGTGCGGTATTTGAGCAAAGACCACTCCACCAGGCAATAGGGCTGATAGCTGCAATTGTGTCCTCATCCCATAGAAAAGCCTTTTTGAATAGTCCTTCTTTTGCAATAAAATTGACAACGTCAGCTAAGACGGCTGCTTCATCGACATCTGGCATCTTCTGTGCTACCTTGTATATGACTTCTGTCGCATCAGTCTACATTAAATAAAAAAATTAATATAAATATAAATAAAACCCACTATAACCTAAAAAATTTACCATCTCATCTGAGCTAAGTTCGCAGCCACGATATTTTGGATCCAAAAGGTTAGCTACAAAATGAACACTATAAATAGCAAACTTCTTCCGATTTTCAAAAATTGCCCTTGTATCTGCTTCCTCTTTGGATAACAATGGACTTTTAGTGACATTTTCTAATGAGGTGTTAACCATTTTTTTAAATAAATGCAGACATTTTGAAATCGTTGGTGTGTCACCTTCTATAGAGGTAATTGTGTTAGCAATTGGTTCCAGAAGCATAATGTATCCTTGTACCCGGTCCCAAAATATATCGCTTAGAGCAGCGGTTCTCAATCTGTGGTACATGTACCACTGGTGGTACATTTCATTTTTTGAGGTGGTACACAAAACGCAAAAACAGCCAAAATCAGCACCACTATTTATAGTTAATTAGATCACCTAGTTAGATATGTATTTCAGTTAGGTGGTACCAAAAATAATAAAAAGTATTTGGTGGTACATGACACAAAAAGATTGAGAACCGCTGGCTTAGAGCATTTTTTTTTAAAGATGGGTGTTTGCTTACTGCCTTTTCAACTTCTTCATTGATAGCCATCCTTTTTATTATTTGTTTGTTAGCAAGCAATGATTGTAGACAAAGAACTAATGATCCCCATCTGGTAGGCACTGGGAGTTTAAGACTGCAACTTATGTTTAATTCGTTTTGTTTTTCCTTTACCCACGCAGATAATATGTGGCTTTGTCGGATGGCCTTTGTAAGGGCAACAGCCTCGGCAGTAAACGATATCAGACTTGTTAAATTTTTGAGATCAGTAAATATTAAATTAAGAGAATGAGCAAAGCATCCATAGGTAAAAATGTTATTATCAAAATCATTTTCAATCAAGGCCCAAGCAGCTTTCATGTTTGCTGCATTGTCTGTGACTATACCAAATACCTTTCGGGGACCGATTTCACGTATTACTGCACCAAGGGTTTTTGCCATATATTCTGCAGTATGAGGTGCAGTGCCTGTGGGCATAATTTTAAAAAGGAATGGCTTTGGAGTTGTTACAACAAAGTTTAGGACAGCCTCGTTCCTAATATTGGATCATCCATCCACCATTAGTCCAACAGAATGTGCTCCAGCTTAAAGTAAAGAGATAATTATTTTTAACCTACTAGCATAATGTAGGTTTACTTATATTAAAGTCGGGCCGTTCTAAAATTACTGAAATATATACGACGGACGGTGTGGTACAACACTGTACCGCATCTGGTTGCTGTTCAAGGTCTTTCCTGTTAAACTTCGTCCGTAGTACGTTGTTCAGTGGTAATTTTACAGCGGCTCGCCTATATATTGTCAATGTTTTAATAAATATAATGACAGTAAATTAAATATTTTTTTAAAAATTCCAAAATTCCCCAAATTACATTAGTTTTAATGAACTAATACGGTTCCAACCGGAGTCGATGGCAAATTACATCATTTTGTACAACACTCCTTGGTAATGATGCAATGGCATCGAAACCGGTTGGAACCGTATTAGATTATTATTAAAACTAATGTAATTTGTGGATTTTCTAAAAAATATTTAATTTATTGTTATTACGCAGAATTTCACAGAGTAAGGGCCGAAACAATAAATTTTAATAAATATGGTAAAACTTAAATCTTACCAATGTTTTCCGAAACCATAGCCTTTACACGTAGGTGCTCACTGTCTAATAGTGGGCCTGATACAAGGTGTCGGGTTGGTATCTGATAAGCAGGTCTGAGAAATTTAAACAACTTCTGCCACTGTATATTTTCTACTAAAGCCAGTGGTGCTTGACTTGAATAGATAGCCCGGCTAAGCAGTTCATCGGCTTTTACTTTTTGTTCAGGTGTCATTTTATCCAAGAGGGAAATTTGGAAATATTTTTAGAGCTTTGGTACATACCTTTAACTTTTTCCTCCCTTTTTTCATGTATTGTTTGTAACAGTCCAATGTTTCGTTGTTTTCTCTCCGTCACTCCATACTTTATTTTAACTTCCTCTGGACATTTTAGGCATTTTTTAATATGTTCCAACAAACGTGTCCCATTTTTTGATAGTTGAAGTGTACAAAAAGTACACTCTACTTGAGGAGTTTTTTTTTTCTGTGTTTTTAGCATTTTAAACAGGGAACTTACTTTGCAACTTTTCCTTCCCCGTGATTCCCGCGAAGAACAAGAACTCGAATTCGAAGACATTATAAACATTCAGTTTTTGTCACTAATGTCACTACAGTAGGTAACAAATAATTTATTATCATAAAACACAGAAAATATAATTAACAATAATTAATTTATTTAAACACACTTAAATAAGCACTAAACACAAATATTTCCGGCACAAGGCAAGTAAATCGCAAAATAACAACAGAACACCTGCAAAAGCTAATCGGTAATTCCCCGGTTTTCTCAGCGCCAACGAATACGAGCGTCCTGCTAAATTTCGGTGATTCCCCAAAAGCAACGACGTAAAAAAATAATAGATAAAGGCAGTAAGGGTTTAATGTTTCAATATTTTTTAAAAAAGAACGTCAAACACTGAGTTTCTAGATGTTTTGGATATAATATTGAAATATTGGGTGATTTTTAGGCTTACAAACAACTCCTAATATTGATATTGTTAATATTACCTTGAGAAACTAATAAAAATCAATTAAAAACAAAAAAAACACGTTTTTTATTGTTTTTTTTTTCGTTTTTTTTAGAATTAAAAAAAAACACGTTGTTTTACATCACTAATTGGGAACTAATCTTTGTTGGAATTTTACCGTGCTAGACAGGCGGGTAGTGCCACGAATGGTGTAACCAGAAGTTTAGTTTTAATGAAGTTTTATTTTCAATACTGTTAATATTGAAAGTAAAACTTTCCTTCGAAATAAAATTGAGCTGGTGCTACAGCTAAACTAAATAGTATAAAAACATGATGTTTTTAATATTCTTAAAAGGGATTTCACAAAAACTGCACAAGTGCAAAGATGTTGCTAATTTAAATTTATATATTTCTGCAAAACATCGTATGCTCATTTGTACGCACTAGGACATACCTACGTATATACTAACTACTGTGTAATAAAGCAAATGGAATAAATTCATTATTTAGAGAATGAGTGTTTTTGGAAATAAATCCTGAAACAAGTTGCCTGCCTCTTGGCAGTTCGAACATTTAATTTAAGCGAAAAGCAATGTTTATTTTTCTGTTGTTTTTTCTGTTTCAGAACATTGGCGATCAGTCGCATGATTTTTACTTTGTCAAAATCTGACCTTCGGTCAGGCTATAACTTCGTTCTTCAATACCATTTATACCAGCGGACACTTACCTAATGGTTGATCCAATTCATTGTTCCTAGCTCTACCTAAGAAGACAACAGCAAAAACCATTGCTGATTACAGGACCATCAGTTTGTTAAACAATTTATTGAAAATTTTTCTAAAGGTAATACATGGTCGTATCTACAATAAATGCGAGGAATACCTAAGTGACACACAGTTTGGTTTTCGTAACGGGTTTGGAACGAGAGAGGCATTATTTGGGATGAACGTACTTGCTCAAAGATGTCGAGATATATCTGTAGACATACACTGTTGTTTACTTGACTTCCAAAAGGCATTTGCTCGTGTTAAGCACTCTATTGGGACCGTGCAAGTTCGGCAAAGCGACCCCTATTTCTTCGCTCTGTACTATTATTCGCACTTTTAATTATACTGGCCAATTAGACCAGGGCGCATCTGTAAAAATATTAGTACATTTGGACGTTGAGAGGCGACTCAATTTTTTTTGCAGAAATTGCTTGAAAATAAATCAAATAATAATATTTGAGTTATCCTTCCTCTCAAAAAGGTCCGGAACATTGTTTAAATAATCAAAATGTCAAAAAATTAAGGAAAAATTCGATTTTTTTCTTGGTTTTTTGATTAAAACTTTAAAAGTATTCATTTCCGAGAAAAGTTTTATTGACATAAAAGTTGGGTAATTAAATTTCCTACAATGTAGAATTTTTTAAAAATTTAAAAAATAGTCACCCTTGTTGCAAAATAGCAATAATTGTGAAAAAAAACATACAAAAACAAGTATTTGCATTTTACGTTTTTCAACCATTTATGCTACACTTATGACCTTCACATTTCACCCTGAAAAACTTTATGATACAGTAAAACAATACTGTAAAGTTCATTAAGATCGGTTTAATAGATTTTGCAAAATAAATTTTGCAATCCAGCTTTCGTAAAAAAAATTCATTTTTTCAAAATGTTACAGGACTGAAAATAAAGTAGATAGCAAGTTGAAAATTTTTTTGCTTATAGAAGTGTACTGTAGCTTTCATTTGCAATTTTGCAAAATTGAAATCGATTAACACCACGGCGTCAGGAATTTTTTTAAATAAACATTAATTATTGGTGCTACGCGCAGGACAGCGGATAGTTTGCTCTGATTGGGCATTCCAATGACCTTTGATAATGATTGATACATTTTAATTTTTATTACATTTCGATATAAATAAATAAATTTGTTTATTGCAAAATAAAAACACATACTCTATCCTTTGAAATAACACTTTTATTAGCAAAAACTTTCTTTGTTCATATTATTTTAACTTAAATAATAAAAGTTTATTATTTTTAAATATATGCAATTGTTTAAACAATATTTCACAAACAATAATAAAATTAGTTTGATTTTTGTGGAATTAAAATATTAAAATACAACAAAATATAGAGTAAGAAAATAATATATTAGATAAAGATTGGAAGAAATTTTGG
The DNA here is from genome assembly GCF_917563875.1 of Diabrotica virgifera virgifera. Lineage (NCBI taxonomy): Eukaryota > Metazoa > Arthropoda > Insecta > Coleoptera > Chrysomelidae > Diabrotica > Diabrotica virgifera. Next base: position 293,095,904 of record NC_065443.1, read on the forward strand.
TGGAAATCAACTTGTGTGAATCGAACACCGCTGTCCTGCGCGTAGCACCAAAAATTATTGTTTATTTCAAAAAATTTTTGACGCCGTGGTAATTAATCGATTTTAATTTTGAAAATTGCAAATGAAAGGTACAGTGCACTTCTACAAGCAAAAAAAAATTCAACTTGCTATCTGCTTTATTTTCAGTCCTGTAACATTTTGAAAAAATTAATTTTTTTTGCGAAAGCTGGATTGCAAAATTTATTTTGCAAAATCTACCGAACCGATCTTAATGAAATTTACACTATTGTTTTACTGTATCATATAGTTTTTCTGGGTGAAACATGGAGGTCCTAAGTGTAGCATAAATGGTTGAAAAACGTAAAATGCGAATACTTGTTTTTGTATGGTTTTTTCGCAATTTTTGCTATTTTGCAACTAGGGTGACTATTTTTTAAATTTTTAACTAATTCTGTATTGTAGGAAATTTAATTACGCAACTTTTATGTCAGTACAATTTTTCTCGAAAATGAACAGTTTTAAAGTTATAATCAAAAAAAGAAGAAAAAAATCGAATTTTTCCTTCCATTTTTGACATTTTGATTATTTAAACAATGTTCCGGACCTTTTTGAGAGGGAGGATAACTCAAATATTATTATTTCATTCATTTTCAAGCAATTTCTGCAAAAAAATTTGAGTCACCTCTCAACGTCCATCTCAAAACAGATCCGCCCTGGACTAAATTATATTAGTCCTGGTTACTGGATTTGTCAAGGCCATAGTCCAAAAAAATAATAAGAAGAAAAAATAAGATTCAGGTTATGTTATGAAAACATCAACAATTGTATGTAGTAAATAAAATTAGTTATTAAAATGCAGTACTGCAAGCAAAATACAATTAATTAAATTTACCTTTATATAATAATTGCATATCATATCAATATTGTGGAGCAATATATAATTTTTCTGCTTCATTGACAGAAGGTATGAAATATACGTCAATTTGACAATTTCAATTGACAATATGAATTATTTAAGATAGTTGCAATATTTCTCCGCGACTCGCGCAGGGTCGTTTCTCGTTTCCCTTTCCAAGTACTTGCACACCGCGAATATTGATCGAAATTCTAAAAGACATTCACTTGGACGGCCGAGATGTTCGAATAATTGCAAATTTATATTGGAATCAAACAACATCAGTTTTAGTACATGGTGTGGAATCACAGGCTCTTAATATTAAAAGAGGAGTACGGCAGGGATGCCTCTTGTCACCCCTGCTTTTCAACGTTTACTCCGAAAGAATATTCAGAAATGCACTTTCTGAAAAACGAGAAGGAATTATTCTGAACGGTGAAGTCATCAATAATTTGCGATATGCGGACGATACAGTACTCCTAGCTTCTACTCAAGGTCAAGAAGATCTGCAAACACGACTAGATAGTGTCGTTGAGAGTTGTAGGGAGGCAGGTCTGGATCTGAACATACGGAAAACCAAAATACTCGTAATAAGTAAACAACAGAATATAAAACAGTCTATATAATATATAAATAATACCAAACTTGAGTAAGTTGATAAAATCGTTTACCTTGGGTAGCAATTAAATGGTAACGCAGAAAGTCACGGCGAAATTAGATCTAGGATATAGCAGGCCAGAGCTGCTTTTAGAAGGATGTCCAAGGTGTTATGTAACAGAGACCTAAAATTGGCATTGTGGATCCGCCTACTTCGCTGCTACGTATTCTCGATCTTACTTTATAGTGTCGTGTCCTGGACTATGAATAAAATCGATCTGGGTCGCCTTGAGGCTTTCGAAATATGGTGCTATAGAAGAATTTTAAAAGTTTCCTGGGTGGAGAAGATTCGAAACTCCCATAATACTAGAACGTCTCAGCAAGACTACTGAGCTTATAAAAAGCATCAAGCAGAGAAAGCTGGAGTATTTCGGACATGTAATGAGAGTCCCAAATACAGGGTGTTTCATTGGGAAACGGAAATACTTTAACGGTGAATAGAGGTCACCGAGCCGGTTCTAGATATAGTACATTTTTTGCCCTAACGACTTTTATAACCGAGTTACAGGGTGTTTTATCGATTTTGCCCATTTCTTTCCTAAGCCATAACTTTAGAACCACCCTGTATATTTTTTTGATATTTAGTACACATATGTCTTATTCAAAACCCAAACGACCGACATACTAACCATAAGAAAAATCCAGGTCCGGATTAACAAAAAATTATAAAGTAATTGTGACCTTAAAACAACACCCTGTATATTGAAATTTTGAAAATCTGTTTGCATATTTGAAAAGAGCACAAAAAAGTAAGTTTAATGGTTCGCTTCAATTTTTCGGCCAGACAATTTTATGACTTTAATTTTGAAATTATATTGAATTTTTTAAGAAATTTGACATTAAAAAGCAGATATTATTAACTTTTAGTTATAAATTATTAAAGTTAATAAATAAACACTCATTTTAAAAATAATCAATACTTATTTACCACATTGGAACGACCCAACTACTAATGACAAGAAAAATACAGGTCCGGATTAAGAAAAAATATAAAGTAATTGTGACCTTGAAACAACACCCTGTATATTGAAATTGTTTTGTGTATTTTAAAAGAGCATAAAAAACTGCGTTAAAAGGTGCATGTTAAATTTTTGCGCAGATAATTTAATTTACTTTTTTAATTTTAGTTTAATTTTAATAATACCAGAAAAATGAAGAACAATCCCAATGTAATTATAAAATCGATTCGAAATCTTTTAAAACGAGCAAGGAAATGCATCGAACAAAATGGCGGACATTTTGAGCAACTGTTATAGTTCAAATATTTTTAATTTACGTTAAATTGTTGAATTGTAACGAATTTTTGTTTTATTAGAAATAGCAGTTAATCAATAGCATTAAAATAACCCAATTAGGGATTCCAATGAACTGTCAGTGGTGGCCGGTGGATGGCTAAACTGACATGGCCATAGACATAGATAAGGGGGGTGGTCATCGCGTATCTAATGTTTACATTAAATATTGACAAATTTGTAAAGAATATCCTGTTTGGTTTTGTTTTTTTGTTAATTGTGTAGCGAAATCTGTGAAATTGTGATAGCAAATTAAATATGAAGTGGTTTAATAATTGGATACGCCTATGGATGACAGTTTTGCCATCCAGCAGCCATATTATATCACGTGATTTGGAATGCCTAATTCTCGCAATTCTAATTTTTAATGATGTGCATATCGCTACAAATGCAGAGAATATATGAAGCCAGCGTAGTAAATAAGTATTAAGTATTTTTAAAATAAGTATTGATTCATTAACATTAAATTATTATTAAAAGTTAACAATACCTGGTTTTTAATCTCAGAGTTCTTTAAAATTTCAATATATGTAATTTCAAATTGATGTCATTAAATCAACGGCGAAAAAATTAAAATAAGCCTTTAATCACAGTTTTTCATGCTCTTTTAAAATGCGCAAACAAATTTTTAAAATTTCAATATACAGGGTGTTGGTTTAAGGTACTTTGTATTTTTTTCTTAATCCGGACCTGGTTTTTTTCTTGTCATTAGTAATTGGGTTGTTCCAATGTGGTAAATAAGTATTGATTATTTTTAAAATGAGTATTTATTCATTAACTTTAATAATTTATAACTAAAAGTTAATAATATCTACTTTTTAATGTCAAAGCTCTTAAAAAATTCAATATAATTTCAAAATTAAAGTCATAAAATCGTCTGGCCGAAAAATTGAAGCGAACCATTAAACTTACTTTTTTGTACTCTTTTCAAATATGCAAACAGATTTTCAAAATTTTAATATACAGGGTGTTGTTTTAAGGTCACAATTACTTTATAATTTTTTGTTAATCCGCACCTGGATTTTTCTTATGGTTAGTATGTCGGTCGTTTGGGTTTTGAATGAGACATATGTGTACCAAATATCAAAAAAATATACAGGGTGGTTCTAAAGTTATGGCTTAGGAAAGAAATGGGCAAAATCGATAAAACACCCTGTAACTCGGTTATTAAAGTTGGTAGGGCAAAAAATGTACTATATCTAGAACCGGCTCGGTGACCTCTATTCACCATTAAAGTATTTCCGTTTCCCAATGAAACAGCCTGTATAAGTTACTGCAAAATATTATGCAAAGAAAAATAGCAGGCAAACGCAGTCCAGGACGAAGAAGAACCTCATGTTTGAAGAACTTGCAAGATTGGTATGGTGTTGATACAAGCATGCTATTTAGGGTGGCAGTGAATAAAATTAAGATAGCTATGATGGTAACTAACGTTCTGAAAGAACATGGTACATGAAGAAGAAGAAAATTTGACCTAAACAATATCATGGTGCTCACTCCACACCACTGGCGGAGGTTCCTAAGTCAGGATATTCTTCCGCGTCCGGGGCCGCGCTTTCCTCTCTTTCCTTGGATAATTATTACATGTAGCATTCACATCATTTCGGATTTCTCATCACGTGCGCAAAGTACTCTAGTTTTCGCCAGGGGCGTCATTTGCCCCCCCCCCTAGCCCTGAAAATGACTGAAATTTACAAAAAATACATCAATTTTCATCATTACATCATATATAATGTATTGTATATATAATGCTTGCCCCCCCCCCCCAATCAAAAGTTCAAATGACGCTCCTGAGTTTTCCTCTTTTATGATATTCAGTACTTTTCCTTTTTTGTTTAGCCGCTGCACTGGCGCTTGATTTGTTACTCTGTTCATCCACGATATCCTCAACATTTTGCGGTAAGCCCACATTTCAAACGCCTCAATCCTCTTGCACATTGTTTCCGTGGGGGTCCATGCTTCCATTCCAAAGAACAAAATTCTGAACACTTAGCAGCGTAATAAGCGAATTATTAGCGTAGTTTTTAGCTCTCTGCTGGTTAGTACCTTTTGCATTTTCGTAAATCTTGTTCTCCCTTGCTCTATTAAGCATTTGATTTCCTGTGATAACCACCAATTTTCATTCGCCCAACTTGCTAAATACTTGTACTCTCTGCACCATGTCTTCATTTATTCTAGTATCTTCTAAGTCCTAAGTTATTAGCTATATTTTTGTTTTTGCTGATGACCATCCATTGGGTTTTCTTTATGTTTATTTTCAGACAGATGTTGGCTATGGTCCGTCACTGATTATAGAAGTGCCTGCAAATCATCCATGTCCGTTGCTAGCAGAACTGTGTCATCAGCGTATTCGCAGTGTGCAAGTACTTTTAGGGGATGCGAGAAACGATCGTGCGCGAATAGCGGAGAAATCTTACAACTTTCTTAAATAATTTCATTGTCAATTGAAATTGTCCAATTGACGTATATTGCTTACTTACTGTCATTAAAGAAGAAAAAATATATGTTGCTCCACAATATTGATATGATATGCAATTCTTATATAAAATTAATTTAATTAATTATATGTTGCTTGAAGTACTGCATTTTAATAACTAATTGTATTTACTACATACAATTGTTTACCTTTTGATAACATAACCTCATCTTACTTTTTCTTCTTATAATTTTTTTGTGCTACGGTCTTGACAATTGTCCAGCAACCAGGACTAATACAGGGTGTCTGCGTAACTTGGAACCATATGGGAAACTTTTTTAATATCAATTTTACGAAAAAACTCATTCTTCATAAAGTGCTCTGCATAGTCTAAAACCTAAGATGCAGTCATCAGATATCAAATTTTATCAATAATATACGAGGTGTGTCCAAAAATATGAATTTCGCTCAAGAGTAATGTGCCTTTATATTTCACAATATCAAAAATTGTTATTAAGAAAAGTTGTTTGTAATTAAAAATTATGTTATAATATGCATTTACACTCTTTTAATTGAAAATTTTTTTTTGAAAATTTTCATCAAATTAGGGATACCCAACATCATTTTTATTTTATGATAACTCCTTAATTATTAATTTTGCGAAAAAAAGTTATTTATAAAAATTTCTGAATAGTCAAAAAACTAAGATGCAATCATAAGATATCATTTTTTTTAAATTTTATACGAGGTATGTCAAAAAATATGAATTTCGCTCAAGAGTAAAATACCTTTATAGTTCGCAATATTTCAACTAGAAGAATGCAATTGCATATTGAAACATAGTTTTTAATTCTGAACAACATTTTATAATAACAAATTTTAATATTGTGAAAAATAAAGGTACTTTACTCTTCAGCGAAATTCATATTTTTTGGCATACCTCGTATAAAATTGCCAAAATTTCCTATAATTTTATCTTAGTTGTTAGACTATTCAGAACGTTTTATAAAGAATACATTTTTTTCGTAAAATCAATAATAACAGAGCTATCATAAATAAAGTGATGTTGAGTGTCCGTGATTTGAGGAAAATTTTCAAAATTTTTTTTTTACTTAGATAAGTGTAAATGCAGATTATAACATAATTTTTAATTACAAACAACTTTTTTCAATGACAATTTTCGATATTTTGAAATATAAAGGCACTTTACTCTTGAGCGAAATTCATATTTTTTGTCATACCTCGTATACTGTTAATAAAATTTAATATCTGATGATTGCGTCTTAGGCTTTACGCTATGCAGAGCATTTTATAAAGAATAACTTTTTTTCGTAAAATTGATATTAAAAAAGTTTCCCATATGGTTCCAAGTTACGCAGACACCCTGTATAATTGGCCAATATAATTAAAAGTGCGAAAAAAGTTGCTGACCTATGAAACCAGGAGTCGCTTTTCCGAACTTGCACGGTCCCAATATCAGATTGTTGATGACTATTTCATTGGCAATTATACCCTCTGTTCTGTCTTCCACTGCTTCTCTGAAGATTTTTTCTGCATACAAATTAAACAGAAGTGGGAGAGCACGCAACCTTGTCTTAACTCCTTTCAGAATAGGAATTTCTTCGGATATTTGGTTGTTAATTCTGATGTCAGCTGTTAGTCCAGGGCGGATCTGTTTTGAGATGGACGTTGAGAGGTGACTCAAATTTTTTTGCAGAAATTGCTTGAAAATGAATCAGATAATAATATTTGAGTTATCCTCCCTCTCAAAAAGGTCCGGAACATTGTTTAAATAATCAAAATGTCAAAAATGGAAGGAAAAATTCGATTTTTTTCTTCGTTTTTTGATTATAACTTTAAAACTATTCATTTTCGAGAAAAGTTGTACTGACATAAAAGTTGCGTAATTAAATTTTCTACAATATAGAATTGGTTAAAAATTTAAAAAATAGTCACCCTAGTTGCAAAATAGCAAAAATTGCGAAAAAACCATACAAAAACAAGTATTCGCATTTTACGTTTTTCAACCATTTATGCTACACTTAGGACCTTCATATTTCACCCAGAAAAACTTTATGATACAGTAAAACAATACTGTAAATTTCATTAAGATCGGTTCAGTAGATTTTGCAAAATAAATTTTGCAATCCAGCTTTAGCAAAAAAAAATAATTTTTTCAAAATGTTACAGGACTGAAAATAAAGCAGATAGCAAGTTGAAATTTTTTTTGCTTATAGAAGTGTACTGTACCTTTCATTTGCAATTTTCAAGATTAAAATCGATTAATTACCACGGCGTCAAAAAATTTTTGAAATAAACAATAATTTTTGGTGCTACGCGCAGGACAGCGGTGTTCGATTCACACAAGTTGATTTCCACCAAAATTTCTTCCAATCTTTATCTAATATATTATTTTCTTACTCTATATTTTGTTGTATTTTAATATTTTAATTCCACAAAAATCAAACTAATTTTATTATTGTTTGTGAAATATTGTTTAAACAATTGCATATATTTAAAAATAATAAACTTTTATTCTCTAAGTTAAAATATATGAACAAAGAAAGTTTTTGCTAATAAAAGTGTTATTTCAAAGGATAGAGTATGTGTTTTTATTTTGCAATAAACAAATTTATTTATTTATATCGAAATGTAATAAAAATTTAAATTTTTTAATCATTATCAAAGGTCATTGGAATGCCCAATCAAAGCAAACTATCCGCTGTCCTGCGCGTAGCACCAATAATTAATGTTTATTTAAAAAAATTCCTGACGCCGTGGTGTTAATCGATTTCAATTTTGCAAAATTGCAAATGAAAGGTACAGTACACTTCTATAAGCAAAAAAATTTTCAACTTGCTATCTACTTTATTTTCAGTCCTGTAACATTTTGAAAAAATGAATTTTTTTTACGAAAGCTGGATTGCAAAATTTATTTTGCAAAATCTATTAAACCGATCTTAATGAACTTTACAGTATTGTTTTACTGTATCATAAAGTTTTTCAGGGTGAAATGTGAAGGTCCTAAGTGTAGCATAAATGGTTGAAAAACGTAAAATGCGAATACTTGTTTTTGTATGTTTTTTTCACAATTATTGCTATTTTGCAACAAGGGTGACTATTTTTTTAAATTTTTAACCAATTCTACATTGTAGGAAAATTAATTACGCAACTTTTATGTCAATACAACTTTTCTCGGAAATGAATACTTATAAAGTTATGATCAAAAAACCATGACAAAAATCGAATTTTTTATTAATTTTTTGACATTTTTAATATTTAAACAATGTTCCGGACCTTTTTGAGAGGGAGGATAACTCAAATATTATTATTTGATTTATTTTCAAGCAATTTCTGCAAAACAATTTGAGTCACCTCTCAACGTCCAAATATACTAATATTTTTACAGATGCGCCCTGGTCTATGTTTGATTCCAGTACCTACAAATTGGCTATTATCCAAATGTCTCGTCCATCCAGATCTATCTCTTTTAGTATACCCATTAACTTATCATGTTGAACAGCGTGAATGCCTTTGCATAATCAACAAGGCAGGCATATACATCAACATTCACATCCCGGCATCTCTGCATAAGAACCTAAATGCCATGATATATGTATTATATGAAAAACAAATCATAATATAATAATTACACTTTTATAAAAAATAACTTTTTTTGAAGTGAAAACTTCTTTAGGCACGTTGTGCACTTTCTTTGGATAGGCGAAAAAGCATTGAATTCGCGACCGTCATCGCGACCCTCATCGCGACCGTCATCGCTCATGCTATATATTATGTGTATGTATATATACATTGTGTAGACGTATTTAAATTTATAATAAATGTAAAACCTATTTTACGATGGGGAAAAAAGATTAATTTCGCGACCATCATAGCGACCGTCATCTCTTCGGCGAAATAAATTTTGTATATATATATATATTAATTTATTATGTGTATGTATATATAAATTGTATAGAAGTATTAAATTTAAAATAAATATAAAACCTATTTTACGATGGGGAAAAAAGATTAATTTCGCGACCATCATAGCGACCGTCATCTCTCCGGCGAAATAAATTTTGTAGGTACATATATATATTTTATGTGTATGTATATATAAATTGTGTAGAAGTATTAAAATTTAAAATAAATGTGAAACCTATTTTTGGATGGTGAAAAAGGATTTATTTCGCGACCGTCATAGCGACCGTCATCTCTTCGACGAAATAAATTTTGTACTTTTATATAATTATGTGTATCTATACATAAATTGTATAGAAGTATTTAAATTTAAAATATGTAAAACCTATTTTTCGATAGAAAAAAAGGATTTATTTTGCGACCGTCATCGCGACCGTCATCTCTTCGGCGAAATAAATATTTTGTACGTATATGTATTGAAGTTAAAACTTCTTTAGGGACGTTGTGCACTTTTTGGATGGGAAAAAGTATTAAATTGGCGACCGTCATCGCCTCGAAGAAATAAATTTTTTGAAGTGAAAACTTCTTAAGGGTCCTTGTGCACTTTTTGGATGGGGAAAAAGTATTAAATTAGCGACCATCATCGTTTCGACGAAATAATTTTTTGAAGTGAAAATTTCTTTAGGGACGTTGTGCACTTTTTAGATAGGGAAAAAGTATTGAATTAGCGAACGTCATCGCGACCGTCATCGCTTCGGCAAAATAAATTTTTAAAGTAAAAACTTCTTTTGGGGACGTTGTGCACTTTTTAGATGGGGAAGAAGTATTGAATTAGCGACCGTCATGGCTTCGGCGAAATAAATTTTTGAAGTGAAAACTTCTTTAGGGACGTTGTGCACTTTTTGGATGGGGAAATATTATTAAATTTGAATGGGGAGAAAGTAATAAATAAGCGACCGTCATCGCTTCGACGAAATAAAAATTTGAAGTGAAAACTTCTTTAGAGACGTTGTGCTCTTTTTGGATGGAAAAAAGTATTAAATTATCGACCGTCATCACGACCGTCATCGCTTCGATGAAATAAATTTGTAAAGTGAAAACTTCTTGAGGGACGTTGCGCACTTTTTGGATGGGGGAAAAGTATTGAATTAGAGACCGTCATCGCTTCGACGAAATAAATATTTGAAGTGAAACTTCTTTAGGGACGTTGTGCACTTTTTCGATGGAAAAAAGTATTAAATTAGCAACTATCATCGCTTCGACGAAATAAATATTTGAAGTGAAAACTTCTTGAGGGACGTTGTGCACTTTTTGGATGGGGAAAAATATTAAATTAGCGACCTTTATAGCTTCGACAAAATAAATGTTTGAAGTCAAAAATTTCTTTAGGGACGTTGTGCACTTTTTGGATGTAGATAAATTACTAAATTAGGGACCGTCATCGCTTCGACGAAATAAATATTTGAAGTGAAACTTCTTTAGGGACGTTGTGCACATTTTGGATGGGCGAAAAGTATTGAATTAGGGACTGTCATCCATCGCTTCGACGAAATAAATATTTGAAGTGAAACTTTTAGGGACGTTGTGCACTTTTTCGATGGAAAAAAGTATTAAATTAGCGACCGTCATCGCTTCGATGAAATCAATTTTAGAAGTGGAAAGTTCTTGAGGGACGTTGTGCACTTTTTGGATGGGGAAAATATTAGCGAACCTTCATCGCTTCGACGAAATAAATTTTTGAAATGAAAACTTCTTGAGGGACGTTGTGCACTTTTTGGATAAGGAAAAATTATTAAATTAGCGACCGTCATCGCTTCGACGAAATAAATTTTTTAAGTAAAAACTTTTTTAGGGACGTTGTGCACTTTTTGTATGGAGGAAAAGTATAGAATTAGGGCCGTAATCGCTTCGACGAAATAAATATTTAAAGTGAAACTTATTTAGGGACGTTGTGCACTGTTTCGATGTAAAAAAGTAATAAATTAGCAACTATCATCGCTTCGACGAAATAAATATTTGAAGTGAAAACTTCTTGAGGGACGTTGTGCACTTTTTGGATGAGGAAAATTATTAAATTAGCGACCGTTATCGCTTCGACGAAATAAATTTTTGAATTGAAAATTTCTTTATGGTCATCACTTCGCTGAAATCAATTTTGTACATATATAAATTATGTGTATGTATACATAAATAGCATAGGGCATACGCATCGCGCATATCGTATATGATATAGGTACAGCACTTCTTTTAGGATGGGGTAAAAGCATTGAGCTCGTAATGTATATACCATAAGAAGTTTTCACTTCTGTCGGCACTCCCACGAGTGCCTTCAATTTTTATAATAAAACCTTTTTATTATTTATAGGAAAGAATATAAAATAATTTAACGATAAGATGCTTAAGATTCCAAAAATTACAGTCTAATAAAAAAGTACTTTTTATAATATCACGGTTTTGTTATTGTACATATTATATACATTGATGAGCGCGCTAATAACCGGCAAAATAGCATAAAAGATGGAAAACGTATTAAGCTTTGAGATAAAAAGAAATAAAACTAGCGGAGCTGGTAAATTTAGCGATATTAACATATTAATTTACACCATATTGATTGTTTCCCACCTTTAGACTTATCGGATGAGTTTTTGCAAATACCACTGTCACAGTGACATTTTTAGTTGACATACTCCTCTGATACGTGTAAATCTGGGAAACAATCAATATAATATATAGGGTGTCCCAAAAGTAGTGGAACGGTCGAATATTTCGCAAACTAAACATCGGATCAAAAAACTGAAAAATACGTTTTCAATCATTTTTAAAAATCTATGAAATGACACCAAACATCAATCCCCACTACACCCACTGGAGATGGGGTGGGGGGTAACTTTAAAATCTCAAATGGAAACCCCCAGTTTTTCTTGCAAATTTGGATTCGTTACGTAAAAGTAGGCAACTTTTATTCAAGAAATTTTTTCGAACTGTGGATAGATGGCGCTATAATTGGGAAAAACGATTTATCCTGATACCATAGGTAAATTATATAAACGGTCTAATATCTCACGAAATACACTTCCAAATGAGAAACCAAAAAACAGATTTTTAATCTTTTTCGAAAACCTATCGAATAACACCAAACATGACCCTCCAACCCACCCCCTGGAGGTGGGCTGGGGGGTAACTTTAAAATCTTAAATAGCAACCCCCACTTTTTATTGCAGATTCGGATTCGCCATAAAAAATTAAGCAACATTTATTCGAAACATTTTTTAAAATTTCTGATAGATGGCGCTAATAAATCGCATTTTTCCAATTAAAGCGCCATCTATTAACAATTCTAAAAAATGTTTCCAATAAATGTTGTTTAATTTTTCGTGACGGATCTGAATCTGTAATAAAAAGTGGGGGTTGCTATTCAGGATTTTCCCCCACCCCACCCCCAGGGGGTGGATTGGACGGTCACGTTTGGTGTTATTCGAAAGGTTTTCGAAAAAGATTAAAAATCTGTTTTTTAGTTTCTCATTTGGAAGTGTATTTCGTGAGATATTAGACCGTTTCTATAATTTACCTATGGTATCAGGATAAATCGTTTTTCCCAATTATAGCGCCATCTATCCACAGTTCGAAAAAATGTGTTGAATAAAAGTTGCTTACTTTTACGTAACGAATCAAAATCTGCAAGAAAAACTGGGGGTTTCCATTTAAGATTTTAAAGTTGCCCCCTTCCCCACCTCCAGGGGGTGTAGTGGAGGTTGGTGTTTGGTGTCATTAGATAGATTTTTGAAAATGATTGAACACGTATTTTTCAGTTTTTCGATCCGATGTTTAGTTCGCGAAATATTCGACCGTTCCACTACTTTTGGGACACCTTGTATATAAAAAGGTTACTATCGCCAAATTTCCCAGCTCGACTATTTTCATTTCATTTTATCTCACAACTTAATACGTTTTCTATCTTTTGTGCTAATTTGCCGGTTATTAGCGCGCTCATCACTGTATAGGACACAACATGTTTGGAAATAATAATTAACTTATAACATATAAATTTTTAGTAGGTGTATTAACTGTTATTTTTAATTATGATTCCAAAAATTACACTAGTATAAAATAGTATTTTTTATAATACCACGGTTGTTTAAAATGGTATATATAATTTTAAGGTGAAACAGTAGCGATCAACAGGTAGCGAAAACGCGTTCCAAGATTGCGGCAGTAATTTTGAATATTTTTTCGAGATATTTGGCACACTTATTCGTAATATAATAAAGAATGGCGGTACAGAGCCGGATTTGAAAAATATATTAATATGTGGAAATTACTCCGTAATTAAATACAATATTAAAAAAACGAGCCTGTACCGCCATTAAGAAGAACAAAAAAATACACTTTCTTCAAATAAACTTTTTTATCCGATGCCTAGATTTTGTGTCATTTTGGAACTACTAATGAAATAAAAAATTTTAGTAGTTCCAAAATGACACAAAATCTAGGCATCGGATAAAAAAGTTTATTTGAAGAAAGTGTATTTTTTTGTTCTTCGTAATGGCGGTACAGGCTCGTTTTTTAATAATGTATTTAATTACAGAGTAATTTCCACATATTAATATATTTTTCAAATTGGGCTCTGTACCGCCATTCTTTATTATATTACGAATACGTGTGCCAAATATCTCGAAAAAATATTCAAAATTACAGCCGCAATCTTGGAATGCGTTTTTGCTACCTGTTGATCGCTACTGTTTCCTCTTAAGTCTATAAACTTTTAATTATTTATTAAAACAATTAAAAAAAGATACGCAACAGCCGGGTTCCAACTGGGGTCCTCTCGATCTGCAGTCTAATGCCACTGAGGCACCATCAATTTGTAGATATCGATTTGTTAACGTACTTTAAAATATCATTGCATTAGTCATATTTTTAAAATATGTAGTTTGAAATAAAAAAAAATCGATTTATCCATACAGTGTGATTGGTCAGTGGGGTAAAGCTTTGTAGATCCGTTATAAGTAATAGATGGTCATAAAAGTTAATAACAAAAATTGATTACAGATTGATAATCAGTAATTATAAATTGTAAGTTTTAGACAATTATTCAGTCATGGCTTACTTAAAATTTGGAAAGATTTAGACCCGTAATTATTAATAATTTTGCTCTGAAAAATGAAAATATCTCGAAAACTAATAAATTTACACATAGGGAATGTTATACAAAAATTATAGTATGGTAATGGTACTTTTCGATAATGATATAAACTATAGGGTGTTCTATTTAAAATTACTGAAAAAATAATGTACTTGCGTTTTGACTCACCCTGTATTCAATATAAAGAAAATTAGCAAAACAACCATTTACGAAAATTTTGACAATAAATAAAAAAATATGACGTCAATAAAACATTGACCTTGTGCTTGCTTTTATTTATACAGTATATGTAGATAGTTAAACTTGTTACGATTTTCATTTAAAATTGGTTATAACTGTAAATACCCCGTATAACATACCAAACCTTTATATTTTTGTAATCGAAAAGTTACGAAGATTTCGAATATAAAATAAAATACAGGGTGTTCTATTTAAAAAAACATAAGTTTGGTCTGCCACTATGTTATCGAACACCCTGTAATATTATAACTAATTTTGTAATGTGAAGCTCAAAGTTCGCTACAATTTTTATCGCTATAATTTTAAGTTTTATCGCTATACATTACTATAACGGATCTACGGAACTTCACCCTACTAATTAATCACCCTACCCTGTATAATAGCAGTTAAATATTGCATTGTTAGCTAGTTCTAAGCTATCCTGAAAATTTCAGGTGTCTAGGTAGCCTAGAACTATTTTTAAAATTGATTACAAAATTTGCGGAGTCCGTGAGACCAACCAAGCCAAGTATATAAAAAGGTTTTAAAAATAAAAATCAACCTGTTTTGGGATTTATTTCCAAAATCGCTCATTCATGAAATCAATTTATTCTATTTGGGTAGTTGCACTGTATAACTATGATTAAATATCTTGCTCGGAACAAACTACAAGCGTAGAACAAACTTTATAAATTTTTTCGTGGAGATATTGAAAATGAAACAGATTATAGCAGATTACTCTGTGGTATGTGCTATTTCATATAATGGTAATTGAAAGGCACAATTCTTATGGATAAAGATATTTAATTAATTTGCTCACCTGTTTCATTTCTTTCTGCATCTTCTGAGTTATCATTTATTACATTTGGCTCAAATTCCATACCTTCAGTATGTAGGATCTGATATTTTAAGTCACTTTCATTTACCTCAAATTTCAGATCATTATTGCATTGTGCTGTGTGTATTTCATTCGAATGATAGTTAGGTTTTATTTGGTCTTCTCCCTCGGTAGATTGAAAAGATACATTTTCAAGTTTATCTTTAAATAAATCTCGGTGTTGTTTTTCATCTGTTGTTTGACCAGTTTCTGGAGACATACGGGAACTAGTATCACCTGCGATTTGTTGCAAAACTGTTTCTTCTGTATGTAGCACCATATGTTGAATTAATTGATCACTGTCTGTAAATTCTTCAGAGCAAATGTTACATTTGAAAATTGTTTCTTTTATGTGGCATCGTAAATGTTGAATGGAACTATCTATTTGTTTAATTTTTTGAGAATCAACAATACATTGCTGAGGTTCTTCAATGTGAATACATTTATGTTGCGCCAACTGATCATCTTCTGTAAACACTTGGGAACATATATAACATTTTAACCTGTCTAGATGAACTTTCATTTGAAGATTCAACTTTTGTGGATCTTTAAAAACCTGTTCTAGAGAACCTAATGAATGAACTACACTTCTGTGTAGTATGCAACATTTATGTTGCGCCAACTGATTATCTTCTGTAAACACTTGGGAACAAATATAACATTTTAACTTGTCTAGATGAACTTTCATTTGAAGATTCAATTTTTGTGGATCCATAAAAACTTGTTCTACAGAATCTGTTGTATGTGTACTTCTGTGCAGTATGCATTCGTTATTATTACTGAATTTTTTATCGCAAAGATCACATTCAAAAGGTTTGTTTCCAACGTGCTTTTTTAGATGCCTACGTAAGTGTCTCTGAAGTAGGTATTTTTTTCTGAACTCTTCGGGGCATTTGTCACACTTGAAAATCTTTTCTTCTGTGTGCAGCCTCATATGTGTAGCCAAGGTGGTACTTTCCGTAAAATCCTCAAAACAAATTTGACACTTAAAAGAATTTTCAATGGTATGTGTACGTTTATGTGTGAGGAATTGATCATTATCCCAAAACTTTTTATAACAAATATCGCACTCAAATGGCTTGTATTCTTTGTCTCCAATGGTCTCCAATTCAAATAGCTTGTCGCCTTGTTCTTGTTCTGGAGAATTTGTTGTATGTGTACTTCTGTGCAATATGCATTCGTCATTATTACTGAACTTTTTATCGCAAATATCACATTTAAATGTCTTGTCTCCTTTGTGCGTAAGTAAATGAATTTGAAATTTATAGTTTCCTGTAAACTGTTTAGAACAATATTCACATTTTAGAAGTTTTTCATCAGTGTGTAACTTCATATGAACGGTCAATAAACTCTGGTCTTTGAACTGTTGTGAACAAATATCACATTGAATAGATGATGCCTGTCCAGAATGACTTTGAAAATGATAATTGAGAGATGCTTTTGTTGTGTATCTTTTTGAACACATCCCACATTCGAAGGGTTTTATTCCTGTGTGGTTAAACAAATGGCGATTAAGACTGGCTTTTGTTGTGAACTGTGTAGGGCAAATGGTGCATTTGAATGGTTTTTCCTCGGCATGCACCCGTAAATGAATTTGAAATTTATAATTTCCTGTAAACTGTTTAGAACAATATTCGCATTTTAGAAGTTTTTCACCAGTATGTAACCTCATATGAATGTTCAATGAACTCTTGTCTCTGAACTGTTTTGGACAAATTGTACATTTAAAAGGTGTCTCTCCAGAATGAGTTCGAGTATGATGAATGAGAGTAGTTTTTGCTGTGAATCTTTTCCCACAGATTTTGCAACAGAAGGCTTTTATGCCTTGGTGCGACGTTGAAAAATGACGGTGAAGATTTTGCTTTTGGTTGAATTGTTTCAGACAAATTTTGCATTGGAACAGCTTCTCTCCTCGATCCTCCAACATATCACCAACCACACTATCATTTACAACAACTGTAGAATGAACACCTAAAATAGTATTATAAATTAAAACTGAGGCGTGATTTACAAAAACTGTATAAATCTAAATTTAATAAAATTGAGCTAGTGCTACAGCTAAACTACCTAGTTTAGGTAGTTTAGCATAAAGGTAGTTTAGCATTAATTAAAAACATATTTTTTTTTAATATTCTCAAAAAGGATTTCACAAAAACTACAAGTGCAGAGATGTTGCTAAATTAAATTTATATACCAGGGGTGGCCAAACTGTGGCTCGCGAGCCACATGTGGCTCTTTGAAGGATTATTTGTGGCTCTCAATAAATGTTCCTGAATTACTTTTAACTTTTGTTTCAACATGTGGCAAAAAATATAAAAGACTAAGCGTAACATCAGGATTTGGCCCTGGAGACCCCTTATCACTGTTGCTATTCAGTTTGGCCTTAGAATATCTAATAAATAAAATATACAGTTGAGTCCGCGAGTCTTTACCCGTGCGTCATTAATACCTGACGAGATAAAACACATACTTTTTATCTAGCATCATTCTCTTCCATGCATGAAACTCATGACAAACCAGCTGCCGTTTGTTATTAAGTAACAACACATGTTATTTTTATGAACCATCTAGACTCAGTGCATTGAAAAGAGATAGGTACAAAAAAAGACGATTCGGTATGTTTTCATGTTTTAAGCACAATTTGTTTGACGTTTCTGATTTGTTTAATTTTGTGGCTGTCAGTCAGTTGAACTTTTTGCGGTTTTTGTCGAATTTTTGCGTTTTGAAGTTTCTTTATATTACACAAACAGTTGTTTTCACAACTAATTTTATATTGGGCTTTGAAATTTTAAGGTAAATAATTATATTTAGGCAATTAATATTTAAAACATTCAAAGCTAACGTCATTCACACAGTAAAGAAATGACTGTGTTTAGATTTCCGTCAAAGTGAATAAAATAACAAAAATAAAATGTGTTATTGGATTTTTTTATAAATTGTTTATTTATTTATTAATCAATAATAATAAAAGAATTTATTAAGCTACTTCAAATGTAGCTGTAATTCTGCGCAAAAATTTTGAAGCAAAACTTACATTTGACATTCTATACTGATAACGTCAAATTTTATAATAAAACCCGTAATCGGAACAGTAGTAACTTTCTGTCAGTTGTTGTTGCGTGAAATAGATTTCCGACTTATTTCGTATGCTTTAAGTGATGACGCACGGGTAAAGACTCGCGGACTCAACTGTAATCTGAGTTGACAGGAGGATTTGAGAATCGAGGATCAAAACTACTATTGTTGGCCTTTGCTGATGATATAGGTGCAGTCGATCATTCTACAAGAGACGTGAGAGAGGTGTTTTCACAACTCGAGGAAGAAACAGGTAGTCTGGGCCTTCGAATAAATGAAGAGAACACGAAATACATGCTAGTAACCAAAAATGTAAGATCAAGAGGTAGGCAGAACATAACTATTAATGACCACAACTTCGAAGTAGTAAAAAAGTTTAAATATCTAGGAACGGTAATCACAGATGACACTCACATTATAAAAAGAGGTCTTAGCAAGGATAGCTGCGTGGAATAGATCATTATACTCCCTATCATCATTACTAAGATCTAAGCTGCTAACAAAACAATCTAAATTAAGACTATACGGTCAATTATTCGCCCATTTGTTAAATTATGGAAGTAAAACTTGGACTCTACATAAGTGGGAAATAAAACTTCTTCAGATGCAAATCCACTAATGGATGTTAGCGATCGCATTTTTCATTAACTCTCTGTTTCTTGCAAAATGTATCAGAGATTGATTGTCGTTAATCCCTGTCCATTGCCTTATATTTCGAAACCAGGACATTTTCTTGCGTCCCATTCCACTCTTGCCTTAAATTTTACCCTCGATTATAAGTTGGATTAACTGGTATTTTTCATTTCGCGTGGTGCGACCTTGATACACAGTTTTCCTTTTCTTCTTGATGGTTTCGAAAAGTTGGCGTTCTTGGTTTATTCTTTTAAGAACATCTACATTTGTGACTTTCGCTGTCCATGGTATCTTTAGGATGTGGCGATATAGCCACATTTCGATAGCTTCTAATCTGTTTATATCCCTCGTTTTAAGTATCCAGCCCTCTACGCCAAATAGCAGCATGGACCATACGTAGCACTTAATAAACCTTAGTCTCAGTTGAAGATCGAACTCTGAACACGTCAGTACCTTCCTGATGCGACCTTTTACTTCCCTTTCCGATGCCCAGTCTTCAAAAGCCACGTTCCCGGGTATTTAAATTTGCTCACTTTTTCAATGGACTTGGTATTCAGTTTTATGGTGGAGGTTTAAAGTGCATCCATGTTTCTGGAGATGATCACGAATTTGGTCTTTTTGGTATTAATCTCTAATCTCATTATAGTGACAAGTTGTTGAAGATCGGCTATGTTGTCACAAATTAAATAAATAAGCTAATGGGAAATAAATAAGCTGCTGGTATTTGAAAGCAAAGTCCTCAGAATGATATTTGGTCCCCAAAGAGATGAATTGACAGGAGAGTAATACTGAAAACATCATCAGACATACAAAAGCTAAGATAAGATGGGCAGGTCATGTGGTAAATCAGAGGAAGACAGTGTTAAAGACGGTGTTTTTTGAGAGGCGATAGAAAATCAATAGGCCATCCTAGAAAAAGGTGGAAAGAATCGAAGGATCTTGAATTAGTAGCTGCTTGTAGAATTATTTGACTATTTGAAACAACGATGTGAATCATTTTATTTTACTTTAAAATTCGTGAACTCCAAACGGTAAGAGAAAAATTTAATACCTTTTATACAGTTTTTAAATAATTATTGTTTAATTGCGGCTCGCGAAAAATTTCAAATTTTGAAAAATGGCTCGGACTATCAAGAAGCTTGGCCACCCCTGTTATATACAGTGCGCTGGAATAAGGGTTACCCCCCATATTAATAATTTATTTATTTTTAGCAGATAAGCAAAAGGCTCGGACAGGTCGATTTTTAAAATATTCATAGTATATTGTGCTGATCTCCGAAACGCATTTTACTGACAAAAATTATCTTCGAATCCCAAAATACAAACTGTACTACACTAAACATCCAGATGAAAAAGCATATGGAGGTACTGCAATAATCATACGAGACAGCATAAAACATTTTTTTTATTTATTTATTTTTTTTACATATGACATGGACTCTAGTGACTCTACAATTTATTAACTAATTTGCCATAATCTATTAATTACATTTAATAAATTTAAATAAACATAAAATATTTTTGGTACCATCAACTCCCTTCTAAGTTATAAAGACAGTCCCTCTATTTTCAGAAGAGAGTTGTAGTATTTTTTTTTAATTTAAAGAATTATTTATTGAATTATTATTTTTATTTATTTATTTTATATTGAATTATTATTATTATAATTGTAAATATCTATTTTTGAATTTATATTTTATTTTATTTATTTTAAGTTTATCTTACTCAACTTCATCAGGGTTGGATTATTTGTTGTCTTCTTCTATTATTATAGATTTCTTGTTGTTTTTTAGATATTATTTCTGTTAGATTGTTTAATATTCCAAAATATTCTTCATTTTGTAATATATCTCTTATTTCAATTATTTCTAATCTTCTTCTCATTTCTCTATGTTCTTCATTTTCTATAGTATTTTCACAATGTAACACTATATGTTCTGGTGTACCTAGTTCTCCTCATTCACAATATGCATCATCTTTTAAGTTAAATCTTTCCAAATATGTTGGGTATGGTCCATGTCCTGTTAAAAAGTGTACTAAACGTTGTTTTGGATTAAAATAATTTGGAATGTTTTCTAATATTGGTATAAAATTGTATAAACGTCTAGATTTTGTTGAATTTTCCCATTCATTTTGTCTTTTTCTATTTATTATTTCTTTTAATTCTCTTTTATTTCTTATATCTAATCCTATTATTTGTATTATTTTTTCATATTTTTCTTTTTTTAGCCAATAATTACATGCTCTTTTTTGTGTTTCTAAATGCATTGGCATTACTCCAGTTAAAACTGTGAGTGCCTGTGTTGCAGTTGTTCCAAATGCTCCCGTCATTCTTACAAGAAATCCTCTCTGAGCTCTATTTAATTTTTCTGCATTTTTGAAGTGAAAACTTCTTTAGGCACGTTGTGCACTTTCTTTGGATAGGGGAAAAAGCATTGAATTCGCGACCGTCATTGCGACCGTCATCGCTCATGCTATATATTATGTGTATGTATATATACAATGTGTAGACGTATTTAAATTTATAATAAATGTAAAACCTATTTTACGATGGGGAAAAAAGATTAATTTCGCGAACATCATAGCGACCGTCATCTCTTCGTCGAAATAAATTTTGTATATATATTAATTTATTATGTGTATGTATTGATGTGATCTTGATTATTGATATGAGATAATATTCTTATATGTCACTTAATTTAATCAATGTATTAATACTAATCCAATTAATTAACCAGATCACATATCAATATGTTTTCAATCTCAGGGCGAATTATAAATTAATTACTTACTTTCGTGGCTTCTAGTATTTCTTAATGGTTCCTAATCGGGATAGAAAAGAAAAGAGTAAAAAAAAATACACATATGGGTTACAATTATAATCAAAAAATATTTTTTATTTTATTTAAAAGGCAATCAATGCTTAATATTTGCTATTTCTTATTATTCTTAAACATAACATTTACAAATGGGAACCTTATTTCCTTTTGTAAATCAATTGAAAGTTTTTATTAACATTTAACTATTAGGAGTTATTATTAACAACTCTATTTAAGTTTGATGAAGCTTTTCTGATATTATTGATTATGTTATTCAATTTTTTATGTGGAATTTAATACGAAAAACCCATACATTCATGTCCAAACAAATGAGACTGACCTTTTCCTGGTGAAACTGAAAATGTCCTCACACAAAACCCGTTCCTGCTATCCTTGGCTGCGATCAAACCTCGTCCTGGCTTCCAGTAATGTACTCCTTTGAAAAACTAGCTCGAATAGCTCTCGTCCCTGCTTCGGTCGTGATCCTGTGTTCTACCTTTTTCGAAACTGCTATCAGCTACCGGAACACTCTTGGCTCAAGGAGGTTCTTTTACTCTCGACCTGGCCTACTTCTCGTTCCACGATAGATACTCCACACTCACGGAACTACCGGCTTTCTCACTCTCCGTACACTACCGTCTACTACTCGACTTCACTTCTCGACAGCTCAAAACATTCTGATCTCACTTTGTCATCCATTCCCCTACTTTCTAAATATCCCTTCCAGATTCACAAATCAATCTTCCACCACCAACTCTCATTCGTAATATTCCTCAAAACCAATTTTTAATCTGTCTAAATATGCTTAATGGATTTCAAAAGAAAATATTTAATTCCCATTCTAAAAGACTTTCTAACTATTTACAAATTTTAATGACCTATTCTCTCTTTCAAATGAGTCTTATTTAGCATAGGCTAATGATCGAAACCTTCCGCGAAAAACGATAATGAACTATCATCTATTTCACTGAGTTTTATTTAGCATAGGCTAATGATCGACCTTCCGAGAAGAACGATAATGGTACGCGTCATTCACTTTGTTTATCTAAGCACATTGTTCCGAGTTTCGTACGCTTATTCTAATCACTTCTTAAAATTAAATATAACAATTTGTTGTATACAGGTTGTTCTAAATTTATATGCCCGAGGTTGAGAAAATTAAAAATATTTTATATTAAAGTGAATTTTGTTTATAATTATCAAATTTTAATTTTTATATCAAATAGAAATATAACAAATCCCCGCCTTGTATTCGATAAAATTTATCTGCATTTTTAAATAAATTTTCTCGAGGCAAAACCAACTCCCTGTATATTTCCTTACTTTAATCTATGTCTTATACCCTAACTTACTATCTACTTCATGTAATTCTGTCTTTTATTCGTGATATTTGTATACATCGTGAATATTATAAATTCCTCGGATCTTTTCCGAGTTCCTGTGCCTCAACTCATAACTATTTATCCCATTTTCATTATTCACGATGTACGGGCCTTCGAAAACAGGCATCAACTTTGCGCAAATGCCCCCAGGAAGATTTGATACTCGTAATGCCCTCACGAGTACTTTTTCACCCTTTTGGAAAGTCACTGGTCTTCTTTTTCTGTTTTGTTCCTGTCTTTGGATATATTTTTCGTTGCTTCGCCGTAATCTTCTCTGTACGGTTTCAATCACCTGTTGATATTCTTTTGGCTCTTGGTCTTCCCATGGCCTTATCGGCAATACACCCTTCATGATGTATTCTGGGGTCTCTTTTGTTACTGTGCTCGGAATTGTATTTAGATACCTTTCTATTTCCGCCATTTTCCTGTCCCAGTGGCGATGTTGACCATCTGTTGCAATGCGAAGAAATTTCGTCACTTCCTGTATGAATCGTTCCGAAGGATTACTCTGTGGATGCCTGATGCTGACAAAATTTGTCTCTATTCCTCGTTCTCGAAGTTGTCCCTTGAAACGATCATTTCGGAAATACGTTGCATTGTCCAGTAGAATCTTTTTTGGTGTTCCTACTATGGCTATAAAATTGTCGATTTTTCTTAATATTTCCTCCCCCTTTGTGGTGCGGCAACTATATAATTTTACGTATTTTGAAAACACATCCACCATTACCAGAATATGTTTGTTCCTTTTAGTGGTCATAATTAGATCGCTTAACATATCTATTGCTACAATGTCTAGTTTGTTTCGGGCTACAATATTTTTGGCAACATTTTCGTTTTTGAAATTCCGACTCTTATATTTTTGACATACATCGCACTTCTGGGTAATTTCCTTTGCAATGCGGTAATCCTGTCGGCTGATGTAATTTTCCCTAAAAACGAGCCAAACTTTTCTGCTACCGATATGCCCATTGTCCTCATGTAATTTCTTTATTATCTTTTCGGCCAATGTCTGTGTCACTAAATATAGTTCCTTTCCGTCTATTCTCTTAAAATATATGTCATTTTCTACTTCCGCTCTTCTTTTCTCTCTTTCCTCTAGGTCTTCTTGGTTTGTCCTTATCTCATTTAACGAATATATCCCTTCTTCTTGTATTAATCTATTTAGTCCCACCTGTAGAGTAATTGTTTCCTTTTTTCCCGTGTCCTCATCCCGTGTTAGAGCGTCGGCTATTATGTTGTCTTTTCCTTTTATATATCGGAACTCAAAATCATACTCCTGTAATAATAGAATGCCTCTATGTATTCTATTATTTACTAATCTATTCTTCATGATATGTACTAAAGCTGCATGGTCTGTTTCGATTGTGAATTTTGCTCCCAATAAGTAAAACCTCAATTTGTTTACGCAATATAGTACACTGGCAAACTCCAATTCTGTAACACTATATTTTCTCTCATGTGTTTTAGTCACTCGCGATATAAAACATATCGGCACTTCTTGGTCGTTTTGTATTTGAGACAGAACTCCTGCAAATTTTTGTATGGACGCATCAGTTCGGAGTATAAAAGGTAAATTGTAAATGGAATGGTATATTTTCGTTCCTTTTGCGAATTCTCGTTTTAATGCTTCGAAAGCTTCCTCCTGTTCTTCTTTCCAATTCCATTTTATTCCTTTTTTAAGCAACTTTATCAGAGGGATTTCCTTTTGGCTCAAATCGGGAATCAGTTTTTTAAAATAATTAATCGTGCCAAGAAAACCTCTCAATGTTTTCAAATTCGTTGGTCTTGGGTATTCATCTATGAGCTTGACTCTGTCTTCGGATAATCTTACTGTTTTGGTGTCCAATTGAAAACCCAAATAAATGACTTCTTTTTGAAAAAATTGACATTTTTCAACGTTTAATTTCAATCCCGCTGTGTCCAATTCTTGCAGAATTATTTCTATGTGTTTCAGATGACTCTGAGTATCTTGTGAAAAAATTAATAAATCATCGATATAATGAACTATGAAATCTTCGTGGCGATTCAAAATGGTATGTAGAGCTCGGACGAGTGCAGCACAAGCACTCTGCAATCCAAACGGCACTACCTTAAACCGGTAGACAATACCATCAATAGAAAAAGCGGTGTAGTTTCTACACTTTTCAGCTAACGGTATCAACCAAAAACTGTGTTTTAAGTCAATTTTCGAAAATATGTGTGACCCGGTGATTCTTCCAAAAATGGCCTCGATGTTTAGAGGTGATTCATATTGTGATACAGTGTGCTGGTTGATATTCCTGGCATCTAAACATAATCTCAATTCTCCACTGCTTTTCTTTACTATCACAATCGGGTTAACATACGGTGAATCACATCTTTCGATGATTTGATCTTCCAACATTTTATTTATTTCTTCTTTCACCTCTTGTCGATACTTGTATGGAATCGGGTAAGTCTTTGATCGAAAATTTCCCAAGTTTTTCACCTCAAATGAATGTTCGTACTTTTTAGCCACTCTGTTTTCCTCATTGATCAAATTTTCGTAGTTTCTTAACATCAACCGCAATTCTTTTTCTTTCCCTTCTCCACATATCAATTTTCTGTCTTTTTTCTCAGATTCTTCACACATGTTTACCGTGCATTCTGCATCCTCGTTTGCATATACATCTTCAAATACCACTGTTTCAATCATATTCTTTTCACTTTCATTTTTTAGCTTTATTTCTTCTTCTCCTGAGCCCGTCTCTTCTCTTGAGGAATCCCAGGTTTCCTTTGTTTCTGATACTCTCAAATTTTCTTCTTCTGGGCTCAACTCTTCTTTTGAGGAGCCACAGGTTTCATTTTCTTTTATCTTTTTCTGACCTTTTCTCCTTTTTCTTCTTTGTCCTTGCTTCGCTGCCAAATTCATTTCCACTGTTTGTTCTTTACCTGATTCGTCCGTATTTTGTTTCTCATGTTCCTTGTCCTGTTCTTTTTCTTTTTCTTCTGTTAGTTTCATCGTATTATTTTTAAAATCTATCACTACATGTTTTTCTGCCAATTCGTCCACTCCTACTATCATGTCATGTGACATGTTTGGCATTATTACACATTGTAGTGCATACATATTCTTGCCCAGTCGTACCATTACTCGTATGCCTTCATTTATAGTTGCCAATGTCCGTTTGTTTGCGCCCACTAAATTTACCCTAGGTATTTTATAAATTAAATTTGTTAAGTTAACTTCTTCTATTAGTTTTCTGTTGACCAATGTTATTTCAGATCCAGTGTCTATCATAATTTTAATTGGTTTCTCGTTGATAAATCCATCCACAAATTTTAAATTAATTCCATTTTTCTTTTCGTTGTTTCCTGCCAATTTAATAAACTCCTTGGGGTGACAAAAGATTCCTGTTTGATTTTTGGTTTTTAGTGAGCGCCGTCGTGAAAAAACGCCGGTTGCTCATCGTTGTTTATATTTTCGTCATAATGTCTCTCTCCGTCATATTCATCTGTCTGGGTATTATTTACTTCTCTTCTATTTTCTCTTGGTCTGTCGGATCTGTTTCGGTTTTCTCGATATCCCTGTTCATTTTGTCTACCATTATTTCTGTTTTCTTGATTTGAGCGTGTGGTGTTTCTATTCTGGTATTCTCGATTTCTGTCCTCATTCCATTGCCTATTTCTTTGTTCATAATTTCCTCTTCCGTTGTCTCTATTTTCGTTTTCCCTTCTGGGATTAAAATCTCGTCTTGTATAGTCCCTCCTATTTTGATTTCTATCTCTGTAATCTTGTGTTTCTCGGGGCCTGTAATCTTCTCGCGACCTTCTTGATTTTCTTTCTCTTAGACGTGATTCTCTTATTTGTAGGAATTGGCATAAACTATCTATGTCTTTGTAATTTTGCAATGTGATATGGTCTTCCAGCGTTTCCTCGAAATGTCTTGCAATCAGTTCGACTAATTGTTCCGATGAGTAATTATATTGTAAATGTTTTGCATTATTGTAAATTTGCAAAGCATATGTCCTTTCTGATACACCCATCCTATCATTGTATTTCCCATTTTGCAATTCCTTGTTAATTTCCAATTGTTGGACTTTTCCCCAGAAATAATTCAAAAATTTTTGTTCAAATTGTTGCCAATTGCCGAATTCTTCTTCTTTACTATCGAACCATAGGCTTGCTTCATATTTGAGATGGTTTCTGATAGTTTCTTTTGCTGTTTCGAAATTTCCGATGTGCTGTATTTTCTTTTTCAGGCTATTTATGAACGGCACTGGGTGTAATCTTCTTACGTCCCCGCCAAACCTTATCTTCACGTCATCTGTGCTATGTATAACCATTTCTCTTCTTTCTCCGACATTTTGTTGAGTATTGATTTCCGCAATCTTTCTTTCCACTTCTTCTATGTCTGCTTGAATAGCGTTTTGCAACTTGTTTTCCAAACTTTCCATTTCTTTTTTCTGGCAATTCGTTATCTCCTTTATTTTATTTTGAATTTTCATTTCTTGTTCTTTCATCTCGTTTTTCATTGTTGTCAAACATCCTTTTACTTCCTTTTCATACTTTCCTATGCGTTCCTCCATTTTATTGTTGTTCTCTTCTATTGCTTGTTTTGTTTCCTTCTGATTTTCTTGCATTATTCTTTTTGTTTCCTCTATTGCTTGTTTTGTTTCTCTTTGATTGTCATCCAGTTTTTGTTGTGTTTCATCCATTTTTTGTTGTGTTTCATCCATTTTTTGATCCACTTTATCCATTTTCTTTGATGTTTCTTCCATGGCTTGTTTCGTTTCACGTTGATTTTCATCCAGTTTTTGTTCCATTCTTTGTGACTGGAGTTGCATCATTTGTAATATTTTATCTATTCCTGATAATTCTTGCTGTTCTGATGCCATGATTGTCGTGTCTAAAATGTCTTCTTGGTCTGAATTATTCTCTTGATTTGAATGTTCTTTTTGTTTTTTGTTGTCTTTGCTTTGGCTTCTTGTCACAGACATTTGTTTTCAAGAAGTACTGTCCCCGCCAAATATGAAATTTTACTAGTATGTTACCAAGACGACTTTTTCTCACCCAAATATTATAAATTGTCAATAAATATATCAAATGCAAATATCGTAAAAATAAAATATTAAATCAGTTATGTAAAATTTGTACCTAAAGAGATCTAAAATTTTATGTTATCAAATGTAAGTATCTCACTTTTTACCACAGGCATATAAATTTTCAAATACCGGCTTTACTCTTTCTATCCTTCAAATTTGCCACTAGAAATACTTTACAATGCTTTCCACGTTGGACGACAGTTGATGTGATCTTGATTATTGATATGAGATAATATTCTTATATGTCACTTAATTTAATCAATGTATTAATACTAATCCAATTAATTAACCAGATCACATATCAATATGTTTTCAATCTCAGGGCGAATTATAAATTAATTACTTACTTTCGTGGCTTCTAGTATTTCTTAATGGTTCCTAATCGGGATAGAAAAGAAAAGAGTAAAAAAAATACACATATGGGTTACAATTATAATCAAAAAATATTTTTTATTTTATTTAAAAGGCAATCAATGCTTAATATTTGCTATTTCTTATTATTCTTAAACATAACATTTACAAATGGGAACCTTATTTCCTTTTGTAAATCAATTGAAAGTTTTTATTAACATTTAACTATTAGGAGTTATTATTAACAACTCTATTTAAGTTTGATGAAGCTTTTCTGATATTATTGATTATGTTATTCAATTTTTTATGTGGAATTTAATACGAAAAACCCATACATTCATGTCCAAACAAATGAGACTGACCTTTTCCTGGTGAAACTGAAAATGTCCTCACACAAAACCCGTTCCTGCTATCCTTGGCTGCGATCAAACCTCATCCTGGCTTCCAGTAATGTACTCCTTTGAAAAACTAGCTCGAATAGCTCTCGTCCCTGCTTCGGTCGTGATGCTGTGTTCTACCTTTTTCGAAACTGCTATCAGCTACCGGAACACTCTTGGCTCAAGGAGGTTCTTTTACTCTCGACCTGGCCTACTTCTCGTTCCACGATAGATACTCCACACTCACGGAACTACCGGCTTTCTCACTCTCCGTACACTACCGTCTACTACTCGACTTCACTTCTCGACAGCTCAAAACATTCTGATCTCACTTTGTCATCCATTCCCCTACTTTCTAAATATCCCTTCCAGATTCACAAATCAATCTTCCACCACCAACTCTCATTCGTAATATTCCTCAAAACCAATTTTTAATCTTTCTAAATATGCTTAATGGATTTCAAAAGAAAATATTTAATTCCCATTCTAAAAGACTTTCTAACTATTTACAAATTTTAATGACCTATTCTCTCTTTCAAATGAGTCTTATTTAGCATAGGCTAATGATCGAAACCTTCCGCGAAAAACGATAATGAACTATCATCTATTTCACTGAGTTTTATTTAGCATAGGCTAATGATCGACCTTCCGAGAAGAACGATAATGGTACGCGTCATTCACTTTGTTTATCTAAGCACATTGTTCCGAGTTTCGTACGCTTATTCCAATCACTTCTTAAAATTAAATATAACAATTTGTTGTATACAGGTTGTTCTAAATTTATATGCCCGAGGTTGAGAAAATTAAAAATATTTTATATTAAAGTGAATTTTGTTTATAATTATCAAATTTTAATTTTTATATCAAATAGAAATATAACAGTATATATAAATTGTATAGAAGTATTAAATTTAAAATAAATATGAAACCTATTTTACGATGGGGAAAAAAGATTAATTTCGCGACCATCATAGCGACCGTCATCTCTTCGTCGAAATAAATTTTGTATATATATATTAATTTATTATGTGTATGTATATATAAATTGTATAGAAGTATTAAATTTAAAATAAATATAAAACCTATTTTACGATGGGGAAAAAATATTAATTTCGCGACCATCATAGCGACCGTCATCTCTCCGCGAAATAAATTTTGTAGGTACATATATATATTTTATGTGTATGTATATATAAATTGTGTAGAAGTATTAAAATTTAAAATAAATGTGAAACCTATTTTTGGATGGTGAAAAAGGATTTATTTCGCGACCGTCATAGCGACCGTCATCTCTTCGACGAAATAAATTTTGTACTTTTCTATATTATGTGTATCTATACATAAATTGTATAGAAGTATTTAAATTTAAAATAAATGTAAAACCTATTTTTCGATAGAAAAAAAAGGATTTATTTCGCGACCGTCATCGCGACCGTCATCTCTTCGGCGAAATAAATATTTTGTACGTATATGTATTGTTAAAACTTCTTTAGGGACGTTGTGCACTTTTTGGATGGGAAAAAGTATTAAATTGGCGACCGCCGTTGCGACCGTCATCGCCTCGAAGAAATAAATTTTTGAAGTGAAAACTTCTTAAGGGTCGTTGTGCACTTTTTGGATGGGGAAAAAGTATTAAATTAGCGACCGTCATCGTTTTGACGAAATAATTTTTTGAAGTGAAAATTTCTTTAGGGGCGTTGTGCACTTTTTAGATAGGGAAAAAGTATTGAATTAGCGAACGCCATCGCGACCGTCATCGCTTCGGCAAAATAAATTTTTAAAGTAAAAACTTCTTTTGGGGATGTTGTGCACTTTTTAGATGGGGAAGAAGTATTGAATTAGCGACCGTCATCGCTTCGGCGAAATCAATTTTTGAAGTGAAAACTTCTTTAGGGACGTTGTGCACTTTTTGGATGGGGAAATATTATTAAATTTGAATGGGGAGAAAGTAATAAATGAGCGACCGTCATCGCTTCGACGAAATAAACATTTGAAGTGAAAACTTCTTTAGAGACGTTGTGCTCTTTTTGGATGGAAAAAAGTATTAAATTATCGACCGTCATCACGACCGTCATCGCTTCGATGAAATAAATTTGTAAAGTGAAAACTTCTTGAGGGACGTTGTGCACTTTTTGGATGGGGGAAAAGTATTGAATTAGAGACCGTCATCGCTTCGACGAAATAAATATTTGAAGTGAAACTTCTTTAGGGACGTTGTGCACTTTTTCGATGGAAAAAAGTATTAAATTAGCGATCGTCGTCGTTTCGATGAAATCAATTTTTGAAGTGGAAACTTCTTGAGGGACGTTGTGCACTTTTTGGATGGGGAAAAATATTAAATTAGCGACCTTTATCGCTTCGACAAAATAAATGTTTGAAGTCAAAAATTTCTTTAGGGACGTTGTGCACTTTTTGGATGGGGATAAATTACTAAATTACTGACCGTCATCGCTTCGACGAAATAAATATTTGAAGTGAAACTTTTTTAGGGACGTTGTGCACTTTTTCGATGGAGAAAAGTATTAAATTAGCGACCGTCATCGCTTCGATGAAATCAATTTTAGAAGTGGAAAGTTCTTGAGGGACGTTGTGCACTTTTTGGATGGGGAAAATATTATATTAGCGAACCTTTATCGCTTCGACGAAATAAATTTTTGAAATAAAAACTTTTTGAGGGACGTTGTGCACTTTTTGGATAAGGAAAAATTATTAAATTAGCGACCGTCATCGCTTCGACGAAATAAATTTTTTAAGTAAAAACTTTTTTAGGGACGTTGTGCACTTTTTTTATGGAGGAAAAGTATAGAATTAGGGCCGTAATCGCTTCGACGAAATAAATATTTAAAGTGAAAACTTCTTGAGGGACGTTGTGCACTTTTTGGATGGGGAAAATTATTAAATTAGCGACCGTTATCGCTTCGACGAAATAAATTTTTGAATTGAAAATTTCTTTATGGTCATCACTTCGCTGAAATCAATTTTGTACATATATAAATTATGTGTATGTATACATAAATAGCATAGGGCATACGCATCGCGCATATCGTATATGATATAGGTACAGCACTTCTTTTAGGATGGGGTAAAAGCATTGAGCTCGTAATGTATATATTATAAGAAGTTTTCACTTCTGTCGGCACTCCCACGAGTGCCTTCAATTTTTTTTTTATTTTTATTTATTAATCTATGTGCCCATACACTTGAACCGTACCCTACAATTGATGCAAGTATTGTACTTAGGTATATTCTCATCTGTCGGAACGAAATTCTATATTCCTTCTGTGCTAGACTAGCAATGCTATGCATGATCTTTGTTGCCTTTTCACAGACACAACTCATGTGTTTTGTAAATAATTTTTGTTCGTCTATTATAATACCTAAATATCTTGTTTCCATTTTTCTTTTTATTGTTTTCCCTCTAATTTTTATAATTGGATCTCTTTCTAAATTTCCTTTTATTAAACTATATGTTGTTTTTGAATCTGATATTGTTAATTTTACTTTATTCATCCAATCATTTACTCTTATTAATACTTCATTTGATTTATTTTCTAATTCTCTTCTTGAGTTCGCATCTATGATCAACAACAAATCATCTGCATATGCTATGCTTCCAAGCACTTCAGGATCTATAGTCAATTGTTCCAACAGTTCCTCTAGCATTACATCCCAGAACATATGTCCACATACTGATCCTTGTGGATATCCTTTTGTGATATGTTTTGTCTTTTTTACTGTTGGACAGCTTAGGCTTGCATATCGGTCTTGACAGTAGTTTCTGAGACTTCCGTACAGATTCTTTGGACATCTCATTCTTCGAAGTCTTTCAAAGAATGACGGCCACCAAAGATTGTCAAAAGCCCCAGACACGTCTATAAAGATCATTAAAACATACTTTTTTATGCTTTCATTTACTATTTCAAATACTTTATTTATTGCATCTTCTGTTGATCTACCTTTCCTAAAACCATACTGACCAGGATGTAATCCAATTTCTGTTCTTATTTGATTTAATTTTTTACATAGTAATTTTTCTTGTAATTTTCCCATTGTATTCAATAAACATACCGGTCTATATGATTTCGGTAAGGCAGGATCTTTATCTTCCCCTTTATGTATTATTATAACTTCTGCTTGTTTAAAATTATTGGGAAACCTTCTTTGTCTAAGACATTCATTATATAATGATGTTAGTACTGGAATTATTTGTTCCGACAATGCTTGAAGTATTTCAACATGAATATTATCCGGTCCAGGTGCCTTCTTTCTTTTCATTTTTCTCATACTTTCATATACTTCTTCTTCTGTGAATTCCTCTATTTCTATTTCTTCTTCTATTTGGTATTCTTGTATCATTTCTTCTCTTATATTTCTTTGTTCTAGTGTTTCTCCTTCTAATTTATCTGGAGGTAATAATACATTAAGTAATCTTTCGGCCGATTCTTCCCAATTTTCTGTAAATGTTCCATCTTCTTTTTTTAAAGTAGAAAGCATTGTCGGACATCTAATTTTTTTAGAAACTATTTTATATGGTATTCCCCACATATCTAATTCTAAGTGTCTTGATACGAAGGTTTCCCAACTTTTAGCTTTTGTTATTTTTATTTCTTGTTTATATTCTTGTTTTAGTCTTCTATACTCACCTAGAAGGATTTGCCTCTCAAGATAGATACCACATCGTTGATATCGCTTTCGCGCATATCTAACTCTGCTTCTCATTCTTGTGAGGTTTTCCTTCCAGGCTGAGTTTTTGACTTTACTATTTTCTTTTATTTTTGGTATTGCTATATCCATTGCTTTTTTAATTTGTTTGGTTAATTCTTTTGTTGCAATATTTATATTAGATAGACAAGGTGGTCGAAACTCAGACTTTAATAGTTCATAATTTGCTTTACCTATATTGTATCTCACCGAAGATATTTCTGTATTACGTGGATTCAGGTTATTAAGATTGAAAGTTATAAGGTTGTGATCACTTATTGTTGCATGCTCCATCACTTTCCAATCCTTAACTAGGTGTGCTACTGCAACATTTGATATTGTTATATCTATATTGCTAGCCGCACCAGCTCTGTTCTGAAAAGTTGGTGGGTTTCCTGGTTTATTGTGTACTATCAACTCTAGTTCATTAATCATATCTTCTACTAATAATCCTCTTTGATCTGTTTGAGTTGAATTCCACAATATTGATTTTGCATTTACGTCTGCTACAACTATAAGTTTTTCCTCTCTATACGCTATAAATATAGCTCTTATCTTTTCCACGTATTCATCAATATCTTCACAGCTTCACTGCTTTTGTTAGCAATTCTACACAGATACAGTGTCGATCACTAAATTGTTTTAGAATTAGAAGTCTCATATTTTTATTGAATAATACGGTTACCGCCATTGGATTTTCTCCTATGCTTGCACATTGTGCAGTAATTGGCATGTGTTGAATTTTTCCTAGTCTTGTATATGGTTCTTGAATGCAAACCATATCAAGACTATTTTCTTCTGCTGTTTTTCTTATTTCATGTAGTACTGTGATACTTCTCATACCATTTATTTGTCCTATTTTTATATTGAATGTTTTATTTGTCATTAATTAATTTTGTTTGTTTTTATTTATTAATTTCATTTTGGTTTCCGTGTTTATTAGAATTGAATAAATTTTCATTTTTAGTAATTCATCACCATATCTGTGTATTTTATTATTTTTAATTATTTTATCTGAGTTTATTCCCTCTTCCCTGATACAATAATTTTTATTATTTTTAAAGTATTTTTGTTTTATATTATGATTTATATTTTTTGTATTTTTAGCATTTAAAGTATGATTTTTTGTTCTCATGACTCTGTTTTTAACCATTGCATCACATTGGTTTTTATGTTTTTGAAATTTTTTATTTTTTATTATATTAATTTTTAATGTTATAAAATTTAATTTTAATTTAATTTTAATTTCAAATTTAATTTTAATTTTCATTTTAATTTTAATTTTAATTAAATTTTAAATAATATTTATGTACCATAGTCTGTTTTTTGAATTAGACGATTTAAAAGTAGAGCATAAGTTGTACAATTTTTATTTTCTTTATTACATTGTTTTCCTCTGTGTTTGCAAGGTATGCATACCTTTGGCTGTCCTGTTTTATTACAATTTTTTCTTTCGTGATTTTCACCACAATGGTTACATGTTGTTTCTTTATTACAGTGTTTGCTTACGTGTCCTAGATCATTACATTTATTACATTTTGCTACCACTATGTAATCTTTTGTGTTTACACTTGTAAAACCAACATATGTTTTATTTATTATTAATTATTGTTTTCTTATATTAGGTGATATTTAATATAAAATAATTAGCATAAAACACTAAGAACGAGAAAAATTCTCCAAAGATTATCTACAAGCAACAAGCGTGACCATTGAGGAAAAAAATAGAACACTAACTATATCTGCCATCTATTATCCTCCAAAACACAATAATAAGAAGGAACATTACGAAAGATTTTTCTACACACTCGGAAACAGATTGCTGGCTGGTGGCGACTATAATGCCATTGATCTCAACAATGAAGGCGAATAATCTACAGCAAATATCTAGTGGAGAACCAACATACTGGCCATCTGACAGGAGTAAGATTCCAGATGCTATTGACTTTTGCGTCACAAAAGGTGTTGACACTAAAAAGTGCATAGATCATTCTCCAGTGATAATATCAATATATTCAAAAATATTGGATCAGTCAAAACAACCATCCCTATATAATAATAAAACCGATTGGGGAGTATTCAGGGAAAAATTAGATCATTTAATCACCTTAAATCAGCCATTAAAACTGAAATTGACATAGAAGTAGAGGCAGAAAAGTTGACCAAGATTATACAGGAGGCTTGTTACCCGTGGGGCTTGCTACCCCACACTATGAAACGCGTCAAGGAAAATATGAAATATCTCCTTCAGTCAGAGAAAAAATTGCCGCAAAAGACACTTGAGGAAACAATGGCAACAAGCTAGGACCACAGAAAACAAGAAAAAATTGAACAAAGCCACCAAAGAATTGAAAGAACTAATCATAGCAGAACAAAATCAGGGAATCCAGTGTTACCTGGAAAGCCTTACACCTACAGAGGCCACAGATTATTCGCTGTGGAAATCAACGAAAAAATTAAAAAGGTCTTACTTGCCTAATCCACCAATCAGGACCATGATTCTAATTCAAATTTCGACTTAAAACAAGTTGCATTCAATATGGCGACGTTGAAATGAGACTGTGCGAACCTTGTGGATTTTAGTTGAACTAACGAAATGACGTCACAAAATAGGGACTATCGAA
The DNA here is from genome assembly GCF_917563875.1 of Diabrotica virgifera virgifera. NCBI lineage: Eukaryota > Metazoa > Arthropoda > Insecta > Coleoptera > Chrysomelidae > Diabrotica > Diabrotica virgifera. The sequence goes on from NC_065443.1 coordinate 293,132,353, forward strand.
ATTAATAGCGACTCCAAAAAAGTGGTTGATATTATAATTTCGAGTCGAAATTATTGTGACACGGATATGAATCAATATGAATGGCCGAAAGCGAGGTTAGGTTTAGTTTAGGAGATGTGTTTTGTTTGTTTCTTGCAAGGAAAACTAAAGCAAAAGGTATTAACGGTATACCTTCGGCAAATAATTAAGGACTTGCATGAAATTTTAGTATGTTATAGTTTACTTCAAAAAACTAAGACTTGATTTTTTTAAAATTGTTTTACCGTGCCGTTTAATTACTATTAAGGGTCAAAGTTAAGTTTTAACATGGGCTCTTATGGGAATTCTTAAAAAGTTAATAACTTTTGACCCAAATTTACGATATTTAATAATTTGTGCTTAAATTAAAGGTTTTTTTGTAAGGAATAACATATTAAAAAATGAGAATTGTTTACCGTACCATTTATTTTTAATTAATTAATTACGTAGTTTACTCCGTAAGTTATTATAATTTATTTTTATAAAGTATTCAATACCGAAACATATGATTTGAGTATTCTGCTATAAATGCATTGTTACCAACTTTCGCTTGCATATAAGTTTCCCCCCTTTCCTCTGAGAGGCATTCCCCGCAACGAAGGTGTAGAACGTCGTTAATATGGCTGGGTTTTATGGAAATTTGCTGGTTTTGGAGGAATTAGAATAGTATTAAATTAGAAATATAATAATTGAGAATTTCCACAACGTGAATTATCAACACAATGAAAGATGTAAGGAAATAATCTGGGAAAATTAGTATAAAACAAGGAAAATTATGTACCAGCTATTTCATTGCTGGACATGCTGGAATCAAATCTTAAGATTTCATATATTAGTCTTATAGCTATGCAAAGTCCTCAGAAAGTGTGCTATTTTGTTTATAAACAAATTAGCGCTCCGAAATATTTTTTTCAATTATTGCTCTGTAACTCAGAAGATTTTAACGTTAAACCAAAAACATTCACTGTAATAATTTAATTCTGCACATAGATATTTTTTCCGATTTCCTTCGACAGAAATTTTCCTCGAAAAATTCGGGTTTTCCAAACGAAATCTTTGATTTTCAACTAAAATTTTAGGGAAGTAATTATTTATCAATAATTAAATATCTTGGTGACATAAATATTTTTTGTTATGAGTGTCTTGAAGATATGAAAATTTGTATGTACAAAGAGGACCGGAATAAAAAGGTAATGGTTCAAAGATTGAAATCCTGTTGTTTATAACTCTGTCGAAAATGCCGGTCAAATTTGACCGGTTATACCTGGAACCACTCCTCGCAATACAATTTTTTTTCTTCGAAAAGGGCACAGAAGCCGTGCCCTTTTCAACAGCGTTAACTTAATTTAATTGAATCTAATATTTTCTGATGGGTTCTATTTGTTTATAAGCCAAAAAATTGTTTCTTTATAATATTCCTGAGCCCTCTCAAATAGTCCAATTTCAATTCTGTAAAGTACGTTGAATAGGTATAGTGCTTTTTTATACGAAAATCATAGTTATTCTGGTGTATCATATTCTTTCTGGTTATTATTTCGACCGAAATTTTTTAATTAACATTTTAATTAATGCTAAACTATTGGTTAGATTGTCGCCGGTCTCCTGATATACAGAGAGGGACTAAATTATGGAATAAATTTATTTTCTTTAAAATGGACGATTTTAGAGAAAAATCCCGAAACAGGTCGATTTTTGTTTTTTAAATTAAATTTTCTTGGCATATATTTCAAACTAATGACGTCATCCATCTGAGCGTGATGACGTAATCGATTATTTTTTTAAATAGGAATAGGGGTCGTGTGGTAGCTCATTTAAAAAGGCGTTCAATTCTCTATTCAGAGAATTGAAAAAAAAAAATTGAATTAAATTAATTGACGCAAAAAAAGAATGTATGTAATTTATTTAACTAGATTTTGTGTCACATTGGAACTACTAAAAATCGATTTTTTATAACAAGAAATCGAACGTCAGTCACTGACTTGGCAACATTTCGCGCCTCTGTGTATAAAAATTATTGTTTTTGATAGTATAAACGTCACTGTCAGTGTCGAGTTACCAACGCAGTGTTGCCTCACTTTTGAAAATTCGCAGAACTTCCGCAATATTGGACCGCGTTTGTTGCTACCTGTTGATTGCTACTGTGTGCTCTTAAGCGAAAAGAAATGTTTATTTGTAAAATAAACATTTTTTTCTATTTTCTGATAACAGTACAATGTATTTTGAGTTAAAATAAATTACATACGTTCTTCTTTTTGCGCCAATTAATTTCATTCAAAAATTATTTTTTGGCAACCCCGTATAAATAATGATATTAATGTTTATATTGATGAATAGAGAATTCAACGCCCTTTCAAATCACCTACCACACGATCCCTATCCCCATTAAAAAAATTATCAATTACGTCATCACGCTCAGATGGATGACGTCACTAGTATGAAATATATGCCAAAAAATTGTAATTTAAAAATAAAAATCGACCTGTTTCGGGATTTTGCTCCAAGATTTTGCAGATTTTTTTTAAACTCGGATTTTCCGAGTAAAATTTTTGTTGAAGGAAATCGGAAAAAAATATCTTTGTGCAGAACTAAATTACGGTGAATTTTTATTTGAGTGTTTTTGGCGTAAAGGAAAAATCTTAGAAGTTACAGAGCACTAATTGAAAAAAAAGAAGATTTGGGAGTGCTAATTTGTTTATAAATAAAACAACATATTTTCTGCGGACTTGTCATACCCCATATTACTAATATATGCAATCTTAGATTCGATTTTAGCAATAAAATCGCTGGTAAATAACTTTTCCCCAAAATGGCATTTTTTCGATAATTTTCCCAGACTACGAACAAATGTTGCGATGGTTGCGTCACGTTGCGTAGCCAATAAAACCACTAAACCGAAGCACCAACCCAAATTCTGAGCAGTGTCAAAATGATAACGTTAATATCCACAGTTGTAACTAGTATCGAAATGAATAAGAATCGCTATAAATTGCGACTATCATGGCGGGGTCGAAATTCAATAGCGGCCTCGAAATGAATTAGAATCAGGCCCCAGAAATGATAACACCTAGGCCAGAAATGATAAAGAAAAATCTTAAGCTTTTGGCAAATATCTGAAAAAAGTCTTCATGCCATTTCCTTCAGAATTATCTGCTGAAGAAGGACACGAAATTAGGGACTATCTAAATGTACCCTTCCAAATGGACCTGCCTCCTAACAAGTTCACTATTAGAGAAGTCAAAAAAACAATTACGGAAGAAATTAACATAAAAAAAGCTCCTGGTTTCGACTTGGTATCTGGAAAAATTTCTTTAAGAACTATCCTTATTACTTACATTTTTAATTCTATACTACGACTAAATTATTTCCCTAACATCTGGAAAGTTGCCCAGATCGTAATGATAGCCAAGCCCGGGAAGAAAACAGAAGAGTTGTCTTCCTACAGACCGATAAGTCTACTGCCAATTCTTTCCAAGGTTTTTGAGAAGCTATATGTTAAAAGGCTAAAACTATAATAGACGAAAAGAAGATAATTCCAGATCACCAATTCGGATTCCGCAATAAACACGGGACAATAGAACAAGTTCATAGAGTGGTAAATCAAATCAATAAGGACCTGAATAGTAAAAGATATTGTTCAGCAGCTTTCCTCGATATATCTCAGGCTTTCGACAAGGTGTGGCATGAAGGATTTCAAGTTAAACTAAAGAAGCTGCCCCATCCCCACTTTCAACTTCTAAAATCATAACTGACAGATAGGCACTTCCAAATAAAACATGGAAGTTAATATACAAAGTTGCATCCAATAAATTCAGGAGTTCCACAAGGTAGCGTACTTGGACCGATTCTGTACTTATTGTATATTGCAGACGTGCCATCAACACGACTTACCAATGTTGCGACATTTGCCGATGATACAGCCATTTTGGCGTCCCACACTGACCCAACATCAGCCTCTAGGAACCTGCAAACTAGTCTAAACAAGGTCCAAAACTGGCTAAAAAGATGGCGTATTAAAGCAAATGGATTGAAATCAACATATGTGACGTTTACCCTCCGCAGAGGAACGTGCCCATCTGTTCAATTTATTGATTGTCAACTTCCACAATCTGATAGCACCAAATACCTCGGAATGCACCTGGATCAACGACTGACTTGGACAAAATACATATTCACTAAGCGCAAGCAACTTGGCCTCAAATTAAGAAACATGTATTGGCTCATCGGTCGCAGATCAGAACTCTCCATAGACAATAAAATATTATTATACAAAACAATCTTAAAACCTGTGTACCTACGGCATCGAGCTGTGGGGAACTGTTAGCAACTCCAACATATCCATCTTGCAGAGGTTCCAAAATAAAGTACTACGAACTATTGTTGATGCTCCCTACTACGTCAGTAACGAAATCATTCAGCACGATATCCCTTTAGAATCCATCAAAGATGCCATACATCGTTTTAGCGTCAACTATAGTGAAAAAGTGTTAGTGCACCCGAATCGGTTAGCGGTCCAACTAAACGTGCGCGATGCCAATGAAATTCGTAGGCTAAAACGTCTACTGCCATCCGATCTATCTATATCACACAGACTTTAGTTTAGTTTTTTTTAGGCAAATTATTGTAAAATCATACCAACAATGTTTAACTTAGGTTTAGATATATTTAAAAGGGATCATTCATTGGAATAATACTCTACATGTCATCAGCTTCATTGTCAGAAAAAACGCTTATTGCCTAAGAGGCAGAATGCAGATCTCTCAAAGAGTTAATAATAATAAAAAAAAGTATATTGTAGCATCAATGTTTCGAACTTTACGTTATCCCTCTTCAGGTGACAGTATAAACATAAACCATAACTTTTATTTTTAACTTTTACAGTCATAAATAATTCTTATGGACAAAGATATTAAATGAATTTGCTTACCTTTTTCATTTCTTTCTGCATCTTTTAAGTTATCATCAATTACATTTGGCTCAAATTCCATGCCTTCAGTATGTACAATCTGATACTTTAAGTCATTTTCATTTACCTCAAATTTCAGATCATTATTGCATTTTTCTGTCTGTATTTCGTTCGAATGATACTTAGGTTTTATTTGGTCTTTTCCCTCAGTAGATTTAAAAGATACCTTTTCAGATTTATTTTTAAATAAATCTCGGTGTTGTCTTTCATCTGTTGTTTGGCCAGTTTTTGGAGACATACGGAAACTATTATCACATGCGATTTGTTGCAAAACTGTTTCTTCTGTATGTAGCACCATATGTTGAGTTAATTGATCACTTTCTGAAAATTCTTCAGAGCAAATGTTACTTTTGAAACTTGTTTCTTTTATGTTGCATTGTAAATTTTCAATAGAACTATCTATTTGTTTAAATTTTAGAGACTCAACAACACATTGCTGAGGTTCTTCAATGTGTACAAATTTATGTTGCGCCAATTGATCATTTTCTGTAAACACTTGGGAACAAATACCACATTTTAACTTATCTAGCTGATTCTCTACAGAATCTGTTGTATGTGTACTTCTGTGGAGTATGCATTCGTTATTATAACTGAATTTTTTATCGCAAAGATCACATTCAAAAGGTTTGTTTCCAACGTGCTTTTTTAGATGCCTACGTAAGTGTCTCTGAAGTAGGTATTTTTTTCTGAACTCTTTGGGGCATTTGTCACACTTGAAAAGCTTTTCTTCTGTGTGCAGCCTCATATGTGTAGCCAAGGTGGTGGTACTTTCCGTAAAATCCTCAAAACAAATTTGACACTTAAAAGAATTTTCAATGGTATGTGTACGTTTATGTGTGAGGAATTGATCATTATCCCAAAACTTTTTATAACAAATATCGCACTCAAATGGCTTGTCCTCTTTGTCTCCAATGGTCTCCAATTCAAATAGCTTGTCTCCTTGTTCTTGTTCTGGAGAATTTGTTGTATGTGTACTTCTGTGCAATATGCATTCGTCATTATTACTGAACTTTTTATCGCAAATATCACATTTAAATGTCTTGTCTCCTTTGTGCGTAAGTAAATGAATTTGAAATTTATAGTTTCCTGTAAACTGTTTAGAACAATATTCACATTTTAGAAGTTTTTCATCAGTGTGTAACTTCATATGAACGGTCAATAAACTCTGGTCTTTGAACTGTTGTGAACAAATATCACATTGAATAGATGATGTTTCTCCAGAATGACTTCGCATATGATGAATGAGAGATGTTTTTGATGTGTATCTTTTTGAACACATCCCACATTCGAAGGGTTTTATTCCTGTGTGGTTGAACAAATGGCGATTAAGACTGGGGTTTGTTGTGAACTGTGCAGAGCAAATGGTGCATTTGAATGGTTTTTCCTCGGCATGTACACGTAAATGAATTTGAAGTTGAGAGTTTACTGTAAACTCTTTAGAGCAATATTCACATCTTAGAAGGTTTTCACCTGTGTGTAACCTTGTATGTTTGTTCAATAAACTGTTGTTTCTGAACTGCCGCAGACAAACGTTACATTGAAAAGGTCTCTCTCCATAATGAGCCAGAACATGATAATCAAGAGATGGTTTTGTTGTTAATCTTTTCCCACAGATTCTACATTGGAAGAGTTTTATTCCTTTGTGGTTACGTAAATGGCGATTAAGACTGTTCTGTGTTGTGACCTGTCGAGAGCAAATTGTGCATTTGAATGGTTTTTCCTCAGCATGCACACGTAAATGAATTTGAAGTTGAGTGTTTCCTGTAAACTGTTTAGAACAATATTCACATTTTAGAAGGTTTTGACCAGTGTGTAACCTCGTATGTGTGTTCAATGCACTTCTGTTATTGAACCGCCGTGGACAATCTTTACATTTAAAAGGTCTCTCTCCATAATGAGATCGAACATGATTAATGAGAGATGTTTTTGCTGTGAATCTTTTCCCACAGATTTTGCAATAGAACGCTTTTATGCCTTTGTGCAACGTTAAAAGATGGCGATTGAGATTGTTTTTTGATGCGAGCTGTTTAAAGCAAATTGTGCATTGGAACTGCTTCTCCCCTTCATCCTCCAACATATTACCAACCACACTATCCTTTACAACTAGAGAATGAACACCTAAAATAGTATAAATTAAAACTGAGGAGTAATTAAAAACTGCATAAATTCAAATTAAATAAAATTGAGCTAGTGCTAAACTACCTATAGTCCGTCCCATCTTAACTTTACAGTATAGGGAATATTGGGACCGTGCAAGTTCGAAAAAGCGACACCTGGTTTCTTCGCTCTGTACTTTTATTCGTACTCTTAATTATATTGGCCAATCATCATATGGTCCTGGTTGCTGGATAATTGTCAAGGCCACAGTCCAAAAAAAAATAATAAGAAGAAAAAATAAGATTCAGGTTGTTATCAAAACGTAAACAATTGTATGTAGTAAATAAAATTAGTTATTAAAATGCAGTAATGCAAGCAAAATACAATTAATTACATTTACCTTTATATAATAATTGCATATCATATCAATATTGTGGAGCAATATATAATTTTTCTTCTTCATTGACAGTAGACATGAAATATACGTCAATTTGACAATTTCAATTGACAATGAATTATTTAAGAAAGTTACAATATTTCTCCGCTATACGCTTTGAGCTCGTACGTAGAGGGGATATTTACAAATTCGCGAGCGCCAGTAGTGGCAAGTCTGTAAACGTTTACCGGAAATTTGACATAAATGCCAAAGTGATTAATTTAAAATTAAAATTAAAAATATTAGTTATAAAAAATATTAGTTGGTCAAAGCTGTGGTATATATTTTTACCTTAAATATACTTGCGTCTTAAATACTGAATTTAAGTTTTTTTAATGTTCCGTAATGTGTAATTATAAATTAATCTTAGCGCCATCTACATGATAATTGTAAAAGTATCCGAAGTAAGAAATTCATATTTTATCAATAGAACGTCAAAATGATCAGCAAAATTTAAAAAAAAATCGATTACAATTTAATTACTTTTTTGCGTTGTAAATATTAAGCGATAACAATTAAATAATAAATTTAAAAATTACCGGTAAAAGTTGAATTAATAACCGCTAGGAGCGACACCAGCGAAGCTCAGAGCGTATTCTCGCACGATCGTTTCTCGTATCGCCTCCAAGTACTTGCACACCGCGAATAGGCAATGCAGTCCTTATGACAGTTTTGAGCGCGGTGATGCCGATTTTATCAAAAAGAATTTGTAATCGGACATTAGAGAGATTAAATTAAAAATATTTTGGAAAGGCAATCTACAATTTTAGCAGGGTTGTTTTGTTTTAAACATTTTGTTTTAATCAACTGTTTTAAACATGTTTAAACGTTTGCTTATGTTTAAAACAGTTTTAGATTAAAACACTTAAATTAAACAAGTGTTTTTTTTTCATTTTCTTTATTAATATAACATCAAAAAAATTCTCAAATACATTATATAAATTTTTTAACATATATATTATTTATTTATTAATAATCTGAACGCAAAAAAATGGAAAACTGAAAATATTTTGCAAAGAAGAGTTAATCAATTTCTCAAAACTGTTTCAGACTCATAGTAATCTTGTAATTTAAATCAGTCACGTCATCACTGATGGAATTAAGCTCTTTAAAAATTGAAACCAACTTAGCAGCTTTGACATTGCCTAGCCGATTACGTAGTTTGGAATGGTAAACCTTATGATGAGAAGAGTCTTTCTATGTTGGCTGACGATGCAACAGCTGTGTGAAGCTGTTGAGCAAGTTTCAATGCTGTAGTATACCTATTTATATTTTTCTTAGAACGCCACCATGCCAATGGTTTTACATTCTCAATATAGGTGTTTAGAAAACATATGGAGTAAAGGGTACACACTTTGCCTGGTAATAAAAATCTAAAATGCTTCTGGATGATAATTTATAATGGATGGATGATAAGTTTATTTTCAATAAAGCGATGATCAAGCACATTTGCCAAAAAATGAGCTGGGGTCACCAAATCATTCGCATGTTTAAAAAAAAAACACTAAACACCACCAGAAACAGCACAAAATAACTGACAATGGACGTTATTGCAATAGCCAACTTGTAATGCGGATTTATAAATAGTAAATAGTCTGGGGTTCCCCAGGCAATAGCTCCTAATTTTGCAATTGGTTTTCTTATCATTATTTAGTAGAATAATAATAATAGATCAAACACTTTCAATTAATATTATGTTTAGGAAAATATGATTTAAACAATCTTTTCTTCTAAGTTTTATTTGTTTAAAATATAAAATTTTTAAAGCAAAAAAAAAAACGTTTAAAACAAAAAAACATGTGTATTAAACAAGTTTTATTTGTTTAAAACATACAAAAAATGTTGCTGTAAATGAAAGTCTAGTTGTTGATAAAGAAAGGAGTTCCCCAACAAAAACTCTATTTAAAAATAGTACCAATAAAAATAAACAAGTTGTTTCCTTAATCGAAAATAATAAACAATTATCAGCTGATATTTTAAGAATACAAACGGAGGCAAAATGTTCAGATATCATTAATTTAACAAACGATGAGAATTTGATAAATACTGAGAGTAAAAATTCGGTTCCAGTTCCAAATAATAATGGGCAAGAATGGAAAACTGTTAGGTATAAAAGAAGAAATGGACCTATTGTTATTGGCAATAATGAAAACTCTGAAATCAGTGGAGTCCCAAAAATTTAGTCATCTTCATGTTACTAGGGTAAACCAGCATACTACGGCAGATAATCTTAAGAAGATGTTAGAAAAACACTTTCCAGAAGTGATATGTACGTCCTTAGCGGCTAAGCATCCCAACATATATTCATCCTTTAAAGTCTCAATTTTTGAACAACATTTTGGTTTAGCGATGGACCCAAAACTATGGCCCGTAGGCTCTTATGTAAGCAGGTTTTTTATGAAGCGTCCAACACATACTCAAATAAAATGAAGGATGAAGAAACGACCGTTAACTCTCCATCAAATTTTCAAAATAACCTAAGTCAACAGGGCACGGTAAGCATGTTTCATGTCAATTTACAGTGTATATCAAATAAAGTCGATATGATCAATGCTTTTCTTGAGGATAAAAAGTTCTATGACGTCATATGTTTTTCAGAGCACTGGCAAACTGAAGAAAATCTAAAATTAATTAACATCTCCGGCTTTTCACTAGCTAACTTTTTCTGTAGGGTTGAAAAGAAGCAAGGTGGAGTTGCAATTTATGTAAAAGAAAATCTTATGTATTCTTCTCTTAATCTAAATGAATATAACGTAGAGCAAACTTCAGAGTTTTGTGCAATTTATATACCTTCAATGAGAACCAATGTTTTAACTGTATACAGATCAGGTAATGGTGACTGTGACTTGTTCTTGGTGAATTTTGAGAATGTTATAGCATTCTTACTTAACAAAGCAGACAAACTGATTATACTTGGAGATTTTAATATAAATTTTAAAATTAAATCTGACTCTTCTTATGATATTCAAAATCTGTTAATGTCTTTTGGTCTAGAAATAACGATAAACGATTACACTAGAATCACATCTCAGTCCAGTAGTTGCATCGATAACATTATGACAAACTTTTCTGAAAATATCTACAGGGTGGGCGTATTTGAACCTTGTTTCTCTGACCATCGAGCACAATTTATATCTATTGATTCTGTTCTTAAAGTTGTTGACACTAATCAATCACTTCAACGGTCTATTACTTCTTCTGGTTTGCAGAAGCTTAAATATGCACTAGCTAGTACAAAGATGGACTTTTTCTATGACACCAATAACGATCCCGATGTCTTGATGTTCTTTTTAACTGAAACTTATAACAACTTAATATTAAAGTTTTTTCCATTAAAAAAAGTACGACAAACTGCTAAAATAACACCCGTGCAATGGTTTAATGACGAATTAAGGTCTTACAGATCTAATCTTTCTCTCATTAAACACATTGCAGATGTCACTAAGGATCCCGATATTTTCAAACTATATAAACAACAAAAATATGAATATAATCGGCAGTTACAAAATGCTAAAAAGTCGGCTTACTCTAGTTTTATTACTAACTCCAATAATAAACCTAGAGACTGCTGGAAAATATTAAACTTCGAAAGAGGCAATACAAGATCCAGTTCGGTACAACCAGATCTATCTCCAGACGAAATAAATCAATTTTTTATTACAATCGCAGAGAATATAATTACATCCCTTCCCACTATTAATAATGATATCCTCTTCAGTTACAGAAATTATCCTTCCCCGAGTAAGTCCTTTTGTTTCCGACCCGTTGTGGAAGATGAGATCTCTCAAATAATTAAATCTCTTAATAATTCCAATTGTAAGGACGTTCACGAAATTAATAGCAAAATTTTAAAAGAAACTTACCAAATAGTTTTAACACCTTTCACTCATCTTGTTAACTTAATTTTATCAACTGGAGTATTTCCAGGAGCACTAAAGTACTCAAAGGTACTACCTATCTATAAAAAAGGTGATTCCTCGAAAGCTGACAATTACAGACCCATAAGCATTGTTTCTACATTCGGGAAAGTGATTGAAAAGGTGATCAAACAACAATTATGTTCTTATTTTGAGTCTAAAAGTTATTTTAGCAACTCGCAATATGGATTCAGAAGTGCTCGTTCTACTACAAACGCGGTGTATAATATTGTGAGCGAGGTGATTGAGGGGCTTGAACGTGGCAATCGCATGGCAATTTCTCTCTGCGATTTGTCGAAGGCTTTTGACTGCGTTTCACATGACATTTTGCTCCACAAATTAAACTATTATGGAATCAGAGGTATCCCTCTTAAGCTTATCTCTTCGTACCTATGTGGTAGACACCAGGCTGTAGTGTCTAAAGGTTATCTCTCCGATTTTCGACCCGTAAAACATGGAGTCCCACAAGGTTCGGTCTTGGGACCTCTTTTATTCATTATATATGTCAACGATTTGCCTCATTTCATGTCTCCGTACAAATCAGTACAATTTGCGGATGATACGACATACATAATATCAGGTAATAAAAATGAGGATTTAAAAATGGCTTACGAGGAAGTCTCTGATAAATCTAGCACATGGTTTGCTGCGAACAAGCTAAAACTCAATACTGAAAAAACGCAGGACTTGATTATATCTGCAAGTGGTTTACATGGCTATCCAGATGACAAAGACACTGCTAAACTGTTAGGAATAACCATAGACAATCGATTGAACTGGTCGGCTCATATTTCACAAGTAAAGGGGAAGCTGTCTAGTTCATTGTTTCTTATTCGTCAACTAGCAAGGGTTGTCAACTTTGAGACATTGAAGGTGACATATTTTTCTTTATTTCACTCACACCTAAGCTATGGATTAATCTTATGGGGCAATTCAACAAATGCTCTTCAAATTTTCAGGATGCAAAAGAAAGCTATCCGGATTTTAGCAGGGGTTAGTTATCTGGAACATTGCCGACCTCTCTTCATCAAATTAAAAATTATGCCGCTACCTACTCTGTTGATATATCAAGTTCTGACTGAAATTCACAGAAAAAGGTCCCATTTAACAAAGCAGTCTGATGTTCACGTTCACAATACGCGAAACTCTCACTATTTACGAACAAATCGCTCTAGATTGCGTCTTTCAGATAAAAATTGTCTTAATTATAACTACTACAATATTTTACCAAAATATATTAAACAGCTAAGCTGTAACAGTTTCAAAAAAGTCATAAAAAGGTATCTGTTGAAACATTGCTTTTATTGCTCGGAAGAATATATGACTCATTGCAGAACATCTACTGAAATGCTTACCGTGACACAAAATATTTTTTGTTAATCTATATTCTTGTTTGTGATACATATTTATAAGTTGTGTTTTATATTTCTGTTTTATATACCTTGTGTTTTTATATACCTTGTAATTTTTATATTTCTTTGTAATTTTGACTTGCTACAAACAAATTTTTTTGTAAAGTAGTTAAATAAATCTATCTATCTATCTACAATTTAAAAACAAAAAAAAAAACATGTTTAAAACAAAAAAAAAACGTTTAAAACAAAAAAAAACGTTTGTTTTGTTTAAAATTAAAAAAACATGTTTTTTTGCAACCCTGAATTTTAGGATTCATATGCGTAATAACTATAGTATATCGAATAAACTTAAACGCACACGAATCCTAAAATTGTAGATTGTCTTTCTAAAACAGTTTTAATTTAATCTTTCTAATGTTCAATTACAAATTATATTTGATAAAATGGGCATCACCGCGTTAAAAACTCTCAAAAGGGTGCATTGCCTATGTTCCATATATTGTAAAGTCAAGGTGGGACGGACTATAGTATCAAAATATGATGTTTTTAATATTCTCAAAAGGAATTTCACGAAAACAACACAAGTGCTGATATGTTTCTAATTTAAAGTTATATATTTCTGTTGTAACGTTACAAACGTCACATCTTTGATATTTTATTTTTAAATAATTATTTTACCTTATTTCCTTTAATATTTCATTAATAATTATCTTCTTCTATTTGGTTTACCCATTTCCCCCTTTAAAAATCGGTTGGCGCCCTCTTTTATTATCCTCTTTGATTATTCTCTTTAATTATCCTTTTTTAATACTCTCTTTTATTATCTTCTATTTACTATATCTCTTTTCATTTAAATCATCGATTGAACATACTGAACATACCTCGTATATTCATACTCTCTAAATATCTGTATTTTCAATACGGAACATGCCGCTACTTCATAGTACTTGGTTGTCATTTTAAATGTCGTTTTCAATGACAGTGTCACTTCATCGACTTGACCCCTACTCCCTGACATAAACTGGAAGGGAAAAATTAATCCTTAAAAAGGCATGTAATTCCAAAATTAAATCATTTTGATCCATCAAATCATTCCTCTCGGGGTAAGAATAATATTATATTGTAATTATACTTCTCCGTCTAACAGTTTTTCTGTTTTTTTTTATATCTAATCTAACTTCCAATGTCAGACCATGTGTTCTGATATTTTAGTTTCAAATATAATTATCTTTTTAATTTACATGTATGCACGTTTAGTAATCAGAATTTTAACTATTCTCCTCACCTAAATTTCATTTAATTTATTCTTGTCATCTGCTACTCTTTCTGACGATTAGAACGGCAGATGGCACACGTTGGATTTTCTTCTTGATGATTGACATGTGTCTCTATTTTATAGTTTTTGGATAAAATCACTTTTCTCCCTTCGGGAGCTTCAAGCCATCCACACCGGTGATGGAACTAAGGCTGGCACAATGGAGACCATGACATCCAGACTCCAGCATCCAACATCTCGTAGGCCTGGGCCGAAGATCCGCCCAGGCCTACGAGAAGTCCACAACAGCAGTACCATTCGACATCAAGAGGTTACCATCGAGCCGAATACCAAAAGCCATGTAAGTATAATCCAGAAATGTTAGTTTTTGGCAAGAATTTGAATACATTTGTTAATGCAATTTACTGTCATTTTATTTATTATATCTTTATGAACAATAAACATGATTAGTTAAAAATGTTGTTTTGTTTGCTTTCATTCCAAATTTCATAGTTCATATCTAAGGTTAGGACAAGATGAACACACACCTGCAGTGGGAGCACGCCAAATAGAATTCTATTTTGCTGACGTCACAAAATAGAATTTCATAATGGGAAAATCGACGGTTGCTAGGCAACGTGACGTCACTAAAATAGAATTCTATATGGCGTGCTACCGCACCTGAGTGACTGAGCTAAGCTATGGGTGTAGCGATGACTATCTTGGTTAATTGAGGTAATATTTTCGAATATTATTTCAATTAGCTGGGGTAGTCTATCGCTAACTCGTTACACTGTAAAAAAACTTGTAAATTTGAACAGACTAGGACATGTCTACTTTTTGTCGCAAATTCTCCCTGAAGTTTTATTTATTTATTATTCTGCTTGTTGACCGGTTACGTTATTTTGTCCCTTGAGTGACAAATTATTTATATGGGAAATAAGCCACAATTAAAATGAAAAAATAATTTTATTAACGTTTCGACGACCAAATCGGGTGCCGTTGTCAAAATACAAAATATTACTAAAATAAACAAAAATGTTGTTGCTAAGTAAAAAATTCTTCTAATAATTTATTTAATCTGGCTCATTTATATTGGCAATTCAGACATATATTATACATTTTAAAGTAGAACTTTATAAATAAGGAATTGTCAAGATTGGATCGAATGGAACAGAACAACTTAGAACGGGATCCTACAACATTCACAAGAAATAATACGAGGAAAATATCAACACCATATCTAAAAGGACTATCCGAGAAACTTAAAACGATAGGAAATAAATTCAACATTTCAACAACATTCAAAACAACAAACACATTGAGATCTATTCTATCTAAAATTAAACCTAACAATGATCAAGAAAGAACAAAGAATTGCATTTATAAAATACCTTGTGAATGCGAACAATTTTATTTAGGTGAGACATCAAGACCATTAGACGTTAGAATAAGTGAACATCAGTCTTATATTAAAAATAGAGAATGTGATAGATCTCAAATATGTCAACACGCATGATACAATGAACATAGAGTTCAGTGGAGAGATTTAAGTATAGTCCTGAAAGAATCAGATAGTAAAAAGAGAAAAATCAAAGAAGCGGCTCTAATTATGCTAAATGAAACCAATTGTGTCGCAAATTCCTCGGTAGAATGCAGTAGGAAGACTGAATCCCATACTGAAAGAGGAAGTCAATAGAAAGAAAATACCAAGATTAGTAAGTCAATAATATCGAGCTAGTACATATTTTATATTTTAGTATTACTTATACAGGGTGTAACAAAAATACAGGTCATAAATTGAATCACATATTCTGGGAACAAAAATAGTTCGATTGAACCTAACTTACCTCAGTACAAATGTGCACATAAAAAAAGTTACAGCCCTTTGAAGTTACAAAATGAAAATCGATTTTTTCTAATATATCGAAAACTATTAGAGATCTTTTATTGAAAATAGACATGTGGCATTCTTATGGTAGTAGTATCTTATATAGTAAAATTTGGACACCCCATAAAAATTTTATGGGGGTTTTGTTCCTTTAACCCCCCCCCCCCCCAAACTTTTGTGTACGTTCCAATTTAATTATTATTGTAGTACCATTAGTTAAACACAATATTTTAAAAACTTTTTTGCCTCTTAGTACTTTTTCGAAAAGTCGGTTTTTATCGAGATATTTTGAATATTTGTCAAATCCACCACATATTTGTATTTATGGCAAAGTACGATTATGGAGACTTGGTAATAATATGAACATTTATTTATGATTTACATTTTTAGGTATATTTTGAACCATATTAAACAATAGTAATATCTCGATAAAAAGTGCCTTCTCGAAAAAATACAAAGAGGCAAAAAAGTTTTAAAAACACTGTGTTTAACTAATGGTACCGCAGTAAAAGTTTAATTGGAACATACACAAACATTTGGGGGGTTTAAAGGAACAAAACCCCCATAAAATTTTTATGTAAACATATTAAAAAAGAAGCCGCAACTCGATAAAAACTGAATTATCGAAAAAATACTAAGAGTCAAAAAAGTTTTAGAAATATTGAATTTAACTAATGGTATCACAATAATAATTTAATTGGACCGTACACAAAAGTTTGAGGGGGTTTAAGGGAACAAAACCCCCATAAAATTTTTATGGGGTGTGCAAATTTCACTGTAATTCTTTTTTAAGATGTTCCTGCCATAAGAATGCCACATGTCCATTTTCAATAAAAAATCTCTAATAGTTTTCGATATATTCGAAAAAATCGATTTTCATTTTGTAAATTCAAAGGGCTGTAACTTTTTTTATGTGCATATTTGTACTAAGGTAAATTAGGTTCATTCGAACTATTTTTAATCTCAGAATATGTGATTTAATTTATGACCTGTATTTTCGTTACACCCTGTATATCTAGTATTATTAATATTATTTATAATTTAAACATGTTAAAAGTCAGAATTTGGTATTATTTTTTGAGAGTAAATTAAATGTAAGACCAAATACTTACGATGTCGGGATAGTATCACGAGGTTTTTTCCTGGTTTTCCCTCGTGATTTACTATGGAATCTCTAACGCGAGAATTTTACTGTCATCGTTGCATTTGGTTGTCTTTTTAAAGACAGATCACATGCTATGATTTTTTTGCGACGGATATTCTTGAGTTAGGATTGATTTCATGTAATCGAATGAACAATCTTTTAGTAAAGTCGTCCCAGGAACGCTACTAATAAATATTGGCGATATCATTTTAAAGTCTTCTACTTTAAAATGTATAATATATGTCTGAATTGCCAATATAAATGAGTCAGATTAAATAAATTATTAGAAGAATTTTTTACTTAGCAACAACATTTTTGTTTATTTTAGTAATATTTTGTATTTTGACAACGGCAACCCGATTTGGGCGTCGAAACGTTAATAAAATTATTTTTTCATTTTAATTGTGGCTTATTTCCCATATAAATAATTAATCATAAAAATGCCACAAGAAAATAGCTTCAGAACAACACTTGAGTGACAACTTATCTAATATATTAACTGAAGATTTAAATCACACAAGATAATCTAGTTACAATCAAACTGGTGAACCATGCAGATATGAGCCGTTGCCGATAGTAAGGGCGAACTCAACATTGGGTCAAAAAATTTTTTTTGATGATACCATTTTAAATTAAATTTCCTACCTTATAGAACTATCGAATTGTTGAGTTCGACCTTTTTTCGCCTTCAAAATAAACCTCCAAAACTTGTTTTTGTTGAGTTCGCCCTTACTACCTGCATTTTTAAACCCAAATTTCTCGGAACTTGCTTTTTAGACCGGACAGTATCGTCGCCCCCGCTAGCGAAATTATTCCGATTCGATTGTTTTGCACAAATTTACTCAAAAAGGGTCCTTATAACATAAATATCTACAGGGTGCCGGGCAGTGCCATGGTCGAAAAATTGTTTAAACAATTTTTTTTAAACAAATTGACGAAAATAATTTTTTCATTTCGAAAATCTTTTTTTAGATTATTTGGGTCATTATGAGCAAAAAAGGGCTCTTGTCATTTTTCTGTAAAATTGATTGTTGTCGAGTTATATGCGATTAAAAATTGGAAAAATACAAAAAATGGCCATTTTTAAGTCTTAATAACTCGATTAAAAATTATTATTATAAAATTCAAAAGTAACCAAATCAAGTTTCAAACCTTTTCTTTAAGGTCCTGAAGAGATGTTGTCATTATTTTATTACAAAGCTGTTATTTTTAATTATTAACAATTAGCGCTATAGTCCACGATTTATCGTCGCTCCCGTTAGTGAAATTCTTCAGATTCGATTTTTTTGCACAAACTTACTCAAAAAGAGGTTCTTATAATATATCTACAGGGTGCCGGGAGGTGAAGTGGTCGAAAAATTGTTTAAACAATTTTTTTTTAAACAAATTCACAAAAATAATTTTTTCACTTCGAACAATTTTTTTAAGATAATTTGGGACATTCTGGGCAAAAAAGGTATCTTGGTCATATAATGGCCATATAGCTCGACAACAATCAATTTTAGAGAAAAAATCACAAGAAACCTTTTTTGCTCAGAATAATCCAAATTATCTAAAAAAAAATCGTTCGCAATGAAAAAATTATTTTTGTGAATTTGTTTAAAAAAAATTGATTAAACAATTTTTCGACCACGACACTGCCCGGCACCCTGTGGATATGTTATAAGGACCTATTTTTGAGTAAGTTTGTGCAAAAAAAAAATATAATTGAAATAGTTTCACTAACGGGGGCGACGAAACCGTTGGACTATAGCGCTAATTGTTAATAATTATTAAAAATAGCAGCTTTGTAATAAAATAATGACAAAAATCTCTTCAGGACCTTGAAGAAAGGGTTTGAAACTAGATTTGGTCGCTTTTTGAATTTCATAATAATTATTTTTAATCGAGTTATTAAGACTTGAAAATAGCCATTTTTGCATTTTTCAAAATTTTTAATCGCATATAACTCGACAACAATCAATTTTAGAGAAAAATGACAATAGCCTTTTTTTGCTCATAATGACCCAAATTATCTAAAAAAAATTGTTCGAAATGAAAAAATTAGTTTCGCCAATTTGTTTAAAAAAAATTGTTTAAACAATTTTTCGAAAACGGCTCTGCTCGGCACACTGTAGATATGTTATAAGGACCTCTTTTTGAGTAAATTTGTGCAAAACAATCGAATCGGAATAATTTCGCTAGCGGAGGCGACGATACTGCCCGGTATGTCCCCCACCTGACCTCCGTGGGGGACGTGTTTAGTGCCATTCGATAGATTTTTGAAAAATATTGAATACGTGTATTTTGCAGTTTTCCGATCTGATGTTCATTTTTCGTCGATGTTGTATATTGTATATAAAGTTTGTAAAAGAAAATGCAAAAATAAATACTGAATATTACATACTTGATTCAAATACATGTGCGCTCAGCGTTTGATATTAAAACCCCCCTCTAAGATAGTTCAGCTGAAATCCACGGGAGGTCGTCATTGTGACATCGCTTACATCGCTTATTAATTTATTTATTTAATACATCTATTGAATTACATACTTTAGGCTTGTTTATTAAACTAAGCAGATAATGATGATAGGGGAGCCCAAGCGGGGATTTTTGCAGTTACTCGAGCGTGTCAGATTATCACATGGGGAGAAACCTTGTACCCTGTAAATGTACCTATACCATATATTGGTTCTTAACACCGGGGAATTCATTAAGGGGGACCGAGAAAAAAATCTATTCTTAGAAAAACTGGAAATCGTCAGATTAAGATAAGGTAAGTTAAGTACATGCAAAATAGTGTATATTTCAAAAATCTGACGATTGAGCAGGGCGTAAGAAAATGGGTGAGTCACAAAGTTTCACAAAAAAAAAAGCGAATATTTCACGAAATAAACGTCATTTCGAAAAACTAAAAAATAAGTGTTCAATATTTTTCAAAAATCTATCGAATGGCAATAAACACGTCCCCCACGGAGGTGGGGTGGGGGATTATTTTATAATCTTAAATAGGAGCCCCCAATTTTTATTGCAGATTTGGATTCTTGACTTAAAAATAAGCAACTTTTATTCGCAACATTTTTTCCAATTATGGATAAATGGCGCTATAATCGGAAAAAACGATTGGTGGAAATGGAAAATTAAATTAAAAAATGGAGTGTGATACTCTCCTCCCCTACTATGAGGATTTATCGATGAAAAACATGGCTAGTTGTTAAAGCCCATAACTGTTTTATTTTCCAACATAAGCTAATGAATCAAAAAAGAGAATGTTAAGAAAGCCTAAGGCTATATTTGAGTTTTAATTTCAATATTTTATATATGCTATAATATTCCACAGGGTGTTCCAAACTTTAAGAAAAAAACACAGTATTATTGTTACACCCGGTATAAAATGATATTTAGCTGTCTAGCAACAATATTATTAAACCGACATTCTTAAATACTAAGGCTATAATATACTAAAAGAATCACTCAAATCGGACAACAGGTTTAGTAAATTGGAGACATCAAACATGTCCCATTTTTAAGGTGTTCGGCTAATTTTGCCGGTGTGTGTATTTTTAGATTTTTTGGGTCAATCTAAACAAGAAAGGTATCTTGTAATTTTTCTCAGAAATTGATAGTTTTGGAGTTATAGGCTATTTAAAATCTGAAAAATGCGAAAATACGCATTTTCGAGGCTTAAAAACTCATATTTAAATTAGTATTTTTGAGGTTGCCAGATACTTAGATTGAAGACTGAATATTCAACTTCAAGATTCTGAAGAGTGATCGCGTCTAACCTTAATTTATACCCTTGTTTTTTAATTGTAAAATATGCGTGTTTATCCGATTTTTTTCCATTTCAAAAATCTCCGATTTTCCTTCGAAAAATTTTTTTTACAGTCTTTGTGATATTCTGAATAAAATAAGTTTCTTGCTATTTTTCTCAAAAGTTAATAGTTTTTAAGTTAAAAGTGATTTAAAATCCGAAAAATGACAAAAAAAAACGCATTTTCGGATTCTAAATCGCTTATAACTTTAAAACAATGAACTTTTGAGAAAAATGCCAAGAAATTTATTTTATTTAGAATGTGCCAAAGAATCTAGAAAAAATATTGTTCGGAGGAAAATAGGAGATTTTGGAAACGGAGCGCGCCGCTCCGGTAAAAAAATCGGATAAACACGCATATTTAACAATTAAAAAACAACGGTATAAATTAAAGTTAGACGCGATCACCCTTCAGAATCTTGAAGCTGAATTAGACCAGTAAGGATCTGCGAAAAAACGTCTATTTTTGGATGTGAGAGGTGGCATTCGGATTTTTGCAGATAAAGTTAGGTGACACCTTCAGTAATAATAATTGACTTATGCTCTTTCTCAAATGTGCCGGGAACATTAAAAAAAATTAAAATATTTAAAAACTTCGAAAAACATCAATTTTTTCTTCTTTCTTTGCTTATAACTTTAAAACGATTCGTTTTGGAACAAAGTCGTAAAGAAATAAAATAAAGATAATTGAATTTTGTATGATATACGACTGGTAGAAAATGTCTTAAGGTATTACCTTTTCTGCAATATAGCAATAAATACAAAATAAGGGGGCAAAATAAGTCTGTTGTTATTCAATATTTTTTAACCACTTTGGTGGCACTTAGAACCTTAGTAATTCGCTTAGGAAATTCTTTGTAATAAATTTTGCATAATAAATTTGCAATCTAAATTTTTTTAAAAAGTTCAAATTTTTTAAAATCTTTCTGAACAAAAATTAGACCATCTAGAAATTTTCCATGTCTAGACCATCTAATTTTTTTACATATAAAGAGGTGCTCTACCTATCTAATACACTTTACAGAATTAAAATCGGATTATTTAAGGGGCCTCAGCAATGTTTTAAATTTATAAACAATTTTTTGGCTTATAAACAAATAGCTTTGTTTAATAATAAAAAAATTAATTTTTAGCAATGCAATAATTAAAACCGGTGTAATTTGACTTAAACTTTCAAATGCTGTCAGCAGAATTGCTATTTTATTTTTTAATCAAACGTTATTCGCGTTCAAAAATTGCACTTTATCGATTTTTTGAAAGTTCAACCGCGTTCATCTCGAAAACTATGCATCCTACGAAAAAACTTGTAAGAACATTTTTTGCTTAGAATTACCCAAGAAATACAAAAACATGTTTTATTTTGCGAAAAATCGATGTTATGTAATTCCTCAAGTTCTTTGTTTATAACAATCTTATCGACATCCGGATCAACTGTTACCCAAAAAATTCGTGTTCTACGGGTCAAAATACATAAAAAACTTGGGTAAGTCCATCTAAATAAAGGAGCCTGTAGCACCCCTCCTGGCCACAGCACTAATTTGTTTATAAGCCAAAAAATTATTTATAACTTTAAAACATTGCTGAGGCTGCTTAAATAATCCGATTTCAATTCTGTAAAGTGCATTAGATATGTGGAGTACTTCTTTATATGTAAACACATTGACAAATCTTTGTATGTTCTAGTTTTTGTTGTGCAAGATTTTAAAAAATTTTAATTTTTTAAAAAAAGTTTAGATTGCAAAATTATTATACAAAATCTAGTAAGTCAATTTTAATGAAATTTGGTGTACGGTTTTAGCACATTACAAAAATTTTCTAAGCGAATTAGGAAGGTTCTAAGTGTAACCTAAGTGATGGAAAATCATTGAATAAGGACAGGCTTGTTTTGCCCCCTTATTTTATATTTATTGCTATTTTGAAGCAAGGGTGATAAATTAAGACATTTTTAACTAATCGCGTCTGATAGAAAATTTAATTATCTTTGTTTTATTCCTATACGACTTTTTTCTAAAATGAATTGTTTTTAAGTTATGTATAAGCAAAAAAAGTAGAAAAAAAAAAGAAATTTTTTGAAATTTTTTTTTTTATTAATGTTCCGGGCATATTTGAGAAGGAGCATAAATCAATTATTATTAACGAAGTTATTACCTAACTTTATCCGCAAAAATCTGAATGCCACCTCTCACATCCACCTAAAAACAGATCCTTACTGGATAAACCTAAATGGGCCTAAATATTTAGTCTTCAATTTAAGTATCTGTAAACCTCAAAAATACTAATTTAAATATGAGTTTTTATGCCTCAAAATGCGTATTTTCGCATTTTTCAGATTTTAAATCGCCTATAACTCGAAAACTATCAATTTTTGAGAAAATTTACAAGATACCTTTCTTGTTCACAATGAGCCACAAAACTCAAAATGATTGTTCCGGAGCAAAAAAACGTGATCTTTTGTGTTTGTTTAAACAATTTCTGCCCAAAAATTCCGCCCGGCACCCATCAGATTTATTTAAAGGGGACATTTTTGAATAGGAATCCACAAATAAACCAAATCAGAAATTTTTCCAGACGGGAGCGGTCTCACCACATGGACTAATATTGTATAAAAATATGTAAAGAATAACCACATATTCTCAATTTTCAGTACAATTTTATCTCTGCGCAATTATCATTTAGAAACCTAGAATACAAAGCAGAATTGAGCAAAACAGCTACCAAGTCTGGGAATAAAAATATACAAGATTTATGGGAATTTCGAATTCCTTTGGCATAGAATGGATTACTTCCCATAACAACTTAAAAAATATAAAGATCTTGTGGCTTTGTCCTCTAATAAAGCTATACCCGAGCAATATATCAGTTTTTATTTGAATCTTCCACACTCTCAACAAACACAATATTCGGATGATTACTCAGAATAAAAGTTTGCTAGGGATTAATTTTGTTTTTAAATAAAATAATATAAACTGTTTTATAATTTGTAAATGTTTATTTTGTAGTAAATAAATCTAATAGATATTATTTTATTTACTTCTTGTTAATATGTATGATTTGTAATATCTGAATTTTTAGATACGTGTTTTAGTAAAAAATCACATTTTAAGTAAAATCAATAAAAAATAATAATCTCTTTATTTTGATATTTACTCATTAGTTACCATTTATATGCACCTAATGAAAGACACATACTTTGTTGAAATATCATTGTAGCTTACAATGATCTTCACTTAAAATTCTTAAAAAAAGTGGTATTGTAACTCAACCTAAATCAGGACCAGTAATGTTAACAAAAATGTGATACATGAAAGTGAAAAGCTGAGAAAAAGTTATAAAATATGGATTAAGAACATTACAAAAAATATAAAAGATGACGAATTAAAAAAATAAAATGTGGAAATTTCTTTAAATCGCTCTTCTGTAAACTAAGCAAAAGTGAATTTTTCATATCAGGTGTCGATATACATCTACAGAGCCAAGTGATAATAAATATGGTATATTCTAAGGAACTGCTACTTTACATTTTAATAAATCATTTATTAATTTAGATGAGTGAACTCTATTTTTAGAACCAAAAAATATATGATCTAAATCAATTTCCTCTCCACAATGCTCACATTTATCATTATCCAAAACCTGTATTTTAAATAAATGCTTTTCATAACATGTGTGCCCGAATTATACCCTAATACAGTCGGAAAAATAAAAGAATACCCATGAACGAACATAACGTGTGATCCAAAATTATTGTCACAATAGGTGGCTTTGAACGACAGAGACAGCTATACAGTACATGTATATTCTTAATTCAGATATACTTTCCAGTTTACGTCAACTTTGCAGTGTACGTCAACTTAACAAGAAAAGTTAGGTTATGTAGTTTGTTTGATTTTATTTATTATTGTTACTTATAATTTTGTTAATTCTTTTTACTTCGGATTAAAATTCTGTGTTAGGCTTTGACTGATTTTTTGTTTTATAATGTTAATCAAAATTAATTGATAAACCAATGATATAAATTCAGATTAAAACAAGACATACGTAATTTTTTCAATTCAGTTTATTGATGTCAATATACAAAGTATTTACATAAGTCAAAGTCTGTTAAAATGCATCATTGAAATACATTGGCAAGCTAACACTTAATAAGTAAAATCTATAAAAATTTTATCTCCTAGTCTAAATACTTAACACAAAGTTAGAATATTAGCATAAAAACACAAGAGCACACAGAACCTTTAAGAGAGCTGTAGGACTATCACAACAGGGTAGCCCCGAGATATTCCTCCTGAGAATAGTAAGCACCCACCAAAAGAAGTTCCTTGATTTTTATTTTGTATGTATCTAAGGGCAGTTCACGAATTATTAGGGGTAATTTATTAAAGAAACTTTTGCATGGCTAGCTTTGATCCCAATAATTGTGGATCGCTCGTTATAAAACACTCTGTATTTTCCTGTCACCGTGTCACACAAAAAATTGGCCAGCAAAAGTATATGTAATAATTGTTACATGTACTTGCACTGGACAATTTCCTTTGTGATACGGTTACAGGAAAATACAGCGTGTTTTATATGTTCGTTCATGGGTATTCTTTCATTTTTCTGACTGTAATGGAAGTTATGTGCTTCCTAGAAAAATGGGAAAGGCCAGATGGCAAAAGGTCAGATGGATGCCCAAGAAAGAGATGGAAGGACACAGTAGCCAGTGATCTACATAAAATGGGAGTACAGCAATGGGAAATATCTGCTCAGGACCTACAACAATGGAGGGTAATAGTAAATGTGGCCAAGACTCACATAGAGTTGTAGAGCCAAATGATGATGATGATGTGCTTCCTAGAAGCTATATAAGACTTGTACCAAGGAAATTTGGGAATATTGGGCTGAATTAACAAGTATCTATTTTGAATCTCAAAAGATTATTCCTTCTACTAGTAGTTCTACTCCCGAAGCATTGTTGACTTCCAAGGGATGATACTATCAGTAAATGTTATTTTATGTAGAATACAAAATAGAATATGTAAGTTATTTTTGATAAAATGTGGACCTTTTTGATAAAATGTCGTTTTTAAAATGACTGATTCAAATACTATAATTATTAAATGCAAGATTTTAAGCTAAGCTAGATATTAAGCTAATTTGCTCACCTTTTTCATTTATCTCTGCATCTTTTGAGTTATCATCCATTACATTTGGCTCAAGTTCCATTTCTTCGGTATGTACAATCTGATATTTTAAGGCATTTTCATTTACCTCAAATTTCAGATCATTATTGCATTGTTCTATCTTTATTTCCTTGGGCCTTACCCCTTTATCTATGTAATAAGGTTTTATTTGGTCTTCTAGCTCAGTAAATTCAAAAGATACATTTTCAGGTTCATTTTTAAATAAATCTGCCATATTTATAATTGTTTTGGAAAACCTGTGGGAAAAGGGGGCAGTAAAAACAAGGAATACCTAGGTATTATACCTACGTTCTTTGGTAAAAATAAGCTGAAATTTGAAATATTTATTATATATAACTTTCTACTCACTTTTAACGGGATCACTATAAAAATGTGGGATTCGGTATTTCAATGAATATTTTTTCTATAATTCTCAATGAAAAAATTTGAAATAATGTTTTGACATCAATTTTCAAATAAATTCTTTCATTTCCATCTTGATTGTGACAATTTTTTGTTGTAGTTTGGTGGATCGGTTGTTGTTGTTACGGTCCTGTAGGGATTCCAATGAACTGTCAGTGGTGGTCAGTGGATGGCTAAACTGACATGGCCATAGACATAGTTAAGGGGGGTGGTCATGGCGTATTTAATGTTTACATTGAATATTGACAAATTTGTAAAGAATATCCTGTTTGGTTTTGTTTTTTTGTTAATTGTGTAGCGAAATTTGTGAAATTGTGATAGCAAATTAAATATGAAGTGGTTTAAATATTGGATACGCCTATGGATGACAGTTTCGCCATCCAGCAGCCATATTATATCACGTGATTTGGAATGCCTTCTGGCTGTCGCTTGTCGTGTCGGTAATGTCAAATGTCACTATTCAACCAATGTTGCCATATTTCAAAATCTTTGTAATATTTGTCTTTGTCTTTGTCTTGCCATATTTCTACCAAGAGGAGTAAACTAAAAAGACAGATTCACACCCAAGGAAGTTACTGGAAGAGTCACCAAATTCATCTTCTTTTTTCGTTGAACATATCAGCTTTCGATGATAATCCATACATATTATATTATACTAACACATCGCTAAAGAGTTCTAAAAACAGCTGTTTTTATATAAAAGTAGACTAAAAATCTAAAAATTAACGGAATAATGCAGAAGATACAAAAAATCGCTGATATACTTAATTAACCTATAAAATGGGAGAAGTGCCAAAATTTCATAAATGTCATTAGTGTCAAAATTTAATAACAGTGGAGTAAACTTGCCTGCGGTTGGACCAATGGACCATGATAGTGTGACGTCAAAACGTCAAAATTTTTCCAAACACGTTGTGTCTAGGGTATACGCTACCGTGTACGCAAATAAAAAAGTTAGGTAGAATTAGCCATTTTAAACGTCATAACAAATATTTTTCTATCAAACAAACACTAAACATATCAAAATAGCGTGTATCACAATATACAGTCAGTGCCCACGCTAAATAGTCACTAGCTTGATGAAGTTTAACTTTTTTATTTGCTTACATTTTAGCGTGTACCTAGACACAACGTGTTTGGAAAACTTTTTTTGACGTTTTGACGTCACGACTATCACGGTCTATTAGAAACAAGCATTACGGCGCGGTAAATTTGAATCACTCCTCTTGGTTAAAAAACAAACAATAATAACCATGATACAAATAAAGTAGTAAGTAGATAAAGTATTTTCCCGTAGCTCAAAATACGTCCGAGTTCGCATATTGATTACGTAACTGGAGACCGGAAGTTGAATTTGAATTCTCGTTAAAGCTAAATGGGGTTTGTATGCAATATGTGATGAAATTATTCAATTAGCAAAATAACATTAAACTTTAATGTATTCGAAAAGAATTTAGTGTCGAAATTCCAGTCAAAATAACTGTCAAAGATAAAATATAAAATACAACCGCGAACAATTCAAAGTAATCGGACATTACGAACCATTACCTTGCCGGTTTCCAGTTACGTCACGACTTCCGGATGTGCAATATATTATCATGTTATTTATAGTTATCATGCTAATAACCACACTATTCAGCATAAAGCCGGATTTATCTTGGGGCGGGGTAGAACAATAGACGGCGCACGTCCCCGTTATCGCCCCGATCCATTATACGATAAACTAGAAAATGCTTTTCCATATCAGATGATTCTTCAACGTGTCCCGGAAGATAGCCGTGTCGTTCACGTCCCGGTCGTAATAAATTGAGCTTAAGACCTGCCCTGCTAAGAACCCCGTATCTCCAAAATTTTCAAAATTGAGATTTTTGCACCATATGAATAATTAAACTAAAAGGAGTAGTTCCCTGGGTTGGCTGTATACCATATAGTTAAAACCTCGTAACATGAAGTAAAACCACTTCTATGTAAAAGGTATATTTAATAAAATTTTAAAAATCCCAATGGATTATGTAAAATAGGTTCATTCAGAACGTTTTCGGACCTATCAGTCCATCATCAGTGAATTCGTGAATACTTGCTAACTAGCCCCAGAACCAAACAATGGTTGTACTTAAAATTCAAACTACATTATAGTATTGTGAAATTTGATAGGGTAAACGCCGATTATATAAGAATACCTCCGGGAACATAGTGAGACTCTAAACGAGAACCCTGACAACCATCTTGGGCCAACGAGGTCTATAATTATCATTTATATAACATATTCAGATAAAAAAAAAATAATGTGTGTGTACTTTGTACGCACCTAAGAAGTTATACTTCTAAATATGATTTCAATGAAATAAATATACTTTCGGACAGTTTATTTGTATTTTATTTAAAGATTAAATTAATTTTTACTTACAACTTTCCAAAAAATTTTATTAAAACAATACCAAAAATTAAAAAAAGATTAGAAAACACCTGGATTTGAACCAGGGACCTCTTGATCTCCAGCCCAACGCTCTACCACTGAGCTATACCCTTTTGTTTATATGGGCTACAAGATTTCTCAGACATAGTGACAAACATACGAAGTGATTTATAAAATACTTTAAATATTACTTATTATCTTAATCCCGAGGTAGACAAGTCCAAATACACAAACATTATAATAATAGTTATTTATGATATAAATGTTAAAAGCACAATTTTAAGGCATGTAGGTATGTGAAAGATTAGCTTCGCTCATTCTGCAATTCACATGAGTGCCTTAAAAATGTACTTTTTAACACCTATATCATACAATATTTTTTCTACAAACGTCTTATATATCAACAATTATAATTTATTCATTCTCAATTACAGGACGATACCTACAAAAACTTTTAATTGAACTTGACGCTGACATTCCATTTTTATATTTTTCTTGACATTAGGGAGTTTTTGTTGCTACGTAACGTAACGCATCTCCGTATACGTAAAGCAACTAACGTGTCGTAGAGGATGAATGTTAAAATAGGTAGTTTTTGTAACTGCCTTAAGAGGATCGGTACGTATTTTCGGCTGCAATGCTATTCAAATGGGGATTCATTTTTTTCGAATCCTGAGAAAACTAATAAGTATTTTTGAAAAATTTAAACGCAGAATGAAAGATTACGTTATTAGCGAGGGCCGAAAGTCCCTGAGAACTTCTATAATGTTTATTTTAATAAGTTACAGGGGTGAAAAAACTAAGAGAAAATTTAGTGTGATTTTTAATTTCAAGTATCTCATTCAAAATAAACTTTTTATTTATTCTAAGGGACTTTCGGCCCTCGGTAATAATTTTGTCTTTCATTCTGCGTTTAAATTTTTCAAAAATATTTATTGGTTTTTTCAGGATTTGAAAAAAATGAACACAATGCCGTGGTAATATTTTCCAAATCTGTCTTTGTCTTACAACGCACTCAACCGAATATAATATTGGGTGCGTTCGGACGACCACAGCGGCTGGACAGCTGAGCCAGCAGTAGCTGTCAAACGTCACCGCTGGAAGTCAGCCGCTGAGAGATTTATAATGTCCACTTTACATCAACAATAAATTGAATAATAAATTGACAAAGTTATTCAAGGCCAAATTTGACGAGTACAAAATGTATGTTTGTAAAAGAAAATGAAGGAATTTGATGAAATAGAACAATTGGATATGTTTTATTTTGTCAAATTTCTTTATTTTCTTTTTATTCACGGCAAAATTGGATGTAGAATTGTGTTTTGTATAATTCAAATTTGACCTTGAATAACTTGTTGTCAATTTCTTGTCCAATTATTGGGTGCATTCAGCAGACTCAATCGATGACTAATCGCTTAGTGATTTTCTGCTGAATGCCACATAAATTGTCGATTAGTTATCATTCGATGACTTATCGGTCGCCATTTTAAACATCGGTTTTGAAATATGATTTCTTAGCAAATCAAAATAAGATTGACGTATGACGTGTGTCTAACACGTATATTTTAAGTTATGTATCTTAAAAAACATGAATTGAAGGCAAGGAAGGCTGAAAGGCATATAAATCACCCTGATAAATATGTGAGCTGCTTTGTTGGATTATTCGTATGTACCTATTAGGTTTACCTATGTCGCAAGAAATTCAAGAATTTGAAACTATGTATGAATTAAATGGGGTTATTTATAAATTACCATTTCATAATAATTTTTATTTCTGTTCTTGGGGTGTCTTTCACGTATTTGCAAATCATTTTGAAAAATGTGACAGTTGTCATAACCTATTTCGTATGTACATGAAAGTATACCATTCAGCAGAATCGTTAGCGATTACACATCGCTAAGTAATCGATTAGTCATCGCAGTTTTCTGCTGAATGCAGCCATTGTTGATGTAAAGTGGACTCAAGCTTTCCCTATCACGGCTGGATGCAACCACTCAGCCGATTTCTGCTGGCAGCCAGCCGCTATGGTCGTCCGAACGCACCCATTGTCAGCATTTGTCAGTCAGACACTGACAATCAGTGACAATTTTAAATATTTGACATTGCATCGGGAATATTTTGAGAAATTGATTAAATATTATTGATATATAGTGTATTTGATAAATAATTGATTTAAGACGTGAACTTAATAAAAAGTTATTTATTGTGTATTATTTGTGGAAGATCCAAGCAGAGAATACATCAGATATATCCTGTGATCCCAAGTATTTTGTTGTTAGAGATGTTCAAAATTGTAAGCGTTCCAAAATAACATATTATATCACTTTAACACTTTTCCTCTTTTCTCGATTGATTATTAGTTTTTGTTGTACAAATAAATTATTACAATCACTGAAAACATAGTTAGTGAAAAAATTATCACATTTATTAACTGAATTAATAATTTGCAATTATAAAAATAACAGTTATCCAAGAACATTCAAAAGCCATCTCTTTAAATTAATTATGACATTTTCAAGTAGAATGACATTCTAGTAATGTTTACATATCCACACCAGTGTGAATTTTACTACACGTAATTTGCCGTGTAAAGACAGAAAAAGTAGGGATACACGTAAAATATTTGCGAATTATGTACCCATAGCCTTAACGTAACGTAAAGCAAATCGTAAAGTCATTTTTAAATTCCGTTGATATTAAAAAAATAAAACAATGTTCACACAATATACAATTAATATACAACTGTAAAAAAGATAAATGAATGATGATGTTGTGCAGCTAAATCTGCTAGTTCATTGCATAACAAAAGACACTTTTTTCTTCTTTGTGCATAAGAACTTGGTGGTCGATACCCTTTTGCTTGTGTGGTCAATGATATAGACATCATTAGATCTACTTGGTAACTCATATTCTGTCGATTCGTTTTCTTCAATCAAAGACGTTAATGTTCGTTGGTTATTTTTATAATAGTCCATTGTCCATCCCTGATTTACGATCATTTTATTAAAAAGCTCTAATTGCAAATGTCGTCTCAATGCAAAAATATGCTTGCAAGGTAAAATCATTGAATCATAGATTATACAGTTGCACGAAGAAACAGAAGTATTTGTGGAACCCTGAGTATCGGTAATAATGTAATCACCGTCTGCAAAAATTGTAATATCTCTGATTTGTTTAGAATTACGAATTTCTCTTAAAACATGCTTCGAGGCTTCACGTGTGAGCAATGTAAAATATTTTTTTTTCATCAGAATCTTCCGGAAACATATCGACGGGTTTCTTTAAAATACCATAAACTGCCTTATGATCCCTCTCTGTCTCGTCCTCTTAATTTTACAGCTTGCAACAGTACGTACATCTCGTTTCCAAAACGTGGTAAATGTACTTTCTCCAAGTTCCGAGATATCGGCAAATGAGGAAAATGTATCGTCAACTTTTAACATCATTGACATACCAATACTTAACCCAACTAAAAGTACCAATATTTAGAAAAAGAACGGACGCCCAATAATGACACTTACCAAGTCATTCAAGATTTCCAAATTGAAACTTATTATTCCCACAATCATTAACAATTAGGTATAAATATAACGCTTTATAACTATGTATTGAGACGGGCACTATAATAAAATTAGATAAGAGAATCGTCAACTCGTGCATTGACTCACCACGTTTATATATGCTGAACTGCAAGTAAAAGCGAACGGCAGCCGAAGAAAAATCCGTCAAACGCATCATACGAATGACGCCATAGCTGTTAACGGCATTATAGTGCAAGACCGTTTGCCGGCAGTTTAAGTACAGCGTAAAAAAAACCGTATTTTACATTTCTAAATATTTTATGAAAGAAAATAGTTTCCCCGTAAACGCCAAAAATGACTATTATGTTTAACTTAGTATAAACCTGGCATTTAACGCTTCATAGTAAAAACCTGGTATATGCTCAGCAGATACGGGTTTTTAACGTAGGATAAAATGATATGCCAGGTTTTTTCTAAGGAACAGATGTTGACTTTTGCTCATTTTTACAAAATAAAATTAATTTTTTTGTTTTATACTTATATTTAGAAACTTTGTGTTATAATGAACAATAAATAATGTAAATAACTCAACACCGACTTTAATTTTTTTCCTGTACATCAATTTACAAAAAATATATCAACAATTTCAATTTAATAGTTACGCCACTTTTACAATGAAGTGATTTACACATGTGTAGCTCATCTATCTCATAGCTACAACAACGACCAAAGCACTGTAATTACATATCGCGATACTCCGTAATTACATCCCCCGTTTGGCCATTATAGGGGAGTGCATATAGATTTTCACTTCGAAAAAAATCAAACAAGATAGAACTTTTTGTAATTTCATTAAGAAATTTTTAATAAACAACATATCAAAAAGTTCTACTCGAGAAGTGGGTGCTTCATTTTTTATTAAACAAATGAACTACGAAATTGGATGTTTTTTTGAATAACTCCGAAAATATGAATTTTAGAAAAAAAACTGACTTGACCATTGAAAAATTCAGAAAATTTTACAAAAAAACCTTATATAAAGAATTTTCTAAAATTAAATCTGTATCTTCTATAATTTTTAATTATAACGCTAAAGTCACCCTTCTCACATACATTGGCGCACTGTACACTAACGTACGGCGAAGTGTATGGTTGAGTTATTTGAATGTAATTCTTTAACTAGTGGATCAAATGAAATTTTAAAAATTGAACATGAAAGAAGAATAATTAATCTATCTTATGGCTATGATAGAAAGAAATACAATGTATGGGCATAAGTACGGTGTGGGCGGAAAGTGAGCCTTACATTAATTTTGTTTAAAAATGATTTAAAAATGTGTAACTAATACAATTTTTCTCATAAAACTCTCAGTTTTGCACAACTTACCTTTCAAGCATCTTGCTAAATGATGTTCTATTCAAAAAGAAAATCTCAAAAATTTAATTGAAATGATATGAAGTCTCAAAAAATGTAATTTTTGAAATCTTCGTAGTTTTATAGAATTACCACCACTTTAAGACGGTATTACTCAAGTTTGAACAGATATAGGTATTACAGTTTTATAAGTGCTTTTTTAAAGCTTATGATGTAATCTCTAAAATGCACTAAATAATTTTACTTTAGAAATGAAATAGACTATTTCTTTTTAAGAAAATTAAGAAAGATAACAAAAATGTAATACAAAAACCGAAAATTACCAGCTAAAAAAATGTTTGTACAAAGTGATCAAAACTTTTTTCTGTAAAACTTACCTAAATTACATTTAATAATAAGCTTCAACAATAATAAATGTTCAGCAAAAAAAATTTTTTTAGCTCTTGTACAGTATGAATGCGTAACTTGGAACCTATTGATAACTTTTTTATTATCAGTTTTACGAAAACAAGTTATTCTTTATAAAATACTCTACATCGTATATAATTTAAGATGCAATCATCAAATATCAAATTTAATTAATGTTATACGAGGTATGTCAAAAAATATGAATTTCATTCAAGAGTAAAGTACCATTATGTTTCACAATATCGAAAATTGTTATTAAGAAAAGTTGTTTGGAATTAAAAAATTTGTTTTAGTGTTCAATTGCATCCTTCTAAATAAAATATTGTGAATAATAAGGGCACTTAACTCTTAGAAAAATTCATATTTTTTACATACCTCGTATAAAATAAAAAAGTTTGATGTCTGATGGTTGTATCTTAGATTTTAGACCAGGGAGAGCATTTTATGAAAAATAACTATTTTTCGTAAAAGTGATAATAAAATAGTTATCATAATTGTAATAAAATGATGATGAATATCCGGAATTTGAGAAAAAATTAAATTTTTTTTTTCGATTAGAATGATGTAATTGTATATTTAGACATAGTTTCTAATTTCAAAGAACTTTTCATAATAGCATTTTTTGATATGCTGGAATATAAAGGTACTTTACTCTTTAAAGAAATTCATATTTTCATAACATTTCATTTGAAATATTCATAACGAAATTTATATTTTTGATAAAATTTGATATCTGATGGATGAGTTTTAGATTTTTTACTATTCAGAGCATTTCATTAAGGGGGGGGGGTATGGTTTGAAATCAACATATCAAGCACATTTTTGTGAATTTTTTTCGAAGCTTTGGTACAAATATTTTATTTTTAAATTAAATAAGCATATTAAGTACAATTCAAAGAATGCTTAGAAAAAATCTTAATCCAAAATATTGGAAAATAAGCCATTGGTGACAAATTTTGACAGGCAGCTCACAAAATGATGGATTTTGCGGTGGACATCAGAACTCCTCACTCGATCATACGAAACAAAAAATTCAAAAAGATTTTATTAGCTTATGAGGTTTACGAGGTCACAACGTCGAGTTTTTTTTATTTTTATTGATTTTTTAATTTTTGGTATCACTCAGAAATCAAAAAAATGAAATTTTTGGTAAAAATTTTGTGAAAATCAACAGACTTATTATTGTTGAACAAAAAATAAGCAAAAAAAGAAAAATATCTCGACGTTGTTACCTCATGAAATGTCTAAAGAAAATATGTGCAAAATATCAGGTAGATCAGCCCAGTAGTTTTTTAGTTACAATATCCACCGCATTTGAAAAAGCAGTTTTGAGAAAAATGCGTTTAAAGTTTTGACAACTGCATCTTAATCTTCTTATTTGTCTGCCAAATCGTAAAGTGATGCATATTGGAATATGTTTTTTAAATCGAGGAGTAATCTACAAAAGAGAAGGCAAACAGTTGTTTAACGTTTCTCTCTACGCTCAAGGGTGCTGGCGCGAAGCCGCGGCAACGCGAGTCGAAGGTAGGCATATTCAACACCCTGTATCTCTGGTAATTTTACTCCGATTATTTTGAAATTTTCAGAGAGTATTCTTGGAAGTATGCACTTTTATTTGAAATAATAAAAAAAATTAAATATTTCAAACCATATCCCCCCCATAACTTTTTTTCGTAAAATTGATAATAAAAAAGTTTTCCATGTGGTTCCTAGCTACGCAGAGTCACTGTATAAGAGCTTGTGTATAATAATTTTCAAATTGCAATGCCATATTCGGATTCAGCATAATCAAAACCAAAATAGAAACATATTTGATCAAAGTAAAATGATGAATTTAACGATATTTTTAAAATTATTTACACAAAACAATTGGTATTGTTTAAACAATTAATAAACAATTAGCGGCCAAATCTGCGAGTAGAACTTTTTACTTTAACATGTATATAAACTAACAAAAAAAAGTTTTAGAAAAATATAAACTTGTTTGAATTTTTCCGAAACAATGCATGTTTTCGTTCTAATTGCACTCCCCTATTAGTTTGTCGCTCATCTGACCTCAGGTTAAGACTTTACTCCAGTGTGCACCTTCAAATGCGTTTTCAAACCACTTTTTTGACTAAACTTTTTCAAACAAATTTCACACGCGTACGGTTTTTCTTCAGTGTGTACTTTCAAATGTCTTTTCAAATTACTTGCTTTACCAAACTGCTTAAAACAAACTTCACACTTGTAAGGCGTTACTCCAGTGTGAATTTTTGTATGTTCATACAATGACAACCTCAGTCTGAACTGCTTAAAACAAATTTGACACTGGTAAGGCATTTCTCCAGTGTGGATATTGATATGTTCATTCAAAGAAGGCTTATGTCTGAACTGCTTAAAACAGATTTCACACTTGTAAGGCTTTTCTCCAGTGTGCACTCTCAAGTGCGTTTTCAAACTGCTTTTTTGACTGAACTGCCTCAAACAAATTTCACACTTGTAATGTTTTTCTTCAGAGTGTACTCTTAAATGTGTTTTCAAACTTCTTGTGCGATTAAACTGTTTAAAACAAATGTCACACTTGTACGGTGTTTCTAAAGTGTGATTTTCCGTATGTTCATCCAAAGAAAACTTATGTTTAAACTGCTTAAGACAAAGTTTACACTGATAAGCCTTGTCTTCACTGTGTACTTTCAAATGTGTTTTTAAATTAATTGTTTGACTAAACTGCTTAAAACAAATTTCACACTTATAGGGTTTCTCTTTAGTGTGAACTTTCAAATGGTTTTTTAAATTACTGGTATTACTAAACTGTTTAAAACAAATTTCACACTTGTAAGGTTTTTCTAAAGTGTGCACTCTCATATGTTTTTTCAGATTGCTTGTGGTAGTAATTTCTTTAAAACAAATTTCACAATTGTAAGGTTTTTTTCCGTCCTCAACTTTCATATTTTTATGTAATATGTTTCCTTCGGCGTGTTGACCAGTATATTTTCCTTTATGATATGAACTCAACGTTTCCATAACTTTCACTTTATTTTCCTCTTGGGGACAACCTAAAATACAAAACCAACTATAAACATTTTACTGAAACGGAAAATGATTGCTGAAATCCCTATAGCAATATACAAAATGAAGTACCCTAACAACACAAAACATTCCAGGAATGTACTATCAAAGTTCTATTAATGTTTGAATGTACTGGACATTCAAGGAACATTCGGTGAATATCTGATTAAGTTATTCGTGGAATGTTACCACAAGACATTCTATGAACATACGAGTACTACCAATGTCCTATATTTTAAGAGAGGCCATTTACTATTCAATTTGCATTCATTTTCAAATTTGCTGCGCGTGTATATGTATTTAGGCAATCCAAACCACGTGACTTCTGGAAACCCCAGATGTTTGGAGAAAGGTAGGGCAAACAATTTTTATCAATGTTCATTTTTCTCTGATATTTATCAATATTGATGAATTTTGCAAGCAATAACATTATTTCTTTTATTGTTTTAGATATTTATTGAAGCTGAAAATAATTGGGGATTTAGATCCGTGTACAATTCAGTCAGAATTGGATTTTACCAAAAAGTGCATTCCACCAAATTACTATTATAGATATTATAGATGAAAGCATACAAAAGCCTTCAGGCATATAAATATTTTACAGCTGGATTTGTTTTTAAAGTTTCTAGTAAAGTTGGAAGTCACAAGCAACAACTTCGTAAGTACCTACAAGAATATTGAGGAAATCCAGCTCCTGGATACTACTGGGCAAACTAGAAGATTGAAGAGGACAAAGCCTTTTGAACTAGTTTGAGTGATAGTGAAAAGCAGAGCATAATGCTTATGTGTGCCTGTGTATGTTAGAATAGTGCGGTTAGAAAAGCAGAGCATAGTGCTTGTGTGCCTGTTAGATTAGATAAGAGACGCTATGGGGTAAGCTCTTCATTTTAAGGAACAGTAGTAATTTAGGTTAAATTAAAATTGCTCATTGGTCAGAGTTATGACCAGATTGTAATTCTAATGTACAATTCAATATAATGAATCGTCATCGTAGTGATGATTATGGAAAAAAATATATGACAAGATTTTGTGCAATAAAAATGTTTATATTTATCAAGGATGTATTATTTGGTATGGCTACATATACAGTCGGAAAAATGAAAGAATACCCATGAATGAACATATAAAACACGCTGTATTTTCCTGTCACCGTGTCACAAAGAAAATTGTCCAGTGCAAGTAACAATAATTATTACATGAACTTGCGTAGACCAGTTTTTTGTGTGACACGGTGACAGGAAAATACAGCGTGTTTTATATGTTCGTTCATGGGTATTCTTTCATTTTTCCTACTGTACTTCTGGTATATCGTCGGTGATGTGATAATACCTCCTATCTGCTTTTTCATGAATTTTGTAGGAGACGAAAAACTGTTTGGGCCATCTCGTGTTTTCATATATTTTTTGATTTGTTTTGTAGTAAATTCAACTATCTATTTACTACAAAACAAGTCAAAACTTACGTATGAAAACAGGAGGTGACCGTAAAAAATGTTTTTCGTCTCCTGCAAAACTCATGAAAAAACATATAGGAGGTATTGTCACATCACTGACGATATATTTCAGAGAATGTCTAAAAAATATACTTTGAATGTCCTAAGAACATTCATGGAATGTTTCAACAAGACATTCAGTCTAAACAATATACTGTGAATGTTCAAAGAACATTCGTAGACATTCATGGATTGTTCCAACAAGACATTCAAGGAATGTTTAAAATGCTGACACAGCACTTTCCTGGGACGTTCGTGTGCTTTTGGGGACATTCCAGGAATGTTTTCAATGTCCTGTGTGTACCTTCTAGGAACATTCCTGGAACGTTTTGTGTTATTAGGGTAGACTATAGATGGATCCACGTCCAGCAAGTTAGCAGAACAAGGTCAGCAGAACACGTTTATCATTATATATCATAATTAAGTGTAAATAAAATGCAAATTTAACGTTCCAAGAAAAAATTTATTGCTCTTTTTTTTAAGTTATGACATGTTCTGCCAACTAGTTTTCAAGCTAACAACAGTAGTTCAAAAATTGATAAAATCATTTATAATTGAATACCAGAGTATTCACTGAATTAAATACAGGTTTATTGTTCCAAGAAAAAATTAATTTATTGCTCGTTTTTTAACAAAGTTATCGCATGTTCTGCCAACTTGATTTGAAGCTAGCATAACAGTAGTTCAAAATTGAGAAACCATTTATAATTGAATACCAGAGTATTCACGGAATTAAATGCAAAATTTAATGTTCCAAGAAAAAAATTTATTGCTCTTTTTTTAAAAAAAGTTACGCATGTTCTACTGGAAACTGGAAACAGGTGGCGCAAAATAGACAACACTGGTTTGAATTGGGGGAGGCCTATATGTCCAAAGTTGGATTACTGAAGACTGAAGAAGAAGATCGCATGTTCTTCCAACTTGATTTGAAGCTAGCAGAACAGTATTCTCTATTCGTTTTGAAGATGCAGTAGAAATCAACACAGCAGACGACCTTGAACGTTACGAGGAGCACTTTCAAATCATGATTTACAATGGGTGCGTTCACCAGACCAGTGAACCTGAATTAAGGAGGCCGTTGTACCCCCCTGGCGACAGGACTAAATAACAAAACCGATAGAGAGATATTGCAAATTTAATACAGCCTACGTTGCACTATTTACACCGCGCTATTTTGACAGAATTGACATTTCTGACGTTTCATAAATGCAGATATTGCTCAACATTTTGGTTGCGGTATTTTACGGCTCGATTAAGATTAGTTGTTAGTTGTTTATCTAATTTGTACTCAAAATTCAGAATTTAATTTAGATGGAAGAAAGGTTTGTATTTTCTTCCAAATATCGAGCAAGAGAAACAAATGATCATTGAATCCTTGATCCTCTTCATGTTTTCCTGATCTAACGTAAAATTTTCTGGAGAAGTCAATGGATTTTGACAAAAAACTTGTTTTAATAAACACAAATCGTCATCAGACGTAAATCAAATTCGTTTGATCAGAGCGGTATTGCTCATTGAGCAATAGAGAGATATTGCCGAGTCTTTTTTGCACTTGCTGTATTACAGCACACGTTATTTTGACAGTAGAGCATGCGCAGATGTGATATCTGGCTTACGCTGCGTTATTGGAAATACGGCCTGCCGTTATTAGGGGAGTCGTTACGCTGTGCGGTATTCGTTGCGCTATTTTGTTTTCAGGTTATGTTTGTTGTTTATATTTCATTTAAACCAAATTTATTCGTAATAATTTGCTAAAATGGCTACCTCAGACAGTAGCAAACGAATTAGATTTACGTCTGATGACGATTTGTGTTTATTAAAACAAGTTTTATGTTAAAATCCATCGACTTCTCCAGAAAATTGGACGTTAGTTCAGGAAAACATGAAGAGTGCAACAGGAAAATCTTTTATTTATAAGAACATTACTCGATATTTGGAAGAAAATACAAACCTTTCTTCCATCTAAATTAAATTCTGGATTTTGAGTGCAAATTAGATAAACAACTAATCTTAATCGAGGCGTAAAATACCGCAACCAAAATGTTGAGCAATATCTGCATTTATGAAACGTCTGAGAAATGTCAATTCAGTCAAAATAGCACGGTGTAAATAGCGCAACGTAGGCTGTGTTAAATTTGCAATATCTCTCTATTATAAAAAGTACTTTTTAGGTCCGCTTGCCACTATGCTAAATTTAGTACTGAAATTAGTACTAAAAATATTGTATCTACAAATTAGATGCGCGCGCTGATTTAGTACTAAAAATTAAAACATGTTCTAATTTCTTGTACTAAAATTGACACAATATTAAAAAGTGAGGATATTGTATATTACTTTTGTTTTGTTTATACATAATAGAAGTGTATCGTTTTTTTTTTCTTAATTGCTAGCATCATTGTAATTACAGCTGCTGCACATAATTTCAGCTTTCGCTTCCTGTTATTGTTCGCATTCATTATTTGCCTCTTTAGCTCTTTATTTTGTTTACTCAAAAATAGGATTAGAAAGGTATAAAATACTTCTTCAACATCAATATTATCAATATAAAATTAGTAGAGCGCATGCCTACATACTGATTATAATTCGGATAGTTGCAAACACAAACTTGGCACAAACTGACTTTTTCATACTAAATCAACTCGCGCAACTAACCAATATTTTTAGTACTGAAATCAGTACTGAAATTAGTATAATGGCAAACGGGTCTTAGACTGTAATTTTTGGAATTTTAAGCATGTTATCGTTAAATCGTTTATCGTTAAATTATTTTATATTCTTGCCTATAAATAATAAAAAGGTTTTAAGTATTATAAAAAAGTTCTTTTTTATAAAAGTGTAATTATTTATTAAATAAATTTTGTGTTTTCTGTTTTTGTATTTTTTTATATGTAAAGAATACTGTTGTTTCATCTCATAATTTTGTATATATACTCTTGGCCAAAAAAATCGGGACACCTTAAAAATGGGCCATTTTTGTTGTGTCGAATCACGGTTCTTAGACATTACTACGGTTGCCTAAATCGACTAACCAATGAACATTAAGGGTGAGATTACGTCACGAGAGTTTACTGTCATTTGAATCGTAATATGATTTTTTTCGAATCCTGAGAAAATCAAGTATTTTAGAAAAATTTAAACGCAGGATGCAAGATTACATTATTACCGAGGGCGGAAAGCCCCTTAGAATAAACAAGCAGATTCTATTGAATGAAATATTTGAAATTAAATATCACACTTCTCTTTTATTTTCAGCCCTGTAACTTGTTAAAATATACATTATAGAAGTTTTCAGGGACTTTCAGCCCTCGGTAATAATGTAGTCTTTCATTCTGAGTTTAAATTTTTCAAAAATATTTATTAGTTTTCTCAGGATTCGAAAAAAATGAATACAATTAAAACAAATTGAGAATTTTGACATGCGTCAAAATTTTGCATTAACTCAATGTAAAATTCTGAACTGTTGAATTCCAGCTTCCATAATAATTATTGTACATCAAAAGACATTAGAAACTATTTGTAGAGGATTGGAATCTGTATTGGAAATAACTGTTAAAATTGGTCTA
This sequence comes from Diabrotica virgifera virgifera, assembly GCF_917563875.1. NCBI lineage: Eukaryota > Metazoa > Arthropoda > Insecta > Coleoptera > Chrysomelidae > Diabrotica > Diabrotica virgifera. The sequence continues at coordinate 293,174,634 of NC_065443.1, forward strand.
CGTAATTAAACATATTCCAAAATTTTGTTAAAATGTAATACATTTTAGTTTTCAGCCCAAACTTAGGCCACACACAATGCAATAATGTTCACATTTTTGAACTGTCAATATTTTTATTTTATCATCTATTGTTTAAAAACAATACAGTTGATAAGATACCCTCAGTTGCGGAGAAAGGATTAATAATAAAGATTTTTTTATTCAGTCAATGGTGTGAGCACTGTCAGTTAAATAGTAACGTGTGGCCTTACTTTTACACGCATACCTATAGTGGCAAATGTATCATATTTTTCAAAATTTTGGAATGCATTTAAATCGTAGAACAATTTTAACTTTTGATTTTAATACAGATTTTAATTCTCTACAAGTATTCTCTCATGACTTTTGATGTAAAATAATTAGGGAAGCAGGAATTCAACAATCCAGAATTTTACATTGAGTTTCCTATGGCCCTTTTTACGATTCACCACCCGGTATAAAATAAAATGTGTACTATTTGTCTAATTATTTCATAATAACACAAATAACACACATTCAATGATCGAAAATCATTTAAAAATATGGGAATGTAAACTCTTGTGACGTAAAGTCAAAAATATAAGTCTCCCCACCACCGTCGGACAAGGCAACCGTAATAATGTCTAAGAACCGTGGTGTCGAATCTCCTAAACCTGTTGTCCGATTTTAGTTATTTTTTTAGTATGTTATAGCTGTTGTGTATAACGGAACCCACCTTGCGAGTCGTGACAGATGACAGATGTCGAGGATGAAAGGCAGAAAAGCGCGCTTTCTTCTTAGTTTTTAGAGGTCTGTTCGTACAGACAAATTTCCAACCGGTTGGCAATTCCGCACTGCGCAGGTGTGATTGGAAACTGTAAGAAACTAGTTGCAAATTTTGATGCTCTGCGAACGGATTACAAATTTATTATCTTATTATGTTAGTTTTAAATCTTGTTTGAATAGTCCACAAGTAAATTGTTGAGAAAAAAGACCGAAAATGAGGAACGTATTTAATATACAAATTATACATTATTTTAAATAGGTATTTACTTACGTCCATGTTGTACTATTTATTTATTTATGTTCAAAAATACAAACTACACAAAACAAAAAATACAGATTATAACCTTCAACTTCACTTGAAAATATTTATGGTTGGGGATTTGGATTTGATCTTGACGTATGTTTGATTCAACGAATTCAAACTGGGCAAGTCTCTGATTCAAAATAAGCAGACAATCTGCAAATTCTTCTGACTGTCACCAACTAATCCACAACTTCAAAATGTTCGCTCTGCGAACAGATGATTTTAAATCACTGACAGTTACTTGTTGTTGTGCGAACGCTAATATTGAAACACGCATGCGTCGTGCAGTTGCTGATAGTCAGTGATAGTTTCTGATTCCTGTACGAACAGACCTTAGGTTAAGAACCATGTATCTCTTGTGGTCTAAAATAAAGTCAATTTCATCATAGTACGCTATTTAATTCAATACATATCATATTGGCGACGATTCGGAAAGAACACCACGTTGGTATAAGTCATTGCAAATTTTGTGTTCAGGGCAGTAGTCAATATGCCAAAGTTCGATGAGTTTAAAGGGCTATTTATAAACTCGACGTTGACGTTAACGTTGCCGTTCGACGGTGACCTTGACGGCCGACGTTCTGAGGTGCATTTATAAACTTTCGTTGACGGTGCCGTTGCAGTTAGCCGTAATGTCATGTCACATTTCTTATTTCTCTCTAACCTTACATTTTTTATTTTTTGGAATTTGAAATGGTTTTAGCAGTTTTAGAAACTTGAATTTTTGAAGTTTATTAGAAATAGTTGGAGGAAGATTGTTGCAAAAAGGGTCCTATATCCTGTTAGAGATAGTTTATGTGAATTTTTTTATCTAACAAGAATCATATACCTACAGAGAATATTTTTAAAATAAATATCAACAATATTGTGATGAAATTAGTAGTGTACATAATTTTTGTATGCATGAAATTGAAAATATGTTGGTATGCACTGTTCAGATCAACCAAATGGATTTATGGAGAATTAATAGACCATGGATCAACAGAATCATTTATACATTGCATCATAGTATAATCATACATTATATATTTTTCTTCTTCTGGCAATGCTGTACACAGATTATTTTAAAAATAAATATATCAAATAAATTTTGGGTAGTTTCTTATTGCTACTTTCAATATTAATATAATGTATATGCCTTTTGTAAGAGAAAATTGTGAGTTCCTTTATATCATAACGTTTTGGCTTTCTGTTCCTCAGGTAGGACTGGGTTAGTAGTCACCCTGAGAAGCAAGGTCTTCTGACATTGTTATCACAAATGGTAACATTGCTCCAGTAGTGATCCTTTCTTGAGTTAAATTGCTTTTTTGGTAATTTGCTACATTAGTAAGGCTACGCTCTGAAATTTGCACAGTATATTTTTGGCTACTTTTTATTTACTTTACATAATTTTCCTATTCTATATTTATAGTTATACTCGATAGTAACAAAGAGTTTCTCTTATCCTGCCCATAGAGTTATATATTAGCATAGAGAGAGTGTCATTCAGAGCGAAGTGACGACACCATCTTTTTTATTTGGATTAGTGCTGTTTCACTCTTACGCATAGTAAAGCTGCGACAGTTGTCCTCCCCTTCCGTGCCTATACTCACACTTAATGCCATCTTAGTTTCTCGATACAATGTGTTAGAAAGAGATACCTACCACAAACCAGTCCATGAGATCTTGTCGTCAGGAAACACGGAAGGTAGACTCACTCTATGTTAATATTATATACCTCTATGATCCTGCCCCTTACAAATAAATGACTGTAACCTCAATAAAAAACAAGAGTCTATTATATCAACGGTTAAATACTGAAACCTCAAAATCTACAACTTTTCAGGATAGTGAAATAACTTCGTTGTTTAGTACATTATTTATTTATTAATATTACGGGAAAACCCCATTAACAGTTACAATTAACAAATAGTAAAATGTAAGATGTATGTAATAGATTGAGAAAAAAAATATAATCAAAAAACAACAAAAATAATTCAACCTGCAACAATGTTCAAACAACCAACAATTAACATTACAACCCTAAATTTATAATTAAAGTTTTACACTAAACTAAAGTATTAATTATTCTATGAAATTGATTCTATTAAATTGGGCCCTGAACCCACTCTCAGACATATCAAATATTTCCAAATGAAGTTGGTTAACATATCTCAAGTATCGTTCTATATGCAAATTCATACCATAATTTGTTCGATGATAGGGTACATGTTTTTATCTCTTCTGTGAAAAAGTATGTTTTGGTACATATTTTTTTTCCAAAGTAAATAATAAAGAAATAAAGTAAATAATAAATAATGAGAAAGAAAAAGCCTGTACTAAACAGAGAAGCTTTTCACTCTACTGAAAAGTTGTAGATTGTAACTTATGAGGTTTCAGTATTTAACTGTCGATATATACCTATATGAATGGTACAGAAGAATGGCAATAGTTCATTTGAATTTATTTGGAGAAAATTTAAATTTAATATTTATTAACTTATTATAAAGTCAAATTTAAAGAATAATAATAATTACTTTGACTTTATAAGTTAAATCTTAATTTTCAATTTGTTCGAAATTAATCCAAATGGACTATTGCCATTCTTTGTCTATACCATTGTTTATTTACACAATTGGTCTAGTTATACAATGTCTATACCCTTCATATATTATTTATAAATATTAAAAAAAATTTATTATTTAAAATATTATTTTCAATCATTTTGTAAACTTTCCTGTTGTGATCTTTTATTATTACATCAAACATAAGCAAAGAAATAAAAAGACAGCAGTGCAATGAATTGTTTTATTTATTATGAATAAACAAACTAAGTAATCTATAAAACATTAAAACAACAAACTAAATTAATAACAATGTAAGAAAAAACACGAACATATCTGCTTGCTTGCCTCAAGGGCCGTTCAAGTATTACGTATCAAGTATTACGTGGGGGGACAAAAATCTTCAAAAATTGGGTTACGTAATAGTTATAACACCCATTACAGTGCTTTTCATAGGGTGGGTCTAAAATCACGTTACGTAATACTTGAACGCTCCCTCAGCAGCACCTTCAGGATTCAATGCCTTCAAGCATGCACGAACATATTGAGAAAATGTATTATTTAAGATAGTTTTTTCTGCTTGAGAAACAAGACTACTTACCATTTTTTATGAAGCAGTGATTAAATTTGAGTGTAATGCCCTAATTGATACTGTAAGAAATGAAAACTCACTTTTAAGTACTGAACATAAAAGAAAATAACTAACAGACTAGGTTTTTCTGGAGTTAAATGTGTGCACATCTTGTGATGTGTCTGGTATAGGTTCGTCCTCAAATATAATTTCAATAGGTGCATAAGAGACAGTGGAAGATGTTCTGCTGCCTTCATTTTTTAAATTTCCTTTGTAGCCTTAAATGTCCCTTATAAAACAATTATAAGAATTAATAAACCACAAATATATAGACTGACACTAAATTTGGAAGAATCTTGTAAAAATGTCCTTATATCCAGGGTGCTCACTGTGCTCAGTAAAAAAGTGTCTGTTGATTGCAGGAAGGTCAGTTACTTTCTGATGCCTCAATTCTAGCATGAAACTCATTTTTTCCTTTTCTAAAACGATCAGGATCACATCCACTAAAATCAATGAAAAAATTGAAATTTTACCAAAACGTTTTTTGTATTCTTACTACCACTAACTGTTTCTTTTGGTAATTTCATCTCATGGTGCATCTTTGTTTCCTTGCGCTTTTGTAATCTTTATGGACTTTATGACTATAAAGGAACTCGCAATTTTGCATAAGATCTATGCCCTAATGTTTTCAATAGATATCTATATTCCCTGAAATAATAGAAATTAATAAAATATAGGACAAATCTTTTTTAAATTATTTCTTACCATTACCATAAATATAATTGACTGTACTCCAATACCATATTAAATATTAGAGGTATTTTAAAACTTGAGAATGTTTTCTGTATTTACAAACAACAAATAATTATTTAGTTTGTTTTGACAAACCTTGTCAGTTTTTATTTTTTATGATGCTACGCTACAGCTTATTGTTCATGTCCTGTGATCGTGCCGTTAACGGCCAAAAAAGATGAATCTTCCTACCGTCAACGTCAACGGCGAACGAAGTTTATAAATGGAAGCATGAGTTTCCCATAAGACCATCTTTTGACGTTAACGGTGCTGTTGCCGTTCGACGTTGACGGTGAGTTTATAAATAGCCCTTAATGCTGGGAAGGAATCGTTTGAAGCCTGGGAAGAGCGCTTGCAGCAGTATTTCATAGTGAACGACACTGAAAATGAAAAAAAGGTAGCAAATTTAATAACATTTATGGGTGCGAAAACGTATGATACGTTGAAAACATATTTATTCCCAGATACCCCTGCAATGAAAACATACGATCAGTTAGTAACGATACTTAAAGCCAGATATGCACCAGCTACAAGTGTAATCTATGAAAGATACAGATTTCATAGTAGAAACCAACAAGCAGAAGAATCGCTAGAGCAGTATGTAAAAGAAGTAAAAGCACTGTCAAAGTCTTGTAAATTTGAGAAATTCCTCGATCAAGCCCTACGAGACAGGTTAGTTTGCGGTATTAGTAATACTAATATTCGGACTAAGTTACTTAGTGAAGCTGAGACCCTAACGTTTGAAGATGCTTGTAAGAAAGCCTTAAGTCAAGAAGCAGCTGAATGTCAAAGCAAGCTTGTTCAAGGGGTGGCAGCAGTATCAGTAGGCAAACTACAAATGTCTAGTAAGCAATATCGTAGTCAGTCAAAAAGTCAGTCAGAGTCCAGGAACCAGTCAGTGTTGAAACCATGCTTTCGATGTGGAAGACGACATCAACCAGAAACATGCCCAGCAGTTAATTGGGAATGTTTTTTCTGTCAAAAAGTGGGACACACCAGTAGAGTCTGTAAAAGAAAAAAAGTTAATCAGGTAGAAGTGACCGAAGAGGAAGAGAGCAGTGAATTGTTGCAATTAGGCCATATTGCAGCCCTCACAATGGGTATGGGAAAGCCCTGGAAAGTGAATGTGCAAGTTGAAGGTGTGCCCTTAGTTATGGAAATCGATAGTGGTGCATGTAAGTCAGTCATCCACGTAAGTGATTTTTCAAAATATTTTAGTAAATGCAAGATGAACAGTACTAATGTTAAGTTAAGAGCAGTTACTGGCAATAACATTTCAGTTGTAGGTCAAATTTATGTAAATGTCTTGTATAAAAGCCAGTTAACCTTGTTGCCATTATTAGTTATTGAAAGCTCAAATAGGTTTTTGCCTTTGATAGGAAGGAATTGGCTAAATGTTTTCAATCCTTCTTGGAAGACAGCCTTGTTTAATCAGTTAACACTTGATTATAGTGTATCAAGCAGTGAAAATAATGGAAGTAAGAATAATTTAAGTTTAATGGGTATAGATCAGAATTTGTTAAAGTCAGACATGCAATCAAAACTAAATTATGTTGTAAATGATTGTAGTTATAATCAGCATAAAAGTCACCTTATATCAGAGTTGAAGTCACAGTATTCCAATGTATTTAATGATGACCCCAACTCCCATATAAGAAATATTAAAGTTGAATTTAAATTAAAAGATAATGTACGTCCTATTTTTCATAGAGCATATGATATGCCATATGCCCTTAAGTCTAAGGTAGAGGAGGAGTTGAATCGGATGGTAGAGTCAGGAATTTTAACTAAAACTAGAATTAGTTCGTGGGCCAGTCCTATAGTGGTTGTTCCAAAGAGAGAGAAAACAGCTTTTAGAATATGTGTAGATTTCAAGAAAACAGTAAATCAGGTTATTGAGTCAGATCACTGTGTATTACCTCTACCAGAGGACATATTTTCAGAATTGTCAGGAAATAAATTTTTTAGTCTTAGACTTAAAGGGAGCTTATCAGCAACTAGAAGTTAGTGAAAAGTCAAGAGAATTACTTACCATCAACACACATTTAGGGTTGTTTACTTTTAATCGATTAACATATGGCATTAGTTCAGCACCTGGAATTTTCCAGACAGTAATGGAAAATATTCTTGCAGGTATACCAAACACCAAATGCTATATCGATGACATATTAATTTATGGTAAATCTCTTGAAAATTGTCATAATAATGTAATTAATGTTCTTTCACGTCTAGAAGAATTTAATGTAAAAATTAATGAAGGAAAATGTAAATTTTTTGAAACAAGTGTTGAATTTTTGGGCCATAGAATTGATGAGTCAGGGGTACACCCTACGGAAGAAAAAGTAGAGTGTATTAAGAAAGCTAAACCCCCACATAACTTAACGGAACTTAAAGCATATTTAGGTCTTCTTAACTATTATTCTAAATTTCTGCCTATGCTGTCCTGTGAACTAGGTCCGTTGTACAAGTTATGTAGGTCAAATGTTTCTTTTGTATGGTCAACAGATTGTCAGAAGGTTTTGACAGCAGTAAGGTACTGCTTTTGTCAAACCAAGTACTCACCTTATATAACCCTTTACTTCCAATATATGTCACTTGTGATAGTAGTGGTTTTGGAGTAGGAGCTGTACTGAGTCACAGAGTAGATGGGGAGGATAGGCCTGTTTGTTTTGCCTCGGGAACCTTATCATCAGCAGAACAAAAGTATTCAAATATAGAGAGGGAAGCATTAGCTATAATGTTTGCTCTTCGTAAGTTTCATAAATATTTATATGGCCGGAAGTTCACCCTTGTCAGTGATCATCAGCCTTTGCAGTACATTTTTGGAGCTAACAGAGGCATTCCAGTAACAGTCGCGTCAAGAATAACTAGATGGGCCCTTACATTGTCAGCATATGATTATACCATAGAATATAAGAAGGGAAGTTCAATTACCAATGCAGATTCCCTTTCCCGTTTACCTTGTAAGGATAGTACTAAGGTGTCTGGTGAAATATTTTCATTTAACATGTTAAGTGAAGTCCCTTATTTGGACTTTGAAGATGTAGCCAAAGCAACTAAGCAGGATAATTTATTGTCCAAAGTAGTTGAGTTAACCCTATCTGGTTGGCCAAACTGTGTACAGGGAGATGATTTAAAACCATATTTTAAACTTAGAAATAACTTTTCGGTTGAACGAGATTGTTTGGTTTTAGGTACTAAAGTAGTAATTCCATTCTCACTCAGGGTTAGAGTACTTAATTTGTTCCATGAACAACATACAGGCATAGTAAGACTAAAAATGTTAATGCGATCCTATTGCTGGTGGCCTGGAATGAATGAAAGTATTGAGAAGTTTGTTCAATCGTGTAATGTTTGTCAGTCTACTCAGAATTTTCCTAATAGGTCAAATGGCATACCATGGGCATTAGCACCCCATAATTTTTATAGGGTAAATGTTGATTTTTTCCAGAAGCAAAATTTTACCTTCCTTATTTTAGTAGACAATAAGTCTAAATGGATAGAAGTCAGGTTAATGGAAAATGGTACAGTAGCTAGGGAGGTCATAATGGTACTAAGGGATGTTTTCGCCATTTTTGGATTACCAGTAGAGCTAGTTTCTGATAATGGGCCTCCGTTCAATTCAGCAGAGTTTGTTTCCTTCTGTCAGAGTAATGGAATAAAACCAATTAAATCCCCACCATATCATCCACAATCAAATGGGCTAGCAGAGAGAGGGGTCCAAACAGTAAAGAAAGCATTAGAGCGCAATTTATTTTCATGTTCAGAAAATATAACATTAACAGTTGTGAAAATTAAGTTAACTAATTTCCTCTTCACCTACCGCAATACTCCTTCTACTACAACAGGCATTTCTCCAGCCCAGTGTATGTTTAAAATCAGACCTCGAACCAGGTATGATTTATTAAGACCATCTGAAAATGGTAATTTTGTAAACTCTGATCAACCAGTTCGAAATATTAAATTGTATAATACAAATGACCAAGTATATGTCAAAAATACTCGTACACATGTATGGGACTTGGGAAATGTAGTTAAAGTTTTAAGTTATTGTAGATACTTACCTTGTGAATGTTAATAATGTTATAAAATTTGTGCATGCTAACAGCATACGTCTAGCTAAGGAAAAACCTAGAAGTGAAGTGAGTGAGAGTGCAGTGATTCAAAAAGCGCCCTTAAATGTTGATGAGAGCACATCTGCACCCACCCGCCTGCCTAATATTGATGTAAGTGATGACATGGACCTTCAGGTGGAGGAAAATAATACTGCAATTCCACATTCTAGTAATAATGACACTGTTACTAGTAGTTCACCTAGGCTTAGTCAAACTGATGCGACATCTAGAAGCCCTGTTTCCCCTCTTCTAGAATCTGAGCAGACACCTTTGCCAGTGGTTACCAGATATGGGAGAGCTGTGAAACCACCCAACAAGATTTCTTTATAGAAGGGGAGAAATGTTGTGTATAACGGAACCCACCTTGCGAGTCGTGACAGATGACAGATGTCGAGGATGAAAGGCAGAAAAGCGCGCTTACTTCTTAGTTTTTAGGTTAAGAACCATGTATCTCTTGTGGTCTAAAATAAAGTCAATTTCATCATAGTACGCTATTTAATTCAATACATATCAATAGCCTTATTCTTTAAGAATCTCAATGTAATAATATTGTTGCTAAACAGGTAAATGTCATTATATACCGGGTGTAACAATAATACTGTGTTTTTTCCTCAAAGTTCGAAACACCCTGTGGAATATTCTATCATTTAAAAAATATTGAAATTAAAACTCAATTGTAGCGTTAGCCTTTCTTAACATTCTGCTTTATGACTCATTCACTTAAGTTGGATAATGAAAAAGTTAGTTACTTTGACAACTAGCCATGTTCTTCATCAATACAGGATGTTTCTAAATAAGCGCGACAAACTTTAAGGGGTAATTCTGCATTAAAAAATATTGACCGTTTGATTTATGAACATATGTCTGCAAATGCTTCGTTTCCGAGATACGGGATGTTGAATTTTTTCTTACACACTGACGATTTATTTATTGCTCTAAAACCGGTTGAGATATGCAAATGAAATTTGGTGGGTATTAAGAGGTAGTTATTACGCATTTTTTGACGTCCAATTATTTATTTTATATTCACCATTGGCGTGCATACGGGTCATATAACCCGGTCATATACCCTGTATGCACGCCAATGGTGAATATAAAATTTTTAGTTGTATGTAAAAAAAATGTAAAATAAATACCTCTTAAAACCTACCAAATTTCATTACAATTGAGTTTTGATTTCAATATTTTTAAAATGTTAGAATATTCCACAGGGTGTTCCGAACTTTGAGGAAAAAACACAGTATTATTGTTACACCCGGTATATAATGACATTTACATGTTTAGCAACAATATTACCACATCGAGATTCTTAAGAATAAAGCTATAACATACTCAAAAATCACTAAAATCGGACAACAGGTTTACGAGATTCAAGACATCAAAAATGACCCTTTTTTAGGGTGTCCCGATTTTTTTGGCCAGGAGTGTAATTTCGTGATTTTTAATACCCTATTACATCTTTAACAAAATCCCTAAGCGCATCATAGGGTTCATTCTCAGAAAATTCTCCACATCGAGAATATTCTCGAGAATTTTTCATTCTCGAGAATTTTCCAACACTATGCCCGATTTCACCAACGATACCTAAACAGTTGCCTTATTAAGTGATTCTTATCGATAGGAACTTCCTAAGTCAATACTTACGAACAAGCGTTTCACACATTTAAGAATTGCTTATCTAGGAAATTCTTTCCTAGGTATTAATTTAGGTACGTTTGAAATATTTTTAATAAATAAAAAGAAGAATAAGCTGACATTACCTTACTTTTTCGATTATTTGTCATTACTATTTGTTTGCCAAGTTGGTTTTATTCAGTTTTGTACTGTGATATTTACTTAGTTATTTTATTTATGATAGTAGTTAGTTACATATTTGTGAATTAAGTTTGTCAAGTCTTGTATGTTATTTGTATATGTAATACAGTGAAATGGAGGAAAAGAAAAGAGTTGTAAATTTCAGATATGACGAAAAATTAAAGTTAGTTGAATTGTCGTTAATGAAATAATTTTAAAATAAATAATATTGAAAATTGCTTCTTTTATTATTAATTTTTAATGACACACTTTTAGTGATATCATGCATGAATGGGATTTTGAAACACAACACTAGTTTGTTAGGTAGTAGGTAGACTACATAATTTTGTCAATAGACCTGTAAAAAACTCCAAATGATTTTCTATATTTTCCAACACATATTATATCATTCATATAAAAGAAAATACAAAATTACAACTAATATACCTACCTAATATTACAGAATAACAGAAAAATTAAGGTAAGAAGCAAATTATTGACAAACGTCCCAAGTACATTAGTCAAAATTGTAAAAATATAACCTGTCAACGATAAGTAATACCTAAAAATTAGGGAGATCGAAAACGGTATCCTAACATAAGGTAATGCTTAAGCGGTTTAGGCAATTCTTATCGTATGGTGAAATCCGTTTTAGAGTTTACTCCAGGCTGTGGGTGAAAAATAGGTCGATTTCAGGACATAATTCAGGAATTTTTGAAACCTATCAGGTGTTGTAAAAAGGACGATGCCAGGAATAACTTCTACTAAAATGTGACCAAAAATATTGTGAGCTTTTTTTGTTATTGCGATTTTTAATATTGTATAATATTTTTAACTTTGCAGCTTAGGATATTGATTCTAGAGAAAAACGTTTTAATAGAAAGTTGTAGTAAATTGAAAAACCTACAATTTGAGCTATGATAAGTTTAATTTCGTTTATTGGTTATTGCAAAACAACCTGCGAAAGGTCCAAAATGGCCGTTTTTTACAATTGCGTTGTTTATTGTACAAATAATTTTTTTTATTTTTTAAGGCTTTAAAATGAAGATATTTCAATTCCAAACATAAAAAAAAATTGTAAGGCCGGATTAACGAATTTGTTGCTTAGATATTATAAATTGTTTATCCCAAGAGGTCAAATGTCGAAGGCTATAACTTTTTGAAAAAAAATCGTAGAGAGTTGGTGAAACATCTAATCTCCTTCTAAAGAGTTATATAAAGTTTTTAACTTACAGATTATTGTTGCTGAAGACGAATCGAAGATTTATAAAAAAATTACAAATTTCTACGACCAACTGAAGCCGAGCTAAATGTTGGGTTTGAAAATAAGGGGGCAAATTTTGTTATAAACATTTAGAGCTGAAGCGGCCTTGTACATCCTATGAGTTTCTAACTTACAGATTATTGTTGCTGAAGACTAAACGAAGATTTATAAAAAAATAAAAATTTTCTACAACCAACTGAAGCCGAGATAATTGTTTCTTTTTTCTTAAATCGTGGTTCCTTTATTTATAACAATTAAAAAATTATTTTACAGTCATTGACTAAAGAAAGACTGATATTATCTTAAAATAAAAATTATTATAAAATATAGTTAAATTTAATTATTAAAAATTATTTTTAAAATCGGTGCTTTTGCGAGCGGCCGAATTTTGCAAATCGCCCGGCTCGCTTCAAATCAGCGCGCTCGGAAAATTTTTACGTAACTTGTATTAAATTTTGACCGAAAACAATTTAATAATATTACCATTATAATATACAGTCTATTTACCACTGTATTTGTTTTTCTTTATAAACTTTTATATGTGAAATCTCATTTCTGAAGAAATAATATTACAAAAATAATACATTATATGAAATATATAACTATATTTTTAATTTTTTCATTGTTTTATAAATATAATAATAATAATGGTACTTCTTATTATACAATATAAAACTTTTTCTTCTTGTAGTGACTATCCGTTTTGGATGTTGGCGACCATCATGGCAATCTGTACTTGCTCACTAAATCGGTACTGCTGCTCTAAAAAGATTTGTAGTTGTTGTGTTGAACGACGTACCTACGTAAATTTTCTAGCAAGGTAATCCTTCGCCTTCCTGGTTCTCAGTTTCCATATGGGGTTTGCCAAATTGCCATGATGGTCGAGAACATCCAAAGCGGAGAGTCACTACAAGAAGAAAAAGTTTTATATTGTCTAATAAGAAGTAACATTATTATTATTATTATTATATTTATATAACAGTGAAAAAATTAAAAATATAGTTATATATTTCATATATACCTATGTATCATTTTTGTAATATTATTTCTTCAGAAATGAGATTTCACATATAAAAGTTTATCAAGAAAAACAAGTACATTGGTAAATAGACTGTATATTAAAATGGTAATATTATTAAATTGTTTTCGGTCAAAATTTATTACAAGTTACGTAAAAATTTTCCGAGCGCGCGGATTTGAAGCGAGCTGGGCGATTTGCAAAATTCGGCCGCTCGCAAAAGCACCGATTTTAAAAATAATTTTTAATAATTATATGTAACTATATTTTATAATAATGTTTATTTTAAGATAATATAAGTCTTTCTTTAGTCAATGACTGTAAAATAATTTCTTAATTGTTTTAAATAAAGGCACTACGATTTAAGAAAAAACAAACAATTATCTCATCTTCAGTTAGTTGTAGAAAATTTTTATTTTTTTATAAATCTTCCTTTCGTCATCAGCAACAATAATATGTAAGTTAGAAACTCATAGGATGTACAGGGCCGCTTCAGCTCTAAATGTTTATAACGAAATTTGCCCCCTTATTTTCAAACCCAATATTTAGCTCGGCTTCAGTTGGTCGTAAATGTTTTAATTTTTTTATAAATCTTCGTTTCGTCTTCAGCAACAATAATCTGTAAGTTAAAAACTTATAGGATGTACAGGGCCGCTTCAGCTCTAAATGTTTATAACGAAATTTGCCCCCTTATTTTCAAACCCAAAAATTAAAGTTTTAAAAATGTTTTACGCATTTATTTACATCAGAATATGAAAATATAACTCTTTAGAAGTAGACTGGATGTTTCATTAACTCTCTACGATTTTTTTTTAAAAAGTTATAGCCTTCGACATTTGACCTCTTGGGATAAACAATTTATAATATCTGAGCAACAAATTCGTTAATCCGGCCTTACAATATTTTTTTATGTTTATAATTGAAAGATCTTCATTTTAAAGCTTTAAAAAATAAAAAAAATTATTTGCACAATAAATAACGAAATTGTAAAAAACGGCCACTTTGGACCTTTCGCGGGCTGTTTTGCAATAACCAATAAACGAAATTAAACTTACCATAGCTCAAATTGTAGGTTTTTTAATTTACTACAACTTTCTATTAAAAAGTTTTTCTCTAGAATCAATATCCTAAGCTGCAAACTTAAAAATCTTTAAAAATTGCAAATTTAACAAATGAAAATCGCAATAACAAAAAAAGCTCACAATATTTTTGGTCACATTTTAGTATAAGTTATTCCTGGCATCGTCCTTTACAACACCTGATAGGTTTCAAAAATTCCTGAATTATATCACGTTTTTTTCACCCACAGCCTGGGGTATTAGGAAGTACCTAATGGTAGGGGAGCCCACGCGGGGATTTTTGCAGTTACTCGAGCGCGTCAGATTAGCATATGGGGAGAAACCTGGTACCCTGCAGATGTACCTCTACCATATATTGGCTCTTAACACAGGGGAGTTCGTTAAGGGGGGCCCGAAAAATAAAATATATCCTTAAAAAAACTCGAAATTGTCAGATTAAGATAAGGTAAGTTAAGTACATGCAAAAGAGTTTATATTTCAAAAATCTGACGATTTGAGCCGGGCGTAAGGAAATGGGTGAGTCCCAAAATTTCATAAGAAAAAAGCGAATATTTCGCGAAATGAATGACAGATCGAAAAACTAAAAAATATGTGCCCAATATTTTTTAAAAATCTATCGAATGATACCAAACACGACTTCACACGGAGAGGGGTGGGGGGTAAATTTAATATTTTAAATACGAATCCCGCGATATTTCGCTAAATGAACATCCGATCGAAAAACTGTGAAATACACTTATCCAATATTTTTGAAAAGTCTATCGAACGGCACCAAACACGACCCCCCATAGATGTGGGGTGGGGGGTTACTTTACAATCTTAAATAGGAGCCCTCATTTTTTATTGCAGATTTGGATTCCTTACGTTAAAATAAGTAACTTTTATTCGAAACATTTTTTCGAATTAAGGATAGATGGCGTAATAATCGGAAAAAACGATTGTTGGAAATGGAAAATTAAATTAAAAAATGGCAAGCGCCCACTAAAATGGAAAACTTTGCTTAACTTTTTTTGGTTTTAGGACCTACTCTTCACAACCCAATAGGTCCCCAAAGCGCTCGAGTGACTGCACATTTAGCATACTTTGCTCCCCTACCATAAACCCACTTAGGTAATTCTTAAATATTTAGGTATCGTTGATGAAATCGGGCATAAGTTAACTAAGTACTTAATTCAATCTTATTGTCATACTCTTTGACAATTATTGTAATGGAAAAATTGTAATTTAATTCAATTGTTCAGTTTATTCCTGCAATTATAGAACAGTTCTTTTGTTTTTGTATATGGTCCACCAATGTAGATTTTTTCATGTGTTTCTATTTGGGAGCGGTAATTGATAATAAGGTGTGGAGAAGATGACGAACTGAATCAAAGTCAGCTGCGGAACGATTTAGAATAGACCATTCCAGGGTGACGTCATTTGACAGAGTCTGAGGGGCAAACATCATTTGTAAACAAAATACGTTTAGTGTAGAAACCATTGTTTAATTTAAGAATATCACTAAAATATCATCGTTTTTTTCAGTTGTAAAGTGTTCCAGTAGAGGTGAAAAAGATAAATAGTGACCTTTTTTAGAATCCCTGCCGCATTTAAAGATCGAGGAGATGTTTTAAATGCACTGTCAAAAGAACGACAAGAGTTGTGGGTAAAAGCTCTAAAAAGGGGTCCTTTGTCCGAAGGTGTCTGGAAGAATGCGAGAATATGTTATACATATTCTCGCAATAAATTAATAATATCAAAATTAATAATAAAACGAAAAAAAAACACGAAAAGAACACTGATAATACAATGTTTGCCCCTCAGCGACGCTGTCAAAGTCACGTGACCTGGAATGGTCTATACGCTGTGAGCTCGTACGTAGAGGGGATATTTACAAATTCGCGAACGCTAGTAGTGACAAGTTTGTAAACCTTTACTGGAAATTTGACATAAATGTCAAAGTGATTAATTTAAAATTAAAATTAAAAACATTAATTATAAACAATATTAGTTGGTCAAAGCTGTGGTATATATTTTTACCTTAAATATACTTACGTTTTAAATACTGAATTTGAGTTTTTTTAATGTTCCGTAATATCTAATTATAAATAATCTATTATAATCTTAGCGCCATCTACACGATTATTGTCAAAGTATCCGAAGTAAGAAATTGATATTTTATCAATAGAACGTCAAAATGATTAGAAAAATCTTAAAAAAATCGATTACAATTTAATTTCTTTTTTGCGTTGTAAATATTAAGCGATAACAATTAAATAATAAATTTAAAAATTACCAGTAAAAGTTGAATTAGTAACCGCTAGGATCGACACCGGCGAAGCTCATAGCGTATACGTCGCGATTGAGAGGTTACTTCCAACTTCAGTTTGAAGACCATTCGATGTATAGTCCAGGGCGCATCTGTAAAAATATTAGTACATTTGGATGTTGAGAGGTGACTCATATTTTTTTGCAGACATTGCTTGGAAATAGCTCATATAATAATATTTGAGTTATCCTCCCACTCAAAAAGGTCCGAAACATTGTTTAAATAATCAAAATGCCAAAAAATGAAGGAAAAATTCGATTTGTTTCTTCGTTTTTGATTATACCTTTAAAACTATTAATTTCTGAGAAAAGTTGCACAAACATAAAAGTTGCGTAATTAAACAATAGGTGAATTTTTCTTGCGCTAAAGTGTTTGTCATTTGAAGGTCCTTCAATGTACAAACTTTCATAATGTTTGAAAATCACAAACACATTAAAAAAATTAATATCCATATTCCGGACCAGTAAAAAATATTAATGATTGAGCTGAGAAAAAAAATGAACTCTTACTTTCAAAATGGAAACATAAAAAAATGCATTGTCTTGGGTTCTAGCGAAGCGATTTTTATCATTTGTTTAAACTGATGTAAGTCGAAGCGAAAATCACAAATAACGTATTGATAAATGATAATTTTTAGTAAATTTAGATATAAATAAATTTGTTTATTGCAAAATAAAAACACATAATCTGTCCTTTGAAATAATACTTTTTTAGCAAAAACTTTCTTTGTTCATATATTTTAACTTTTACCTGTTGCTTTTAAACACTATTTAAAAAATCACTACACGTATAAACTTACTATTTTCTCTGTTCTCAAAACAATAAAAACTAAAACACCAACTCATCAAGTATTAACAACAACACATTTGTTTGTCCGCAGTCGCAATATTGGATAATTTTTGACAGGTCATTAGAATGCCCAATCAGAGCAAACGTATCCGCTGTCCTGCGCGTAGCAACCACAAATTATTGTTTATTTCAAAAATTCCTGACGTCGTACTAATTAATCGATTTAAATTTTGCAAATTTCAAGAGAAAGGTACCATGTTCTTCTATATGTCAAAAAAATTTCAACTTGTTATCTGTTTTATTTTCAGTCCTGCAACATTTTGAAAACATGCATTTAAAGATGGATTGCAAAATCTATTGAACCGAACTTAAGAGGCTACAGTGGCCATCAACAGGTAGCAACAAACGCGTTCCAAGATTGCGGCTCTAATTTTGAATATTTTGTTGAGATATTTGGCACACATATTCGTAATATAATAAAGAATGGCGGTACAGAGCCCAATTTCAGAAATATGTTAGTACGTGGAAATTACTCTATAACTAAATAAAATGTTGAAAAAAGGAGCCTGTACCGCCATTAAGAAGAAAAAAAAACTTTCTTCAAATAAACTTTTTTATCCCATGCCTAGATTTTGTGTAATCTTGGAACTACTAAATTTTTTTATGTATCACAAGAAATCGAACATATTATAACTAAATAACTAATTAGGCAACATAGAGAAATTATCAGTAGTAATTGCACAAGAGCTCTGAAATTATTGAATTTTTCCCGAGTGACACTTTGACAGTTTTAATTTCACGAGCCGAAGGCGAGTGAAATTATGTCAAAGTGTCACGAGAGCAAAAATTCTATATTAATTTCAGAGGTCGAGTGCAATTTGTTGCGATTATTTCATGAATAAAACTGTTCAAAACCAAAATTTTATTGTAATTTCACTTTTCTCTATCATCACTTTTATAATTTTTAAAACATTGTCATTAATGTCACTGAATGTATTTTTTCGTAGCAACGAAGGGCATCTGACGTAATATACTTAACGACGGGAGATTATCAAAAATTATCGATTTAATTCAGATTTCTGTAGCTTTCTATTGGTCAGAATCTCCTATGAATGAAATAATCACTGTCATTTGGACAAACCTGCGTCAGATTTTCTCTAATCTGTTCTGTCATCTTTATCGATATCTGTTCAGTGCAGTAGTGTGTTAATTTAAGAATTCGTTTTTTTTTGTTTTATAGGAAAGTAGTGTTTATTGATAGTTAATTTATTATATATTTGTTGTTGTTGTATAAGTTGTTGGCCTCTTTGAAAGAATAGATCGTTGTTAATTGTAAGTTTTAGTTATATGTACGTAGGTAAGTATATTTTACGTAAAAATATTTCGAATTCTAATGCGAGTATTATTCTAAAGTATTATTATTATCGAATTCTAAAGTTTTAGGATAATTTTTTATTCTAAAAATATTATCAATAGTTTAACAAAATGGAAAAAGTAAATCAAACGAAAAATAAAGTGAAACCTTCCAAGAAAAAGTTCATTAAAAACCGCGCTAAAATTATATCGAAATTTGTTTCGCTTCACAACAAAAAATGATTATTTATTATTGTTTTATTATTAGATATTTCATGCAAATACCTTTCTAAATACCTATCTTAACATAAAATTTTCACCCATTTTGGTTTATTTTTATAAATATCTATTTATTAATAATAAAATCGTTTTCTATTACTTCCATTTAGCGCGACTATGATATTGTCAAAATATTAATCTTAGATAATGTCAAAGATTACCACTGTTGCCAAAGTTTATGATACTATCTCCCGACTATATATTTTGTTGTTACCTGTTGATCGCTACTGTTTACTCTTAATGAAACTTACACTATTGTTTTATTATGTCATAAAGTTTGTCTGGGTGAAATAAGAAGGTCCTAAGTGTAAGTAGCATAAATGGTCGAAAAAAGACAAATGCGAATACTTGTTTTACTTTATCGTACTATATATGTAGTATATATAGTATAATTGTATAATAGATAAAGTTATAGGATCGTGCAAAAAATTGTTTTTCAGATTTCACTTTTTTTAGACGTTTTGAGTCCCCCTGAGTCTAAAAAGCAAATAAAAAAAAACATGTCGGAAGTATGTACGTACGTATGTACGTACGTATACTCCATCTAATTTACTTACCGTTGCACGTCATCCGCGTCATAGCTCGTGACGTCACATGATACCAACACGAAATATTTAGGCGGTAGGTGTGTTTTTTTTTAGAATCACTTTGCCGAGTACACTGGCGTTAAAGCCACTAGACATATTTTATTATATACGCATAGAAATAATATTTAAAGATTTCTATTAATGTCAACTTAAAGAAATACACAATAATATGTTTCATTTAATTTGTATAAATGGATTATAAAGCGTTTTTATGAAGCACATTTGTTCGGGATACACTGTAACTATAATCGAACGCACGTGATATTTTGGCATAAATTGGTAACATTTATTTGACAGTTGCGGTGATGACACTTCATATTTGTTTATATTCTTTACTATAAGTATTTGTTTCATTATATTTACTGTTTTTATTATGTACTTTAACGTAAGATTATAGCTTAATTTTTGTTTTCTATTTCTAAAGTTTTTATTTATTTACATTGAATATTAATTTGTTTTGCTGTATAATCCACTTCCGCAAAAATTGTGTGATGTATTTGATTTAAAATGAATTCAAGAATTTTTTGTAATTGGGCAACAATGTCAACTTGAATCTCTAACATAGATAATGACGTGCAACGGTAAGTAAATTAGACGGACTGTATGTCGCCACCGTCCAGCAAAAACTACTGGACCGATTTCGATGAAATTCTGAAGAGAATTTTGTCGAGAAACTAAGCTTTTAAAAAAACCTCTTAAAGGGGGGCCGAAATAGGGGGGTTATTTAGGGCCCATTTTTGCAAATTTTGACCGAAACGAATGAAATTTAACTCAAAGTTAGCTCATCGATAGGTAAATACAAATACGGAATTTGACATTTCCAAAATCAAAATGGCGGCCAACATGGCCGACCGCCCACCCGACACATTTCCCTACCTATCTAAAAACTTGTGTAAGATAAGTTTAATTTGAAAAAGTCGTTATATAGCCTAAAGATGGGACTATAAGAAGAATATTATCGTTTTTCAGAAAAAGTTATGGGTTGCCTATATTTAAGGGGTTAAAATTTGATATAACTTTGAACCAGATTTTCTCAAAAATGGCTCCAAGGAATTTGTTTATTTTTTGATATCCTATCAGTAAATTGAATGACATTAGTCAGATTTCTTAACTCTCCATAGGAGGGGAGGTATGAATTTTCTATTAAAAAATATTCGAGTGCCCGTAACTTCCTTTGTAATAGAAACTAAAATTTGAAATTTTGCAGACATCTATGTTACTTTATTATCTATTATCACAATAAATTTTACCCAAAATGTGGCTTCCGGTTGAACCGGAAATGAAAAAAAATCTTAAGTTTTTCAGATACGCCCTGTATATTTTTACATATTTTGAAAGAATGCAAAATTAAATTTCAAATGACATATAAAACTCGTTGCTATAGCTCAAAAACTCGAAAAGTTAAAGTTGACACCATCTATCTATCGCCCGCGTCGGCAAATTCAAACAAAAATATAACTCCAGACCATCTTTTGCCACCTTTAGTCCAGACAAATTAATATATGTATTTAATATATTTTTACCACCAAAAATGAGATGTTTTAATCAAATATTGCTTCAAATATAATCTGCAGAATAATTTTGAATTCACGTTCCGCTAATGAACTTGCTTTTTTGTCCTTAAAAGTAGAAAAAAGTTTCAATTCTATTGCTTAATATTTCATCTAAATATAATCGTCTAACAATTTTAACTGTACTAATGCCCAAGTATACATTTTCAAGTGTTAAACTGAATGATTTACAATGAGTAACCCGGTTGTAAAAATACCGGCGTGTGCCTTAACAAAAGGGACATCGGTTACTCGAATTTCATAACAATACAAATGTTATCTGTCTGAATTTGCCGACGAGCGAAATATCTATGGACCCGACTTTACAGTAAATAGAAATTTTGCTATAATCTTGTGTGTGTCCTCTCTCACGCGATCATAGCAGAGCATTATTATAGGGCAGTCAATGAGGGTATTTGGCTCCGAATTCCATCCTACTACATCGATGTACTTGATATTTTCACAGTAAGTAGGGAATAGCTCAAGAAACAAAATCTACCCTATATACTATGGCGCTTTTATCTTGGGGCGGTTCCCACCCCTTCAAGGGGGTGGACAATTTGTTGGTCAAAATAAGCACGGAAGTGGCTAGAGAACCTATTTCTAAGCAAAAACTGGTCTATACTTTTTTTTGAGAACTCAATACTTTTTGAGATGCGTAGTTGAAAATTGGCATTTTCATTTAAAAATGACACCTCTTCGGACGGTTTTTTGTGAATACCTTAAAAACTATGCATCGAACTTAAAACACTATATAAAACATTTTTTAGATTATAAATAACAAAGAGATTCGTTCCTTCGTAAATGTTCTATTTATAATACAAAAAGAGATATGGTAGGTGAAAAGAATTTGTTTTTGGTGCATGCTCAAATTGGTGTATTCAACTTGAAATAACAGAGGATCAGTAGGTTTTAGGTGTATAAGGCTACCAACGCCTTTTGTAGTGTTTGAAAAGGCCTTTAAAACGAGCACCATTAAATGCCGGTTACATTGAAACTAAGCGAGATATGGTGCAAAAAAATATATGACTAATGTACTTTAAGGAAAAATGAAAAGTACATACATATAACCCCTCATTCACCAGAATTTAAATACATTGTTTTTCTTCTGCAATACCTTTTAATTCTTAAAAATCCATGTAAAATCTCCATGTAATTCGAAAATAAAAATGTTCCACCCTCGAGAAGTGGTGGGAACCGCCGCCATGATAAAAGCGCCATAGTATAATATAGGATAGACTTTGAATCAGGAGATTGGGCTACTCCCAAAATTTCATTAAAATCGATGCAGTAGGATATAATTCGGAGGTAATATCTTGTTCTCAATCTCGCTCATTGACTGGCGTAATAGAAATAGAGTGAAATGGAAATATTGTAAACTATTAATTTCTCAGAAAAATGAACTAATTTGAAATGAAAGTATGACTATTATTCTATTGATTTATGCAATAATCTATACATGTATAGTGTGTTCCCGAAATATGGCATCGAACATTTTCTCAAATGCATGAATTAATGATGCGTAGAACCATAAAATATTTTCAAGTATACAAGGTGTTTCTAAAATATGAAAATAACGAGTAACTTTGTTATTTTTATAAAATGCCAGTATCTAGTACGATAACGATAATAGATCGGTACGATAAAGTTCTCGGGCGGCCCTTTCGTCCAGCGTTTTTTTGAACTAGTTAAGACTAGGAAATACTTTTCCGAGACTAATTTCATTATTTTTTCTAATTAATTGTGTGGTATTTCAACAGGAGCGAAAATTAGAGTATTATTTTTATTTTGTTATTTTGATTTTATTTTGGACTGGGATAAAAGAATATATTTTTAAATTAAATAAACTTACATTTTATTAAGTCTGTTGTCCGAAATAACTATTCATTGCAATCTCATCCTTTCCCCTACAAAGGTGTTTCCCTAGTGTGTACTCTCAAATGCCTTTTCAAATGACCTCCTTCTTTAAACTGCTTAAAACAAATTTCGCACTTATAAGGTTTTTCTCCAGTGTGCACTCTCAAATGTCTTTTCAAATACCATGTTTGACTGAATTGCTTAAAACAAATTTCACACTTATAAGGCTGTTCTCCAGTGTGCATTCTCAAATGTGTTTTCAAATTACTTATTTGACTAAACTGTTTAAAACAAATTTCACACTTTGTAAGTTTTTCTCCAGTGTGCACTATCAAATGTTTTTTTAAAGAACTTGAATCAGTTAACCCCTTTAAACAAATTTCACACTTATAAGGTTTTTCTCCAGTGTGCACTCTCAAATGTTTTTTTAAAGAACTTGAATCAGTTAACCCCTTTAAACAAATTTCACACTTATAAGGTTTTTCTCCAGTGTGCACTCTCAAATGTTTTTTTAAAGAACTTGAATCAGTCAACTCCTTTAAACAAATTTTACACTTATAAGGTTTTTCTCCAGTGTGCACTCTCAAATGTCTTTTCAAATGACATGTTTGACTGAATTGCTTAAAACAAATTTCACACTTATACGGCTGTTCTCCAGTGTGCACTCTCAAATGTGGTTTTAAAAGACCTATATGACTAAACTGTTTAAAACAAATTTCACATTTTGTAAGTTTTTCTCCAGTGTGCACTCTCAAATGTCTTTTTAAAGAACTTGAATCAGCAAACTCCTTTAAACAAATTTCACAGTTATAAGGTTTTTCTCCAGTGTGCACTCTCAAATGTCTTTTTAAAGTACATGTTTGATTAAACTTTTTTAAACAAATTTCACACTTATAAGTGTGCAAGGTTTCTCCGGTATGCACTTTCAAATGTTTTTTTAAAGAACCTGCTTCACTAAACTGTTTAAAACAAACTTCACACTTGTATGGCTTTGCCCCAGTATGTACTCTCAAATGTATTTTCAATTTATATGTTTGGCTAAACTTTTTAAAACAAATTTCACACTTATGAGGTTTTTCTCCAGTGTGGATCATCAAATGCCTTTTTAACTGACCTCGTTCTTTAAACTGCTTAAAACAAATTTCACATTTATAAGATCTTCGTAAAGTTTCTACTTGCATATTTTTATTCAATGGTTTTCCTTCAGCGTGACGACCTGTATGAGTATGAGATGAATGTGCAGTGATTGTTTCCATACCTTTCATTTTGTTCTGCTCCTGGGAACAACCTAAAATATTTAAAAGTTTATGTGTGTTTAAAATTACATTTTGAATAAGGGGTTTGTCTATTAAGACAGTGAAAAATTCCCCCAGCGACATTCCAAAAATAAGGTTTACTTTTTTGTCTAAAGATATTCAACCTCTCATCTTTATTGATAAGCCCAGAGAGGTTGAAGAGGGCGAAACACATTTCTAAGAACAGGTGTTTGGATCTTTGATTCTATTCAAGAAATTTTTCCCAACCTGAAATGGTGGATGTGTTAATTGGTCGTAAGGGGATTTTTCCACATTCTCTATTTCATTTGTTTAATAAGGTTTACTGTAAAGAGACCGAAATCATTAGACCGAAAAGCACTTTACCGAAACCTCACTAGACCGACCAGCAGAAGACCGAAAAGCAGTTCTTTTTACTTGTCGCAGTAAAAGAGATAAGACCAATATAATTACAACTAAATGTTATTTGGATGGTTATTATAATTAGTTAAAATGGTGTTAACGTCACTCTACCCTTAATTTATTTTTACCTTCACTAATTTGTTTAACGAATGAAAATTATTTCATATCAGACTGTACAGAGTAACAATTTACACAGTCTATAATATATAAAATAATACAAAAAAAATACAATAAACAAAAAGACAGATATACCTACAAAATCTTAGCATAATTTACTGCAAACTTTTTAAATTTATTTACCATTTCGGTCTAATGCTGTTCGGTCTAGTGTGGTTTCGGTAAAGTGCTTTTCGGTCTACTGCTTTCGGTCTAATGATTTCGGTCTAATTGTCGTGTACCCAAAAATAAGGATACCATTCAGTTTTAAGAATATTTTATATGAACATTTCGATGTTGCATTAACGTTTAAAAAAGGTGATCTGCTAGTATTACTAATTTATGATTATTTAGAGAAATGACAAGTCCCAGAGCTAAACAATAAATCTGAAAATTCTCTTGGAGCCACTTTTTGGTAACATCCTTAATCTCTGCCTTTTACAATTTTTAAGGCAAGGAGACGACGAATAAAGAAGACGAAAGGGACTCTACAATATGCAATCACATTCCGCCTATTCGTTTATAAAAAATTCAATTAAAAACAGCTTATGTTTCATTTCATCCCCTTACTTCCGTTTCTGTCTCTTCAGAGGGGCTACATGAACACCTCTCATGTAGCCCCACTGAAGATGTCTGGAGAGACAGAAACCTACGTATGGGGATGGTGCATCATCTCTGAACCGCAATAAAACATTGGGTACTGAGATCTGGGTATTTCGCTTAGTTTAGGTACCTGTTTGGTTATAGCGTATTGTTTTATTCTGTAATACTAAAAATAACGAAGTATTGAGAATTGCTAATACCGAGCAATCGGTACTTTGTAACGAGTAGATACTAAATTTACATCACTAATAGTAACTCACTGGTCACCACCCGGGTTCCAATCAATTTAGTTGGACTAGGAACCAACCGGGTTTTACTACGAGCTAGTGGATTAAGCTACCGAACTGAGCTAGTGGAAGACCAATAGAGCTGATGACGAACAGAGTCGAAGCCAGCCGCGGAACGATTCAGAATTAATGAATCGATCGCGACATTTGTAATCGCGTACTAAGAGGTTACTTCCAACTCAAGTTTGGAGACCAGTCGACGTATGTGTGTCGATAACTTGATTCAGAATTGAGAAATCGCGTGCAGTCATGTACTGAATATGTTTCTTGTATTATAGTAACATCGTTACCGCATTTTGAAATTCTAGTTCATTCGCTTTCAAGATGAGCTAAGACGCCAGTTTCAGACACCTGATTCGTGGATTTTTCATGTCCTCGCAGTTTATGATTGGTTAGAAATTAATTTATAATACAATAAATTAATTTCTAACCAACGACAAGCTGTGACTACACGAAAAACCCACGAATCAGGCCTTTGAAACTGACGTCTTAGCTCATCTTGAAAGCGAATAAACTATAGTAAATACAATTTCGTTTTTCTTTTACAAATAAATGTCAAGGGGGCTTTCTTCGAAACGGAGCTGTTAAAATACATATTTTAACCGGCGTCCAAAATAATAAATTCGGACGTTCTCTCATAAAACAACCCCAACTACTTAAGCTACAGACCCTATCGGCGTGTATAAGAACTATTTTTTTGCGAGAAGCGTTCCTTCCTTCCGATAAGAGTGGTTTTCTTTCACTTCCGTCTTCAACCTTGACGAGTCAACAACTATAAGTACTTCTTATCTACGGTTTCCGTGTCGTCCACGTGGAAAACTTACCGCTGAAATAGGGAATTTGCATAAAATTTTGAATCGAAAAAAAAGGTTATAAATCACAACAAAATATAATTTAAAACATGTATCAAAGATAAAAAAGATTTGTTTGTCTCTCGTTTGTCCCCTAAAGTCGATTAAAAATTCAAATTATACCAGCCAGCCCAAAACGCATCTAGACGTCATGCGGTTATATGTTTACATTCTGCAATAACAAAGTAAACAAAATTGTATATAATTTTAAATTAGACATTATAAACGTCAGTAGAAAATACAGTTAGGTGACGTTACAATTGTTTTTGATCGTTTAAACTATTCATAGAAAGCTTGTACTTTTACAAAATGGTTTTATTTTCCATAGTAAACTTTCTTTCATTTCCTTCAAAAACTGTATCAAACTCCAATCTCAAGAAACTGGTATATATTACTACAATGACATACGATAAATGTCATTAGGATATAAATATTTTCCTTTATTCCGCGACGACGAGCTGGCCAAATACCCAAGTATGTGGAGGGCAATAAACTAAAGAAGAAGAATGTACCTAAACGGAGCCATATAGTTAAACTATGTGACGTCACGGGTCATTTGAACTATTTTAAAATACATAAGACTTTAAATTTGTACTTCTCGCATATTCTCTTTCATGCGCCTAGTAGCACCTTCACAAGGATATCTAGCCAGATAGAAGAACAAAGAACCAGAACAAAATACAGAACAGGGTGAATTTGTTTTTCTACCAGTATTTATCATTCAACGTGTACAAATTTTAACCGGGAGAAAAAGACCGCTTATTGCATAGTGCGCGCCTATAGAAACTTTACTTTTTTTGAACCAGTTAAGCCTAGGAAATACTTTTCCGAGACTAATTTCATTATAAAATCAATGGGAAAATCCCAGTAGCTGGCTGTATACCATAGTTTAAAACTCATTACTTTGTATGAATTTCATTATTTTCTCTAATTAATTGTGTGGTATTTCAACAGGAGCGAAAACTAGAATATTATTTTTATTTTGTTATTTTGATTTTATTTTGTACTGGGATAAAAGAATATATTTTTATTTTAAATCTACGTTTTACTAACAGGATTGATACTGAAACATCTTCCGAGAAGAGCATTGGTCATGCTAACTACAATATAAAATAGTGCACTCAGACTGACATATTTCCCAATCACATGGAAATTTGCGCAAATAATAATGATTCACAAAGCGGGTAAACCTCCAAATAAAACATCATCCTATCGACCAATCAGCTTGTGACCGACAATGTCTAAGATCTTCGAAAGACTACTACTCGATAGACTGAAGAAGGACATTAATCTAGATGTAGAAATAACCACACACCAGTTTGGTTTTAGAGAGAGAGAGACACTCCACAACACAACAGACTCATAGAATTATAACAAAAATCCTTACTGCTATTGAGGAAAAAATATTGTACAGCGGCATTCTTAGATGTAGAAAAGGCATTTGATAGAGTATATGGCATACTGGACTCGTATACAAACTCAAAAGTATTCTTCCAACCCCCTACTACCTAATTATGAAATCCTACATAGAAGATCGTTACTTCCAAGTAACATATAACACAGCAACTTCCACATATTTTCCCATTAAATCAGGCGTACCTCAGGGTAGCGTCCTGGGTCCTCTCCTTTGCCTATTATTTACTGCAGAAATCCCAACCACCAAATCAACATTCGCTGATAACGCCACCATAATCGCTGTCAATGAGGACCCCATTACCGCGTCTGCACAACTGCAAAACTACCTTGACCAATTGGAAACATGGCTCAACAAATGGAAGGTGAAAGTAAATGAAACGAAGTCAAACCCAGATCAACATCAAAATACGACAAATGAGCTGGCTTATTGGTCGTAAATCAAAACTCAATATTGAAAATAAACTGCTCCTGTATAAAACTATGATAAAACCAATTTGGACCTATGGTGTTCAATTCTGGGGTTGCTCAAAGCCATCAAATATCAAGATAATACAAAGAGTCCAATCAAAAATATTGAGGATGATATTCAACGCACCCTGGTATGTAAGTAATAAAACTCTACACGAGAATTCAGCTACACCTTTGGTAGAGGAAGAAATTTAAAGGATCACACAGAACTACCTTGATGGACTGAGAAGTCATCCAAATGATGAAGCAAGACTGCTAAAGACTCCTCCCGAATTCGCAAGACGACTGAAGAAACTATGACCAACATATTTAATAAATTAATAGTTATTTATGATATGTGTTAAAAGTACTCGTTTAAGGCATGCATGTGAAGGTTTGCAGAGTGAGCGAAGCGAATTCTGCAATTCACATGAGTGGCTTAAAAATTTACTTTTTAACACGTATATCATACAATATTTTTTCTACAAACGTCTTATATATCAACAATTATAATTTATTCATTCTCATTTACAGGACAATACCTACAAAAACTTTTACTTGAACTTGACTGACATTCCATTTTTATATTTTTCTTGACATTACATCAAAACCGCATATTCTGTCAATACGTAAATCATAACAACTATAGAATAACATCTACTTTTATTGTTGTAAGTATATTCTAACAAATTTTAATAGTTTTTTTCTAGAAACGTGTTAAAAATGCAATAAATAATACAGTTTAAATAAAATTTTAAAAAACCTTTTAAACCACCTCTTTCAAATTGCGCAAGTTGTACTATTAATATTAAAGTTAATAAATGAAATATAAATATTTTGACGTTTCACAATTTGACAATGGACCGTGATAGTGTGACGTCAAAACGTCAAAAAAGATTCCAAAAAAAAACAAAGATGTTTACACTATTATACACGTGGTTTGTGTAATCATTTGTAATTTTATTTTGTTATAAAAATCATCTGCGTTTGATTAATCGGAATAATGGCAAAGAATAGTTAATTAAAATTAATGAAATTTTGAACTGTTTTACAGATGTTTTATATATATTCATATAATACACTGCGCGTCATAGAAAACGGGCACCCTAAAAAATGGGTCATTTTTGATGTCGCGTATCTCCTAAACCTGTTGCCCGATTTAAGTGATTTTTTGAATATGTTATAGCCTTATTTTTTGTCAATATCCCTGTAATAATATTTTTGCTAACAGGTAAACATTCATTGTATACCGGGTGTACGAATCAAACTGTTTTTTTTTTTCAAAGTTCGCAACACCCTGTGGAATATTCTAGTATTCATAAAATACTGAAATTAAAACCCAACTATAGCCTCAGGTTTTCTTAATATTCTGTTTTTTGATTCATTCGCTTATATTGGATAATACAAAAGTTAGGTACTTTAACAACTAGTCATTTTCTTCATCAGTACAGGGTGTTTCTAAATAAGTGCGACAAACTTTAAGGGGTTGCCCAAACTTCATGAAAACATAATGAACGTTTGCTTTATAAACATATGTCAGGAAATGCTTCGTTTCCGAGATACGGGATGTTGAATTGTTTCTTACAAACTGACGATTTATTTATTGCTCTAAAACCGGTTGAGATATGCAAATAAAATTTGGTAGGTTTTAAGAGGTAGTTATTGCACATTTTTTGACATACAATTAAAAATTTTATCATGTAATTAAATCATATCATGCAATTAAAAATTTTATATTCACCATTGGCGCGCATACGGGTAATATGACCGATCATATTACCCGTATGCACGCCAATGGTTAAGATAAAATTTTTAATTGTATGTCAAAAAAATGTGCAATAACTACGTCTTAAAACCCACCAAATTTCATTTGCATATCTCGACCGGTTGTAAAGCAATAAATAAATCGTCAGCTTGTAAGTAAAAATTCAACATCCTATAAAACGAAACAGTTGGGGACATATGTTTATAAAGCAAACGGTTATTATTTTTTCATGCGGAATTACCCCTTAAAGTTTGTCGTACTTCTTTAGAAACACCCTGTACTAATAAAGAGCATGCCTAGTTGTTAAAGTACATAACTTTTTATTATCCAACATAAGCGAATGAATCAAAAAACAGAATGTTAAGAAAACCTGAGGCTATAGTTGGGTTTTAATTTTAGTATTTTATAAATGCTAGAATATTCCACAGGTTGTTAAAGTACATAACTTTTTATTATCCAACATAAGCGAATGAATCAAAAAACAGAATGTTAAGAAAACCTGAGGCTATAGTTGGGTTTTAATTTTAGTATTTTATAAATGCTAGAATATTCCACAGGTTGTTAAAGTACATAACTTTTTATTATCCAACATAAGCGAATGAATCAAAAAACAGAATGTTAAGAAAACCTGAGGCTATAGTTGGGTTTTAATTTTAGTATTTTATAAATGCTAGAATATTCCACAGGGTGTTGCGAACTTTGAGAAAAAAAACACAGTTTGATTCGTACACCCGGTACACAATGGAAATTTACCTGTTTAACAAAAAAAACTATTACAGGGATATTGACAAAGAATAAGGCTATAACATATTTAAAAAATCACTTGAATCGGACAACAGGTTTAGGAGATACGCGACATCAAAAATGACCCATTTTTTAGGGTGCCCGTTTTCTATGACACGCAGTTTATTTTAGTACTTACAATATCAAATGATAATCATTGTTTTTGAACATCAGTCTCTTTCGGAAACTTAAAAGACTAACAAGTTCTCCTCTATGAGCAGTGGTTACAATCGGGTACCCAACACATTAAAATTTTGTAAAAATTAAATAACGTACAAGCAATATATTCCATTTATAAAAACGAAAATAAAACTTTGCCACAAAAACCACGTCGTGTGCCTGACAGCTGTTTGCTTTGTTTGGAATCCTTTTTGACGTTTTGACGTCACGACTATCACGGTCCATTCACTTTTAACTGCAGTGCCTTAAAGTAGCATTTTTAATGCTCGTATGGAGTGGTAAAAATTGGTGGCATTTTTAACACGGTTGCAGGCCATGGAGGTACTCATGGGACTCCCTCCCCTGCACCTTCTGGTGAGGGCCGAGGCGAGGCTAGGGGCCTACAGGCTGCAGTTAAATGGTGTCTGGAGGCAAAGGTCATACGGGCACACCAGGATTGTGGGGCACATTCGTGACCCCATCCTGGATATGGTGAGTGACTGGAGTCCGGTCACTCACAAATTTGATCCTCCCTTCAAGCTGGGGTTAAAACCCCCGGTGGAGGGGGATAAAAGACCGCAGAGTGAGCTAACATGGTTCACGGACGGTTCAGTGATGGGCGGGCGCTCTGGAGCTGGAGTGTATGGTGTAGAACCCGAGGTGTGCATATCTATGCCTCTTGGGCAGTACACCACTATATTCCAGGCGGAGGTGGCTGCTATCACGACTTGCGTCGTAGAGAATATTCGAATGGGCCTTGAGAATAGGACCATACGTATTCTCTCGGACAGTCAGGCAGCACTTAAGGCCATTGCCAGCTGGAGAATTAACTATAAGCTTGTGCTGGAATGCCGACAACACCTGGAAACCCTGGCCTACCGAAACCGAGTGGAACTCGGGTGGGTGCCGGGACATACGGGGGTTGAAGGAAACGAAAGAGCCGACTCACTTGCGAGAGAGGGCTCGGCTGTCCCCCTTACTGGGCCTGAGCCTGGCCTAGGGGTGACCAAATCGGCTGTCAAAGGAGCTGTTGCTAAATGGATCCTTGCGCAGCACACCCGACACTGGAACGATATTTCGGGACAGCGGCACAGCAAGTTAATGATGGGGCGGCCAAACCCCTCGCTAACCGACGAGGCCCTACGACTCGGAAGGAAAAAACTTAGGGCGGTAACTGGCTTACTAACCGGACACTGCACCCTAAGAAAACACCTGCACAACATGGGGATCTTTCACGGAGACCCTGTTTGCAGGAGATGTGGGGAGGCAGATGAAACTGCCTCACATGTCATAATATTTGACTGTCCAGCCCAAACCCGATGGCGACTGCAATACGGGGTCGAAAACTCGAACCTAAGTGTCAGAAGTCAGGTAAAGAACCTAATAAAGGGTCTCGTCCTGCTAGCTGGGAGAATGGACCTCTTATAGGTAACAGACGACTTAACTTCAAGTTAAGTAATCCCGAACCCATTGGGGACAAAAACCCATTGATGGTTAACCCGAGACTGAACGGTGTGCAATAAGCCTACTCAGGCTGCAGTACGGGCCCCATGGCCACCCGGTTCGATCTAACAATAAAAAAAAACACGGTTGCAGAAAAAATATATTGTGATCTAATGTAAAAATTATAATAGGAGGGTTGCCACAGGGCAACCTCATGTATTTAACATTCAAACCATGATACTATAAATAAAGTTATTTATAGTATCATGATTCAAACTATTTGATGAAGCAGATTGTAAATTAAAATACGTAATAAAAAAAATTTAATCTTCGTTTTACTAAGTCTGTTGCCCGAAATAAGAAATAACTACCTATTACAATCTCATCCTTTCCACTACAAAGGTGTTCCCCTAGTGTGTAATCTCAAATGTCTTTTTAAAGAACTTGCATCGCTAAACTGCTTAAAACAAATTTCACACTTATAAGGTTTTTCCCCAGTGTGCACTCTCATATGTGTTTTCAAAACCTGTGTTGTAGTAAACTGTTTAAAACAAATTTCACACTTATAAGGTTTTTCTCCAGTGTGCACTCTCAAATGTCTTTTTAAAGAAGTTGCTTCACTAAACTGTTTAAAACAAATTTCACACTTGTATGGCTTTTCTCCAGTATGTATTCTCAAATGTTTTTTTAAAGAAGTTGCTTCACTAAACTGCTTTAAACAAATTTCACACTTATGAGGTTTTTCTCCAGTGTGCAATTTCAAATGTGTGTTCAAACTACTTTTTTGAGTAAACTGTTTGAAACAAACTTCACACCTGTAAGGCTTTTCTCCAGTATGTATTCTTAAATGACTTTTCAAATCACTTGTTTGACTAAATTGTTTAAAACATATGTCACACTTATAAGGCTTTTCTGCAGTGTGCACTCTCAAAAAATGTTTTTTTAAAGAAGTTGCCTCAGTAAATTGTTTAAAACAAATTTCACACTTGCACGGCTTTTCTCCAATGTGCACTCTCAAATGTCTTTTTAAATTATCTGCTTCACTAAACCGTTTAAAACAAATTTTACACTTATAAGGCTGTTCTCCATCGCCAGTGTGCACACTCAAATGTGTTTTCAAACTACTTGTTTGACTAAACTGTCTAAAACAAATTTCACACTTGTAAGGCTTTTCGCTAGTGTGCACTCTCAAATGTCTTTTCAAATGATCCATTCTACTAAACTGCTTAAAACAAATTTCACACTTGTAGGGTCTTTCACCAGTGTGCACTCTCAAATGTAGTTTCAAATTACATGCTTGAGTAAACTTTTTAAAACAAGTTTCACATTTATAATATCTTCGTCCAGTTACTACTTCCATATTTTTATTCAATGGTTTTCCTTCAGCGTGACGACCTCTATAGTTTCCTGTATGAGTTGAATGTGCAGTTAATGTTTCCATACTTTTCATTTTGTAGGTACTGCTCCCGGGAACAACCTAAAATATTTACAAATTTTGGTTTGTTTAAAATTACATTTTGAAAAAGGGGTCTAGCCTGTTAACTCTTAAACGCCCAACCTTTTCTAGGTTCCATGTACGCCCAAGGGTGGGTAAAAAATGTTCACCTCGAAAATAGCTAATAAGAGTGGTTGAAAATGGATTAAACTTAAGAATGTTATGCTTAATAAACACAGCATCTTCTAAAATATTAATATAAACAATTTACAAACCTTACAACAAAATTACAATGTACCGGGTGTCCCAATAAGAATGGCTCTCGGCCATATCTCAGGAACCGTTTATAGTAGAACTTTTCATAATTGTGGGTCCACCGCTACAGGGCGTAATTGGATATCAAAAATAAAAAAATCTAAATTTGACAAAATTTTCCTAATGAAGGGGCACTGGAAATCCAATTATTGTATTCTTCATCAAATTCTGCGCATATTTGATTTAACAAGTTTAACTCTACCTTTGCAAATAAGAGGTGGGGGTGAGTGGGAACCTTGTTATGAAAAAATGGCTGTAAGTCCGGTTCTGCTAAATCAAATTTTGAAAACACTGGGTCTTGTTGAAGACAGATCTTTTTATTCAATGTAAACGTGATAATTTTGAACCATCCTAATAAGTAATAAGCCAGCTGGGAGGCGTTATTTAATTTTTTTCAGAAATCTAGTTTTCTTTGGAAAATATTAAATATAAGTATGCATTTTTAATCATACTTTATAAAATTAGATTAAATTAGCAATAGAATAGCGAAAACCGCATGTCGATACCTTTTTTCTATCTCAATATATATCGAGAAACGTGTAAATTTTATACATAACTGTTACTATCACCGGTAAACTAAGTTAATGAAAAGTAGTGTGCTGTAGAAAAAAACAAAATAACATTTTCCAAATGTCAACGTATAAAAATATAATTAATTAAAACAACAATATAAAGAGAAACAATACTATTAAAATTAAATATAACACAGAACAAAAAGAACTACTTAGTGACGACCTAAATATTCAAATTGTTGCCCATCATACACTACTCTAGAATAAATTATCCAGAGAATACTAAACGCCATTCAAAGCATATCGAGAGCAGAAATTGAGACTGCTGTTCAATCTACTCTTGAAAGAGTAAATGTTTGCAACGAAAATGATGGGCAAAAATTTGAACGTTTATGTCATCACTAAATAGTTGTTTTTATTTCTTTGGAATAGGGCTTTTCAACGCTTCTCATTTGTTTCGAGCCTCTGTCATATGCCGTATAATCCGTGTATAATATTAATATACGAGATATGAACGAGGCTCGAAACAAATGAGAAGCGTTGAAAAGACCTAATATACGTTGACAGCTGGAAAATGTTTCTTTGTTGTTTCCATAGCACACTACTTTTAATGAATTTCGTTTACCGGTGACAGTAACAGTTATGTTTTTAAATTTACACGTTTTGTAAGATATCTCGAGATCGAAAAAAGGTATTAACATGCGGTTTTAGCTAATCTGTCGATAATTTTGTCTAATTTTGTAATATGGTAT
Organism: Diabrotica virgifera virgifera; assembly: GCF_917563875.1. Taxonomy (NCBI): domain Eukaryota; kingdom Metazoa; phylum Arthropoda; class Insecta; order Coleoptera; family Chrysomelidae; genus Diabrotica; species Diabrotica virgifera. Next base: position 293,210,220 of record NC_065443.1, read on the forward strand.
TAAAAATGCATGTTTGTATTTAATATTTTCCAAGGAACACTAGATTTCTGAAAAAAATTAAATAACGCCTTCTAGCTGGCATATTACTCAGTAAGTTGGTTCGAAATCATAACTTTTACATTGACGAAAAAGATCTGTCTTCAATAAGACCAAGTTTACAAAATTTGATTAAGCAGAACCGGACTCAGCCAGTTTTTCATAACAAGGTTCCCACTCACCCCTACCTCTTATTTCCAAAGGTAGACCTAAACTTGTTAAATCAAATATGCGTAGAATTTTATGAAGAATACGACGATCGGATTTCCAGTGCCCCTTTATTAGGAAAATTTTGTAAAATTTAGATTTTTTAATTTTTGATATTCAATTACGCCCTCTAGCGGTGGTCCCACAATTATGAAAATAATTTCCAGGCTTTTCCTGAGGTAACTTTTGTTATAAAAATTTTTATTTCAAAGCTCTACTATAACGGTTCCTGAGATATGGCCGAGAGCCATTCTTATTGGGACACCCGGTACATCAAAATTAACATACCAGTAATTCAGATTTGTCGATTTTCTCCATATTCTTTCTTTCAGCCTCCTCATTGGCGAATAATTATGTAGATTATGTAATTATACATTGATAATTATATAGTAATAAGGATCACAGTAAAATTATATTGAAATTCTTTGAATTGTTGTTTAACCTGGAATTGAATTGGAGTGTATCATTATGTTAAATAAAATCTGGCAGTGCTCGCACTATTGCCTGAATTAAACATTGCGATTTTTCGTCAACTGAGTAGGTACATTTCATTAACTTTACTTTATAAACAATAGAATTTATTATCTAAAAAATGTAATTATCTAAACAATACAATTTACTGTTTACAAAGTAATATTTATTGTTTACTAGTGTAGTAGTAGTATTTTTAATAAAATTTATTGTTTATAAATATTTAATCATAAAATAAAAATATTGACAATTCAAATTGTCACACATCTTACATCAATATCATCAAACGCAACACATCATAAACATTCATGCACTACGTGTGGCCTGACTTTTAGGGGTGGCCTGAAAAATGTATTATATTTTTGCAAAATTTTGGAGTACATTTAGTTCCTAGAACAATTTTAACACGTGTTTTCGATACAGATTTCAGTTCCCTACAAATAGTTTCCCATGACTTTTGATGTAAAATACTTAGGGAAGCAGGAATTCAACAGTTTAGAATTTTACATTGAGTTTCCTATGGCCCGTTTTCCGATTCACCACCCGGTATATGTAGAAACCTTTAGTAACAAGTTTTGCCAAGGGTGTACTTTTTATGCCCATCCATATTTAACTCAAGATGCTGCTTTTATTTTCAAAAATATTGGTAGAACCAAATTAACATTCGATAATGGGCTGTCTTTTTAACAATAAATAATTTTTAAAAAAGATTTACACACGTAATAAATATGTTACAAGGGAATACGCATTAGGTGGACATTTTTTACCCACCCTTGGGCGTTTAAGGGTTAAGATAGTGAAAAATGCCTCCAGCGATATTCTAAAAATAAGGATACCATTCAGTTTAAAGAATATTTTATATGAACATTTCTGTATTGTATTAACGTTTAAAAAAGATGATTTAGAGAATGAATGAGATTATGTATTTAGAGAAATGACAAATCCCAGCCCAGAGCTAAACAATAGATCTGCAAATTCTCTTGGAGCCACTTTCTGGTAGCATCCTTAATCTCTGCCTTTTACAATTTTTAAGGTAAGGTGACGACGAATAAAGAAGACGAAAGGGACTTTACAATATGCAATCACATTCCGCCTATTCGTTTATAAAAAATTCCAAAGAAAGTTGACTCCGTGTACTCAAAATATGAGTAAAATGAAAAATTAAAAACAGCTTATGTTTCATTTCGGTTCAGCGATGCTTCACCATCCCCTTACTTCCGTTTCTGTCTCTTCAGACATCTTCAGTGGGGCTACATGAACACCTCTCATGTAGCCTCACTGAAGATGTCTGGAGAGACAGAAACCTACGTATGGGGATGGTACATCATCTCTGAACCAAAATGGAACATCGGGTACTGACATCTGGGTATTTCGCTTAGTTTAGGTACCTGTTTGGTTATAGCGTATTGTTTTATTCTGTAATACTAAAAATAACGAAAGTAATGAGAATTGCTAATACCGAGGAATCGGTACTTTGGGTATTGGACAAATACTCGCTACTTTGTAACGAGTAGGTACCAAATTTACATCACTAATAGGAACTTACTGGTCACCAGCCGGGTTCCAACCAATTTAGTTTAATCCTGAGAAAACTAATCAGTATTTTTGAAAAATTTATGAAAGAATTCATTATTAAAATAATATAAGAAAATCTACGGTTTCATTTTGATTAAAATCTGTTTTCCTCCATCCCCCGATAGTACTGTTGTCAAGGAGGCTCCAAGGAAGACAGATTTTTACCATTCCGACCGTAGATTGTCGATATAAATTAAAATAATTTATATCGCAGTATGGATAGAACGCCCTCTAACGGGGAATAAGCGAAATGAATTTCGACTCAATTCAAGCTTTCTGCTTAACCCAGGTATAACATACCAAAAGGCACCGCCAGGAAAACATTACACTTTGCGGTTCAGAGAGCCCATATGAAACGAGTCTTTGTACTCTATGCAGAGAATGGCATTAACAAAATAAGAAAATCTACGGTTTCATTTTGATTAAAATCTGTCTGACAATCTACGGTCGGAATGGTAAAAATCTGTCTTCCTTAGAGCCTCCTTGACAACAGGTAGACCTAGAAATAGTACTATCGGGGGATGGAGGAAGACAGATTTTAATCAAAATGAAACCGTAGATTTTCTTATTTTGTTAATGCCATACTCTGCATAGAGTACAAAGACTCGTTTCATATGGGCTCTCTGAACCGCAAAGTGGAATGTTTTCCTGGCGGTGCCTTTTGGTATGTTATACCTGGGTTAAGCAGAAAGCTTGAATTGAGTCGAAATTCATTTCGAATACATTATTACCGAGGGCATAAAGTCACTTAGAATAAATAAAAAGTTTCTTTTGAATGAAATATTTGCAATTAAAAAACCCACTAAATTTTCTCTTTTATTTTCATCCCTGTAATTTATTAAAATAAACATTATAGAAGTCTTCAGGGACTTTTGGTCCTCAGTAATAATGTAATATTTCATTCAGCGTTTAAATTGTTCAAAAATAGTTAGTATTATTAGGAAATATTAGTTTTCTCATGATTCAAATAAAAACGAACACATTTAAAACACATTGAAAATTTTGACAGGCGACATTTTGCACCTTTCCCCTTAAGTAACATTGACAAAAATTATAATTTTACCCTTCTGACTTTAATTTTGACAAACTCGTCAAACAGATTGGTGTAGTCTAGTGGGAATAGACAGGTGTAGCAGCTAGTGACAACTCTATTGGAAAAAGTGTTAATCTTTTAGTTTTGTTTGTCTTATGGCTTCGTAAATAGTTTTTAATAATTTTTAATTTTGAAAAGCTTCTTTCCCACTAGCTACCTAGACAGGTAGTGTTCTTGGTTTACTGTAAAGAGACCGAAATCATTAGACCGAACTCATTAGACCGAAAAGCACTTTACCGAAACCTCACTAGACCGAACAGCAGAAGACCGAAAAGCAGTTCTTTTTACTTGTCGCAGTAAAAGAGATAAGACTAATGTAATTACAACTAAATGTTATTTGAATGGTTATTATAAACAGTTAAAATGGTGTTAACGTCACTCTACCCTTAATTTATTTTTACCTTCACTAATTTGTTTAACGGATGAAAATTATTTCATATCAGACTGTACAGAGTAACAATTTACACAGTCTATATATAAAATAATACAAAAAAAATACAATAAACAAAATGACAGATATACAAAATCTTAGCATAATTTACTGCAAACATTTTAAATTTATTTACCATTTCGGTCTAATGCTGTTCGGTCTAGTGAGGTTTCGGTAAAGTGCTTTTCGGTCTAATGAGTTCGGTCTACTGCTTTCGGTCTAATGATTTCGGTCTAATTGTCGTGTACCAGTGTTCTTAGTGATACAACTACATTTGTGTATAAAGAAATTAGGTCATTTTGGAAATATAGTTCAAAACCTCTAAAGGTTTCATGGAGTATGGTTTTGAAAAATATCATACAATTCTTCTAGAAAATCGTTTGCCTCTATATCAGATTTTTTTCTATTGAAAGTATTGAATGAACATTCACACAATATTTTTCTAGTGTTTTATCATTTATTTCCCTCAGTTTAAAATATCATATAAAAATTTAAAATTTTTATTATAAGTATCTATAAGCGAAAATCTATCAATCAAAGAATTAACGGAAATGTCTAAAATATAAATGAACAATTTTAAATTTAGCTTCATCTGTTAAGATTTCGTCCACAGATTTTTTGTAATCAAATACACGCTTTTTTCACATAGGTCTAATTTCATTTTCAGCTGGAAATTCGGAACTTAAATCAAGATTTTCTGCAATTTCATTAAATTTTCATTTGGTAGCCATATTGTCTGTAACATTTCATTTTTTCTACAGTTTCTGACAACATTTTTACAAAATCTTTTTTTATTTTACTGATTATACCGCCCCCTTTGTGACGCCGCCTGATGCGACTGCCTCGCCGCATCATAGCACCGCACGGCCCTGATCGTGTGTGTAAACACTGCGCGCGTGTGTTTTTAAATAGTTCCCGCATACCGCATATTTTCTTTCATGCGCCTAGTAGCAGCTTCACAAGGATATCTTGCCAGATAGAAGAACAAAGAACCAGAACAAAATACATAACAGGGTGAGTTTGTTTTTCTACCAGTATTTATCATTCAACGTGTACAAACTTTAGCCGGGAGAAAAAGACCGCTTATTGCATAGTGTGCGCGTCTACAAACTTTACTTTTTTTTGAACCAGTTAAGCCTAGGAAATACGTTTCCGAGACTAATTTTGTTTTAAGTTCCTTTCGTCATGTAAATCAAATATTAAACAGTATTGTTCATACAAATCTTTATTAGCAATCAAGAAGCTACAACTTATAAGTTACATGACGCTAGCCGGAATGACGTTAAGTCGCTGACATCTGTCTGTCGTTGGTCTTCTTCTTTTACATCCTAAACATAATATATTACACGTTCCCTTTTTTTACTAAAATACCTTGTACAAAACTAAAACACAAACACAAAACACTAAAATACAAATATAAACAAGTAGCAACCTTAACTTATTACCACAATTTCAATTTAACATGTAGTCCTTTAAATATGTAGGAGGCTTGTGAGATCTCTTACTATTTTTAATGATAGTGTTACCTTCCTCCTCATCTCTTACATTCAGTAGGTTATCGACAATAACCCCATTATTTAAATTAACATTTTCAAACATCTCAATCTCAATATCAGTAAGACCTTCATGGTCAATATGATTTCTATAGATATCACTATCATTCTGACTCACAATTTTAATATTAGATTCAGTTGGGATATCAGTTTTACTATGATCAATTGGGATACTAACATTGTGTACATCATTATTGTCTACCAAGATATTTTCATTTTTGAATAAATTCAAATGAAAATCATATAATAAAAAGTCTTTGTTACATGATAAATTAGTTTTATTTAGAAACTTTCTATTCTGTCTACATTCTGTACCATTTGAATCCTGTACGATATAAGACCTATCATTAACTATGTCTCTTATTACTCCCTTTTCCCATACTTTTCCTTTCTGAATTAAAATGTTATCCCCTTTATTAAGTTTCTCTAAATCTTTTGCATTTCGGTCAAAATATTGTTTTTGAACATTTTGATTATGTTTCAATTTTTCCTGTATAACACTGGAATCTAAAACTTTTGGGATTAAATTTTCATTAGACATAGGTATCCAACTTTTTAACATTCTGTGTAAAAATAGTTGGGATGGAGAATAGTCTAAATTTGTTAATGGGGTATTCCGGTATTCCATAAGTAGAATAGGCAAATCTTTAGTAGATTCAGACTTTTGTAACATTTGTTTAGTTATTCCCACATATTTTTCTGCAAGTCCATTTGATTGGGAATGATACGGACTGCTAAAAATAACTTCAAAATCCCACTCTTGAGCAAACTTCTTAAAATTCTCAGAATTGTATGGCATATTATCTGCATAAAATTTTTCAGGGATACCGAATTGAACAAATTTTTCTTTGCAAAAATTAATTACCTCCCGAGATGTTTTACCTTTAGTTTCAGTTACTTCCAACCACTTAGAATAGGAATCCACAATCAATAAATAGTTTTTATTGATTAATGATTAATTAATGGCTCTTTTTGATTAGATCTTTGAAATATTTGACATTTTTCACACTTTGAAATCATATCCTCTATATCTCTATTTAAATAAGGCCAATACAGTAATTGTCTAGCTTTGGCTTTAGTTTTTGAAATACCAAAATGTGCTTTATGAACCAATTCCAACATTTCTTTCCTTAGTGAATTTGGAACAATAACTTTATACTCCAAAAATTATAATATTAGATAAATAAATCTTTTCTCTTAATTTATAGTAAAACTTTAATTCCTTGTTCAAATTTTTATCACTAACAGGCCAAGATTTAATCCTTTTATTTTTCTTAATGTGTCATCGTTATCAATCTCCTTTTGAAATATTATTTTCTTATTCTCACTCATAGGAATATCCTTAGATATGGCATGAATGGCATATTCCATTTCTGGATCATCCTCAACTTCTGTTTTTAAATATGACCTAGATAATGTGTCTGCAATTACCATGTCCCTACCTGGCAAATAAACAAGGTTGATATCATACTTTAATAATTTAAGTAACATTCTTTGCAATCTAGCACTGACTTTATTAAGATCCTTCTCAATAATTGCCATCAAAGGTTTGTGATCACTCTGAACTACTAGTCCTGTCGCCAGGGGGGGGGGTACAACGGCCTTCTTAATTCAGATGGACTTACCCAAGTTTTTTTTATGTATTTTGACCCGTAGAACACGAATTTTTTGGGTAACAGTTGATCCGGATGTCGATAAGATTGTTATAAACAAAGAAGTTGAGGAATTACATAACAGCTATTTCTCGCAAAACAAAACATTTTTTTGTATTTTTTGGGTCATTCTAACCAAAAAATGTTCCTACAAGTTTTTTCGTAGGATGCATAGTTTTCGAGATAAACGCGGTTGAACTTTCAAAAAATCGAAAAATTGCAATTTTTGAACCCGAATAACGTTTGAATAAAAAATAAAATAGCAATTCTGCTTACCGCCTTTAAAAGTTTAAGTCAAATTATATCTGCTTTGAATATTTGCATTGCTAAAAATTTATTTTTTGATTGTTAAAAAAAGGTATAAACATATAGTGTTTCCCGTGCCTAATACATGCGTTTTAATGCATGCTACTTAGAAATAGCGCCGCTTGCACTTTTACCTCCTCTACGTACTCGTTCGATTTTAAATGAGAAATCATTGAAACATCACTCAAGCACTAGGTGTTTATAGCTTTGTTTTAACAATAAAATAATACATTTTTAGCAATACAAATAATTAAAACCGATATAATTTGACTTGAACTTTCAAATGCGGTAAGCAGAATTGCTATTTTATTTTTTAATCAAAAGTTTTTCGGGTTCAAAAATTCCAATTTTTCGATTTTTTGAAAGTTCAACCGCGTTTATCTCGAAAACTATGCATCCTACGAAAAAATTTGTAGGAACATTTTTTGTTTAGAATGGCCCAAAAAATACAAAAAAATGTTTTGTTTTGCGAGAAATCACTGTTATGTGATTCTTCAACTTCTTGGTTTATAACAATCTTATCGACATCCGGATCAACTGTTACCCAAAAAATTCGTGTTCTACAGGTCAAAATACATAAAAAAACTTGGGTAAGTCCATCTGAATACAGGAGGCCGTTGTACCCCCCTGGCGACAGGACTATACAGTTTTATACCCATAAATAAAATAATGAAATTTTTCTACTGAAAAAACAACTGCGAGTAACTTCTTTTCTATCTGTGCATACCTTTTCTCAGCACGAGTAAGACAACGGGATGCAAAAGCAACTGGATGCCCTTCTTGAATAAGACAACACCCTAGTCCTTCCCCAGATGCATCACACTGTATTATTATTTCTTTTGTAGGATCAAATATCCTCAAAGTCGGTGACCTAGTTATAAGAAACTTCAATTGATTCAATTCAGATTCATGATCACCACTCCAAGAAAAATGAACATCTTTTCTGGTTAAATTTCTTAAATTTGAAGTTATAGCCGATAAATTAGGAATAAACTTTAAAATTTGACCATACCAAGTATTCTAAGAACTTCTGACCTATTTTTAGGTGATTCTAAAGACATTACTGCTTCTATATTTTTAAAATCTGGTTTAACACCTTTTCCTGATAAAATATGCCCCAGCCCCATAAATGATACCTCAACTAAATTGTATTGAAATTTTTCCCAGTTAAATTTTATGTTATTATCAATAGCAGTTTGAAATACTTTTTTAAGAGCAATGTCATGTTCAATTTTAAGAGCAATGTCATGTTCAAGTTCATCTCTACCCGATATAATAATATCATCAAAATATATATCAACATTTTCAATGACACCAAACATTTCATAGTTCTTACGTTGGAAAATCTCTGGTGCAGAGCAAATTCCAAACGGAAGGCGATTGAATTTGTATCTCCCAAAAGGTGTGCTAAAAGTACATAAATCTGAGCTTTTTTTATTTAATTCAATTTGCCAAAACCCATTTTTCATATCTATAACACTAAATATGTTTTTTCCTGAAAGTCTACTTACTATATCATTGCAAGTTGGTATAGCAAAATGTTCTCTACGAATAAATTCATTAAGTGGCTTGGGATCAATGCATAACCTTAGTTTATTTGAAGGTTTTCTCTCTACTATCAACAAATTATTTACCCATTCAGTTGGATAATCTACTTTCTCAACAACTTTTTCTTCCTCCAAACTATCTTAGTGTCTCCTTTAGTTTATCGTGCATTGATAATGGAATTATACTGAATAACTGGCTTGGCATCCTCTGAAAGTTCAATATTACAATATCCTGGCATTCTACCTAACCCTTGAAATACCTTTTTAAACATTATCAAAATATCATCTTTTTTAGTTGGCAGGGTGGTTTCTATGGCATTCACTCTTTTTATTAAGTCAAATTTAATGCAATCACTGAGACCTAATATTGGTTCAGCATTAAAATCAACAATCAGAAACTTTACTTTAGAGTAGCTATTTTTATACTGACATTCCAAAAAAACTCCACCTACTGGTTTAAACTTAAAATTACCATAAGAAACAAGAGTCGTTATTGATTTATTAAAAAGCAACTTACTTGATAGAGAATCATAAAAAATATAGTTAGGTAAAACACAGCACCTGAATCCAACTTAAACTTTACCTCTTTTCCAGTTACCATCAATGTTTCATACCATGAATATTTACTTCTAGAATGACACTCATATACATATATCAAATTGTCTTTTTCTTCCTCCTGGACTGTATTAACAGCTCTTTCTCCTCTAGGTGAATAAGAGTTCTTGTTACTATTACCTTCACATGTTTCTTCACTTCTATCAGGACAGGCTTTTGCAAAATGGCCCTTAACTTGACAAATAACACAAGTTTTGTTAAACGCAGGATATCTGTTAGGAAAATGTTCATAATGGCACTTCTTACACAATAACTTTTTCAATGGTCTGTACTGCTTGACAAAGTTGACATCTTCTTCTTTGGTAAGAACTTTTATATGCTCTTTGCTTAGCTGAACGTTCTAACACAGAGATGCCTAGATGTTAACCAAGAGGTACACGCCTGCTTTATAGACTTTGAAAAGGCCTTTGACAAAGTACGCCACAGTAAACTCAAAGAAATCCTGGAGAGTAAGAACATTGACACCAGAGACATACAAATAATATTAAATCTGTACTGGAATCAGCGAGCTAATATAAAAATAGAAAAACAAACATCGGACGAAATAGAAATACGTAGAGGAGTACGACAGGGTTGTATATTGTCACCGCTCTTATTTAATATCTACAGCGAACAAATATGCCAAGAAGCTCTCTCATATGCAAACGAAGGGATAATAGTCAATGGAGAAGTTATCAATAACATTCGATATGCTGACGATACTGTGATAATGGCAAGAACAGCGGAAGATCTACAACATTTAGTTGAAACTATGAATGAGATATGTAATAACTACGGCATAAGGATGAACGTCAAAAAAACCAAATACATGACCTTCAGTAAGAATCTAATAAATGACACTAGTATCACAATAAACGGTACCCAACTTGAAAAAGTAAACGAATACAAATACTTGGGAACCCTTATCAATGAAACAGGTGACCAAAATCACGAGATAAAAAGACGTATTGAAATTGCCAGGTCTACTTTTATAAAAATGAAAAAATTATTTTGTAATCGTGATATTAGTATTCATCTACGAACTAGAATGTTAAAATGCTATGTATTCAGTACTTTGCTCTACGGTGTTGAGTCATGGACTCTTAAACAGAGGAATATTAAAAATCTTGAAAGCTTTGAGATGTGGTGCTACCGCCGTATACTACGAATAAGTTGGGTGGATAAAATTACAAATGAAGAAGTAATACGCAGAATAAATAACGAGCCAGAAGTTCTACGGAGTATAAAAAAGAGAAAACTTGAATACTTAGGCCACCTGATGAGAGGACAAAAGTACACATTCCTACAAAATATAATGCAAGGAAAAATCCAAGGACGAAGAAATCCAGGCCGTAGAAGAATGTCCTGGATGAGAAATTTGAGAGAGTGGTTTGGCTGTACCACTAACGAATTGTTCAAAAGAGCAGTAAATAAAATTAGAATCGCCCTAATGATATCCAATCTCCGATAGGAGAGGCACTCAAAGAAGAAGAAGAAGCTTAGCTCAATACTCTTACAATATTCAAGGATTTTTTCGGTAGTAAGAGTCTGTTCTCTAAGGAGTCGGAGTTGACTTTCCTTACATTTTAACCCAATTATAAGCTGATCACGGATCATCCTGTCTTCATAAGACTCACCACAGGTTGTTTTAGTGCATTTAAATTCACATAATCTTGCTTGTTTCTTTAAGTCAGTCAGATACTGGTCTATAGTTTGTTCATTACCCTGGACAAGATTATGAAACTTAAAAGTTTCCATTGGAACTATTTTTTTTGGTAAAAAATATTCGTCAAATGCACTTACTAATTTGTCAAGAGTTGCCTGTTGATCTTCTGTAATTGTATTGTAAATATCAACACCCTCATCTCCTATGAAATTTAACAGATTTGCAATTTTCACATCTTCAGTACAAGCACTCTTTCCACTGGCCGTAAGGTAAATTCTAAATTTCTGTTTCCATAAAAGCCAATAACTAGCCGGACTTTGATGCTCAAATAATGGACTAGGCGGTTTAAATTCCATTATTATTCTTAAAATTTCTAACAAATAACCAGACAATCTTTTTTGGCGGGCTTATAACCTCACTTCTTCTCGTGGTATCACACGTCCAAATTATTACTTCCAAGTACTCAAAATTCGGGCAAACTAGCAGCCTTTACACCTTACACCATGTTTTAAGTTCCTTTCGTCATGTAAATCAAATATTAAACTATTGTTCATACCAGTGGCGGCTCGTATAACTTTAGGAAGGTAGTGCCAGAATCCGGGCAGCTGCCTAAATTTTTAGTGACGGTTTCACGATATTGTCAAAAAGGATATAAAATAGAAATTAAAAAAAAAATAGGTGCAGATATTTTTATCTTATATTACTATTATTGGGATGCCAAGAAATTGACCAAAATTTATCAAAACAGTTCCGTAAATTAAATAATTAACAATAAAAAAACTCAACTTACCACCAGTATTTACTGCTGATGTACTTTTTTTTATCACTAGGTGGGGAATCTGCAAACAGACGTCGGAAGTAAACATTTCCAACAGTACTGGGTTCCTGAGCTGAAACCTCATCAGTGTCACGTCGACCAGTTTGGCCCTAAATCGGACCTCCCTGCCCTCCGTAACTCCGATGTGGCCGGGACCAGCTAAACCCCACCCCTCTCATACTAGGGCATCAGGGTGGAATCGCCCGTTAGGGCATGATTTCTCCCCGATGTCCTTCTTTTGCCCGATTCTCAGTCGCTCGTCATCACGCATCAGCTTCCGTCTCTCGCACTCATCCGACCACCACGTCCTTTAATCCTATGCTGTCAATCTTTCATTCTTCCTACTACTGCTGATGTACTTGAAGTTTGTGTTACGATTTCTTCTCTAGAGCCTATTTAGAAAATTATAAAAATAACACTATTCTATTATTTACACACACGCACAAAGTTATTTAATATCACTGTTAAAGTTTACGATATGTGAAGCCCATCCTTCTTTCTTTTTTGGTGGCAAAGTTTTCAATGACTTTATTATTAAAATTGTCAATGCCATTTACAAAATGTATTTCTGCAGACAGCATACCTAAAGCACTTAGTCGTTCTTCCTTCATGGTATTTCTGAGGAATGTCTTAATTCGTTTTAGCATTGAAAAACAACGTTCTGCTTCAGATGTTGACATGGGAATGGTTATTAATATACTTAAAAGTTTAACAGTTTCTTCAAATGTACATTTTAAACCTTCATCATTTAATAAAACTGATAACGGAACAGTCCCAGAGGTAGTACTTAATTCGTCTCGCTGATACAATACTTGTAATTAAGTTTTAAGCCGAGTTTTGTTTAAAAATAAAAATTGTGTGCATGTTTCATTAAGAAATGATTCGGGGAACTTATCCTTATAAGCAGAAAACTTCTCTGACATAAATAAATGAGAAGCAACTAAATGTCCGGAGAAGGTAAATCTTGTTTTTATTCGCAACACAACTGCATCGCATATCTCGTCACCTCCAAACAAAACGCATACAAAACAGAACAGTTTATTAGTTTGTTCGCAACCACACAACCAGTTATTTTTATCATAAATAGTTTTATTAAACTTACGACAGCGAAGTTTTTGTCCATTTCCACTTTGTTTTTCAATTTTTAAATCGGCTAAAGGCCGACCGAGTTCTTTATTTTGAAGTTTTTTTTCTGACGAAAAACCACCAAAAGAGTTTTTTAATATACTAATTTGATTCATTGTCAATAAATAAATTAAACGTAGAAAATAATAAAAATATTATTTATATACCTACGACACCCACGACCACGACGCACTAATAATTACAAATTAAAAAATATAGTAGAGTATAAACACAAATATACAATACAGTAGTAGATAATAAACACAATAGCGTCAAGCGAACGCGTAAAGAAATTAGAAATATATCTAAAACATTGTATCTTAAGATCTACTTTTCGAGATTTCGAGCCTGGCACGGAGAGTCCAATTTAAACGTATATTAAAAGTGCAATACCGCTCTATCTCTGTCACTTACATAGGATGCTCATACAATCTTTCTCTTTTCTGGCGAGCCACTATGCCTTTCGGCATCGGGATTTTCATGATCTTCATCCCTTATCCGGTCAGCTGTGGGTGGCCAGAGTCGGTGGTTAGATGTGCATTGCGCTACACAGAAATAATCACAAAAAAATTAACAGGCATTAAGATGTTTTTAAGATAAAAATGTTTCTGCATAGTTAGCAAGGCAGTGCCATGGCTCTATGGCACTACCTCACGGGCCGCCACTGGTTCATACAAATCTTTATTAGCAATCAAGAAGCTACAACTTATAAGTTACATGACGCTAGCCGGAATGACGTTAAGTCGCTGACATCTGTCCGTCGTTGGTCTTCTTCTTTTACATCCTAAACATAATATATTACAAATTTCATTATTTTCTCTAATTAATTGTGTGGTATTTCAACAGGAGCGAAAATTAGAATTATTTTTATTTTGTTATTTTGATTTTATTTTGGACTGGGATAAAACAATATATTTTTAAATTAAATTTTATTAAGTCTGTTGTCCGAAATAACTATTCATTGCAATCTCATCCTTTCCTCTACAAAGGTGTTTCCCTAGTGTGCACTCTCAAATGTCTTTTTAAAGTACGTGCGTCACTAAACTGTTTAAAACAAATTTCACACTTATAAGGTTTTTCTCCAGTGTGCACTCTCAAATGTCTTTTCAAATGACATGTTTGACTGAATTGCTTAAAACAAATTTCACACCTATAAGGCTGTTCTCCAGTGTGCATTCTCAAATGTGTTTTCAAATTACCAATATCACTAAACTCTTTAAAACAAATTTCACACTTTGTAAGTTTTTCTCCAGTATGCGTTCTCAAATGTTTTTTCAAAGGACTCGAAGTAGTAAACTTCTTTAAACAAATTTCACACTTATAAGGTTTTTCTCCAGTGTGCATTCTCAAATGTGTTTTCAAATTACCTATTTGACTAAACTCTTTAAAACAAATTTCACACTTATAAGGCTGTTCTCCAGTGTGAACTCTCAAATGTGTTTTCAAATGACCTATATCACGAAACTGTTTAAAACAAATTTCACACTTTGTAAGTTTTTCTCCAGTGTGCACTCTCAAATGTTTTTTTGAAGAACTTGAATCAGCAAACTGTTTAAAACAAACTTCACACTTATAAGGCTGTTCTCCGGTGTGTATTCTCCAATGACTTTTCAAACGACTTGAAGTAGTAAACTTTTTTAAACAAATTTCACACTTATAAGGTGTTTCTCCGGTATGCATTCTCAAATGTTTTTTTAAAGAACCTGCTTCACTAAACTGTTTAAAACAAACTTCACACTTGTATGGCTTTATCCCAGTATGTACTCTCAAATGTATTTTCAAATAAGATGCATGAGTAAACTTTTTAAAACAAATTTCACATTTGCCAGGTCTTCGTGCAGATACTGCTTTCATATTTTTATTCAATGGTTTTCCTTCAGCGTGACGACCTGTATAGCTTCCTGTATGAGTATGAGATGAATGTGCAGTTACTGTTTCCATACTTTTCATTTTGTTCTGCTCCTGGGAACAACCTAAAATATTTAAAAGTTTATGTTTGTTTAAAATAACATTTTGAATAAGGGGTTTAGTCTGTTAATAAGATAGTGAAAAATTCCCGCAGCGATATTCCAAAAAAAGGGATACTATTCAGTTTTAAGAATATTTTATATGAACATTTCGATATTGCATTAACGTTTAAAAAAGGTGATTTGCTAGTATTATTAATTTATTATTATTTAGAGAAATGACAAGACTCAGAGCTAAACCATAAATCTGAAAATTCTCTTGGAGCCACTTTTTGGTAACATCCTTAATCTCTGCATTTTACAATTTTTAAGGCAAGGAGACGACGAAAAAAGAAGACGAAAGGGACTCTACAATATGCAATCACATTCCGCCTGTTCGGTTATAAAAAATTCAATCAAAAACAGTATATGTTTCATTTCGGTTCAGAGATGATTCACCATCCCCTTACTTACGTTTCTGTCTCTTCAGAGGGGCTACATGAACACCTCTCATGTAGCCCCACTGAAGATGTCTGAAGAGACAGAAACCTACGTATCGGGATGGTGCATCATTTCTGAACCGAAATGGAACATCGGGTACTGACATCTGGGTATTTCGCTTAGTTTAGATACCTGTTTGGTTAAAGCGTATTGTTTTATTCTGTAATACTAAAAATAACGAAAGTAATGTGAATTGCTAATACCGACGAATCGGTACTTTGGGTATTGGACAAATACTCGCTACTTTGTAACGAGTAGGTACTAAATTTACATGACTAATAGGAACTCACTGGTCACGAGTCGGGCTCGAATCAATTTAGTTAGAACCAACCGGAGTTTTACGACTCACCGGTTTAAGCTAGCGAACTGAACTAGTGGAAGACCAATGTAGCTGATGACGAACTGATTCGAAGAAAGCCGCGGAACGATTCAGAATGTATGAATCGATCGCGACATTTGTAATCGCGTACTAAGAGGTTACTTCCAACTCCAGTTTGGAGACAAGTCGACGTATGTGTGTGTAGATATTAATAACTTGATTCAGAATTGAAAAATCGCGTGCAGTCATGTACTGAATGATTGCTTCTTGTATTATAGTAACAGTGCTACCGTATTTTGATATTAGTAAATACAATTTTGTTTTTCTTTTACAGATAAATGTCAAGGGGGCTTCCTTCGAAACTGAACTGTTAAAATACATATTTTAACCGTCGCGTCGTCCAAAATAATAATTTCAGCGCTCTCTCCTCAAACAACCTTAAGTATTTAAGCTACAGACCCTATCGGCGTGTATAAGAACTATTTTATTTTTTGCGGGAAGCGTTCCTTCCTTCCGATAAGAGTTGTTTTCTTTCACTTATGTCTTCAACCTTGACGAGTCAACAACTATAAATACTTCTCATCTACGGTTTCCGCGTCGTCCATGTGGAAAATTTACCGCTAAAATTCACCGGATTTACTAAGCCAAATAGACTATCGTGTGTGTAAACAGTGCGCACGTGTGTGTTTTTAAATAGTTCCCGCACACCGCATATTTTGTTTCATGCACCTAGTAGCACCTTTACAAAGATATCTGGTCAGATAGAAGAACAAAGAACCAGAACAAAATACAGAACAGGGTGAGTTTGTTTTTCTACCAGTATTTATCATTCAACGTGTACAAACTTTCGCCGGGAGAAAAAGACCGCTTATTGCATAGTGTGTCTACAAACTTTCCTTTTTTGAAGCAGTTAAGCCTAGGAAATACTTTTCCGAGACTAATTTCATTTTCTCTAATTAATTGTGAGGTATGTCAACAGGAGCAAAAAATAGAATATTATTTTTATTTTGTTATCTTGATTTTATTTTGGACTGAGATAAAAGAATATATTTTTAAATTAAATAAAGCTACGTTTTATTAAGTCTGTTGTCCGAAACCACGATTCATTACAATCTCATCCTTTCCCCTACAAAGGTGTTTCCCTAGTGTGTAATCTCAAATGTCTTTTTAAATTACCTGCTTCACTAAACTGTTTAAAACAAATTTCACACTTTGTAAGTTTTTCTCCAGTGTGCACACTCAAATGTTTTTTTAAATTACATGTTTGATTAAACTGTTTAAAACAAATTTCACACTTATACGGCTGTTCTCCAGTGTGCATTCTCAAATGTCTTTTCAAATTACCTATTTCACTAAACTCTTTAAAACAAATTTCACACTTTGTAAGTTTTTCTCCAGTATGCGTTCTCAAATGTCTTTTCAAAGGACTTGAAGTAGTAAACCTCTTTAAACAAATTTCACACTTATAAGGTTTTTCTCCAGTGTGCACTCTCAAATGTTTTTTTAAATTAAATGTTTCATTAAACTGTTTAAAACAAATTTCACACTTATACGGCTGTTCTCCAGTGTGCATTCTCAAATGTTTTTTCAAATTACCTATTTGACTAAACTGTTTAAAACAAATTTCACATTTGTAGGGTCTTTCACCAGTGTGCACTCTCAAATGTAGTTTCAAATTACATGCTTGACTAAATCGTTTAAAACAAATTTCACACTTTGTAAGTTTTTCTCCAGTGTGCAATCTCAAATGTTTTTTTGAAGAACTTGAATCAGCAAACTGTTTAAAACAAACTTCACACTTATAAGGCTGTTCTCCAGTGTGTATTCTCCAATGACGTTTCAAATGACTTGAAGTAGTAAACTTTTTTAAACAAATTTCACACTTATAAGGCGTTTCTCCGGTATGCACTCTCAAATGTTTTTTTAAAGAACCTGCTTCACTGAACTGTTTAAAACATACTTCACACTTGTATGGCTTTACCCCAGTATGTACCCTCAAATGTACTTTCAAATTAGATGCATGAGTAAACTTTTTAAAACAAATTTCACATTTGCCAGGTCTTCGTGCAGATACTGCTTTCATATTTTTATTCAATGGTTTTCCTTCAGCGTGACGACCTGTATAGCTTCCTGTATGAGTATGAGATGAATGTGCAGTTACTGTTTCCATACTTTTCATTTTGTTCTGCTCCTGGGAACAACCTAAAATATTTAAAAGTTTATGTTTGTTTAAAATAACATTTTGAATAAGGGGTTTAGTCTGTTAATAAGATAGTGAAAAATTCCCGCAGCGATATTCCAAAAAAAGGGATACTATTCAGTTTTAAGAATATTTTATATGAACATTTCGATATTGCATTAACGTTTAAAAAAGGTGATTTGCTAGTATTATTAATTTATTATTATTTAGAGAAATGACAAGACTCAGAGCTAAACCATAAATCTGAAAATTCTCTTGGAGCCACTTTTTGGTAACATCCTTAATCTCTGCATTTTACAATTTTTAAGGCAAGGAGACGACGAAAAAAGAAGACGAAAGGGACTCTACAATATGCAATCACATTCCGCCTGTTCGGTTATAAAAAATTCAATCAAAAACAGTATATGTTTCATTTCGGTTCAGAGATGATTCACCATCCCCTTACTTACGTTTCTGTCTCTTCAGAGGGGCTACATGAACACCTCTCATGTAGCCCCACTGAAGATGTCTGAAGAGACAGAAACCTACGTATCGGGATGGTGCATCATTTCTGAACCGAAATGGAACATCGGGTACTGACATCTGGGTATTTCGCTTAGTTTAGATACCTGTTTGGTTAAAGCGTATTGTTTTATTCTGTAATACTAAAAATAACGAAAGTAATGTGAATTGCTAATACCGACGAATCGGTACTTTGGGTATTGGACAAATACTCGCTACTTTGTAACGAGTAGGTACTAAATTTACATGACTAATAGGAACTCACTGGTCACGAGTCGGGCTCGAATCAATTTAGTTAGAACCAACCGGAGTTTTACGACTCACCGGTTTAAGCTAGCGAACTGAACTAGTGGAAGACCAATGTAGCTGATGACGAACTGATTCGAAGAAAGCCGCGGAACGATTCAGAATGTATGAATCGATCGCGACATTTGTAATCGCGTACTAAGAGGTTACTTCCAACTCCAGTTTGGAGACAAGTCGACGTATGTGTGTGTAGATATTAATAACTTGATTCAGAATTGAAAAATCGCGTGCAGTCATGTACTGAATGATTGCTTCTTGTATTATAGTAACAGTGCTACCGTATTTTGATATTAGTAAATACAATTTTGTTTTTCTTTTACAGATAAATGTCAAGGGGGCTTCCTTCGAAACTGAACTGTTAAAATACATATTTTAACCGTCGCGTCGTCCAAAATAATAATTTCAGCGCTCTCTCCTCAAACAACCTTAAGTATTTAAGCTACAGACCCTATCGGCGTGTATAAGAACTATTTTATTTTTTGCGGGAAGCGTTCCTTCCTTCCGATAAGAGTTGTTTTCTTTCACTTATGTCTTCAACCTTGACGAGTCAACAACTATAAATACTTCTCATCTACGGTTTCCGCGTCGTCCATGTGGAAAATTTACCGCTAAAATTCACCGGATTTACTAAGCCAAATAGACTATCGTGTGTGTAAACAGTGCGCACGTGTGTGTTTTTAAATAGTTCCCGCACACCGCATATTTTGTTTCATGCACCTAGTAGCACCTTTACAAAGATATCTGGTCAGATAGAAGAACAAAGAACCAGAACAAAATACAGAACAGGGTGAGTTTGTTTTTCTACCAGTATTTATCATTCAACGTGTACAAACTTTCGCCGGGAGAAAAAGACCGCTTATTGCATAGTGTGTCTACAAACTTTCCTTTTTTGAAGCAGTTAAGCCTAGGAAATACTTTTCCGAGACTAATTTCATTTTCTCTAATTAATTGTGAGGTATGTCAACAGGAGCAAAAAATAGAATATTATTTTTATTTTGTTATCTTGATTTTATTTTGGACTGAGATAAAAGAATATATTTTTAAATTAAATAAAGCTACGTTTTATTAAGTCTGTTGTCCGAAACCACGATTCATTACAATCTCATCCTTTCCCCTACAAAGGTGTTTCCCTAGTGTGTAATCTCAAATGTCTTTTTAAATTACCTGCTTCACTAAACTGTTTAAAACAAATTTCACACTTTGTAAGTTTTTCTCCAGTGTGCACACTCAAATGTTTTTTTAAATTACATGTTTGATTAAACTGTTTAAAACAAATTTCACACTTATACGGCTGTTCTCCAGTGTGCATTCTCAAATGTCTTTTCAAATTACCTATTTCACTAAACTCTTTAAAACAAATTTCACACTTTGTAAGTTTTTCTCCAGTATGCGTTCTCAAATGTCTTTTCAAAGGACTTGAAGTAGTAAACCTCTTTAAACAAATTTCACACTTATAAGGTTTTTCTCCAGTGTGCACTCTCAAATGTTTTTTTAAATTAAATGTTTCATTAAACTGTTTAAAACAAATTTCACACTTATACGGCTGTTCTCCAGTGTGCATTCTCAAATGTTTTTTCAAATTACCTATTTGACTAAACTGTTTAAAACAAATTTCACATTTGTAGGGTCTTTCACCAGTGTGCACTCTCAAATGTAGTTTCAAATTACATGCTTGACTAAATCGTTTAAAACAAATTTCACACTTTGTAAGTTTTTCTCCAGTGTGCAATCTCAAATGTTTTTTTGAAGAACTTGAATCAGCAAACTGTTTAAAACAAACTTCACACTTATAAGGCTGTTCTCCAGTGTGTATTCTCCAATGACGTTTCAAATGACTTGAAGTAGTAAACTTTTTTAAACAAATTTCACACTTATAAGGTTTTTCTCCTGTATGCACTCTCAAATGTTTTTTTAAAGAACTTGCTTCACTAAACTGTTTAAAACAAACTTCACACTTGTATGGCTTTCCCCCAGTATGTACTCTCAAATGTATTTTCAATTTATATGCTTGGCTAAACTTTTTAAAACAAATTTCACATTTATAAGATCTTCCAGTTTCTACTTCCATATTTTTATTCAATGGTTTTCCTTCAGCGTGACGACCTGTATAGCTTCCTGTATGAGTATGAGATGAATGTGCAGTTATTGTTTCCATACTTTTCATTTTGTTCTGCTCCTGCGAACAACCTAAAATATTGAAAAGTTTATGTTTGTTTAAAATTACATTTTGAATAAGCAGTTTAGTCGATTAAGATAGTGAAAAATTCCCCCAGCGATATTCCAAAAATAAGGATACCATTCAGATTTAAGAATATTTTATATGAACATTTCGATATTGCATTAACGTTTAAAAAAGGTGATTTGCTAGTATGCTTTTTCTCATGAGGATCTTTCAGTGCGTCACAGTTTTTCGATTTCTTTCTAACGCATTAAATTGTATGTGACAGAAAAAACGCACGTCGATGATTACATTTCGTCGGTGACATTTATAACATTTATTCTAGTTGTCAATAGATGGCGCCATAATCGAAAATAAAATAATTTGCGAATTATATAATATATCTACGAATATAATCTGAACAATTTATAAGACTATAAAATCAAAGAAAATACCATTTTATAAATGCAATAAACACAATTGATTTGATTTTATGCCAAATTGCAAAAATAAAATGTGACAACTGTCAGATTTAACTAAAATGTCATGTCACTAAAATGTATATTATCACTGACTTACCTTTTTTTCTGTCATTTGTGACGCACTGAAAAATGCTCCTGAAAAGAAACTTATTATTAATTTATTATTATTTAGAGAAATGACAAGTCCCAGAGATAAACAATAAATCTGAAAATTCTCTTGGAGCCACTTTTTGGTAACATCCTTAATCTCTGCATTTTACAATTTTTAAGGCAAGGAGACGACGAATAAAGAAGACGAAAGGGACTCTACAATATGCAATCACATTCCGCCTGTTCGGTTATAAAAAATTCAATCAAAAACAGTATATGTTTCATTTCGGTTCAGAGATGATTCACCATCCCCTTACTTCCGTTTCTGTCTCTTCAGAGGGGCTACATTAACACCTCTCATGTAGCCCCACTGAAGATGTCTGGAGAAACAGAAACGTATGTATGGAGATGGTGCATCATCTCTCAACCGAAATGAAACATCGGGTACTGACATCTGGGTATTTCGCTTAGTTTAGGTACCTGTTTGGTTATAGCGTATTGTTTTATTCTGTAATACTAAAAATAACGAAAGTAATGTCAATTGCTAATACCGACGAATCGGTACTTTGGGTATTGGACAAATACTCGCTACTTTGTAACGAGTAGGTACTAAATTTACATGACTAATAGGAACTCACTGGTCACGAGTCGGGCTCGAATCAATTTAGTTAGAACCAACCGGAGTTTTACGACTCACCGGTTTAAGCTAGCGAACTGAACTAGTGGAAGACCAATAGTAGCTGATGACGAACTGATTCGAAGAAAGCCGCGGAACGATTCAGAATGTATGAATCGATCGCGACATTTGTAATCGCGTACTAAGAGGTTACTTCCAACTCCAGTTTGGAGACAAGTCGACGTATGTGTGTGTAGATATTAATAACTTGATTCAGAATTGAAAAATCGCGTGCAGTCATGTACTGAATGATTGCTTCTTGTATTATAGTAACATTGCTACCGTATTTTGATATTAGTAAATACAATTTTGTTTTTCTTTTACAGATAAATGTCAAGGGGACTTCCTTCGAAACTGAGCTGTTAAAATACATATTTTAACCGTCGCGTCGTCCAAAATAATAATTTCGGCGCTCCCTCCTCAAACAACCTTAAGTATTTAAGCTACAGACCCTATCGGCGTGTATAAGAACTATTTTATTTTTTGCGGGAAGCGTTCCTTCCTTCCGATAAGAGTTGTTTTCTTTCACT
Source organism: Diabrotica virgifera virgifera (assembly GCF_917563875.1). Taxonomy (NCBI): domain Eukaryota; kingdom Metazoa; phylum Arthropoda; class Insecta; order Coleoptera; family Chrysomelidae; genus Diabrotica; species Diabrotica virgifera. The sequence continues at coordinate 293,233,001 of NC_065443.1, forward strand.
TATGTCTTCAACCTTGACGAGTCAACAACTATAAGTACTTCTCATCTACGGTTTCCGCGTCGTCGATGTGGAAAATTTACCGCTAAAATTCACCGGATTTACTAAGCCAAATAGACTATGGTGTGTGTAAACAGTGCGCACGTGTGTGTTTTTAAATAGTTCCCGCACACCGCATATTTTCTTTCATGCACCTAGTAGCACCTACACAAGGATATCTGGCCAGATAGAAGAACAAAGAGCCAGAACAAAATATGGAACATATGGAAGTTTGTTTTTCTACCAGTATTTATCATTCACCGTGTAAAAACTTTAGCCGGGAGAAAAAAACCGCTTATTGCATAGTGTGTCTACAAACTTTCCTTTTTTTTTAAGCAGTTAAGCCTAGGAAATACTTTTCCGAGACTAATTTCATTATTTTCTCTAATTAATTGTGTGGTATTTCAACAGGAGCAAAAATTAGAATATTATTTTTATTTTGTTATCTTGATTTTATTTTGGGCTGAGATAAAAGAATATATTTTTAAATTAAATAAAGCTACGTTTTATTAAGTCTGTTGTCCGAAACCACGATTCATTACAATCTCCTCCTTTCCCCTACAAAGGTGTTTCCCTAGTGTGTAATCTCAAATGTCTTTTTAAAGTACCTGCTTCACTAAATTGTTTAAAACAAATTTCACACTTATAAGGTTTTTCTCCAGTGTGTACTCTCAAATGTCTTTTCAAATGATATGTTTGACTGAATTGCTTAAAACAAATTTCACACTTTGTAAGTTTTTCTCCAGTATGCGTTTTCAAATGATTTTTCAAAGAACTTGAAGTAGTAAACTTCTTTAAACAAATTTCACACTTATAAGGTTTTTCTCCGGTATGCACTCTCAAATGTCTTTTCAAAGAATCTTTGAAAGTAAACTGCTTTAAACAAGTTCCACACTTATAAGGCTGTTCTCCAGTGTGTATTCTCCAATGACTTTTCAAATGACTTGAAGTAGCAAACTTCTTTAAACAAATTTCACACTTATAAGGTTTTTCTCCGGTATGCACTATCGAATGACTTTTCAAAGAACCTTTGAAAGTAAACTGCTTTAAACAAGTTTCACACTTGTATGGTTTCTCTCCAGTGTGTAATCTTAAATGTTTTTTTAAACTACCTGCTTCACTAAACTGTTTAAAACAAATTTCACACTTGTATGGCTTTTCTCCAGTATGTATTCTCAAATGTTTTTTTAAAGAAGTTGCTTCACTAAACTGCTTTAAACAAATTTCACACTTGTGAGGTTTTTCTCCAGTGTGCATCATCAAATGCCTTTTCAAATTACCTCGTTCTTTAAACTGCTTAAAACAAATTTCACATTTATAAGATCTTCGTCCAGTTACTACTTCCATATTTTTATTCAATGGTTTTCCTTCAGCGTGACGACCTGTATAGCTTCCTGTATGAGATGAATGTGGAGCTAATGTTTCTATACTTTTCATTTTGTGCTGCTCCTGGGAACAACCTAAAATATTTACAAATTTATGTTTGTTTAAAATTAAATTTTGAATAAAGGGTTTAGCCGGTTATGATAGTGAAAAATGCCACCAGCAATATTATAAAAATTAAAATATTACATTTCTACGTATAAATTATTTGACAAAAAATTTTTAAGCCCTACCCCCACCCATAGGCAACCTAAAAAAATTGAAAAGGTGTTTTTCGTTTTTTTTTGGCGATATCTTCGGGTTGAATAATTGCACAAACTTCTTTTTTCTTTCATTCTGTAGGATTTTTTAGTATAGTTTGCATAGTATATACTTTACAAAAATATTTTCTCATGATTAGAAAAAAATAAATGCATTTAAAAAGAATTGGACCGAAATATTGGACCTTCCCTCTTAATATAGAAGAAATCAACAGTTTTTTGTGCCAATTGTTCGTAAATGACGACCTGGTAAATTACAGTGTTACCGGATATACCTATTATTCTACATCGCAGTTATTTGGTTTTAAGAATATTTAATATGAACATTTGGGTATTTAGACCAATCAAGTTAGTAAAAAATAAGCCGTTTTTCGACATAATTGAAAAGACGAGGTTTGACAGTTGAAATGTGTAGTATGAGATATTACAAAAGGGCTACCATCTTGGGATTCATCAATTTTTTAGTGGAACATTTTTTAAATAAACAATCAAAACGTCAAACTTAGTTTTGTGCTCATAACTTAAAAACTTGTTTATTTAGAAGTTTGACGTCCACAGATAACTTTTTCAGAAAAAAAAAGATACATCGAATGAGATACGCTAAATGAAAATCGGTTAATAAACAAAAAAGTTATTGCAAAACAGACGACAAAATCATTGTTTTTTATTATTGTTAATAACAATTTTATTGTTTATTAGAATATGTTTAAATATACCTAAACTTGAGGGCATTATGGTGTTTGAATGGTGTGCAAAAAATGGTCCAGATCTGTTTAATAGTTTTCGCAAAATTGAATTTGTTTATAAATTTTTTTGAAAAACGAGCTAATTTCTGAGGCTGGTCCAGTTAATATAGCTGAATGTATCTCAATAATCCGGAGCTCATTTCCTTCTTTAAGATGTATACTAACAGCCTATGAAAAAAAAAGTAAAAAAAAATTACATATACGTACACAAAATTATTTGTTAATAAATAGCAGTTTTTAAGCTTATAAACGAATACAATAATTTCGTAGAAATTAGATCAAATTAAATGGCAATAAAAAATGCGGAAAGCTGGTTAAAATACAAAACTTGTAAAAAAAAATTTTAGGTCGTACGACCCTTGGGGTCTGAGATAGCCCCTTTTTTGAAAAAATCACTGTTACGTTAATTAACAACACTAAGATCTGAAATTAACCAATATTTTATAAGAAAAGTCAAAGTTTTTAACAAAGTTTTTAGCAAGAAAAAATGTTAAAATTTGTTTAAACAGTAGTGTTATAAACAAAAAGTATTTTGCGTTCCGACTAAAGTAAAAAATAGCGGGCGTAGTCGACTGACTGAATGAATAGTGGGCGCGGTTGGCGACCGGCAGCAACTCCTAAAATTACGTTATACCGACCACAAAAATCAACTTTAAAGTGAATAACAAATTTTCGTCATTCCTTATGTTTTCGAGGTCTCCGAATCCGAATATGGAGTTTATTTTTTTCTAGAATTAGTGGAACATGTTCAAAAATCAAATTTTATGCCAAAATGCGATAAATCATTTTTGATGATTTTTCAATTTTAACTCACTATATTTTTGGTCGCTGTAAATATTTTCTTTTGAAAATTTTACTGTGCTATCTTTGAAGCATTTAGATAACAATGAGATTTGTCCAAAATGATTAAACACATTAAAAGAGAAGTTGTTAATTATTAAACATTTTGTCGTCAGATTTCGTTAGTTTCATGCTTACTTAAAAAAGTTGAGTGACTATAATTTTAACTAACACAGAAATAAAATATAATTCATGAAGAAGTTTTCCAAAAAAATTTAATTTAAAATATGCAATAGGAAAAATGTTATGTGACTTTATAGACGAGCGGCACACTTTCACACCCCAAATAAAGCTTATTTCTCGAGATACTGATACTAATTTTGGTAATACTTTATATTTTTGATGGTGCTGAAAACGAAAATTAGGGTTGTTTCGAAAAAATGCCCCTTTTTTTGAAAAAATCACTGTTACGTTAATTAACAACACTAAGATCTGAAATTAACCAATATTTTATAAGAAAAGTCAAAGTTTTTAACAAAGTTTTTAGCAAGAAAAAATGTTAAAAATTGTTCAAACGGTAGTGTTATAAACAAAAAGTATTTTGCGTTGCGACTAAAGTAAAAAAAATAATGGGCGTAGCCGAATGAGAATAAATTCGCGGACTGCCATTCGCTAGCGCTAGACCGTTGCAGCCCATTTTTAACATTGGCAGTATACCGGATTTGAAGCTTAATATTATATTTATATATTTTGGTAGAAACTTGCATTTTATGAATATTATTATCTTGCACATTTATTTAGTAAAATTATATTTTAAATAAATAAATTTAAAAAATGACAATAAAAAGGCCACTTATTATACATCCCATTAGCTGCTTTGTGTTGGATAATTTTGCAATGAAAATAAGATAAACATTATTATTTTAATGTGGTACCATAGATAAAAAAAATAGTAAACTCGGTACAGTAGAACCCGATTGATAGGTATAGGCCATTTTTTATTCTCTATTTTGAATCCGTGTGTAGTCCAGCCTATATCGTCGGCCCCGTTAGGTAAATTATTCCGATTCTTATTTTTTGCACAAACTTACTCAAAAAAAGTTCCTTATAACAAATCCAAAGGGTACCAAGAGCTACCGCGGCCGGAAAATTGTTTAAATAATTTTTTCATTAGTTTTCTGTTAACTTATAAAAGTTGGGTGACAAACTGTTTAGTTTATAATTTTAATCAACGCAGCATTAAAACATAGGTCCTGAAGAAGTTTTCTGGAAAATTTCAAGTCAAAATATGCAACAGAAAAAAAGTTACGCGACCTTATAGACGAGTGGTACTCCCCAAAAAAAAAAACGCTCATTTCTCGAGATATCAACCACACTGTGGTGAATGGCTAATTTTGGTCTTACTTTATGTTTTTGATGGTGCTGAAAACGAAAATGAGTTTTATTTTGAATTTTAGATGGGGAAACATTGTCAAAATCGAAATTTTACCCTAAAAATAAAAACAATGAAATCACGTTTTTCTTAAAATTAAAAGTTACACCACCTTTTTTCTATAAAACATTTTGTTCTCTGTACTCTAGATTTTAACATAAAATTAATTGAACAGCTAAATTTCAAATTTTGTCACTTAACTTTTGCGATTAAACTTTGCAATTCAAGAATCTGCACCTTTTACTTCAAACAATTTATAACTTTCTTTATAGCAAGATAGAAATATTGAAGCAGGTCCCATTGTCTTCAGAATGGTGAGAAATATATACTATAAAAATTTCAGAAAAAAATATTACAATGGAACTGAGTTGTAGCAAGTTAAACGCAAAAAACGTGATTTTTATTTTTAGGGTAAAGTTGCGATTTTGATAATGTTCCCCCACGTAAAATTCAAAACAACCCTAATTTTCGTTTTCAGCACCATCAAAAATATAACGTAGCTATTACCAAAATTAGTATCAGTATCTCGAGAAATAAGCTTTTTTGGGGTGTGCCAGTGTGCCGCTCGTCTATAAAGTCACATAACATTTTTCCTATTGCATATTTTAAATTAAATTTTTTTGGAAAACTTCTTCATGAATTATATTTTATTTCTGTGTTAGTTAAAATTATAAACTAAAAAGTTTGTCACTCAACTTTTTTAAGTAAGCATGAAACTAACGAAATCTGACGACAAAATGTTTAAAAATTAACAACTTCTCTGTAAATGTGTTTAATCATTTTGGACAAATCTCATTGTTATCTAAATGCTTCAAAGATAACACAGTAAAATTTTCAAAAGGAAATATTTACAGGGACCAAAAATACAGTGAGTTAAAATTAAAAAATCATCAAAATTGATTTATCGCATTTTGGCATAAAATTTGATTTTTGAACATGTTCCACTAATTCTAGAAAAAAATAAACTCCATATTCGGATTCGGAGACCTCGAAAACATAAGGAATGACGAAAATTTGTTATTCACTTTAAAGTTGATTTTTGTGGTCGGTATAACGTAATTTTAGGAGTTGCTGCCGGTCGCCAACCGCGCCCACTATTCAGTCAGTCGACTACGCAAGCTATTTTTTACTTTAGTCGGAACGCAAAATACTTTTTGTTTATAACACTACTGTTTAAACAATTTTTAACATTTTTTCTTGCTAAAAACTTTGTTAAAAACTTTGACTTTTCTTATAAAATATTGGTTAATTTCAGATCTTAGTGTTGTTAATTAACGTAACAGTGATTTTGTCAAAAAAAAGGGGCTATCTCAGACCCCAAAGGTCGTACGACCTAAAATTTTTTTTTACAAGTTGTGTATTTGAACCATCTTTCCGTATTTTTTATTGCCATTTAATTTGATCTAATTTCTACGAAATTATTGTAATTGTTTATAAGCTTAAAAACTGCTATTTATTAACAAATAATTTTGTGTACGTATATGTAATTTTTTTTTACTTTTTTTTCATACGCTGTTAGTATACATCTTAACGAAGGAAATGAGCCCCGGATTATTGAGATACATTCAGCCATATTAACTGGACCAGCCTCAGAACTTAGCTCGTTTTTCAAAAAATTTTATAAACAAATTCAATTTTGCGAAAACTATTTAACAGATCTGGACCATTTTTTGCACACCATTCAAACACCATAATGCCCTCAATTTTAGTTATATTAAAACATATTCTAATAAACAATAAAATTGTTATTAACAATATTCAAAAACAGTGATTTTGTCTTCCGTTTTGCAATAACTTTTTTGTTTATTAACCGATTTTCATTTAGCGTATCTCATTCGATATATCTCTTTTTTCTGAAAAAGTTATCTGTGGACGTCAAACTTCTAAATAAACAAGTTTTTAAGTTATGAGCAAAAAACTAAGTTTGACGTTTTGATTGTTTATTTAAAAAATGTTCCACTAAAAAATTGATGAATCCCAAGATGGTAGTCTTTTTGTAATATCTCATACTACACATTTCAACTGTCAAACCTCGTCTTTTCCGTTATGTCTAGTAAAAACCTAACTTGATTGGCCTAATTATACTAACGTTTAAAAAATGTGATTTGTTGGTATTATTAATTTATTATTATTAAGTTATTTTCTAATTGAGGCGTGCAACGGAACAATGATTTATATTACATATTAAGACCATGTAACATAAATCGTTGTTCCGGTGCACGCCTCAATTATGCAAATTTGTGAATCAATTGTGATAATTTACAATTTTGTGATTAATTGGTCGCTGGTCTATCGAGATTAAATTTTTTTATCTACCAAACGTAGGAAGGTGAGAATATGTATTTATGCAAATATTTCTTTTCAAATATTGAACCAGCTATCTTGTAACGATACTCTCCTAGCCTGGCATTCAGCTCTACAACAGGTACCGAACGCGCATCTAATGCACGCCACCCCACCATAGGAGATGGAGTCGCCCGAAATGGTATAAAACAGGGACCGAGATGACAGAAAGTGAGTTCCAGCTAGCGAATTGAGCTAATAAGAACTCTTCTTCAGATGCAAATCCACTAACGGATGTTAGCGATCACATTTTTCATTAAGTCTCTATTTCTTGCAATGTGTAACAAAGATTGAATGTCGTTAATCCCTGTCCATTGCCTTATGTTTCGGAGCCCAGACATTTTCTTGCTAGCAAATTGAGCTAATAGGAACTTACTGGCTTCTATTAGCACCAACCAGTGGCCAACCGACGTTTTACGGCTCACCTTTTTACAGGGTTGTTTTGTATTAAACATTTTGTTTTAAACAACTGTTTTAAACATGTTTTAAACATTTGTTTAGGTTTAAAACAGTTTTTGTTAAAAACAGTTTAAAACATGTTTAAAACACTTAAATTAAACAAGCGTCTTTTTCATTTTTTTTTGTGAATAATACATAAATATGAAAAAAAATCTTATTCATATTATTATACACACTTTGTAACAAATATATTATTTATTTATTAATAATGGGGACACAACAAAAATTGGAAAACTTCAAAACATTTTGCATACAAGAGTTAATAAATTTCTCAAATTGTTTCAGTCTCATAGTAATCATGTAATCTAAGTCATCAATTTTATCAGCAACGTGATCACTTATAGAATTAACCTCTTTAAAACTTAAAACCAACTTAGCAGCTTTGACATTGCCTAGCCGGTTACATAGTTTGGGATTGACTTAAGCGTATGACGAGAAGAGTTTTTTATGTTGGATGACCATAGAAGGCCACCATGCCAATGGTTTTACATTAGATGTTTAGAAAATATATATGGTTTAAAGGGTACACACTTTGCCTGGTAATTAATAACAATTGGCAATGCTTCTGGATGTGAAGTGAAGTTTCTACATACTCCGTGTCAGTTTTTATTTGCTCTTGACTAAATTTATTTCCACTAAAGCGATGAGCAAGCAAACTTGTCAAAAAATGAGGCAAGATCAAAGCCATTTTCATAAGCTCCTTGACATTATTCGTATCATTTATCAAAAATTCGCCATTTGCGTGTTCAGTCTCGAATGCTTCCAGAAGTTCTAGCCATATCTCTGTAGCCTCTCCTTTAGTGCAAGTATTTGTTTGGACTTTGTCCCTGCACTGCAATATACTTTAATTTTTATAAATACCTAGTCTTAGGCATTTGTCTTTAACTTTGTATCATTTACAAGCTTTATTACATCTTTATCAATACTTATTCTATTGTTTAGAGCAAATGTGAAATAACTGTGGCCAGTTTTTCAACTAACTTTCTAAGCATTCCGATAAAGTATTCCAACGAACATCCTAATGCAATACAAGAGCAGAATCACCAGCTTCTCGGAATTTTGCGCTAGCAAAATGTACATTTCTGAAATATTTGCAATTTTTTGACACTTTTCTTTATTCCTGGCACTTCTATATCGTGGGCAAGTAAGTTCAGAGAATATGGGCTGAACAGCCATAAGTTATTATACGTATCTGTGCTGCCTAATTCCTCAAACAGATCCTTCTCATTTTAAGAAATATGATTTAAACAATGTTTTTTTCTACGTTTTATTTGTTTAAAACATGTAATATAAAAACGAAAAAAAAAACATGTTTAAAACAAAAAAACCGTTTAAAACAAAAAAAAACGTTTGTTTTGTATAAAATAAAAAAAACATGTTTTTTTTCAACCCTGCCTTTTTAACACGTTCACTGCCACTAGTTTTCAGTTGGTTTCAACAAGGAGCCAATTTAATATCCCGCATAACAATAGTTATTAATAGCGGCTCTTTTAAGAGTCAGCGACACTGGCATCTACGCGGTGTTGGTTCTTATAAGAGCCAGCGGCAGTGAACGTTTTAAGCTGGCGAACTGAGCTAGTGGAAAACCAATGGGCCTGGTGATGAATTGAGTCGAACATAGTCGCGGAGGGGTTCTGAATTGATTAACCGATCGCAACGTTTGTAATCGCGTACTAAGCGGTTACTTCTAACTTCAGTTTGGAGATAAGTTGATATTAATAACTTGAAGTATATGTGTGTAGATATTAATAACTTGATTCCGAATTGAGTAATCGCGTGCAATCATGTACCAAATTATTGCTTCTTGTATTATACTAACATTGTTACCTTGTTTTGATATTAGTAAATACAATTTTGTTTTTCTTTTACATATAACCGCCAAGGAGGCCTCCTTCGCAACGGAGCGACGATTAGAATATTATTTTTATTTTGTCATTTTGATTTTATTTTGGGCTGGGATAAAAGAATATACTTTTATTTTAAATAAACCTACGTTTTACTGAGTCTGTTGTCCGAAAGAATTACCCACTACAATCTCATCTTTCCCCTACAAAGATGTTTCCCTAGTGTGTAATCTCAAATGTTTTTTTAAACTATCTGCTCTACTAAACTGTTTAAAACAAATTTCACACTTATAAGGTTTTTCTCTAGTGTGCACTCTCAAATGTCTTTTCAAATTACCTATTCCACTAAACTGTTTAAAACAAATTTCACACTTTGTAAGTTTTTCTGCAGTATGCACCTTGAAATGTTTTTTTAAAGAACTTGAACCAGTAAACTGTTTAAAACAAATTTTACACTTTGTAAGTTTTTGTTCAGTATGCATTATCAAATGTCGTTTCAAGTGACTTAAAGTAGTAAACTTGTTTAAACAAATTTCACACTTGTAAGGTTTTTCTAAAGTGTGCACTCTCATATGCCTTTTCAAATGATCTATTCTACTATACTGCTTTAAACAAGTTTCACACTTGTATGGTTTTTCTCCAGTGTGTAATCTCAAATGGTTTTTTAAACTACATGCTTCACTAAACTGTTTAAAACAAATTTCACACTTATGAGGTTTTTCTCCAGTGTGCATCATCAAATGCCTTTTCAAATGACCTTGTTCTTTAAAGTGCTTAAAACAAATTTCACATTTGTAGGGTCTTTCACCAGTGTGCACTCTCAAATGTAGTTTCAAATTACATGCTTGACTAAACTTTTTAAAACAAATTTCACATTTATAAGACCTTCGTGCAATTACTAGTTCCATATTTTTATTCAATGCTTTTCCTTCAGCGTGACGACCTGTATAGCTTCCTGTATGAGATGAATGTGCAGTTAATGTTTCCATACTTTTCATTTTGTTCTCCTGGGAACAACCTAAAATATTTAAAAATTTACGTTTGTTTAAAATTACATTTTGAATAAGGGGTTTAGTCTGTTAAGATAGTGAAAAATGCCCCCAGCTATATTACAAAAATAAGGATACCATTCAGTGTACAGAATACATATTTTATATGAACATTTCGGTATTGTATTAACGTTTAAAAAAGGTGATTTGTTTGTATTAATTTATTATTATTTAGAGAAATGACAAGTCCCAGAGCTAAACAATAAATCTGAAACACTTTCTGGTAACATCGTTAATCTCTGCCTTTTACAATTTTTAAGACAAATAAAGAAGACGAAAGGGACTCTACAATATGCAGTCACATTCCGTCTATTCGTCTAGGAAAAATTCCAATGAAAGTTGATTCCGTGTATGTACTTAAAATACGAGTAAAATGAAAAATTAAAAACAGCTTATGTTTCATTTCGGTTCAGAGATGATTCACCATCCCCTTACTTCTGTTTCTGTCTCTTCAGACGTCTTCAGTGGGGCTACATGAACACCTCTCATGTAGCCCCACTGAAGATGTCTGGAGAGACAGAAACGTATGTATGGAGATGGTGCATCATCTCTCAACCGAAATGAAACATCGGGTACTGACATCTGGGTATTTCGCTTAGTTTACGTACCTGTTCGGTTAAAGCGTATTGTTTTACTCTGTGATACTAAAAGTAACGACAGTAATGAGAATTACTAACACAGAGGAATCGGTACTTTGGGTATTGGACAAATACTCGCTACTTTGTAACGAGTAGGTACTAAATTTACATCACTAATAGGAACTCACTGGTCACGAGCCGGGTTCCAATCAATTTAGTTGGAACCAACCGGAGTTTTACGACTCACCAGTTTAAGCTAGCGAACTGAGCTAGTGGAAGACCAATGGAACTGATGACGAACTGAGTCGAAGCCAGCCGCGGAACGATTCAGAATTGATGAATCGATCGCGACCTTTGTAATGGCGTAAACTTCGCATCATAAAAAACTGGTACAACTCTTATATCCGAATATCGCGTTTTTCAAGTTGTGTGAGTTGATCTTGTCAAGTGTGTCATTCAAATTACTAGGGCAACGTTGCCAATCATCTCAATTAAGTACCCATACATTGATTCGTGTTTTAATTTATAAAAATATTTCAAATAAAAATGTATACCATTTTTATTCAGTTGCAATGCGAAGCCAAAACCGTTTTAACTTTTACTTAGATTAAAGAGTGCAGCCAGCACTCTTATCGACGATTTCACCTCTTGTTAGAGGCTCTTCAGATAATGCATAGGCTGCTTTGTCTAGTCCAGGTAAAATTTTTTCGACATATTAGTCCCCCATTGCAACTGACGTGAAGGTAGTAGGTGCGTAGCGGCATCTGCTAAATGAAAGACTAAGTTTTTCAACCTAATAAAAATATTTGTAAAATAAAATATTTTTAAAAGATTTATTTATTTTTAAAGATATTAACCAATCATCCCAAGTTTATTGACAAAAAAGAAAACATTTTTACAGAACTAACAAAGTTCTGTGCAAAAGCAGACCTTTGGTCAATGGATTTTATTTGGCTTTCAGCACGATCAGTAAATTGTATAAGCTGGTGACAAGGAATGTGCACCAAACCTTCTTTCAAAGATTTGGCAATTACAATACTGGTGTTACCAGATTGCTACGCTGAAACAGAGCGTAGTTATAGTACATACTCTTTCACACATAAGGCTTGTTCCAACTAGCGGTCAAACCAGTCAGAAACTATCAGCGAATAGTCGACCAATACGAGTAGAGGGAATAGCACTTATGACTGCATTATGTTCTCGCACTGGCCAACTGTTTCCTGACGATTTCTGACTAGTTTGACTGTTGGTTGGAACAGACCTATAATAAAAGGAGAAATATACTGACTATAGATAGAGCAGGGAAGTTAATATATTATAGCTCATAATGAAAAACTCCTAAAAGATCTAAACATGGAAAAATGGTATGTGATGAGAGTCTTTCTATAACTCATCTGTTGGAACCAGGGCAAGACTCTAAATCCATATCTGAAAATGAAAGATTAAGCGAGACAGAGAGAGACTCTTCAGTATATTCTCTTCATAATACAGAGTCCAGTTTGTGCGAAGAAAATTTCTCTGGCTCACAAGAATAGACTCTTACTTATTTATATAATTTATAATTATAATTCCTAAGAATTTTGCAGTGTCTTTTGTTATTATTAGTCAAGAAAAAAGTTCCTGCTTTAATACAATATAGGAATACAGATTAACTGAAGTAAGTTCCTATATAATGAGTTTTTTGTTTATTGTATATTTTCTTGTTTATTTTAATATTTTTCTAGATAAACTAACCTTTTTTATTGTTAATTATAATGACTAATAACAAATATTTAGAGTTATTTTTTAATTAAGTTAAATAAACTTTAAAAATATTTTTGGACATTTAATTTTTAACAGATTTTTCTGTAGTCGGAATACAACAACAATAAGTAAACCTAACTACTGATTTGTATAATTTATTATAATAATTTTAATAAAAATGCAATATTTCCATAAGTTTCCGAAAGTTTCCAATATTCCCAGAAAGGTTCCAGAAACTTTCCGGCATTCGAATCTTCCCGGAAATTTTACATCACTATAAGAGACATAATGAAGGGAGAAGATATAGCGATGGCTTAGTGTGAAAACCTCGTATCTCATTTTTTTTTTCGAAAATGACATTTTGGTGGTTTCAGTTTGAAAACCTTGTATCTCACGATTTACAACTGTTAAAAAAAATCCAAATACACTAGACTATTTTCTACAGCCGAAAAAAGAAACCACATATATCAATTGCTCTCTTGATTTAGTGTGAATACCACGTATATTTATAACCAAGACTTTGGTACTTAATTTGGAGTATTTGTTTGAGAGATTCGATTTGGAGAAATGTTTTTTGTGAACAGTAAAAGGTAGTCCTGCGTACAGAAACATTTTATGAACCTTAAATCAAAAGATTTGTACTGTATCAACCTAATATTTGGAGGTGTGCAATATGTTCTGAAAAATGAAAACCTCGTAAATAATAATGAACACAATTTAATTTAAGATGAAAAACACGTATATCACGATATACGAGGTTATCATAGTTACTTGGGCAAGGGCTCCATATACTGCAAGGATATTTACGTGTTTTTCATAGTTAATATTTGTATTTCCAATTTAATAGCAACATTTAACACTTTTAGCTCTAGGCCAATATCAGATATTTGTCTCAATGTGCTCGAATTAAAAATATGTAGCGGTAATTTTTGTTTTTAGGTTATATTATGCAGAAAATCAGTTTTTTGCCTCTCCTGTAAAATTGTAGTTTAATGAGATACGAGGTTTTCACACTAAGCCATCTATAGTTAGATTTATTAAAACGCAGAGATGGCTAGGACACTTCGAGAGAAGAAAAGACGACCTACTGATTAAGAAGATCACCAGATGGAAACCAGAAACTGAAAGACCAAGGGGAAGACCCAGATAGAGATGGGAGGACCAAGTCATGAGAGAAACTGGAGGGAACTACAGTAAAACCTCCGTTAACCAAATCCCTTTTAACTGAAAAGGCTGACAGTGTCAATAATTTCGCCAATAAAAAGTGAATTAAAAAAAAAAGAATGTGTGTGTACTTTGTACGCACGTAAGAAGTTATACAGTAGAGCGTCGATTATCCGAACGTCGATCAACCGAACGACCGGTTATCCGAACTCCCGACTCCCGCGCCCCGCACTCGAGTACTGAGCAAGCGTTAGTAATTAACGCTTAAAATATCTTCAATTTTCTTCAATTGTGTATCCAAAAATATCGCACCCTCAGTGCAAGACTGCAGTAAGTCAAAATAAGTAAGTTTCGAGATAAAGACGATTTTGTTTATTTTCGTGCTAATATCGGTGAAATAAGACACAAATTTTAAGAAAAATTATCATTTACAGTAGAGCGTCGATAATCCGAACCCTGGTAATCCGAACGTTCGCTAATCCGAACGCAAAAAAAATATAAAATTAAAAAATACGATCGCGGGCCGAATTTTTGGATTTAATATAATATGGGCAAAATAAGGTATGCTTTATTGTCAAAAATTTTTACCAATTTGTGGACAAAGCTTATACAAAATAAAAAAATACAATAAAAAACAAAAAATAATAAAAAACTACAAACAAAACAAAAACAGAAACAGACACCAAGTAAATGGCGTGAGTTATACTACTTAATATAATTTTATAGTTATTAAGTACACATTAAAAAATTAAAAATTTTGCAAACAATATGTATACAACGTCAGAGCAAAAAGAAGGCGAACGAGGAAAAGGGAAAGGGAAAGTAAATCAAAAGTTCTATGCCGCTGCAAATATGTACAAAAGTACTCGAAAGTAATAATCCTGCAAGTCAATTTGCTGAATTCAAATCGTTTATAAAAAAGTCATTCACTGTACAAAAAGCTCTCTCCAGCAAATAAGCTTTTAAGGCCTTGCGAAAAGCGGGAAATGCTGCAATAGATTTGATGTTAGATGGCAGGTGATTGTACATTTTTCTCGAATTGTATAGTATAGAGCACTTAACCAGCTCAGACCGTGGGGTTGGCAGATAAAGATTATGCTCCACATTTCTAAGGGGATAGTTGTGAGTGGGTCTCTCTGGACCTTCTGATGCATGTTTGCGGATTAAACAAACGGATTAAAAAACAAACAAAGAAGGAAGAGTTAATTTTTTAAAGAATTCTTGGCAATGAGCTCGGCTATTGAGTCCCAGGGAGCGTAGTTCACCTAATACTATGGGTGTAAAAAAGAAACTATTTACATTCCTATGAGAAAGATATGAAATCGGATCCTGAGGAGGTATAGTATTTGTTAAATTTTTTGCCACATTTACAAAGTAATTGTTCAGGGTCTCAGGAGAAGTCGGGATTGTGGTGGGAGAAGAAGTCTTATCTCTCAGTTCATTTACGATAGACCACGTTTCCTTAGCAACATTACCTGATTTAGCCAGCCTCGAATATGACCGCGGATTTTTGTTTTGTTTATGCAGAAATACATACAATATATTTGTTTATTATGCAGGTGTTTTATTCCTTGTAACTAAAACGTATGAAGATAATATGTATTATGTTTATGAGCTTTGTATGTATTTTGAACATAAATATGTTCGATAATCCGAACAATTTGATAATCCGAACTACCCCTGTACCAATTAGTTCGGATTATCGACGCTCTACTGTAATTATGATTTTGCATGCTTTTCAGCCTATATAACATTAACCAAAAATAGAAATTTAAATAAAATAATATTAACGCAAAAAAAATTAGGAATTTCAAAGTTACCAACACTTTTGCACGGAAAAAAATTGTTAATCACTACACATTTAGTATTAGAATTTTAGTATTAGAAGTTACAACAGTTTTGCACGGAGAAAATTGTAAAAAGCGTACACACATTTACATTTACAGTAAAACCTGTGTTACCGGCCACCTGCCAACAACGGCCACCTGTACTAACGGCCAGTTTAAAAATTACCCAAACCAATTATGTACAGTAAAACCTGTGTTAACGGCCACCTGTCAAAACCGGCTACCTGAATTAGCCGGCCAGCTTCAAAGTTCCCCAAACCAAAATTTTTGGACTACAAAACCTGGTATCAGCGGCCACCTTTTTATATCGGCCAATAGTTCTGTCATTTTTAGTGACCGTTATTGACAGGTTTTACTGTATATCTAGACTACAAAAACTGGCATTACCGGCCACCTTTCTACAGGGTGTAACGAAAATACAGGTCATAAATTTAATCACATATTCTGGGACCAAAAATAGTTTGATTGAACCTAGCTTACCTTAGTACAAATGTGCATATAAAAAAAGTTACAACCCTTTGAAGTTACAAAATTAAAATCGATTTTTTCCAATATATCGAAAACTATTAAAGATTTTTTATTAAAAATGGACATATGGCATTCTTATGACAGTAGTATCTTAAGAAAAAATTATAGTGAAATTTGGACACCCTATAAAAATTTTATGGGGGTTTAGTTCCTTTAAACCCCCCCAAACTGTTGTGTACGTTCCAATTAAATTATTATTGTAGTACCATTACTTAAACGCAATATTTTTAAAACTTTTTTGGCTCCTAGTACTTTTTCGAAAAGTCAGTTTTTATCGAGATATTTTGAATATTTGTCAAATCCACCACATATTTGTGTATGGTTAAGTACGATTATGGAGACTTGGTAATAATATGAAAATTTATGTATGAGTTACATTTTTAGGTATATTTTGAACCGTATTAAAAAAGAAGCCATATCTCGATAAGAGGTGCCTTCTCGAAAAAATACAAAGAGGCAAAAAAGTTTTAAAAACATTGTGTTTAACTAATGGTACCGCAGTAATAGTTTAATTGGAGCGTACACAAACATTTGAGGGGTTTAAAGGAACAAAACCCCCATAAAATTTGTATGTAAACATATTAAAAAAGAAGCCGCAACTCGATAAAAACTGCCTTATCGAAAAAATACTGAGAGCTAAAAAAGTTTTAGAAATATTGAATTTAACTAATGGTACCACAATAATAATTTAATTGGAACGTACAGAAAAGATTGGGGGGGTTTAAGGGAACAAAACCCCCATACAATTTTTATGGGGAGCACAAATTTCACTATAATTTTTCTTTAAGATGCTCCTGTCATAAGAATGCCACATATCCATTTTCAATAAAAAAATCTCTAAGAGTTTTCGATATATTCGAAAAAACCGATTTTCATTTTGTAACTTCAAAGGGCTATAACTTTTTTTATGTGCATATTTTTACTAAGGTAAGTTAGGTTCATTCGAACTATTTTTGGTCCCAGAATATGTGATTTAATTTATGACCTGTATTTTTGTTACACCCTGTATATCGGCCAATAGTTCTTTCATTTTTAGTGGCCGTTGCTGACAGGTTTTACCGTAGTTGTTGTCCTCTTCTCGTACATCAGCTTGTGCCAAAATATTTTTATAAAAACTATGGTGGGCTTTGGCAAGTTTTCTGAGAATAGATATTTTTGACCTCTCAGTATTGTCAATACACAAGTTTTAAGATAACTGTTTTTCCGTTTAAAATTCTATGGAAAATAAATATAATATTACACAAAGGACATAAAATTTACATTAATAGATTGGTCTCGAAAATCTTTGTTTATTGTCTCAGCCGTTAATGGATTACCTATGTAGACGCTCTGTATATTAAAATTAAACACCACAGATATAGATATTAAAATAACAAATATCTTACTTTTTTTATTGCTTGTTATCGAATCCGTTGCAATGTTCCATGCAAAACTGTTGTAACTCTGTTACATTAGAGTTACAACAGTTTTGCACGGAACTTATGTTCAAAAACGCAAAATAGTTAAACTGTTGTTGTTGTAATATTTAGCCCATTAAGCATTTGAAAGTTATCCGAAATAACCAAAGTACGTGCCTCCTAGCGGCGGGATACGGGCAACAATACATTGGCTTATAGGGCAGTCCTTACAGTAGGGATCCTGGCCTATACAGAAAAATGCAGGCGGGTGTGGGGTAATACTGCACTTTGGTTGCATTTGTGGTGTATTGGCTAAACGTGCAGGGCAGGGTATGGTGCTGATAGAAAAGGCATTCAGGCATCAAATATCCAAACAAAATCTTTTCAGGCCATAATAATCAAAAGACCTTCTCCAATGATATAAAAAAAAAACTTATACTGAAATGATGGCATCTCCTGAGGTAAAATGTGCCGGAATTAAAATGAGCCTCTGTTCGGATTTCCGGGTGAGGACTATCTCAGGGGGAACACCATTACAGGTTAGAAAAATCAGGATAGGGTCGTGGAATCTTGGTAGTCTTACAGGTAAGAGTCTGGAGTTAGTGGATGCGCTCAAACGAAGAAGAGTTGAAATTGCTTGTATTCAAGAAACTAGGTGGAAAGGACAAAGGGCGAAAGAACTAGGTGAAGGATACAAATTGTGGTATGTAGGGAGTAGTAATACTAGAAATGGAGTTGGTATAATTGCTGATAGTGAAATGAAAGATAACATAGTAGAAGTTGTAAGAACGAGTGATAGAATGATGTCAGTGAAATTTGTAATTGATAAAGAGGTATTGAATGTTGTGTGTGTGTATGCTCCCCAAACAGGTCTGGGTGAGAATGAAAGAAGAGCTTTCTGTGATCAATTAGGAGATGTACTGAGTGATATTCCAGCAGAGGAGAAAGTTATAATAGGAGGTGATTTCAACGCACATGTGGGCCAGACCAAGACAGGATATGAAACAATACATGGGGGATTATGCTTTGGAACTAGAAATGAAGCTGGAGATGACATGCTTGAATTAGCAACAGCATTGAATATGGCGATTGTTAACACATTCTTTAAAAAGAGAGAAACTCAACTTATTACCTACAAAAGTGGACAACATCAATCCCAAATAGACTACTTCATGATAAGGAAAGAAGACATACGTGAATGTAAGGACTGCAAGGTAATAGTTAGTGAGACAGTAAGCCAACAACATAAGCTGCTTGTTCTGGGCATCGAAGTAAAAAGCGAAACTAAACAAAAATATCGGAGAGGACCACAAAAAATCAAGTGGTGGCTGCTGAAAGATGAGAAAGAAGGTCTATTCAGGAGAAGAATAGTAGAAAAAATATGTTGGAACATGAAAGGAAGCCTTAATACAATTTGGAGAAAAATGGCCAGTAGTATTAGAGAGACTGCTATTGAAATACTTGGGAAAACGTCAGGAAAAAAGTTTGAGGATAAAGAGACTTGGTGGTGGTCAAACGAAGTACAAGGAAAAATAAAAGAGAAGAGAAAATTACATAAAAAGTGGCAAGAAACCAGATCCGAGACAGATCTTCAAAACTATATGGTGGCGAAAAAGGAAGCGAAAATAGCAGTAGCAAAAGCCAAAGCAGAAGCGTATTCAAACCTATACGATCAACTTGATACCAGGGAAGGCGAAACGAAGATATATAAAATAGCCAAACAGAGAGCAAAGAAAGCAACAGATTTTAATCAGATTAGATGTATCCAAGATGAAAATAATAAAATACTAGTTCACGAAAAGGATGTCAAAAAGAGATGGAGAAAGTACTTTGACAGCTTATTAAATGAAGAATTTGACAGACAGCCTGTAGAGTCAACGGAGACAGTAGCAGCAATGGTCACCAAAATAACCAACGAGGAAGTGGCTCAAGCGCTTCAAAAAATATAAAGAAACGAAAAGCGGTAGGACCAGATGATATTCCTGGGTAAGTATGGAGAGCATTGGGAGAGACAGGAACTATTTAATAGAATTATGGAAGTCGGACAAATGCCAGACGAATGGAGAAGCAGTATACTGGTACCTGTTTACAAAAACAAGGGAGATATACAACAATGTACAAACTACGGGGCTATAAAACTGCTAAGCCACACCATGAAAATATGGGAAAGAGTAATTGACAGACGGATACGTGAATATCCGAGAATCAATTTGGCTTTATGCAGGGTAGATCAACAACAGATGCAATTTTCATTATAAGGCAGTTGATGGAAAAATACAGGAGTAAAGAAACAAACGCTCATATGGTATTCATTGATCTTGAGAAAGCATATGATAGAGTTCCTCGAGAGATTCTGTGGTGGGCACTCAATAAGAAAGGAGTCCCTGGTGAATATGTAAAGATTGTGAGGGATGTGTATGAGGGAGTAACAACTAGTGTTAGGACAGGTGTGGGAGAGACTGATAAATTTCATGTGAAAGTAGGATTGCACCAAGGCTCTGTGCTTAGTCCGTATTTATTCTCATTAGTTTTGGACCAGATAATAGCGAAACTACAGGGTAACATTCCATGGTGCTTAATGTATGCTGATGATGTCGTGTTAGTAGGAAATAGTGAAAGAGACTTAGAACAAAAACTGGAACAATGGAGACAAGCTCTGGAGGAAAAAGGTTTAAAACTTAGTAGGACAAAAACAGAGTATTTGGAATGTTCATTTAAAGATGGAGCTACTACAAATAAAATGGTATCTTTGGATGGTGAAATGATTGTGAAAAGCAATAGTTTTAAGTACCTAGGATCGGTATTACAAAGTAATGGAGAAATAGATGGAGATGCATGCAGTAGAATTAGGGCTGGATGGATGAAGTGGAAAGAAGCGAGTGGTGTGTTGTGCGACAGAAAAATTCCAATGAAGCTGAAGGGAAAATTCTATAAAACAGCCATAAGACCGGCTATGATGTACGGAACTGAATGTTGGGCAGTGAAAAAGAAAGAGGAACAACAAATGCATGTGGCGGAAATGAGAATGCTTAGATGGATGAGTGGAGTGACAAAGAAGGATAAAATTAGAAATGAGTATATTAGGGGAAGTCTAGGTGTGGCACCAATTGATGCCAAAATGAGAGAGCATAGGTTAAGATGGTTTGGTCATGTTCAACGTCGAGACGTTAATCACCCAATATGAAGAATAGCTGAAGTGCCGATTCCTGGAAGTAGTAGGAGAGGAAGACCAAAGAAGACCTGGGGGGAGGCGATAGAATAGAATAGAATAGAATACTTTATTGGTATAGCTTTACAGCTGCCATCATAAAGATGGATATACACGTCAGATATACAACACAATATAGTCACAGACACATAATCAAATACCTATACATACACTTAAATTTTAGATTTAACATAATGTACATTGATAAATATGAAAATTATTAATATTAGACAGAACTCATAACAGCAATCTAGTTGCTAAGTATTCTTCTACACTGTAGAATGCATGTTTACATAGTATACTTTTCACAACTCTTTTGAATTTCACCGGATGCAAAGATCTAACTTCATTTGGAAGATGATTATATAGCCTGACCCCCACATAATCTGTGGACTTCTCAAATTTGGATAGTTTGTGACCAACAGTAACAAACTGATTGGCATTCCTAGTTGAGTATGCATGTAAATCAGAATTTCTCTTGAATGAATGTAAATTATGCTTAATATACAATATGGATTTCAAGATATATATGGAAGGCAACGGTAAGATATTGTTATTAATGAAAACTTGCTTACAAGTATGCCCAAAAGGAATATTGAAGATAAGTCTAATAATTCTCTTCTGTTTAATAAACACTGTGTCTGATTTTGTGGAATTACCCCATAACGTAACATTATAAGTAAGGTGACAATAAACCAAAGAATAATATACATTAATGAGAGTTTTAATACTGAGTGTTCTCTTCAACTGTACTAAAGCATAGAATGAACAATTTAGTTTCTTATTAACATATTCAACGTGAACATCCCAACTCATAAACTGGTCCAAGAATACACCTAAAAATTTTATGTTTGGAATATTTACAATTTCAGGAATAGACACAACTGGCATATTTCGTTTGCATCTAAAATGTATATACGATGTTTTATCAATATTCAGTTGTAGCAAGTTTTGTGTACACCATGTTTGGAATAATCTGATAACCCTTGACACTCTATTTTGAAGCTCTACGTATGTATGTGCTGATACAATCACAGATGAGTCATCTGCGTACATTACAATGTGGTCATGAGTAATATGATCGGGTAGGTCATTGACAAAAATAAGAAATAGCAGTGGTCCCAACACAGATCCCTGCGGCACTCCTACATCTACACTGAAGATGTCTGACCTTTCCTTGTTTAATTCAACATAGAATTTCCTCTCCAGAAGATATGAGTTCAATAAATTTAACATGTTACCTCTTATTCCGTGGACATACAATTTGTTAAGGACAAATTCAAATTTAAGACTGTCGAATGCTCTGGAAAGATCAAAGAAGATACCCACTACAAGAAGACCATCATCAAGATGCCTATAGACAGATTCCATAAATACTTCAGTAGCCCCCTCTGTTGATCTTCCGGATCGAAAGCCATGCTGTTCTGAACACAGTGCATTATTTTTGTCCAAAAACTGTATGATCCTAGTGTAGTAAGCTCGTTCAAAAATTTTTGAAATTACATTTAACAAAGAAATAGGTCTATAATTATCAATACAAGTGTGATCGGATTTTTTATATACTGGAACAATTTTACTTAATTTTAGGTTTTCAGGAAATTCACCTGTGTTGTATACTAGGTTAATTAAATATGCCAGCGGTTCTGATATAACATCCTTGATGTGTTTGATCATTCTTGTGTTTAATTCATCATTTCCAAAAGAATGTTTATTTTTAAGACCACAAATAATATCAAGAACTTCATCAGATGTTACTGGAAAATAAACAAAACTGTCTATAGTCCACCTATGTGATAAAGTACAGTTTTGAGGGTTATTGTCAAGCCTATTTTTTAGTGCATTATTTCTGTCATTGAAATGGCATGCAAAATATTGAGCTAAATTTTTATCATCTGATATTAGTTTGTCTTCAATTTTGAGTTTAATTTTATTAGTACTTTGCTTTCTCCCTATAGTTTTATTTACTATACTCCACATAGTTTTTTGTTTATTATTACTACTTATAATTTGAAGATAATTGAATTCCCTTTTCTTTTCAGCAATAAGATTATTGTATTCCTTCTTGGTAGCTTTATACTCATTCCAGATGTTACTATTATTAGAGTTTTTAGCTTCATTAAATAGGTTTTTTAATTGTTTACTCCTAGCATATATGTCATGATCAACCCAACCTTTACTTTTATGCACGTCCTTACCTATTTTACTTTTAAGGGGACAGTTTGAAGTAATAGCAAAGTTTAAAGTATCCATAAATTCGATAAAAGCGTTATTAATATTACTTTCATTGTATACCTCGCAAAAACCAATCCTCATTAAGTCTTGTTTTAGGATGTCTAAATTATTATCATTTAAACACCTAAAACACTGCTGTTTTATATTAGATTCCATCCTATCCTGATTACGACCTACAACAATGTCAAAAATAATGGCAAGATGGTCACCCATATTGGGTTGATTGACTTGACAAGTATGATTCATAGTGATATTATTAGTAGCAATGTAGTCAATTTTTGTTTTTGTTACTTTATTGTTATTCATGAAAATACGTGTTGGTATATTTGGGATATTAAGAGACAAACCAAACGATTGAAAAAGATCATCTAATCGAAGTTTTTCATTGCTCTGAATTAAGTAGTTGATATTAAAGTCTCCACAGAGATAAATTTTATCAACACGGTTGTGAAAATGACCTAAAATATTAAAACAATTATTTATAAAAGAATCTAGATTGCTGTTAGGCGTTCTGTACACATTAATGACTAGAAATTTACAGTTACTGATTAAAATAGTCACAGCACAACATTCAAAGCTTTCTTCCTCAGAGAATTTACGGCAATCAACGACTGAGACTGCATACTTGTCTGTCCCAGATTTAGATAAAATAAGAGTTCCACCATGTATTTTATTTTTTCTAGTAAAATGGGTTACTAAAGTGTACCCTGGGATATAAATAAGCTTAATATTATCCTCATTACACCAGTGCTCCTGAATACATAGAATGTCAGGTTTTTCAGCATTAGAAAAAAGCTCAAGATTTAAAAGTTTGTTTGTTAAACATTGTACATTAACCGAGATTAACTTCAATTTAAAGTCATTTACTATACGTGAAATAGTTGTATTGCTTGAGGACCCACCTAATGCGACAGCGTCCTCCTCATCTTGAAAAACGAGACTAATGCTCCGCTGGGCCAGATTTCTCGCTTCCATGCATTCTTAATTAAGTCTCGTCTAATGGTCACTTTCATGGATGCATATATGTCAGGTTTTTTGGACTGATGGATTTCGCATTTTACGCCATCTAAATGATTTTCCAGGAACTTTTCTAATTGCTCCGGTTTTGTGTCAGGCTTTAGGCGAGTCACATGTAGGTTGATCATTTGTGGAACAGCCTCAATGTTGCAAGGTGACTCGGTACTTCCAACTAAGAACTTCCTCTTTTTTCTATGAGCTACCTGTGTCCACGCACCGTTGCTTGAAGACTCTGAAAGAACCGGAGCATTATTTTCAGTGTTCAACAGATTATGTAAAACAGTTTGAGTTTTGGCTTCTTGCATTGCGGCACTCATTTGTCTTGATGTAATGTATTTTTTTTCATTTGGCACTTCATTTCCAAAGTTTGTCGATGTTGAGGATCGCGCTAGCGTTCCGTCTGCAGGAATTTTAGTCACTACTAATTCAGTTTGTTTACTATTAGTAAGGTCATTAACATTTTGTAGTTGTTTATCATCTTTACCAGGGGAAGTCCAGTTTTTTCTTTTGTCAACGTTAATTACCTTGAATTCAGGTTCTTTAGTTTTTTGTTTTACTTTTTCTTCAAGGAGCTCGTTAGTTCTTTTTAACAATTGATTATTATCAAATAAAATTTTATATTTTTCCTCTTTTTCACTTAAAATTGTTTTTAGAAAATCAATTTCCAACTGTAGGATATGTGCATTTACCTCTTGAGTATGACTTACTGAGTTTCCTTTGGGATTTTCAGATTGTTCACATGTCTCACATACAATTCTAGTATCACATAACTTTATACATTTCTGCTTTTTTCTTGATGAACAAGATAAATGAAAAATACTTCCACATTTTATGCACACTATAACGTTAGTAGTTTTCTGGCAACATTTGAATGCTTTTTCCTTAAAATTCTCATCATTTACAGAGAGGAGCAATTTCACGTGCGCATCGTTCGGCGCCATCTTGAATATGACATGTTGGTAAAAGGGATTAACATTGATATGACCCAAGATAGAATTGTGTGGAGAAATGCAATTAGGGAAGCCGACCCCGCATAGGGATAAGGCAAAGAGAATGATGATAAGCATTTGAAAGTTACTAAAGTTTTACAAGGGATAGATATGCATGTTTACAATCTAATTCCATGATTATTTCATTTTCATAAAATTTTGAGTTACTGCAGTCTTGCACTGAGGGTGCAATATCGCACCTTGAAAACAAAAGTGACATTATCCCAAAATCTAGATATTTCAGTATGACCCTTTAAAGTTTTTCGAACAGTTCTGTAATGGATTTTGAACTAAAATAACCGAATTAAATACTATAATTAATGTTATTCAACAATTTGATTAAAGTACAGTTAGTTTCTACCGAAGAAGGCAAGTTAATAATGTAACTACTACTTTAGAAAAAAATATTTAAAAAAAATTCCTTATAGTGCCACTTTTGTTTTACATAAGAGTTCTGATTATTAAAATAAAAAGTCAAGTTAATATTTACCTTAATGATAAAAAAGAGAAAAATAAAACGAAATTGTGTCATATTAAAAAGAAAAATCGTTTATTTGGTAAAAGTAAACAAACTATTAATAATACTTAATGAAACTTAACATTTTAAATTTGCGTGAAAACCGGCACTAAAGAAAAAATGTCACTTTTTTACTTACAACGAAGTGCTTCTCCCTCAACAATCCGCCGGAAACCGACACTAAACCGATACAGTGCCACTTTTTAAATTACCATTTTGAAAAAACACCTAAAAGTCAAAAGTGACACTAGCGACTTCTAGGAGAAACTATGCGAGCTATTAGAACAGGAGTCTCTGCAATAGGAGCGTTTAGTCAAAAGTAATGCAGATATCGCTATAACTAAAAATTGATGTTTTCAGTATAGTGCCACTTTTGTTTTCAAGGTGCGATATGTTGTTGAAAAAACTGCACTTTTTTGTTTTATTGCTATTTGTCATTATCAAGGTATAAACAAATATACAGTTATATAAATATGGTTTTTATTCACTTGTGGATAAATATGTATGACAATCTCAATATAGTTCGATTATCCGAACAAATCGGTTTTCTGAACACCCATGTCCCCCAATTAGTTCGGATAATCAACGCTCTACTGTACTTCTATTATATGATTTCAACGAAATAAATATACTTTCAACAGGTTATTTGTATTTAAAGATTAAAGTAATTTTTACTTACTACTTTCCAAAATTTTTTACTAAAACAATACTAAAAATAAAAAAAAGTTAGGTAACACACGCAATTGAACCAGGGACCTCTCAATCTCCGGTCGAACGCGCTAACACCGAGCTAACCACCCTTTGCTTTGACAGCTTACAAGATTTCTCATACATACTAACAAA
Source organism: Diabrotica virgifera virgifera (assembly GCF_917563875.1). NCBI lineage: Eukaryota > Metazoa > Arthropoda > Insecta > Coleoptera > Chrysomelidae > Diabrotica > Diabrotica virgifera. Next base: position 293,259,396 of record NC_065443.1, read on the forward strand.
TGCAATATACCAAGTGAGATATAAAAATACTTTAACATTTAATAATTTGAAAGATTAGCAACAAACTACATATAAAGTATAAAATTTCACCCTCGATCATCAAGAAGTATAACTTCAAAAAAAAAAGGAACAAAATTAAGAAAAATGAATATGTTTTGAGTGTTTTTTAAAGAAATATTAGGTATTTTCTTTTGTGTTTTCCTTTGACAACGATGTTTTGCAGCTATATCTCTCCAATACTATGTAATTTGATAAAAGAAGAATACAAAAAACAATGTTATTTTTAACCGAAATTCATGTAATCTGAAACGCCCCTTCCCCTCAATTATTTCGGTTATCAGTTTTACTTTACACATATCGAAATGAGTGGAAAAAAATTGTAACGAAAGCCAAGTCATACAACAAACTTTGACAATACACAAGTCACAAGTGGAATATGGGGTGATTCACTGCAATAAGCGAATCTGAGAGCTCTAAGCAAGAGTGTGAAACATTCCATCAGGAATAAAAAGCCCTGATGATGATGAGGATCTTTTGATATTAATACTGAAAATTGCTAGTGATAATGTTAAATATGCCTATGAAAATAAAAAAAAACGAATTATGAAATCGATGTTATTTACTTACTTTCATTTGCTGTCTGCTTTGTTTCAGATGGGGTAAATTTACATTCATCTTGTTCTTGTTCTACTTCAGTTTTTAGGGGGAATTCATTGCAGTCTAAATAGCCAAACGTGTCGTATGCGGGTTCTGTCTTGGGTTCTTCTTTGATTTCGACTTTGAAGGCATCCAAAGGACCATCAAAGGTCTCATTATCTGTTTCCACTTTACAAGATATCATCTCACTAGCTTCCTGTTTGACTTCCATATTATTAAATTTACCTACAAATTTCAGTTTTATGTTTACTTCCAAAAAGTAATAAATATAACATATAACTTTATTATTGTATCACGACTTTACACATGCTTACTTTACACTAGTATTTTTACTACAAAAACGTTATTACCTAGATCAAAATTTTTGACGTAAGAGAACTGTGAAAACATTAGATTGTGACTTTTCATTATTGTTATGTTTATTATAAACATACTATAAATTACATACATTACTGTAGTAAAAATACTATATGTCATTGCTTACACCTTACACTTTACACAAATTTAACCTTACTTTTATCACCTTTTATTTTATACTTTTGCGTTTACCACAGTTTTTTTCATAGATAAATAACTAGTTTTTTTGCCGCCTACCTCCTCTAGATGTTTCACGATCATGCCCCGCCCCGCGAACTCTAAAGGCTGTATGACACTATGCATTTTCTTGTATCATTTCTAATATCGTTTCTGATATGTCAAAAAAATGTATAGTGTCATACACAGAGACAAGAAACGATATCAGAAACGATTGGCGATTCGGATTAAGATCGCAGCGCCAATGTGGTATCAAATTGAACCGAGCTAAGGGCCGTTGTGAAGTTAGTCGTATATTGATGACAGTTGAGGGTTATGGTTTCGTCAATGATTTTTCATTATTTATTGTTTATCCTCATATTTTATTTTGGATTCATTTGGATTTCGTTTGCTGTTTTTTGTGAACTTTATAAACTTTACCACAATGCAAAGTGATTCTTTAAGGAAATTATTATTGGAAACTCCAGATGTTGGAGAAAGGTAGGCGAAACAATGTTTATTTACTGTTAATTTTTCCCTGTTATCAATAATGATGAATTCTGCAAGCGATAACATTATTTCTTTTGTTTTAGATATTTATTGAAGCTGAAAATAATTGGAGATTTAGATCCATATACAATTCAGTCAGAATTGGATTTTACAGTAAAGTGCATTCCACCAAATTACTATTATAGATATTTATACATATCTGGTGGAGGCTCACAGTTACTACTCTAAGCAGCAGATGAAAGCATACAAAAGCCTTCAGGCACATAAATATTTTACAGCTGGATTTGTTTTGAACGCTGGAGTAAAAATTCTTAATGATTTCTATATTATTGTTGGAAAGGTATGTCTTTATTTTATTTATTCACCATTAAGAAATATATGGGTAACAGTATTAGTGTCTTTTGGATAAATTGGTTCTAAATATTAGATTTATTTACGTTCATACAGTAAAACATCCGTTAACCGAACCCTTTTTAACCAAAACATCGTTTAACCGAAACGTCCATATAAGTAATAAACATAGCTGCAAAACATAATTGTCAAAAGAACAGAAATTTTTTTTTAAAACATTTCAAAGATGTTCATTTTCCTTAATTTTGTTTTGTTCTATTTTACAATAAAGAAAACATTACGAATTCACCTCATAGTATGTTTTAATACCAACTTTGACCAAGAACTATGTAATTTGATACAAGAAGAGTACAAAAAGCAATGTTATTTTTAACCAAAATTCTTGTTATCCGAAACGCACTTCCCCCCAATTATTTCGGTTAACGGAGGTTTTACTGTATATCTGTATGAAACAATATTAAATACAGTCGGAAAAATGAAAGAATACCCATGAACGAACATATTGTATGTATTTTCCTGTCACCGTGTCACAAAGAAAATTGTCCTGTGCAAGTACATGTAACAATAATTATTACATGTACTTGCGCTGGCCAATTTTTTGTGTGACACGGTGATAGGAAAATACAGCGTGTTTTATATGTTCGTTCATGGGTATTCTTTCATTTTTCCTACTGTAAACAATATACAAATGTTAGTGATATGTGTATCTATAAAATATTCCATTTTAGCATCCTATCTTTTAAAATTGGAGGTACATAGTATTCGCATTAGTCATATTTAGAAAAATAGTTTTTTGTGTCTCCTGTACAATTTGGATAAATGGAGTTACACAGTTTACAGATTAGGTTGACGACATGTAATGGCTATGATAGAAAAGATAATCATAAACAGTAATGATTGTTTGTTCTAAAATTATATTATATGAATGTCTGATTTTAAATAAAATATTTTCAATCATTCTAAAGAACGCAAATACTGTAATAAAAATAAATTTTTGTAGTTGAAACATGCCAAAAAGCTAAAATATTTTTTTTAGATGAAGGGTTCCCAAAAAGCTATTGCTAAATCACTAAGGGTGGGGTGATAGCCAGTTATGATGACATAGCAAATGCACATTGTATGTGTATGGCCAGTAATAGTGAAGTTTGCAGCCGAGTATGCCCAAAGCAAGATAGAAGAAGAAGAACCCAATGCATGTACAGATGTTAGTGAGCTCGCACACCAAAGCACTATCCTACATCACATATGGCATGAATTGCGAAAAGATATGCACTGAGTGGTCACTCGAAAGTCACCGAAAACCAGATGTGACACTCAGTGCGTATCTTTTCACAATGCATGCCACATGTGATGTACTATATTGCTTTGGTGTGCGAGCTCCCTTACAGCTACACGGTTTGGAGATAGCAACATGTGCATTATCTGATGGAAAAACTAATGAGTCTTGAAACTGTTTGGTCACAGTGCTTATTGTGCTCTCTAAATGAACTGAAATATAATAAGACGGCTTTGGCTTCGTGATGCAGCAATATGAAAATGGTTATTCATTTTTAATTATAATGTACTTATTCATCATGAGTAATTATGTATTGGTCTTTTAAGTGTGTATTTATTTTTGTAATTAGTATCAACTTGTAATGATAATATACATTTATTTATAAGGTATGACTATATTCCGAGTCTAAAATAAATGTTTTAAAAATCGAATCCTGCCTCCTGTTATTTACTACCTATGGATATCACAAACTTAAGCTTACTGAAAGGTTTGTTCGTAGAACAATCAGCAACACTTGCCAATCATCAGACACATGCGTGTTCGTATTCTACCAATGCTAACTGCGCATGTCTGATGGTTGGCAACGGTTGCTGATCGTTTGGATCATACTATGAACAAAACCTATTAGGTCTGGATCCCGAGTACCAAAAAAATTAATTGATAGCAAGCTGAAAATTTGTTAATAGCTTAATGGTGTCTAGTTGGACAAACTTTGATGTATGGGGACACTGGAACAGTTTAAAAATTTGGAACGTCAGATTACGAAAATGTCCCATGTATTTTGTCAGACAAAACATCCAATTGATTTGTTACCCTTTCATCAAACTCTCCTGCAAAAATCAGACTGCTATTACTAACCAACATGATTCCTGTCATTTGATCTGTTCTTCGTGTCCCACTCATTAAAATGCCCATTTGGTGATAAACACCAGTCTGATTTTCACATGAGAGTTTAATGAAATGGTAACAAATCAATTGGAAGTTCTATCTAAATACAGTAGACTCCCTCTTAACCGGCCACCTCGGGATCAGAGCCTGGCCGGTTAATCCAATGTGTGGGCATTTTCATGAGAAAAATCAAGTACATACATACATATATCAAACACAAGTACAGGAAGGTCTATATTAATAAAGATCACGGAGTATACAGTTGAAAAAATACTATTTATTTCTATGTATGTACATACTTACATATTTAACTATTTTACAAACTTGTTTTAAAAAATTCGGTAACTTTCTTCTATTTCTTGACTAAGTGAATTTTTAAAAGCTACATCTCTCCACTTTTTAAAAACCAAAACGTCTATTGGGGAGTGGCCGGTTAATGCGGGACCAGTTAAGAGGGAGTCTACTGTATATTCAACGTTTTCATAGTCTGACGGTCCAAATTTTTAACCTGTTCCACAGTTAAAACTTCCCGTTCCAGAGTTCCCATACATCAAAGTTTGTCCGACCAGACACTGTTAAGTTATAACAAATTTTCAGCTTGCTATTAATCAACTTTTTTTGGTATGCGGGATCCAGGTCTATATGGAAAAAAATAAATAATACAACAAATTCTCTGTCAAAACTGCATTTATTTTGAATAGAATAAAAAAAACAAAATAATATTGTTTTAACAAAATAGGGGATAAATGTTAAAATTTAGTATTAATAATGTTTTTCACATTGGCCTATCCTGGTCAGCTCGACTTCCACAGTTCACTACTATACAAGTCACAGGCATGTTTTCAGCACTCAAAATCACCAAAAACGAAAAGTTTATACAATAATTAATCTAATGAATGTCTTTAAATACTATATTAGCTCAAAATCACGACAAAAAACAAATTAAAATTAACATTATTCTGATCAGTTGGACTTCCACAGTTCACTACTATACAAGTCACATGCAAGTTGTCAGCACTCAAAATCAATAAAAACGAAAAGTTTATAAAATAATTAATCTAATGAATGTCTTTAAATACTATACTACCTCAAAATCACGACAAAAAACAAATAAGAAAAATCAATAATTACATTGAGTTTAGGTTACTACTAATAAATAAAGTCTCCTAACCTAAAAAATATTCCATGACTTCAACGTGAAAGAAGAATGACCCAACGTGAAAGAAGAAGAGGCCCTTAGCTCGGTTACTGCAATAGCCCCCAGAGGGCGTATTGCTTAGGACGAGATGCCAATACAAGAATTTGTGTCAGGCACAGATTCTTGTACAATAACTGCGCCAATTTCTGCGCAAAGAGCAAAAACGTAAAACCTGCTGGTAAAACTTCTAAATGTAATAATGGCGGCTGAAAATGAGATCATATGATTTATGTCTTGATGAATTTATTTGTGTTTTGTAGGTATTATTTATAAATATTTTATTGATACTTAATATACCGTTTGGTATGGACTACTGTTCTACTAATAACCATATATTTAGAATAACTTTGGGTTTCATATTGCATAATTTTTTAATAGAGGAAAATACAATAGTTCCAATTTGGATCAAACTGAAGATAATTATAATGCAAATATTTTAGCACAAATATCAAAACACAAATAATCAACAGTCAACGTAAAAATTCTAGTTATTATAACATTAAAATATTTGTTTTTAAAAGTTTATAAATTTTATAAAATCCTTAAAATCAGCTGTAGACGCAGTACTACCATACCAAAGAATACATATCTCTCACAAGAACCGACACGGACGGCGATTCTTTTGTTGTTAGCATGTACTTAATTTTAGTATCGAGTTGGCAAGTGTACACGCGAGTACACTGAGAAAAGTCTCGCACATTTCTGGCGTGTATCAATAAAATTTTAGTTGCACTGAGAAAAAGGTTGCATGCAGGGCCGGCTTTTGTTGACATTCTTAATAAGGTGGAATTATTTTTGATTTACAAAAGGTTGCAAATACAACACAAAGTAATGGTAAGAATTATATTGATTAAAACCATGGATAAAATACCTTTTTTATCCTGATTTTAGCATTGAAAGACCAATAATAAAATATATTATAGTGGCGTGACATTCACTAATTATTCTTTTTGGCTTATATTGATACAACGATACAAAATATAATTTGTTGTTTTCACCAATTTTGAAAAAGTGTGAACAAGTTGGTGAGAATTTGAAAGACTTGGTGTGACCTAATAGGCTGTCTGTCCGTCCGACCGCGAATATAACTCCTTCAGTCACTATATCAGGTAGAATGACAAATGAGGTGTCAAATGAAAGCTTATAATCCATGGATGGTACCAGTGGCGGCTCGTATAACTTTAGGAAGGTAGTGCCAGAATCCGGGCAGCTGCCTAAATTTTTTGTGGCGATTTTACGATATGGTCAAAAAGGATATAAAATATAAATAGAGTATCACGATAAGCTGAATTTAATTGGGTTTTTATATTTAACTTACCAAGCATTGAAAAGCTAAAAACGTTATTCATGTGCACTTTAGATTTTTCATGGGATTTCAATTTCTCCCATATATGTACAAGATCATCGGTGCCTTTGTTTGACCAAGTCTCGTCACCTCCAAACAAAACGCATACAAAACAGAAGAGTTTATTAGTTTGTTCGCAACCACACAACCAGCTATTTTTATCATAAATAATTTTATTAAACTTACGACAGCGAAGTTTTTGTCCATTTCCACTTTGTTTTTCAATTTTTAAATCGGGTAAAGGCCGACCGAGTTCTTTAATTTGTAGTTTTTTTTCTAACGAAAAACCACCAAAAGAGTTTTTTAATATACTAATTTGATTCATTGTCAATAAATAAATTAAACGTAGAAAATAATCAAAATATTATTTTTATACCTACGACACCCACGATCACAACGCACTAACTAATAATTACAAATTAAAAAATGTAGTAGAGTATAAACACAAATATACAATACAGTAGTAGACAATAAACACAATAACGTCAAGCGAACGCGTAAAGAAACTAGAAATATGTAGATCTAAAACATTGTATCTTAAGATCCACTAACTTCCTTTTCGAGATTTCGAGCCTGGCACGGAGACTCCAATTTAAACGTATGTTAAAAGTGCAATACCGCTCTCTCTCTGTCACTTACACAGGATGCTCATACAATCTTTCTCTTTTCTCACGAGCCACTATGCCGTTCGGCACTGGGATTTTTATGATTTTCATCCTTTATCCGGTCAGCTGTGGATGGCCAGAGTCGGTAGATTTGCATTGCGCTACACAGTTGCCAGATTTGATATAATTTATAAAAATAAAGAGAAATATTCACAAAAAAATAAACAGGCATTAAAATGTTTTTAAGATAAAAAATATGTTTCTGCATAGTTAGCAAGGTAGTGCCATGGCTCTATGGCACTACCTCATGGGCCGCCACTGGATGGTACTCAAGGTGAGACATTTGACCTAGACTGTCTGTCCGTCCGACCGGAAATGTAACTCCTCCGTCACTATACCAGGTAGAATCACAAATGAGGTGTCGAATGAAAGCTCATAATCCATGGATGGTACTAAAGGTGGGAAATTTGACCTAGGACTTCCGGTTTTAGAAATGCGACCGGAAGTACTCTTTTAAAGTCACCGCAATAGCACAAGTGATATCCGTCCGACCGCGAATACAACTTCTCAGTTACTATATAATACAGATAGAATGACAAATGAGGTGTCGAATGAAAGCTTATAACCCATGGATGGTATTAAAGATGAGAAATTTGACATCGGACTTCGGTTTTAGAGTTACAACCGTAGGTACTGCTTTAAAGTCACTCAAAATATGATATGAATGTAAAACAAGATGACAAAATTAGTAAAATCGTAGATCAATCGACGCAAAGTTACACGAAGAGTTCCAATATCGACTTCCAGTTCTACTTTCGATTACTTTGGGTGAAAACCTAGGACCAATTACTTGTTTGTCGAGGTATTTCCTAATTCATTATATTCGTTCTCTGCTTGGATCTTCCATAAATAATAAACAATAAATAACTTTTTATTAATTTCACGCCTTAAATCAATTATGTATCAAATACACAATCAATATTATTTAATAAACAACTCAATCTGTGACTAGACAATCAACATACAAACCCCATTCAAAGCAAATATTCCTGAAGCCGTGTCAAATATTTCATAGCGTTGTTTGTCACTTCTTGTCACTACATTCTGTTCGACTGAGTGCGTTGTATGACAAAGATAGCGAACGTACGATTTGGAAAATATCATCACGGACAATGTTAGAACAAGACAAGCCTGCATTTTATGTATCGATGAAATGTCCTTAAAGTCTAACGTATTTTATGAATATATGGAAACGTTTTGATCATTATGGTCAGAAGCTTATATTCCATATGAAAGCAGTCTTTAGCTTTTTTTTGTTGGAACGCAAGTATAATCAAGAGAATGTAAACCTATTATGAAGAGTGTATTGTCAATTATCAAGCATTAACTTGAATGTTGAAACAATTTCAAGTGATATTGGATCAAACTTTTTGAATTAGCTAAATTATAATATAATGTTACTCCTGAAAATCCTGAATTTCAAGTAGTCAGTCATAAATTGTTTTATATATTTGACCTAGTTATTGCTTTATACAAACTACAGAAACAATTTAATGAAACATAGTTTATTAAATTTAATTTAGGTTTGCTGATAAAAGTACTTTATGGAAGTTTTTGTGAGTATTGGATTCTCAACTTTTTAAACACAGCACGTGGCTTGTGGAATGAACACATATAAAATATGACTTTAAGTGCTCTTCCTGCAGATGCACTTGGTACAGTAGAGGTCAAAGAAAGGTTAGAGAATTTGTATGATATTTTAGATTCAAATTATTTGTGAAATCCCAATAAATACAAAATTAATTTTTTATACGATAGTTTATAGTTCATGAAAAAGCTTAAAATAATTAATTCACATAATCAAGATATCTCAAAAAGAATTAAATTGCATAAATGTTGGAAAATAACAATTAATAGTTGTAGGCTATTAACAATTAATAGTTGTGGGACATGTTGGCAAAACTGGTCTTTATTTATTTAAAAACTAGATGCATAAATAAATAAATACTGTTTAGAAAACTTTTTGGCAGTATCAGGCAACAGGTTGGTGATTGTGTAACCCAACACCATTAAATTTTCAAGGGCTTTGTACTGGTAAACATATTTACATTCAGGAAGTATGAATTGCATGAATGACTTAAATCAAGTTTTACTGGATGTTAAATAACAATATTTGATAGACAAAATCAACCAAAACCCATTTCAGACACCAGCTACAGGAGAGAAAATATTCCCACAGAAAATGCTTTTACTTATGTTTGTGGATATCTTAAAAATCACTTAATGGGCATAGTAACTGTGACAGTTGTCAAAATTACCGGACACAGTGTGAATCTTTAGATGTGAATTCTTTGTTAATATATAAAACTTACAACCCCACAAAAATGATTCATGTAGCATTACAGTATCCTCCTGATTTTTTTATTAAATAAAACAAATAAAGTAAAAACTAAACTTAAAACCTAGATAATAAGTCTATTATCTCCTTTTCATGAACATTTTTCAGTGCGTCACAAATTATAGAACTAAAGGTAAGTCCGTGATAATACACATTTATGACATTTATTCTAACGTGACATTTTAGTTAAATCTGACAGTTGTCAAATTTTATTTTCAATTTGGATTAAAACCAAATCAATTGTGTCTATTGCATTTATAAAATGGCATTTTCTTTCATTTGTATAGTCTTATAAATTGTACAGATTATATTGATAATATTATTATTTTATTTAATAAATAATTCTTTTTTGATTATGGCGCCATCTATCGACAACTAGAATAATCACCGAACTAGAATAATTACCGAAGTATTCACAGACGTGCCTTTTTTTCTGTCACATACAATTTAATGCGTTAGAGAGAAATCGAAAAACTGTGACGCACTGAAAGATGTTCATGAGAAAAAGAATATACAAAATATTATGAGCTACAAACTGATACAAAAACAAAATACTAACGCCAAGCCAAGCCAAACAAACAACTGTGACAACAAACGCCGATCCTGTACAAGACAAATGTCACCAAAATTATTTGCTATTCATACAAATTGAGAAATGGCCGATCTGACACATGCGCATAAAAATTTAGTTCATAGATAATCCGTTTGTGTCGGTTCTTGGGAGATATGTATTCTTTGACCATACCAATGTAACGTGACAGGGTGACAAACAAAATTTCGACCAATCACGTGCCGAATTTCATACAGTTTTCGATACAAGAACTTGCATAGTGTCATACAGGGCACAAATGTACGTACAAGAAATGATACAAGAAAATGTATACAAGAAACGATATCAGAAACGATATTAGAAATGATACAAGAAAATGCATAGTGTCATACAGCCTTAATAAAAAACATGTAATCGTATTTATTTTCCTTCCATTTTGCCAGAGGCGCTTATGTCGGCATTGTGATTGGTGGAACATGACTTTTGACAAATCCTGCGCTATCTGTGAATCTGTGTTCAGTGTTCGTGTTCTATCGTTCGTTGTCGTTCAGTTATTTTATATGGTCGGTTATGTGATGTGTTTGTGTCACCATAAAAAGCTGATATTCAGTCGTGTTTTTTGATATTTTTGTTATTTTGTAATCGTGTACCTTTTTAAAGGTAAGTTTTTCTGATTGTAGGTACTGTTTATCCAACAGTTTTAAAATACACACTTTATTTCGCGTTTTGTTGTTAGGTGTAATGGCTCCGTTCAGCTGTTGTGTGCAGACGGTGGAAAAGTTCAACAAGTAAACATTTATTTAATCCAAATTAAATACTCATATTTCTATGTAAAATGTCACATTATTTTATAAATACATAAGTAAGAAACAAAAGTTGTTGGTGTTTTACCTTTATTGTCCAATTAAATAAAATATTAAATATTGGAAGTACCCTATGGAGGCTATATGTACCTAGCATGGAGGCTCGATTATGGTACCCTAACGCCCGGTCTTTTCACCTCCGAATAAAAGTTATCCGGAGGTTTATTTGACAGATTTACATGTAATCTGCCGGATAAACTTCCTGATAAATATTTATTCGGAGGTGAAAAGACCGGACCTAAGGGTACTACCCTTCCTATCCAATCAACTACAAGAGCGTTTAAAATTTCACACCTATCATGTCGAAGCTACAGACCACTTATGTGGAGGCCAGATTTGTAGTATCCTTCCATTTAACCAGGTGCTGAGATGGCGCTGAAATACGTGACATGTTTTTTAAAGAGTAAGATCGCATTCTACCAAATCACACAACACTTTATGTTCACGGTAACGCTTTGGTTTGGTTAAATATGAAAAACAGCGCTCCATGCCGCTTGTATCGGAACTAATTTCAAGCGGGAATTTCAAAATGTGATTTTGGTGGGGAGAAAATGTAAGGCCCCGTCTCACCATCAAATAATTGACAGTTAATTTGATCAAACTTGACAGTCAAACTTGACTAGTGACACAAACTATACATACTAACTGTCACTTTGTGTCACTAACTGTCAAGTTTGATCAAATTAACTGTCAATTATTTGATGGTGAGACGGGGCCTTTAGGTTAAAATATTTGTATAGTTGAAAAAAAAATAATTTGGTTTTAAAATATGCAAATTATTTTTAATTTCAAATATACAAAATACCATTTGGGAAAAAATAAGACATGACAACGTATTTTAAGGCTGTATTGACACTATACATTTTCTTGTATCATTTCTATATCGTTTCTGATATCGTTTCTTGTATACATTTTCTTGTATCATTTCTTGTACACTTCGCGTCAAAAAAAACTGGTACTACTAAAGGCCGCGTCTCACCATCAAATAATTGACAGTTAATTTGATCAAACTTGACAGTTAGTGACACAAAGTGACAGTTAGTATGTATAGTTTGTGTCACTAGTCAAGTTTGACTGTCAAGTTTGATCAAATTAACTGTCAATTATTTGATGGTGAGACGGGGCCTTGATACAACTCTTATAAGGGAGAGATTAAATGTCCAGCAAACGACGGCACTGTTGCCAGATTTACCTTTTTCCTTTTAGCGGGAATTTTAAAATTAGTCTAATGCCACTTTGGTTTTAAAAGAGAGTTCTTAAATTTATAACCTTACTTTTACAAGTATTATAATTAGGATTATTTTATTTACATGTAAATATTGAAACAAGTATTGTACTGTGTCATAATTTAAAACTCATGTTGCAGTATTTTGAAAAAAAAAAAATGAAGCTCAAAAGAAATATACTTATACAGTACAAATTATTTTTTAATGGGAATGGAAATTTACGATTTCAAAGGTGAAAATGTGTTGGGATAGTATAGATGGACACTTTTATTTTAGTATTAAGTGGCTACATAATTATTCAGAATATTAATAAAATTACTAGTAATTTGAATTAGTTTTAATATGTATTATAATAGTATTAATTCTCATCATGTATCTGGCTAAATAGCTAAGCGCTAAAGCCGCAAAATAAAAAAAATTGAAAAAAACATTCTTAGTGGCCTAGCACCTTTACTTTGCCTGGGGGCGAGGCGAGGTAATAAATTCTATTTTCTTATTGCAGTCATTTTGTGACGGCTTAAGAAGTTACATAAATGATGTCTTTAGGCTGTGAAATTTTAACCGTAGAAAGACATCTTTATGACTTGTATTTACATATGATATAGGGCTTTTCACTCAGTCATTTATTTCGAGCTTCTGTCATGTGTTGTCTAATATTAATATATCTATGTCATACGTTAATAGGGAGTTTTTGTTGCTACGTAACGTAACGATCTCCGTATACGTAAAGCCACTAACGTGTCGTAGAGGATGAACGTTAAAATAGGTAGTTTTTGTGACTGCCTTAACGTAACGTAAAGCAAATCATAAAGTAATTTTTAAATTCCGTTGACATTAAAAAAATAAAACAATGTTCACACAATATACAATTAATATACAAATGTAAAAAAAGATAAATGACTGATGAAATTGTATGGTTTTTATTGCTTCTATTTAAATATAAAAATATTATTTTTCCTTAGGTTAAAATTTTTTTATTTTTGTTTATACCTACTTTTTAGTTGTAAATTATTGTACCTACATCAGAATTCCAGTATAATGTAAATAGTTTGTTCATATTTATTTGAAAATTTTACAGAAATTAGGTCATTTATTTATCAAGTTATTAATTGTGGTGATCACTGTATTTCTTAAATTAAAACAAGATTTGTTTGTTTTGCTTTATTAATAGACAACTTGAAAACAATAAAATTTTAAATCTATTATGAAGTTCCAATTTCCAATTACAAACACAGAATAATTTTACTCAAATAGACTAAACCAATAACCAATATAACCTTAAATATTTATAAACGGGTATTTTTATATCAATGGGTAGTACGCTGATGAAATGTTCATTTGGTAGCCATTGGTAGGTAATCGTCAATCGGGCAAGATCCTCGTGTGCATTCGGTGACTTTCGTCTCGATAGGGATGCGTTCTCACGTACGTATCAGAGCGCTACTTTAGGTAATACGCATCGAGATACGGGAGTTCAACCATTAATGCGCAAGCGTATATGTCAAAAAGATGGGTTACGTTTACGTATTTGTGTGCACAAAAACTCCCTATTCGCGATTGAAACGGAATATAGAGGGCAGGTCGAATGCAAGAAAATGGCCGATATAAATGGTATAAACAAACATTCAATTGAGGAATACAACAATACCGATTTGATTTAAAATATTTTAATGTACTCATAATGCTGAGATTAACTAAAAATTTCTTAATATTGACCAAATTCCATTCAAATCAACAATTTTCTGGTTTGTTTATACCACTTATAGTAGTTTAAATTTATTCCACCAGAGGTCAGCTACTTTGTTTTTCATCGCGAATTGATATTGCCAATGATACAAACCAAAGACGTATGACGTAGATATATTAATATTATGTGACACTTGACCGAAGCTCGAAGCAAATGACAATCGATGAAAAGCCCTATTCAATAGGGCATTTCATTCACAGGCATTTGTTTAGAGCTTCTGTCATGTGTCACATAATATTAATATATCTATGTCGTACGTTATTGGTATATACCAATGATACAAACCAAAGACGTATGACGTAGATACATTAATATTATGTGACTCATGACAGAAGCTCGAAACAAATGACAATCGATGAAAAGCCCTATTGGGGTCTGCATATCAGGATCCGGTAATACTATATTATTTATCTATGATCAGGATATTGCTGGGTGTACACAAGTAAAGAACACTTTTTTGATTAAAAGGTTTATTTCATTAAATCAAAACTTACATGGATACAATTTAAATAAGATATTTTTTCTATTTAAGGCAATACAATATAAGATATATATTTAAGTATAACTCTCCTACATTAACAAGCTTTAACACATTCAGTGGCCATGACGTGTGGGTAGCATCACGAAGGTTTTAAGGAAGGTACTGACGACACATACGTTATGTGAGTAGTACTGTGTAACTAAATAAATGATTTAAGTATGTGGTACCAGCCAAGTGGAGCTTGTTCGAGATGGGCACCTGTTAATCTGGTCATGCACAGAGACTTATACTATAATATGTTATATCTCATATTGCTCACTATTGTAATGAGTGAGCCTGCATACACGAACTATAATATATTATTATGGTTCTGTGTATGCAGGCTCACTCATTACTACTGTAGTGAACAATATGAGATGTAATATTATGAGATATACGTATTATATATTATGGTATAGCTCTCCATGAGTGCCAAGTTTTAAACTTAACTGATAACAACTAATGGATACCCTTTTATCCAAAATTTTATGAAAATTTTGAATGGTCATATTGGTATTAATTCCACAACCCCTTCCTATAACAATAGGCCCATTGTTGGATGTTATTGCAGTAGTTCTACTGGAAATACTTACTAAAATTGTATGTACCTGCATCACTTAGAATTCTACCCAAAAAGCTATTGATACTCTCTAAAACATCATTAATACATCTGTATACATGATTTTTTTCAGAATCAGATATTTTATTAAGATTTACTTGACGTGCCCTATCTATGTGCCAGGCACTTAAAACAGTCTATTAGGAACAGAACCCGTTACATCGGGGCAGGCATTGTAAAAGGTGTCAGTTATGTCTGATATGAAAACACTCAACTGTACATATAACACCATCACACACATGTATTTAAAAAAAAACTTGGTAAATAAAAGTAGGTATCTTTTCTATTTGAAAATAAGAAAGCATTACGAAATCCATTCCTAAATTCATTTTTTACTAATACTGTCGTAAGTTCAAAGTCATAAGAAATGAGTTCATGAGTTCCATCTATTGCGATAAAAGATTTACCAAACTTAATTAACATTTCATTTTGGCACAGCATTCATGAAAATAAGACAAAAAACATAAATGTTAAATTCAGGATGAATATCCATTAGTATGCCCTGTTGTTTGTAAAATAATATTGGACATGACGTAGTCTGTAAGCATTCGACCCAAAAATGAACACTGGTTGCGTCATGTTTGTACCTATATCCATCTTTCAAATCAATGCCACAAGGGTGTTTATTGTTTGTGATATCTTTTCTTGTAAGTAAATCAATTATTTTTAATTCACCTTCTATGCTATCCTGAACAGTCTGAAGTGCACTA
Organism: Diabrotica virgifera virgifera; assembly: GCF_917563875.1. Lineage (NCBI taxonomy): Eukaryota > Metazoa > Arthropoda > Insecta > Coleoptera > Chrysomelidae > Diabrotica > Diabrotica virgifera. Next base: position 293,275,372 of record NC_065443.1, read on the forward strand.
AAAAAGTAAAATATAGGTATATTAGGAGAATCAAAAACACTATGATAGTTTAAAATTTGTAAACTGTAAATATTCATGATTAATATTTAAAAAGTGGTTTAGTGGTAACAATTTTGTTTTAAAACATATTGTATATTAACTATTTAGATCGGAAATAAGCCACAATTAAATTGAAAAAAATAATTTTATTAACGTTTCGATGCCCAAATTGGGTGCAGTTGTCAAAATACAAAATATATTAATTAATTGTAAAAATGCCACAAGGAAATAGCTTCAGAACAACATATTGTATATGTGTAAATATTTAATATTTTACTTACATTTTTGAAAAAACTCTCAAAATAAACTTTGAAGAGATATTTATCTGATTTTGGTATATGTAAGTACTCTATATCATCCTCATGTCACAATGTGTTTTAAAATATGTCAACAACAATCAGTTTCAATGTTTTTAGATACTATTATTCTTCGACTAGTACAGGAAATAAACATTTTGCAGGATCCTTGGAATTTTAAAGCTCTTTCTCGATCTTGTTTTGTAGAATAATTTTTTGAGGATCACATACATTCATAATAAGATGTTTCATGTTCTTGTAAGTATAATACTCTTGTTTTCTTCCTGTGCCATTAACACAGTAAAATCTACAAAAACAACATAACAGGTGATTACATGGGCAGTTATACTCATGATACTATAAATAACAAGATAATATATTGCACATCCGGAAGTCGTGACGTAACTGGAGACCGACAAGTTCGTAATGGTTCGTAATCATTCGTGATGTCCGATTACTTTGAATTGTTAGCGGTTGTATTTTATATTTTATTTTTGACAGTTATTTTGACTGGAATCTCGACACTAAAATGTTTTTCGAATACATTGAAGTTTAATGTTATTTTGCTAATTGAATAATTTCATCACATAATGCATACAAATCCCATTTAACTTTAACAAGAATTCAAATTCAACTTCCGGTCTCCAGTTACGTCATCAATGCGCGAACTCGGGCGTATTTGCGCTACGGGAAAATACTATCTCTTTATTTATAGTATCATGGTTATACTACTTATAGCTTACTTTGTATCTACTCTATTATCTAGTACTGTTTAATATATATAGCTGTGTAACAGCGTAGCAAGGGGCTGCGTGCTAGACATGACATGGCTAACTTCAAGCCAGTCAACATGGTTGTCACTTGTATGATTTATTGTATGTAAGATGTTTAGTAAGTTTTATAAAAATATATAAGTTTACTCAGTACTATGATTGTTTGACTTGTAACCCATTAAATAAAGTAGTTTAAACATGGCGCAGTCAAACAGCTAGTTGGGTTACAGTTTACAGTCGAAAAGCTAAATTTATAGCAACTTGTACACGAGGTACCATACATAACCTACAATGGCAGTGATGGGAATAAATGTAAAATTACCACCAGATTTTGACCTGCAGGATCAAAATGCTGCAAGCGAATGGAAGTTCTGGAAGACTAGTTTCGAAGATTATTTACTAGCAACGGGACAAGACCAGTCAGCAGATAAAATGAAAATGTCAATTTTAAGAAATATAATTGGGGCTGAGTCTGCCAAAATTATGTCCACATTCGAGATCCCAGAAGCCGAAAATAACAAGTATGACTTGATGATATCACTAATCGATAAGTATGTTAATCCAAGGATGAATGAATCATTTGAAAGATACAATTTTATCATGAGGGTCCAGAAAGAAGGAGAGTCGTTTAAGCAGTTTCTTACTAGTTGTAGACATTTGATTCGAACATGTAATTATAATGAAATTGATCCAGAACAAACAGCCGAAGATAAAGCTCTGAGAGACAAAATATTAATGGGCATCAGAGATCCAGTTACTAGAGAAGCTCTATTGAGAGTGGACAAACTTACCCTACAAAAAGCCATCGAATTTTGTAGAACTAGTGAACAAAGTAAGAACCAAAATTTGAAATTTCATACCGAAAGAAAAGATGTAGACATAGGAGAAGTTCGTAAAGATAGGTACCAGGGCCATAGAAATTATAATAACTCTAGAAGTAAAGCGAATACCAATGAAAAATTCAAGTGTAAAAGATGTCAATCAACTCATGGGGCCAGAGAATGTCCAGCGTATGGAAAGAAATGTAAGAAATGTGGGCTTTTAAACCATTTTGCAAAGTCGTGTAGAGTGAAGAATATTGATGTCATAGATGAAGATAGCAGTGATGGATCAGCTGATAGTTTTGTAGGAAATGTCAATAAAGTATACCAAAATGTAAGTAGTCAAAATATTTGGGATGAAATTATAGAAATTGAAAACAAGAGAATTAAAGTAAAACTTGACACAGGTGCAGATGTAAGTATAATTCCATTAAAAATTTTTAAGAAAATTGATAAACAATTTAAAATTAGGGATAATCATTATGTACTGAAAGGGTTTGAGGGTACTCAGGCTAAAACAATGGGTGTCGTAAATTTATTTTGTAAATATAAAAATAAGTATGTTTACGAGGATTTTACAATTATTAATGGGGCAACTCGAGTTCTTTTAAGTGGTAAATTATGTATTGATTTGGGGTTAGTTAAACGAATCAACAATATTGAGAGTTGTGGTACTTTAGAATTAGCAGAAAGGGATAAATTTATAAACCTTAACCCTGAAGTTTTTAGAGGTCATGGTAAATTTTGTGGTAAACATAGGATCACTACAGTAGACAATTTTGAGCCAGTAAGTTACCCACCTGTAAATGTACCTGTCGCAATTAGAGATAATTTAAAAAATGAATTAGATAGGTTGACAAAAAGAGGGGCAATTGTCAAAGTTAACGAAATTGACCCCAGGGCAAGCATAAACCGCATTGTTATTGTGGAAAAGCAAAATGGTAAGTTACGTTTATGCTTAGACCCATTAGATCTAAACAAACAAATAGTCCGCAAACCAAGAGTAGTACATAAATTGGAAGATGTTTGTGCACAAATGATAGGTAAAAAGATATTTTCTGTATTTGATCTCTCTGAAGGGTATCATCATTTAGAACTTGACGAGACATCATCATGGAAATGCTGTTTTGCAACTTCTTATGGAATTTTCAGATATAAAGTATTGCCATATGGATTATCAAATTCCCAAGATCTGTTTCAAGAAGTAGTAGAAGATAAATTTAAAGGTATAGAGAATTTATTGATTTGTCATGATGATATGATTGTTATGGGAACAACAAAAGAAGAACATGATACAACTGTTAAAAAAGTGTTAGAAAGGGCTAAAGAAGTAGGAGCAAAGTTTAATGGGGACAAATTTCAATATTGTCAAGAAGAGGTCAGATTTATGGGTCAAGTTTTTTCACATAAAGGGATGCAAATAGATCCTGACAGAGTGGAATCACTTTGTAAACTTGAAAAACCAAATAGTAAAGTAGAATTACAAAGAATTTTGGGCGCATTTAATTACGTTAGACGGTACATTCCGAACATGGCTGAACATATTCAACCTCTTTGTCAATTACTTAAAAATAATGTAGAATGGGTGTGGCTCCCGTCACATCAAAAATGTTTGATAATTTAAAGAACATAATTTGTAAATCACCAGCGTTAGTCCCTTATGATCCTAATCAAAAAATTATTTTACAATGTGATGCATCTAAAAATGGTTTAGGTGTTTGTATGTTCCAGAAATATGATTCTATTTTAAAATTAGTAGCTTGTGCATCACGAAATATGAATGATAGTGAAACAAATTATAGTCAGACTGAGAAGGAACTATTGGCAATTTATTATGCTACTCAAAAATTTCACAATTTTATTTATAATTTTGATGTTGACGTTCAATCAGATCACAAACCTATAATCTCCATTATGAAGAAGCCAATTTCCAAAATTGGATCAGTTAAACTCCAACGTTTAAGGCTTAAACTTCTCAAGTACAGATTAAATGTATATTTTGTTCCTGGGAAAGACATACATTTTGCTGATATGCTATCTAGGTCCAGTTTAAATATAGAGACACATGACCCAGAAATGTTTGAAATGGTCCACTCAGTGAGTAAACATTTACCTATGAGCCAGGAAAAGCAATCTGAGTTAAGACTAGCTACTAGCCAGGATGAGGCATTAGCAGTAATTTTTGATTTTTATTATAATGGGTGGCCAAAAGAAAAAAATGTTCCTCAAGTGTGTAAAAAGTACTATGGTATAAGAGATTCACTGTATTTTGAAGCTGGCATCGCATTTATTGATGACAAAATAATTATTCCGAAAAAACTTAGGCTTGACATGATAAAATTGCTTCACAAAGGCCATATAGGAGTCAGTAAAACTATAAACAAAGCCAGGAGTATATATTATTGGCCAGGACTTAATGATGATGTGACAAACTATATAAAAAAATGCAGGATATGTGAGAAATACAGACCAAATAATTTTAAAGAACCAATGATGCCTCATGACATTCCCAGACTAAGATTCAATAAAGTTGGTACAGACATTTTAGAGTATGGTTCAAAAGCATACTTAGTAATTGTAGACTATTTTTCGCATTGGTTGGACATTTCAATATTAAAAGATAAAACCTCCAGTTCAGTAATCAACTCATTTCAAGATACTTTTAGTAGATTTGGATATCCAGAAATTTTAATTGCAGATAATCTACCATTTACTTCGGTAAAATGTAAAAATTATTATAGAGAAAAAGACATTACAATTATGACATGCACTCCACATTACCACCAGAGTAATGGACTTGCAGAAAAAGCAGTCAATATAAGCAAACAAATTTTAAGAAAGAGTAATGAGGAAAATGTTGATTTTAGAGATTTGGTGATGGAATATAATAATACCTGCATAATAAATCTTGATGCATCTCCAGCTCAAATTTTACAGAGCAGGATCCTGAGAGGACAATTACCAACTACAGCTAATAAATTAGAACCTACAATCCAGAAACAAGTATATAAGAATTTATGCAAAGAAAAAGAGAAATTACAAGTACGTTATGATAAGACAGCACGAAGAAAACCAGTAGAGTTTAGAAAGGGAGATAGGGTAGTAATAAGAAGTTCAAAAGATAATTATTGGCGTAAAGCAATTGTGTTAGAAAAGGCCAATGAACCTAGATCATATTGGGTGAAAAAAGAAGATAACAATAAAATTATTAGACGGAATTCACACCAAATGAAACATTCATACACCACAACACTTGAAAAAGAACTCATTTTAGAACCCGAGTTGTACCCTGATATTCAGTCACAAAGTGTTCATAAAGATACCACTCACATTAACGTAAATGATAGTGTTAATAAAACCATTAGTTGCCCAAGCCCAAATGTAAAATCAGTACCTACATTGAGTCATAAAGTCAACCCAAATATTGAGACTTCTAACAGTTATAAGACGAGAGTTGGTCGTAATATAAAGACCCCTTATAGATATCGATCTTAGGGGGAAGGTGTTTAATATATATAGCTGTGTAACAGCGTAGCAAGGGGCTGCGTGCTAGACATGACATGGCTAACTTCAAGCCAGTCAACATGGTTGTCACTTGTATGATTTATTGTATGTAAGATGTTTAGTAAGTTTTATAAAAATATATAAGTTTACTCAGTACTATGATTGTTTGACTTGTAACCCATTAAATAAAGTAGTTTAAACAAGTACAGTAGACTCCCGTAAGTTCGGCCTCGGTTAGTTCGGTCTCCGCTTAGTCCGGCCGGCTCTCTGAGCATTAGTCACGCGCTTTGCACATGAAAAATCATTATAAAAGAAAATTCAGAAAAAAAATTCTGACTTTTTAAGTGTTTAAGAAGCCAAACCACCAATGTGCAATAATATTTTTAAATTTTATTAGGCCTAGAGTTCTGTAAGTATTGTTTTATAGTAACGAGCGATCCACAATTATTGGGATCAAAGCTAGCCGTGCAAAAAATTACGTATGTCTTGTTTTAATCTGAATTTATATCATTGGTTTATGAATTAATCTTGATTAACATTATAAAACATAAAAAAATCAGTCAAAGCCTAACACAGAACTTTAATCAGAAATAAAAAGAATTAACAAAATTATAAGTATAAATTATAAGTTATAAATAAAATCAAACAAACTACATAACCTAACTTTTCTTGTTTACTTGACGTACACTGCAAAGTTGACGTAAACTGGAAATTATATCTGAATTAAGAATAGACATGCACTGTATAGCTATCTCTGTCGTTCAAAGCCACCTATAGTGACAATAATTTTGGATCACAGGTTATTTTTTAACGGTCTATCTTTTCATATAATATGTTAAATATATGTCAGAGTATTCCTCTGTGTTGTCTTCTACTTAATGTACAAGTGTTTTGTTTTTGCTAGATCCATACAAACAATAAATGGGCATTTTTTAGATAAGCATCGGTTAGTTCGGCCACTTTTAAGTTCGGCCTAGGGTCCGGTTCCGAGGTGGCCGAACTTACGGGAGTCTACTGTATTTAGCAAATACTCAACATCAACCTTAATACTTAAAAAATAAATAATAATGTGGAAGTTACAGGTACCTACCTAAAAGTTTTTGATTTGCAATTTTATCAACTGGAAAAGACTGTAATATAATGAGTTTTAAATTATGAAACAGTACAATATTATTTGTTTCAATATTTACATGTACATGTAAATAAAATACAAAGTAAGGTTAAGATTTTTGAGTTTAGAAAACAGAACTGTCAAATTTAAAACCAAATTTTAAAATTCCCGCTAAAAGGAATCTGGCAACAGTGCCGTCGTTTGCTGGACATTTAATCTCTCCCCTCTTATAACCGAAAAAGCGAAAATCGCGTTTTTCAAGTTATGTAAGTTGGTCTTGTCAAATGTGTCATTCTAATTTCTAAGGCATCGTTGCCAGTTCAACGAAAATATTATTGAACTCTTGAGCCAGTTGTCGGACAGACCAACCATAATTTTAAGGCGCGTTTTCACGGTACACTTTTAATGATCATCCCGGATGAATCATCCAAATTGAAAAATAAATGAATCGTGTAAACTATTAATCATCGAAAATGATCATTCAAAATGAATATTGAACGAAGTTAAACCGAGTTCTACTTTTGTTCACTCTAGAGGATGCATCACGGATGAATCATCCAAAGTGAACCATGTAAACATGCTTTTATTGCTGTGAGTCATCGGCAGTGACTAGTAAAAGGCGGCAACAGGTCCACGTGGATGTTTATTGTCGTGTTTAAAGTGCGAAGTTGTTGTGTTTGTACGTTTTTAGATGGTTTTTTTAACATGTCTTGATCTTCTGTAGACCATTCCTTTAACAAACACGTTGACGCCCCCATTTTGTAGCGTCGATTTATCCACGGCCTTACCCACCAACCACATTTTTTTTTCTAATCTTCTGTTTTTTAAGTGCATGTCTAAGTTCATTTAAAAGGCATTCACATATTATGCCAATTCCAGCACGTACAACTTCAGTCGGCACCATTTGTAAGTGAACAGACTAATTCAGTCTTGGTGATCCATGTAAACGATAATAACTTTCATCGCCGCAATCACTTTGGATGATTCATCCGGGATGATCATCCAAAGTATACCGTGAAAACGCGCATTTAGGAATTATTCTCGTTTTATCACACTTACTTAATTGTCGTGGCATCGTTAAAATTTACTTTGACCAACTTGTCAAATCTGACTGATGTTAAGTAATTAAAAAAATGATCGAGGACTGGACCTATTTGCTTTTTATCATGTTTCATCGTTTAATTTTTCAGTTATAAGTGGATTTTTTAAGATTAACAACGTTCACTCTGGTTATTAAATTTATTAGATACGGTTTTTTGATGATAAAAATAATACCTATCTAAAAACTTCATACATTTTTTAACGTTATTTTTTTTTATTTAGATCTAGTGAAATTCCGTTATCTGTAATGGCAACAACGAAGTGATTCACGAACCATTGTGTCAACTCTGAACACAGGTTTACATTGGGAAAAAAAAGTGTACCAGTTTTTTATGACGGGAAGTGTACGTACATTTGTGCCCTGTATGACACTATGCAAGTTCTTGTATCGAAAATTATATGAAATTCGGCACGTGATTGGTCGAAATTTTGTTTGTCACCCTGTGTCACGTTATGGTAGTACTGCATCTACAGACACAGCTGATTTTAAATATTTTATAAAATTTATAAACTTTTATATAATTAACATTTTAATGTTAACCAGAATTTCACGTTGACTGAGGTTGATTATTTGTGTTTTTATTTTGTTTTGATATTTGTGCTAAAATATTTGCATTAGAATTATCTTCAGTTTGATCCAAATTAGGAACTATTGTATTTTCGTCTATTAAAAAATTATGCACCATGAAACCTAAATTTATAGTTTGAACTTTACTAGGAGCTAAATATATGGTTATTAGTAGAACAGTAGTCCATACCAAACGGTATATTAAGTATCAATAAAAGATTTATAAATAATACCTACAAAAACACAAATAAATTCATCAATACATTATCCCATTTTCATTTCAGCCGCCATTATGAGTAAGTAATTTTGACATTTTAGATGTTTTACCCATAGAGAAATAACAACAAGATTAGGTTGTTATTATTGCTTGTTGTTATTTCTCTATGGTTTTACGTTTTTATGCTCTTTGCGCAGAAATTGGCGCAGTTCTTGTACAATAATCTGTGCCTGACAAATTCTTGTATCGTTTCATATCGTTTCTTGTATCTGTGTATGACACTATGCATTTTTTTGACATATCAGAAACGATATTAGAAATGATACAAGAAAATGTATAGTGCATACAGCCTTTAGTGATCTGGAGGTAGATCACGAAACTCGATTATCGACTTTAGTCGATCGAGTTAACTCGATAATCGGGAACTTTGTTTCACGACATTCGATAAATCGACTCGAGTCTACCAAAATCTCTCGACAACCCTAAAGGTGTCGAGTTAACTAGTTTTGAAGGTTATGCTAGTACATATTATTAGTGTGTTTCGGACGAAATTAAAATTTTTCTTTTTTTATAAAAACTCTATATTTGTAATTATTTTCTATAAAAACTTAATCTTATATATAATCACAAGTGCTTTGGACCAAATTTGTTAATTTCTTAATAAAAATCGCTGTGTCTAGGTACACGCTAACGTGTACGCAAATCAAAAAGTTAGGTACACGCGAATTAAACTTCATCAAGCCAGTGACGTCATTATTTAGCGTGCGCGGTTACTTTATATTTTGGTACACGCTATTTTGATATTTTTAGCGTTTGTTTGATAGAAAATATTTTTATTAAGGGAAGGGGAAAGGAAGCAAAACTATTCAGATGTTTCAAACATAATTGTAATAAAACAATATGCATATAAAAGTATATATTCAGGGTAGCAAAATAAATATTAGTTATGATATATACAAAATACTGCTATAATAATTTTTATACGTAAGTTAATTATACCAGTATATATTGGTGTTTATTTTTATTTATACAGGGAGTTGAACTTGTTACGATTTTCATAGAAAATTTGTTATAACTTTGTAAATACCCTGTATAACATAATAAACCTTTATAATTTTGTGATATGGAAGTTAAGAAGATTTCGAACATAAAATAAAATATAGGGTGTTCCATTTAAAAAACATAAGTTTGGTCCGCCAGTATATTATCGAACGCCCTGTAACATTCTAACTAATTTTAGTAATTTTGCAATATGAAGCTCAAAGTTTGCTAAAATTTTGAATACTAACTTTTATTGCTATCTATTACTATAGCGGATCTACTGAGCTTTATCACACTAATTAATCGCCCCGTATATTTTATCTTATTACTGCTGCTACCGTTAATCACGAATTTTTGTCTCTTATCTTTTTCATACTGTTTTAGAATGTTGTTAAACTCATTAAAAGAACTAAATAATTGTCCACACTCCATATAGTTAATTAAAAAAAAAACACTAAACAAGTAAAAAATAAGGAAACTCTTTACAAATCAATATTAAAGTGTAAACCTAACTCGATTAGACAAATTCTAACCACACTCTGATACTCGCGATACTTACAGATACTTATTAATACCACAGCATACACGCGGCTCAAATTAGCGTGTACCAAAAAACCCAGTCATAGTACACGCTAAATAATGACGTCACTGACTTGATGACGTTTAAGCGTGTACCTAACTTTTTTATTTGCGTACACGTTAGCGTGTACCTAGACACAGCGAATAACGCTCACAACATCACAAGTATGCTGCCAATTGTTCGAGAACATTTACTGCAAATTCAAAGAAGGCAAGAAAATCTTGCATTGGTTCGTAAACGTGGAGAACTCAGACGAAATCAGGAATCATTTGAACTGCCTGAAAAAAGAGTTATAGAGTTATTCAGACTCTCTAAGGACTTAGCATCAATACTCATCCAATTTGTAAGCCATCATGTAGCAGAGAGAAAAGTAGCTAGAGGAATAACTGTAGAAAGTATAGTTCTGTGTAGTTTACGTTTTTACGCAACAGGGTCATATCAAAGGTGTTTGGGAGAGGAGTTTAATTTTGGTATAGCCCAGAGCAAATGAATCTAATAAAATTTCCCACTGTTTTGGGGTTGGTCTAGTTGACATTGTTATTTCAATTTAAATCAACCGTAACAACAATAACGACAATTTTAACCCTAAGCCCCGTATTCATAGTCGGTACTCAAGTATGAGTCGATGCTTAAGGTCGACCTTGAAAAAATTTGTATACAAATTCGTATAAGAATTTGTTCAAGGTCGACATAAGCATCGACTCAGACTTTATAAGCCAGCACAGTTTAATAAATCCCTAGATTTCAAAAAAAATCCCTCCAGAGTTCCAAAAGCTTCAAAAAATCCCTAGATTCGGGGAAAATCCCTAGACATGGTAACCCTGCCATGCAGTGTGACTAAAATATTTTTTATTTTTTAAGAATCAGAGAATCTACCTGATCTACCAACTAAACTAAAGCCGGCCTCAAACGATTCGTCACGACTCGTGTACTTCGCAAGTACAGAATTATTCGCCTACTCGGAAAGTATAATAGTATGGTATGCGAGTTTGCGATTGCAGACAAACAGGGCACTCAGACGATGTCGACGATGTGTACAATGTACAATTTACAAGTACGAGAGCGTAAACATTTGGCTTAACGACCTTGACAAATAAATCAGTGGTGTGATAAATAGACCAGGACATTTAGGAAAACATAAATCGATATTTAAATACAGCACGTAGAAAGTTACACCGTTTTTCATTGTGTTCAGGATGACACCAGTAAAAAAGTCAACAATAGAAAAATTGCTAGAAATGCATAGTTGCATTTTAAAGTGCATAAACATGTCAAAATAAGTGTATTAGAGCCAGATTTTGTTACTCGCGGGTTTTTGTGTCGCTGAGAACGAATACGCCATCAAAACCGACCCCCGTTGCAAACTCCTGAAAATAACATGCCTTAGCATTGTGTACCAGGTGGTCGGTTCTGATGGCGTATTCGTATTCAGCGACCCCAAAAACCGCCTATATATCTATTTGCATGCATTCAGCGCCGAAAACCTTAAAAACTCCAGAAGATGACGTATCTTAGAAGTGACCACGGGTTCAAGGTGCTCCGGGGGTCGGTTCTGATGGAGTATTCGTGCTCAGCAGCACCCAAACCCCGTGTAATCCGTTTGCATTAATTTAGTACCAAAATCCCTCGAAACTCCAGAAGATGACGTGCTACAGCAGTCACACTGGGCACCAGGGGCTACGGGGGTCGGTTCTGGTGGTATATTCGTATTCAGCGACTCCATAAACCTCCAAGTAAACTGATTGCATCAATTTAGGGCCGTTTTCCCTCGAACCCAGATGCCCTAAATTCGGGCCCTCCAGATGACGTACCCTAGCAGTGACCCTATGGTGACCCTGGGTACCAGGTGCTCCGAGGGTAGGTTCTGATAGCATAGGTTGCGTTCATCAAACAGAGAGCTTGGAATCGGATTGCAATCGGATTGGAAGCTCTTTTACTAGTGAACGGTGCGCTGAATTAATCGGATTGGAAGCGCTCGCCATTTTATTCAGCCTTAAATTTGTTATTGTGCTGTGATAGCTGAATCCCGCCAACTTTAAAATTAAGTTCAAAGTAAAATGGACAATTTAATTAAAATTGAATATAAATACAATAATTATTGTATGTAATTTATTGTAAATATTTGTAGTTCTTATTTTAGTATTATTAATATGTATCCTATATATAGTTATTATCTAAATTAAGTTAGAAATATTTGTGTTTTTTTATTTATATAGTTACTAGAAATATTATCACAATATCTGTATAGTAGGTACCTACCTCATTTATTTTCCAACAATCCAGTTTTTGATTGATTCACAAATCTTATAAAAATTGGTATTGATTGCATACCAACTATTTGTAATTAATATTTACCTACAATAAAATTAAATTTAATATAGGTAGGTAGGTACCTATACCTCGTCCAATTTACTTACCGTTGCACGTCATCCGCGCCATAGCCTGTGACACGATACCAACACGAAATATCTAGGCGGTAGGTGTGTTCCCCTTTAGAATCATTTTGATTCTAAAAAAGAACACACCCACCGCCTAAATATTTCGTGTTGGTATCGTGCCACAGGCTATGGCGCGGATGACGTGCAACGGTAAGTAAATTGGACGAGGTATATACAATAATACTCCATATTAGTTATTTTCAATAATATTTCCAATTTTTTATTCTTCTTCACCCACCGTTATATTATTAATCTCTTTGTTTAGCATACCTACTCAATATTGCATTTATCCAGAACATTATTGCCTTCTATATTATAAAATTGTGTAAAACACAATGTTCGTTAATCGAATATTTTCTGTATCAAATTTTAATCCTCTAAATTTGCATTTTATTAGTTCAAACCTTTCTACAGCTGACCGAATCTTTAATTTATTATCAAAATTTTCTTGTTCTTGTAGTAAACGTTTATTATTCTGGTAAGATTTCATTAAGTTAAGTATCTATAGATATGCCGAATTTTGAATGAGATTTATATTCGCTGGTAAAATGGAATCTGCTCGAGTTAAATAGATAATAGGCCTGGATCCTGCATACCAAAAGAAAGTTAATTAATAGCAAGCTGAAAATTTGTTATTAGCTTAACGGTGTCTAGTCGGACAAACTTTGATGTTTTAATTTAAAACAAACACTGGAACGGGAAGTTTTATAATTGTTGAACAAGTTACAGGTTTCGAACGTCAGACTACAAAAACGTCTCATGTATTGTGTCGGACAGAACTTCCAATTGATTTGCTACTCTTTCATTAGCATGCAAAATCAGACTGCTATTTATCACCAATATAATTCCTATCCTCTGACATGTTCTACGTGTCGGAATTATTAAAATGCCCAACACAACGAGAGACATACTTTATTGATACAATGTACCAAAAGGCCATCGACCAAAGTCTTTCAGCCAACTGCCCAACATATTTTTCGGACAAAATTTTTTTCATATATTATAATATACAAAGTTTGCTATTGAATAAACTTAAAAACAACCTGCTAGTTTTCACAATCATAAACTTGTCAGGATGGCATGTTCCACAATTAAGGCTTCCCCTGTTCCAGTGTTTCTATACATCAAAGTGTGTCCAACTAGACACCGTTAAGCTATTTACAAATTTGAGCTTGCTATTAATCAACTTTTTTTTTGTATGCGGGATCCAGGCCTAGGTACGAAATTTTTAAAAGTAGACGTTTTAAAAAAAAATTAATTATACAGTTTAAACAGCTTTTTCAAAACTATTTACAATCATATTATTTGTTGTCATTTCATGGAATTAGGCATACTCCAAATTTAATATAAGTACTATGAAAAAAGAACTAGAGGGAGATATAATCTATTTTTTAATACGATTCTTTGATCACAACCAACTAACTCTTGAGATAAACTGGGAATGCAGTAGACATCCCTTTATGATGCTCATACAGAAGCACATTTCCAAGCAATCTTACATTACAAAGTTGTTGCTGGCATCCTATAAAGGGAAAAAATAATTATTTTGCATGGTTACGTTATCTTGAAGCTGTATTCGATAAAAAATTCTGAAACGAGAAAGCTCACTTTAATACTTATCCGGGCAAGACATTTTACTTCCATATAAAAGACATGGCGTTTCAGGCCTATTGAGCCCCACTTGCCCGGATAAGGGTTAAAACAGTAAAAGAAAATGCAGCAGCATAAGGTACTGTTGGTTGGGAGCACTCTGAAGACCACCATGTGTTCGTTGTTCTCTGATAATACCATCAATACAGATAGAATTATTTCTACGAGTATGGCTATGTCAAACGAAATAAGGATTGAGAGACCTTTTAGATGCTCTCAGTGAAACAAATGCAATTTTAGAGCCACAACCAAATACTAGGAACGCTAAGGAAGAAATTCCTCTTATTAAAAAAAGAATGGAGGGACAATTCTTGTTAACAAATTCTGCTTAACAATGGAGGAGGAAGATATATGAAAGGTTGTGTTACAATACATTTAGTTTTTATCTAAGCATGAAAATAAATATTATGACCACATTTGTACTACATTTATTTTCAAACAAACCAGTTTTTTATTGATTCACAAAAAATTTTTATTGATTACGATTTACAATTAACCCATTCGCAGATACGACTATATATGCATGTACTTACAAAGGGAAATTACTGTCTGCATATGAAGATGTGTCCACAAATGTGTTAATACAATATTTACAATAAAATTATATTATAGAATATTTACAATAAAATTAAACTCAATATACACATTGATATTCAAGATTAGTTATTTCCAATTTTTTGTAATTCTATATTATTTGGGTGAAAATCTTATGTCCAGAGCTCTTTGGCAAACCAAACATATCCCCAGCAACAAATTCTCTGGTTTACTTAGCATCCACATCATAAACATTAATTTTTTCCAATAGAATTATTCGGTTTTCAAATTGGTGGATATGACCAATACAATTAAATAGTTCCTGGAAATATAACAATATAATATACATGATGTTATTAATTTGTTATACAATTTTACCTGGAAAGTAGTTCTGGACATACGAAAATGTTCTCTAAATTGGATATTGAATTATGGTTTATATATATTTAATTTCATCTCATCCTTCTGGAATAATTTGAGGTAGGTACATCTGCTAAATGTATAACGGCATTTGCTAATTTCGTCCCCAAACAAAAGTTCTTCAAGAATATTATCCATTTTAGTTTAGACAGTTTCAGTTTTATTTAAAAACAAAACTGTCTAATAGACTAGGTTATAAATTATATAAACAAAGAATAAAAACATAAACAAATGGAACACAGAACACTCTCAATCGAATGTCAAACGTCAGTCGTTCACTAGTAAAAAAACTGTCAGCGTTTCAGCGCAAATTAATCGGATTGCACTCGGATTATTCTGGTGAACGCGACCATAGTCATCTTCAGCGACCTCAAAAACCACGCGAGTAACAAAACTTGGCCCTTAATATGCTTATTTTGACATGTTTATGCACTTTTTAATGCATGTTAAGAACTTGTGTTCGTGCAGTACAACATGAACGTATTCAGAGTAAGTTCGGGATTAGTTTCCAAGGCGCAGGCGTCAACGTAAACTTTACCGACAACAGTTGGAAGACGAACGAGTGGCAACGAGTGACAAATAATCGTACGAGTAACCCACTCACACGACATGGCAAGTATTCGCGGTGTGCAAGTACTTGGAAGGGATACGCGAAACGATCGTGCGAGAATAGCGGAGAAATATTGCAACTTTCTTAAATAATTAGGCATTCCAAATCACGTGATATAATATGGCTGCTGGATGGCGAAACTGTCATCCATAGGCGTATCCAATGTTTAAACCACTTCATATTTAATTTGCTATCACAATTTCACAAATTTCGCTACACAGTTAACAAAAAAACAAAACCAAACAGGATATTCTTTACAAATTTGTCAATATTCAACGTAAACATTAGATACGCCATGACCACCCCCCTTAACTATGCCTATGGCCATGTCAGTTTAGCCATCCACCGGCCACCACTGACAGTTCATTGGAATCCCTAATTCATTGTCAATTGAGATTGTCAAATTGACCATAGAGGTATATATTAACATAGAGTGAGCCCACGGTTATTAGACTTTATTACGGTTGTCTTGTCCCTCGGTGGTGGGGAGACTTATATTTTTGACTTTACGTCACAAGAGTTTACATTCCCATATTTTTAAATGATTTTCGATCATTGAATGTGTGTTATTGTGTATATATGTGTATTATTTGTGTTATTATGAAATAATTAGACAAATAGTACACATTTTATCTTATACCGGGGGTGAATCGTAAAAAGGGCCATAGGAAACTCAATGTAAATTCTGAATTGTTGAATTCCTGCTTCCCTAATTATTTTACATCAAAAGTCATGAGAGAATACTTGTAGAGAATTAAAATCTGTATTAAAATCAAAAGTTAAAATTGTTCTACGATTTAAATGCATTCCAAAATTTTGAAAAATATGATACATTTGCCACAAATAGGTATGCGTGTAAAAGTAAGGCCACACGTTACTATTTAACTGACAGTGCTCACACCATTGACTGAATAAAAAAATCTTTATTATTAATCCTTTCTCCGCAACTGAGGGTATCTTATCAACTGTATTGTTTTTAAACAATAGATGATAAAATAAAAATATTGACAATTCAAAACTGTGAACATTATTGCATTGTGTGTGGCCTAAGTTTGGGCTGAAAACTAAAATGTATTGCATTTTTACAAAATTTTGGAATATGTTTAATTACGTAGACCAATTTTAACAGCTATTTCCAATACAGATTTCAATCCTCTACAAATAGTTTTCTAATGTCTTTTGATGTACAATAATTATTAGGGAAGCTGGAATTCAACAGTTCAGAATTTTACATTGAGTTAATGCAAAATTTTGACGCATGTCAAAATTCTAAATGTGTTTTAATTGTATTCATTTTTTTGGAATCCTGAAGGCCGCGTCTCACCATCAAATAATTTGATCAAACTGGGTTTGAGCAAACTAAAGTGACAGTTAGTGACGTCACATCCTGAGTGTTCATTGTGGATAATAACGAAAAATTTTAATTTTAAATAAAGTACAAACAAGTTAAGGCCCCGTCTCACCATCAAATAATTTGATCAAACAGTTTGCTCAAACTGCGGAAGTACGTCAAAGTGACGTCACAATTGCAGTTTTTTTGAAATTTTTCATTATATACACTCAGGATGTGACGTCACTAACTGACACTTTGTGTCACTAACTGTCAAGTTTGATCAAATTATTTGATGGTGAGACGGGGCCTTTAGACAACTCAATACAAAAAATTTGATCAAACTAGACTGATAGTGAGAGCACATATTTTTAGAATTTCAAAAAAACTGCAATTGTGACGTCATTTTGACGTACTTCCGGAGTTTGCTCAAACTGTTTGATCAAATTATTTGATGGTGAGACGCGGCCTTGAGAAAACTAATAAATATTTTTGAAAAATTTAAACTCAGAATGAAAGACTACATTATTACCGAGGGCTGAAAGTACCTGAAAACTTCTATAATGTTTATTTTAATAAGTTACAGGGCTGAAAATAAAAGAGAATAAAATAGAATCTGCTTGTTTATTCTAAGGGGCTTTCCGCCCTCGGTAATAAAGGCCGCGTCCCACCATCAAATAATTTGATCAAACTGGTTTGAGCAAACTGAAAGTGACAGTTAGTGACGTCACATCCTGAGCGTTCATTGTGGATAATAATGAAAAAATTTAATTTTAAATAAAGTACAAACAAGTTAGACAACTCAATACAAAAAATTTGATCAAACTAGACTGATAGTGAGAGCACAGATTTTTAGAATTACAAAAAAACTGCAATTGTGACGTCACTTTGACGTACTTCCGGAGTTTGCTCAAACTGTTTGATCAAATTATTTGATGGTGAGACGCGGCCTTGTAATCTTGCATCCTGCATTTAAATTTTTCTAAAATACTTGGTCAGGATTCGAAAAAAATCATATTACCATTCAAATGACAGTAAACTCTCGTGACGTAATCTCACCCTTAATGTTCATTGGTTAGTCGATTTAGGCAACCGTAGTAATGTCTAAGAACCGTGGAGTGAGCCTACCTTCCGCGCTTCCTGACGACAAGATCTCATGGACTTGTTTGCGGCATCTCTTTCTAACACATTGTATCGACAAACTAAGATTACATTCAGTGTGAGCATAGGCACGGAAGGGGAGGACTACTGTCGCAGTTTTACTATGCGTAAAGAGTGAAACAGCACTAATCCGAATAAAAAAGATGGTGTCGTCACTTCACTCTGAATGACACTCTCTCTATGATAATATATAACTCTATGAAATTGACGTACATATAACTATTGTCATTTAAGAAGAAAAATTATATATTGCTCCACAATATTGATATGATATGCAATTATTATATAAAGGTAAATTTAATTAATTGTATTTTGCTTGCAGTACTGCATTTTAATAACTAATTTTATTTACTACATATAGGTATAATCTAGAAGAACTAGTGGTAGAAGGATATGACGGAACTGTGGTAAATACCGGAAGAAAAAATGGTATAATTTCTCAACTAGAGTTAAAGTTAGGCCGCCCTTTACAAATATTTATCTGTCAGCTTCACGCTAATAAATTGCCTTTACGCAGCATCTTTTCCAAAAGTTTGACGGTCAAACTCAAAGTCCAAGAGCTTTTGCAGGAACTGTAGGAAATCAAATAGAGCATTGCGAAAATATGCCGGTTATAAACTGTGACATTATTGACTGTGAGTTACCAGAAGTAGATTTAATTGACTTTAGTACCGATCAGAAATACTTGTTTCAAATAAATTTGTGTCGCAATTTCTACAGGGGAATGTTCTGTGGATTTATTAAACCAAAGCCCTGGAAAGTTAAGTCATTCCCGATGGCTAATGTTGGCGAATTGCATTATACCCCAGGCAACCAAATAATGTTTATAAAACGTTGAAAAAACGTCATAATTATCACCAAACGACGTCAGTTTATCACGTTTTTTCGACGTCGAAGATCACGTGAATATGTCCCACCATAAGTCACGTCATTTTTATCACGTTTTAAACACGTGATATAAAAAACGTAGTTTTTACGTCGATTTTGCGTCGTTTTTTAGATTTAATTTTCATTTTATAGTTTTAGAAATACACAATAATTGAATGGGTCCACCACATGGTTTGTTTTTGAGAAGTCAAAGAAAAAGTTTTATATTGTGATAATGGTGAGTTTATACATTTTAAAGGTGAGTAATACAGTTTGTATTTTGTATTTAAAAACTGTATTACTACCCTTAAAATGTATAAACTCACCATCATCACAATATTAAAACTTTTTCTTTGACTTCAAAAAAAACAAACCATGTGGCGTTTACAACGTTATTCGGCAGGCCCATTCAATTATTCGTATGGGCATTATTGCAATTTTTCCATTTAAGTAAAACCAAATGGAAGGCTTGTTAAAATGCATAGAATTACAATATCCTCAATGCAACATATATAACATACATAGAATTTTCACTTTTTATATTATAAGTATTTACTGTGTCAAAAGTGAAACAACATATAAACTAATAAATCATTTATTAACAAATTAAACATTTAAGTCACAATGTAATAACAAACTTAAGTTTAAACCGTTTAAGTTATATAATATATATAATTATTATAATTATACCACACACTTTAAAGGTACGATTCCGACAACGACTGAAGATGGCAGTTACAGTTGTCACCATGACAGACGTCATTATTTTGCACTAATAATTTGCATAATAGGGCTTTTCATCGCTTGTCATTTGTTTCGAGCTTCTGTCATATGTTGTATAATCTGTGTGTAATATTAATATAAACGGATTATACGACATTTGACAGAAGCTCGAAACAAATGACTGTGAATGAAAAGCCCTATTATTAGCAACTGATGTTCTGCCAGACAGCAGTTGCAGTCAGATGTCGGAATCAGTCTCATACAGATAAATAGTGCAAAGTAGTAACGTCCATAACGCCGAGAACTGCAACTGATGTTTGCAGTTGCTGTCTGCAGTCGTTATCAGAATCGTACCTTTAGTCAAAAATGAATACACACAAATAAGACCCAATATATTGAATTTCAATAAAAACTATCTGCTTTATATTTATAAATTTTAAAGAAGACAATTGAATGATAAAAAATAGACAAAACTATAATAGTCTGTGTTCTCACATATATTTCCATACTCTTATAATCCTCAAAATGATTTCAAATAATTATTACAAATTTTTGCATACAAAAAGATCCACAGACACCTGAAAAATATATTTTTTTTGATTAAGGGACTGTAATGACCAAATTAAAATGATAAAAACAATTTACATGTGATATCTGATAATACTATAAAACACACTTAAAAGACTAATAGGGCTTTTTATCAACTGTCATTTGTTTCGAGCATCTGTCATGTGTCACATAATATTAATATATCTACGCCATATGTCTTTGGTGTGTATCATTGGTATATACCAATAACGTATGACATAGATATAATATTAATATTATGTGACACATGACAGAAGCTCGAAACAAATGACTGTGAATGAAAAGCCCTATACATAAATACTCATGATGAAGAAGTACATTATAATTAAAAATGACTAACCATTTTCATATCGCTGCAACATGAAGCCAAAGCCGTCTTATATTTCAGTTCGTTTAGAGAGCGCAACAAGCACTCTGACCGAACAGCTTGAAAACTCATTAGTTTTTCACCAGAGAATATACATAGCTGTAACATCTGTACATGCACTGGGTTCTTCTTCTTCTGTCTTGCTGTGGGCATACTCAGCTGCAAATAAGATTGCTGCAATATGGCTGCAAACTTCACTATTACCGGCAATACACATACAATGTGCATTTGCTATGCCATTGGAACTGGCTATCACCCAAGCATCTAGTGGTTTA
Organism: Diabrotica virgifera virgifera; assembly: GCF_917563875.1. Taxonomy (NCBI): domain Eukaryota; kingdom Metazoa; phylum Arthropoda; class Insecta; order Coleoptera; family Chrysomelidae; genus Diabrotica; species Diabrotica virgifera. Next base: position 293,296,386 of record NC_065443.1, read on the forward strand.
GCATTAGCTTTTTGGGAATTCTTCACCTAAAAAAAATATTTATCTTTGTGGGAATGCTTCAACTACAAAAATTTATTTTCATTAGAGTATTTGCGTTCTTTACAATGATTGAGAATATTTTAAAATCAGACATTCATATAATATAATTTTAGAACAAACAATCATGACTGTTTACTATTCTCTTTTCTATCATAGCAATTACATGTCATCGACCTAATCTGTAAACTGTGTAACTCCATTTATCCAAATTTTACAGAGGCACAAAAAATTATTTCTCTAAATATTACTTATGCGAATACTACGTATATCCCATTTTAAAAGATAGAATGCTAAAATGGAATATTTTATAGATAGGTACTAACATTTGTACCTATATTGTTTAATGAGTATTAATATTATTTACCACCAACTCTTTCTTGAAAATATCACTTTCTAAACAGTGAGGTCAATCGTGTGGTATGACAAACTGGGGAGTTACATATTTTTCGTACTAAATTTGCTGCAAGGGAGATCAGTGTATATGAAGATGTCACTATTTACTCTTCTGGTAAAAATATGTATGTGCATCCTTTTTTAAACTAGTAGGGATTTTTTCAAATAAATGGCAGTAATAACTCAGTTTCAGAGAAATATGGAGTTACACAGTTTACAAATTAGGACGACAATATGTCTGGTTTCATACAGATATATAAACGTAAATAAATCTAATATTTAAAACCCATTTATCCGAAAGACACTAATGCCCGGTTGCACCAACATATCTTAAGCTTAAGACGAGAATAACATAAGAATTAAAATAATATAATTATAATATATTATAATAAAAATATCATAATATAGTAATAGATATAATTGATAATGAGGTAAGAATCGAAAATTATGGTGCAACGTAAGTGATACTCAAGGAGGCCCTATCTATAAGTAGAGTTTAGCTAAGCTGGAGCTTAAGATCTGTTGGTGCAACCAGGCATAATACTGTTATCCATATATTTTTTAATGGTGAATAAATAAAATAAAGACTTACCTTTCCAACAATAATATAGAAATCATCAAAACATCAAATTTTTCAAAACAAATCCAGTTGTGAAGGCTTTTATGTGTCTGAAGGCTTTTGTATGCTTTCATCTGCTGCTTAAAGTAGTAACTGTGAGACTCTACCAGTCTATCTATAATAGCATTATAACAGTAATTGATGGAATTCACTGTAAAATCCAATTCTGATGACTGAATTGTATATGGATCTAAATCTCCAATTATTTTCAGCTTCAATGAATATCTAAAACAATAAAAGAAATAATGTTATTGCTTGCAAAATTCATCATTATTGATAAATATCAGGGAAAAATGAATAGTACATAAAAATTGTTTGGCCTACCTTTCTAAAACATCTGCGGAGTTTCCAATAATAATTTCCTTAAATAGTCACTTTGCATTGTGGTAAATTTATAAAATTTACGAATGACAAACAAAAGTTTTAAAAAATACACACAAAACAGCCAACAAAATCCAAATGAATCCAAAATAGGATAAAATACTAGGACAAACAAACGACAACGACGATACAAACATAAAACATAACCTTAGTTTTGTAACTTTTAAGCTCCAAGCTCCTCCCAATTTCGTGACGTCAGACTTAGGCTGGCTGAAATGAAAACGTCTTTTAAACGTATTTTAACGTCATTAATCTTACGTATTTAAAATCACCTACAAAAGACGTCGATATGACGTAATGTTCAACCACGTGTATATATTCCACCAAATACCGACGTTTCCTCGACGTTGTTGACGTCACTTGGTTGCCTGGGACGTCTTTATGTAAGTACTGAAAATCCAACATCAGAATTAAAGGAACTGACCAAATTTATTGTCACGGTATATGCTCCTTTATGGTTTCAGATCAAATGCAATTCATCCTGTGTGAATGGTGCAAAGCATGTTTTACAAACAATTAAGCGTAGTCGATACTTAAAGCAAAATTTGAAAAGTTTTATAGACCCTGTAATTCAAAGAAATGTCTATTTTGTACATCCGGAAAATCTTCTGCTATGCATGCTGCATGACACTCGCCCGCATATAAAGAGGTTACATTTCGTCGCATTCTCAATGCAAAACTAAGGACAATAATGATTCATCTAACATCCGACCATTTATTATTCCACAAACTAATTTTGAAGCAGATGATATTGATCTTATTGATTGACAAAACAATAAAATAACTTGCCCTCCATTGCTTCAAGGTTAGAAAGTAGAGGATTTGAAAAACATTATTTCCGGATCTCCTGAGAAAATCATTAACATCGCTACATTTCCCCTGTCACACCCAATCTGTAGAGAGAATCGTGAAGCTCGTAACTGAAGCATCTTCATCGGTTCTTGGATCACAAAAAGAGACAATTTTATCAACGCAAAAATTGATTCGCGCAAAGATATACCAAAATTTGAGTTCAAAAAAGACTACAAACAATAGATAATCAAAATTAAGGGGGAGGGTAGGGAGTGGGTAGAAGAATAAATATGACATATTTAAAAAATATTTCAATGGGATATCATTTTTATAATAATAACATGTTTTTATTACTTAACTTTTCATTTAAAATCATAAGTTCGTATGTTTTATTTTTTAAATTTTCAACCCCCGGTAAAGGGCAGAAGATGAAATTTTTTTGAAAAATCGCAAATAAAGATTAGGTTTGTAATACTAATTGGCAACTTTTGCGCACTATTCCAAAACAGTTTTCGAAACTTGGATTTTTCGATCCACCCTAATGTACCGGGTGTCCCAATAAGAATGGCTCTCGGCCATATCTCAGGAACCGTTTATAGTAGAGCTTTGAAATAAAAAAATTTATAACAAAAATTGCCTCAGGAAAAGCCTGGAAATTATTTTCATAATTGTGGGTCCACCGCTAGAGGGCGTAATTGAATATCAAAAATAAAAAAATCTAAATTTTACAAAATTTTCCTAATGAAGGGGCACTGGAAATCCGATTATTGTATTCTTCATCAAATTCTGCGCATATTTGATTTAACAAGTTTAACTCTACCTTTGCAAATAAGAGGTGGGGGTGAGTGGGAACCTTGTTATGAAAAAATGGCTGTAAGTCCGGTTCTGCTAAATCAAATTTTGAAAACTGGGTCTTGTTGAAGACAGATCTTTTTCTTCAATGTAAGCGTGATAATTTTGAACCATCCTAATAAGTAATAAGCCGAAGTAATTCAGAAATCTAGTTTTCTTTGGAAAATATTAAATACAAGTATGCATTTTTAATCATACTTTATAAATTTAGATTAAATTAGCAATAGAATAGCGAAAACCGCATGTCGATACCTTTTTTCTCGAGAAACGTGTAAATTTTATACATAACTGTTACTATCACCGGTAAACTATAAGTTAATGAAAAGTAGTGTGCTGTGGAATAAAACAAAATAACATTTTCCAGATGTCAACGTATAAAAATATAATTAATTAAAACAACAATATAAAGAGAAACAATACTATTAAAATTATATAAATATAACACAGAGCAAAAAGAACTACTTAGTGACGACCTAAATATTCAAATTGTTGCCCATCATACACTACTCTAGAATACATTATCCAGAGAATACTAAACGCCATTCAAAGCATATCGAGAGCAGAAATTGAGACTGCTGTTCAATCTACTCTTGAAAGAGTAAATGTTTGCAACGAAAATGATGGGCAAAAATTTGAACGTCTATGTCATCACTAAATAGTTGTTTTTATTTCTTTATAATAGGGCTTTTCAACGCTTCTCATTTGTTTCGAGCCTCTGTCATATGCCGTATAATCCGCGTATAATATTAATATACGAGATATGAACGAGGCTCGAAACAAATGAGATAGCACACTACTCTTAATGAATTTCGTTTACCGGTGACAGTAACAGTTATGTTTTTAAATTTACACGTTTTGTAAGATATCTCGAGATAGAAAAAAGGTATTAACATGCGGTTTTCGCTCTTCTGTTGCTAATTTTGTAATATGGTATTAAAAATGCATGTTTGTATTTAATATTTTCCAAGGAACACTAGATTTCTGAAAAAAATTAAATAACGCCTTCTAGATGGCATATTACTCAGTAAGTTGGTTCGAAATCATAACTTTTACATTGACGAAAAAGATCTGTCTTCAACAAGACCAAGTTTGCAAAATTTGATTAAGCAGAACCGGACTCACAGCCAGTTTTTCATAACAAGGTTCCCACTCACCCCCACCTCTTATTTCCAAAGGTAGACCTAAACTTGTCAAATCAAATATGCGTAGAATTTTATGAAGAATACGACGATGGGATTTCCAGTGCCCCTTCATTAGGAAAATTTTGTAAAATTTAGATTTTTGATATTCAATTACGCCCTCTAGCGGTGGTCCCACAATTATGAAAATAATTTCCAGGCTTTTCCTGAGGCAACTTTTGTTATAAAATTTTTTTTTCTCAAAGCTCTACTATAAACGGTTCTTGAGATATGGCCGAGAGCCATTCTTATTGGGACACCCGGTACATGTACGTACCTTCAAACTATCCCTTAGATTTTAAAGAATACCAACAAATCCAAAATCCGCATCTATGAAAATGAACTAATGCCACGCCATCTTGTCGAACACTGAGATTAAATCACAAATAGTTAATAATGGTTACTGCGCAATTCTTTTGTGGAAGAAAATCTCTTTGCAAGTTTAAAATTTCGGCATTAATGATAAAGTTTTTATTTAATAACCACAGTTACTATCTATCTATCTAATCAGCCCTAAACATCCATCCTTGGATATAGGCCTCCTCTTCCTTCTTCCATGCCTCTCTATCTTGGGCAATTTGCATCCATTTTGACCCAGTGTGTTTCTTCAGGTCATCTGACCATCGCATCTGTGGCCTTCCCCTTTTTCGTTTGTGGTTCCATGGTCTCCAATGTATTATCATCTTAGTCCATCTTTCATCCTTCTGCCGTAGGGTGTGTCCGGCGAACTTCCATTTAAGCTTTGCTACTTGGGTAGAGACGTCTTTCACTTTTGTTTTGTTACGGATCCATTCGTTTCTTTTCCTGTCTGATAATTTAATGTTCAGCATTTGTCTTTCCATGGCTCTTTCTGTCTTTGCTATTTTTTCCATATTCTCTTTTTTCTCATATTTTCTACCACAGTTACTACAGAGGGTATTTCTGAAGAATTATTTCTTGCGGTTTAAAATATTTATTTGATTGCAAGAAAATTTCTTGTTAACAAATATAAATATGGATTAACTTAACATATATTTCTTATACTACAAAATATTTGTATAGTTTTCAATTTAAGAAACAAAAACTTTAGGATAAGAAAATTAAAATGTAACCATTAATGCATTTCTTAGTACTGAAGAAATTATCTGTAAGAAATTATTGAGTTGTGTTTAAATAACTCGTTTCTTTATATGTGAAGCGGTATGTTTAAGTTAATATAATATGTTAACTTTTAAGAAAGATAGCTCAAAGAAATCAATGTTTTAGGAGAAAAGACATTGTTCTCTCGGTGTACCCACATGCAGGGGCGTAACAGAGGCCCCCGCAGCGTGAAGCTTGCGGGGGGGCCCCATCTTGTCATCTAATGTTATGTAAAAACCTGTTATTGTTATATTATTTTATACGTTGTGTGTTTAAAATTAAAACGTCTCATAATATCTAGAAACTTAATCCCTTTCGGCCTACCAAAATTTTATGGTAACGACAATAAACTATAATTCTTTGTACTTGACTATTGAAAGATTTGAGAATTGCAATTTGCCGAATCTTAGAACAAAATTTCGTAATCTAGAAATGGGTTTTCTCTTTAATCTTTACCTGCGTTTAGTATTTCGATACAATCATCCAGAGGCGTAACAGAGGTCCCCTCAGCATGAAGCTTACGGGGGGGGGGGCAATATGTCAAGGGCCCCATCTTGTTGTCTAATATTTGTAAAAATGTGTTGTTATTATTAGCATAAAATTATTTGCATACATACGTTTTTTAAGCAGTGCAATATTCAAAATGAAGTTGTCCTTCCGAATTAATAATATTGTAGATATATTCGCTGAAAGTAGATAGTGCACGAAGAAAGTTTTTCATCTCATAGAATAATACTAATGTAATCATTTAGTAAATTTTGTTCTATTTTATTCTATACCAATAAAGATGAAAAATGAAAGCCGTCATAAACAATGCATGAATACACCAATATATAGCTCAGTAAATGACAGTTTTGGAGTGAAATTATCAGCGTTACGACGGACGTATTTGCTTGAAAATTTGGATTTACGTTCTTGTTACACTCCACTTCAAAGTTGGATTTATGCCGTTAGTTGCTTTTACTTCGGAGGGTGACACCCCTCCTTGGGGTGAAAAAGATACGTTTAAAATAAGTCCCGAAATGTATAAATTGACTAATTATAAGCAACTTTTGTTCTTCTATAGAGTTTCTTTATCTATGCTAATGCTTTTCAAGTCATTTGCTAGTGAAAATGTTTATTTAAAAAAAAATGTTTTCAGACGGGTTTTTCACAAATAACGCAAAAATAAGTATTTATCGAATTAAATATTAAATATCGAAAAAATATTTGTAGCAGAAATGTAGCTTATAAGATACAGAAAATGGTGTACTTATTCATGAAGTCTATCGACACAGTAAAAGCACAGTTGAAACTCATGAAAAATTATTCTTATTTATACAATTCCAAATCGCATATTTCAACCTGAAATAACCAAAAAATGAAGCAATTTTCTGGAAAAACTCTTAAATTTTTTTTTAATATTTCAAAAAAAAGCTTTATTTTTATTTTTTATAAAAGTTTCTAGCACCAAAACTATACGAGTTACGGTCAAAATAAAGTTGACCCCTTTTTTGGTAAAAAAATCGTAAAAATCTGCGCCTATTTCGCACCTTAAATAAAATTTATCATTAGCGCTTTACCGTTTACTTTAAATATTTATTGTTTATAAGATCTGTAAGTTTGGCCGGTTCGAAGTTCTTATTTTTGAAAAAATTTAAAAGTTTTTTATTTGGAAAAATGCCTTTTTTTCAAAATAACTTAAAAAGTATTAGTGATACGAAAAATCTCAAAAAAATTTAGGTAGGTCTGCATTTGTAAATATTTTGGCTTTATTTTGTTTTTGTGTAAGACAAAAATTTGTTAAGACATGGCTGTTTAAAATTTGCATATACTCGTGATTATTGACTCGTTCAAGCCCTTCAACTAGAACCCTTTTAAAAATAAGCACTTTGAACCGGTGAAACTTACAGGTCATATACAAAAGTTAGGTAATTTGTAAGGCGATAATGATTAGTTTCATTTGGGGTGCTAAATAGGGGGAGATTTTCACAATTTTTTACCAAAAAATGGGATTAACTGTCTTTTGAGCGTAACTGGCTTAGTTATGATGCTAGAAAATGTTGTAAAAAATAAAGCATCTTTTAAATACTTCCATTAGAAAAAGTTCTAATGAGTTTCCCCGATCAGTATTTCATTTTTTGGTTATTTCACGTTGAAATATTCGATTTGGAATTTGACGAATAAGAAAAACTTTTCATGAGCTACAAGTTTTCTTTTTCTGAGTCAATAGACTTCATTTTTTGAATACTTACTTTTCGAACTATTTGCAAAAAATCGCCTAAAAACGTGTTTTTTTTGTTGAACAATAAACATTTTTACTCATAAATAACTCGAAAAGTCTTTAGTTGACCACTTCGGTGGCGACACTGAAAATTACATGGTATCGTTATATTTTACGTTGATTTACTGGGCTGTAACACATATATAGGTATTTGTTACACATGTCGCATTTAGTAATTTTTTAAAGGGGGCCCCATATCCAATTCCGAGGGGGGGCCCCGACGGAGTTTGTTACGCCACTGCCCACATGTACCTATGTGGGTATAAGATGGCACATGTAATACTTTACAATTTATTTTTTCAGAAAAAAACTGCAATATGTACATTGTTAAAAAATAATGTTATATTTATGTAAATGGTCCTAGCACCAGGGCCGCCGAGAGGGCGGTACAGCCGGTACATTTTACCGGGGCCCGGCGTCGACCAGACCAAAGACGTATTTTTCCCGTTTTTTTTTGCTCCTCATTTTATGTGCATAATGCGTTTAATTAATACTCGGCTATATTTAATATGACCTTTAATCGATTTTCTTTAAAATCTTGACAGCAATAAATCACAGGAGTCAAATACTACAGCAGTGCAGTCAGATAAAAGTATGGTATGGATATGGAGATTAAAAATATATCAGGGCTTCTAGAAGATTTACGAAAAATCAGAAGAATCTATGTTGAAGAATCTAAATTAGTTGCCAGCAGTTATGGAATAAATCCAGAATGTACATGACTCTGACTCTACGTTAAGCTTTGTCCATAAAATTGTATAATTTTCAGTGACAATAAAGCATATTTCGATTCTATTCCACTTCTACATCAAATAAAGAAAAACGGCGCGAAAAGCTTGTGAGATTTTTTGATGATTTACCTGGGCCTAGCAGTGATGCGACTGATAATTTTGAGCCCGACGCAAGATTTCGCTGGGAAATATTTAATATTGCCCAATAATCAGCAATTTAACCAGAAGATTTAATGCGGATAATAAAATTCATTCGCTATTTAACATTTTATGGATATTCCGAGAAGATGACGACAATATTAAAAAAAATTGATATAGGTATATTGCACAAGTTTTATAAAGAAGACATCAGTAAAGAATTTACAGATGAAATTTTTCATTTGAGAGCGATATACAAAGATAATATTGGTGAATCTCAACTTTCTCCAATATATTTGCTTAATGAAATTAAACATCACAAATTTGAATTGTTATTGCCTTAAGAATATTTTGCACATTACCGGTGACAGTCACAGAAGCAGAAAGATCCTTTAGTTTTCTTTTTCGCATAAAAAATTCTCCGAGGTAATGATAGCTACAATGAAACAGGATCGGTTAGCTGCCTATCAACTTTGTGAATTGAGAATGATTTGGCAAAAACCTGTGATTTTTCAAAGATTAGAGACATCTTTGCCAGTCAGAAAACTCGAAAAGCACCTTGTAATATAAATATTTTCACTATTATAAATAATATAATCAAAATTCAATAAAATTTATATTTGAAATGTTTCTTATTATTTATTATTAGATAATAATTTGTTTTCTATAAAAATTGAACAATTTTTTTCGCTCTTCACTTTTTGCCAGGGGCCCGCCCTTCACTTTTTACCGGGGCCCGCTCATCCCTCTCGGCGGCCCTACCTAGCACTGACTTTGATTTTTATTACATGTCTAACTCTATCGATTACAAAACATTTAAAAAAAAGTATGCCGTCTCAGGCATATCTCCCCTATTATATACGACAAAAAAACTATTGGTCTACAATCGTAGACCGCGCGACTAAGCTCGTCAGCAATAACCGTGCGCCTAACGTAGGGTTAAAATAAACAAAACGTTTCTTTTGAATGAGATATTTGAAATTAAAAATCACACTCAATTTTCTCTTCTTTTTCACATCTAACTTATTAAAATAAACGTTATAGAAGTGTTCAGGAACTTTCGGCCCTCGGCAATAATGTAATCTTTTATTTTGCGTTTAAATTTTTCAAAAATACTTATTGTAGTCATAGGGATCCCAGGCCTATTTTCACCATTTACTACTAACAAGCTAATTTTTCGTGAGTAGCTTCATTTTGATGAGACGCCCAACTTTTGTCCTTACAAAAATTTCCGTAGATAACAAAGATAGTCCAGTCGAGTTAGACGAATAACAGGCCTAACCTTGCATGCCGAGCTGCCCCAATTTTATTTTCCTAATCTTTACGGAGGGTCAATAGTAGTGTAAATTTAAAATCTCGACTGAATTCCGCAGTTGCTTCAGCCGTCATTTTGATTTAACCTTTAACTACACGCGCTGGCGTACTTTGTACGCCAGATATAAGAATTCTACTGGAAATATATTTAAAAATTTAATTTTTGACCTTGCTTATTTTTCTAACCTATCACTGGAATGTGCTTTACAATTTGGTTTTAGTTTCGTTATAATCGGCGTTCTGGAAAGATCGTAATTTACATTTTATTATTTGTTGTTTCCGGTGGTGGACAATATACCCCAGGATTATATTACTATAAGTCGTAATATAAGTACATATTTTAATTGTTTTTTAGTCATTATGGCAAAAAATATATTTTTTCTATGGATGCTATACAATGTGCAACTTCTCTCACTACTTACATACATTCAAAACGAACAATTTCTCAGGGTGTGAGAAAAGTCGGCCATTGCAGTGAGAAATATTTTTTCTCACGGGTTCCATACGTAGAATCGCGGTTTCCATGGTAACATGCACAATACAAACACAAATATTTTTGTCAAATCAAAACTTACCAGGAATTACCTTTTAAAACTGTTCAAATATAACTGGTAACTATAATTGTAAATATATAAAAGCATATAAATATTCAGAATATGAAATACCTACATATGTGTATAATATGTATTTTATTTCAATTTTGGCATATAATCTACATAAAATCACCTAAATTATCTATGTAATTTTGAAGTTTGAACTCTTGGCAAAAGCGCATCCATAGAAAAAGTACAGTGTACAACACGTGAGAAAATGACATATTTCTCCCTCGCTTGATTTGCGGCCCTCGCCTCGTGCCAACAAACTTCTGCGCTCGTGAGAAATATGTATTTTTTCTCTCTTGTTGTACAATATACTATTTCTTTGTAAACAATACTTTTTCTCCTGTAAAAAATCACATTTAAAAAAATTTTTTATTAGTAATTTTATTTATCATGGAATTCAGTTATTCCATGATTCCAGTTATAAATCCCAATTGGCTTACTGAAAAGGAACTCCACGTATTCACTGATGCCGAATAAAGTCGGATTTATAGTTTGACGTAGCGTAGACGTAGACGTAACGGAGACGCAGTGGAAAAGATCAACACTGAATTTTGTGTACTCGTGTTTATAAATGAACGCAAGCGCCTGACGGAACATAAGAGAAACGTAGCGTAACGGAAGAGATGACCAACTTTCATCTTTTACAGTGCGTTTCTTACGTCTGGCCAATCAAAATTAAGAATTTTGTTCTGTCACCCAAAGTGGACACTCCCTCATCAATTTTGTAAAGATAAAGTTGTTTATCAACGAATTTTGTTAATTATTTGAATACAATGGATGTTAAGTTATTAATTTAATAAAAATATATCATAGAGTCATTTCAATATTTCAGATAAATATGAGTTGTTTATTAGCCTAATTCGGGGTTATATACACATATTATACGATAGGTAAATCCAATAAACATTTTAAAGACCAGAAATGAAACAAACTAGTTGGAAATCCCACGGCATGCGGCACCAAGGAGCATATCTTCGTTTATTTCCTAATCCATGTAACACACAAAACAGATAAATATTATAATAAATAGTAGTATAAGTATAAATAAATAAACACAAAGTTTGTTTATTACTGTTCGCATAATTTATAGGCTATGTTGTTGAATTAGAATTAAGTCATTGTTTACTCTTTCTACTCATGCGCAAAAATTCCGCTACGTCGAACTATAAATTGACATAATATTTTCTTACGTTTCCAGTCCGTTTCTTACGTCTCCGTTGCGTCTACGTCTACGCTACGTCAAACTATAAATCCAATTTAAGGTTTATAACAAACAACTAAGTGTATTTTTTCAAAAAAAAAATTAAACAAATCCGCTGTTTTTAAGTGTATTTTCTTGTGGCGTACAAAGTACGCCACGCATGTAGTTATATAACTTGATGCGCGGGTAGTTAAAGGTTAAACGTCAACCGCTCTTGTTCAATATCTCCGCCATTTTCAACTTCTTGACAAAAAAGTATGAAAACTAAAATTCAGAGTTATGGGGGAATATAATGACGTCATTACTGGTCATCATGGTCGAGAAACCAAACCAAATCTATGTTTCCTGCAGTGGTTTCGGTGGACTTTTTAAATTATTAACAATTTAAGGCCAAAATGTACCATTTAATACATGTAATATGAAAATTTTAATTTTATCAATTATTTACACAACAATTAATTGTAAATTTTACATACAAATTAAAAATGAAACGTCAAAATCCATCAACAAGAACCAAAGATACAGTTTATAGCGCGAATTTATCCCCTCCACTACACCAAGCTGAACGATTTCCACATTTTGAAGCTTTATAGATGACTCTGTTCAAAGGCAATCTTTTTCAAACCTTGTACATTAAAACTTCAGTCCTAATATCTTTTAAATGCCCCTAATTAGGTTTTTTAATTGAAGAGTGGAAATTAGAAAGTGCCAAAATGCCATCTTTTTCAAAATTGACGTATAGAAATGTTCTGTGCTCCCCGCTTGTTGCCCTAAGAAAGGTTCTAAGTTCTAAGAAAGGAGATTATGGTGGCTGTATGTGCGGCACGATTTTCTTTAGAAAGGTTGTAAGTTCAACGGTTCAGATGTGGCTCCTTAGTGTATTAAAATTGAAGAAAATCAGAAAAAACGAAGACCTAAAAGCATTGGTTTATTTGGCAGAAAAGTGACATGCTTAGAATAACTTGGAGTGTTGTACAAAAAATACAAACTTACTAAAGGAGCTCCAAAAAAATATCCCAACGAAAAGGTATGAAATTGTGTATTTTTTACCAAAGCCGTCAAATTAAATAAAAAAAAAGAAATTGTGTATTTTTTTAAGATTACATGCAAATATAAGTTGAAAAGTACATAAGTTATGTACAAGAGGGGGTCGTATCCAACTCATCGAAAGCCTCCTCTTCGAATCCCAACTCCCATAGGTACACTCAAAATGCATACACACCAAATCGTATATGACCCTATTCATATACAGACTAACTCGCTTACACATGAAGAAAAATAAATACAGTCGAACCCGCTTATTAGAATACCGGTTAAAGGAATATCCCAGTTTAAGTAATAGACATTTGACTTATATGATCGGTTATTAGAATATCTCTGTTATAGGAATACTTTTTCTTGGCACGACGGCTGTTCCAATAAGCGGGTTCGACTGTACCTATATATGGAAGAATATATTCATTATTTAGAAATTTAATTAACTATGTCGTGCTGTTATATTATGTATTTTGTAGTCATCAAACACTCATGGATGGTACTAGTGGGACCAACTTCTCCAACTGAGATTGGGGGAATGTAGATGATCTGTGTTGAGTCTAGAGTGATCTTTATTAGATAACCTGCTTCAGCAGAAAGGAACAAATTCAGTCCAGGTATCACGTAAGAAGCAGCTCTGGGAGGTGGAATGAATAAGGCTTCATGAGGGGTCTCCATTTCGTCACCGGACATGGCAGTCGGTTCAGTCATGGAGATGGTTCCCTGGTTGATGGACGAAGTTATCTTGTTGCAGGTCTCAACTGACGTCTCTTACTGTGAGACTCTTTTGGAGATGGATCTCTTCTCCGTTTAACCACTGACCGCTCAGTCCCTGCTCCTGTGGTCAGTGACAGGGAGCTGGATCTTCCGGTACGTGCTTGATCATCAACTTCCTCTTCAGTGGCTCGTTTAATGAAGTGAGAGATCCGTTCAAAGACATCAAATTCATTCCCATACAGCTTGGATTTTTGAGTATCTCTCTTATACGCATCGATAAATTTAAGCAGGTAAGGCCCAATTATGACTCTTACATCCAGAGGTCCTACACCCTTGTATTTCTGCAGAGTGCTATTACCATGTTTGATTAGGAGCTGAGTTGATATAAAGGTTAGAATTTTCAACTTCTGCCCGAATCCGCTTAACTGCAATACTCTGTAAGGATTCTGTTTAACTAAAGGAAGGATTGAGATGAATCTCTCGTATTCCCATGACAGTATGGGTTGTTTCTTTATAAGGTATCCCCAAGGAAAAGACCGATGGTTGGACATTGCCTCAGTGATTTTCTCTATGTATGATAAGTTTCTGTAGGTAATTTGGGTAAATAATGGAAATACGGCTTGATTCGTCGTGGACTCGGATAGTTCCTTCAAACTTTTCATGAGTAGAACTGTGGTCAGGGTATTGGAATCGAGCATTCGCTTAATATGGGCCCATAATGTTTGCACCGTAATGCTTGTCATTTCCTCCAGAAAGATTGGAATATATCCCAGGCCAAAGAAGAATCTATTCTTTTTCTTGATGAATTGTTCCTTGGGTCTTCCAGTTTTGCTGACTGCACTGAAGAGAATCAGGAGAGCGTATTCAAACTCGAGCTTAAAGAAAGCATGTTTCATTAAGTAACAAGAGGCCCCATACACACAAATGTGGACCCAGGACCCTTGCTTTGATTCTGGAGAAGGATTATGAATATTGACAGTATCCTTATCGAGAGCTCCTAAGGACTTAAAGGCATCCACAAGGGACTTGGGGGTGACCGCAGGGACGGCTGGAACATCATCAATAATTTTAGCCCACTCATCTTCAGTTAACGATTTTAGTTTAGAATGCTTTGCGAGGGAGACAAATCCCATTTGGATGGAACGTGGTATCGATGCGTCGTTCCATGCTAATCCTCGCGCTCGGCAATAGAGGGTATCACAAAAAAGCTCCACGAGGACTCTGGCAGCCTGTTGCTCCGGCTCCAACTCAGTGAATCCTCTGGATATAAAAACACTCAAGACAATGTCTCTGGCCGCGAGGTAGTCGGGGCAATCATTTTTATCTACATGAATTCCCTGGTAAATATGATGTAATCCAAGCCTCCGATCATCTTCGGTTCCGCCTAGAGCGCTTTTCCATCCAACAGGAACAGGAACTTTATAAACTTTGCCCGTTTCTTTAAGTTTCTTGTTAAGAGCCTCCCTTCTCTTTGCAGCTTCTTTAAAAGCCCTCAGCAATGACATTTCTATCAGATTTCAGTCTAACAAAAATACAATAAAAATCTCTGGGTTGTTACAGGTTTACAATTTTATTCACATAAACGACATAAAATAAACATAAACAAAAAACTTGACATAAGAATGACAAAACAATTAATCTTCTTCTTTTTGTTTCTTTGCCTCCACCTCTTAGGTACTTCGCCAGTTCGAATCCTCTTCAAATCCTGGATTTTTCCATATTCCCTTTGTTAAATTCATTGTGGTTATCAAATAGCTATTTTATATTTCAATCTGAAATGTTCTTATAAATTGATTGATCTTATATATTTTCTGATATGTCAAAAAAATGCATAGTGTCATCCAGTGTTCCCAGTCCCCAGATGACTTTTTTGATGATCAGTAGGTGTCGCTTCGAAAGATCAGTAGATTTCAGTAGTATCAAGTCGCCTCAAAAATCGCTAGAATTCGTTAGATTCAGCCTTAGAGCATGGAAAATTTTTTCTCTCTAAAAGACAGTTTTACATTAAGTGGACTTTACATCAAGGCTATGCAAGTCTCATGCTATGCAAGTCCGTCTTGCATGGCATATCTCTTGCCTAGCTTGACCTTTTTACATCAGAGCTATTTCTGTGCAATTTTGGATACCACTTTCATTGTTGCCAATAGAAGAAATATATCAAAATATTAACTTTAGATATTTCACTTGGAAATTTCAGTACATAATTAAATATATTCAAATATAAATCACAAATTACTACATCCAGTAAATACCATTTAAACTTACACAATAAGGTTAAGTTTTTTTCTAAACTATAAATTTTGTCATATTGGCAACATGAATTTTGACAGGACTTGCATCAAAATAGCATGAAAAATAGAACATGTTTTAATTTTTCGTCTAGCACAGGAATTGCATGGAAATAGCGCGTGGGCATGCGCAGTAGCGTGATTTGTCTTGCATGGCTCTTGCCTAGCATGAAAATAGCATAATGTAAAACTGTCTAATGTAAAACAGTTTTACATTATGCTATTTTCATGCTAGGCAAGAGCCATGCAAGACAGATCACGCCACTGCGCATGCCCACGAGCTATTTCCATGCAATTCCTGTGCTAGACGAAAAATTAAAACATGTTCTATTTTTCATGCTATTTTGATGCAAGTCCTGTCAAAATTCATGTTGCCAATATGACAAAATTTATAGTTTAGAAAAGAACTTAACCTTGTTGTGTAAATTTAAATGGTATTTAACGGATATAATAGTTTGTGATTTATATTTGAATATATTTAATTATGGACTGAAATTTCCAAGTGAAATATCTAAAGTTAATATTTTGATATATTTCTTCTATTGGCAACAATGAAAGTGGTATCTAAAATTGCACAGAAATAGCTCTGATGTAATAGGGCCAGGCTAGGCAAGAGATATGCCATGCAAGACGGACTTGCATAGCATGAGACTTGCATAGCCTTGATGTAAAGGAGCGGTTATGCTATTTTCATGCTAGGCAAGAGCCATGCAAGACAGATCACGCTACTGCGCATGCCTACGCGCTATTTCCATGCAATTCCTGTGCTAGACGAAAAATTAAAACATGTTCTATTTTTCATGCTATTTTGATGCAAGTCCTGTCAAAATTCATGTTGCCAATATGACAAAATTTATAGTTTAGAAAAAAACTTAACCTTATTGTGTAAATTTAAATGGTATTTATCGGATGTAATAATTTGTGATTTATATTTGAATATATTTAATTATGGACTGAAATTTCCAAGTGAAATATCTAAAGTTAATATTTTGATATATTTCTTCTATTGGCAACAATGAAAGTAGTATCTAAAATTGCACAGAAATAGCTCTGAATGTAAAAAGGCCAGGCTAGGCAAGAGATATGCCATGCAAGACGGACTTGCATAGCATGAGACTTGCATAGCCTTGATGTAGAGCTGCTTTAAAAAATTTTCCATGCTTTAAGGATTCAGCTGGTGGACGTGGTGGAGTAATTTAGTTTATACATAGACAACTAGATGTCGCCCAAAAAAATCAGTAGAATTCAGTAGAATTATTGGGGAAGGCAACCAGATGCTTAAAAAAATCGGTGGATTCAACCGATTTTTCGTTAAATTTACCGAATCCCTCTATTAAAATACGATGATTTTGAGTATTTTATTGTTTGTTTTTTTACCAAGAGGAGCGATTCAAATTTACCGCGCCGTAATGCTTGTTTCTAATTGGTCCAACGGCAGGCGAGTTTACTCCACTAAATTATGACATTGACATTTCTGAAATTGACACTATTATTTAAAATTCAAAAATTATATCCGAGTTTTTGTATTTTTGCGTTATTCCTATAAATTTTTGATTTTTCGTCTGCATTTATATAAAAAACAGTTCTTTTTAGAACTATTTAGCGTCATATTAGTGTCATTACGATAAAAATATGGATTCAATGCCGAGTACTAGTGGTAATTGCCCTTCTCCACCTAAAAAACGCGGAGTGAATTTGGGTAGACATTTATCATCAAATGAAAAACAATTCATTATAAATATGTACAAACAAATAAAAATTGATGATCCTGGAATGAAAATAACAGCCATGGTAGCAAAAATAAAGCAGGCAACAGGTAAGTTTTTCAGAATACCGATTGTTAAAATCAAAGACTTGCTAAGTAATGTTCTAATTTTAGGTGTTGCGAATTCAACGATTTACAGAACCATTAAGGAATATAAGCAAACTGGAACTGTAAGATGTCCTAAAAATATTGGCGGTAGACCTGCTGTACTTTCAAGATATGATGAAAAAGTTAAAACATCTGTACGACAGATAGTACACAGCTTCTTTTTCAAGAACGAAATGCCCACTTTAAATAAAATTTTAAGTGAAGTTAACAACCGCCCAGATCTTCCAAACATGTGTCGTTCAACATTATATAAATTCTTGAAGCAAATAAATTTTAAGTAAGTAAATATGGGTTAGCCACAATTAATAGTAAATAATAAGTGCAACCCAAAAAATATTCATATTATGTCTGGCTTGGGCAATCAATTAGAGGATATTTTTTCCTATTTTGTAGACAATCTAAATGCAAATTGTTTCATTTGAAAGCTGTATAATTATTTAAACAATCTTTATTTAATTAAATAGTCTTTATTTCATCAAGGAAATATAAACACAGATGACATATATTCTTCTGAAGCGAAATCAGAGCCGCTAAAACCGATCAGTCCTCGCCCGGTAAAAAAATCAACAAAAATTTTTAATTCGTTTAAACAAAGATTGTCTAAAGAATTAGACAACATTAAAATAAGAATATTTGTATTTATAACGTTAAAAAGGTACACATGTGTTAAGTTTTTCTAAAAAACATTCTACAACATAGGAAAAAATGTGGTTTTATTTTGTTATAAATAAATTAATTTATTATTACAAAACTAAAGCATATTTTGGATTTAATTATGCACTATTTAGGTGGCTCTACTCGAGTTACCTCAAATTAAAAAAAAAATGAAGAAAATTGCTCGATTGGAAGTCGAGAAAATGCATTTTTTTTATATATACCGATTTTGAACTTTGAAATTCACCTTTCTTCAACCTAGATTTTTTTGTAGTTTTATACCAAATAATCGCGGAATATCAATTGTTTTTATTATAATAATATACCTATTTTATGAGTGTTTTAAACATGAAAATTTGTATGGAGAAAGATAAAGGTAAGGTCAAAATATACATTTTATTATTTTGTAGGTATTTGAAGAGAAGTCGAAGAAGTCATCTTATCGAACGTGATGATATCATAAGATGGAGACGTCGTTACCTAACTTCTATAAAAGAATACAGAAGTCAAGGTAAACCAATTTATTACCTTGACGAAACATGGGTAAATGAAGGTCACACCAAAGAGAAAGTGTGGGTAGACACCGATATAAAAAACCGTAGACAGGCTTTTATTGAGGGGTTGTCTACTGGTTTGAAAAATCCATCAGGAAAAGGAAAACGCCCATAGTTTTACATATTGGATCAGAGTTAGGTTTTGTTAATGAAGGACTTTTACTTTTTGAGGGAAGAAAGACAGAAGATTACCATGAAGAAATGAATGCATCTGTTTTCGAAAATTGGTTTAGTAATATCCTGCAAAAATTACCAAAAAACGCTGTTGTTGTAATGGATAATGCAGCATACCACAGCCGAAAATTAGAAAAAATTCCGACAACATCATCAAAAAAGAAAGACATGCAGGAATGGTTAAAAATAAAAAATATTCCTTTCAATTTGGAGATGGTTAGGTCAGAACTATTACATCTGATACGATTAAATAAAAATGAGTATAATATGTATGTAACTGATGAGATGGCTAAAAAAAATGGTCAAATTGTACTGCGGTTGCCTCCATATCATTGCGAGTTGAATCCCATTGAGAAAATTTGGGCTCAAGTGAAAAATGAAGTGGCATTAAAAAACACAACATATAAACTGAAAGAAGTAAAAAATCTTCTGTTACAAGCTCTGGACAATGTAACTCCAACACATTGGCAAAATTGTGTTAAGCACATCCTGAAAGTAGAGGAAAAAATGTGTAAACTAGATGGTATCATGGATAGTGTCATAGAACCACTAATAATTTCAATTGGCAATGATGACAGTGACACCAGTTCCTCAGAAGATGAATAATTGTATGTTCAATACAATTTATTCATCTTCTCAGAAACTTCGCTTCAATGTAATTTTGATTTATTTGAATTTTAACCACAATTTAAGTTTAAAGTTAAATTTATTTGAGATTTAAATTTTTAAAAACAAATCACATGGTATATGATTTTTTGATGGATATTCTTAAGTTGATTTTATGTTTTCAAATGAACTATCTTTCAATAAAGTCGTCCCAGGAACGCAACTCATAGATAAGTATTGGAAACATCGTTTATTTAAAGTTATTTACTTTAAAATGGATAATATAATGTCTGAATTGAGGCTATGAGAGCCAGAGTGACGTAACTGATTTTAACATTACTTTACATAATCAAAGAAAATGATCAGAAGCTAACAATGTTCGATTGTTTTAGTAATTGTATGTTGACCAAGAATCATTATTGGTCAACATACAATTACTAAAACAGTCGAACATTGTTAGTTTCTTATCATTTTCTTTGAATGTAAATATCAGTTAGGCCACTCTGGCTCTCATGGCCTCAATTGTTAATATAAATGAGTCAGATAAAATTAAATTAGAAGTTTTTTTTACCAAGCGCCAAAAACAAAATGTTTGCATTTTGATAACGACTTGCGAAGTGGAAATCGAAACGTATCGAAATCAAAAATAAATTTAATTGCAAACTAAAATTGTGGCTTTATTCCCACCTAAAATAGTAAATTGCATCAGATGCCATAAAAAAATACTCTATCTCTGCTGGACATTAACTCTCTCCCTCCAATTCTGCACTTCTATACCTACCATCCAAATCTGCACTTTTATATCTACCTACCATCCAAATCTGCTTATTACTTTGAACCACATCTTTCATGATATTTCTGGTCTGACTTTCCATATTATTTGTTATTCTTTTTCCACTCCTAACTCCACTAAAAATTCCCTGCAGTACTTTCGTTTTCTAGATGTCATTTTCATTTCATCTTTCTTATTCATTGTCCAAGTGTAACAAGCATACAATGCCACTGGTCAAATAACTTTCATTATCCCATTGCTCTGCTTCCTTTTAGTAGTATCTTTTCTATTTATTTTTCCTCTTCCCCTTTATCAATTATTGTCACTCCCAAATATTTGAATTTGCTATATTCTGTTCTCCTTTGTTTATGATCATCCTTTGAAGTTTTGTTGTTTGGTGCAATGACAATTGGTTTCTAATAAGCATTCGTCAACTACTAAATCTAAGTTCCATAACTTTTCTTCCCCCTTTTTTTGCATGCTCTATAATGTACATATTTTCCAATTTTCTGCAGTGGCTTTCGATAAAGTTTCCTGTAAAATTCTTCTCACATCAACTAAGTTGTATGCATTGTTGTTTCTAGCTACGTCACCCTTAACTTGTGCCCATATTAACTCTTTAGGGTAGTTAAGTTGACAATTATACGAGGGTAAACGAAGTACAGTTATTCCGCCATCTTAAGCTTTTTCATGGATTACATATTTTTATACTTTTGTTTGTGTTGTTGAACGCTATTCATGAGTTCTTTTTTAACCATCGTATTATCAAATGTCATCTCTTTTCATTTTAACTAATTAAGTATCTAATGCCTACATAAATCCAAAGTTGGTAGTTTTTCAATTAAACGAGAATGGTTACTAGCATTATCCATTACTATGACAGAATTTTGTGGTATGTTACTAACCATCTGAAAGAAATATTCTTGAAATAGCTCTATTTCCTCATGATAATCTTCGGTGGATCTTGTAGTAAATTTTAATAAACCACCATTTATAAATCCTCTTTCAGATCCAATATGAATAATTATTAGTCTACCTTTTCCAATAGGTGGGTTCAAACCAAACGAATATCCTTCCATAAAATCCTGTCACGAATTGGTAATATTGTTATCAGCCCAACATTTTGAAACAGTTGTATTGTAATGTAATAGTTAATAACGTGGAACCAAAGAGAAACATTAAACAAACGGAGAGGGACTCAGAAATGGGCGACCTCTCCGAAGAAACAAGAATGGAAGCTGCGGGAGCATCAGACCATATAGAACACACGGACAAGGGAGCTGTGGAAACAGCAGACCATGCCGAGGAGAGAGGTATGGAAGCTGACCAGCTAGAGACAAGCCTCGAGAAACTAAGTCTCGGGACAAAAAAGCTATCTGGGGCTCAAAAACGGAGGCTTAAGAAAGCCGAAAAAATAGCTGCTGGGACGTGGGTTAAAGAGAACCCACATAAGACCAAAGGCCAAAAGGGGAAAAGTGACCAGACCACGGGAGTGAAAAGGACCCGGTCTGACAACTCGACCCCAACAAAAAACCCCGAGGCCAAAAGACTGAAGGGAATTACGAAACAAGCAGCTAACAACGCGACCAGGAGCGGTAATACGCAGACTGGCACAGTTGCTAGCGCTAAAGAGGTAAGGGGCGGTAAAACGCAGACTGGCACTTACGGCGAAGTGACAGACAAACTGAGGATGGCGGTGGTAGACAGACGTCATCCTGAGGTAAAACTGAACCAGGAACAAGCAGAACTGGTTCGAACAAAACTGGAAGAGGCAGTGGATAAGGCACCCGGCGGAAGTCAGAATCCACTGCAGTTCCTAAGAACTACATTCAGCGCGGGGATTCTGTGGATCCACTGCGCGAATGAGCCTACCAAATCTTGGCTGGAGGGGACGGTACGAGAGCTTCGGGATCTCTGGGAGTCGGCGGATTTGAAGTTGATCGAATCCAAGGACTTGAGAAGACCGATTGTGCTTGTGCACGTGCCTGAGACCGGCATAAGCGAAAAAGTGTTCAGGAGTCGCTTGGGCAAGCAGAATGCAGGGCTCAATACGACAGACTGGACACTGAAAAGCCAGAAGGTCGAGGGGCAAGGAGAAATCCTTGCGTACTCGATCGACAAGGTCTCCTTTAGGGCTTTGAAGCAGACCCAACTCAAGGCCTTTTATAGGATGGGAAGGGTAGCATTCAAGATCGTGAGGGAGACAGATGGAGATGACAAAGGTGAGAGTGATCCAAGCCAACCTTCAACACAGTAAGGCAGCTTCGGCAGAACTTGCTGTGGCGATGGAAAGGTTTGATGTTGCTCTCATCCAAGAACCCTGGGTAAACCAGGGTAAAATAAAAGGTCTATCAGGAATAAGTGGAGAACTGATTTACAGTAGATCCGCTGAAGTACCAAGAACCTGCATAATAGCTAAAAGCAACATTAAGGTACTGCCGTTAACTAATTTCTGTTCTAGGGATCTAACAGCAGTAATACTAAAAGTTACAGAGGGAGGTAGGATGAAGGAGATAATACTCGGATCAGCCTATCTGCCCTATGATGATCCTAACCCACCACCACCAAGGGAATTGGAGGAGCTGATGAGAGACTGCAGAGGCAAAGGATCACAGATAATCATCGGTTGTGACTCCAACTCACATCACATCAGCTGGGGGAGCACCGGAAACAACGAAAGAGGTGAGCACTTACTACAATTTATTATGGAATATAATTTAGACATACTAAATGTAGGCAACAAACCTACCTTTGTGACTGCTAATAGGAAGGAGGTTATCGATATAACGGTGGCGACTGCATTTGCAAGCAGCATCGTTAGGAACTGGCATGTGTCTGATGAGGCGAGTTTCTCAGACCACAGACACATATACTTTGAAATAACGGGCTATGAGCACGAAACAGAGACTTATCGAAACCCCAGGAAAACTGATTGGGAAGCGTATCAAGAAGACCTGACATATAGTTTTCGTGGGGCTATAAAGAGGATAAGGAACACAATAGAGCTAGATATGGCTACTGAACAATTTCAGGATATAGTCATAGAAGCATATAAAGATAACTGTCCCGTAACAGTGAGGAGCTCCAACAGGAAAGTGCCCTGGTGGAACAATGAACTTGCTAAAAGAAGGAGAGATGCGAGAAAAGAATTCAATTCTGCCAAGAGATCAGGCGAGTGGAGCGAATATCGCAAAGCTCTGACTGAATATAACAAGGCTCTAAGGAAAGCCAAAAGAGAATCATGGAGGAAGCACTGCGAGGAGATAGAACAGACTGCAGTAGTGGCTAGACTCCAAAAGGTTCTCTCGAAAGAACCTAAGAGCAATATCGCCACGCTCCAAATGGAGTCAGGCGATTACACACAGACCAGTGAAGAGACGCTGAGGGAACTCTTCAATGTTCACTTCCCTGGGTCGGTCACCAGAATGATGACACCAGAAGTTCTACAGCAAGAAGGACCAGTTACCATGAAATATGGAAATAGGGGAAGCTGGAGAGCTGCAAAAGAGATGGTGACACCAGACAAAATAAAATGGGCAGTAAGTTCATTTAAACCATATAAATCACCATATATAAAGGTACAGAAGCAATGTACAAGCAAATGTGTACAATACTTCGTGCAAGTATTGCGCTGGCGTATGTACCAGTTGCTTGGAGGTCGACAAGGGTAGCATTCATACCTAAGCCTGGTAAGGGTGGACGTATGACTGCGAAGTCCCTTAGACCAATAAGTCTGATGTCCTTTGTACTAAAGACATTGGAAAAACTGGTAGATAGACATATTAGGGATGGAATATTGGTTGAACGACCAATAGAACAAGACCAATATGCATATAGGCCAGGTGTATCAACAGAAACAGCACTGCACCATCTAGTACGGAGGGTGGAGTATGTTCTGGAAAACAAAGAGGTGATGTTGGGAGCCTTTCTCGACATAGAGGGAGCCTTCAACAACACCTCATTCGATGCAATCACAAAGGCTATCCGTCTGAAAGGAGTGGATGAAATAAGCTGCAGGTGGATAGAATGCATGCTTAAAAGCCGCGTGGTATATTCGACACTGATGGGCGAGACCATGTCAGCACGGGTTGCCAGAGGATGCCCACAGGGAGGTGTATTATCTCCGTTAGTGTGGAATCTGGTTATGGACGGACTGATTGGAACGCTCAACAGGAAAAAATATAATGTCCTGGGCTATGCAGATGATTTTGTCATTCTGGCTCAGGGCAAGTTCAATACAACTGTCAGGGATAACATGCAACAGGCCCTGAATGTAGTATCAAAATGGACAAGTGAGGTAGGATTGTCCGTAAGCCCTCACAAATCCAAAATAGTAGCCTTCACCAGAAGGACAAAATTAGAGGGAATAGGACCTGTGAATCTCATGGGGATCTCCCTAAAGGTGGAGAGGGAGGTAAAATATCTCGGAGTCATAATAGACTCAAGGCTTACCTGGAATCAACACCTGGAACGAATAACCAAAAGAGCGATGGCCACTTTAATGGTGACCAGACGCACACATGGCAGAACATGGGGACTTAAACCGGACATGATGTATTGGATATACAACATGATGGTAAAGCCCACAATAACGTATGCAGCATTGGTCTGGTGGCCAAAGGTGCAACAGAGAAATGCTATAGAGAAGTTAGGCAAGATACAAAGGCTTGTCTGTCTCAGCATAACAGGAGCAATGAGAGGCACACCAACTGCAGCAATGGAAGCCTTACTAGACCTTCCTCCCTTACACATCACAGTGAAGGGCGAGGCAAGGATGGGGTTACATAGACTGCAGGGTAATCAAAGCAGAATTGCAGTGGACAAAGGACACTGCAGCATCAATGATATATGCGGGGATCCAATATGGGAGATGATAACAGACCATTGTATCCCCAAATATAAAATGGAAATACCTTTTCAGGTGGAAATACACTCCAGAGAGGTATGGGAAGATCCTGGCAGACATCTGAAGTATGAGGGCCACACCTGGTATACAGATGGGTCCAAGACAGAAGATGGTTCGGGATCAGGAGTATATAGTGAGGATAGGAACTATAACGGTTCCATCCCACTAGGAGAATATACCTCTGTATTTCAGGCGGAGGTATATGCAATCCTGCACTGTGCACGGATAAACAGATTGAGGACTTATACTAATAAGAGAATCAATATCTGTTCAGACAGCCAAGCGGCCTTGAGGGCTTTAAAGAACCCAAGGATAACCTCAAGGCTTGTATGGGAATGCCGCGAAGAACTTGACACCCTGGCGGAACATAATGAGGTAAAACTCATTTGGGTGCCTGGACATCAAGGGATCGCTGGTAATGAAAAAGCTGACGAACTTGCTAGACGAGGATCAGCAACAGTATACTTCGGTCCAGAACCGGCACTGGGAGTGCCCAAAAGCACAATCAGAGACCGATTAAGAGGCTGGATACGAAGACAGCACAAAGAATACTGGGAAGAAATTCCCACGCAAAAGCATGCGAAGAGATTTATACCTCAGACATGCGCAAAAAGAGCTGAAGAACTGTTCAAAATGAACAGGAATCAGCTCAAAATTATTACAGGTTTCTTAACTGGACACTTTCCAGTAAAAGGACACCTACACACGATAGGACTATATAACGGAGATCTCAGCTGCAGACTATGCAATAGAGAGACCGAGACAGTCAGACATTTATTGTGCGATTGCGAGGCGCTGGATCGTAAGAGACAAGCAATATATGGAGACTGCAAACCAAGTCCGACAGTGTATGGCACTAACCCAATGGACCTTTACAGGCTAGTAAAGGGCACTGCATTATTGGATTGGGTGTCATGAGAACAAATGGAAGGAAGCACAATAAGCTGAAAAGCTGCAGTGCCACCGGGGTGCATGCACGGACGGCTTCCGGAAGAAAAAAAAAAAAAAAAAAAAAAAAAAATGTAATAGTTGTATTCTTGTGTACTTTTATGCAGGTACCTCAGCGTTGATTAAATTTTATTCTGAGATGAGTACTATAATTATTTTATTACTTATTTTGTTTTTATATATATCCTAAAATACTTAATATGTATCAGACCAAATTTTATAGCTACCATTACTTAACACTTGCAAATATCTAAATTGACGAGGGGTAATATTAATTTTCGAAATTGATGTAAAAGTAATTTTATTACTTCACCTTTCAAATTCCTAAACAGCTTCACTTTTTTTATTTGTTAAGAGAACTATGTCATCTGCATAAATAGTATATTATGTATTGCTGTTTACATGTGTAATTAATTTTATATTGCTTTGTCAAATAAACACTTATTTAAAAGGAGAAAAACTCGTACTCATTTATTTTAACATCTAATATAAAAAATACATGTTGAGAAGTAAACTAAAAAAGAAACTACATATATATCTCACATTATACAAGGATTCAATAATGTATTCTCAGAATAAATAAACAAATTCTAGTTGAATATAGATAGAAGAGAAAGACAGATTACTATATAAATTCAGAACATATATAGTGAAAGTACAATAATAGACAAGTAGATAAAATAAACAATAACAAAGCACTGAAATCAGGCTAAATAGCATCTAACATAGCAATACCAACAGTTCATAACCAATTAAAGTTATCAGGGCTCGATCAAACAACCAAGATAAGATATTACAAGAAAAACTAAATGTCAATTGCACAAAACCTTAATACATCCAGTATTTACATATAAATCTGAAATCTGGTTACTTACTTAAAGTGAAGACGACCAATTGGTTACTTAGGCAGAACAATCTTGACACATATACAAAGAAAAATAAAAAAGGCAGATTGAGAAGAAGATATAATTTTGAACTATACAGGACATACCAGAATCTATATACTAACATTCATCAAAATAGGAGCACATAATAAGAGGAAAGATGGAAGAACATGAAATATTTTCCAAAATAAACAAAGAAATATCAGCTGGACATTAACAGGAGGAAGACCAAAGATTACATATAGACAAGGAACAAATAGAATAAGACATTGAAATTTTAAAAATAAAAAATTGGAAGAACAAAAAATCAAAATCTTCAAATAGATTGGAATGGAGAAGTAAGTATTCCTGAAGAGACCAAAACTCAAACAAAAAGAGTTGTGAAGACAATGATCATGATGATATTTGAGAAATAATAGGCTAAAAATCCCAAAGAAAGACGATCCATTAAATATTAAAAAAAAAACATTTAATATATTACAAGTATTCAATAATGTATTCTCATTCTCATGCAAAATGTTGTCGAATAAAATGCCTCCTAAAATTTAAACATTGTTCCACATCATTAACATTTCCATTTACCGACAAATCAAGATTTTCTACAAAATCATCATCACCATCATGATTTTCCCTTGCACCCAGATTATAACTTATAATGTACTGTTGTAGCACATATTGCAAGATATGTATTTAATTCGGTTTGTAGACCTTTTGAAGACATGGAAACTGTTTTTTCCAGGTTCCAAATAGCTTTTCGGCAACATTTCTTGTTCTTACATGTGCACTATTGTATCTATTTTCTTGATCATTACCTAAAAAGATATACATATACGTATATATTATACTTACTACAATCACAATAAAGATGCATTAGAAATAAACAAACCAAGAAACATTGAATGTTACGAGGAGCACTCCTAAATAATAATTTACAATTTATATAAGTACATTGTAAATCCCAAATCCTGATTTACAAGGTTTATATATATTTTTTTATAAATCATGATTAGGGAGTACTCCTCGTAACATTTAAGTGTCTTGGTTTGTTTATTTCTGGTGCATATTTATTGAACAGAATCTCAGAAGTCAGTCAGTGATGCAGACTTTCACTAAACACTAAGAAAACAGAATGTATGATGATCTCTAAGAAGGAACAGCAATTTAGACGAATCAGTGTGAACGGTCAACAAATAGAAAGAGTAAATACATACACCTACCTTGGCACGAACGTCAATGAAGATTGGGATCATTCCATAGAAATCAAATTAATGTAGGATAGAGAAAGCAAGATCTGCATTTCAAGCAATGGCTAAGTTATTCAAATGTCATGATTTGTTGATACCCATAAAAATCAGGTTACTATGATGTTATATCTTTCCTGTACCGTTGTACGCACTTGAGTTGTGGACTCTCACAGATGGCACCTGCAAGTATATTGAGGCTTTTGAAATGTGGCTTTATCATCGAATCCTGAAGATATCTTATAATAACCACATTACTAATCAGAGTGTTTTGCTGAGAATGCAAAAAGAAAAAGAGCTGTTAATCACAATAAAAGCCAAAATCGAATACCTCGGTCACATCATGAGGAAAAGTAAAATATATTGACTGCTGCAACTAATCTTTCAAGGATAAGTAGAAGGAAAACGGGGACCAGGAAGGCAAAGGATTTCCTGGCTGAAAAATCTATGTACGTGCTTCAACACAACAACCACAAATCTTATTAGAGCAGCAGTGTGCAAAGTATAGATTGTCATGATGGTCGTCAACATCCGAAACGGATAGGCACTACAAAAAGAAGAAGCATCTTTATTGTGATTTTAGTATATTTATCTATCACATAACCTATTTATTTAGGCCAATTATCAATAAATACCTGGCTGTAATACTGAAGTAAATAGATAGTGTCTGCATGCATATCTACTATTGCCAATTAATAATCCTGGAATTTCACTCTTTCTCATGATACCTCTTAATGCACTTACATCAAATATTAAGCTAACATAACTTGACCTTGTTGTTCACCAACAACAACATTCATAATCTCGCTTCTAGAACATGAAAGAGCTACAATTCATTTATGTAATAAGGGCTGAATAACAAACGTAAGTCTGTACCTGTAATTTGAAATGGACAACTTCATAAAAACTGGTTATATTCCTATAAAGTAGCATAAAATCTTTGTTGTTTAAGTTATTGCAGCTGATGAAATTCAATATTGTAAAATTCCATTTAATTTGATATAATTTTATCACATGGCTTTGGTATACTTTCTGGGCGATTTCCTTCTACAATATAAGAAATAAACTCTAAAAATTCTTCAACTTCTTCATACCAATCCAACATTTTTTATTGTAATTAGAAAAACAAAAGAAATATATACCTACATATTGGAAGTAAATTGGAAAAAATTATTCAAACAAACCAACAACAAACATAGTGAGAGTGAGGTTAGAATCGACGTGTTCTTCTTATTATTTACTCTCTTTCTTGGCATGCATACTTGTGACAATCGACGTGTGAGGTTCTCCGATCGTGATTACTGAATTACCGTAAAGCCGACATAATCAACGAAAAAAGAAGATGAATTTGGTGACTTTTCTTGGGTGTGAATCTGTCTTCTTAGTTTACTCCTCTTGGTAAAAAAATTAGTATTTCAGTAGGTTTAAGGTTGCCATCAGTAGATCAGTAGACGAGGATCGAGATCAGTAGGTCTACTGATTTTTCAGTAGGTCTGGGAACACTGAACATACAATTGTTTACGTTGTAATAACCACAGAATAACTAACCATACAGAAGCGAAACTGACTGTCGTTTCCATTGATTGTGTGGGAACCGAAATATTTGACCTTGAGCCCTAGTTACAGACTAGGCCCGTATTCTAAGTCGGTACTCACGTCTGAGTCGATGCTTAAGGTCGACCTTAAACAAATTCTTATAGGAATTTGTATACAAATTTTTTCAAGGTCGACCTTAAGCATCGACTCATATTTGAGTACCGACTATGAATACGGGGCTTAATGTTCTAATTCTAAGGAATAGGGCTTTTCATCGATTGTCATTTGTTTCGAGCTTCTGTCATGTGTCACATAATATTAATATAACGAGCGATCCAAAATTATTGGGATCAAAGCTAGCCGTGCAAAAAATTACGTATGTCCTCTTTTAATCTGAATTTATATCATTGGTTTATCAATTAATTTTGATTAACATTATAAAACATAAAAAATCAGTCAAAACCTTTAACACTGAACTTTAATCAAAAATAAAAAGAATTAACAAAATTATAAGTAACAATAATAAATAAAATCAAACAACCAACATCTCTACATAACCTAACTTTTCTTGAAGTTGACGTACACTGCAAAGTTGACGTAAACTGGTAAATATATCTGAATTAAGAATAGACATGCACTGTATAGCTATCTCTGTCGTTCAGAGCCACCTATGGTGACAATCAGCCCTGTGATGGATCACCGAAGTTATCGTTAACGTAAAGTTATCCTGTAGTTATGTTATAACCATCGAATTGGTGTGATGTATCATACTTAACTTAACTATTTGCGTTATTTCTTGACAGTTCTTGAGTTATCTGGTCACTTTATAACGCGACGTTAAACCTCAAGTTATGAGATAACTCTGTAGTTATGTTAAGGATTGTAAGGTTAGGTTTATGTTTTGATTTGTTTTTAGATAGAAATCAAGTGAATTTAGAAGCTAGTAATTTAATAATTAAGAATAGAAGGGTAATACAATTTAAAAAATTATACAAAAATCAAATCGAGCGATAAAAGTTGAAATTTTATTTTAAGTACCTACTGGGCTTTCTATCCAGAGTTGCCAGATGATATTTTATAAATCCCCCACTTAGAAACTGAAAGTCCCTGAAATTGAAGTTCAAATACCCCAAAGTCCCCGAATTTAAATTGTTGCCGCATTTTAATAAATTATTAGTCAAATGAAGAGAACAGTAAAGCAACATTCATACTACAATATCAACGAGGGTCATGGAAATAATTCATAGTTCCTATCGTCTTCGATTATATGGGAGTATAATATACAGTTCTATGTACATTCGCAAATTTAATTTACCATGACCCCTTAAAATCATCCATAATTTTCCGCCCCCAAAAAATCCCACTACAATTTCTGCTTAGAAAAATTTCAATAGACGCTTTCAAATTAACCCAAAATTTTGGGAAAATACACCAATCTGGCAACCCTGTTTCTATCTACCGTTTGAAAGCAATTTAGAAACACCAAGGAACCCAAACAGCTGTTTGCCGTTCGGTCATCGACGGTAGCCGACGACGGGTATGTTCGGAACAATCTCTCGCGCTCACTCTAACTTGTACTATTTGTACATAAGGTTCTCTTTGTTACTTCAAAATTTTTTCCTCAAAACTTCTTTCTAATATAACGTTGATGATATAACTATCTCATAACTGCGAGCGATACATCACATCAAATTTTACGTATATAGTTATGGGCACGTTATTCCTGAGAGTTATCTTAACTTTAACTCAAACGTTAAACTTAACTTCGTTCATCCATCACAGGGCTGAATAGGGAGTTTTTGTTGCTACGTAACGTACTCATCTCCGTATACGTAAAGCAACTAACGTGTCGTAGAGGATGAATGTTAAAATAGGTAGTTTTTGTAACTGCCTTAACGTAACGTAAAGCAAATCGTAGTCATTTTTAAATTCCGTTGACATTCAAAAAAATAAAACAATGTTCACACAATATACAATTAATATACAAATGTAAAAAAAGATAAATGAATGATGAAATTGTATGGTTTTAATTGCTTCTATTTAAATATAAAAATATTATTTTTCCTTAGGTTAAAATTTTTTTATTTTTGTTTATACCTACTTTTTAGTTGTAAATTATTGTACCTACATCAGAATCCAGTATAATGTAAATAGTTTGGTAATATTTATTTGAAAATTTTACTGAAACTAGGTCATTTGTTTATCTAATTAATTGTGGTGATCACTGTATTTCTTAAATTAATACAAGATTTGTTTGTTTTGCTTTATTAATAGACAACTTAAAAACAATAAAATTTTAAATCTATTATGAAGTTCCAATTTCCGATTACAAACACAGAATAATTTTACTCAAATAGACTAACCATAACCAATATAACCTTAAAATGTTTATAAACAGGTAGTACGCTGATGAAATGTTCATTTGGTAGGTAATCGGGCAAGACCTCGTGTCCATTCGGTGACTTTCGGCTCGATACGGATGCGTATGAACCTAACGTACCAGCCCGTAACCTTAGGTAATACGGATCTCGATACGGTAGTTCAACCATTAATGCGCAAGCGTATATGTCAAAAAGATGCGTTACGTTTACGTATTTGTGTGCACAAAAACTCCCTATTAATTTTGGATCACACGTTATCTACGTCATACGTATTTGGTTTTTATTATTGTATATACCAATAACGTATGTCGTAGATATATTAATATTATGTGACACATGACAGAAGCTCGAAACAAATGACTGTGAATGAAAAGCCCTATAGACCAATTCAAATGATGTGATATTTTTGACAAGTAGTTATTAATAGGGCTTTTCATCGATTGTCATTTGTTTCGAGCTTCTGTCATGTGTCACATAATATTAATATATCTACGTCATACGTCTTCGGTTTGTATCATTATTCGCCAAGTACACGAGTCGTTTGAGTCCGGCTTAACAACTGACCACAACCACAACTGACTGAACAACCCGATGGAACATGGGGATTTTCAAAAATTTCACATGGCAACCCTGTTGGTAACACTTATTTGACAGTTGCTGTTTGCGGTGTTGACAGGTTGACACTTCAGATTCGATTTGTTTTTATTATTAAAAATAAAATGTTCATTATAAATTAATTATTCAGTGCTAAGTGCTATAGGCAATAGGCATAGGCTATAAAGCTTCTATCGGCTTGTAGTGCTATGATATTTATTATATACAACTTGTAGGGTATTCGCTAGTAAATACGAACTATTGGAATAGGTGAAGAAAAATAAATATCTGAAAACAGTTGTTATGAACTAGATAAAAACAAATAGTGTTCTTTAAAAGCCTAATTCTCAAATCCTTTTAATTCAAATGTGATGGCATTTCTACACAAACTAGGAGAATTCCTAAACTTTTCAGAGGAACAGTGCAAGTCAAAAAATGAAAGTGATAAAATATGTTCCTTTTATGCTATGAAAAATGTGAAAATTAAGATTGAGGAAGATGCGGAAATTTCCTATCGCCGCTTAACCCAACTTACACCCGTAAAAGTTGAGGATTGTAAAATAGAACTGTCAGAAACAGAGAATGTTGATAAAGTTAAGTCTGATTCTTCTGAGATACCCCCAGAGGATACTAACATTGAAATTAAGCAAGAAAATGAAGAGTTTGATCCTGATCTGGATAATATTGCAGCTACTGATCCCATTAATAGTTATTCAACCAATACTACTAGGGAGAGTATTTATAAATCTAAGTCCAATGCTCCTCAAATTCTTCCACAAGATATTAAAGTTGCAATTAAACAAGAACGTGAAGATTGTGATTTTTTTGTGGATAAAATGCGACTTACTCACATTAACAATAGTTATTCAACTAATTATTTAAGCGAGAATATTGGTATACCCAAGTCTGGTGCTTCTCAAATTGCTCCACAAGGTATTAAAGTTGAAATTAAACAAGAACATGAAGAGTCTGAATTTGTTCTGGATTCAGTTAGCAACACACATAATACTCATCTAAATTCAGAAGTAAAATTGGAAGACTTTGTTAAACTGGAAATTAATTCTAATTTAAGGAAAAGAAAAATCAAAGCAGTTAATAGAAGGAAGAAATTAACGGATTATTCTACTTTCACCAAAAAATGTAAGTAAATATAACTTATTTGATCTAACAATTCACCCAACTGCCTTACCTTACTTTATTTTGTGTAAATATTGTGCAATGGGTTTGGGTATCATTGGTGCTACTGTGTACATTCAGTGATTCTTTGCCAAACTTTTCATTTCTCTCTCTCTCTCCTATGGCGCTACAGCCTAAGTCGGGCCTGGCCTCTCCCAGCATCTGCCTCCAAGTATCTCTTTCCCTGGCTGCTCTCTTCCAGTTATCCATCCTCACTATCTCTTTAGTATCGGTTCTCACTTTGTCTATCTATCTCTTCTTTGGTCTTCCCACTGACCTATGTCCCACCATAGTTCCACTAAGCATTCTATTAGTATGCCTTGTATTCTAGAAGTATGCTTTGTCAATTTGTCACTAAGCATTAAAATGTTCAGTATTTCCTCCTCCTCACTACTGTCCTCAGTTATCTGCACACCCAGGTATGTGAGCTGTTTTACTACTTGTTTTTTTTTTTCGTGGAATTTATGGCTTTGGTGAGAACCAATTAGCCAGACTATGTTAGATTGAATAATTAATTTGTGTAAATTGTTTCATCGTATCAAACTTGAGCATGATGTATTCATTTGTTTTGTTAGTAATATGTAGCATTAGTAAGGTGTTTAACCCTTAAGAGGATCGGTACATATTTTCGGCTGCAATGCTATTCAAATGGTGATTCATTTTTTCGAATCCTGAGAAAACTAATAAGTATTTTTGAAAAATTTAAACGCAGAATGAAAGATTACGTTATTAGCGAGGGCCGAAAGTGCCTGAGAACTTCTATGTTTATTTTAATAAGTTACAGGGGTGAAAAACTAAGAGAAAATTTAGTGTGATTTTTAATTTCAAATATATCATTCAAAATAAACTTTTTATTTATTCTAAGGGACTTTCAGCCCTCGTTAATAATTTAGTCTTTCATTCTGCGTTTAAATTTTTCAAAAATATTTATTGGTTTTTTCAGGATTCGAAAAAAATGAACACAATGCCGTGGTAATATTTTCCAAATCTATCTTTGTCTTACAACGCACTCAGCCGAATATATGTAATATTGTCAGCATTGTCAGTCAGACACTGACAATCAGTGGCCATTTTAAATATTTGACATTGCATCAGGAATATGTTGAGTTATTGATTAAATATTATTGATATATAATGTATTTGATAAATAACTGATTTAAGACGTGAACTTAATAAAAAGTTATTTATTGTGTATTATTTGTGGAAGATCCAAGCAGAGAATACATCAGGATAATATATTCTGTGATCCAAGTATTTTGTTGTTAAAGATGTTCAAAATTGTAAGCGTTCCATAACAATATACAGTAGAGCGTCGATTATCCGAACGTCAATCAACCGAACGACTGATTATCCGAACTCCCGACTCCCGCGCCCTGTACTCGAGTACTGAGCAAGCGTTAGTAATTATCGCTTAAAATATCTTTAATTTGCTTCAATTGTGTATCCAAAAATATGTTGTTGCAAAGACTGCAATTTTTTGTTTAATTGCTATTTGTCATTATCAAGGTATAAACAAATATACCATTATATAAATATGGTTTTTATTCACTTGTGGATAAATATGTATGACAATCTCAATGTAGTTCGATTATCTGAACAAATCGGTTTTCCGAACGCCCATGTCCCCCAATTAGTTCAGATAATCGACGCTCTACTGTATTATTAAAAAAATAACTTTAACACTTTTCCTCTTTTCTCGATTGAGTAGTAGTCTTTATTTTATTTATTTATTTATTTACGGCATCCATTTACAAGTTTTACACACAACAAGACTTTTACAAGTTACACCTCAACAATAATAAATTATTAAAATAATAAACACATCAGAATAATACAAACAAACATATTGTAAGAACAATACAGAACTACAACAAACTTATTGTAAGATACCCCTTAGTTGTGTTTTGAACAAACCAATTTTGGAGTCAAAAATATCCATTTGTCTTGGCAGGCTATTAGCACTCCGAACCAATCGTGTAGTCGGTTCATTTATACCAAAATTAGTGTGGTGAAATGGCACTGAAAAGATTTCTGATTGTCTGTTGCTTCTACTAGGAACTTTAAGACTAAAAAGTGATATCAATTGAGGACAATCTATGAAAGCATTAATAACTTTGTGTAGGAAGCATAAATCTAACAATGTCCTCCTTGACTCAAGTGTTGGTAAATTTAGACTATCTCTTACCCACTGATAGTCATATTCCTCTCTCCTGTATCCACTCTTATAAGCTGCTACCCTCAAAAATTTATTTTGGACTCTTTCAATATGTTCAATGTAACAGTTGTATGATGGGGACCATACAACTGATCCAAACTCTAGAATGGGCCTAACGAGACCACAATAAAGTTTTCTAAATGTGAACAAAGACAGGTCTACAGATGTGCGCTGGATAAATCCCAGTACTTTCATCTCCCTGTTTGTTACTTGATTGATGTGGCATGAGAATGACAGTTTGGTGTCTAACCAGATTTGCAAATCCGATACTTCATTTTTACAGGCTTTGTTGTACAAATCAATTATTACAATCACTGAATACATAGTTAGTGAAAAAATTATCACATTTATTAACTGAATTAATAATTTGCAATTATAAAAATAACAGTTATCCAAGAACATTCAAAACCCATCTCTTTAAATTAATGATGACATTTTCAAGTAGAATGACATTCTAGTAATGTTTACATATCCATACCAGTGTGAATTTTACTACACGTAATTTGCCGTGTAAAGACAGAAAAAGTAGGGATACACTTAAAATATTTGCGAATTATGTACCCATAGCCTTAAGTACTAACACCCGGTCTCTCAGACGGCATCACTTGTCGAAAGTGGGATATTTCCCTTTCTAGAAAATTTTGAAGGTCACCCATTTATGACTTTTCAAGTTGGATTGTTCTTTAGTAGTATTGAATTCGGCAATTTGCTGCAGGTTGTTATTCGAAAGATATTTAGGCTCAAATTGTGATTTCTGTCTAATAGACGGGGTGTTAGTGTTTGTGCCCAGTTCGGCATTACACATAATGTGCCCCAGTTCGCCAAAAATCATCAAATAAGGGAATAAAGACCCTGAGGAAACTCTTTTGAAATGGTTTGATGATGTAGAAGACGACCTAAGCGAAGTGGAATCAATTTGTGATGAAAATGTTGTCACTGACTACCATTGCTATACTGTACTAACTATGGTACCTGTCAGTTTCTTTTTGTTTTAACATTTTTTAAAAACCTTTTTATTTTCATTTTTCTTACTCTTTGTTTAACTCGATTATAAATTTTTACTAAGATTCTTTAATTTGTTTCATTTTTATCACACTTTTTTTCAGGAGTAAAAAGGTACACATACAATCCTTCCATTCTTGTTATAATGTTTTTTATTTTAATAAGTACATAAAAACTAGATTAATTACTGTGTTTTTTAGATAATCAATACTTTCAGTAAGTCATTGAGATATTTTTTTGCATTAAGAGGAAACAGGAGCGATCAACAGGTAGCCAAAACGCGTTCCAAGATTGCGGCTGTAATTTTGAATATTTTTTCGAGATATTTGGCACACGTATTCGTAATATAATAAAGACTGCCGGTACAGAGCCCAATTTGAAAAATATATTAATATGTGGAAATTACTCTGTAATTAAATACAATATTAAAAAAACGAGCCTGTACCGCCATTAAGAAGAACAAAAAAATACACTTTCTTCAAATAAACTTTTTTATCCGATGCCTAGATTTTGAGTCATTTTGGAACTACTAAAATTTTTTATTTCATTAGTAGTTCCAAAATGACACAAAATCTAGGCATCGGATAAAAAAGTTTATTTGAAGAAAGTGTATTTTTTTGTTCTTCTTAATGGCGGTACAGGCTCGTTTTTTTAATATTGTATTTAATTACAGAGTAATTTTCACATATTAATATATTTTTCAAATTGGGCTCTGTACCGCCATTCTTTATTATATTACGAATACGTGTGCCAAATATCTCGAAAAAATATTCAAAATTACAGCCACAATCTTGGAACTCGTTTTGGCTACCTGTTGATCGCTACTGTATCACCTTAAAATATTTAACAAAAACAAAAATTACCACTAAAATGTTAAACCCGTCTGTCAGGCGGTTAGTTAGTGTTTACGCCATTGCTTTAAGATGTTAGTACTTAAGGGTTAATTTCTTTTTTTTTTCTTCACAGCGCTAGGGCGTCAACCCGGTTCAACACCCGGAGGTTTCAGCCCTCTTTGTGTGTGTGTTTTTTTTAATTGATTTATTAATTTTTTTTGTTATCACCATTTTTTTTTCTGTAATAATGCTTTACATTTAGTTTCTTTCGCAGAATTGCTTACAAAATTGGTTAGTAATTTTACAATTTTAGTTTACAATTTATGATGTGTTGATGAAGTTCATTTCCTGAAGAAATAATACAATTTAGGTCTATTGGAAGGTTTATACTGTAATGAATTAAGTTTTTATATAGTTTGTTAATGTTTAGATTATTTATTGGACATTCAAGTAAAACATGTACCAATGTACCCATTTTACCACAACTACAAAGTGGATCGTCTGTAATTTTCATTTTGTGCTTATAATAAGGTGTTAGTGCATGATTAGCACATATTCGATTTATTGTGGCAACAAAGTTTCTGTTTGGTATTTTGTGAAACCATGGTTTTCTGGGGATTCTTTGCTGGTGTTTACAAAAGTTTGTTCAGGTTGTTGATGCACTATATAGGTTATGCCACATCTCATTTATTTTGTTTCTTTGATTTAAGAATAAATCGGACAGGGGTAGTTTAAGATTTAGTTCTTCTCCTGATGTTGAGGCTGTTTTTGCTAAGGCACCACCATTTCATTACCTGTTATACCTGCGTGTCCCTTTACCCATAGATATATGACGACTTTATTCTTGATGTGTATCTCATTATGTAAATACAGGATTTTTGCTTCAATATGATTAACTGATCTATTTATTTTAACATTTTTAAGTTTATCTACTGCACTTTTGCTGTCCGTACATATTATGAATTTGTCGTGGTTAGAGCCGAGTATGTATTTCATAGCTTGCACAATTGCTGTTAATTCTGCAGTGTATATGGAAGCTTCCTTTGGTAAAATAAATTTTTTGTCAGTATTTTCTTCAAAATGGTAAAAGGCACAACTGGTATATTCTTTTGACTTTGATCCATCAGTGAATATAGAATCATAGTTTGGCCAGTATTTGTTTTTTGTTTCGTTGAACTTTGTTTGATTGATACATGCTACTTCTTGACTTTCAAAATAGTAGGTTCTAATTTCACGTGAAAAAATTTGTTCAGGTAGGTGAGTAAATTAAAACCAGGGGGAGTTGGTTGGAATAGACTATATCTGTAATGTCAGCTATTTCTGAGAAAGTTTCTACTATGAGGGGGGTTTTCTTGAAGTGCCAGTATCTATGGGTCAAAACTTGAACTGTTAGTGACTGTATACTATTGAGGTAAGAAGTTTTTTTTGGAAATGGTTTTTATCATGAATTTTCTGCTCAATAGTTGTCTTCTTAGTTTAAGAGGAGGTTCCACGGCTTCAGCTTGTATAATGTTTATGGGCATTGACTTTAGATATCCCAGGCAAACTCTTCATTATTGATCGTACCATTGTTTTGTAGAATAGTAAAGCCGTATTTGGGTCTGCTCCCCACTTTGCTTTACAAAACGCTCTTAAAATATTTATAGAATTACTTGTCTTTTTGATAATTTGGTGGATACAGTCCTTCCATAATAGTTTTCTATCTAGATGCATACTTCAATGTTAACATCTTCTATTGTCAAATTCTGCAAGTTTCATTGTTCTCTTGCTTGTATTAGCTCTTTAGTTTTAGGGTCACCTAGGGTTAGTGTGACGTAAAAATATGCAAATTTGATTTTAAAATAAAAAAATATATATATTTGCTTTTAATTGAATGGTTTCAGATTTTTAATGAAGACTTTCTGGTTAATTGTCACAATCATTGCACAGTGAATAGGCAGGTTGCATTTTTAAAATTCCTTCTACATTAGGTTTTATTTAAGAGGGTAAGGTGTCACACTATCCCTTCATTATGGCGTTACTGTGACTAGAATTAGGGATAGTGTGACAACTAGCTTTTTTTGCCATTTAAAAGCACCTAGGATTGAGTGTGCCTTGGTGTGACAAAGAAAGACATTACAAAAATGTAATAATTTTTGGCATTTAAAAATTCGACAATTTTAGAAAAAAAATGAGAAATTTCTTATTTAAAACACCAATTTTTTTATTGAACGTAGGTACAGTAGAACGTCAATAATCCAGATTAATTGGGACCGGACCCCATCCAGATTATCAAATTATCCGAATTATCGAAATTACCTCAAAAAAAGGCCAATATACACATTAAAGTACAACAAACCTTTTAAAATTTTATGTTTTCTCTTGTACAGTAAAGCGTCTAGAGGTGAAATTAATCAAAACATTTTTTTATGATTAAACACTGTATTGTAATTAATTTATAATAGCACCATGTGTACAGTAAAAACATCAGACACTATTTGGGATTTTAAAAAATGTGTAAAATATTTTTTGAACTGCGGTAGAGGTTCGTTTTTCACAGCGAAGTTCTTAAATTGTTTTAAAAGAATCAGATATTTTTGCTAGATACAAATAATATAATACTTTATTTGAAATAGGATAACCTAATATAAACATGCTAAAGTACATATAGTCAAAACAATACAAGTATTGATATAGTCCATAACATAATTTAAAAAGTAAAAAACTAAAACTAATTTAAAATGCCAATACCTAAAGCCACAAACATTTGATAATTTAAAATTTAAAAAGTAAAAAACTCAAACTAATTAAAATGTCAATATCGAAAGCCACAAACATTTGAATAAAATATTAATGCGATTAATGTAAGCACAATAAGTATACATATAAGGCAACACAAATACATTCAACACATCTTATTCTCCATAATATATTTTTTTAAACTGTACTTGAATGTATTAATGTTTCTACAAGTTCGTAAATCGAGAGGTAGTTCATTATATTCTTTAAACCCTTTGCAAATTAAAGAATTCATCATAAAGCTATTTTTAAATTCAACAATATGTACAGTAGGAAAAATGAAAGAATACCCATGAACGAACATATAAAACACGCTGTATTTTCCTGTCACCGTGTCACACAAAAAATTGGCCAGCGCAAGTACATGTAATAATTATTGTTACATGTACTTGCACTGGACAATTTTCTTTGTGACACGGTGACAGGAAATTACAGCGTGTTTTATATGCTGGTTCATGGGTATTCTTTCATTTTTCCGACTGTAGATTATTTGTACCCCTTGTATTATAATCATGTACATCTCTCTGAAAAGAAACATATTTTTGAAAGTAAGATGGAGCCAACGAGTTCAATATTTTATACACAAAAACCATGGTTAGGTAATGCCAACGTTGACGAACTGACAACCATTCAAGTGATTTTAACATAATCAATATTGGCGTTATTCTACTAGCTCATAATATGATGCGCATCCCTCTATTTTGAAGTTTTTGTAACTGACTAATTTTATTAAGACTGAATAAATATACAATCGATGCACAGTAATCAAAGTGTGGCTGTATTATTGTATTATATACAGTTACTTTAGTCTCAGTCGACAGATTTTGAGCTATTCTGGTGAAAAAATACAATTTTTTTGAAATTTTCTTACTTATATACTCAAAATGTCCATCAAATGACAGCACGTTATCAAGCTGAAAACCTAAATATTTTGCCGTTTTTACAACTTTGATCTCTTCATTGTTAATGTGTAAATTAATCAGATTTAAATTTATTAAACTATACTTATATCTAGTAGTAAAAATAACAGCTTTGGTTTTATCAATATTTAGTTTTAATTTATTCATGTTGAGGTATTTATTAACTCGATCAAGTGTTCTGTTCATCTTCTCTACAGCATTCTCTAACTTAACATCACTACATGCTATCAAAGTATCATCAGCAAAAAGATTGATAAATTCACAATCCAAAAACAAATCTATATCATTTATATACAGTATGAAGAGGAGTGGTCCAAGGACACTACCTTGAGGTACCCCTACCAAAATGTCTTTCTCAGTCGATACTGTATTATTAAAACATACTTTTTGCCTGCGATTGCTTAGATAATCTTCAAACCAACTTAAAACCTTACCGGAAACTCCATATTGTTCAATTTTAGCTAATAAAATGTTTCTATCAATGGTTTCAAAAGCTCTTTTCAGATCCAAAAAAATTTAAATAGTATATTTACCATCTTTTATATCATTCTTTAGCTTGCAGATTGTTAGTTGTAATGCAGTTTCACAAGAATGGTTCTTTCTAAACCCAGATTGATTTTCTATTAAAATTGAATTCCTTTTTACATGTTCCATTAATTGCTCATGAACAACTAGCTCCAGGAGTTTCTCAATTGTCGGTAATGTATTAATAGGTCTAAATTCCTCAGCCTTATTTGTATTACTGATCTTTTGGATAGGAATAATTGTACTAGTTTTAAGCTGATTTGGCACCTTACCAGCATCCAGTGATGTATTAATTAAGTTTAGTATGATGTGACCAATTGTCTCATAAATTTCCTTCAACGTTCTACCATTTAAAATTTCATAGTTAGAATATTTATTATCCAACACATTCATAAATGAACCTAACTCTTTCAAAGTTAATTGTACAAAATTGTCAAATGGCAAATAAAGATTACAATTTACATTTATCCAATCATTAAAAAAATCTGTATGACTCACAATACCAGAAATACTCTCAACAAAATATTCATTAAAACCCATAGATATGTCCATACTGTCTCTTTTAACGGCTATTTCACCAGTGATGTTACATCGAAATTGAACACATTTAGGTGTATCTTTTGTATTTGTATTGACCAATTTTTTTAGTGTCTTCCACATTTTTTTAGGATTTGATCTATAATTATCTATTTGATTATAATAGTATGCAGATTTTTTGGACTTTAAAGTACTAACTACATCATTTCTATGTTTTTTGAAATTATTCCACATAACTTGTTTTTGTGTTTCATGACCACATGATTTGAAATTCTTATATGCATCATCACGAATTTTAATTTTTTTATAAACCTCATTATCAAA
Organism: Diabrotica virgifera virgifera; assembly: GCF_917563875.1. Classification (NCBI taxonomy): domain Eukaryota; kingdom Metazoa; phylum Arthropoda; class Insecta; order Coleoptera; family Chrysomelidae; genus Diabrotica; species Diabrotica virgifera. The sequence continues at coordinate 293,339,481 of NC_065443.1, forward strand.
CCATGGTAATTTGGGATTATGTTTACAAGTCTGAATAGGTGCATTATTATCAATTTCAATTTTACAATTTTCATGTATTTGTTGGTAGATAACATCCACATCAGTAGAATCCAAATTCCAGTTATATGAAATTAAGTTAGTTTTTATTTTCAAATAATTTTTTTCATTTAAATTTCTATATTGTTTAATAATCATATTAGATGTGGATTTCGTATTATTAAGATTTACTGATATTACTGAGTGATCACTAATTTTAGGAGAATCATGAACGTTGGATGTGATTTGATCCTCATTTGTAAGTACATAATCAACTAACGTTTTACTTGTATTTGTTATGCGTGTTGGTTTGTCTATTACCTGTCTTATACCATAGTTTGATAATAGGTTTTTAACCTTCCTAACATAAAAAGTATCAGCAAAAAAATTCAAATTAAAGTCACCGATTAACACAAAATTGTAATTCCTAGCAATAATACAATCACACATATTTTCAAAATCATCCAAGAACTTAGCATCAGAACTTGAAGGCGAATGATAGAGACAACCCACCAACCAAATAGATGACAAAAAGTTAATTTTAACAACCTTGCACCAATAATTTTTGTTCAGAACAAAAGTTTTCACAACAGAATACTCATAACTACTTTGAATATATATTAAGACTCCGCCAGTATGGCGACTAGTTGAATCACATCGAATGCATTTGTATTTTTCAATGTAAATTTCCTTCTCTTCAACATCAGAAGTTGTTCTAGTTTCGCTAAGTAGCAACACTTTAGGATTATAGCAAAGTAAACTTTGACATATTTGATCATAATTACCAATTATACTTTGAGCATTGACATATTATATAATATCCGTATTAACAGGTATACTTTGATAAATACTATTTACATTATTACAATAAGAAAGCTGTTGGTTTACTGTATTGGAAGTTGTTAGTTTTTTGCTGCCATTATTTTGGGTACCCCCTTAATATACCTAATGGTTAAGTTAGTCTCACCATTCGCAACCCTACTAGTTAACTCAGTTCTTACTTTCAAAAGATAATCACGTTGAAGTTTAGTTAAGTCAGATTTTATCTGTAAATTACCTAACACAGTCTTATCAACTTTATTTTTATTTTTCAAAATATTAAGCACTTCTGTTTCAGAGTTTAATACTACTTTGATTAACCTAGGCTTAGCATTGACTACATTAGTTTTTTTTGCCAAGACGAAAAACATGTTTTAAATTCACACTACTGCAAATGGTAGTTAGAGCAGCTACAACTCTGCTATGATCATCAGCTTCTTTCTCATGGACTGTAGGCTTGGTAGATTCATCCAAATTGTAAATAATCAGATTACTTGATTTCTTTTTTCTTTCTTCCAATTCTTCCATAAATGCATCAACGTTACTTTCCAATGGGCAGATGGAGTTAGTAGCATCTATCTTGACATGCTTACTGTTAGAACTAATGCTCGAAGACTCATTTGCGGCAGTAGTTAAATTATTAATTGTATCCTCAATTCTTATGATACGTTGTTCAATAGAAATGAATTTTCCCTGAGTGTTGGAGTTATGATCTTGAACAGCCTCTTCTAATACATTGATACGTTTTATAAGATCTGGAATCCCAATTACATTTTCTCGACATGGGGGGCAATAAAAAGGCATAACTCTAGATATCATCACTATAACACGAATTTCAGAAGAGGAGAGGTTGGAACACTTCTTGCAATAAATTCTTTTACATAGGTCACAAGGAAAACCAAACAATTCCGTTTTGCTTTCTTTAAACACACAATCATAATTACATTTAGCACATTTTCCTGTTGATCCCATGGTACTGGATTATTTAATAAAATTATTTAATAAAATTTATTCAAGTTCAAAATTGATACGCCACTGCCTTTTGAGTTCAGAACTCATTAACATAAACAAAACGAGTCAGAAATGACCTGGTTCACACCATAAAAATGAAATTAGTTTTTATATTGGTAAAAAGAATTCGTTAATTACCAGTTTAATGCAATGTAGATGTAGACCATTAAAATAAAACTGTTTTACGAAGTTTTTCTGATCAGATGAAAGGTTATCACTTGTACTTTACTTTGATACCAAACTTAACTTTGATTATTAAGTATTCCCACACAAAAACTTGAATTTAGAGGAGCACAAAAATACACGTACTGTTTTGGTGACAGAGCAAAAATCGATAAATCCGGATCATTGATCAAATCCGGATTATTGATGGTCCGGATTTTTGACGTCCGGATTATCGACGTTCTACTGTATTTTATTGTCACCTTTTCTTATTTTACAAATTCAGTAACATCTAACATTCAAAACATCGACTTTTCCATTAAAAGTACCGAATTCTTTCACCATTAAGGGATAATATCGGATCCATCAATATTCCTAGAATCTGAGACATTCTAATAAATGAACTGTATTTTTTATTAACAATAAAACACTTTATCCTTTTCAACACTTCTTAATCCTACCACTTCTACTTCATCTTTAGTGTCATGAAAGTTTTCAATTACACACACATACCTAATACTCCAGGGAAATAAGGTTTTTGTCGGGTCACTTGAGCAGCCAGTTTGCAAATGGGTTTTTTGGGTACTATATACCTAATACATTATACATACAAAAATGCCCGTCACAGTTCGAACGAGAATTTTAGTTATTAACAAATAAGGCTTAAAAATGGCAGTTTTTTCGTTTAAATCGCTACAGGTAAAAATAGGATAATTAAATATCTTATTTATAGTATTCTTCTTTTAGCAGATAAGCCAATGTTTAAAACGGCATTTTTTAAATTTTGGTCCGATCATTTGTTGCTTCGAAAATTGCAAAATAAAACTAAAATTTCGAAAATAAATAATTTGCTATAACTTTCGCGAAAGTGACGTTACGACTTTTATATTTCACAAAAAGTTGAGTCAAAGAGTTCGTATACTGCACAAAAAATTATAAGACGATTCGTCAATTAGTTTAAATTTTATTCAATTTGTTTATCCCAAAGAGCTTTTTTTTGTAATGTTATTGTTCAGAAAATAATAATTATATAGAAATTCTGTGAAAACCACATGAAAGAACAATGTTCTTGTTTTCAAGTTATTGAAGAAAATCATTAAAAAGTAATTTTTGTCAATACGAAAACATTTTACTAAAGTAGAGCCTTTTTTTGGCTTGAAAACAATTTGAATAGCTTTATTAATTTTGACTGTAGAGTAAATTTACCTTGGAATTTCAAAAGCTGGTATTTTTACACAAATTTTCAAAAAAAACTTTTCGCCTATGTTAATTACGGTCAAAGTTAGCCACTTTTATTATTTAATTCACAGTTACTTCAATATACATAAAATTCTCCTGTAACAGTGTTAGATACCATACTACTCCGAAACGGCTTTTCCGATTTTTATGAAATTTTACAAGTGTATCCTGTGGGACTGAGAATAGGTTCTAATCTATTTTTTATACCCATAAGTTATAATGGGGGTTGCCCCCCTGACATTTTTTTTTATTTTTTTGGACAAAATTGTCCAAATCTTAATTTTATATGATGTAGGATTAAAAAATACATACAACCCTTAATTTACACTTTTCCATCACCAACCCCTATTTGTTAATACCCATCTATGTATTTACATCTATAAAATTCTCCTGTCACAGTGTTAGTTGTCATACTCCTCCGAGACCGCTTGACCGATTTTTATGAAATTATATATGTATATTCGGTAGGTCTTAGAATCGGTTGTAATCTATTTCTCATATCCCTGAGTGATAAGGGGAACTCCCCTAACATTTTGAAATGTTAGGTGGGGATTTACGTACATAACGTACTCTACAAGACTACGAGTACATACAATTTAAAAAAATTATGATCAAAATCCATCGACAAGCTCTGGAGATATTAATCGCAGCATATGTTTGAAGAATCAGTTTCATTTTTTGAGTGCACGGATTTTAATAATTCATTTCCACCGACCACAAATCGATTTCGTTAGAACGTTGTTTTTAAAGCTTTATTAACAACTCTGTTGAAGTTTTAAGTTTACTCAAACTTTTACACATAACCTATATACCTTCAACTTCGAAATGGCGCTAGTTGGGTTGCTTAATTGTTATAAACAAAGTAGCTGTCAATTAAATAAAAAAAGTGGCTAACTTTGACTGTAATTAACCTAGGCAAAAAGTGTTTTTTTGAAAATTCGTATAAAAATAATATCTTTTCAAATCCTAAAGTAGTTTTAATCTACAGTCAATATTAACACAGTTATTCAAATTGTTTATGAACTAAAAATGACCCTACTTTATTAAAATGTTTTCGGAATGATAAAAATGACTTTTTAATGATTTTTTGTAAATACTTTGAAATCATGACTTTTCTTCTTTCTTGTGGTTTTTACAGAATTGCTATTACATTACTATTTTCTGAACAATAATATTGCGAAAAAAAAGCTCATTGGGATAAACAAATTGAATAAAATTTAAACTAATTAACGAATCGTCTTATTTGTTGTGCATTATACGGACTGTTTGTCTCAACTTTTAGTGCAATATGAAAGTCTTAAGGTCATTTTCACAAAAGTTATAGCAATTTTTTTATTTTCGAAATTTTAGTCTTATTTTGCAATTTCTAAAGCAACAAATGATCGAACCGAAATTTAAAAACGGCCATTTTAAACCTTGGCTCATCTACTACGAGAATAACAGTATTAATAAGATATTTAATTACCCCATTTTTACCCGTAGCGATTTAAACGGAAAAACTGCCATTTTTGACACTTATTTGTTAATAACTAAATTTCTCGTCCGAACTGTGACGGGCATTTTTGTATGTATAATGTATTAGGTATATAGTACCCAAAAAACCCATTTGCAACCTGGCTGCTCAAGTGTCCCGAACATGGTATATTTTTGCCTTATTTCCCTGGAGTATAAAAGCAGTTCTACCACGCTTCCCACCCATAAAAGTTGCTACTATAAAAGAGCCTTGTTTAATATATTCCTCTTCTGCTTCGTCACTTTCCCCTAAAGACATATCTTCTATCTCCTCATCACTATCTGATTGATCTTTCTTTGACTTTTTCTTGATTGTTTTTGGACAGGTTTTCTGTTTTCCTTTAATGGACTCAGCCTTTTTGTCTTTAAAGAACGGATGTACATATCCTTCTTTTATTATTTGTGCAGTATCAAATCTTCGTTTAACTTTCTTTTTTACGCTAGTTTGAACTATCTTTTTCAGAAGCATATTATGCTCAAACACTTTCCCTGGTGTTTCTTGGCCAACAGAAAGTTTGGTGATTTGACACCTTTGTAATGGACTGGAGGATTGGCCAGTGATTTGATGCTCTTTTAATAGAGTGATAGATGATGAACCAGCAATACCTTGCTCTTCTGATGAACGGTTGCAAGTTACTGTCAACCATGCCCTGATGATCAAACTAAGGTAGTAAGTGGTGATAGTGTCACATGTCACACTATACCCATATTTCACTGTCACAGAAACCCCACATTGTGAAAATCTGTGGGGTTACTGTGACATGCCTAAAAAAATAATAGATAAAGACAATTAGGCCTTTAATAGTTATGTATGATATAAGTGTTAAAAGTACAATTTTAAGGCACCCCTGTCAAAGTTTGCAGAATGAGCAAAGCAAATTCTGCAATTCACATGAGTGCCTTAAAAATGTACTTTTTAACACGTATATCATACAATATTTTTTCTACAAACGTCTTATATGTCAACAATTATAATTTATTCATTCTCAATTACAGGACAATATCGACAAAAACTTTTACTTGAACTTTACTGACATTCCATTTTTATACTTTTCTTGTCATTACACATTACATCAAAACTGCCTATACTGTCAATAAGTAAATCATAACAACTATAGAATAACATCTTACTTTTATTGTTGTATATTCTAACAAATTTTAATAGTTTTTTTCTACAAACGTGTTAAAAATGCAATAATACAGTTTAAATTAAATTTTAAAAAACCTTTTAAACCACCTTTTTCAAATTGCGCAAGTTGTACTATTAATATTAATGTTAATAAATGAAATATAAATATTTTGACGTTTCACAATTTGACAATTCACTTTTAACTGCAGTGCCTTAAAAATTTTAAAGCGCTTGTGCTTTAAAGCAGCATGTTTAAAGCTCCTATGGAGTGCTAAAAATTGCATTTTTAACACGGTTGTAGAAAAAATAAGTTTAAATTTTTAAAATAAGTTATGCAATACTACGCAGAGAAAAAATCATAATTAAATACAAATAATTTTGAAGAAATCCAAAATTTGGACTAATAATATATCAGAATTTCAAATTCGAATTAAAATACATACATAAATAAATACTATGATTTTAACCTAAAAAACAGAAGGGACTGAAACAATTTTTTTTTAAATAATCTATTGAAATGTAATAGAAGTGTAATACAACATCATATGTAAAATAACAGCACAATATAAATTAGTATTTAATGTTGTCACACTAACACCGCTGTCATACTAACCCTAGGTGACCCTATCTATGTTGATGGCTATCCCTATTACTTTCTCATTTTCTTCAAGCTCCACATAAAGTTGTTTGATGCCTCTTGTGGTTCTTCCCATCAAGTTTACATCATCTGCGTACACAAACTTTTCATTTAACAAACTATAAGTTCTCTCTCTCCTATGGCACCACAGCCCAACTCGGGCCCTGGCCTCCCCCAGCATCTGACTCCAAGTATCACAGTCCCTGGCTGCTCCCCTCCAGTTATCCACCCAGTGGCGGATCCAGAAATTTTTTTCGGGGGGGTCATGCATCTTGATGGTGATTTTAATATAGGATTTAGATTTTTCACCTGTACGATTGATATACAGTAGACTCTCTCTATAACGAACACGACTATTACGAGGTTTCGCTTATAAATAGGTACACTAGATGTCCCATGAAATTCCTATCGAAATATAACACTTCTATAACGAGGCATATTTGGTTATAACGAGGAAAAGGAAATCGAAGAATATGTTTCTTTACCTGTTTTTGGCGTGGTGATGGCTATAAATAAATACCCCAACTGCGTGTATGCAGGAATTCTCAACATCTGTGTGTTTACCGAGACCAGTGATGTGTTAAATTCCACCGCCTGTAATAAACTTCTTCCTAAACAAGGTAATTAGTCCGCCATTTCAGTTCTCTTTATAGAGGGAGTCTACTGTAGTTTATCCCCCATGTAAGGGAACCATTTTCTCAATAATTATTATTTTAAGCGATATATTAAATCAATGAAAAGCACATATCGGCAAAATATCACTTTTTTTCTTTGACATGTTTGCTGTGCGTATGTGTAGTGTATGCCAAATTTCATGTCAATTCAAGCGGTTCTTTAACATTTACAAGCTTTGCAATATTTTTACCGTCAATGAATTGACTATAACATTTATTTATTAATTAAATATTTAAGTATTTGAACAAATAAATGATATTACTTCGAATCGTGGTAACAATAGATAATTATTAAATGCTGTTAAAAATTTTGTAACAAATCTGCTTCTGGCTTCTATCTGAGTACATAATATTTTTGTAAATTGAAAAAGATTTTCGACATCAATTGATATAACTGAGGCATTTTTAAAATCATACATGAAAAAAAGAAAGTATAAACCCAAAGAAAGCTCCTGGATTTGCTCTTATCACTGGAGAAGTGTTAAAGTAACTTCCAAAGAAAGCTATAATAAAATGAACACATTAAATGCTTTCTTGAAGTACGTACGGTTTCGAAAAGATATGGAAGATGACAAAAATCATAATGACACTAAAACCAGGAAGACCTCAACAATTGCGACAGTTGCAGACGACACGTGCATTTTAGCAGTCAGAAAAAACCACGAGGAAGCAGCAACCATGCTACAAAATTATGTTTGGACACTAATTAACATCTGGACCAGGCGATGGCATATCAAACTGAATAAAAGAAAATCTGTTATGTCAATCTTACTAACAAAAGAGAATAACATATTCCATTCAGTATAAATAGAAACCAAATAAGTAGCTTACGCAAATACGGCAAAATTTTTGGGTATGACATTAAATTCAAAGCTACGCTGGAAAGCGCATACATATTAAGAAAAAAAGGAAGGATTAGAAATTAATTTCAGAAAGATGTACTGGTTGATAGTGAACAAAAAATATTCTGTCTACTTACAAAAATTGTTTGTACAAACTTGCTTATTGATCTTAGTAAATGATCAGATAGCAATAATCATTAGTTTCCTTATAACATTTTTTTTTCAAATTTACAATATTATTTGGGTCTAAATTAAATGGTTCGGAAAATTTTTTACCTAGTACTTGAACTACTTCAGAAAGAACCTAGTAATCACTGTTTTTTCCATGCGTGCTTTAAATTTTTGTAAAATCTCCTCTCCAATATTACCTTTAACGTTTGATTACAATGATTCAATTCTTTGGAATCTTGAAAATATCAAGATATGACTGCGATAAAAAAAGCACAAATAAAGGCAAACGGACGATCTTCTTTGAGAAAAAAAAATTTAAGCGACCTTTCGGTAATAACTATTGAATGATTGAATTTCTAAGAGTATATTTTTTCATCATCAGAAATTACAAAAATGGCATGAAAAAAATACATCGATTTATTGCGAACCAGCCTTGTATTGCCACGTATTAGAAGATATTACATTTTTAAAATTTTTATTTGTACCACCCTGTAAATATTTAAAATAAAATAAAACGTGTTCAGGGATTCAATTTTACAACCAAAGTTATTTCTAAATGGACCGTCAATATAAATTTTTTTACCTAAACCCTTATTTAAGGGCCGCTTATAAAAATATTGGTATTTTCAAACTATTTGATGATTTATTAAAATACTGGACTGGGAATAATTTACCTGAATGTTCAATATATCTGCAGAACATCTGTGCCATCTTTGGGAGATTAGATTTTAAACTTAATAGATATTCCACGAATATACGACTGTTTTGGATTATGTCGACAACGAATATTTTACTGTGAAAAATATGAAGAACGAAAGTAAATTGCAAATTACATTGTTGCTTATTTGGAATAACTATTATTAGAGCCATTTACTTTTGTACTTCTTATGTAGCATACTAAAATATTCGTTGTCGCGGTAATCCAAAACAGTGTTTGACAGCTCTCGATTTTTCTATTTTTTTAGGATTATTCGATTGATATTTATTTTCGTTTGGGAGGGGTCATGACCCCTGTGACCCCCCCTTGTATCCGCCACTGTATCCACCCCAAACATCTCTTTAGCATTGGTTCTCACTTCGTCTATCCACCTCTTCCTTGGTCTTCCTACTGGCTGATGTCCCACCATAGTTCTACTAGGTATTCTGTCATTGTCCATTATAATGAGGTGACCTGCCTAGAGCAATCTTTGTATTTTGTCATCTTGGAGGAAAAAGGAGCTAACCCACACAGTTATTGTTTTGAGATAATAGGCGTAGAAACTTTACTTGTTAAAAAAAATAGTTTTTGTCTAAGTAGGCATGTACAATGCACATATTCTAAAGGTGCCAGTGGGGGATAGTGTCTATGAGCAGAATTATAGTCGGTGTATGAGAGAGAAAGTATTCGAAATAATGAAATAACAAATAATATAAAAATTAAAATTGATCAACTGTGAATTTTAGGAACTATGAAATAGGTACGATGTATTTTATGCTATTGCAAACGTATTGTTAGTACATTCTTTAACAGTAAAATATTGCAAAACCTCTAAATTTTAAAGAACGACTTGGATTGACATGAAATTTGGCATACACATAGCTAACAAGTCAAAGAAAAAAAGTGATATTCTGCCGATGTGTGCTTTTGCTCTGGAGGTGAGTTTCAACCATGCCATGCCACATTGTTTGATTTGCTTGTCTAGATAATTGCTAAGAAGAAATGCGTTCAATGTGCGTCCCCGTTTAGGATTTTGTCCTCTTCAGGGTTTATAGTTTCAACTCATCTTGGAGGTGAAAAATATATGTACAAGGTCAGTCCGGAAATGGATAAATTGACTCATTTTAAGTAACTTTTGTTCTATAGAGTTTTTTCATTAAGTCAACACTTTTCGAGTTATTTGCGAGTAAATATGTTCAGTTTTCAACAAAATAACCACGTTTTTAGACGGTTTTTCGCAAATAACTCAAAAAGTAAGTATTTTGTTGAAAAAACATTCTTAGCAAAAATATAGACTGTAAAAAATTGAAAAAAACGGTGTATATGTTTTAGGTATCTATACCTAGTTGTAGCTAATGAAAAATAGATTCATATTCGTCAAATTACAAATGGAATGCTTTAACGTGAAATTACCACAAAATAAAGCACTTTTTGGGGAAAATGTATTACAACTTATTTAAACTATTCAAAAACATCATTTTTGTTTTAGAAAAAATTTCTAGCATCAAAAGTAAACAAGTTATGCTCAAAATAAAGTTAGTCCCTTTTTTTTTGGTAAAAAATCGGGAAAATCTGGAAAAATTAACTTATTTGTTACCACTTCACAAGTTTGTTTACTCGTGTATATATTGTTTATATGATCTGTAAGTTTCATCAGTTCAAAGTCCTTATTTTTGAAAGGGCTGTAGTTAAAAGAGCTTGAACTAGTCACTGATCACGAGTGTATGCAAATTTAGAAACACCAAATCTTAATCAATTTTTGTCTTACAGGAAAACAAAAAAATACAAAATATTCAGAAAAGCAATGCTGACCTTTTTTGTTTTTTAAAATTTTTGGTATCTCTAACAATTTTTAACTTATTTTGAAAAAAACCATTTTTTTCAAAATTAAAAATTTTACTTTAAATCCAATTTTTTCAAAAATAAGCACTTTGAATCGATGAAACTTACAGATCATAATATAAACACAACATAAGTAAAATAATTTGTGAAGCAGTAACGATTAATTTCATTTAAGTTGCTAATTAGGGGGTGATCTTCCTGATTTTTTTTTTGCTAAAACAAAAGGGACCAACTCTATTTTGAGTTTTAACTTGCCTCAAATTTTGCAGAGAATAGTTCTTAGGGTTCCTCAAAGGTGCACAAGATCTAAGGACGTTTTTCACTTAGAATTCCAACAAACAAACTATTGTATAAATCTAAATAGATCTATAAGACGAATGTGTCAATCTGGAAATGGTTTAGATGTAGACTTTTTTTATAGCTCTCTGAATAGTTTTCGAAAAAAGCTGAAAAAATCTTTTTAAAATACAATGTAGGCTGTCACTGTAAACTGTCATTTAGGTATTTATTCTATTCATTTGTCTTGTGTAAATTGTATGTAATTATTATTGAGTTCTAAAACTGTTAATATGATATGAATTATTTAATGATTGTAATTATTGTAATTGGTATAACCGTAAATAAACTATTTATTTATTTACATTTGATGCTAGAAACTTGTTATTAAAACAGAAATAAAGCCTTTTTTAAACACTTTAAAAAGTTATAATGGGTTTTCCCCAATACGCCAGTCAATGGGAGCAAGAATAGGATATTACCTCCGAATTATATCCTACTGCATGGATTTTAATGAAATTTTGGGCCTAGCCTCTACTTATCTCCTAATTCAAAGTCTACCCTACGCCGATGTGTGCTTTTATCTTGGGAGTGGTTCCCACCCCTTCTTAGGGGTAGAACATTTTTTTTGTTAAAATTACGACGGAATTCGCTAGAGAACCTAATTCTAAGCAAAAACTGTTCTATAATTTTTTTTGAAAACTTAATACTTTTTGAGATATTCGTGGTTGAAAATTGGGCATTTTCATTGAAACAACACCTTTTCGAACGGTTTTTTGCGAATATTTTAAAAACTATGCATCTAACCAAAAAAACTATATTAAACATTTTTGTAGGCTATAAAAAAAACAAAGAGACGCTTGACTTCAAAAATCTTCTAGTTATAATACAAAAAGAGATATGGTAGGTGAAAAGAGTTTTAGACCAGGGCGCATCTGTAAAAATATTAGTACATTTGGACGTTGGGAGGTGACTCAAATTTTTTTGCACAAATTGCTTGAAAATAAATCAAATAATAATATTTGAGTTATCCTCCCTCTCAAAAAGGTCCGGAACATTGTTTAAATAATCAAAATGTCAAAAAATTAAGGAAAAATTCGATTATTCATTTCCGAGAAAAGTTGTACTGACATAAAAGTTGCGTAATTAAATTTCCTACAATATAGTATTGGTTAAAAATTTAAAAAATAGTCACCCTTGTTGCAAAATAGCTATAATTGTGAAAAAAACATACAAAAACAAGTATCCGCATTTTACGTTTTTCAACCATTTATGCTACACTTAGGACCTTCATATTTCACCCTGAAACACTTTATGATACAGTAAAACAATACTGTAAATTTCATTAAGATCGGTTTAATAGATTTTGCAAAATAAATTTTGAAATCCAGCTTCCGTAAAAAAAAATTCATTTTTTCAAAATGTTACTAGGACTGAAAATACAGCAGATAGCAAGTTGAAAATATTTTTGCTTATAGAAGTGTACTGTACCTTTCATTTGCAATTTTGCAAAATTAAAATCGATTAACATCACGGCGTCAGGAATTTTTTTAAATAAACATTAATTATTGGTGCTACGCGCAGGACAGCGGTAGTTTGTTCTGATTGGGCATTCCAATGACCTTTGACAATGATTGATACATTTTAATTTTTATGACATTTCGATATAAATAAATAAATTTGTTTATTGCAAAATAAAAACACATACTCTATCCTTTGAAATAACACTTTTATTAGCAAAAACTTTCTTTGTTCATATATTTTAACTTAAATAATAAAAGTTTATTATTTTTAAACATATGCAATTGTTTAAACAATATTTCACAAACAATAATAAAATTAGTTTGATTTTTGTGGAATTAAAATATTAAAATACAACAAAATATAGAGTAAGAAAATAATATATTTGATAAAGATTGGAAGAAATTTTGGTGGAAATCAACCTGTGTGAATCGAACACCGCTGTCCTGGGCGTAGCACCAAAAATTATTGTTTATTTAAAAAATTTTCTGACGCCGCGGTAATTAATCGATTTTAATTTTGAAAACTGCAAATGAAAGGTACAGTACACTTCTATAAGCAAAAAAAATTCAACTTGCTATCTGCTTTATTTTCAGTCCTGTGACATTTTGAAAAAATGAATTTCTTTTGCGAAAGCTGTATTGCAAAATTTATTTTGCAAAATCTGTTGAACCGATTTTAATGAAATTTACAGTACTGTTTTACTGTATTATAAAGTTTTTCTGGGTGAAACATGAAGGTCCTAAGTTTAGCATAAATGGTTGAAAAACGTAAAATGCGAATACTTGTTTTTGTATGGTTTTTTTTACAATTATTGCTATTTTGCAACCAGTGTGACTATTTTTTAAATTTTTAACCAATTTTATATTGTAGTAAATTGAATTACGCAACTTTTATGTCAGTACAACTTTTCTCGGAAATGAATACTTTTAAAGTTATAATCAAAAAACGAAGAAAAAAATCGAATTTTTCCTTCAATTTTTGACATTTTGATTATTTAAACAATGTTCCAGACCTTTTTGAGAGGGAGGATAACTCAAATATTATTATTTGATTTATTTTCAAGCAATTTCTGCCAAAAAATTTGAGTCACCCCTCAACGTCCATCTCAAAACAGATGCGCCCTAGACTATTTGTTTTTTGGTTCTTGTTTAAATCGTTGTATTCAACTTAAAATAACAGAGAAACATAAAACATTTTTGTTGCTTATAAAAAAAAACAAAGATATTAGTTCCTTCATCAATCTTCTAGTTATAATACAAAAAGAGATATGGTAGGCGAAAATAGTTTGTTTTTGGTACATTCTCAAATTGGTGTATTCAACTTGAAATAACAGAGAAACGGTCGATGTTAGGTGTATAATGCTACTAATACCTTTTGTAGTGCTTGAAAAGACCTTTATAATGATAATAAGACCTTTATAAATTGATAACTAATGTATTTTAAGAAAAAATGAGAAGTAATTTTAACCCCCATCCACCAAAATGTAAATGCATCTTTTTCCTTCCACAGTACCTTTTATTATAGTGTTATTTCAATGTTCAAAAAGTTGGACGGGTTTAAAATGGATGGTTTTTGAAAAAAAAAAGATCAAATTATAGAAAGCATTTTTAAATTTTCTTAAAAATCTTCCTTTTTCTCCATGTAACTTGAAAATTATAAGAGATACAGTAATGAAAAATGAAAAGGAAATTTTTATCTGAAAAAGCCCTATATTTTTGTGTGGTATCTTCTTTTCGTATCTCTTATCTTTTTTGAGTTACATGGAGAAAAAGGAAGATTTTTAAGAAAATTTAAAAATGCGCTCTATAATTTGATCTTATTTTTTTCAAAAACCATTCATTTTAATCCAGTCCAACTTTTTGAACATAGAAATAACACTATATGATGAGGGGTTAAATATACTTCTCATTTCTTCTTAAAATACATTAGTCATTAAATTTTTTGCAATTTTTTTTTTAATTAATAAATGAAAAATAGTTTCTGTCCTTGTGGGATCGGTACTCACCGGAGGGATCGCAGACGTTCGGAAACAATTGGCGTCTCTTTGCAAAGACAATGACGTCGACTTTGAAAAGTAACAAGACACTTACTCAACACACACACACACTACACATTACTCCCCTGACTTAGTGATAAGTTATACAATTACGTGGCTAAAGGTTCTAGTTCTAAACCAAAGCCACAATCAGAGAAAAAAAATTTTTTGCAGAATATCTCGCTTAGTTTGAATGTAATCGACATTTAGTATTGCTCATTTTAAAGGTCTTTTCAAGCACTACAAAATTTATAAGTATCATTAGTCATTATACACCTAAAATCGACAGTTTCTTTGTTATTTCAAGTTGAATACAACGATTTGAGCATGCAGCAAAAAAAACAAACTCTTCTTACCTACCATATCCCTCTTTGTATTTTAATTAGAAGCTTTACGAAGGAACGAATCTCTTTGTTTTTCATAACCTACAGAAATATTTTATATAGTTTTTTTGTTAGATGCATAGTTTTTAAGGTATTCGCAAAAATCCGTCCGAAAAGGTGTCATTTTTCAATGAAAATGGCCAATTTTCAACCACGAAAAACTGAAAAAGTATTGACTTTTCAAAAAATAATTATAGAACAGTTTTTACTTACAATTAGGTTCTCTAGCCTCTTCCGTGGCTATTTTAACCAAAACATTTTTCACCCCCCGAGACGGGGTGGGAACCACCCCCGAGATAAAAGCGTACATCGGCATAGGGTGGACTGTGTTTCTTGAGCTATTCCCTACTTACTGTGAAACTATCAAGTAAATCGATGTAGTAGGATGGAATTCGGAGCCAAATACCCTCATTGACTGCCCTACAAAAAGTGCTTCATTTTTTGGATATTTCACGTTGAAATTTTCCATTTGAAATTTGGGGAATATGAACCTATTTTTCATTGGCTATAACTCTGGTTCTACGAGATCCAGAGACCTTAAGCGTACACTATTTTTTTTATTTTTACAGGCTATGTTTTGCTAAGAGTATTTTTTCGACATAACACTTACTTTTTGAGTTATTTGCGAAAAACGTAGATATTTTATTGAAAAATGAACATATTCACTCGCAAATAACTCGAAAAGTGTTGACTTGGCGAAAAAGCTCTATAGAACAAAATTTACTTAAAATTAGTTATTTTATCCATTTTCGGTCTTATTTTGGACATATATTTTTTCACCCCCAGAGAGGGTGAAAGTCACTGACAGGGCAAAAGCACAATCCAACCGGTTCTTTAAAATTTGCAGCAAAAACCGTGAAATAATGTACTATGAATATTTCTTCTTTCATAAAAACATTCTTAAAAGTATACAGTCGGAAAAATGAAAGATTACGCAT
Source organism: Diabrotica virgifera virgifera (assembly GCF_917563875.1). NCBI lineage: Eukaryota > Metazoa > Arthropoda > Insecta > Coleoptera > Chrysomelidae > Diabrotica > Diabrotica virgifera. The sequence continues at coordinate 293,355,408 of NC_065443.1, forward strand.
GAACGATCACATCAATCACTTATTTTGTATTTGCTGTCTTTTTCTATAAATAACAAATGTTTGTTATAAAAAAAAGACAGCAAATACAAAATAAGTAATTGATGTGATCGCTCATGGGTAATCTTTCATTTTTCCGACTGTATATAAATAATTACTTGATATTTTAGTGTTATTTTTAGTTTTATTTAAAGAGGAGGCGTTGTCAAAAAAGTTTTGTTTTGGTTTCTAAATGGATTACTTTATTGTTGGTATTGTAAATTTATATTATAAATAAGTCAACCATCTAGTTGCGTTACACATATTCAATATCAGGAATATGTTTTTATATTATGACCTAATACACAGTAATCGCGATCGTGTTTAGTTTACAACTATTGTGACTATCAGTTACTTTACATAAAAGAACGGCGATCGCGGTGAGTGTTTAAAATCACCGTTATCTAAAAATCACGGTCACCAGGGGCGTAACAGAGGCCCCCGCAGCATAAAGCTTGCGGGGCGGCCCAAGCGACCTGGGGCCCCATCTTGTCATCTGATATTATGTAAAAATCTGTTATTGGTATATTATTTTACGTTGTGTGTTTAAATTTAAGAACGTAAATTTTCTCGTATCTGTAAAATTAATCTTTTCCGGTCTCACGAATTTTTATGGTAACGGCAATATACTATATTGCTTTGTACGTGACCATTGAAAGATTTGAGAATTGCAATTTGCCTAATTTCAGAACAATATTTCTAAATCTAGAAATGGGTTTTCTCTTTACATTAAGTATTTCGATACAATTATCGGCAGTAGTTTCCAGAGGCGTAACAGAGGCCCCCGTAGCATGGGATATCAATATTGCGTCGTCTTCATAACCGAGTATTTTTACAGAATCTCACTTAACAATAGAAAATAGTTTTAGAATATCCAACTATTTAATGTACAATGCTGCCCATCCAGACGCAGCAAGAAGAGCCAGTGCTGGAGCAGCTATAATAATTAGAAATGGTATAAAACACCATATTTTACACAAGATTGAACAACCAGATCTACAAGCAGTCTCCATTGAAATAGAAGATTGGATCGGACCAATCTCGATAGCTGCTGTATACTGCCCACCAAATTATAGAGCTAACAAAAATTCTTTAAGTAATCTCTTTAACCAACTTGGTAACCGTTTCCTGGCAGGTGGAGACTATAACGCCAAACATACTAGTTGGGGTTCAAGACTGTGCGCTCCTGGAAGAGGCAGGGTACTACATCAAATCATATCAGAACAACACTTGGACCATTTGTCTACGTATCAGCCTACATACTGGCCATCCGACCCGCAGAAAGTTCCCGACTGTTTAGATTTCTTTGTTACAAAAGGGTTCTCAAGGGGATATCTAAGTATCGAATCAAATTTTGATATAGAGTCTGATCATCCTCCTGTAGTAGCAACTGTACATTCAGGAATTAAAGAAAAAGAGCCTCTGCCCAAGTTGCAAAATTACAAAACCAACTGGCAAGCTTTCAGAGAAAGGGTCGAAGCAAATATTGAACTAAATGTATCACTGAAGTCACCAGAAGAACTAGAAAAAGAAATCCAAAATTACACAACAACGATTCAGGAAGCTGCATGGAAATCAACACCTCCACCAACAAAAGCAAAACAAAAAATTAATTGTCCAATAAATGTCAGAGAAAAAATAATTGAAAAAAGGTATCTGAGTAGAACTTGGAAGCAAACTAGACATCCAGATGACAAGTTAAGGCTCAATAGAGCAGCACGACAATTGAAGGAACTACTAAAACAACTAAAAAATAACAGCGTTCAAGAATACCTAGAAAATTTAACGCCGTCAGATGCCAGCGATTATGCGCCATGGAAGGCTACAAAAAAATTAAAACAGCAACATCGTCATATCCCACCAATTAGAAAATCCAACGGAACATGGGCCAGAACAAACAATGAAAAGGCAGAAACTTTCGGCGAATACCTAGAAGAAGTTTTCAAACCTATACCAGCTGCTGCAACAAATAACGATCAAGAAATCTACAATTTCCTACAGAACCAAACCCCGACAAGAGAAAACACACTACACGCTTCACCCAAAGAAGTTCAAAACATAATCAACAATAATCTAATAAAAAAGAAGGCACCTGGCTATGACTTAATCACAGGTGAGGTAATTAAAAATCTACCTACCAAAGCAATTAAAATGCTAACTCAATTGTGTAATGCGGTACTAAGGCTAAAACACTTCCCAATGCAATGGAAAATTGCGGAAGTTATCCTTATACAAAAATCAGGAAAACCTCCAAATGAGCCCACTTCATATCGGCCAATTAGTTTAATGCCAGTAATGTCTAAGATCATGGAAAAAATAATAGAAAAGAGACTTCTACAAATACTAATCGACAGAAATATGATACCCGACCACCAATTTGGCTTTAGGAAAGAGCATGGCACCGTTGAACAAGTTCACAGAGTGGTCAACGTTATAAATAAAACCTTTGAAGAAAAAAGTTACTGTTCAGCAGCATTCCTCGATGTTAGCCAGGCTTTTGATAAAGTTTGGCATCAAGGACTGTTGTATAAACTGAAAAAGAACTTACCAGAGGAACTATATACACTCCTTAAGTCGTATTTATCAGAAAGATACTTTCGAGTGAAGTTTGAGTCAACCTATACAAAACTATATCCCATCAGATCAGGGGTACCGCAAGGAAGTGTTCTGGGACCACAACTGTATCTGATTTACACAGCCGACTTACCCACAGATCGTGATACAACGACCACCACCTTTGCAGACGATACTGCAATCCTAGCAGTACACAAAAATCCCGTCGAAGCTGTTGCAAAACTCCAGAGAGTATTAAATCAAATAAATACATGGGCACAAAATTGGAGAATTAAATTGAATGAACAAAAATCAAACCATATTGTTTTTACAAAATGTCACGGTGAATCACCTACAGTAACAATAAATAATAAGGTAATTCCCTCAGTTACCTCTGTAAAATATCTGGGCATGCACTTGGACAGGGGATTAACCTGGAGAACCCATATATGGAACAAACGGAAACAACTGGGCATAAAATTTAGTAAGCATTATTGGCTTCTAGGGCGTAAGTCTAAGCTCACGACAAGAAATAAACTGCTAGTCTACAACACAATATTCAAATCAGTCTGGGCATATGGTCTGCAGCTCTGGGGAACAGCATCCAAGTCTAATGTATCCATAATTGAGAGATTCCAGTCCAAGGTGCTACGTTCAATAATCGATGCTCCGTGGTTTGTTACTAACTGGGATATTTACAATGATCTGGAAACCAAAACCGTCAGTGAAGTGATAGTGGAGTTAAGTGCAAAATACATCGTACGTCTTGAAAGCCACGCGAATGTGCTTGCAATTAATTTGTTAGACAACAGTCAGGAAACAAAACGGTTAAAGAGACAGACACCATTAGATTTACCGCACAGACATTAACATTGTTACATTAGCTAAGTTAATATACAGGGTGGGGCATTAGTGTGACAAAGTCCAATTACTCGTTTGTCGTAAGAGATACAAAAAAAAGTTATTTAGGTAAAAGTTGGGGCCCACATAGTACCATAATTTAAAAATATTTTCAAATATACAGAGTCGTCCGTATTGACAGGGTGACACAAACTTATGTTTTTTTTAATGGAACACCCTGTATATTTTTACATTTTTGGATTCTCCTCGATGTTTCCTTTCTTAAAATATATGGTTTTATAATATTATACGAGGTAGTTTAAAAGTTAATTACGTTTTTTTGTTAATTTCGCAGCAAAATCTACACCCTGTAGAATTTTAGTGATTTGACATCAAATTTTTATTTTATGTTCAAAGGATTTTTAATATAGTCTACTATTGTTGTACATTAACAGTATAGCGATATGTTTAATTTTAGTATACAGGGTGGGTCGAAACTCGGAATGAGTATTTTCTGAGTTTTCTTAAATGGAACACCCTGTATTTAAGTATTGTAATGAAATGATATTTTATGGTACTTTTTTATTTCTTAAGCATTCCCTATATCTAAGTGCTTTAATTTGTAGGTTATTCGTGATTCTTTAAGCCAAACATTAATTGTAAGAAAAATTACGTGAAATTTTAATAGGTGGCTGTGAAAATATTTAATCAAAAATAATTTTTGGAAAAGAAAAGACATCATAATCTAGTCTGATCCTTAATTTATTACTATTGGATGAAATATCCAAATAAATTCGTAGTTAAGGTTGTTGGTGCGCAAAATATTAATAAAAACATACAATATTCTACCTAGTCGGCTATGACACTAAATTTCCTTAAAAATTTGACATTATACTATTTTTATAGATCCAGTTGCTTTGTTACCATTACTAATATGTATTTTTCTTATGAGAAACTGATTAATAAGATTTTGGTGCTAGTGGAATATAACAAAAATGTGCTAGTAGCAATAAGAATTTTTCATCAGAAATTCCCTGATAGACGACAACTAAGAAGAGAAACGTTTAAAAATATACTAGAACGGTTTCAACGGACTGATCACTTAGATTATGATAAATCTGCTCGAATAAAAACTATTGTAAGTGAAGAAAACAGCAATTAAATGTAATCCTTAGTGTCACTGAGGATCTGCATATTGGTAAAATCGTTCTTACAATCTAAGTATCTAGTCTGTTGAAACCGTTTTAGTATACTTTCAAAAGTTTCTCTTTTTGGGTGTCGTCTATCAGGGAATTGCTGATGATAAATTTTTATTGCAAGTAGCTAATTTTTGTTATACTCTCCTAGCACAAAGCCATTTTAATCCGTTCCTCATTAGAAAAATTAATATTAGTAATGGTATCAAATCAACTGGAACTATATAAATAGTATAATGTCAAATGTTTAAGCAAATTTTGTGTCATAGCCAACTAGGCAGAATTTTGTATGTTTGATTCATATTTTAAGCACCGACAACCTTAACTACGAATGTATTTGGATATCTCATCCAGTATTAATAAATTAAGGATCAGGCTAGATTATTATGTATTTTTTTTTTCGAAAAATTACGTTTTATTGGATATTTTCACGGCTACCTAATGAAATTTTACGTAATGTTTGTTGCAATTAATGTTTGCTTAAATAATGACGAATAACTTACAAATTAAAGCACTTAGGTATAGGAAATGCTTAAGAAATAAAAGAGTACCATAAAATATAATGTCATTACAATACTAAAATACAGGGTGTTCCATTTAAGAAAACTCAGAAAATACTCATTCCGAGTTTCGACCCACCCTGTATACTAAAATTAAACATTTCGATATACTATTAATGATTAACAGTAGTAGACTATACTAAAAATCGTTTGAATGTAAATAGAAAATTTGATGTCAAATCACTACAATTCTACAGGGTGTAGATTTTGCTACGAAATTAACAAAAAAACGTAATTAACTTTTAAACTACCTGGTATAATATCACACAACTATATATTTTAAGAAAGGAAACATCGAGGAGAATCCAAAAATGTAAAAATATATAGGGTGTTCCATTTAAAAAAACATAAGTTTGTGTCACCCTGTCAAGACGGACGCCCCTGTATATTTGAAAATATTTTAAAAATCTGATACTATGTGTGCCCCAGCTTTTACCTAAATAACTTTTTTTCGTATCTCTTACGACAAACGAGTAATTGGACTTTGTCACACTAATGCCCCACCCTGTATGTAATACAGTAATTTAATATTATCTCTATAGAGATGTGTGGCGCTGGTCACAATCTCTTCATGTCATTATTTCTCAGATAAAATGTGCCTATTGTTATATGTTATAACAGATTGCCTAATAAACATTAAAAAAAAAAAAGTAGTTTCCAGAGGCGTAACAGCGGCCCCCGTAGCATGGGATATCAATATTGCGTCGTCTTCATAACCGAGTATTTTTACTTCTTTGTTTCCCACTCTGTATCCTCTTTCTTTGTTGATGCTGTTGGCGATTTCATTCATGATTAAATTGAAGAGAATTGGACTCAATGATTCCCTTGCCTTATTCCGTTGCCTATGTCTATACTATAGATTCTGTAGTTCATCTATTCTACAGAAACTTCTCTATTATATAGAAGATGGATTACATGTTTGAGTCTTGAAGCTTGCGGGGGGGGGCAATATGTCAGGGGCTCCATTTGGTCGTCTAAAAATGTGTCATTTTTATATTATTATAGGCATAAGTACATACGCAACGTTTTTTAAGCAGTGTTGTATTGAAAATAAAGTTGTCCATCAGATAGATATGTATTAATAAAATTTTAGATATACTCGCTGATAGTAGTACACGAAGAAAATTGTTAGAAAGTAAGTTATCAAAAAAATATTTTTAGCAAAAATTTAGCTTATAAAAAACAAAAAAAAATGGTCTATTCATGAAGTCAGTCGACACAGTAAAAGCAAAATTAAAGCTCAAGAAAAATTGTTCTTATTCGTCCAATTCCAAATCGAATATTTCAGCGTAAAATAACCAAAATAAAGCACTTTTCGGGGAAAACTTAATAATTTTTTTTAAAATGTGTAAAAAGAGCTTTAATTTTTATAAAAGTATCTGGGATCAAAACTAATCGAGTTAAGCTCAAAATAAAGTTGGCCCACATTTTTTGGTAAAAAAAATCGTGTAAATGTCCCCCTATTTAGCACCTCAAATAAAATTAATAGTTAGCGCTTTACCATTCACTTTATATATGTATTGTTTATATGATCTGTAAGTTTGACCGGTTCAAAGTTTTTATTTTTGAAAAAAATTGGTTTTTTAATAGGAAAAGGTTTTTTATTTTGGAAAAATGCCCTTTTTCAAAATAACTTAAAAATTATTAGTGATACAAAAAATCTCAAATAGTAAAGAAATGTAGCTTTTGCTTTTATAAATATTATGGTTTTATTTTGTTATTAACACAAAAATTGGTTAAGATAAATGGCTGTTCAAAATTTGCATACACTCGTGATTAGTGACTCGTTCAAAAATAAGGTCTTTGAAAAAGTGAAATTTGCAGATCATAGAAAAAAAGTTAAGTATGTAATTTGTAAAGCGAATTTTGGGTGCTAAATAGGGGGACTTTTATAAAAAATAAAAATTTTTAAAAAATTTTCAATGAGTTTTTCCCGAAAAGTGCTTCATTTTTTGGTTATTTCACGTTGAAATATTCGATTTGGAATTTGAAGAATAAGAAGAATTTTTTCATAAGTCACAACTTTGTTTTTACTGGGTCGATAGACATCATTTTTTTTATAAGCTACATTTTTGCTAAAAATATTTTTTAGATCAAATTCTTTTTGAGTTATTTGCGAAAAACCGCTTGAAAACGTGGTTTTCTTGTTGAACAATAAACATTTTCACTCGCAAATAATTTAATAAGTATTGACTTGATCACTTCGGTGATGACACTGAAAATTACACGGAATCTCCGTATTTCACTGTCATTTATTAGGCTATTACATACAGGGTGGGGCATTAGTGTGACGAAGTCCAATTACTCGTTTGTCGTAAGAGATATGAAAAAAAGTTATTTAGGTAAAAGTTGGAGCACACATAGTACCATAATTTAAAAATATTTTCAAATATACAGGGTCGTCCGTATTGACAGCGTGACACAGACTTATGTTTTTTCTAATGGAACACCCTGTACATTTTTACATTTTTGGATTCTCCTCGATGTTTCCTTTCTTAAAATATATGGTTTTGTAATATTGTACGTGGCAGTTTAAAAGTTAATTACGTTTTTTTGTTAATTTCGTAGCAAAATCTACACCCTGTAGAATTTTAGTGATTTGCCATCAAATTTTTATTTTATGTTCAAACGATTTTTAATATAGTCTACTACTGTTAATCATTAACAGTATAGAGAAATGTTTAATTTTAGTATACAGGGTGGGTCGAAACTCGGAATGAGTATTTTCTGAGTTTTCTTAAATGGAACACCCTGTATTTTAGTATTGTAATGAAATTATATTTTATGGTACATTTTTATTTCTTAAGCATTCCCTATACCTAGGTGCTTTAATTTGAAAGTTATTCGTCATTCTTTAAGCAAACATTAATTGCAACAAAAATTACGTAAAATTTCATTAGGTAGCCGTGAAAATATCCAATTAAAAGTAATTTTTCGAAAAAAAAATACATAATAATCTAGCCTGATCCTTAATTTATTAATATTGGATGATATATCTAAATACATTCGTAGTTAAGGTTGTTGGTGCTTAAAATATGAATCAAACATACAAAATTCCGCCTAGTTGGCTATGACACAAAATTTGCTTAAACATTTGACATTATACTATTTATATAGTTTCAGTTGATTTGATACCATTACTAATATTAATTTTTCTAATTAGGAACGGATTAAAATGGCTTTGTGCTAGAAGAGTATAACAAAAATGAGCTACTAGCAATAAAAATTTATCATCAGCAGTTCCCTGATAGACGACAACCAAAAAGAGAAACTTTTGAAAGTATATTAAAACGGTTTCAACAGACTAGATACTTAGATTGTAAGAACGATTGTACTAATATGCAGATCCTCAGTGACACTAAGGATTACATATAATTGCTGTTTTCTTCACTTACAATAGTTTTATTCGAGCAGATTTATCATAATCTAAGTGATCAGTCCGTTGAAACCGTTCTAGTATATTTTTAAACGTTTCTCTTCTTATTTGTCGTCTATCAAGGAATTTCTAATGAAAAATTCTTATTGCTAGTAGCACATTTTTGTTATATTCCACTAGCACCAAAATCTTATTAGTCAGTTTCTCATAAGAAAAATTCATATTAGTAATGGCAACAAAGCAACTGGATCTATAAAAATAGTATAATGTCAAATTTTTAAGGAAATTTAGTGTCATAGCCGACGAGGTAGAATATTGTATGTTTTTATTAATATTTTGCGCACCAACAAACTTAACCACGAATTTATTTGGATATTTCATCCAATAGTAATAAATTAAGGATCAGACTAGATTATGATGTATTTTCTTTTTCAAAAATTATTTCTGATTAAATATTTTCACAGCCACCTAATAAAAATTCACGTAATTTTTCTTACAATTAATGTTTGGCTTAAAGAATCACGAATAACTTACAAATTAAAGCACTTAGGTATAGGGAATGCTTAAGAAATAAAAAAGTACCATAAAATATCATTTCATTACAATACTTAAATAGAGGGTGTTCCATTTAAGAAAACTCAGAAAATACTCATTCCGAGTTTCGACCCACCCTGTATACTAAAATTAAACATTTCGCTATACTGTTAATGTTTAACAATAGTAGGCCATATTAAAAATCGTTTGAACATAAAATAAAAATTTGATGTCAAATCACTAAAATTCTACAGGGTGTAGATTTTGCTACGAAATTAACAAAAAAACGTAATTAACTTTTAAACTACCTCGTATAATATTACAAAACCATATATTTTAAGAAAGGAAACATCGAGGAGAATCCAAAAATGTAAAAATATACAGGGTGTTCCATTAAAAAAAACATAAGTTTGTGTCACTCTGTCAATACGGACGACCCTGTATATTTGAAAATATTTTTAAATTATGGTACTATGTGTGCCCCAACTTTTACCTAAATATCTTTTTTTCGTATCTCTTACGACAAACGAGTAATGGGACTTTGTCACACTAATGCCCCACCCTGTATACGTTTTTGTTAAACAAGTCGTATTTAGTAACTTTTTAAAGAGGGCCCCATTTCCAATTCTGCGGGGGGGCCCCGACGAAGTTTGTTACGCCACTGACGGTCACTGACCACAGAGTGATTTAAAAATCACTGCATTCACCATCACTAACTGGTATACTGATTATATAATAATTATTTTACATGGTCATATCTGGTACTGTATTTAATTATCTTTAATCTTTATTTTAGGGCTTTCTTGGCTAACCTCAACAAGGAACAAAAACAAAATTCATAGTTGTTCCTTCTGTGGCAAAACATGCATAAAACCTTCAATACTTATGTCTCATTGTAAAGTAAGTCATTTTGCAAAAAAGGTAATACGAACTAAGCAAACTAAAATCAAGTCATCTTCCATATTACATGATTTAGTGAAAAAGAAAAATGATGAAAACGGATCGTCATATGAAGACCACTATACATTTGATGAAAGTAAAAAGGAATATGTACGCTGTACGTTGTGTCCAAAAAAACCAAAGTCCCATTTTATCTTTCACACTGACCAAAAGTTATTTGAATGTACCACGATTCAAAAAAAACTTAATAAATCCGGTAACTTGACCACACATGTGCCTGTGGAATCTACGAAAAATCCATATACATGTAAAGTTGGTTTAGAACAACTTTCTAAAAATCGCTATTTACTAGGACAGAAAAGTTATAAATGTCATGTTTGTTCGAAAGAATTCACCCAAAATGATCATTTCAGATGTCATCAACTAGAACATTCTGTGAAGCCTTTTGAATGCGAACTCTGTGGAAAGAAGTTCAAGAAGGAGTATCAAATGACTCATCACCACATGGTTGTCCACTTTGGTATCAGACCTTATAAGTGTGACTTGTGCCCTAAAATATGTGTTCGGTCTGACGACTTGAAGAAACACCGAAGGGTGCATAATGGGGACAAACCACACAAATGCACGATTTGTCCGCAGGAGTTTGTACGAAAATGGGGACTGAGAATGCATATGCTTCGTCACACGGGAGACAAGCCTGCCAAGTGCGAGGTTTGTTCAAAAGAGTTTAAATACGTATACCGTCTTAACCAACATATGTATGTCCACTCTAAAGAAAAGCCTTTCAAATGTAATATTTGCTCAAAAGAGTTCAAACACAATTATAGTCTTAAACCACACATGTTGGTCCACACTGCAGAAAAACCTTTTGAATGTGAGATCTGCCTCAAGAAACTTTGTTCTAGAAGCAGTTTACGCCGACATAAGCTTCTCCATTCCAAAGAAAAACGTTTCGAATGCAGTATATGTTCGAAAAAGTTTGCCACGTCAAGTAATTTAAAACAGCATTTGTTTGTGCATTCAGACAACAAGCGCTTCAAATGTGAAATTTGTCAAAAGAAGTTCACAGAAAAGCGTGGTTTGACTAGGCACATGCAAGTTCATAACGGAGATAAGCCGTTTCAGTGCGAGATTTGCTATAAACGTTATTCAGAAAATTCAGCATTAAAGACGCATGTGCTTCTACACGAAAACAAAGACTGTTTCAAATGTGACGTGTGCGAGAAAAGGATGTCAACGAGGCACGGCTTAAAAGGTCATATGCGAATCCACACTTTAGAAAAACCTTACGAATGCGATATTTGTTTGAGGTCTTTTGCTAACCAAAGTAACATGTACAAACATAAGAAAATCCACGTTGATAAAAGTACTACTTTCCCCGTCCAGAAAACATAACAGATGTCTTTAAATAATCTTGAAAAATTGTTACCTACTGCGAGATCTGTCAAAAAGCAGACCATAATGAACATTTTCCATAGAGGTTGGCTAGAGTAATACTAGATAAATTATACAAAACCTCAATGTCACATTGTTTGTTTGTGACACCTTTCAGAAACAGATCTTAACTTTCATTCAGTTGCCATCAAACTGTCGTAATGTAGAGACAACAACTCAGTTTACATTCAACGTGATGGGAAGGTTCATACTTTACCTAAGGGCATAATTCCTTATTAATCATTATATCCATTCTATGGAATTTCAAACAAATATGCATTTGTAAAAGGTATGTAAAAGGTTGTAAAAGGTAAAAGATATATGCATTTGTACATACCATTTAAAAGGTTCTCGCCCTGGTATTTCTTTGGTGGCTCAGCTAGCATTTAACCTGTAAATATAGCCAACTTGCTTTAACCCTAGTCAAAATTTCAAATATCAACTTTGTATTCATTAACACGGTTATATGTACTTAATTTTAGGTTTATTTTAACACTGATGATGATTTTGTAAGAAAATCGAAAACGATCGGTAGTGATGTAGCCCTTAACGGGATTTTAATAAAAGTTTGTATACGTTTTACAAAAAATTTTTCAGTAAATTTTTTTTTATTTTCCATAGAAGTCTATTTTTTGCTGGAATCATTTTAGAATGTATGCAAACCTTGTACCTAATTTGTCATTTAACAAAATCAGCCAAGTTTGAAAAAGTAGAATAAACTTGAATTATCAATAAAAAGAAATGCTACCCCAGGCTGCTTTAATTTTCTCCGTGGCACATATATTGTAAGTTAATGCTCTGGAAATCAGGACCCTCTATAGTCCGTTCTTTAACGGTAAAATATTGCAAAACCTCTAAATTTTAAAGAACCGCTTGTACGAGAACATATTCGTCAAATTCCAAATGAAATACTTTTACGTGAAATAACCAAAAACGAAGCACATTTCGGGGAAAACTCATTACAACTTATTTAAAGTGTTTAAAAATCATTCTTGTTTTATAAAAAAAATTTCTAGCATCAAAATTAAACAAGTTACGCTCAAAATAAAGTTAGTCCCTTATGGTTTTGGTAAAAAAATCGAGAAAATCACCCCCTAATTGGTATCTTAAATGAACTTAATCGTTACGACTTCACAAGTTTCTTGACTCGTGTATATATTGTTTATATGATCTGTAAGTTTCATCGGTTAAAAGTCCTTATTATTGAAAGGGCTGTAGTTAAAAGGGGTTGAACGAGTCACTGATCACGAATGTATGCAAATTTAGAAACACCAAATCTTAATCAATTTTTGTCTAACAGAAAAACAAAAAAAATACATGATATTCAGAAAAGCAAATCTGACTTTTTTTGTTTTTCGAGATTTTTGGTATCTCTAACAATTTTTAAGTTATTTTGAAAAAAAGCATATTTTTCAAAATTTAATATTTTAAAAATTTTACTTTGAAACCAAATTTTTTCAAAAATAAGCACTTTGAATCGATCAAACTTACAGATCATATAAACACAACATAAGTAAAATAATTTGTGGAGCGGTAACGATTAATTTAATTTAAGTTCCTAATTAGGGGGTGGTCTTCCATATTTTTTTTGCAAAAACAAAAGGACCAACTTTATTTTGAGCGTAACTTGCTTAAATTTAATGCTAGAAACTTTTTGTAAAGACACAAATAAAGCTTTTTTTAACACTTTAAAAAAGATATAATAGGTTTTCCCCAACAAGTGCTTAATTTTTTGGATATTTCACGTCGAAATATTCCATTTGAAATTTGGTGAATATTAATCTATTTTTCATTGGCTATAACTCTGGTTCTACGAGATCCAGAGACCTAACGCGTACACCATTTTTTTTACTTTTTTATAGGCTATATTTTTGCTAAGAACGTTTTTTTCGACAAAGTACTTACTTTTTGAGTTATTTGCGAAAAACCGTCTAAAAATGTGGTTATTTTGTTGAAAAATGAACATATTTACTTGCAAATAACTCGAAAAGTGTTGACTTGGCGAAAAAGCTCTATAGAACAAAAGTTACTTAAAATTAGTCAGTTTACCCAGTTCCGGACTTAGTTTGGATATATATTTTTTCACCCCCAACAAGGGGTGAAAGTCACCCCCAGGGCAAAAGCACACATCGGCACAATATCACTTTTTTTCTTTGACATGTAAGCTATATGTATGCCAAATTTCAAGTCAATCCAAGCGGTTCTTTAAAATATAGAGCAAAAACCGTGAAAGAATGGACTACTAGCATTATTGCTACAAATTGGTTGCGTTACTTCCTATTGCATTTTTTATTGATCATGTTTCGAGTTTATTTTACTTTCTCAAACTTGGCTACTCAGTACTGATTAATACCAATAGTCAAATACATATCTAGGGGTGCCTTTTCATTCTTATGTACGACTATTTTATTGCGAGCTATGCCGATATAATTTTACATTTATTGGGACCGTGCAAGTTCGGAAGAGCGACACCTGGTTTCAGAGCACAGCATCATTTGTAGCAGTTTTAATTATATTGGCCAAGTGTATTAGTCCTTGTTACTGAATAATTGTCAAGGTCATAGCCCAAAAAAGAATAAGAAGAAAAAGTAAAATTGATGTTAAGTTATTAAAAGGTAAACATTGTATGGAAAGTAGAAAAGAAGAAAAAGTCAGATTGATGTTATGTTATTAAAAGGTAAACATTACATGGAAATCCACTTTTCGCTTTGTATTAATTTGTGTTTATAAGTTGGAAACAAATAGAACTTAAATTGACAATTTTTTGTTGTATGTTTACAATTTATAACACAGCATTTGCGAAATCCCATTTTCTTCAATGACAGTGGGTATGAAATATGTCAATATGACAATTTCCATTGACAATATGAATTAAAGTTACAAGATTTCTCCGCTACTTTCGCACGATGCTTTCTCGTATCCCTTCCAAGTACTTGCACACAGCCAATATATCTAAAAATCACTAGTTGCAATACCATAAGTTTTCAAATACTGTGCAGAAAAATTATAAATGTCATGTTTGCTTGAGACAATTCACTCAAATTAATCATTTCAGATGTCATCAACTAGAACATTCTGTGAAACCTTTTGAATGTGAACTTTGTGGAAAGAAGTTCAAGAAGGAGTATCAAATGACACAACACCAAATGGTTGTCCACTTTCGTATCAGACCTTATAAGTGTGACTTAAGACATATGTGCTCGGTCTGACGACTTAAAGAAATATCGAAGGGTGCATACTGGGGAAAAACCACACAAATGCACGATTTGCCTGCAGGAGTTTGTACGGAAATAGGGGCTGAGAATGCATATGCTTCGTCACACGGGAGACAAGCCTGCCAAGTGCGAGGTTTGTTCAAAAGAGTTTAAAATCGTATACCGTCTTAACCAACATATGCAGGGTTGAAAAAAACATGTTTTTTTTTTATTTTATACAAAACAAACGTTTTTTTTTTGTTTTAAACGGTTTTTTTTTGTTTTAAACATGTTTTATTTTTCGTTTTTATATTACGTGTTTTAAACAAATAAAACGTAGAAAAAAACATTGTTTAAATCATATTTCTTAAAATGAGAAGGATCTGTTTGAGGAATTAGGCAGCACAGATACATATAATAACTTATGGCTGTTCAGCCCATATTATGAACTAACTTGCCCACGATATGGAAGTGTCAGGAATAAAGAACAGTGTCAAAAAATTGCAAATATTTCAGAAATGTACATTTTGCTAGCGCAAAATTCCGAGAAGCTGGTGATTCTGCTCTTGTATTGCATTAGGATGTTTGTTGGAATACTTTATCAGAATGCTTAGAAAGTTAGTTGAAAAACTGGCCAATATTATTTCACGTTTGCTCTAAACAATAGAATAAGTATTAAAAAAATTGGAAAAAATCCTTTGTAAAAGGTATAAAAATTTTTTTATTAAAATCCTTAAAAGGGCTACATCACATGGCAACCAGGATAATGCCCTGATGTAATGTATTGAAATTTCCCAACACGTGGGATCCAAATTGAGTTGTTTACATTTCAATGACTTAATGGCAACTGAATGCGAAATGAGTGATGTTTCTGAAAAAACCCCTTTTTTCAGAAACATCACTCATTTCGCATTCAGTTGCCATTAAGTCATTGAAATGTAAACAACTCAATTTGGATCCCACGTGTTGGGAAATTTCAATACATTACCTCAGGGCATTATCCTGGTTGCCATGTGACCATCACAGGACTTTTTATTGAAGTATGCACTTTTAAGGCATCTATATTACATGTAAAGGGTTTTTACCCGGATATTTTTCTTTTGTGGGTCAGCTAGCATCCAGTTTATCTAACACTGATGATGATATTTTATAAAAATCGAAAACATTTTGTTGTGATGTAGCCCTTTTAAGGATTTTAATAAAAAAAATTTTATACCTTTTACAATGGATTTTTTTCTAATTTTGTGATTGATGGTATACAGAAAACTACACGAAAAACATTTTTTTCCTTGTGGATTTTTTAGAATAAGTATTGATAAAGATGTAACAAAGCTTGTAAATGATACAAAGTTGAAGGCAAATGCCAAAGACTAGGTATTTATAAAAATTAAAGTATATTGCAGTGCAGGGACAAAGTCCAAACAAATACTTGCACTAAAGGAAAGGCTACAGAGATATGGCTAGAACTTCTGGAAGCATTCGAGACTGAACACGCAAATGGCGAATTTTTGGTAAATGATACGATTAAATCGAGGAGCTTATGAAAATGGCTTTGATCCTGACTCATTTCTTGACAAGTTTGCTTGCTCATCGCTTTAGTGGAAATAAATTTAGTCAAGAGCAAATAAAAACTGGTACGGAATATGTAGAAACTTCACTTCACATCCAGAAGCATTGCCATTTATTATTAATTACCAGGCAAAGTGTGTACCCTTTAATCCATATATATTTTCTAAACATCTAATGTACAACCATTGGCATGGTGACGTTCTATGGTCATACAACATAAAAAAACTCTTCTCATCATACGCTTTCGTCAATTCCAAACTATGTAACCGGCTAGGCAATGTCAAAGCTGCTAAGTTGGTTTCAATTTTTAAAGAGCTTAATTCTATAAGTGATCACGTCGCTGATAAAATTGATGACTTAGATTACAAGATTATTATGAGACTAAAACAATTTGAGAAAATTATTAACTCCTGTATGCAAAATGTTTGAGTTTTCCAATTTTTGTTGTGTTCCCATTATTAATAAATAAAAATATATTTGTTACAAAGTCTGTATAATAATATGTATAAGATTTTTTTCATATTTATATATTATTCACAAAAAAAAATGAAAAAAAACGCTTGTTTAATTTAAGTGTTTTAAACATGTTTAAAACAGTTGTTTAAAACAAAATGTTTAAAACAAAACAACCCTGAACATATGTGTGTCCACTCTAAAGAAAAGCCTTTCAAATGTGATATTTGCTCAAAAGAGTTCAAACACAATTATAGTCTTAAACGACATATGTTGGTACACACTGCAGAAAAACCTTTTGAATGTGAGATCTGCCTCAAGAAACTTTGTTCTAGAAGTAGTTTACATCAACATAAGCTTCTCCATTCCGGAGAAAAACGTTTTAAATGCAGTATATGTTCGAAATGGTTTGCCAAATCAAGTAATTTAAAACAGCATTTGTTTGTGCATTCAGACAACAAGCGCTTCCAATGTGAAATTTGCCAAAAGAAGTTCACAGAAAAGCGTGGTTTGAATAGGCACATACAAGTTCATACTGGAGATAAGCCGTTTCAGTGAGAGATTTGCTATAAACAGTATTCAGAAAATTCAGCAATAAAGACGCATGTGCTTCTACACGAAAACAAAGACTGTTTTAAATGTGAAGTGTGCGAGAAAAGGATGTCAACGAGGCACGGCTTAAAAGGTCATATGCGAATCCACACTGGAGAAAAACCTTACGAATGCTATATTGTTTGAGATCTTTTGCTAACCAAAGTAACATGTTCAAACATAAGAAAATCCACGTTGATAAAAATACTACTTCCCCTGTCCAAAAAACAGGAACAGATATCATTAAGTAATATTCTTGAAAAATTTCCTTACGAATGCTATATTGTTTGAGATCTTTTGCTAACCAAAGTAACATGTTCAAACATAAGAAAATCCACGTTGATAAAAATACTACTTCCCCTGTCCAAAAAACAGGAACAGATATCATTAAGTAATATTCTTGAAAAATTGTTACTGCGAGATCTGTCGAAAAGCAGACCATAATGAACATTTTCCATAGAAGTTGGCTAGAGTAATACTAGATAAATTACAAAAAAACCTCAATGTCACATTGTCAGTTTGTTTTTGACACCTTTCAGAAACAGCACTTACCTTTCATTCAGTTGCCATTAAACTGTCGTAATGTAGAGATGACAACTCAATTTACATCCCACGTGATGGGATGGTTCGTACCTTACCTAAAGGATAATTCCATATTAGTTATATTAATCCTATGGAATTTCAAACAAATATTCATTTGTAAAATAACATTTGGTAGCTCAGCTAGCATTCAACCTGTAAGTTTAGCCAACTTGCTTTAACCCTAGTCAAAATTTCAACTTTGTATTCATTAACACGGTTATACTTACTTTTAGGTTTATTTTAACACTGCTGATGATTTTGTAAGAAATTCGAAAACGTTATGTTGTGATGTAGCCCTTAAAGGGATTTTAATAAAAGTTCTTATACCTTTTACAAAGGATTTTTTCAATATTTTTTTTTATTTTCCATAGAAGTCTATCTTTTTGCTGGAATCAGTTCAGAATGTATGTAAACCTTGTACTTAGTTTGTCATTTAACAAAATCTGCCAAGTTTGAAAAAGTAAAATGAATTTGGAAAATGATCAATAAAAAAAATGCTATCCCAGGTTGCTTTAACTTCCTCCGTCGTATATTATTAGTTGATGCTCTGGAAATCAGTGCCTTCTAGCATTGTTGCTACAAATTGGTTACGTTGCTTCCTGTTGTATTTCTTTTTATTGATCATGTCCCAAGTTTATTTTGCTTTCTCAAACTTGGCTACACCCCAGGCAACCAAATAACGTTTACAAAACGTTGAAAAAACGTCATAATTATCACCAAACGACGTCAGTTTATCACGTTTTTTCGACGTCGAAAATCACGTAAATATGTCCCATAATACAAAACGTAGTTTTTACGTCTATTTTGCGTCGTTTTTTAGATTTATTTTTCATTTTATGGTTTTAGAAATACACAATAATTGAATGGGTCCGCCGAATAACGTTGTAAGCGCCACATGGTTTGTTTTTGAGAAGTCAAAGAAAAAGTTTTAATATTGTGATAATGGTGAGTTTATACATTTTAAAGGTAAGTAATACAGTATGTATTTTGTATTTAAAATCTGTATTACTAACCCTTAAAATGTATAAACTCACCATTATCACAATATTAAAACTGTTTCTTTGACTTCTCAAAAACAAACCATGTGGCGCTTACAACGTTATTCGGTAGACCCATTCAATTATTTGTATGGGCATTGTTAGTATTTCAATTTTTCCATTTAAGTAAAACCAAATGGAAGGTTCGTTAAAATGCATAGAATTACAATATCCTCAATGCAACATATATAACATAGAATTTTCACTTTTTATATTATATTTACTGTGTCAAAACTGAAGCAACATATGTATAAACTAATAAATCATTTATTAACAAATTAAACAATTAAGTCACAATTTAAGTTTAAATCATTTAAGTTATATATATATATATATATATATATATATATATATATATATATATATATATATATATATATATATAATTATTATAATTATTATTGTCATGGTGACAACGACTGCAGACGGCAGTTACAGTTGTCATTATTTTGCACTATTAATTTGCATAATTATTAGAAACTGACGTTCTGCCGGACAGCAGTTGTAGTCAGATGTCGGAATCACTCTCATACAAATAAATAGTGCAAAGTAGTAACGTCCGTAATGCTGACAACTGCAACTGATGTTTGCAGTTGCCGCCTGCAGTCGTCGGAATCGTACCTTTAGTCAGAAATGAATACATACAAATAAGACCCAATATATTGAATTTCAATGAAAACTATCTGCTTTATATTTATAAATTTTAAGGAAAACGATTGAATGATAAAAAGTAGGACAAAACTATAATAGTCTGTGTTCTCACATATATTTCCATACTCTTATAATCCTCAATTTGATTCCAAATAATTATTACATATTTTTGCATACAAAAAGATCTACAGACACCTGAAAAATATATTTTTTGATTAAGGAACTGCAATGACCAAATTAAAATGATAAAACAATTTACATGTGATATCTGATAATACACACTTAAAAGACTAATACATAGATACTCATGATGAAGTACATTATAGTTAGGAATGAATAACCATTTTCATATCGCTGCAACATGAAGCCAAAGCCGTCTTATATTTCAGTTCGTTTAGAGAGTGCAACAAGCACTCTGACCCAACAGTTTCAAAATTTATTAGTTTTTCATCAGAGAATGCATATGTTGCTATCTCCAAACCATGTACATAGCTGTAACATCTGTACATCTGTACTTTGGGTTCTTCTTCTTCTGTCTTGCTGTGGGCATACTCAGCTGCAAATAAGATTGCTGCAATATGGCTGCAAACTTCACTATTACCGGCCATACACATACAATGTGCATTTGCTATGCCATTGGAACTGGCTATCACCCAAGCATCTAGTGGTTTAGCGTTAGCTTTTTGAGAATGCTTCACCTAAAAAAATATTTTATCTTTGTGGGAATGCTTACTATATGCAACTATAAAAATTTATTTTTATTAGAGTATTTGCGTCCTTTACAATGATTGAGAATATTTTAAAATCAGACATTCATATTCGCGGTGTGCAAGTACTTGGAAAGGGAAACGAGAAACGACCGTGCGCGAGTCGCGTAGAAATATTGCAACTATCTTAAATAATTCATATTGTCAATTGAAATTGTCAAATTGACGTATATTTCATACCTTCTGTCATTGACGCAGAAAAATTATATATTGCTCCACAATATTGATATGATATACAATTATTATATAAAAGTAAATTTAATTAATTGTATTTTGCTTGCAGTACTGCATTTTAATAACTGATTTTATTTACTACATACAATTGTTTACGTTTGCTAAACATAACCTGCATCTTATTTTTTCTTCTTATTATTTTTTTGGACTATGGTATTGACAATTATCCAGCAACCAGGACTAATATAATTGGCCAATATAATTAAAAGTGCGAATAAAAGTACAGAGCGTAGAAATAGAGGTCGCTTTGCCGAACTTGCACGGTCCCAATAATATAATTTTAGAACAAACAATCACGACTGTTTATTATTCTCTTTTCTATCATAGCAATTACATGTCGTCGACCTAATCTGTAAACTGCGTAACTACATTTATACAAATTTTCAAGAAACTACAAAAATCACAAAAAACTATTTCTCTAAATATGACTATTGTGAATACTACGTATCTCCCATTTTAAAAGATAGGATGCTAAAATGGAATATTTTATAGATACACATATCACTAACATTTGTATAATGTTGTTTAATGAGTATTTAATATTATTTACCACCAACTTTTTCTTGAAAATATCACTTTCTAAACAATGAGGTCAGTTGTGTGTAACTGGGGAGTTACATATTTTCGTTTTTTTTTCGTTTAATAATAAGCTAATAAATCAAATGCAGTGTGACAGATTATTCCAAGTTAGCGTTAATGGGAAAACTAGTAAATACAGAAGTTTACAGAATGGGTTACCCCAAGGATCGGTTCTATCGCCGCTCCTGTTTAACATTTACACCTCAGACGCTCCCACTACAATCTCACGCAAGTTTATTTATGCAGATGACATGGCTTTAGGCATACAAGAAAGAAACATCGAGAACGCCCAAGCTATCCTAGAAAGCGACTTACATACTATTAACACATATTTTAAAAAATGGGGCCTTCAGCCAAATCCCACAAAAACAGAAGTTACTGCCTTCCATCTAAATAACCGGGAAGTGAACTACAGACTAAACATAGAAAGCGAAGGGGTTACCCTAAAACATAACCCAAATCCAAAATATCTCGGTGTAACATTGGATCGTACTCTAACTTTCAAGGAACACTTACATAAAACTGCAGCTAAAGTAAAAACTCGCAATAATATCATTCACAAGCTTGCAAACACCTCTTGGGGAGCCAATGCAGACACAATCAGGACAAGCGCTCTTGCATTAGTCTATTCAACAGCCGAATATTGTGCTCCAGTCTGGCTAAACAGTCACCATACTAACGTCCTAGACACACAACTAAATCAGACAATGAGGTATATTACGGGGACCATAAAAAGCACACCAACTCAGTGGCTTCCAGTTCTAAGCAACATTGCACCAACCAAAACACGACGGTTAGCTGCCCTTAAATCACTATACCAGAAATGTCAAAAGAATCCCTCATTGCCAATAAATACCGACATAGATCAGTTAAACCAGGGCCAATTGCGGCTGAGATCTCGAAACCCGCCAACAAGAACAGCAAAAAATCTTCCAAAAAATTTCACAATCGATGAGCATTGGATAAGCGAATGGAACGAAGAAGTGAACAATGCACACCTAATAGGAAATCCCACAGTCAAACTCAACGGTTTCTCTCTTCCGCGTCGAGAATAATGTAATCTGAACCGAATCAGGGCAGGTCATGGAGTGTGCAATAAATCACTTAACCAATGGGGTATCGCAGACAGCCCGCTATGTGACAAATGCAATGCTGCTGAACAAACAGTCCACCACATTACACAAGAATGTCCAGCCACACGATTCGAAGGAAGCTTAATCGAAATCCACGAACTAACTCCTGAGGCAATGGAATGGCTCCACAGTAGCAATATCCGCCTTTGATGTTTTCATTTATATTCTTACAATCTATTGTATGTTTTAGCAATGTGTAAAGTTCATACGAATATATATATATACATATTTTCGTACTAAATTTGCCGCAAGGGAGATACGGTGTATACGAAGATGTCACTATTTACTCTTCTGGTAAAAATATGCATGTGCATTCTTTTTTAAACGAGTAGGGATTTTTTCAAATAAATGGCAGTAATAACTCATTTTCAGAGAAATATGGAGTTTACAAATTAGGACGACAATACAGTCGGAAAAATGAAAGAATACCCATGAACGATCACATCAGTCACATATTATTCAGATTATTAATAATCTATCTCTCTCGTTTGTTATTTATGGAAACAAAAACAGCAAATACAAAATATGTGATTGATGTGATCGTTTCATGGGTATAGGGCTTTTCATTCACAGTCATTTGTTTCGAGCTTCTGTCATGTGTCACATAATATTAATATATCTACGTCATACGTTATTGGTATTGCCAATGATACAAACCAAAGACATATGACGTGGATATATTAATATTATGTGACACATGACAGAAGCTCGAAACAAATGACAATCGATGAAAAGCGCTATATATAGGGCTTTTCATCGATTGTCATTTGTTTCGAGCTTCTGTCATATGTTGCATAATCTGTGTATACAAATATTATATACAGATTATACAACATACGACAGAAGCTCGAAACAAATGACTGTGAATGAAAAGCCCTATTCTTTCATTTTTTCGACTGTATGTCTGGTTTCATACAGATATATAAACGTAAATTAATCTAATATTTAAAACCAATTTATCCAAAAGACACTAATACTGTTATCTATATATTTCTTAATGGTGAATAAATAAAATAAAGGCATACCTTTCCAACAATAATATAGAAATCATTAACAATTTTTACTCCAACTTTCAAAACGAATGCAGTTGTAAAGGCTCTTATGTGCCTGAAGGCTTTTGTATGCTTTCATCTGCTGTCTAAAGTAGTAACTGTGAGACTCCACCAGATATGTATAAATATCTATAATAGCATTATAATAGTAATTGGTGGAATATCTAAATGTCCAATTATTTTCAGCTTCAATGAATATCTAAAACAATAAAAGAAATAATGTTATTGCTTGCAAAATTCATCATTATTGATAAATATCAGGGAAAAATGAACAGTAAATAAAAATTGTTTCGCGTACCTTTCTCCAAGATCTGGAGGTTCCAATAATAATTTCATTAAATAATCACTTTGCATTGTGGTAAGTTTATAAAGTTCACAAATGACAAACAAAAGATTTAAAAAATAGACAAAAAAACAGCAAACAAAATCCAAATGAATCCAAAATACGCAAAATACGACGACAATGAAATGAAACGATGATACAAATACAAACTCAAACATAACCTTTGTTTTGTAACTTTTGACAAGTAAGCTCCTCCCAATTTCGTGACGTCAGACTTAGGCTGTCTGAAATGAAAACGTGTTTTTAAAGGTATTTTAACGTCATCAATCTTACGTATTTAAAATCACCTACAAAAGATGTTTTCACGACGTAATGTTCAAACACGTGTATATATTCAACCAAACACTGACGTTTCCTCGACGTTATTGACGTCACTTGGTTGCCTGGGACAGTATTGATTCAGATCAATAGTCAGAAATCGGTGCCTTTTCATTCTTATGTACATCTATTTTACTGCGAGCCATGCCGATATCATTTTACATTTATATATCTAAAAATCGGACATATAGAAAGGAGAAATCCAGAAACCATTATCAAGAAAATTTCCAAATGGAGACCTGTATCAGGCAGACCACGAGGAAGACCAAAAACTAAATGGGAGAAGCAGATAGTAGACGACCTTAAGAAGATGGGAGTCAGAGAATGGGTAACCATAAGCAAAAAAAATTGTAGAAGATGCTAAGTCACACAACCAATTATTGTAAAACCAAAATATGAATGCGGATGCGGATTAATTTTTTATTTTTAATCAACCTGTTGTGGGTCCACCACTGTTAATGCTTTGAGTATTTGACTAGATAGAAATTGAAAATTTAATGTTTATTTTTTAAAAAATAGTAATCGGAAATAAAGTGCAAAAAATAAATTGAGTTTTTCCTTTATATTTTTCGGCTCCTTAATCATAACTTACAAGGCTTCATATTTGCCCAGAAAAACTTTATACTATAAATAGTCGATTTTTTTTACATTAGAGAGGCTTTAGCTTTCAAACGCATTTTGAAAAATTGAAATCGCTCAACTAGGACAGCCTATGGACTTTTAAAGTTATAAACGGTTTTTTGGAAACAAAAACTTTTGGAAAAGGATACTCTGCTTTCTGTAGTGTAGGTATGTCCTTGCGTTTTAAAGTTAAACTGACTCTTTTACGGACATCTTTTGAAATAATAATTTCGACTTATACCTTTATACCTCATCATTTCTCTTGGATTTTCTTGTTTTTGAACAAAAATATATAGGTATTCTAAAAAACCTACAAAAATTTTTTACTTTGTGTAGTTAAATTTTAATAGCAAATCTTATTTCTTCATTTTCTTTCTTATGCCATCCCCTCTTTGTGAACACACTCATTTTCTTTCTCCTCTTCCTTTTACCTTGTCATGTCGAAAGTTGTATATTTTAAAAAGCTAAATTGCACATTAATTTTATTTCTGGATGGAGGTTGAATTGTAAACAGAAAAATAAAACGTGCCTTCATAAAACACATCCTCCAAGAAAATATTAACTGTACTAAAATCACAATAAAGATGCAAAACATGATTTACAATGTATATACAATTGTATATTTTAAATCCCAAATAAAATTGTACATTGTAAACTCATGATTTACAAAGTTCATGTAAATCATCATGATTCGGGAGTGCTCCTCGGAAAATTAAACGTGTCGTGGTTTGTTTATTTCTAGTGCATCTTTATTGCGATTTTAGTATAGGTATGATTCTTTAATAAACTAAATTAATCAAGACATTTTGTAAATGTATCGATAAGGCATTTTAGTGTTTTATATTAATAATGCATAAATAAAATATTAAAAACTAATATTTTGACTTACCTAATTATGCCCAATTACGATTCAAACGAAAAGCCGCATGGGAGTACTTAAGGACAGCGATGGAAAGATAATCACGAACTTAAAAAATAAACTAGTTTGTTTTTAAACCAAGAGGAGTGATTCAAATTTACCGCGCTATAATGCTTGTTTGTAATTGGTCTAACCGCAGGCAAGTTTACTCCACTGTTATAAAATTTTGACACTAATGACATTTATCAAGTTTTGACACTTTTGGCATTTCATAGGTTAATTCAGTTATATTGGCGATTTTTTGTGTTTTCTGTGTTATTTCTTTAATTTTTAGATTTTTAGTCTGATTTGATATAAAAAGCAGTTGTTTTTAGAACTCTTCAGCGAGGTATTAATATAATATAAAATTTATGAATTACCGTTGAGGGCCGACATGATCAGGCCCGCCGTAAGCGGGCGTGCAAGGGGTGCATCGCACAAGGGCGGCATGTCCAGGGGGCGGCAAATCAAAACCCAAACGAACGGCAGAGAGCAATTACTATTTTTCTTTTACACAAAATATAGCGTCATTGGAATCACCAACTGGAAATGTAATAGCTTATTTATAAAAGTCTGTCAATGTATCTGATTTCACTACAGCTGAATACGTACGTTTGAGTATAAATAAAACTATGTATTCAGAACCTGCGATATAAGCAAAATGGCACTTAACTTATCGTTAATAAATTTCAAGAACATTATATTTGCCTTAATTTCATTTACTATTGATCACTTTTTTATCGCCTTATTAATCAGTGCGATTAAGAGATGCATGAGTGTGAATTATAAATTTCTAAAAAAGTCAAAATATTTTGTGATTGTGAATTGTGAATGCTGAGTGTTTTAAAAATAATACAATACGTCTATAGACCCAGTAAAAGCAAAGTTGTAGCTCATCAAATTTTTAGTAAGTATTTTATTGAAAAAATGTAGTATAAAAAAATAATATATTCGTAAAGTTTATAGAACCAGTAAAAGCGTAAAAGCAAATTTTGTAGCTCATGAAGAAGACGTTCTTATTCCTCAAATTCCAAATCGAATATTTTAACGTGAAATAACCAAAAAATGAAGCACTTTTCGTGGAAAATTCATTAAAACTTTTTTAAAGCGTTTAAAAAAGGTTTATTTTTGCTATTTTTTAGTTTCTAGCATCGAAACTAAGCCAGTTACGCTCAAAATAAAGTTAGGCTAGTATGTGTATTGTTTATATTATTATGATCTGTAAGTTTCATTGGTTCAAAGTGCATATTTTTGAATAAATTGGTTTTATAGTAAAAAAAGTTTTTAAAATTTTGGAAAAATGTTTTTTCAAAATAACTTAAAACGTATTAGTGATTCGAAAAATCTCAGAGTAAACATATATGTAGTTTTTGACTACTCCTTACTTTAACACCCTAAATGAAATTAATCGTTACCACTTTACCATTTACTTTATCGCTTTGTGTATTGTTTATATTATTAAGATCTGTAAGTTTTACCGTTTCAAAGTGCATATTTTTGAAAAAAATTGGTTTTATATTAAAAAAAGTTTTTAAAATTTTAGAAAAATATTGTTTTTGCAAAATAACTTAAGAAATATTAGTGATTCCAAAAATCTTAGAGTAAAAAGATGTAGTTTTTGATTTAAAAAATATTTAGTTTTATTTTGTTTTTCCTTAAAACAAAAATTGGTTAAGATATGGCTCTTTAGTTCAAACCCTTTTAACTACAACCCTTTCACAAAAGCACTTTGAACCGGCGGCGTAAAAAGTAAACTTTGTAAAGCGGTAATGATTAATTTAATTTGGGGCGCTAAATAGGGCGAGATTCTCTCGATTTTTTTACGAAAAAAAGGAGCCAACTTTATTTTGAAGGTATCTCGCTTAGTTTTGATGCTAGAAACTTTTATAAAACATAAAAATAAAGCTTTTTTTAAACACTTTAAAAAATAAATATTTTTAGTCGCAAATGACTCTAGTACAACTGAGTTAACCTAGTACCTAAGTTAAAAAACTCTATAGAACAGAAGTTACTTAGAATTAGTCAGTTTATCCATTTCCGGACTTATTTTAAACGCATATTTTTTTCACCCCCGAGAAGGTGACTTTGAGGATACGTAGAACCTAAATCCAAATTTTCATGCAATTAGAATTGACCCTAAAAATTATACGATATCGCCGTATTTCACGTTCATTTGCTAGACTATAAACCTTTAATAAAAATTTTAAAGCTGTATTTCTTTTTTATTTATTTATCTTTTTAAGCAAAACGATAAAAAACAAAAAATAGTATATTGCAAATTATCATTATCAAATTTTCACACCCTTATGTAATGCTAAAAACTAAGGGACTTTCTGAAAGGCCAGTCTAAATAATCATATAGTTGAAGAGGGGGCGGCATATTGGAATTGCACGCGGGTGGCCAAACTGTTGGCGGCGGCTCTGGACATGATCAACCAAAAAAGAAGATGTATTTGGTTATTTTTCTAGTGACTTTCTTGGGTGTGAATCTGTCTTTTTAGTTTACTCCTCCTGGTTAAAAAATAAACCATAATACGATGGAGTGAATATATTGATTACGAAATTACTGATTTATTTTTAGACACTCTTTAGCGACGTATTAGTATAATATAAATTTTCTAGTGAGATTATTAGGTGTGAATATGTCTTTTGGTTTAAAACTCCTCCTGGTTTAAAAACGGGGTATAGCCACTATTTTTTACCTTGAATATCTGTTTTTTGAAAATGTGGCAACATTGGTAGAACATCTTTAGAAAAGTGACATACATGACACATGACGTTAAAGACAGCACGCACAGCGCAATCAAGATGGATGTATTTATATACAAACAGGGTTGCCATATTACACGAATTATCGTGTAATTACACGATTTGTTCCTATTTTACACGATTACACGAATCAGGTACGAAATCTTACGATTTTTACCATTAAAAATTTTCAGTAGTGTTTTTAATACATTTTTATTAAAATTCACTTAATACTTCCCTGTATTGTTTAAAAATTACTTTGCAAAGAAAAAGAAATCCTCAGATATTTGTAATCTATACTTTCATACCTAATCATAACATACCATGATGATAACATAAACATCATTGGAAGAGTCTCAAGTACTCAATTTACTCATTTACACTAAAGTAAAATATAGGGGAATCCCCTGAAAATATTAGGAAGGTATAAATATTAGCCAGTCACCAACCGTTCTTAAATGGTTACGCGCATGCGCGATAGCGAATAATTATGCGCAGTAACACAGTTTTCGTTACTGCGCAGACTCGTAACCATTCAAGGACACTTGCCGGTCACGGGAGGAATGAATCCTACTACAACGCTCCTAGCGGACATTTCTGAATTAGCATTCCATTTGTTTATCCTTTGACTTTGACGTTTGAAAAAACTGATGGATTTAAAACAAAACATATAAAATAAGTTTGAATGAGATACGATACAAATACAAATTAATATTTTCACTATTATTATTTGCGTGGTTAGTATTATTAATGTTGAATTTACAGTCCCTGCTCAATTTAATAGACTCGCCCTAGAAATATCAGTTTTTTTTAATTTCAAGCACCTTTAACGTGATACAGAACTGCTAAATGTGTGAAATAACACTTAATAATGGTGCTATTTACATAATTAAGTTAAAAATGGTGAAATGTTTTTATTGAATTGTGAAAACTTAACAGATGGCAATAGAATGTGCTCACAGTGTGCAGTGACTCGACTTTTCCATTTTAGCTTTTTAGTTTTAACTAGTGATTGGTGTTCAATTTTTGTAAAATTTGGAGTGGCGAGTGTTGATATTGTTCTATGTCTATATTAATGTAAGTTTTTAATTTGTTTAATTTATTTTAAGATATTAATAGAACCAGAATGTTTCTATTTAGGTTTTTGACTCAACTTTCAAACTAATGATTAAGATACACCACATTTTTTTGCTATTCCTCTTTGACAACATGTGATATTTTCTAATAGAGCAGTAACAGAAGAGATTTGCTCAACAGAAAGATCTTTACAATCACCCATATGAAAAAATTCCAATCGAAGATATTCCGTCTTTTAGAAATTAACATATTTATATTAATATCTAAATAAATTAAACTAACATTAATATATAAACAATATAACACTCACCACTGCAAATTTTACGAAAATTGAACACCAATCACAAATTTAACAAAAAACTAAGTTGAAAAAACTCAAGGCATTGCAGCCTTTTAGTCCATTATATTGCATCTGTCAAGTTTTCGCAATTCAATCAAAAAGTTTCACCATTTTTAACTTAATTATGTAGCATGATTATTACGTAATTGTTATTTAACCCATTCAGCAGTTCCGTATGACTTTGAACATACTCTGACAAGGTGTTTCAAATTAAAATAACTGATATTTCTAGGGTGAGTCTAATAAATTGAGCAGGGACTGTACATTTTCTTTGTAAATTAATTTACTTGGTTGAATTTTAAAATATCAATTACCTAATTAAATGATTATGCTCAAATAGGTATTACTATAACAATTTTATTAATAACTACTTGCCCACAAATAACGGAAGAACACAATAAAGCAGATCAACACGATAGATAGATAGATATATATTTAATTAAAGTTAAATCTAACATATTAGGTATACAATATGTGAATTTGTTTTATTTATTCATAAAAATCCCTATTTCTTTTGTATACAAGTGATCATTTTCTCTGATTTTATTTTCACAATCTTCTAGAAGTGACTTCATGCCGGAGGTGCTTGGCTTTTGAAGTAAATCTTCTGATTTTGGAGTTTGCTTTTTCTTAGTACTCACAAACCTCACTTGTTTTTCATACTTCTTATTGCCAGGCTCATTGTAAACATCTTTTAATGTCTTAGTTTCGTTTCCAATCAAACTTAGTATATTGTCCATCATTTTTCCAACTTTCAATTTAACATCAGAAGTTAATTTTTTTGAAGAAATTAATTCATACATTATATCCAGCTTAACTTTAAGATCTTGGTTTTCACAATCTCCTTTTTTAATGATATTTTCATTTACCACAGTTTGGATAATACCATCAGTTTCTGTCTCAGTTTTTTGAATGGGTTTCAATGGCTGGAAATTATTTCTAATGACGGCATGTATGTGTTTGCAGAAATTACTTTTGATAAAAAAATCCACGCAAGTACAGGTAAATTCATGGATACAAGTCTTACATTCGCTGCAAAAAATATGACAACTTTTATTTATTTTTAAACACTCATCTACCTTTTGAACGTGATACTCAGTATTATTTTGAATTGATTTTATTTTATAGTTGTTTTCATCTATTTTGCAGATGTCTTTAAATTTAATATCTTGACTTCTTACATGTGCTTTCTTTATCAAGTTCATTCTGTATGAATTATTACCTTTAACCTTTTTCTTCAATTTTTTTATTACTATATCACGTACTAAATTTAAAAGAGCATACAAACAAGTGTCTACCCTTTTATTTTTTTTTCCTTGAAAATAGACATGTTTCAGTGTTCGATGCAATGCTTCTAAGTACATGTTTGTGTTAATTCCTAGTCCTTTTCTGTAACAATATGCCCATAAATTACAACGACCTGCATAGTAAGTTTTGAAATATTGTCCAAATGCCGCAGTTTCCTCACAAGCAAGTAATTCCGATAATACAAAATTTAGCATATCTTCAAAATCGGCAGGATCAGTTGACTGTAACAACAAACGCAAGTACTTATATACTTTTGCCTTCATCGCTTGATCACCTTTAATTTTATTTAAGTTCTTACGCCAATTTCTATCAATGTGCCAAGCACAAAGGAGGTGGTTCTCTGGTTTGCTCATAATATTTGTCCATGCATTAAAAAATTCTGGAGCATCATCAGACATAAACACGTTACATTTTATGTCACCAGTTTGTTCTTTAATAGAATTAAAAAAATATGTTAAGACATTGGTGTCCGCCCTGTTTGAAAGCAAGAAAGCAGTAGGCACCCCTTCTCCAAATTCATCAACAACCATAAGTGTTGTTAACAGAAAATCATAGCCTGTTGTTCCATGCGTTGAGTCCACACATATTTTATCTGAACCAAATAGTTTCAATTGTTTTTCTTGAAATTTAGTCATAAATATTAAAGCAAAATCAGTTGTGTTGAATATATTAGGCAGATCGTCTGAGCCTTGCTCTTTATAAAATATAATTGAAAATTCACCTTTTAGAAATTTTAATCGTTCAACCCATAAACGAATACTTATGACATCATTCTGATGTAGCTGGACATATTCTTTTAAAGAAAAGTCCCTGGTTATATTTCGCAAGTCTTGGCGATCTAAAAAATTAAGTCGTCCAACGGATTCTTCAGTAGAGTAGAGTATTTATTGGTAATAATGTACAAATGTACTTTTACAGGTCAGCAATAATTAAAATTGTCTAAAATTACATTAAAAGTTGACAGTACTTCAGTAAAAAAAACCTATTACTAAAATTTAAAAACTAAACACTAATTAAATTACAGGACAAAACAAAATTTAGATCTGAAGTACTCCTCAAATGAGTAGAAAGCACCCATCAGAAGATAATTTTTAATTTGTCTCTTAAATTGGTTAAAATCAAGACTTTTAATAGATATTGGTATACAGTTATAAAATTTCAATGCTAGGTATCTGGTTCCATTTCTGGTCCTCTCAAGTCGACTGAAGTCTGGTACAAGGGCATCATGATTTCTAGTCTGATAAGTATGCTGTTGTGTTTTATACAGATCTACATTTTGATGAACATACAACAGGCACTGCATAATGTACACAGAAGGTAGTGTGAGAATCCTCAGGTTTCTGAAAGACTGCCTACAATCGTCCCGATAACCCTGACCTGTGATTATGCGAATACACTTTCTCTGCTGACCAAACACCTTATCTATATGGCAAGAGTGTCCCCAGGAAAGGATTGCGTAAGTTAGTCGTGAGTGAAAGTTGCTGTGATATGATGTAAGAAGGGTTTGAAGGGAGGTAACCTTAGATAGGTTTCTAAATAAAAAGAGTTGGCTTGAGAGCTTTTGGGAAAGTTTCAGTATGTGCCGTTCCCAAGTGAGTCCCTGATCAAGATAAACACCAAGAAATTTAGCTTCCTGTGAACAATCTGTTAAAATGGGATGTGTAATGGTGTTATGTCTTAGGGTAAAGTTCACTGTTTGTGATTTTGAGTTATTGAGAGAGAGACGATTTGCCAAAAACCATTGGAACAAATTGCTCTCTGTGGTCTCAAGATCAATATCACTGATTTGGGAAGGGTGGTAACTTTGATAGCATGTAGTATCATCAGCAAATAGGACTGTGCTTACCGGGCCCTCTTGTGAAAATCCCAAGTCATTTATATAAATGAGAAATAATATTGGACCTAGAACTGACCCTTGAGGCACTCCATACATCAAAGGTTTTTTATCAGATTTAAGCTGGTTAAAAAACACATATTGAAATCTATCTGATAGATAAGACTCAATCAATTGAATAGACATAGGATGAAAATTATAGGCATGTAATTTTTTAAGAAGAATACTATGAGTGACACAATCAAAAGCTTTAGTAAGATCAAGGAACGAGGCAAGGGTATCAAGAAAGTTTTCAAATCCTTCCAAAATACTGCCTGTAAAATGATCGATAGCAAGTGTTGTTGTTTTGTTTTTTCTAAATCCAAATTGCTGCACTGCAAAAAGCCGATTAGATTCAAAATAGTCATTGATCTGCTTCTTTAGGATTCTCTCAAACACTTTGGAAAGAATTGGCAAAAGAGAAATTGGACGAAAGTTATTATGATCATCAGCCGAACCTTTACGTTTAAAGAGAGGTATGACTTTCGCAGTTTTAAACACTGAAGGAAAAATGCAGGATGAAATTGAGTAGTTTATTAGTTTAGTTAAAGGTAAGCTAATGTTGTGTTTAATTGCCTTGATTATTTTTGTGTTCATTCCATCCGGGTCCTTGCTCTGGCTATTTTTTAATTCTTCAATTGCTTTTACAACTTCCTCCAAATTTGTTGGCTCAAATCTGAAGGAGCAATGATTAGAGGCGAATGAAGGAGCATGTGGTATAAAACTAAGGTATGTATTGAATGATTGGTCAGTATGATTAAGTGTATTTATTACATTTTCAGCAATACCACAGAAGAAATCATTAAAACTATTTGCATTGAGTGATGAATTTTTTATTGGTAAATTCTTACATCTTGAGTTTATTAGGGACCACATAGCCTGTTGACGGTTGTTAGAGTTTAATATAAAATCATCATTAGATTTAATCTTTGCCTTATGTATAGCATGTCTGTATTTTTTCCTATATTCTGAGAGTGTTTTCTTTGTCACTAAAACGGAGTCACTTTTATTTAAAGATGTCAAAAATTGTAGTTTCTCCCTCATATGTTTCAAATCATCATTAAAACAAGAATTTTTTTTACATTGTTTACCTTGCTCAACAAGCCTAGATTTTTCAGGAAAAGACAGATTTATTGCCTGCGTTAAAATATCGATAAACATTTTAAACCTTGAGTCCACATCAATACATTCATTATCAATAAATTCAAAATTTTGTAAGCAAAGATTGTTATTTAAAGAGGCCAGTCCCATCTCTGTAATGGGCCTGTAGTTTATTCTAGATTTAGAAGTAGTTTGGGACACTTCACATTTAAACAATATGCCTTTGTGGTCTGAAGTGTGTGAAAGATCAACAGCTTCGGATTGCAACATGGTACTATTAATATTTGTAAATATGTTATCAAGACATCTATTATAACGGGTGTTAAATTTTATTGATTTTTTGAGGTTATAGGATCTAAAGAAATTGCACAGATCCAGGGCTGCAATATCCCTTTCATTGAAGTGCACATTGAAATCCCCTGTTATAATAAGAGGTTTATTTGTATTTAACTTTTTGAAAACTTTTGACATTGTATTGAAGAATTGATTTAAATCACCATCTGGGGTACGATACACAGTGACAAGTTGAATATCAAATTTTACCAAATGTACACCTGTTATTTCACAATGTTTTTCAAGAGACAAACTTTCAAGATTTAATGAAACAGAATCAAAGGTTTCTTTAATATATATACTTACACCCCCATGAGAGCCCACAGTCCTTGCAAAGCCAGAAATCATTCTGTAGTTCTTAATTTTAATTGAAAATAGTTCCTCAGATACTAGCCAGTGTTCATTTATACATAAGCAATCTGCTGATACTTCATTGAGGAGGACCTCCAGATCTAAGAAGGAGGTACGCAAACATTGTATATTACAGTGTAAAATAGTTTTTTGTGCTTTCTTAAAATTTCCTAAAATACCTTTATTATTATTATTATGTACAGGAACATTTACTGCACCACGGTTTTCTTCAGCGGATTCACTGAGGATCGAGGGCGTTGAACATGGAGAAAATGGTTTATGTTAGTTCCCAGTGGCCATAAATCAGATGACATTATGGCATCATTGTTTATCTCAGGAACTCCTACCTTAAAAGAGCTATATAGGTGGTTCTTTTTGGTAACCATCTTCTCACACACACAGTCCTGGTCAAGCTCATATTTTTTGAGAAAGTTGAAAACATCAGTTGCTTCAGTTTCAGGAGTAAAACCTGATATAAATACCCATGATTTAATTGGAGTAGGTGCTACAACCTTTAGTAGGTTATCAGTGTTAATGCCTTTCTTGGGACTTGGTCTTCTGTTTTGTTTTCTTTTTTTATATGACACCAGTTTGAAACCATCATTTTCAGTCACTTCCTCTTGGATGACGGGAAGGATCTGTAACTCAGAAGAGAGTTGTGAGTTTAGATTGGAATCATTGGCAATGTGGCTTTGATCTTGCTGAGTATTGTGATGCAATTGTGATTTTTGTTGTTTTTGATGTTGACTGACAGTGACATTTTTGACGACTTTGACGTTGTCATCTTTCACTCCTTCCACTGCAGTTTGCGAAACTGTCGGTAATACAGTGTTGCCAATGTCAACAAAATTTCCTGTTAGCTTTTTAGGGGATGGCTTTGGTGGCTTTCTAACCTCACTTCTTGCGATGTCCAGTTTTTCTAGAAGAATTACCTGATTTTTGTTCAGCAAATCGTTGTTTTCCACCAATAGCTTATTTTTTTCCTCCAGAAGTTTGATGATAATTTCATACAGACCCTTCTCTGTCTCCCAAAAGTCGACACACCCATAAGCCGGAATGTGACGACAAGCTGCAGTCTTCTGAGTGGCTGCCTGAATTAAGCAGGATGAATGGAACGATTTTTCACATTTCCCGCATTGCACTGTGCAAGTTGAACTTTTCTTACAATGAAAACAGTAAATTTTCAACTTTTCGTCATGTTTTTCGCGTTGTTTTACAGACGCACTTGCCAAAACATTCCGACCGTCGGCCATCTTGGATTATATGTCATCTTCAGAGTAAATCCCATTGCGAATATCATCCAGGATTTTTTGGAATGACACGCCTTCGGAGATTTTTCCTTAAAATAAAAAAATAAAGTTAATACAACATTAATTACATTAGAAAAAAATGAGATACCTGCTATTTGTTCTCTTTCAGTTTTAGTCAAATTTATATGGGTTAAATTACAATTATGGCCAAAATGAGGCGTATACAAAGTGGCCTTTAACTGATTTCCATCACATATCAAATCCAAAGTTGACGGACAAGTAACATCCAACTTAGAAAAGCCCTGAGATTTTAAAAACTTCTGCCTATTGTTTTGAGATGTAGACATATATCTGCTTGCTTTAAATGACCTATGACAAACATAGTATGTTTTTTCTATTTTGGTAGTTATTTTTTTACCAGTGGTTTTTACATAAGAGCATTTCATTTTTTTCTCGACAGTCTCTTTCCATGTTCTAAAATCTAAAAAAATATTTCGTTAGTTGTTAGTTCATATACCCAATTTAGGTATATTAAATAAATAACGAACTAACCTGCATAGTTTTTGAATTCCTTTTCTTCCTTAAAAAGCTCAAGTTTGTGATCTGTAATTAAGTGACTTCTGTATTCCTCGTATGTGGAGAGAATACGAAAGCAAGAACTACACACTAAAGATTTTTTTCGGTTTGTAGCTGGTTCTGCTCCATGTAAGAGTTTAAGGTGTTTATTCAGATTAGAAACTGTGCTAAATGTTTTATCACAATATTTACAAGACTTTCTTGCCACTGCCTTTGATTCCATTATAAATAGAATGTATATTAGATATATTACAACACACAACAAACAAAACCTCGATGTAGGCGAGTTCACAACAAAATAAAATTCACAATAGGAAGGATAATAAAACAATACAAGTTTAAAACAATAAAGGAATAAATAGATTAATTTAACAAAAAAATAAATAAAAGAAAAAAGTAAATAAAATATTAATAAATAAAAGTACATACAACGCGCAACGTTCTAAAGTTGATTCAAATATTCAAATATAAATAAAACGACAAAACCGAGGTTATGAGATGTTAGCACCTCATTGATCGAATTTCGTAAAAATAATTATACCATCCTTTTGCTCACGGTTTGTACAGCAATGATCACTAGGTTTCAGATTTTGATCACCTGTAGTTTATTTTTTATTAAGGGTTGAAAATTCAAGGACGAAAAAAAAGATGTTGGCACCTCATTGATCGAAATCTTTAAAACAAATGACTGTATTCGATAGGAAATAAAGCGCTGAGCAATGATCACCTATTTTGAACATTGATCAGGCTTTTTTTTGCACTGAAAATAATTATTAAAGTTGCAATAACATTACCACGCACGCGCAGTCCATTAAAAATTTTATATCTAACAGGAGCTCTGTTCTTTATTTGAAAAATTTTCAAGGACAGTCACTCTTCGGTCCGAGTAAAATTATTCTGTCTAAATCTTGACCCGAGGGGTAGCGGCGTGTAATTTGGGTTACCTATATAAACATCGACGAAATTTGAGTTATTTAAAACGCTGAAAAGACTAGTTAGTGATAATAAAAACCGATATTTACTGCGGTTACATGATATTTAATATTAAAATATTATTGGATGTGGTAGAATGTAGACTCTTTGTATAATTACCAATTGAACAGTGAAGCTGTTAGATCAATTTTCCGATTCAATCATTTCTACTGTTTACAGTTCTGTGTTTGTGTTTGCTTTTGAGTATGTATTTCATTTTCTTGACATCGAAAATGTTAGGTGTGGAAAGAATTAATAAGTGCGTGAAATGCGAAAAAGTGTATAAACATAAACATGATTTAAAAAGACATGTAAAAAGTTCGCATCCCGACAAATTGGATGCAATTGCCCCTTTAAAAGTGCTTAAAGGCAACGTCTATAAGTGCACACATTGTGATAAACAATTTAGATATGTCAAGTTTAAACTTTCATGTCAAAAAATTGCACACAAATGTATCAGTTTCTGCAGAAACTAAAACATTTCATCATAAATGTTCTCTGTGTAATTATCATGCAACTTTTAAAAAGGACTTTATTAAACATTATGAAACTTCTCATAGCATTCCTATGCAATGCGATACAATAGAGTTTTCCAACCATGATGACTTTATTTCTTGGAAGAATAAAATAGAGCTTGAAACAAATGCTAGTGTAGTTTTATTGCTGAAAAAGTGAACTACATAATTGCCACCGATAATAAACAGGCCATTTCGCGATTCAAAGTTATCAACACAAATTACACGCCGCTAATATTCGGGTCAGGATCTAGAATCGAGTATCAAAATTAGGGAATCCAACGATCTGTCAAACTATTCCAATATGTCTGGCGATTGGCATGCAATACATTGAAGGCATATGATAGTATAGTGTTATTTTAGTATTTTAAAGTAATTTTCGTATTTTATGTCCATGTAAGTATTGTTAAATACTTCTGTGACATAGTAACAAATATTGCTTACGTCAATAAACTTTAATAAGTAGTTAAAAAGTTTTAACTAAGTAATTTGGAAGATTGAAGAAAGCTAGGTTAACAAATTTTATGTTTTATAAGTTTAATAAAAAATAATATTGAGCATCCCTAAAATAGATTTTAGGTAAAATCATCGGGGTAATATATATTTTATTATTTTAGGTACTTAGTAATACCACATTGTATCTTAAATTTGAAATTTTAAATTAAATAAAGTATCCAATAAAATCGCTTGTGTGCAGTGTTGCCAGAGAAATTTTTGTAAATGCACCGGAATGACTGGAATAGTGACACAAAGTACTAAACCAACACATTTTGTACAAAAACTTAAAAAAACGTCATTTAATAAAATTTCTTATGTCACAAAATTTTAGGTTTTTACTTTAGGAGACTTTAGTATCAAAAGTTTGGTTGTTAATTGTATCAAATTGGTACAATTTTAACAAATCTGGCAACGCTGAATTGCCTGCCATACGTCCTGTCATTAAAAATCACGTGGTTTGGATTGCCTAATTGTTGCAAGCTTTTTACTATTCGAACGAACCGTTTTCTTACAGTGTTGCGCGATTTTGAATAAGTAATAAATTATAAGTTCTGACCCAGAAAACTCAGAATTGATTTTAACATTATAATCAAACGAAGCGGTTATAGTTAAATTTGTTGCTATCTAGAGAATGTAAAGATTATTCGTGATAATAAGAATTGTAATAGATTTCTTTGTTGTGGATATTAGGACTATTTTATTCCAAGGAGATTAAGTCAGATCACACTATTGGCAACTGAGCATCTTAAAACATATGTCTTATTATATGCATTGTTGTCAGGTCTAAAAGTTACTTTTTCTCTTAAAGTTTTTTATACCTACCTAATAATATTAGTATAATTATTATATTATATTATATTATATTATATTAGATTATATTATATTATATTATATTATATAATTATATTATATTATAATAATTATACTATCATTTTTTAAAAAGGAATTTCTTTTTTAAGGAATGATAATATTATATAAAACTGGTGATTTTTTCCTTCGCCATGCGACGGGGGATACAATCAATTGCCATGTACAGTCGCTGTACTCAATTTTTTCTGGCATCCTCTAATTTTATTTGACAACCTCCAACGTTTTCTGACTCGTACTTTTTTTTATTTTATAACTATAAGAAAGACTGGATTGATTTCGCTAATTTTGATTTTGAAATATTTTTAGAAGTCGTGTTCTCACCATAGGTATAATAACACAATAGATTAGGCCAGGTCCGAAAAATAGCGTAACGCGGAGCAGTTCGGGTCGGTGGTCTATCTATCTCTCTTTACCGGCGCTTAGCTTTCTCTCTCTAGCATATGATGGCTGCCGCCTCTGTGTCACTCAAGGTTCATAGATAGTATGCAATAATCTACCTTGTGTGTCACTATCGTTCCATTACTCCCACCTCTTGGTAGATACGCTCACACTGGCACGACAGACAAAGATAGCTAGACCACTGTACTTAACCCGCGAGTAGTCACGCCGTTAGATATAATCTCACATTTTATCCTTTTTCGCGATAACTTGATGAAAAATTTTGAAATTTTGAAAAAATTTCGTAAGTGCCTCGAGGAAGGGTGTAGTAATACGTAGGATTTTTTTATTTATTTATTTCTTCTTCTTTTTGTGGAATTTATGGCTATGGGGACAGATTAGCTTTAATAATTGTTAGAAATAATATAAAATAAAAATTTGTTGTAAATCCGTATTTAAATTCCAATTTTGAGATAGAATCTAACACGCGACTATTCACGTTACAGAAGTGAGCGCGACTACTTCCGGGTTAATATTGGCGTTACACCCAGAGATATGTCAAGAATAGATCTGGCTAGGGATATGCTAAATAATGCATCGGGGTGTAACGTCAATAGAGTAAAATTCTATCCATCCGTTATTTTGACACGTAAACGCTATTTTTTTACGGTATAAGTTTTAACGTATATGTAATTTTAGAGTTATCAAGTGGTCGAATTTCTGCTTCACATAGTTGGCAGCTGTCAGCCAAATTTCGTATTTGACAGCAAAATAATTAAATTTGTTTAAATTTTTTTCTGTTTTTGTTTTCTTTCACCCAAGATATATATTTTGTAATTTTGCCTCTGTCTTTAATTTCGATTTAAACCTGAACAAGCCAAACAGTATTTTCGGTTTGAAAAACAGGATATTCCAAGGCATGTACAATTGTTAGGGATATCAGATATAATTGTAACAGAAACTGGCCATACCTGTACTGGTAAGTAATGCTGAGAGGAACTAAAACTTTAAACTCAACCAAACCAAAACCAAGCCAAGAAAACAAAGACAAAACACCTGTTAACATACAAAATAAAATTTCATAACCCAACATATTTATTTATTACATGAACATGACAGAACTGAAATGGTCGAGTCACTCCGAGTCCTGCCGAATTGGTGCGATTCGCTGCTAACGTTACCGTATTTTAAGCCCGCTATCCGACCTACCGTAACGGAGTACGTTAACGTTAAAATCATTTCCGTTATTCAATATTCATACTGCGCATGCTCCATTGCTAAAATAACGTTACCGTATTCTCCTCGAGTTACTTGATAACTCTCTATTATCAAGTACGGTGGTCTAGCTATCTTTGTCTGTCGTGCGAGTGTGAGCGTATCTACCAAGAGGTGGGAGTAATGGAACGACAGTTAAGGCCGCGTCCCACCATCAAATAATTTGATCAAACTGGTTTGAGCAAACTGAAAGTGACAATTAGTGACGTCACATCCTGAGTGTTCATTGTGGATAATAATGAAAAATTTTAATTTTAAATAAAGTACAAACAAGTTAGACAACTCAATACACAAAATTTGATCAAACTAGACTGATAGTGAGAGCACAGATTTTTAGAATTTCAAAAAAACTGCAATTGTGACGTCACTTTGACGTACTTCCGGAGTTTGCTCAAACTGTTTGATCAAATTATTTGATGGTGAGACGCGGCCTTTACACAGAGGCGGCAGCCATCATATACTAGAGAGAGAAAGCTAAGCGCCAGTAGATAGAGATAGATAGACCACCGACCCGAACTGCTCCGCGTTACGCTATTTTTCGGAGTTGACCAAATCTATGTGTATAATATCTTTGATTACCCCCCGATGCCACAGTATAGGAGGCCGATGCATTGAGTAGCATATCCCTAGCCAGATCTATTGTTGACATATCTCTGGTTCTCACTATCAAATAATGAACCGTGAAGGCCCCGTCTCACCATCAAATAATTGACAGTTATTTGATCAAACTTGACAGTTAGTGACACAAACTATACATACTAACTGTCACTTTGTGTCACTAACTGTCAAGTTTGATCAAATAGCTGTCAATTATTTGATGGTGAGACGGGGCCTTGATAGTGCGACGTCAAAAGGTCCAAAAAGTTTCCAAACAAAGCAAAGGTTTGACGTCTGTGAATTGTTTATACACGTGATTTGTGTAATCCATTTTAATTTTATTTTATTTTAACAATAATCTGCACATTTTTTCTTAAGACACAATCCTTGTTAGTCATATCAATCATATTGCTTTTAATTTTATAAATGTCCTTACACAAAATCAAGGATTTACACACTACATAGTACTTACTGCTCTTCAGGTTCTTAACCAGTCCTATATGGAAATATGGTGGGAAATATACTATGAGCATTGATTACAATCACGGGTACCCACCACCCAACACATTACCATTTTGTAAAAATTAAACATCTTACAATAAGCAATATATTCCAATTATAAAAACCAAAACAAACACCACGTGTGAATTTTTGCTTTGTTTGGAAACTTTTCAGAGTAGCCAACATTGATTTGACGTCACGACTATCAAGGCCGCGACTCACCATCAAATAATTTGATCAAACAGTTTGAGCAAACTTGACGTACTTGAGGAAGTACGTCAAAGTGACGTCACAATTGCAGTTTTTTTGAAATTCTAAAAATCTGTGCTCTCACTATCAGTCTAGTTTGATCAAATTTTTTGTATTGAGTTGTCTAACTTGTTTGTACTTTATTTAAAATTAAAATTTTTCATTATTATCCACAATGAACACTCAGGATGTGACGTCACTAACTGTCACTTTCAGTTTGCTCAAACCAGTTTGATCAAATTATTTGATGGTGGGACGCGGTCTTTACGGTCCACTTGATCAAACTGGTTTGAGCAAACTGAAAGTTAGTGACGTCACATTCTGAGTTTTCATTGTGGATAATAAGGATAATAATGAAAAATTTTAATTTTAAGTAAAGTACAAATAGTTAGACAACTCAATAAAAAAAATTTGATAGTGAGAACACAGATTTTAAAATTTTAACAAACTGCAATTGTGACGCCACTTTGACGTACTTCCGGAGTTTGCTCAAACTGTTTAATCAAATTATTTAATAGTGAGAACACGACTTAACGCTCGGTTTCATAATCAGATAAAGTGAACTTTAAATTTTAAGTTGGTACCTTTATCAATAGTTAAGGCCATGATACTATAAATAAAGGCTAAGGCTAATAAATAAATGGCTAAGGCTACGCCGGGGCCGGCGTAGCTAAGCGGTAGTGTGCTTGGCTCGCGTGCCGGTGGTCCGGAGTTCAAATCTTACCGCCGGCAAGAACAACTAGACATTTTTAAAATTTTTATAGGCCCCAGGTCGACTCAGCCTGAATAAAATGAGTACCTTGGGTAAAACCAGGGGTAATAATAGGCGGTTGAAGCGTGGCACGCTGTTGAAGGTGGTTGAAGGTGTTACCTTCCTTGTATACCGTAGGCCCTAGATATTCGCTCTGAGCGTTAACAAAGTGTCAAAACAAAATCGACCGACCTGCTCATGGTGGCGGTTTTTTGAAATTTTATCAGGACGCTTTGTGTATGTTTAAATGAGACATTTAAAAAAATGCCTTGTCACGCTAGTGATATTATGTATTAATATAAACAGAAAATAAAAACGCACTTAATCTGATATAAATTCTTCTATTTCCAATATTGATTATCAGTTTGATTTTGTATACATAACCTCACTATCGCAGTTTATGTCAATAACTCTTTATTAACGAAAAAGAAAATATTTTTGTTGCACTATAAATTACAGTATAAATTAATAACTAATGAATTCTAACAATTGTATTCGGTTATTATCACTACAAAATAAAATATTCAAGTTTAACAAAATAATCCCATAAGACTCAATGTTAAAACGTCCTGACAAAATCTGACAGTGTGTCACGTGACTGTAAGTAGAGGGGAGACGCAAGGAGCCAATAGCAGACTACCCTGCTATACTCCCAAAGCCACGTGAGCGGTATAAAACGGGAGACTATTCATATTACCTTTATCAATGCAATAATTCATATGGGTAAATGTCAACGTTAAAGTGAACTTTAGTTGATGTTTAACACTTTAAAATTGACATTTACCCATAGGGCTTTTCATCGATTGGCATTTGTTTCGAGCTTCTGTCAGATGTTGTATAATCTGTGTACAATATTAATATACACGGATTATACAACATAAGACAGAAGCTCGAAACAAATGACTGTGAATGAAAAGCCCCATATGATAAGGTTACCAACTTAAAATTTAAAGTCCACTTTAACTGATTATGAAACCGCACGTAAGGAGGAAGATCTCTATACCTACTCTATACATTGAATCTCATCAGATATCAAATGCGTTATTAGTTGTATAGAAAGTGTCTAAATAATGTGCTCCTTGTTCAAGAATATCTCTATTTTTGACAATATCGAAAATTAATATACGGAAAATATGTTTATAAATAAAAATAAGTTTAAAATATTGTTTATTTATTAGGTATAATAAAAAGTGTTTTTCAACATTTACTCTGCGATAAAGTTTAAAATTTAAAACCCTCCAATGATTGACAGACGCCTAA
Source organism: Diabrotica virgifera virgifera (assembly GCF_917563875.1). Taxonomy (NCBI): domain Eukaryota; kingdom Metazoa; phylum Arthropoda; class Insecta; order Coleoptera; family Chrysomelidae; genus Diabrotica; species Diabrotica virgifera. The sequence continues at coordinate 293,399,682 of NC_065443.1, forward strand.
AAAGACTTTGGCCAGAAGCAGAAGACCAAGCTGCTAGGTCAATTCCAGAGAGTCGTCAATGGACGACACCTGCCACAAGCCAAGAATTTATAAAATATTCAGTGATGAGCGCGCTAATAACGGGCAAAATAACGTAAAAGAGAGAAAAGATAACACGTTGTGAAATAAAAAGAGATGACACTAGTAGAGATGTAAAATTATCAATAGGAAGCTATACTTAAATTTATATTACATAGTTTCTCACCTTTAGACGTCTGTGACAGGAGAATTTTATAAAATTGTGTAACAGTAGCACTTGTCACACTCCTTTCATACTAAAATTGTCTAAAGATGGTGAAGTATGTAATGTAATGTAAATTTATAGGTTCCTATCGATAGTTTAACACCTCTGCTAGTTTCAACTCTTTTTATTACACAACGTGTTATGTTTTCAATCTTTTGCGTTATCATGCGTAAGCAAGGTTTGATAATTGAATTGAGTTGAAGCTAGTTTCTATAATAAGAACATTCTTGCTGAATAGGTATACAGTATGATGAGTGCACTAAGAACAGGCAAAATAACGCAAAAGACGGAAAACATAATACGTTGAGAGGTAAAAAGAGATGAAACTAGTAGAGGTGGGAAATTATCAATAGACATCTATAAATTTACATTATATTCATAGTTTCTCACCTTAAGACGTATCGGATGAGTTTGGCGACGTATAGGAGTCAAACTGTGGCAGGAAAATTTTATAAATTCTGTCATAATTTGACTCCGATACGTAGCCTAACTATCAATATAAGGTAAATTTCTAGGTTTTTATATATAATTTCCCACCTCTACTGGTTTCATATCTATTTATTTCACAACGTAATATGTTTTCCGTTATTTTGCCAGTTATTAATGTACTCATCACCGTATATTTTTACCACCAAACTCTGAACAATGTTATCTCGTTCAACTATTTTAATCTGTTTGTCCTTTGTCCAGTGTATGTTATTTGTATCGTTAATTTTAAGTAAATGTCTTCATTCTGGGAAGGTATACTTAGATCGAAAGTATGCTTGGGCAAGATAATATTAATAAATAACTATGCTCAATATTTGCATTTTATTTTTAAAAATAAAAAAATATACCTATATATATGTGCATATTTGCCTTTAATCGGTTTAATAAATACATATATTATATATTCGATAGTTAATTTGTAAGTAAGGGGCTTATTGTTAAAATGTTAATAAATGGTGAACTTATATCTAATATGGAAAAAACATTAATCGAAGCCATCGAGATAAACTTGTAAATATTTACATTTATATGTAATATTTCAACCAAGTTCGTTGATTTAAATAAATATTGAAACTCAGGCAACACTGCTGATGGTAACAACAATTTGCATTAGAAGTAATTTTTTTCTCTCTCTGTTAATAGTTCTATCCCTTCTACTGGAGTATTATGAATGTACAAGTTGGCTAACTTGATAGACAGCTGATTATACAGTGTTGCCTTGTTGCCTAAGTTTCAGTATATATCGTTAAACCAATTATAATGGACATCCTAAGTCTTGACGTCACAAAATTGGGAGGAGCGTATATTTGGCTCCAAACAATTTTGTTTGTAATGTTAAACACTCATAAGGAATTTTTCATTTATTGTTTACGTGGTTTGTGTGACAAAATAAGACTTTTCACTTGGGTATTTAGTTAAAGAAGCGTGTCAGTTAAGAGATTTTTATTCGTTTTTGCCCAGGTGAGTTAATTTAATGCAATGATAAGAACGTAAACAGTTTTGAGGTTATGTTTATTTTCAACCACTAAGGAATAGAAACCACCTGAGCAAAAATGAATAAAAATCTCTTAGTTGACACGTTTCTTTGACGAAATGCCTAAATGAGGTCTTATTTTGCCACACAAAGCACATAAATGAAAAATTCCTTATGACAATTTAACCTTGCAAACAGGGTTGTTTGGAGCCAATATAGGCTCCTCCCAATTTTGTGACAGTTGTTACGTCAGACTTAGGCTGTCCATTTACTATTTTATTTGGCTATCAGCCACAATTTAAGTGTGAAATTAAATTTATTTGGCGTTTTATCCTAAGTTGCCATAAGAAAATAGCTTCAGAACAATACAGTATAAAATTGTTTGAAATAAGTTACGTTTTTAAGTAAATATTTATAAATAATATGTAATAATTCATCTCGATGGCTTCCATTAACGTTTTATTCACTTAGTAGGTATAACTTTCAGCATTTATTAACATTGTAATAATAAGCAGCTTACTTTGAAATTAACTATTGAACTTGTTATTTGAAAATTATCAATACAATTCTGATTGAAGACAAACATATTCTGTAACAAGTTGCTTATTTTGGAAGCTAGCTTATTTTCTGGGTTGCAAATTGCAATGCAATTATCAAACCTCGCTACCGTATCAGCGATTTAAAGGACGAATGCTGCTTTGTTTTATTTCTTATATTCAATCTTTTATATTTTGAAACAAGGTGGATAACAGAAAACAAACGTAATTTTTAAAATGTGGTTGCATTAAAAAACAACGTGTACTACTTATATAGATATTTATGGACAAACTAGGGATTCCAAAAAGGTAATGTGCATGATAATAATGACGATTGGGTACGTAGATCTTATCAAACAAGAAAATACAGAACGATATTAAATATATAGATAGAGTGAGATCGACAGACAGAATAAGTCTTCTTAACAGACCTTAAGCTGCGACAGAAACATCCTGTTATGGCTGTTACTCATCTCATACTAATGGCACCAGTGGCGCACCCAGGGGGTGGTTTGGGTGTTAAAACCCCTCCCACCGGCCACCAGGACATACAAAGAATAGTAGGAAAATGTAACTTGTCTTTAACAAACATACAAAAAAATTGCTGTGTAATATGTAAAAAAAGTAGAAAGAGGCTTTTCATCGATTGTCATTTGTTTCGAGCTTCTGTCATGTGTCACATAATATTAATATATCTACGTCATACGTCTTTGGTTTGTATCATTGGCAATACCAATAACGTATGACGTAGATATATTAATGATAAGTTGGGATGTTTTAAGTGTAAACACAGCTTAAAGTGAGTTGGTAGCTTTGAGAGAGATGGCCATCTGGCACTTACTGTTCTGCGGTGATGTTCCATGCGGACTGACAGGTAGAGGGGAGAACAACGGGGCAAGGAAAGTAGTTATAGAAAAACTGAATGTAAAATGTATTGAATAACATATTAGTAATAAATATGAATTATTCCATCGACAGTGGTCTTATTAATTAAACAATGGTTAAGGTACTTAAGGATATATCAATGGCGACGAGGATAAAAGTGGTAACGAAGTAAATACTAATTGTTTTATGTAAACCGATGTCCGGTACCTTTGTTAGTGAATCAAGATGGCGAACAAAAAGTTCGAAGAATTTATTCCAGATTTACAACCGTGGAATATTTACGAAGAAAGATTGGAACAACATTTTGTGGCAAATGGGGTTGAAGAGGAAGCTATTAAAGTGGCGATCCTAATCAGTTCGGTAAGTGCACCCACATACACCTTGTTGAGAGATCTATGTTTTCCAGAAGCTCCCAAAACCAAAACATTTGCAGAATTATCACAGTTATTAGCTACCCATTACGGAGGTCAAGTGAGTACATGGAGAGAGAGATGTACATTTTTTGACCTGCGGCAAGAAACTGAGGAAAAAATAGCGGACTGGTATGCTAGGATAAGAAGTGCTGCAGTTACGTGCAAGTTTGGGGCAGATCTAACCAAAGTGCTGCTAAATAAGTTCGTGAGTGGTATGTGTCCTAGTAAAATTCTCGACAGATTATGTGAAGAGGATGAAAAGGCGACGATGGAGCAGATGGTGAGTTTGGCAATGAAGACAGAAAATGCTATTATGGCTTCAAAAACAAGCTCGAGGTCAACTGTAAATGTTCATGTGATAGATCATCAGCAAGCTTCGTCATCGTCGAGTTCTCGAGTTCGTCGGCAGGGACAGGATGGAGGTTGGCAACATGGGACAAGGCGGACAATGCATGGCAGCTCAAACGTCAATGTAAATTCAAGTGTCAATCAGATGTCAAAATGTAAGATATGTGGAAATAAACACAAAAATAGTTGTAAATATAAAGATTACATTTGTAATATATGTAAAAAAATTGGGCACTTGGCTAGGGTCTGTTTGGCACATAAAGATAGTGTTAATTTTATAGATAGTGAGGCGGAAGAGGACATTTATACATTAGACAGCATAGAATCAAGAATTGTTGATCTGTGCCATGTACAAGTCAAGGTAGACAATCCCTTTAAAATCCAGGTAAAGATTGAAGGCAAAATATATGAGATGATCATTGATAGTGGCGCTGGTATAAGTGCAATCACAAAAGAAACATATATAAATAATTTTTCTCATTTTAGGCTAACCAGTGATGATCTGTTGCTAAAAAGTTATGAAGGTAGTGTCTTTTCACCAGAGGGATATTTTATAATAGATATGGGCTATAAAAGCAAGAAAATACCAGTAAAGCTATACGTTGTTCAAAAAGGTTCTGCAAATATTCTAGGGAGAGACTGGATAAAGGCCTTCAATATTAGGCTTGAAATGATGAATCAAATTGTAAGTAATAGTAAAATTCTAGATCTAATAAACAGTTTTTCAAACGTATTTACTAGTAAGTTAGGAAACTTTAATCATAAGGAAATTTCAATTAAAGTTGTGGAAAATGCTAAACCAGTTTTTTGCAAGCACAGAGCTGTTCCTTTAGCCTATGCGAAAGAGGTAGAGTTAGAGTTAGATAGGTTAGAGAAAGAGGGAGTAATAGAATTAATAGACAATTCAGATTGGGGAACACCTTTAGTCTTTGTTCAAAAATCAAATGGGAAAATACGAATATGTGGGGATTACAAAACAACAATAAATAAACATTTAGAAGATGTGAAATATCCACTTCCAAAAATTGATGAATTATGGAATAAACTAAAAAAAGGTCAACGTTTTTCAAAAATTGATTTACAACTAGCTTATATGCAGTTCTCCTTAAATATTGAATCAAGTAAGTTGTTAGCGTGGAACACTCACAGGGGTTTGTACGCAGTTAAAAGATTACCATTCGGAATAAAATCAGCAAGTAGTATATTTCAACGAGAAATTGAAAATCTCTTTAAGGGCATGAAAAATGTAACAAACTTTTTAGATGATATAATAGTAACGGGGGAAACAGCAGAAGAACATATGACTAACTTGAGGGAAGTTCTTAGCAAACTTGAAAAGGCTGGGCTGACAGTTTGTAAAGAAAAATGTGTATTTTTTAAAGAGGAAGTTGAATACTTGGGGTACAAAATATCAAAAGAAGGCCTTAAGAAAACAGATAGTAAAATTGCTGCAATAATAAATGCACCTAAACCAGAAAATATAACAGAAGTTAGAGCTTTTACAGGGCTAGTAAATTATTACCATAAATTTATACCTCGGGCTGCCCAGATCTTAGAACCAATATACAAGCTTTTAAAAGGTAATGTAAAGTTTTTCTGGTCAAAAGAATGTGAAAGGGCATTCAATATTATAAAAGATATAATAGCATCAGATAATTGTTTAGTTTATTTTGACCCTGACCTTCCAATAATAGTAACAACAGATGCAAGTGACAAGGGTATTTCAGGCATGTTAAGCCAAGTTAAAGAGGGAGAGGAGAGAACAGTAGCATGTGTGTCAAGAACTCTCATGCCAGCAGAAAAAAAATATTCTACAGTTGAAAAAGAGGCTTTAGCAGTTCATTTTACCATAAATAAATTTTACCAGTACCTCTGCTGTAATAAGTTTAAATTAAGGACAGATCAAAAAGCGCTAGTTGCATTATTTGGAGAACACAGGAGCATCCCTAAAATGTCCGCAAACAGGATACAAAGGTGGGCTTTATTTTTGTCATCGTTTGACTACAGTATTGAACATATCAAGGGAATAAACAATCCTGTAGCTGATTATTTATCAAGGTCACCAGTGCAGGTTACGGGAACAGTAGAGGAACCAGCGGAAGGAATGACATATATTCATTTCACGGAGTCTATAGAATACTGGCCAATTAACAACAAAGTACTTAGAGAAGAAACAGACAAAGATGGCATTTTAAGGGCAATAAAGATGTATATTAAAACGGAAAGATGGCCCAAACATTTAAGTGATGAAATAATGCCATTTTACCATAAACGACAAGAGTTGTATTTAGATGAGCACATAATAATGTGGGGACATCGTATTGTGGTACCATCAAGTCTAAGACCACAAATCCTCGATGAGCTCCATGCAGGACATTTTGGAATAGTCAGGTGCAAGTCATTAGCGAGATCATATGTTTACTGGCCTAAAATAGATTCCGACATAGAGCATAGGGTAAAAAGTTGTGGTCCATGTTTAAAGAATAGAGACAACCCTCCATCAGAGTTTTCACCGTGGCCTGAAGTGGACAAGGTATTTGACAGAGTGCATATAGATTTTTTGCAATTAAAAAGCAAGTTGTGCTTAATATTGGTGGATGCTTACAGCAAATGGGTAGAGGTATTTCCTATGAGTAGGGCGACAGCAGCAGAAACGCAAGAAAAACTAAGGGAAGTTTTTGCCAGAATGGGACTACCAAGGTTATGTGTGAGTGACAATGGACCTCAACTAGTTGACAAAACCATGGAAATATTCTTTAAGAAAAATGGGATTAAGCATTTAACAGGGGCACCTTACCATCCATCCAGCAACGGAGCTGCAGAACGGTATGTCAGGACATTTAAAATGAAGCTGAAAACAGCCCTAGATGATCCAAGAAACTCTGGTATTCCACTGTCTACATTAATATCAAGATATTTACTAACATATCGCAACACAAAACACCCAGTAACAGAAAAGTCACCAGCTGAACTTGTATATAATAGATCATTGCGAACAAGAATATCAATGATGGCCGAAAAGCCCAGTAAAGAACAGCAAAATATTTCTATAAAGGAGAAAAGATGTTTTGAAATAGGAGAAAGGGTTATGGTAAGAGACTATAGGGAAACAAACCGAAAGTTGTGGGTGGCAGCTAAAATAATAAATAAAGTAGGTAAGAAAACTTATTATTGCAGATTAGATAGTGGTCAGGTATGGAAGCGTCATACGAATCAGGTAGGCAGGGGTAGCACTGAGTTTGCAAACAACAGGGAAAATGAACTTGACAGTAACAATGACTTTCAATATATAAAACTACCAAACGTAGTACATCCGGTAGGTGAGAGTATAACACAATCTGAATCAAATTTGGAGAAGTTAACGATGGAAACCCAAGGTGAGCCAGTTTTGCTGGACATGGCTACTTCTTCAGACACTGGCAACAGATCATCAACTGATACAGTTTACAGGTCAGATAATGAACAAAACATTATTGTTAATTATCCATCTGATAATATGTCTCAAACAGGTAGAAGCAGACGCGTTACAAATATGCCAAAGAAATACAATGATTTCATTCTAGAGTAAGTAAAAAAAAAAAAAAAAAAAAAAAAAAAAAAAAAATTGTTCAGTTAGGTTTTACATAATCATATTAATCATATTTGGGTAGATATAAATTAAGGGTGAGGGTGATAAGTTGGGATGTTTTAAGTGTAAACACAGCTTAAAGTGAGTTGGTAGCTTTGAGAGAGATGGCCATCTGGCACTTACTGTTCTGCGGTGATGTTCCATGCGGACTGACAGGTAGAGGGGAGAACAACGGGGCAAGGAAAGTAGTTATAGAAAAACTGAATGTAAAATGTATTGAATAACATATTAGTAATAAATATGAATTATTCCATCGACAGTGGTCTTATTAATTAAACAATGGTTAAGGTACTTAAGGACATATCAATTAATATTATGTGACACATGACAGAAGCTCGAAACAAATGACTGAATGAAAATCCCCATGAACGATCACATCAATCACTTATTTTGTATTTGCTGTCTTTTTCTATAAATAACAAACTTTTGTTATAGAAAAAGACAGCAAATACAAAATAAGTATTTAAGGTCAAATGTCTTCTTTTTTTTTTCTCAAAATGTCATTTTATGCGATTTTACATGATTTGGTGTTTATTTATTAAACAAATTTGCATTTTACATCGTACAGTATCAATGAAAAAAAATATATTTTAGTAGAAGGGACTCAAAAATATCATTATATGGCATTATAACAAGTTATTTTGATGGAAAATCAGTTTTTGATCAAATTTTATAGTGTATAAAACGTTTAAATATCGTTTTTCTACAACCGTGTTAAAAATGCAATTTTTAGCACTCCATACGATCGTTATGCCACTTTAAGGCACTAGTGCTTTAAAATTTGTATGGCACTGCAGTTCGTATTGACCGTATAGGCAATTTTGATGTAATGTCAAAAAAATATAAAAATGGAATGTCAGTCAAGTTCAAGTAAAAGTTTTTGTGGATATTGCCCTGTAATTACGTTTGTAGAAAAAATATTGTATGATATGCGTGTTAAAAAGTACATTTTTAAGGCACTCATGTGAATTGCAGAACTCGCTTCGCTCATTCTGAAAACTTTCACATGCGTGCCTTAAACGTGTACTTTTAACACTTATATCATAAATAACTATTTTTACATTTTCCTCCATTCCCAAAATACATTATAATCGATTTGGCTGAAAATATGCCCACAGATAGACTTTAAGTGGTTAGAATGATTTGAATTAGAAAAGAAAATAATCGTTTTCGTTTTGATTCAATTCGAGTCTCTTGCCATCCTCTGACACCGTGTTTCGGGGTCTCTACCCCTTATCAAAGAGGCTATGCAAGTAGACTGAATTGAATCAACTCGAAACGAAGAAGAACTGCATATATTAAAATATCTGCAGCAGAGTGTGGTTAGACTATCCTCTAACGGGGAATGACAAAATGAATAAAAATAAATTTCGACCAAGAGTCAGGATTCTGTTAACCGAGATACGATAGTACACTTCGCGTCAAAAAAAACTGGTACACTTCGCGTCATATAAAACTGGTACACTTTTTTTTCCCAATGTAAACCTGTGTTCAGACTGACAATTATTGTTCGTGAATCACTTCGTTGTTGCCATCACAGATAACGCAATTGCACTAAATCTAAATACATAAAAATATCGTTTGAAATGTATATTTCGAATAATTGTAATACATATATTTAAATTACACACTTGTTCACTGTAAAAGTTATTCATTTTGTATTAATTTCAAATTAAATTTTTAATTTTTCCAGTGTGTTTTATGTATTCTACACAACTTAATGCAGTTTTGTCCTACAATTTACGAGAAACCAATCACACCTCTCGATTTGACATTAAACATAATAATTTAAAGTCATGCCAAGATTTATTATCTATCATTATTTTTGAATTGAAATATTTTTATAAATTATAATAAAAACCGAATCAATGTATGGATACTTAATCTAGATGACGGAAAATTACAATTGTTTTAGTTTTTAGTGTATTAAAAAATGCGGTCTGTCGCACAGCCCCGTTTTTACCTAGTTTGATATAATATTTTCGTTGAACTGGCAACTTTGCCCTAGAAATTGGAATGACACTTGTGACAAGATCAACTTACACAACTTGAAAAACACGATTTTCGGTTATAAGAGTTGTACCAGTTTTTTTTGACGCGAAGTGTACAACTCTTATAAACGAAAATCGTGTTTTCAAGTTGTGTAAGTTGATCTTGTCACAAGTGTCATTCCAATTTCTAGGGCAAAGTTGCCAGTTCAACGAAAATATTATATCAAACTAGGTAAAAACGGGGCTGTGCGACAGACCGCATTTTTTAATACACTAAAAACTAAAACAATTGTAATTTTCCGTCATCTAAATTAAGTATCCATACATTGATTCGGTTTTTATTATAATTTATAAAAATATTTCAATTCAAAAATAATGATAGATAATAAATCTTGGCATGACTTTAAATTATTATGTTTAATGTCAAATCGAGAGGTGTGATTGGTTTCTCGTAAATTGTATGACAAAACTGCATTAAGTTGTGTAGAATACATAAAACACACTGGAAAAATGAAAAATTTAATTTGAAATTAATACAAAATGAATAACTTTTACAGTGAACAAGTGTGTAATTTAAATATATGTATTACAATTATTCGAAATATACATTTTAAACGTTATTTTTTTGTATTTAGATTTAGTGCAATTGCGTTATCTGTGATGGCAACAACGAAGTGATTCACGAACAATAATTGTCAGTCTGAACACAGGTTTACATTGGGAAAAAAAGTGTACCAGTTTTATATGACGCGAAGTGTACCAAGCGGCGCCGCTAGGAGGAGCATTGAATTACATTACAATACAAACTCAAAATACTCAAAAGTATAATTAGTCCAGTCGGGATAGCATTTGACCTTGCATGCCGAGCTGCTCAAAATTTTATTTTTCTTATCTTTAGGGGGGTCAAAAGTAGTCTAAATTTAAAATCGCGAATGAATTCCTCCGTTACGTTAGCCACTATCTTGATTTTAAAGGAGAACCGTTTTTGTACAATATCTCCGCCATTTTTAACTTTTCCACAAAAATGGTAGAAACTGAAATTGTTAAAAATAAATCGTATTTACAATTATTACAATTTCTTTTTAAAAATTTTTGTCGTGAGGTCGATATTTTCTGAGTTAATTATACTTACAGTAACCGCCTATATTTTTGACCATGATATTGCATGTAACTTTTTTATTATTGTAATATAATTCAAATCCTTCTAACCACTTAAAGTCCTATGTTTTGGCTATCTGCGGGCAAATTTTCAGCCAAATCGATTATGATGTATGTATTTTGGAAATGAAGGAAAATGACGGTATTTTAACGTTTTCTACACTATAAAATTTGATCAAAAACCTGTTTTGAATCCAAATAACTTGTTACCTATACCTATAATGCCATATAAATGACATTTTTGAGTCCCTTGTATTAAAATAGTATGTTTTCCATTGATACTTTACGATAGAAAATGCAAATTTGTTTAAATAAATACAAAATCACTATAAAATCGCTTAAAATAACAATTTAAGAAAAGAAGAAGAAGACAATTCGACCTTAAATGTTTTATTTCTACATCTCTCAGATGCTATATATATACAAATTTTCAGACAAATCGGAGATCCAAAAGTTTTTTTGATCCAAAATTGAGTGATTTGAAATGGAATCACCCGTAATTATATGGTATAAGTTCTTGGCTTGTGGCAGGTGTCGTCCATAGGGCTTTTCATTCACAGTCATTTGTTTCGAGCTTCTGTCATGTGTCACATAATATTAATATATCTACGTCATACGTTATTGATATATACGAATGATACAAACCAAAGATGTATGGCGTAGATATATTAATATTATGTGACACATGACAGAAGCTCGAAACAAATGACAATCGATGAGAAGCCCTATTGACGATTGACGACTCTCTGGAATTGACCTAGCAGCTTGGTCTTCTGGCCAAAGTCTTTTTAGGCTTAGGAGTCTGTCAATCACTGGAGGGTTTTGAATTTTAAACTTTATCGCAGAGTAAATGTTGAAAAATACTTTTTATTGTACCTATTATATTATATAAACAATGAAATATTATTCTAGTCCAGATAATAAAAATATTATTTATAACAATTATTAAAGCTAATTGGCTGTCCCCATAGCCATAATTTCCACAAAAAGAAGAAGAAAAAAAATAAAAAAAAGTCCTACGTATTACTACACCCTTCCTCGAGGCACTTACGAAATTTTTTCAAAATTGCAAAATTTTTCATCAAGTTATCGCGAAAAAGGATATAATGTGAGATTCTATCTAACGGCGCGACTACTCGCGGGTTAAGTACAGTAGTCTAGCTATATTTGTCTGTCGTGCGAGTGTGAGCGTATCTACCAAGAGGTGGGTTTAATGGAACGACAGTGACACAGAGGCGGCAGCCATCATATGCTAGAGAGAGAAAGCTAAGCGCCGGTAAAGAGAGATAAATAGACCACCGACCCGAACTTCTCCGCGTTAGGCTATTTTTCGGACCTGGCCTAATCTATTGTGTTATTATTAGAGACTGGAAAATATGCACTAAAAAATGTCTAAAATATGCATGCAATATGCATTTTAAAACAAGCTGAATATGCACAATTAACATGCAAATATGCATTTATATATGCACTTATTTTTATATGAATAATTTTATGGTTTACGTTAAATACATAAATAAATAAAAAATAATAAAAATAAATAAATAGGTTTGAATTTAAACCAAATTGTATTATTATTTCTTAATATATTTTTTTAACTTCAGGTTTTGTGACAAATAAAACGGCAAAATATTTTATTTTGACCACAAGATAAATAAGAGTACAATAAAATAAATGTACATATTTTTATTGTTACAATATTGATTCATATTTTCTAAACTAATATTATAAAAAGAGTACAATAAAACAAATTTACATATTTTTATTGTTACAATAAATAATCATATATTGATTCATATTTTCTAAACTAATATTATGTCTTCTATCTGTTAATATTTGTTTATAGGCAGAAAAAGATCTCTCAACGTCACAAGATGTAATTGGGGCATATTTAAACTTTGCTATTAGAGACGGATCCATATTAATATTTTCATCGAAGTTTCCAAAATTTATTATATTATTTATTGAACGCAATAAAGTGAAACCCTCATTTTTGTTTAAAACGTCATCAAGTTTATCTTTAATTTTTACTCCAATTTCCCCATTCAGATTTGTTATTTTCTGTTTAACCGAATCAACAATAGACATACTATTGTGAAGACATAAATTTTGAGCCTCTAATTTTGTAATTGAACTTTCAATGATATCGAAATTCGATTTTATATACAACAATTGATTTTTAATAGACTTTTCTTTAAAAATATTTTGACAGTTATCAATAGCGGTACAAGTCGGATCAAAACTTGAAATAACGCTTTTGATGTCGTCGTAGTGTTCAGATAAAAATATAGCACTTTTAAGCCAAGTTCCCCATCTGGTTAATACTGGTTCTGGTGGTAAAGGAATATCGGGAAGCATCTCCCTATATACCTGTACACGTAGTGGTGCTTTCAGAAATACTTTTTTTACATTATTTATTAAGGTGTTTACATTGGGAAATTCAATTCTAACTTTCTCTGCAACTCTGTTTAGGCCGTGCGCCAAACATGTACAGTGAATTAAATTAGGGAAAAAGATTTTAAGATTGGATGCAGCTTTCATCATATATGAGGCGGCATCACTAAGCATTAATAATATTTTTTCAAATGGTACTTGATCAGGTAAAAAAAAATTTGTTAGGGATTCGTTAACAAATCTAGCTATTGTAGCATAGTTTGTTTTTTCCAAACATTTTACACTAATTAAGTATGAGTTTTTAAAATCGCCAGAGTCGTTAAGAACTCCAACAATTAGATTCGCAATTTGTCGACCCTTTGTATCCGTTGTTTCGTCGACGGAAATCCAAAGATATTCGGCTTTTAACTGATTTTTAATACTCGTCATCACATCTTTGTAACATGCACTGACATATTTTTTCCGAAGAGTTGAAGAACTTGGTATTTGAGCTGGTTTATCTTTAATCTTGCAATAAGTTTTTAAAAAGTTTTGACACGATTTATGTTCTAACTTGTGCAGAGGGATATTGCAGTTCAAAAAAAAATGGCATAAATCCTTTGCAAAGGTTTCTTGCCCAACTGACGTATTCTGAATCTGCAAACTGTTCTGTAGAATCTGCTGGCGAGGTTTATTATCATTTTTTGATAGCTTAGTTTGGTGAAGTGAAGTTTTTATGTGTTGAACTACTTGGAATTTCTTTTGACATGGAATCTGGAATATAATGATAATGATGTTTTAGATGTTTTCGTAAATAGATACCTACATTAAAATGATCAAACTTTTTAAACCTCCCCCAATTTTTTTTTATTTCTCAAAGTGAAATTGAAATCGTCAAACAATAAAGTACAGTCAGTGTACCGTAGTATACAGGGTGGGCCACTCTCAACACCTCGCTCTGTATAAGCCAAACCGTTGCGAACTTTAAAAAACAGTTTTTGAAGAAATGGGACGGTTTGTCATTTTAGAATAGACAGACACATAGATGTGCAAAGAAGTTTGATAAGTTTAAAAATCTATTGAAGTGGAGAACTTACCTTTTTATCACAAATGGTGCAAAACATACTTTCACTGTCGATAACTTTTAGATGATTGTTACTTCCAATCCAACTTCTGAGAAGACTTGATTTTTCCCTTGCTACTTTAGGCATTTTCACAATAATAATAAAATGATTTTTTTACACAGTATAGTCAATAACTTGCAATCACAAAAGTTGAATAATCGGCGATTGATTTAAGACTAACCATTCATAAAATAAAATAATCTATCCTACCCTTAAAATGCTTAAAATTTCGTTTTGGTTGGTTTTCCCAGAATAATTCATAGTTGGCCGACACCAGCAGAAAGTACAGGTAATATTTGTAATGTTATTCAAAATATAATCGGTATTTACTTAGGTAATTTGTAAATTCTGAGAAGTCTATAAATCTTAAATATCCGGATAATGATACCTGCAGCTATAAATAACGCCCATTATGTTTATGGGTACAACAACAAAGGAGCTTAACAGCAAAATATTTACTTTCACATTTTATTTTAATGGATGTTGATGTTACTAATATATACCTTATTTTTAAATGGGGTAGAGTAAATTCCCATCAAAATATGCATTTATATGCTCTTAAATCTCCAAATATGCAAGGCATATGCATTTATGAAAAACATGAGAAATATGCAGCATATATATGCATATGCATTTTGCATATAATCCAGTCTTTAGTTATTATATCAATGGTGAGAACACGACTTTTAAAAATATTTCAAAATCAAAATTAGCCAAATCAATCCAGTCTTTCTCATAGTTATAAAATAAAAAAAAAAGTACGAGTCAGAAAACGTTGGTTGTCAAATAAAATTAGAGGATGCCAGAAAAAAATTGAGTGCAGCGACTGTACAGGGCAATTGATTGTATCCCCCGTCGCATGGCGAAGGAAAAAATCACCAGTTTTATATAATAGTATCATTGCATAAAAAAAGAAATTCCTTTTTAAAAAATGATAGTATAATATAATATAATATAATATAATATAATATAATATAATATAATATAATATAATATAATATAATATAATAATTATAATAATATTATTAGGTAGGTATAAAAAACTCTAAGAGACAAAGTAACTTTTAGACCTGACAACAATGCATATAATAAGACATATGTTTTAAGATGCTCAGTTGCCAATAGTATGATCTGACTTAGTCTCCTTGGATTATATTAGTCCTAATATCCACAACAAAGAAATATATTGCAATTCTAATTATCACGAATAATCTTTACATTCTCTAGATAGCAACAAATTTAACTATAACCGCTTTGTGTGATTATAATGTAAAAATCAATTCTGAGTTTTCGAGGTCAGAACTTATAATTTATTACTTATTCAAAATCGCGCAACACTGTAAGAAAAAGATTCGTTCGAAGAGTAAAAAGCTTGCAAGAATTTTGATGAGATCGAAGAGTGACTGTCCTTGAAAATTTTTCAAATAATTAATACAAAATTATCTGCTAATGACTAAACCCTGGAAATGTGTGTTCTTTCGTGAGCACTTTGTTAACTTTCAGATGGTATAAATATATTTCAGAAATACTAGCCGTAACATAGTAATTTAGCAAAACTCGGGAAGGCACTGATTTCACAGTAGGTTTAAAATTTTTACCGCGCTAAAGAACTGGGCTCCTGTTAGATATAAAATTTTTAATGGACTGCGCGTGCGTGGTAATGTTATTGCAACTTTAATAATTATTTTCAGTGCAAAAAAAAGCCTGATCAATGTTCAAAATAGGTGATCATTGCTCAGCGCTTTATTTCCTATCGAATACAGTCATTTGTTTTAAAGATTTCGATCAATGAGGTGCCAACATCTTTTTTTTCGTCCTTGAATTTTCAACCCTTAATAAAAAATAAACTACAGGTGATCAAAATCTGAAACCTAGTGATCATTGCTGTACAAACCGTGAGCAAAAGGATGGTATAATTATTTTTACGAAATTCGATCAATGAGGTGCTAACATCTCGTAACCGAACTTGACAAGAACGAGTTTGATATATTCCCGCTTGGTGCGCTACCGTAGGAATCATTCCTCCCGCGACCGGCATGTTCAAGGACGGTTTATTAAGCATTTTCCGACTTACACGATTTTACACGATTTTCAGTAGTCGAGTGAAGGCCCCGTCTCACCATCAAATAATTGACAGTTATTTGATCAAACTTGACAGTCAAACTTGACTAGTGACACAAACTATACATACTAACTGTCACTTTGTGTCACTAACTGTCAAGTTTGATCAAATAACTGTCAATTATTTGATGGTGAGACGGGGCCTTCAGTGTTCCCAAACCTACCGAAAATTAGGTAGATCTAACGATTTCAACGCATTTCTACCGATCTAACGAAATTTACTGAAATTCTACCTAATTTTGTATTCAGATAGAAATTTTTACTTATTCTTAAATGTGAGAAGAAATAAGACACAAACAATTTTTACTAGCGTGAAATGAACATGACAAAACGAATCCTGACCTTAATATTCACTAAAAAAAATCTGGCAACAGAGTAATCTTATATTTTTCCACTTCCTGTTACTTGTACTGTTACTTGTCAAGTTGTCAACCAGCCAGCAATGCCAACTTCTCATTTTCATCATTAGCTTTGTTCGTGGAGACAGTCCACGATTGGTTTCTGACTGAAGCGCATGAGCAGTCCCGTTTTCAAGCGCTTGAAAACGAAACTGCGCATGCGCATGAGTCAAAAACCGGTCAATGGACTGTGCGAACAAAGCTGATATCAAATCTGACGATTTGGCTTCGCAATCTAACGAATTTTTGACAGCATTTTACCGATTTTATTTTTTTTCGTTTGGGAACACTGAGTCGAGTTTCACGATTTTTGCTTCACTTCATCTGGCAACCCTGTATACAAACAATACAAAACCAGAGATTTTTAAATGAGAATTATAGAAAAATATGCATTGAAATACATAATCCGTAGTTTTTAGAGCATTATAAAGTGAGTAGAAAATCATAAATAATAAATTTTTCTAATTTCATCTTAAATTTAAGGTCTCCTTTCACCTAGACAAATACGTTTTTGGTATTGTGAGACAACTGCAACTGGTTTTAATACTTTTACAACTAAAACTGAGATAAAACGGATTATGTTTAAAGGATTTACTGTTGTTGAAGACTATCTTATTTACTGACTGGAATACTTAAAGAAAAATAATCGTCTTGAAACAATTACACATTAAGTAAATATCTTTCTGTCACTAGGTTAAAAATGTCACTTCCACAGGAACAGAATCAGCCTTTTTCAAAGGAACAGTGTGAGTCTAAAAATAAAATGGGTAAAGACAACATTTCTCTTATTGATGGGATAACAGATGTGAAAATTAAAATTGAGGAAGATATGGAAATTCCCTACAACTATTCAATGCAACTTAACACATCAGTAAACTCTGAAGATTTCAAAATAGGCCATACAGAGAGTAGTGATCAAGTTAAGTCTGAATCTCCAGAAATTAAGCAAGAATACAAAGAGGCTGGTTTTGCTCTGGATAAAATTAAATATGTTGATCCCAGTAACAATCAGTCAGATGGTTTTAGAATTACCAAAGAATCTATTAAAGTTGAAATTAAACAGGAATATGAACAGTGTGATCTCTTTCCAGAAGAATTAAACATACATAATGCTCATCTAAATTCAGAAGTAAAACTGGAAGACTTTGTTAAACTGGAAAAGTTACCGAAAAGAAAAATCAAACCGACTAATAGAAGGAAAAAATTAAAGGATTATTCTTATTTCACAAGAAAATGTAAGTATATAGCTCATGCTTGTTAGTTTCATTTGGCTAGTTATTAAAATTCTATTCTATTTGGTTAACACTTTTTATGTTTAAGAAATATATATTTGAATCATTTCCTTTCCACAAATGGACATATCACAATCTTCTACAAGTAGATCTATCTGGGCATTGTTCTATTTCTTATTTATCTATCTTTCTTTGTACTTTTTGTTGCAAAATGGAAGTCTTTCATTCAAATATAGGCCAGTCAATGAGGTTATTTGGCTCTGAATTCCATCCTACTACATCGATTTACTTGATATTCTCACAATAAGTCAAGAATAGCTCAAGAAACAAAGTCTACCCTATGCCGATGTGTGCTTTTATCTTGGGGTGGTTCCCACCCCTTCTCGGGGGTGGAAAATATTTTTTGGTTAAAATAACTACGGAACTGGCTACAAACCCTAATTCTAAGCAAAAACTGTTCTTATTTTTTTTTCGAAAACTTTTTGAATTATTCCTGGTCGAAAATTGTCAGTTTTCATTGAAAAATGACACCTTTTCATACAGTTTTTTGCGAATACCTCAAAATCTATGCATCTGACGAAAAAAACTATATAAATTATTTTTGTAGCTTATAAAAAAAACAATAGATTCGTCCCTTCACAAAATCTTCTAGTTATAATGCAAAAAGAGATATGGTAGGTGAGAAGAGTTTGTGTTTTTGGTGCATGCTCAAATCGGAGTATTCAACTTGAAATAAAAGAGAAACAGTCGATCTTAGGTGTATAATGCTACCAATACCTTTTGTAGTGCTTGAAAAGACCTTTAAAATGAGCAATATTAAATGTCTATTACATTCAAACTAAGCGAGATATGCTGTAAAACAAATTAATGACTAATGTATTTTAAGAAAAAATGAGAAGTATATTTAACCCCTCATCCATCAGAATTTAAATGCATCGTTTTCTTTCTACAATACTTTTTATTATAGTGTTGTTTCTATGTTAAAAAAATTGGACGAGTTTAAAATAAATAGTTTTTGAAAAAAATAAGATCAAATTATAGAGCGCATTTTTAAATTTTCTTAAAAATCTTCCTTTTTCTCCATGTAACTCAAAAATGAAAAGAGATACGAAAAAAGATACCACACAAAAGTGTAGGGTTTTGTTAGATAAAAATTTTGATTTAGTTTTTCATTATTGTATCTCTTATCATTTTCAAGTTACATGTAGAAAAAAAAAGATTTTTAAGGAAATTTAAAAATGCGCTCATCTTATTTTTTTTCAAAAACCATTTATTTTAAACCCGGCCAACTTTTTGAACATGGAAATAACACTATAATAAAAGGTATTGTAGAAGTAAAATGATGCATTAAAATTCTGGTGGATGAGGGGTTAAGTATAATTCTCATTTTTTCATAAAATACATTAGTCATCAATTTTTGTTGCAGCATATCTCGCTTAGTTTGAATGTAATAGACCCTTAATATTACTCATTTTAAAGGTCCTTTCAAGAATTACAAAAGGTAATGGTAGCATTATACACCTAAAATCGACTGTTTCTCTGTTATTTCAAGTTGAATACAACGATTTAAACAAGAACCAAAAAAACAAACTCTTTTCACCTACCATATCTCTTTTTGTATTATAACTAGAAGATTGATGAAGGAACTAATATCTTTGTTTTTTTTATAAGCAACAAAAATGTTTTATACAGTTTTTTTAGTTAGATTCACAATTTTTAAGGTATTCGCAAAAAACTGTTCGAAAGGTGTTATGTTTCAATGAAAATAACCAATTTTCAACCATGAACAACTCAAGAAATATTGAATTTTCAAGAAAAAATTATAGAACAGTGTTTGCTTAGAATTAGGTTCTCTAGCCACTCTAGCCACTAGTTGTTATTTTAACCAAGAAATTTTCTACCCCGAGAAGGGGTGGGAACCACCCCCAAGATAAAAGCACACATTGGTTTAGGGTAGACTTTGAATTAGGAGATAAGTAGAGGCTATTCCCAAAATTTCATTAAAATCCTTGCAGTAGGATAGAATTCGGAGGTAATATCCTATTCTTGCTCCCATTGACTGGCGTAATAATCAGATTTTTACATTCTCTGTCATCTATTACGCCAGCCTAAGTTGAGCCCTGGCATCTCACAGCATCTGCCTCCAAGTATCTCTTTCCTTGACTGCTATCTGCTGTTTTTTCTCTCAGAGACACACAGAATGTAAATGATGGTATGAGCAGTGTCAGATTTCTGGGTGTATTATTAGATCCCAAGCTTCAATGGGGTGAACATATCAACAGTCTAAGTAAAAAGCTAGCAAAAAATCTGTTTGTACTCAGGAATCTGGCTCTAATGTTTCACATAAAGTCTTAATAACAGCGTACCATGCAATTTTTCAGTCTCATCTAGCCTGTGCCATTTTAGTCTGAGGTCATTCAGCAGAAATGTTGACAGTCTTTGGTTGGCAGCGTAAGGCAGTTAGAGTTCTTGCTGGTCTTTGGTATAGGGATGATTGTAGGCAAGCATATAGGTCCCTAAGAATTCTCACTGTTCCATCTCTATATATACTTGAGAACCTAATGTTTATCAAGAGGGGAGGGGCGCACTTTGAAACCCATGAGAACATACACCAACATGACACCCGATATAAACACCATCTCGTGTAAGCCTACTGGAGATTGAGGAGGTGTCAAACTGGGCCAGGATACTGGGCTATTAAATTTTTCAACAAACTTCCAGATAGTTTAAAGTGTCTTCCATTAAATCAATTTAAGAGTACAATTAAAGATATTTTGTTAGAAAATGTTTTTTATAGTAATGAGGAATTTCTTACATTTAAATTTTAGGATTTTATGACTTTAAGCAATGTCCATTGTTAATGTAATCAAGTTTAATGTGATTTTAATGTTAGTATTTTTATTAATACTCTTAGTCGTATTGTGCATCTTTTTAATTTGTATTGCGTCCAAATCTTTGTGTAATTTTATTTGACATGTGTTAAACACTTGTGTTATTGACATGAATAAACGAATCTGAATCTGAATACCTCAAAATCTATGCATCTGACGAAAAAAAACTATATAAATTATTTTTGTAGCTTATAAAAAAAAACAATAGATTCGTCCCTTCACAAAATCTTCTAGTTATAATGCAAAAAGAGATATGGTAGGTGAGAAGAGTTTGTGTTTTTGGTGCATGCTCAAATCGGAGTATTCAACTTGAAATAAAAGAGAAACTGTCGATCTTAGGTGCATGGGCGTCCGCAGGATCAAAACTAGGGGAGGGCAGATTTGAGAAATAAAAAAATTGGTTAGATAAGCAATAATAAATATAGACGTAAATTGAGAGTCTTCAGAGAGGGTGAGGGTGAAGGGGTTTCCTACGAAAAGTTTTGAAAATAACGTTTTTGGAGCCAAAATTATAAATGATTTCATACAAAAATGAAGCAAACTAAATATATATTAAATATTTAAAAAAAATTTAATGATTTTTACAAAAACGTGATGCAAATTTAACAAGTTTATTTCCTCCTGGATAAGCCTTCGATGTGTGAAGCAAGATAAATTGTCTGTTCCTAAACACTATTATTTAAACAACAATTTACGCGGATCAATTGTAAATTCTTGTAAAACTTTCTCTACAAACTCTTTCTTTTTTGGTAATATTTGTTTTCGATGAATTCTCATTAGAGCTAACCCATTAAGGCGATCTTCGACCATTGTACTCCGCAACCATGTTTTTATTCTTTGAAGACTGCTGAACGACCTCTCAACTGTACACGTAGTGCAAGGCAATGTTACGAGAATTTCCAGCAATTTTTTTGTTAACGGATAAAAAGTAGTGGACGCTCGAACCAGTTCAAAAATTTCAAGGGTGTTGAAGATGTCTAACTCATTATTAAGGCGTTTTTATTCCAATGTTCTACCCATACTTCTAGCTCTGCATCTATTCCATTTATTTCATAGTGGTTTAAGGATTGTCTCAGTTGTTCTAATTTATGGCCATTTAAATCAATTTTTGAAAAATGCTTGGAATGCAGAAGACTCAGAGCGAAGGCTGGCGTATTTTCTTCGGAAACCGTGTCTCTAGAGACAATACGAAAGAATCATGGATCGTCTTCGGTATTTACTAGGCGTATCAGCTGGATGATTGCTTCTATGCTGTTGCTTGTCTACAGTTCTAGGGGTAGATAATTCAGAACCGCATTCTTCGGCTACCTTATTGGCTTCATTCAATAAAGTGTTTGTCACATTCTCTGCGTTCTATCTGTGTTTTTAAAATATCCATGATTTGACGAATATGTTCCGCTACCTTTAAAACATTAGTTTGAGCAGATTGTACGCGGTTGACTATAGGCTCTAGGTATTCGGAATATTTTGCAATCACAATGACAGCGACGATAAATCCTGACTTGCATGCCACATAATGCAACTGATAAGATGTTTTTCTAGTGACCAAATTTCCTTCAACGGATAGGGTTTGCAAGGCCTGTACAATTTCAATGAATTTTTTTCGAAAAACCCTAATTACCTTGTATTTCTCGAACCACCGTGTTTCGCAGAGGCTAGAGATATTTGCTATCATATTCCTTCTTAATACTGATTCACGGAAGAAATTGGTTGTATCTTTAATAGTTGCAATAGTATTTCGCACTTCATTTAAACTATTCAAATCGTTCACAACTAAATTTAATCTGTGTGACGCACAGTGGAAAAAAAAATTCGAATAGAAAGAAAATACGAATTCAGGGGTGGTTGCTGTTGCTTGCAGATTTAAAAAATATTAGGTAAATAAAATAATAGCAGATTTCAAATTTGCATTAAAGTTTTGTCAAGTTTATGTGGTTTTTTCATCCCAGCTAGAATGTAGATACAGAGTGGTTGCATTGAAAATCAAGATTAAGTTACACCTTTGTATTTTTCTATATTGCTTATTCACCAATTTTACACTCGCCTCGTCCTCTCTAGGGGGGGGGGCAGCTGCCCCCCTCTGCCCCTCCCTGTGGACGCCCATGCTTAGGTGTATAATGCTACCAATACTTTTTGTAGTGCTTGAAAAGACCTTTAAAATGAGCAATATTAAATGTCTATTACATTCAAACTAAGCGAGATATGCTGTAAAACAAATTAATGACTAATGTATTTTAAGAAAAAATGAGAAGTATATTTAACCCCTCATCCATCAGAATTTAAATGCATCGTTTTCTTTCTACAATACTTTTTATTATAGTGTTGTTTCTATGTTAAAAAAATTGGACGAGTCTAAAATAAATAGTTTTTGAAAAAAATAAGAACAAATTATAGAGCGCATTTTTAAATTTTCTTAAAAATCTTCCTTTTTCTCCATGTAACTCAAAAATGAAAAGAGATACGAAAAAAAGATACCACACAAAACTGTAGGGTTTTGTTAGATAAAAATTTTGATTTAGTTTGTCATTATTGTATCTCTTATCATTTTCAAGTTACATGTAGAAAAAAAAAAGATTTTTAAGGAAATTTAAAAATGCGCTCATCTTATTTTTTTTTCAAAAACCATTTATTTTAAACCCGGCCAACTTTTTGAACATGGAAATAACACTATAATAAAAGGTATTGTAGAAGTAAAATGATGCATTAAAATTCTGGTGGATGAGGGGTTAAGTATAATTCCCATTTTTTCTTAAAATACATTAGTCATCAATTTTTGTTGCAGCATATCTCGCTTAGTTTGAATGTAATAGACCCTTAATATTACTCATTTTAAAGGTCTTTTCAAGAATTACAAAAGGTAATGGTAGCATTATACACCTAAAATCGACTGTTTCTCTGTTATTTCAAGTTGAATACAACGATTTAAACAAGAACCAAAAAACAAACTCTTTTCACCTACCATATCTCTTTTTGTATTATAACTAGAAGATTGATGAAGGAACTAATATCTTTGTTTTTTTATAAGCAACAAAAATGTTTTATACAGTTTTTTTAGTTAGATGCAGTTTTTAAGGTATTCGCAAAAAACTGTTCGAAAAGGTGTTGTTTCAATGAAAATAGTCAATTTTCAACCACGAATAACTCAAAAAATACTGAATTTTCAAGAAAAAATTATAGAACAGTTTTTGCTTAGAATTAGGTTCTCTAGCCACTAGTAGTTATTTTAACCAAGCAATTTTCCACCCCGAGAAGGGGTGGGAACCACCCCCAAGATAAAAGCACACATTGGTTTAGGGTAGACTTTGAATTAGGAGATAAGTAGAGGCTATTCCCAAAATTTCATTAAAATCTTGCAGTATGATAGAATTCGGAGGTAATATCCTATTCTTGCTCCCATTGACTGGCGTAATAATCAGATTTTTACATTCTCTGTCATCTATTACGCCAGCCTAAGTTGAGCCCTGGCATCCCACAGCATCTGCCTCCAAGTATCTCTTTCCTCAATATCTCTTTAATATTGGTTTTCACTTTTCTATCCACCCATTCCTTGTCTTTCTACTAGTTGATGTCCCACCATGGTTCCACTAAGTGTTCTGTTATTTTTTCGTTCTTTGTCCGTCCTCTTTGTATCTTTGCATAATTATGGGTCCCAATATCGTTCTTTCAAACATATTGATAAGGTTTCAATCATTTCGGTTAACGAAGGTTTTACTGTATTTATGTTGACATTTATTTTGCATTTTCTTCAAACTCCACAAAAGTTATGTGATGTCTCTTGAGGTTCGTCCCCCGACCATTACATAGTCTGCATACATCACAATCAGCTTAGACTGCTTGAATATTTCTTTGAGTTTACAGACATTTTTCTTGTAACATTTCCCGTACATATATAGGGTTTGTTCCAACACGACCAGAAACCGTCCATGTAATGATCACCGTCCTGCGCAGTACCATGGAATGTATTATTTCGTTCCCGTGGAATGTTAATTATCTAGTAACGTGATCGTTACATGACGGTTCTTGGTCATGTTGAAACAAACCTATATTAAACAGAGCCAGAGCCAACTTATCTTCCTGTTTTAGCCCTTTAGTTATCTGGAAGAGATCTGTCAATTGATTTTGAACTCATACTTGCGCTTAATTAAGTATATTTTATCTCTGTTTAACTTATCAGGGGCTTGTTGAAAATCACAAAAATTTGGTAGATATAGTCGATTTGCTAATCTGAGACACAACTGTCTACACTAAAATTACAATAAAAATGCACTATACAGGGTGTCCAGAAACTCTACCGACAAACGAAGACAGGAGATTCCTCATATAATTTGAACACATTTTAACCCAATTTTAACCCTTTCTAGATCCATGTTTTCGAGGTGGATCAGTCCTCCATTCTTCTCTTTCTTAAACTGCATTGCATATCCGGTTCCAGCTCCTTCTGTCTCTTGTTTTTTCTTCTGCATTTCTAATTCTCATGCCCTCTAGATCTCGCTTCACCCCTTCTAGCCATTTGGACCTCGGTCTTCCTCTTCATCTCCTTCCCGCCGGAGACCACTTTGTCACTATGTTTATTATCGCTTCTTCTCCTGCTCTCCATACATGCCCAAGCCATCTCAATCTTTGTCTCTTTATTCTCCTGACTATATCTTGCCCCTTCAATTCTTCATTTATTTCGTTATTTCTTCGACTCCTGTATTCACCCTCTGCTGTTTTTATTGGTCCTAATATTGCCCGAATTATTTTTCTCTCAGTTCTTCTCAAATTTTCTTCGTCTGTCTTGGTCATTGTCATCACTTCAGCTCCATACATGAATGTCGGTCTAATTAACGTTTCATAGAGCCTTAATTTAGTAGTTTTTGTTAATATTTTGCTTTTTATCATTTTTTTGTTGGCTTGGAATGCTCTATTTATTGCCAATGTTTTCTCTTTTATTTCGTTTTCTCTTGTTCCATCACTTGACAGCATGACTCCTAGGTACTTATATTTACTTACTTCTTCAAATTTGTATCTTCCCACTTTGACTTCTCTATTAGTAGGATTTTTTCCTAATCTTAACATTTTTGTTTTGTTTTCGTTAATACTCAGACCCACTGTTTTTCCTTCTTGAATGAGTTCCTCTACCATTTGCTTAATATATCTCCTCTCTTTGCCATTATCATAACGTCATCGGCATATGCTACAATTTGACCTCCTCTATTTTAGTGATGTTGAAAAAGTAATTATTCGTTACAAAGTACTCGTTACTTATGAATACCGAAAGTAACGATTACTATACAGAGAGGCAAAATCGTTACTTTGATTACTCTGATTACTTCGTTACTTCGTACCAATCGTATCAGAACTAGTAACGACTATTTTATCTACTTTAATTGGTATTAGAACGAGTAACGACTATTGTATCTACTTTAATTCGTATCAAAGCGAATAACGACTATTGTATCTACTTTGATTAATCTGATTACTTCGTACCAATCGTATCAGAGTGAGTAACGACTATTGTATCTACTCTGATTACTTCGTTACAAAATACAAAAATTAAAAAAAGTAATCATAGTAATCAAATCATTTTTATCCCTTAATGACCCTTAAACACATCGGTGAAGGTCGTTGTTATATAGGAATACCTATACAAAATACCTACCTATTGAGAAATACGATTCTCGATATGATTACCGGTACTCAAATACAAAAGTAACAAAAGTAATCATAGTAATGATTACTTTATATAATGATTACTTTATACAAAATACCTACCTACTGAGAAATACGATTCTCGATATTACCGGTAGGCGGTACTCAAATACAAAAGTAACAGAAGTAATCATAGTAATCAAAGTAACGAATACTGTAAATGATTACTTTATACAAAAGTAACAATTTGTAACGAATACTCGAAAGTAACTATAATCAGCATCACTACTCTATTTCTGAGTGTACCTTTGTTCATTTTTCTGGTAATGTATTCCATTGCCATGTTGTGGATAAACTATCACCCTGCCTCACTCCTATGTTTGTTTCGAACTCTTCTGTTTCCCCTATTTGCGTTTTTACACTCGCTCTGGTATGGCTCATTGTCATTTTTATAAGTTTTCTTAATTTAAGCGGTACCTGAAGCGTTTTTAATATTACCAATAGTTGGTTTCGTTTGATGGAATCAAAAGCTTGTCTAAAATCTACGAAAAGTATTTCTAAGTTTATTTTAGCTTCGTTCGCCTTCTCCATTAATTGTTTTAGTATGTATATCGCATCTATTGTGGATTTTCCTTTCCTGAATCCACATTGATATTGACCTATCTTATTGTCCGCTGCTTCCTGTAATCTTCTTTGTATTATGGTTGACAATACCTTATATACTGTACTCAGTAATGTTATTCCCCTGTAATTTTGACATTCTTGTTGGTTTCCCTTTTTATGTATCGTTATTATTTGGCCTGTTTGCCATTATTTTGGCATTTTTTCTTCTTTCCAGATGTTTACTATCAGTTTGTGTATTTCCCTATGCAACGGTTTCCCTCCTAGTTTTGAGTTCGCTGTTTATGTTATCTTTCCCGGGTGCTCTTCCGTTTTTGTTATTTTTAATTATTCCGATTACTTCTTCGAGTGTTGGCTCCTTCGTTCCATTATTTTCTCACTCTTCCTCCATTTCTGTAATCTCTTCTGTTCGTCTTGTAATTAGTTTTTCTTAAATAATTCCAGAACGCTTCTAATTAGAAAAACAAAAATTGGTACACATATTTATCTTCCAGAGATAAATCGATTTCATCCATTGTGAATTTCTAGTACCGGTCATAGGCGTCCGTTTTGGGTAGGGTAACGGTTATTTTATCGCATAACTTTTTTGTCTTTAACTTTTAAGCATTTTTGATACTGGATTATTATATTGTGAGATATTCTAGCACTAAAAGGTACTCTTGATTTAAGTTGGTAGGACACACCGTTTTCTAGAAAAATCTATTTGAAAATTTTTCGTTTTTTGAATTTGAAAAAAAATTTAAAATTTTTTTCAAAAAAAACGGTGTATTTTACCAACTTATAGCAAGAGTAACTTTTAGTACTAGAATACCTCACAATTTAATAATCTAAAATCAAAAATTCTTAAAAATAAAGACAAAAAAGTTATGCGATAAAATAACCCTTGACCTACCCAAAAGGGACGCATATGACCGGTACTAGAAATTCGCAATTAATGAAATCGATTCGTCTCTGAAATATAAATAAACGTACCAGTTTTCGTTTTCCTAAATGGTGTTTTTTTTGAATTTTTTTTTTGGAAATTCAAAAAACGAAACATTTTCAAATCGATTTTTCTAGAAAACGGTTTATCCTACCGACTTAAAGCAAGAATACCTTTTAG
This sequence comes from Diabrotica virgifera virgifera, assembly GCF_917563875.1. NCBI lineage: Eukaryota > Metazoa > Arthropoda > Insecta > Coleoptera > Chrysomelidae > Diabrotica > Diabrotica virgifera. Next base: position 293,427,879 of record NC_065443.1, read on the forward strand.
TACTAGCATACCTCCTAATTTAATAATCCAGTGTCAAAAATGCTTAAAAGTTAAAGACAAATTTATGCCATAAAATAACCGTTGTCCTACCCAAAACGGCTGCCTATGACCGGTACTAGAAATTCACAATAAATGTAATCGATTTATCTCTAGAGGATAAATATGCGCACCAATTTTCATTTTTCTAAATAAACGCGTTCTGGAGTTATTTAAGAAAAACTAATTACAAGACGCCATCTTCAAAGAGCTCTAGCTTCCTTAGGAAGCATTTTCGGACTAGAAGAATTGGGTTAAAATGTCTTAAATTTACCTGAGGAATCTCCTGTCTTCGTTTGTCAGTAGAGTTTCTGGACACGCTGTATAGAAATAACAAACCAAGACACGTTGAATGTTCGAGGAGCACTCCCAAATCATGATTTGGGAGTACTCCTCATGCTTGTTTATTTCTATTGCATCTTTATTGTGATTGTAGTGTAGATACTTGTGTCTCAGATTAGCGAATCGAGTATATCTATGACTACTCTGGGCTAATTACCACAATTCATGGAAAAGTTATTTACCAGCAATTTCATTGCTGGAATCGAATTATAAGATCCTATATCTGTACGTTAGAATTGAAAGGGCGGTAGTCCATTTTTACAGTAAATGGAGATATGCAGCCAATAATACACTTAAAGGTGTTATCTTTCGAATGGTGGTTAATAGGTGGTTGTACAGGCAATATTACTAAAATTGCAAGTCGGATGTCCACTGTGAAATTTGTTGCAAAAAGCCCTACGTGGTACACCGGTCTTTTTTGCATGGCACACTGATTGTTAAGAAGACGGTAGTCCAATCTCTATGGACAACCGCATGTCAGCTGTGTAAAAATTGACGTTATAAGCTAATGTTTTTGGATGGTTTATAGATAAAACTAACTTTTTCTTTATCGAGATTAATGTGATAATAAATAACAACCAAAAATGTCTGAATCAAGAGCAAAGAAGATGGTTCTACTGAGTTCAATCTTCATTTCAAGCCCACTAACATTGATACATGTGACAGTTTTGAGAGGCAGATCCTAATGTTAAAGATATTTTAAAGAAAAAAGCAGATCATTTGAATGACGCAGATAACAGATACAAGTTAAAAAGGCAGGATAAGATAAGATGTAAGCAGAATTTAAAAGAAGTCGTAGCAATGATGGATTTTCAAAAATGCATCCCTACACCTATGTTAACTAATGGAAAATCGTTTTATTTAAAGCAGTTATGGACATTTAATTTTACGGTCTATAATGATAGTACAGTACAACTTCGTTTAACCGGACTAACTGGGACCGGAAGCGATCCGGTAAATCGAAAATCCAGATAATCCGGAAATATAATAAGGTTAATAAAACTACATGTGAAATGATAACTTACTATATTTACACCCTATATGATTTACGCGAGCATTAGTTTTTATTTACAAAAAAGTCATTGATCTTCCTTTGTTTTAATTTTGGGTGATGTTTCATATTATTATGTACGATTATGTACATACATACATACATACATACATACAATTATAAAAATTATTTTTTTTATTTTTTCATTCCGGATTGATCCGGATAATCCGGACATCCGGATGAACGAGGTCCGGATTAACAAGGTTGTACTGTACTGCCGAAGGTTCATGCTTCATGTGGGATGAGTCTATTGCAAAAAGGGGTGGCAACGAGATAACTTCCACTGTAATAATGTGGTTAAAAGAGGTAACATTTTGGTCAGACAACTGCTCTGGCCAAAACCGAATTTTTTTTTATTTTGTATGTATATGTAACATATCCATAACACCTCAGTAGTCAGAATTCATCATAAATATTTACTCAAGGGGCATACACACAACGAAGCAGACACAATACATGCACTAATTGAGAGGAAGAAGAAAAGACAGCCTACTATGAATATTTCTGTACCTCACGAATGGGCCCAGTTTATAAGGACCTGCAGTTCGTTAAAACCACTTATTGTTTATGAGATGAAAACAAGTGACTTTTTTAACTTTGAAAAAATTTGCAAAGAATCGACAAGCCCGTTTGTGAATCGGAAACGGAACACAGACAATGAACCCTTTCTATCCTCTAAAATTGTGCACTTGAAAGTCGAAAGAGACCACCCTGGCATTATGTTTTATAAAACAACATTTTCCCAGGAAAATTTTAAACCTGTCAATTTTAAAAGGAAAATGAGAAGTTCTCTCGATGGTCTCCTACCAAAGACAATGGACCAAATAAATAATGAAAATTAAATTCCAATTGATAGTTCACAATATAACCACCTAATGGAATTGCTAGAATGGGTACCTTCTATTTACCATTCCTACTATAAATCTTTAAAAACCACAAAAAATAAAGTTGTCGTTAACGAAAACAATTCTTCATGTTCCGAAGATGATTAAATGCTTTTTAATTTAAGTTTTATATTATTTCTGTAATGTTAAGTTCTGATTATAACGTTCTTTTCCTAATAAAATCATACCAAAAGGGCGGCTGTCCTGTTTTTTTTATTGATATAGTACCACAGAACAAAAAAGGCTGTAGTCCTAAATTATTTATTATTTCAATACAAAACAACTTAACGCTGATTATGTTACTGTAAAATAAAATACAAAGCATGCTTTACCAGTTTCCTTTAAATCATAAAGCTGCAACATCATTTGATAATTTTAAAGGCATTTAAATTATGGTGTACAAATTAAGAGCACTAATTTTGATCTACTGCAAAACAAACTGAATGTGACTTCCGCTCTTTCAATTCTAACGTACAGTATATTAATAATATAGGTATGCAAAGTCCGCAGATAGTGTGCTACTTTTTTTATAAACAAAATGGCGCCGACAAATCGTATTTTTTTCAATTATTGCTCTATAACTCCGAAGATTTTAACTTTACAACAAAAACACCCAAATAAAAATTCACCGCAATTAAATTCTGCATAGAGATATGTTTTTCACGATTTGCTCCGACGAAAATTTCCTCGGAAAATGCGGGTTTTCCTAACAAAAACTAATTTTCAAATAAAGTTTTAGGTAAGTAATTATTAATTAATAATTAAATAACTTTAACTATTTATAATGGGAAATAAGCCACAATATTATTAAAAAATGATTTTTATTAACGTTTCGACGCCCAAATCGGGTGCCGTTGTCAAAATACAAAATACTACTTAACATAAACAAAAATGTTGTTGCTTAGTAAAAAAATTCTTCTAATAATTTATTTAATTTGACTCATTTATAATTAAATAACTTAGTGACATCAAAGCTTTCTTGGTATAGATTGTAATTCCAGAAGCCGGTGAAAATTAAACGAATATTTTAGCAACAATTCAATTGTTAATTAACAAATTACGATCGCAATAATAACCAAAATAATCATGATACATTGATCAAACTTATAAAGATTATAAAGATGAGATGCTTATTTAATATTTTATCGACAAAATATAAATTTTTCTTTTTTTTTTTGCATAATCTTTAAATTTTGAAAAAAAAATAGTTATAACACGCTTGTCTAATTAGTAAAGTACAAAGAAAGGTTATTTACCAGCAATTTTATTGCTGGAATCGAATTATAAGATCCTATATTATTAATATAGGTATGCAAAGTCCGCATATAGTGTGCTACTTTTTTTTATAAACAAAATGGCGCCGACAAATCGTATTTTTTTCAATTATTGCTCTATAATTCCAAAGATTTTAACTTTACACCAAAAACACTCAAATAAAAATTCACCCCAATTTAATTCTGCATAGAGGCATGTTTTTCCCAATATGCTCCGACGAATATTTTCCTCGAAAATCTGGGTTTTCCCAACAAAATCTCGAATTTTCAAATAAATTTTTTGGGCCAGTAATTATTTATCAATAATTATATAGCTTGGTGAAATAAAAGCTTTCTTGTTATAGATTATAAATTCAGAAGCCGGTGAAAATGAAACGAATATTTTAGCAACAATTCAATTGTTAATTAACAATTTACAGTCGCAATAACAACCAAAATAATCATGAGACATTGATCAAACTTAGAAAGATTATAAAGGTGTGATGCCTATTTAATATTTTGTCGACAAAATATAAATTTTTCATTTTTTTTGCATAATCTTTAAATGTTTAAAAAAATTGTTATAAACAAATTAACATTTCTCAGAAATTGTTTATTATATTCTAATTTTAAAAAATACATAAAATGCGTATTTCATAATTCTTGAAAATGAATGCTTTAAAAAACTTCCAACCATTTGCAAACAAGTTATGAAACAGCAAAGTAAATATACGAATTCTCCGTTGTTTATAATTTGTTTTAATTGTTTCAAAGCTTAAAAGTGAGTCTATGGTACAACCTAATTACTCACAAAGAATGTCAAAAATTAGTGCAATGGTTATATTTTAATCAAAGATTAAAAATACTTTTTTTGTAATTTTTGACACGCAGCATACATTATTTATTAAAAGTGTACATCACGCGGCCGGTCGTCGCTCCGAGTGAAAATTTTAGCTACAGTACTGTGTTACTCTACTTTCGCTCGTGTAAATTACAAAAAAATTTATTTATAATCTTTAATTAAAATATAACCATTAAACTGATAATCGATATTTTTTTGTAAATAATTAGCTTGTACTTTAAACTCACTTCTACGCTTGGAAAGAATTAAAAAAATTATAAACACAGTAGTCATCGTACGTTTACTTTGCTGTTTCATAACTTTTTTACAAATGGTTGCAAAAAAGTTTTAAAGCATTCATTTTCAAGATATTTGAAATGCGCATTTTAGCTATTTTTTTAAAATTATAATATAATAAAATCTTTCTGAGAAACGTTAATTTGTTTATAACTATTTTTTTTAAACATTTAAAGATTATGCAAAAAAAATTAAAAAATCATATTTTGTCGACAAAATGTTAAATAGGCATCTCATCTTTATAAGATTTCAAAGCTTGATCAGTGTATCATAATTATTTTGGTTATTATTGCGACCGTAAATTATTAATTAACAATTGAATTGTTGCTAAAATATTCGTTTAATTTTCATCAGCTTCTGGAACTATAATCTAAACCAAAAAGGCTTTTAAGTCACCAAATTATTTAATTATTGGTAGATAATTACTTATCTAAAACTTTATTTGAAAATTAAAGATTTTGTTGGGAAAACCCGCATTTTCCGAGAAAAAATTATCGTCGGAGCAGATCGGGAAAAACGCGTCTCTATGCAGAATTTAATCACGGTGAATTTTTATTTGGGTGTTTTTGTTGTAAAGTTAAAATCTTCGGAGTTATAGAGCAATAATTGAAAAAAACACGATTTTCGTGCGCCATTTTGTTTATAAAAAAAGTAGCACACTATCTGAGGACTTTGCATACCTATATTATTAATATATAGGATCTTATAATTCGATTCCAGCAATAAAATTGCTGGTAAATAACTTTTCCCAAAAATGGCCTATTCTCCGATAATCAGCCCAGACTAGACGTGGTCCCAAGCTTTAGTTAATATTTGTTTTACATTGAAGAGCTGGTCAATATCCGGTCTGGTAGCCTCCTATGACTTGCTCTGTGAAGTGACTTAATCTCCTGTTTATTATCCATGTAAACACCTTATACCTCACACAGAGTAATAATATGCCTTGTAGTTTTTATAGTCGAGTTTATCTCCTGTCTTGTAAATTGGGCATATATGCAATTGCTTTTTCCAGTCTCCTGGAATTTCTTCTGCATTCCACATGTCCCATGTCTCATATTGGTTTATGAGATGTATTATCAGTGTGTGTCCTCCAATTTTGAGAATTAACATTGATGTATTGTTGACACCTGACACTTTATTATTTTTCAGTGCTTTCATGGTATTCATTATTTCCTGTCTTGTGGGTGGGTATGTTGATTCATTACTCTGGTTCAGATCCTCTGTTATCTGAGCAGACACTCATAATAAAATATTTTTCCAGCCTGCTCTTATTGGTGCATCGTCACTGATAATGATGTCTCCTTCATTATTTCTAAAAATCTCGTGAGTTGTTTTAGGAATTTATATGCTCCTCTAATGTCCCCCTGATTGAAATCTTACTTTACTTTTAGTACTTAATCATTTTCGTATCTCCTTTCTTCTGCATATTTTGTCTACCTTTCTTAGTTCTTCTTCAAATTGTTCCCGCCTTTCCCATGTTCTTTGAGTATGCTGCACAGTAGAGTGCATCGAAAAAATAAAAGTTGGAAATGTTATATCTAATAGCGTGAAAAAGTTGCTAGTGTTATTTTTCAGCATATTAGTATTTTTAATTTTTTTTTCTAAGCGAATTTTCTGCCCCCCCCCCCCCCCCAACGACCTCGAATTTTATTAAATATGTGCTAAGTCGATCTAAGATCAATTAAAGAAAACATAAAATATCATCAATTACAAATTTAAACGATATTTAAAGTTTTATGTGTTTTTCAGTCTCCCAACCCCTTTGAAATGTCCCGCTTCATGAGTCCATGCGTGTAATTTTCACTTATGTTTGGTGCGATGCCTTACTTTGTTATTATTGTTGTTTGTAAATTAAAGATTTTTAAAATAGATAAACCAGGACCATGGGGAATAAAATCAAGATGTGCTGTGGACCGCCTTATTTTTGGGCATCCGCCAAATATACCAGAAAATGTTTTACCGAAATACAAACAAGCGATGAAGTTTTGGGGTTGCAAGAGGATAAAAAACTCAGCAAGAAAGATCCAGAATTTTCTGGTATTGCCGAACAGGTTGCAATTAAATTGGAGGAAATATGGAAAAAGGCTTTAATTCCAATAATTTAACATACAAGAAATATTCAGCTTTTAAAAGCCTACCATGACAAATATATGAAACTTATGAAACCATGAACAGGCAAAACAGTGAATTTTACAAAAATAAAATTCAATACTATAAGAACAAAAGTAAAACTACACGTTTCGATCTTGCAGCATGCAAATGTGACACTCTGATTAATTTTCTTTGTAGCAAATCTCAAAAAGTGCCTCTGGATGATCGCGAATTTCTATTAAATCAAAGAGGTACCAGAAAAATGGTGATAAGCTCGATTGATAGGGAAAACAAAAACAAATATAATGAGAGAACAACGGTAAAAGAAGAAAGTTACTGACGCAAAGACAAAACTTTAGCTCAAGTAAAAAACAGTACCAAGTTTTATGGTCAATCGATCGTGGAAGAACACATAACATTTGTGCATGAGCCAGGGTGCAAATATTTCGGATATGGGTATCCGATATGGTATATCAGAAAGTATCAAATCCAGCTATTGCATGTGACGAAACAGTCGTAAATACTGGCGTTAAGGGAGATGTACTACGGCTGTTAGAAGAACATTTTAAAAAACCGGTTCAGTGGTTTGTATGTCTGCGACATACAAATGATCTACCCTTTGGACATCAAAAGAAGTTTGCCAGTGACCAAATCAAAAAACGTGAGGGTCTTCAAATTTTATCCTTAAAAATTTTGATTCAAACGACTACTTTGAGTTAATTAACTAACAAGAATATCACCTTACAGAATTATCTATATTCTTTAGATTTTCGAGTGACAATCAGCGAGATTTTATTAAGAATCCTAACTTAGACCATTTTACCATTGAGATTGAGAAAAATCAATGCCACAAACAGTGTGTAGAACGATGTGCCAAACTTGTGACACAAGCTTCTCTAGCAGTTTGTGGAGCGTATTCGAGGGATGGATGTATAAAAGCTCGAAATAATTCCAGAAAAACTATGCCCCACTTTAATGCTAAATCGGAAGACATCTTCGAATAGAATGCTTTTACCATATTTTTTTGTAATATTTATATACCTAATTTTGTACTTTGCTTTATATTTATTTTAGTATTAAAAAACTTGGGTGACGTCTGGGAGACGAATAAGTTAGGCTATTTTGTTATAAAAAGAATGTTTTAGTATACTTTTCTTAAGTCAAATTTTTAATAGCGTTGTGAAACCAGAAAATATGTTCCAATTTAAACCGAATTTATTTATTCAAGTTCTATAAGGTATTACATTTCCCTTACAAAAGAAATTCGCATAATATGTTATTAATGCATAATATATTATTCGCATAATATATTATTAATGTATTTTTTTCTAATTATTAGTTGCCGTGGGGGGCAGAAAATATTTTTTTATTTTAACGCAATTTTACTAAAATACTAAATAGTGTGTTAAGCAACTTTTATGAGCTATTACATTTTCGTTTCGAAATAAAAATTTTTGTCGTCTGTTTTTCAAAATTTTTACTTGTCTTGGGGGGGGGGGCAGAAGATATTTTCCAATTTCGAAAAAATTTTACCAGAATACTTCATTGGGCAACTTTTGTAAGGTATTACTTTTCCATCGCAAAAAAAAAATTTTTTTTCGCCTTTTTCGATGCACCCTACTGCACAGTCATAGTTTATTTCTTTTGTCTATTACTTGTTTACATTCTTCATCAAACCATAGCTCTTTTCTTTCATATTTTTTAATTCCTATCACTCTTTTAGCTGTTTCCCATGTTATCCTCGTAATCTTATTTCATTCTTCTTGTATTCTTGCGCTCGATGATTTAGAACTTGCTGTTTTTGCCCTTTTGCTATATCACCAATCACTATGCTATCACACTGCACAACAGTAAACAGTAAACTTAACCTACTTTTTCGAATTTTACATACCACTGCGCATCTTGAACTCGCGTATTTCACTATTTTCGGCTGGAGTCCATTCTTTCACGGTTTTTGCTGAGCATTTTAAAGAACCGCTTCCATTGAACTGAAATTTAAAATACGCATAAAATAAAAAAAGTTATTTGGTTGCGATGTGTATTTTTCCCCCTGCTTGATTACCACCCCTTCGCAGGTATGAAAGTATTTAACCTTTAAATACCCACGAAATCGGTACTTTTCGAATGTTTATAGATACAATAAAAGTCTTTTCATAGGTTGAGTACCTACGGGTAAACGGGTGAGTACCTACCTACAGGTTACAGCTTAAAATGACACCACATATTCTTTGATAATTAAACAAACTGATTACTGAAAACGTGAATTTAAATTGTTTAGGGACTTTTGTCATTTTCACATAATATTTAGTTGTATACAAGTAGAGTTTTTTTTTGGCACAGGCTTTTGCCATTCAGCCAGTCACAACTTTTTTAAGTTCTTCCTAAAGCAAAGAAAAGAAAGTAATTATCACAATACCTATTTGATTATCAGTAAGGAATAACATGGTTACTCGCTTCTCGTCTAGGGACCCATCAAGACATTTAGGCCAGGGTAATAAGACAAAAATATACCCTGTTCGTGACACTCGATCAGCCAGGGTACTGAAGCGTTTTTTCGACAGGTAATACCTATAAGAGCAAATTGTAACTATTTCCTGCGTAGGATCTGGCGGCCATTTTTATTTATAAACAATTAACTGCCAAAAAATGGCGTTTTTCCCTTTTTTTTCAAATCAATGAAACACAGTGGAACTTATGATTTTTTTAGTACAAATATCTTTGAGATTATGGAAAAAGCTTTAAAATGACATATTACAAAGATTGATATACTCATTTATTGTTAATATAATTGCAAAAAAAAGTTCTGAATTGCAAAAAAAATTATTTTCGCAATAACTGCTGTAAAAATTAGTGTACAGATTTGAAATTTTTGTCAAATGAGGGTTCTTTGGTGCTTAATAGGTGATAAAAATTTCAAAGCGATTCATTCAATTGTTTAAATTTTATTCAAATTGTTTATTCCAGAGAGCATTTTTTTGCAATAACATAAGTCAGAAAAAAATGACGTTAGAACCATTCCACAGGTGTCAAATGAAAGAGCAGGAGCTATATTTTCAACTTCGTTTAAAGAAAGCAAATAAAAAATGCATTTATTAGTAATACATAATTATGCAAAAGTATCGTAAATCTTTCCTTATAAAGTTTTTGAATAACTTTTACAAAAAAAATTGATTACCCTGTTTTAAGTGCACAACTACCAAGTAATGTTATTTATATCATAATTGATAAAAAATTGTAATAAATATATATAATTTCTTATATAACAAAATAAAAAGTTTATAAGGAAAGATTTACGATACTTTTGCATAATTATTTATTACTAATAAATGCATTTTTTATTCGCTTTTTTTAAACCAAGTTGAAAATATAGCTCATGCTCTTTCATTTGACACCTGTGGAATGGTTCTAACGTCATTTTTTTCTGACTTATGTTATTGCAAAAAAATGCTCTCTAGGATAAACAATTTGAATAAAATTTAAACAATTAAATAAATCGCTTTGAAATTTTTATCACATATTAAGCACCAAAGAACCCTTATATGACAAAAATTTCAAAGCTGTACACTAATTTTTACAATAGATATTGCGAAATTATTTTTTTTGCAATTCCGACCTTTTCTCGCAATTATATTAACAATAAATGAGCATATCAAACTTTGTAATACGTCATTTTAAAGCTTTTTCCATAATCTCAAAGATATTTGTACTAAAAAACCATAAGTGTCACTGTTTTCCATTGATTTGAAAAAAAAAGGGAAAATGCCATTTTTTGACACTTAATTGTTTATAAATAAAAATGGCCGCCAGATCCTACGCAGGAAATAGTTATAATTTGCTCTTATAGGTATTACCTGTCGAAAAACGCTTCAGTACCCTGGCTGCTTGAGTGTCATGGAAAAAACCTTATTACCCTGGACTAATTAAATTAATACACAAACTAGACTGGGTCACGGAAAGAAGGTTTTAAACAAATGGGGTACAACAAAGGTTACTAGTTTAACGGTGTTCACAAGTTAAGGTTACTTTTTGAAATAAATTCTGTTAAATAGTCATATACGGTTTTATTATTTAATGACAAAAGGTAGCAAATGTTATAGGGAGGAAGGATTTTATGTTTGATTAAATTTTTTATTAAGTCATCAGTTTGTTGTTACAAGTAGACGAAGTAGAGTAATGCACAGTTAGTTTTTTGTCTCTCCTGTAAAATCAGGTACTTTGGACTTACGCATCTTTCATATTAGGCCGACGATGTAGGCTTTCTCGGTGAGTCATTCAGGCTTAACATTTTTGTTTTCCTATCTAAAAATTCATGTTTTTGGGTGGTTTTTAAAAAATAATTCGAAAACAGTAGGTACATTTTAACGAAAAGGTCATACAAATAAAAAAGAATCCTTTCAAAATAACAACTCAACAACAAATCAACAAGATACCTAGTTGTTTTTCTGCAGGCTACTCCTACGTTTCTTTCTTTACGCACGGCAAATTACGTGTAGTAAAATTCTTACTGGTATGGAGATTAGTTGACAATGCCATTGTCATCATTAACTTAGAAATGGCTTTTGAATGTTTTTGGATAACCGTTACTTATTTATAGTCTCTTAAATTATTAATTCAGTTAATTAATATGATTATTTTTTCACTAACTATGTATTCAGTGATTACAATCATTTATATACAGTAGAGCGTCGATAACACGAACCCTGGTAACTGGTAATCCGAACGTTCGCTAATCCGAACGCAAAAAAAATTATAAAATTAAAAAATATGATCGCGGACCGAATTTTTGGATTTAATATGACAATATGGGCAAAATATGACCGCGGATTTTTGTTTTTGTTTATGCAGAAAGACATACAATATGTTTGTTTATTATACAGGTGTTTTATTCCTTGTAACTAAAACGTATGTACATATGTACTATGTTTATGAGCTTTGTATTTTGAACATATGTTCGATAATCCGAACTACCCCTGTACCAATTAGTTCGGATTATCGACTCTCTATTGTACTATACAATAAAAACTAATACTCTAGAAAAGAGAATAAAAATATACTTTTTTTAATAATATTTTGTTACTATGGAACGCTTAGATAAATTGTGAGAACATCTTTAACAACAAAATACTTATAGATATATCTTGGTGTATTCTCTGCTTGGATCTTCCATAAATAATAAACAATAAATAACTTTTTATTAATTTCATGTCAAATCAATTATTTATCAAATACACTATCAATATTATTTAATAAACAATTCAAAATATTCCTGAAGAGGTGTCAAATATTTAGTAGCCTTGTTTGTCACTGTTTGTCGCCACATTCTGTGTTGAATATTAATTAAATATAATCTTTATTTTAGGGTGCTCTTGGCTAAACTTACGAAAGAACAGAAACAGAATTCATAGTTGCTCCCTGTGCGGTCAAACATGCATAAAACCATCAATACTTATGTTCCATTACAAAGTATATCATTGTACAAAAAAGGAAACACAAAAGAAAACTCAAAACAAATCATCTTCCATGTTACATGGTTTAGTGAAAAAAGAAAATGATCAAATGTTAACAAATGGATCATCATATGAAGGCAATTATATATTTGATACGAGTGAAAAGCCAAATAGTGAGGAAGTGAATTTGAAAAATTTTATAAACACAAATCAACTAAACTCCTATTTTAGCAATGGAAAAAAGGTATTTGAATGCCATGTTTGCTTTAAATCATTCCTCCGAATCAGTCATTTAACACGTCATCAGCGAGTGCATTCTGAACAGAAACCATTTCAATGTGAAATTTGTGGAAGTAGGTTCAAGAAAGAAGATCAAATGACAATGCACCAAAAAGTAACCCATCTTGGTATCAGACGATATAAGTGTTTGGTTTGCCTAAAGCAATTTGCATATCCTTCTACACTGAAAGAACATATGCTCCTCCACACAGGAGAGACTTACAAATGTGACATTTGTTCAAAAGAGTTCACAACCAAAAAATATCTTGAGTATCACATATTTGGCCACAATAAAGAAAAGCCTTTCAAATGCGAGGTTTGTCCAAAGGAGTTCAACTTCAAGAAACTACTTAAGCGGCACATGTTTGTCCACGCTGAAGAAAAACCTTTTGCTTGTGAGGTCTGCCCAAAAAAATTTTCTTCTAAGGGCAGTTTATGGCAACATAGGCTTCTTCATGCAGAAAAGCGTTTTAAATGCAGTGTCTGCTTGAAAGAGTTTGCTACTTCAGGCAATTATAAACAGCATTTCTTAAAATATTCAGAGCATAGGCTTTTACAGTGTGAATTTTGCTCCAAGAATTTCGTAGGAAAGAGTGAAATGAAGAGACATTTGCAAACTCATACCAGAGATAAAAGATTGCAGTGTGAGGTCTGCTTTAAGAGGTTCTCTGTGATTTCAACATTCAAAACGCATATGATTTTACACGAAGACGAAGACCGGTTTAAGTGTGATGTGTGCCAAAAGAAAATGACATCTCAAAGGGGTTTAAAAGGACATATGAGAATACATACAGGAGAAAAACCTTATGAATGCAATATTTGTTTCAGACCGTTTACTAACCACAGTAGCATGATGACGCACAGGAAAATACACACTGATAAAATTATGATTCCTTCCGTTCAGAAAAAAGCAGCAAATTTCATGGAGTTGTATTTTTGAACAATTATCATGGGGATGGAAATAGGATGGGGTTTGTGAACCGTCGAAATCGCTCAACTCGCCAAGACGACGGTGTTCGGAAGGTTTCGGAATATGGTCGGGATATGCTCACTTATTATACCTTGTTGACTATTCTCAGTTCAACTCACCGAGAATAATCAAATGGCTTGCCGTTTCGTCTTCTGTACTGTTAGAGACAGTATAAAAACACGTTTTGCTTAATACGTTGACATTCAGTGTGAATTTTGTTCTAAGGAATTCATAGGAAAGCGTGATATGAAGAGACATTTGCAAACTCATACCGGAGATAAAAGATTGCAGTGTGAAGTCTGCTTTAACCCATTTAGCGCCAACGGTGCGAAAACGCACCATTTTTTTGTAGATTTTTTTTGACAATTTGTAATTTTTTTAAATCTTTCTATTTTTTAAGCAACCAGCAGATATAAGTGTATTATAACTAAATTTAATTTTGTTTAATTTCCAAACTCATGTTTTCATCACAAAAATATTTTCTAAATGTCCATTTTCAATCAATCGACAAAACTTTATTTTTACTGTAGTAATTTTATTGGCATAACACTTTTGTGGTCAAATAAATTAAAACATTATTTTTTAAATCTATTTGTACATCAATTGTTATGGAAAAACAAAAAAAATCTGAGTCATCAAATCTCGTGTTTGAAAATAATGGTTCGATAACGAACCATTGGCGGAAGTCGACTTATAATCCTGTCTGATCAGGAATTTCAAGGTGACGCACAGGCAGTAATTTGTTGGGATATTTCTTTATTATGTGCAAAAGCACGCATCCACTAAGATGATTAAAAATTCAAATTAAAACAGGTGGCCCAAAACGCGTCGTGACGTCATTCGTTTAAATTATGTTTACATTCTTCCAAAAAAGTAAACAGAATTTAAAATTAGACATTATAAACGTCAGTAGAAAATACAGTTATGTAACCTCACAAGTGTTTTTGATCGTTTGAAATATTTTAAATTGACTAAAGGTTCTCTAAACCAAGGCCAGAAAACAAAAAAAATATATAGATTTTAAATTTGTACTTCTGTTATTATGAGGTTTTAAGGCGTGAAATTTTGGACATCTTATTTTTAAAGGAAACTGAATATTATTATGGAATAAAAAAATGTGCAAGTTCCCTATTAGGTTTGGCATTCGTTTTGACACTGACACTATTAAATGACATTTAAAATAGTTCAAACGATCAAAAACACTTGTGAGGTTACATAACTGTATTTTCTTCTGACGTTTATAATGTCTAATTTTAACATCTGTTTACTTTTTTAGAAGAATGTAAACATAATTTAAACGAATGACGTCACACGCGTTTTCGGCCATCTGTTTTAATTTGAATTTTTAACCATCTTTAGGGGCCAAACGAAAGCCAAACAAAACTTTTTAATATTTGATACATGTATATGTACATAAGCATTCTTTTTACACCATCCTGTAAAGTCTTCTGATATAACATTTAGTAAGACAGGTAATTCCTCAACACTTGAAGCAGATGTAGCAATAGTTGTGTCATCTGCATACATAAATATGTTATTTGATCTGACATATTTGGGCATATAATTAACATAGCTTATGAATATTAAAGGCCCCAGTATTGAACCCTGAGGAACTCCAATATCAACATCACCATAATATGATCGACAGTCATTAAGTTTAACGAGAATTTTCCTAGAATGTAAATATGATGACAGCCATAATGAGAACTGACCCCCGAAAACCAATATTTTTTAACTTCTCTATAGCAACTCTTCGTTTATAGTATCAAATGCCTTTGAAAGATCAAAGAAAAGTGCACCCACAAAATCACCCAGATCCAGTGCATTGTGAATGAAACTGAGTAATTCAGCAGTAGCACCCTCTGTTGATCTTCCAGGCAGAAATCCGTGTTGGTTAGAACATAATATATTGTATTTATTAAGGAAGCTATACATTCTTTTGTATACACATTTCTCAAAAACTTTACCCAAAACAGTAGGCGTAACTGGCCTATAATTATCTAAAACAGAATTATCTCCTCTCTTGAATATTGGAATTACAACTCCTACCTTCAAACTATGTGGGAAGATACCTTGGGCCACTGATAAATTTATCAAGTGTGCAAGTGGTTTCGCTATATATTCACTAATACACTTTACCAATTTAGTCGATAGATATACAATTAATACCTACTGAGGTAACATTTTTCAAGGAGCCAATAACCTCTCTGACCTCACATTCATCTACAGGAAAAAAATAAAATGATTTATCTACATGTTGTGTAGTTTAATGATCAAAATTGGAATCTTCAAAAATATCTATGATTTTATTTTTAGGGCAAGTAGTAAAATGCTCTACAAAAGCGTTTGCCATCTCATATTTATTTGTGATAATTTTATCAGCAAGTTGGATTTTGTCACAATTATTACGTTTTACCGTCTTACCTGTTTTGTTATTTACCGTGCGCCATATAAACTTCTGCTTCTGTTGTATAGTATTCTTACATTCTAAACTATTTTGAAAGAAACTCTTTTTTGCTTCGTCGATTAATTTGACATATTGCTTCTTTTTTTCTTTATATTTCAAATGCATGTCTATATTTTCTAGGTTATTTGATAGCCAAAAAAGAATTCTCAAATCATTTCCCTCCTGTACTGTATCATTTGTTACCCAACTATTTTTAGGCTCATTGCGAATTATTTTACTAGTCATTGGACAAGATATGTCAATATGGTACGTCAGTACCCTCAAAAATGTTTCAAATGTCAAATTAACGTCATCGAGAAATTCGTAAACCTCTTTAAAATATTCAGTGGAAAAACTACTTTGTAAATTTAATACATTCGAGTGAGAAAGGTTTCTAAACGTTACGTTTTGACCTGTTTTATCTTGTCCTGTTTCAGCTTTAGCATCTATTAATAAAACTTCCAAACCAAGATGATCACCTAAAACAAAGTCTTTGGTAGTTTCTTTATATTGATGTGGCCAATTTGTAAGAAAATAATCTAATTTACTTTTAGAAGTTTTTCCATTTTTGTCTGTAAAAATTCGTGTAGGTTCTTTATTTTTGCATTTTAAATTAAAACTTTGTATAAGATCAGTAAATAAAACTTTTTCCCTAGAGTCTTTCAGATAATCTATATTAAAATCGCCGCACAAAATAATAGTTTTAAAATGTTTAAAACAATAATTTAGACAAGAGTAAAGTTTGTTTACAAATATCTCGATATCGCCAGAAGGGGCTCTGTAAATATTAATAAGACAACACATACCATCTTTTAAGCTAAAAGTAACACAACATTCAAAATGTAATTCTTCCGCCATAGTATTTAAAAAAACTTGAGGTTTACAAAATAAACAATATTTTATGTAAATCGAAACACCTCCATGACATTTATCTTTTCTTGTGTAAGACGCAACTTGGTTATAATTTTGAAAACAAAATATGTCTTTATTTAGATCACTACACCATGTTTCCGAAACACATAAAACATCAGGATCCTCCGAGCTTAAAATTAGCTCAATTCTGTTACTTTTATTAGTTATTGATTGAGCGTTAACACATATGATTTTAAAATACACATCCCTTCCAGTGGCGGCTCGTGACATCTGCTATAGGGTGTGCTGCATGAACCACGGCCAATATAAAATAATAG
The DNA here is from genome assembly GCF_917563875.1 of Diabrotica virgifera virgifera. NCBI lineage: Eukaryota > Metazoa > Arthropoda > Insecta > Coleoptera > Chrysomelidae > Diabrotica > Diabrotica virgifera. The sequence goes on from NC_065443.1 coordinate 293,445,006, forward strand.
AAATAGAATAACATACGAAAACAAAAACAATAAAATTAGCTTTAATACTAATTAATAGTAACTAATAACGACATGCTATAAAAATCTGATTAACTTACATTTATTGCATTTTTCTAAATTGGAAATTAATACGCCGGTCCTTTTTTGTCGCAAACTTTTCGATTACTTTATCGTTAAAGTTCGGTATTGAAGCGATGAACTTTTTTTCTATCGAGAGTGTGGAAAGGGCTGTTAATCTGTCTTCGCGCATTGAATTTCTTAAAAATGTTTTGATCCGTTTTAAAGTTGAAAAACTACGTTCAGCTTCTGCTGTGGTCATTGGCGTAGTCACCAGAATTTGTATCAACTTTTTGGTTTCTGTTAATGTGTCCTCTAAATTATTAGAAATTATAAATTTTAGTAAAGGCACTGCACCTTTTAATGTTCTACACTCGATATTGGAATACAAAACTGACAGTTCTGTTCGCAAACGGTTTTTATCAAAGAAGTTATAAGCTGTACAAGTTAAATCCAATTCATTTTCAGGAAACTTATTATTATATTTTTCGAAATGTTCTGAAGATAAAAGTGTTGCGGCAACTAGATGATTTGTATATGCAAACCGTTCTTTTGCATTGTTTATAATAACATCACAAACTTCTAGACAGGCAATACGGTGATCCTGTTGGCTGTTATTTGGGCGTTTCCTTTTTTGGACACTAGGCGCCGCATTTAAATTTGAAGCTTGATGTATGATAGGGTCTATTTTATTTCGGACATTGTTAATACTTTGCTCAAAAATATGTATAGCTTTCTGTGCTTCGGTTGGGTCCATGTTCTTTTTTTGAAGATTATTGTACAAAACGTCAACATGTGGCATAATATAATGAAAAACGGTCAGCCAGAAAGTAAAATTTTGATCTTCCAGAATACGTCTAAGTCCTCTTGCTTCCTTGGAAGTAATAGCATTTGACTCTTCTTCTAGTTGCTCCATACACTCAATAATAAAGTCTCTATATTCGTAAACGACATTTACTGTACAAATATTGAAATTCCAGCGTGTAGGGATTGAACGAGGAATATTTTTTCCAACTATTTGATTTAAGACAGCTATTCTTTGAGGTGAATGACTAAAAAATCCAGGTATATCATGTAAATCTCCAAAAAATACGCGTACTTGGGAATTAATAGAACATGCTCTTGACATTATTAGATTCAATTGATGGGCGTAACAGTGCACAAAATGAGCAGTTTCATATTTTCTCTTAATTATTGTTTGCACTCCGCCATGTATCCCACTCATAACAGCTGCTCCGTCATAACTTTGTGCAATGAGCTTATTTTTGTTATTCTTTAATATTGGGTCTAAAACATTCAAAATTGTGTTAGCTAAGGTTTCAGCATCATGTTTTTCTGGAAGCAAAAAAGTCCAAAACCTTTCAACTGGAGCACCGTTTTTTACATAACGAAAAACAATGACCATTTGAAATTTCATAGAAACATCCGTTGTCTCATCAGCTATCACTGCTAAAAATGGGGCTTCATTGATTTCGTTTAAAATCTCCTCAGCGTATACTTCTAGCATGCAATCCAAAATATCATTTTGTATTGTTTTTGAGGTACCTTTGAAAATTGTCGCATTTGTAAGGTGTTCACTAAGTGTTTTATCAAGTTCAGCAGAAAAATTCACTAAACCACGAAAAATTCCAGGGTTATCTGATGTTTCAGATTCATCGTGTCCTCGTAAGGCGAGCTCAAAAGCCCCACAGAATTTTATACAGTCAATTATTTTTGACAAAACATACCTGTTTTTCGTCACCTCTTCATTGTGTTTTTGTATATTTATCCAATAAGCAGAGTCAAGTTGGGCCTGTATATTAAGTTTCCCAAATAATGCAAATCGCATTTCATTGTTCATATGAGTTTGCGTGTTTTCATGCTTCTTTATTTTTTCACTTAAATGCACTAGATCCCGCACTCCTGTCTCGCGCCACAATTTTTCCTCTTTATCTGCGCCGAATAATGCACACGGAAAACAGAAAAAAGCATTTTTTTCGGAACATCCACAAATCCACTGATTTCGTAGATACATGTCTTTATTAAATTTACGCGTATATGTTTTTCCACGGCTTTTACCGGACACTTCAATATTAAGATCAGGCATAGCACGGCCACGTTCTTTTATAATCAACTGTTGTTGATAGTGAAGTTTTTGAAATTTATTTACACCTAATTTAAATTGAAACTCCATTGTTTTAAACACGCTCGAACAAAACAAATTAAACAAAATTGTAACCTAAGAATTTCTAAACACGGCACAGATGCAACGGTCACGAATAACTGTCGTGAATTGCAGCTCGCAAACACATTTCCGAGGCCGTTAATCAGCCGATTGCCGAAGCACATCGGCTAAGATCGCCGTTTGCCTAATAAATGCATTTTACCGCTGCCAGTGTTTCGGTTGTTATCGACGCGGCTTCACTGGAGCAGCAAATACGTAAAAAGATTGCTTCACTGGAGCACCAAATACGTAAACAAATTATACGGTTTCACTAGAGGAGTAAATACGTAAAAAAAATAATATTAATCATCGTTGTTGGTGAATTATTATTAACAGTTGATGTTTAATATGATAATATGGCAGATTTGAAATAAAACTATATTAATTATTCTTTAATAATTAAGATTTGCTATGGTTGTTTGGTAGTTCTGCAGCTCAGCAGCACATAAAGAAAAGCCGCCACTGATCCCTTCCATTATCCTGTTTAACGGTCGTTTCTTCTTCCGTTAAGTTTGCATCTTCGGCTGTTGAATGTCTGAGTTGGTTCTCAGGTGAAAAAACCGTTGAACATAAGCACCATGCGGCCATTTATTGGAATCCATAGCATCTTTAAAGTGGTACTCGTATATACTTACCTTAAATGAAGCATAAAGATTAGGATGTTTGGAAGACAAAGATGTAACCTCCGGGAAAAAACTTTTCAATGATTCTGTCATGTCATCGGCAGTCATACGTGGGTCCACCCTGTATACATGCAGGTCAGCTATTTTCGGTATACCCTTTAGTAGATCTTTACCATTGACTTTAATTGCATCATTCTTCCCTACAAGTAATTGTCGTTTTGGTTTTCTTCTTCCTTCCTTCCATTTTTCTTCATTCTTATAGTTTGGTTTGTAGCATCTTCATTTAGATTTATAATCTCATCACATTTTCGTTTGGTTTCCATCTCCAGAATTGTTGTCGAAATCATATTCTTTGAAATATTTGGAACATTAGAAGAGCTGGCAACACGCTCATTATGAACTAAATTAGGTAGTTTATTGTTATCGTTTTGGACCGGTTGTTTACTGGATTGTCTGTTAAATTCAACAGCTTTTTGCATAGATTGGAGGTCCTCTGTTTTTGTATTGTAATTTCTATTACCTTGTTTTAATAGGGCTATGTGTTCATTTAAAATATTTATCTTATCTCTTAATTCAAGAATTAAAATATCTTTCTGCTTTAATATATAACTAAATAAATGCCAGTCAATTACCTTTTTATCTGTGGTCTCCATCGCATCAAAAAATGCCTGGTCGGATTCAGTGCTTGGCTGCGTGGATACACAACATGTAATTTCATCGTCATTTAGAAAAGTAACAAAGTTGGAACTTTTCGCACATCCTACATGAAAGTATTGTCACAATTACTACACTTTATACCATTCACTAGATTTCTTTTACACTTTTTACACATTTTTATTGGAATATGTTTTTGTAATGTTCATATAACTACCCTTTAGGTTGTTATTTAAAATGTATATAAAAAATGAAGTAGGTCGTTGTTGATAAAAAAGAAAGAGGTAGTTGAATAAATAAAAAGCAGTTTTCATGAAAAGTCAAATCTCTAGTTCTTTCTTAAATTAAATATATAAAATCTAATAGGTTATGTGGCCCCAGATCATACTTAACTACTGCGTATATTTAGTTTAAAGTATCGGTGTGTCCGAAAAAGCAAGAAAGTATATTTAAAGACTTTGCCGGTGTGTCCGAAGTATAAGGGTTTGAAAGAAAGAACTAGACCCAGTGAAAGAAAGAACTAGAGTGGCGTGTGTCGCTGGAAATTTGAGGCAAAAAAAATAATGGGTGACAAAATAGATATATCCACAGTTTGTAAATTTGATGGCGTTAACTTTCAACAGTGGAAGTTCCAACTGAAATGTGCCTTAAGGGCCAACGGTATATATGGAGTTATTGATGGCTCGTTAATCAAACCAGAAGTAGCAGGAGACGAATTACAGGCATGGTTTAAAAAGGATGCCCAGGCTATGTTCACTTTAACATCTGCAGTGAGTTTAAATCAGATTACTTTGATTGAAAGTTGTAATACTGCTAAAGAGATTATGGAGACCCTTGAGTCTATTTATGAGCAGAAATCAGAATCAAATAAAATGATGTTGCATGAACGGTTTCATCAATATAAGATGTGTAGCCTAGATACTATCGCTCAACACATAGCAAAAGTGAAGAATCTTGCTAAGCAAATTAAAGAAGCAGGTGATGATGTGAGTGATATTGCTATTATGACAAAAATACTGAGTACATTGCCCCAAAAGTACAGAAATGTTAGACAGGCATGGTTGTCCGTAGACAGTACTAAACAAACTATAGGTAACCTTACCGCAAGACTGTTAGATGAAGAAATGAACTTAACTGCATATGAAGAGACAGAACAAGCACTGGCAACAATGTCATTCAAAGGAAAATATGATCAGAAAGGTCAAGAAAGGGGTGTAATATGTTTTGGATGTAGAAAGCGGGGGCACATTGTCAAATTTTGCAGAGAGAAAAAGAACGAACAAGAAAACAGTACCTAGTAGCAGGTCATATAGAAGTCATAATCGAGGCAGAGGTGGCTTTAGTAACTACAGAAAAGGTTACAAAAATAATGACAGTGCACAAGCTGGCAACTCTACAGAAAATCAGCATGGTGGTTCTTCGAGTAGCGCATATTATAATGTTAATAATGAGAGTGCATTCAACATAGAAGAAAAACAGCTAGAAAAAGTGGATACAAGTGATGATTGGATTATGGAGAGTGGTGCATCAGCACATATGTGTTACAGGGAAGAATATTTTTTTAATATTGACAGAACTTTTACATCACAGGTATCACTTGGCAATAATCAAACACTACCAGTACAAGGTAAGGGAACTATTAAAATAGAGAAGTTGATCAATGGACAATGGTTTAAATCCACTATAAATGATGTGCTATATATCCCACAGTTGAGAAAGAATTTATTTTCAGAAGGTGTTTTGACAAACAAAGGTATGAGTGTCATTAAGATTAACAATGAAGCCAAAGTATATGAAAATGAGAACCTAGCAGCAGTTGCTATAAAGGATAGAAACAACACATATAAAATGATGTTTCGTACAATAATATATAATGCATGTGTGACTACAGTAGATGATTTAAAGATATGGCATGAAAGATTAGGACATGTTAATAAGAAATATTTAGAAGAAATGGTAAAAATGAACTTAATCAAAGGTGTTACAGAAAAGAAACAAGATTTTGTGTGTGAAGGTTGTTTGATGGGAAAGCAACATAAGAAGACTTTTAAAGAGAGACCACACACTAAGTTACCTCCTGGAAAAAGAATATTCAGTGATGTCTGTGGACCTATGCAAACTGAATCTGTACGAGGAGCACGTTACTTTGTAACATTCAAAGATGAGTACACCGGGTATAGAGTAGCATATTTTATTCGACATAAAGCAGATGTACTAGATTGTTTCAAAGTATATACAGTGGAACCTCGATAACTCGGATTAATCGGGACCACGACCGATCCGGGTTATCGAAAATCCGAGATAGCCGGAGAATATGGTAAAAATTAATAAAATACGGTATACTTACAGATAAACTCCGTTAGAATTGAAATAACATGAAATATTTTTATAAATATGCACAGTACATATTACCTACTCATTACAATTCTAAAAAAAACACCAAACCCAAACAATACAAGACACACAATACTAAAGACCATTGTTTATAAAAGAATTTTTTAAATAGTCTTTCCTAAACAACGCTGACAGTTTGAAATAAAAAGGAATAGATACTACAGACAGCTGGCTGTTGTTTCTGCGGCGTGTACTATGAGTAATTTTTAATCTCGTGTTCAAATTACACACATAAGTACACGACACAGAGAGTCTAGACACATTATCTCTCAAATATTATATTACATACACTTTTATTGTTGAAAGGATTGTCTGATAATTAACTATTTTGATTGGAAATAAGCCACAATTAAATTGAAAAATACAAAATATTGAAAATCAAAATGTTTATCTGATGAAAATCGGTCCGGGTTAGCCGGACTTCCGGGTTATCGGGGGCCGACTTATCGGGGTTCCACTGTAATAGAAAAATTAAGGCAAAGTATGGCTATTCTGTTGAAAAACTGCATACAGATAATGGTACTGAGTATACAAATAATGCTTTCAAAGAGTATTTAGAACAAGAAGGTATAGAGTCAGAAACCACAGCACCATACACTCCAGAGCAAAATGGCAGATCTGAGCGAGATAACAGATTGATTGTAGAAATGGTTCGATGTATGTTATACCAATCTGGAGTAGATAAGAGGCTATGGGCAGAGGCAGTTAATACTGCCATCTACATTTGCAACAGAATTACAAGCAAACAGACACCAGGTTCTACAGCTTGTGGACAGGGCAGAAACCTGTATTTGACCACATGAAAGTGTTTGGGTGTGATGCATATGTACATATTCCTGACCAGAAAAGAAGGAAACTAGATGCAAAGAGTGAGAAGGTTATATTTGTTGGATATGACAAAAACTCCACAAATTATAGATTATTCAACCCAACAACACAGAAAATAGTGATATCTAGAAATGTGTTTTTCAATGAGAAAATGTACAGTGCAAAGAAAGACAATGTGATCAAAATAGCAGCAGAAGATGATGTTACAATTTTTGAAATACATGAAAATGAACTTGAAGAGAGACAAGAAGAACAAATAAACGTTAATAATGAAATAGAAGTTTTACAAGATGTTGACAATATACCCAACTTAGGACCACAACGAAATAGACGTTTACCAGCCAGATTAAATTATTTTGAGGTAAATTTTACTGAAATTGATATACCACAAAGGTATCAAGAAGCAGTGTCAAGTAGTGACAAAGAAAAATGGAAAACTGCCATAAATGAAGAGTTTGATGCACTAGTGAAAAATGAAACATGGACTATGGTTAAGAAGCCAGACATGCAGTTCGATATAAAAACTGCATTTTTATATGGACATCTTGACGAAGACATTTTTATGTCACCACCTCAGGAGCTAAAGTGTGAACCCGGACTAGTGTGCAAGTTAGATAAGTCGTTGTACGGTTTAAAACAATCACCACGGTGTTGGAATCGAAAATTCCACTCGTTTTTGGCTAACTACTGTTTTCAAAAATCATCAGCTAATCAGTGTGTTTATACTGGACATGTAGACAATATTAAAATGATCTTAATAATTTACGTTGATGATGGTTTGTTATTTTCTGAGACAAATTTAGCAATAGAGACAGTTTTGTGTGCGATAAAAGAATGTTTTGAAGTGACAGTGACGGTTGGCAACTATTTTGTCGGACTAGAAATTACAAGAAACTTAGAGGCTGGTACAATGTTAAGTCAAGCAAGGTATACAAAACAAATAGATAGATTTGGTCAACACAATGCAAATATGTAAGTATACCAGAAGATGTAAGTGCTGACTTAACAGACATAGTGTCAAGACCTGACATTGCACATGCGGTGGGAGTAATCAGCCGCTATAATTATGGCATAAATTATTGTTACTACAAATACAATGAAGTTAACATGCATGGATACAGTGACGCAGATTATGCAGGTGATATAGAAACTCATCGTTCCACCACTGACTATGTTTTGGACACTGGACAAGTAAGAGATAGACAATCGGAGTGCAATAAAGTAGACATTTGTTATATTTTTTTACTTAAAAGGTTTGTTTATGGGTTGAACAACGTAACAAAAAGGTGGGAGTATTGGAATATGTTTTTGTAATGTTCATATAACCACCCTTTAGGTTGTTATTTAAAATGTATATAAAAAATGAAGTAGGTCGTTGTTGATAAAAAAGAAAGAGGTAGTTGAATAAATAAAAAGCAGTTTTCATGAAAAGTCAAATCTCTAGTTCTTTCTTAAATTAAATATATAAAATCTAATCATTTTATTTTTGGGAGCTCCATCATATGCGATTGTACCGCTTGCTGCCATGTTGCCGAAGAACCTTTCAAATGAGCCAGCACACGACTACCCGTATTCTTATTTAAAAAAAATCATCGATTACGTCATCACGCCCAGATAGATGACGTTACCTGTATACTATATCTGCCACAATATCATAACTTAAAAATAAAAACCGACCTGTTTTGGGATTTTTTCTTAAAGTCACAGGTTTACGAAATAACGAATTTATTCCTTTCATTTTCACCATACTGTATAGCAACGGTAGAAAATAGTGTCGCGCACGCTTGATTGGCAATTAAAAAACAAAGGGGTTTTTGATATTGTATTGCAAAAAACTCTTCGGGATTTCATCAATCGATGTTTAAAGAATATCTACCTACCTTGGCAACATTCAAATTTTCAGTTTTTCACATAGTTTTTGAGGGTTAAAAATGGCCGATATCGCAATTTTTCAATTTTTAATCGCTTATATGTCAAAAACTATCAACTTTAGAGAAAAGTCACTAAAGATCTTTTCTGTTTGGAATGATCCAAAAAACCTTAAAAAATTTTGTTCCATGCAAAAAAAATAATTCTAGGAAAAAAAACAAAAAAAAAACGTTTAAAAAATTTTTGACCAACTTTTGGTCCTGGCAACATGCAAATTTGTTAAAAGGGGTCCTTTTTGAGTAAGATTGTGCAAAAAATCCGAATTAGAATATTTTTCCTAGCGGATGCGCAGTGGCTTTCTGGACTATTAAAATCAGCTGTACATACAAATTTCATACAATTTTCGATACAAGAACTTGCATAGTGTCATACAGGACATGATACTAAAGAGCGATCCAAAATTATTGGGATCAAAGCTATCCGTGCAAAATATTACGTATGTCTTGTTTTAATCTGAAAAACCGCCGGAGTGTGACGTCACGGCCAACTGCGGCTATATTCAGTGTTGTTATGATCACTTTTCCAAACAAAGAATAAAGATTGAAAACACGTTGAAAAGATACCCAATCTCAAGACCTTTTAATTCGTATAAAGTTAAAATGTTGCTTCCTCTGCTACTTTTTATGTTCAATAATAGTGTTTTTTATGTTGACATACGTACACTGACAAGTATCTGTCAATGTTGACGTAAACTGGAAAGTATATCTGAATTAATAATAGACATGCACTGTGTAGCTATCTCTGTCGTTCAGAGCCACCTATGGTGACAATAATTTTGGATCACGCGTTATAAATAAGATAATATATTGCACATCCGGAAGTTGTGACGTAACTGGAGACCGGCAAGTTCGTAATGGTTCATAATCATTCGTAATATTCGATTACTTTGAATTGTTCGCGGTTGTATTTCATATTTTATCTTTGACATTTATTTTGACTGGAATCTCGACACTAAATTCTTTTCGAATACATTGAAGTTTAATGTTATTTTGCTAATTGAATAATTTCATCACATAATGCATACAAATCCCATTTAACTTTAACAAGAATTCAAATTTAACTTCCGGTCTCCGCAGTTACGTATTCAATGCGCGAACTCGAACGTATTTGAGCTACGGGAAAATATTATCTCTTTATTTATAATATCATGATACAGGGCACAAATGTTAAATGTACATACAAGAAAATGTGTACAAGAAACGATATTAGAAATGATACAAAAAAATGCATAGTGTCATACAGCCTTAAGGGCACGCGAGCTTTCTCCAACACGACTCTACCCTTATCGGCAGAGTCTACGAGAAGTGTACGGTAAATTGAAGCTGTAATTACAAAAAAAAAAAAAAGAAATAATGTATGTATGTACATAAATGTCTTTGTACTCACAATACGCTCAAAAAATTACGGGATCTGGATTTCAATGCATATATTTTTTTATAATTCTCATATCACAGTTACGCGTGAAGTTAGTCGTATTCATAGAAAAAAGTGTTGTCTGATTTGGTAGAATGCGATCTTACCCTTCAAAAAATATGTCACGTATTTCAGCACCTGGGAAATTGGAAGGATACTACAAATTTGGCCTCCACATAAGTGGTCTGTAGCTTCGACATGATAGGTGTGAAATTTTAAACGTTCTTGCTGTTGATTGGATAGGAAGGGTAGCGTTATCTAGCCTCCACGCTAGGTACACCATAGCCTCCATACGGTACTTCCAATATTTAATATTATTTTATTAAAGTGGCCAATAAAGGTAAAACACAAACAACTTTTGTTTCTTAATTATTTATTTATACAATAATGTGACATTTTACATAGAAATATTAGTATTTAATTTCGATTAAATATATGTTTACTTGTTGAATTTATCGGCTGCACACAACAGCTGATCGGCCATTAGACCCAACAACAAAACGCGAAATAAAATGTGTATTTTAAAACTGTTGGATAAACAGTACCTACAATCAGAAAAACTTACCTTTAAAAAGGTACTCGATTATGAAATAACAAAAATATCAAAAAACACGACTGAATATCAGCTTTTTATGGTGACACAAACACAAACTAAACACAAACACCAAACACATCACATCATAACCGACCATATAAAATAAGTGAACGACAACGAACGAACGAACACGAACATAGATAGTGCACGATTTGTCAAAAGTCATGTTCCACCAATCACAATGCCGACATCAGCGCCTCTGACTAAACGGAAGGAAAATAAATACGATTACATGTTTTTTATTAGAGTTAGCGGGGCATGTCTGTAATCTGTGTTCGTGTTCGTTCGTTCGTTGTCGTTCACTTATTTTATATGGTCGGTTATGATGTGATGTGTTTGGTGTTTGTGTTTAGTTTGTGTTTGTGTCACCATAAAAAGCTGATATTCAGTCGTGTTTTTTGATATTTTTGTTATTTCATAATCGAGTACCTTTTTAAAGGTAAGTTTTTCTGATTGTAGGTACTGTTTATCCAACAGTTTTAAAATACACATTTTATTTCGCGTTTTGTTGTTGGGTCTAATGGCCGATCAGCTGTTGTGTGCAGCCGATGAATTCAACAAGTAAACATATATTTAATCGAAATTAAATACTAATATTTCTATGTAAAATGTCACATTATTGTATAAATAAATAATTAAGAAACAAAAGTTGTTTGTGTTTTACCTTTATTGGCCACTTTAATAAAATAATATTAAATATTGGAAGTACCGTATGGAGGCTATGGTGTACCTAGCGTGGAGGCTAGATAACGCTACCCTTCCTATCCAATCAACAGCAAGAACGTTTAAAATTTCACACCTATCATGTCGAAGCTACAGACCACTTATGTGGAGGCCAAATTTGTAGTATCCTTCCAATTTCCCAGGTGCTGAAATACGTGACATATTTTTTGAAGGGTAAGATCGCATTCTACCAAATCAGACAACACTTTTTTCTATGAATACGACTAACTTCACGCGTAACTGTGATATGAGAATTATAAAAAAATATATGCATTGAAATCCAGATCCCGTAATTTTTTGAGCGTATTGTGAGTACAAAGACATTTATGTACATACATACATTATTTCTTTTTTTTTTTTTTGTAATTACAGCTTCAATTTACCGTACACTTCTCGTAGACTCTGCCGATAAGGGTAGAGTCGTGTTGGAGAAAGCTCGCGTGCCCTTAAGGCTGTATGACACTATGCATTTTTTTGTATCATTTCTAATATCGTTTCTTGTACACATTTTCTTGTATGTATGTACATTTAACATTTGTGCCCTGTATCATGATATTATAAATAAAGAGATAATATTTTCCCGTAGCTCAAATACGTTCGAGTTCGCGCATTGAATACGTAACTGCGGAGACCGGAAGTTGAATTTGAATTCTTGTTAAAGTTAAATGGGATTTGTATGCATTATGTGATGAAATTATTCAATTAGCAAAATAACATTAAACTTCAATGTATTCGAAAAGAATTTAGTGTCGAGATTCCAGTCAAAATAACTGTCAACGATAAAATATGAAATACAACCGCGAACAATTCAAAGTAATCGAATATTACGAATGATTATGAAGCATTACGAACTTGCCGGTCTCCAGTTACGTCACAACTTCCGGATGTGCAATATATTATCTTATTGGCCATGAGCCGATGGGTAGAGGGGATTTGACAGCTTTCGCCAGCGCTGTTAGTGGCAGTTTTGTGCATTTATCTGATAAATTTAAATGGCGCGCCATGGGTAGAGGAGAGGGGATTTGACGGTTTTCACCAGCGCTGGTAGTGCAGCGTTGCCACATTTAGTAGATTTCTACTTTTTTGGTAGATTTTTGAAAATTGTTAGAAAAATTCTAGTAGGCAATATTTTTTAGAAGATTTCTGGTATATTTCAACAGTTTCTTATGACTAAAATAAAATTTGCTTTTTAATAGTGTTTACCCCATTTCTAAATTAATTTTTAGACCTTTTGTTACAATTTCTAAATGTCATTACCGAAAATAAGATTCAGGGGTGGGATTCTGTGCACAATCGCTAACACCGCCGACCGCTTTCTATCAATGTCATAATATTTGAATTTTTAGTTTTAATTCAAATATTTTCTTGTTTTACTAAGTGTCACTTCAGCATCAACTAGCAAAACTAGAAAAAAATTCAATTAAAGCTAAAAATTCAAATATTTTCACGACAATTGACATCGATAGAAAGCGAAGTGTAGATATCTACAGTGCACGGAATCTAGCCCCAGGACGTAGATGATGAATATTAAACAGAAATGAAACTGGATTCTGGTGTAACAAACTTGCAGATTTCAAGTAGCAGTGCAATCAGTACCTATTTCAGGTGTTATTGAAGAGTTCTGGTATTCGGTGAGCCTGTTAGAAGCTAACGATGGAAAACTAAAATATTTGCAAAACAACAAATGTGTTTGCGTGTTTCTAATGTAAAATGCGAAATAATTGTTTGAAGAATGTGATCCAGACATGCAGATGTTAAAATCAGTGGATGACAAAATATTATATACAAATATTAAATATGAAACTGATAAAAATTAATTATAGTTGGTCATTTTGTTCCCCGGTTAAAATATAAAAAAGTTTGGTTTTTGTTTACAAACAGTCGTATTAATTTCTAGTTAAACTCCCTCTGTGGCTCAGTGGTAAGAGCGCCTACCTTTGGATCGAAAGGTCCGAATGGTCGTGAACTCGAATCTCACCAGGGTAGAGAATTTTTCGTTTATTATAAATTAATAAATGAAAATAGTTTCTATCCTTGTGTGATCGGTACCCTCCGGAGGGACCGCAGACGTTCGGATATAATTAGCGTCTCTGCAAAGACAATGACATCGACTTTGCAAAGTAACAAGACACTTACTCAATACACACAATACACATAACACTAGCTACCTATGGTAAAATCCACTGTACCATCACCATGCCAATGCCCATTAGTTGTCGAGGCATTAGCTAAATAAAAAAAATTTCTAGTTAGTCAGCTGTTATTTTTATTATAAAAAGTCCTAAATTATATACAAATATATTAATAAAGTTTTATAGTATATTTTTTTTTTTTTGTAAGCATTTATTAACAATCAGAATTACATATTCTATAAGCTAATTTGATAACAAGTACAATAACATATATCAATGTATTATTGTACACTAAAATGGCGTTATGAGGTACATCACCCAGCGGTTTCACCTCAGTTTCAGCGAAGATCTATGGGCCATAATCTTCGCAATCTTCTGTTGTTTAGTGGCTGCAGTAATGGTAATATTAATTGGTTGGGGTGGTCTTCCAATTTCTCGTGATGTCTGTTGGCTCTTTCTTGAATTACTGTGCTGACTAACGGGATGTTTAGGTCTGTATGAAGGGTTTGGTTGGAAATGTACCACGGGGCATTTGCGATGGTGCGTAGAATTTTTGATTGAGTTCTTTGGATAATGTTTGTGTTTGATTTGCTGGCACAACTCCATAGTTCTATACCGTACGTCCATATAGGTTTGATGACTGTTTTATAAATCAGCAGTTTGTTCTCAATTGAGAGTCGAGATTTTCTACCTATAAGCCAATTAATTTCTTTCACTCTCAACTCAATTTGTTTCTTCTTCTTTAAAATGTGTTGTTTCCAGTTTAATTTAGAATCAAGATGAAGCCCCAGGTATTTGACGATATTCTGTTGTGGTATGTTGACTTGATTAAGGCTAATATTTGGGCATTGGTCTTTCCTTAGTGTGAAAGTTATATGTGTTGACTTAGTTTCGTTAGCTTTTATCTTCCATTTCTTTAACCACTGTCCAATTTGGTCTAGGTGTTCTTGAAGTTTTAATACTGCAGCTCTTGGATCCTCTTCAGTTGCAAATATTGCTGAGTCATCAGCGAAAGTTCTAAATGTTGGTTTGTGGAGAGGTTGGTAAATCGGATGTGTACAGTACATAAAGAAGTGGACCCAATATACTACCTTGTGGGACTCCTGATTGAATTTTGTTACGGTTTGATAGTTCATCCTCCACTTTAGTTTCAAATTCTCTGTGATTTAGATATGATTTTAATAAGTCAAAGTATTTGTTGGGTAGGGATTTTTTGATTTTATAAAGTAATCCTGGGTGCCATACCTTATCAAATGCTTGGCTGATGTCCAGAAAGGCTGCTGTGCAATACTGTTTATTGTCCAAAGCTCTATTAATTACATTTGATATGAGATGGCATTGTTGCACTGTAGAATGACCTTGCCGGAATCCAAATTGGTGTTCTGGGATCCAGTTTTGGAATTCTAGGTCGCTCATAATTCTTTTAAGTAACAGCTTTTCAAGAAGATTTGACATTATTGGCAGCAGACTTATTGGGCGGTATGATGAAACATCCGTTAAAGCTTTACCAGGTTTCGGTATCATAATTACTTGGGCAATTTTTAGTGATATAGGCCAATAATTAAGTCTTAAGATTGCATTTAATATGTACAATAACTTCATTATACCTTTTTTAGGAAGTTGTTTTAGCATTGTTGCTGTTATGAGATCAGTACCTGGTGCCTTCTTTTCATTCAAATGATTAATTTCATCTTTGATCTCCTTCGGTGTAATTAAAGTTAGTCGCTCTCGTTGATTAATTGGTAAGGCTAGTTCCTGCTCTACTTCTTGTACTTGGTCATTGTCGTGTGGCTTGAAGACTTCAGTTAGATGTTCAGCAAATAAATCAGCTTTTTCTTTGTTGCTTTTTGCCCATGGTCCTGGTGGTAATGAGTTTTTCCGAATTGGAGGTGAAGTATTTATTGGTTTATTTTTGTTTTTGATTGGTTTCCAGATAGAGTTATCTTGACGCGAAAGGTTTGATACATAGTTTTCAAATGAGTTGTTTCTCATCTGTTCTAGAGCTGTTTTTAAGTTTCTTATTTTGTTATTATAAATTGTCCTGTCGTCTGGTCTGTGAGTTCTTTGCCAAATTGATCTAGCTTTTCGTTTTTCTGCTACTAGTCTTTTTATTTCAAGAGGAATGTTGCTTGAAAATTTTTTTTGTCCAGGTTGAGGGGTAGACTGTTTGGCAGCATTTTGAAGTAAGTTGATTAGATTATTAGTTTCTGTTTCTATTTGTTCGGGAGTTTGCAATCTCACTAGTAGATTTACTTCCTGTTCTATGATTAGCCGGTATGTGTCCCAGTTTGTTTTGAAGTTATACAGTCGAGGAGTTGGTTTTTTGATTATCACCGTTGTGCTAATTGTGGCAATTATGGGACTATGATCTGATGATAAATCAAAACTTGGTACTACATCTGTATATGATTGAGATATTCCGTTTGTAATAAAGAAATCCAATAGGTCTGGTGTTTTATTTGGATCGGTTGGCCAATATGTCGGTGATCCCGTCGATAGGAATGAGTAGCTTTTATCCTGGATAACTTTTGCTAGCTCTCTGCCTTTGGTAGTTGTTAGGCGTGAACCCCATAGCGTATGTTTACAGTTGTAATCTCCACCTGCTATAAATTTTGGCCCTAGAGTTTCGAAAAAGGGTAGAAGATCTTCTTTTGTAAGTCTATGCCTGGGCGGACAATAAATTGCTGTGACAGTTATATCATATGGAAGAGTTTGTATTTTTATCGATGTTGCTTGAATGTGATTTGTTTCGTATTTTAGCATTTCATAATGTTTTATAGTTTCTCTTATCAATATGGCTGAACCTCCGTGGGCTGTACCATCTGGGTGATTTGTGTAATATAATTTATACTTAGGTATCTTGAAGTAGGTTCTGTCTGTAAAATGGGTTTCACTTACTAGTAGTATGTCAATGAAATTTTGTTCCAGAAATAGTTTTATATCTTCTTTATGATTAGGAAGACCATTGGCATTCCATTGGGCAATTCTTATGAACTTAGACATTGTTAGTTTACTTTATTTACTAGCATGGAAATCATGTTGAGCACCATACTGTTTTGTTGCATTAGCTGGTTAAATAAATTTTTAAACTCTTCTAGAAATTTGGTAAGTATACTCGCTGTATCTTCGTTATTGTTCTGATTATTTGCTGCAGCTTGAGCGTAACTTTCATACTGATTCTGAATCCTGGGTTGTGTATGTATTTGATTTATTGCTGGATTTAATACGTTTCCTCTGTTATGATACCTGTTATTAATATTATAAATTTTTTGGTAATGTTCACATCCTTTATAATTTGCGGGGTGATCCCCACCACATAATGCACATTTTGCTGGAGTTTCTCTAGTCTTCTTACAAGTTGTGGTATTGTGGGCTCCTCCGCATTTGACGCATACAAATGGTTTATTGCAATATGACTTGGAGTGACCGTACGATTGGCATCTCATGCATTGTATTATGCGATTTTTGGTTGTTCGGGGAGGTTCAATTTCAATAACTCTATTCTGTAGCCCCCTTAAGTTATTAATATCTTTGTTATTTGCTGCCGGTTCGAGATCCACGAAGAACAAATTAAGTGGCTCTTTAGTAATTCTGTGTTGTGCATTTATTATATTTCGAACTTTATGACCCAGTTTTAGGAGTTCGTTTTTTATATCCTCGGTGTTAGTAGAGTGGTGAAGGTATTTTATTACAACTCTATAGGCTCGATCCTGTTTTAACTGATATGTATGGTGATAAATGTTATGTTCATTAAAATATCTAACCATTTTTCTATATGTATCTGGCGTGCCACAACTTAATTTTACGACATTGTTAGTTAAACTTTTTGTATGATATTCTTCCCTTTCTGCTACATCCTTAATTTTTTGTACCATTTTTTGATAGTCTTGTACACCGTGTATGAAAATTGGTGGAGGGTTTGCTGTGTTGTTCTCCTTGGGAGGGATTACTTCATTTTCTAGCGCTTCAAATCTATTTTCTGTTACAATAATATTTGTACTGTTTGCATTGTCTGTTGTTTTTCTGATTTTTCTTCTTTTTGAGCTTCTAATTTCTTGCCAATCGTTGCTGCTAGCTGGTTCGTTGTTTTCTTCCTCTTCTTCACTGGTGGATGGCAATCGTTGTAATTGATAATTTGAAGCAGAACTATGATATGTGATCGGCACTAATGGAATTTGTGTCTGTGGTAGTGGAGGGTACAAGTTAGGTGGCATTGGTTTAGTTGGTGCTGGTTGCGACATCGATATTAGATATGGCGTGGTTTGTACATTCATGGCTAGTTGCCCTTGTGTGTTGACTTGTTGATACATTTGTGGGTTGGTTATTGAATTATTACTAAACTCTGTATTTATCCCGGATGGAAACATATTTTGAAAAATATATTTATCATCATTTGCGTACCTGTGTATTAGTTTTCCTGGACTGGGCTTGTCACAGTCCCGAACAGGGTGTTTTTTTTGCTGTACTAAATTACTTCGATATGTCGATACAAGAATGGACTGAACAAATTTTATCTACGTTAAATAATCTGTGGTTAAATCACAAAATTCGAAGAGAAACTTTGAATTATGTATTTTATATTATTTTAGTTTTTGATAAGTAGATTTTAGTAAGCTAAACTTACAGTAGATTTTCTAAATAAAATGTGGCAACGCTGTGTTAGTGGCAGTTGGCAGTTTTGTTTTGTGCATTTGATAAACTTCACAAACTGAAATGGCGGGTAATATGGATTTTTCAAAAAAGAAAACAAGATATTGCAGCTCTTGTATTGATTCATGTAAAAATATTGAATATAACAGTACTGGATGCAGTTATTATATTCGGAAACATTGCGTACATGTCCTGTATCAACTAAATCCTTTCCTTTTTTGGTGTTGCTGATTGAAATTGGATATCATGGGAAATAAGACTTGAATCCAGTATAATGTTTAATATCCATTTTGATAGAATTCAAACAAATTAAAATTCATACAAATTACAAATTTTAATAAGCAAAGCAGTAAGCACACAAAAATAAACAGAGGTAACCTTTAAAATGTTAAATAATTCATATAAACTTATTCTTTTTCTCAATGGTCTCTTGCGTAAGCAGTCATCCAGTCGCACGAACTTATATATTAAATATTAAAATTATAATGAATAAAATAAAAAAACATAATTAATTTTACTATTAATTCTGTGTATTCGTTTAGTAATCAGGTTACAATAATATTTCAGTTCATAATTTGTGTCTTTCTAGATAAGTATCTATTTTTCTCGTTTTGTATATTTCACATACATAAATTTTATCAGAAAAGTATAAGTTTCAAACCGCGAGATAGCGCTACCGTCGAAATTCACAGCCAATTTATAACGCGTGATCCAAAATTATTGTCACCATAGGTGGCTCTGAACGACAGAGATAGCTACACAGTGCATGTCTATTATTAATTCAGATATACTTTCCAGTTTACGTCAACATTGACAGATACTTGTCAGTGTACGTATGTCAACATAAAAAACACTAATATTGAACATAAAAAGTAGCAGAGGAAGCAAAATTTTAACTTTATACGAATTAAAAGGTCTTGAGATTGGGTATCTTTTCAACGTGTTTTCAATCTTTATTCTTTGTTTGGAAAAGTGATCATAACAACACTGAATATAGCCGCAGTTGGCCGTGACGTCACACTCCGGCGGTTTTTCAGATTAAAACAAGACATACGTAATATTTTGCACGGATAGCTTTGATGGATAGCTTTGATCCCAATAATTTTGGATCGCTCTCTAGTATCATGTCCTGTATGACACTATGCAAGTTCTTGTATCGAAAATTGTATGAAATTTGTATGTACAGCTGATTTTAATAGTCCAGAAAGCCACTGCCCATCCGCTGGGAAAAATATTCTAATTCGGATTATTTGCACAATCTTACTCATAAAGCACCCCTTTTAACAAATTTGCATGTTGCCAGGACCAAAAGTTGGTCAAAAATTTTTTAAACGTTTTTTTTTTGTTTTTTTTCCTAGAATTATTTTTTTTGCATGGAACAAAATTTTTTAAGGTTTTTTGGATCATTCCAAACAGAAAAGATCTTTAGTGACTTTTCTCTAAAGTTGATAGTTTTTGACATATAAGCGATTAAAAATTGAAAAATTGCGAAATCGGCCATTTTTAACCCTCAAAAACTATGTGAAAAACTGAAAATTTGAATGTTGCCAAGGTAGGTAGATATTCTTTAAACATCGATTGATGAAATCCCGAAGAGTTTTTTGCAATACAATATCAAAAACCCCTTTGTTTTTTAATTGCCAATCAAGCGTGCGCGACACTATTTTCTACCGTTGCTATACAGTATGGTGAAAATGAAAGGAATAAATTCGTTATTTCGTAAACCTGTGACTTTAAGAAAAAATCCCAAAACAGGTCGGTTTTTATTTTTAAGTTATGATATTGTGGCAGATATAGTATACAGGTAACGTCATCTATCTGGGCGTGATGACGTAATCGATGATTTTTTTTAAATAAGAATACGGGTATGCCCTTGTATTCTCAATATTTCTATACGGAGCAGAGACTTGGACTCTTCGCGCATGCGAGCGCCAAAAAATTGATGCCTTTGAGATGTGGTGCTGGAGAAGAATGCTGCGCATACCTTGGACAGCTCATAGGACAAACGTTTCCATTCTAAACCAACTCAATATTAAAAAAAGGCTGTCCACAATATGTCTGCAACGAATTCTGCAATTCTTTGGTCACGTAGTTCGCAGAGGTGACGACAGTTTGGAGAGATTAATTGTTTCTGGAAACGTTCCGGGGAGAAGATCAAGAGGACGATCACCAACTAGATGGTCTGACCAAATAAAGCATTCAGCTGGAAACTCATTCTGCGCAGCTCTTAGAGCAGCTGAAGATAGAGACCAATGGAGAAACATTGTTAGGAATATTGGAAGAAATCACGATCCTCAGTAATGGGGAAACGACAGGAGAGAGAGACGGGTAGTCGTGTGCTGGCTCATTTGAAAGGTTCTTCGGCAACATGGCAGCAAGCGGTACAATCGCATATGATGGAGCTCCCAAAAATAAAATGATTAGATTTTATATATTTAATTTAAGAAAGAACTAGAGATTTGACTTTTCATGAAAACTGCTTTTTATTTATTCAACTACCTCTTTCTTTTTTATCAACAACGACCTACTTCATTTTTTATATACATTTTAAATAACAACCTAAAGGGTGGTTATATGAACATTACAAAAACATATTCCAATACTCCCACCTTTTTGTTACGTTGTTCAACCCATAAACAAACCTTTTAAGTAAAAAAATATAACAAATGTCTACTTTATTGCACTCCGATTGTCTATCTCTTACTTGTCCAGTGTCCAAAACATAGTCAGTGGTGGAACGATGAGTTTCTATATCACCTGCATAATCTGCGTCACTGTATCCATGCATGTTAACTTCATTGTATTTGTAGTAACAATAATTTATGCCATAATTATAGCGGCTGATTACTCCCACCGCATGTGCAATGTCAGGTCTTGACACTATGTCTGTTAAGTCAGCACTTACATCTTCTGGTATACTTACAGATTTGCATTGTGTTGACCAAATCTATCTATTTGTTTTGTATACCTTGCTTGACTTAACATTGTACCAGCCTCTAAGTTTCTTGTAATTTCTAGTCCGACAAAATAGTTGCCAACCGTCACTGTCACTTCAAAACATTCTTTTATCGCACACAAAACTGTCTCTATTGCTAAATTTGTCTCAGAAAATAACAAACCATCATCAACGTAAATGATTAAGATCATTTTAATATTGTCTACATGTCCAGTATAAACACACTGATTAGCTGATGATTTTTGAAAACAGTAGTTAGCCAAAAACGAGTGGAATTTTCGATTCCAACACCGTGGTGATTGTTTTAAACCGTACAACGACTTATCTAACTTGCACACTAGTCCGGGTTCACACTTTAGCTCCTGAGGTGGTGACATAAAAATGTCTTCGTCAAGATGTCCATATAAAAATGCAGTTTTTATATCGAACTGCATGTCTGGCTTCTTAACCATAGTCCATGTTTCATTTTTCACTAGTGCATCAAACTCTTCATTTATGGCAGTTTTCCATTTTTCTTTGTCACTACTTGACACTGCTTCTTGATACCTTTGTGGTATATCAATTTCAGTAAAATTTACCTCAAAATAATTTAATCTGGCTGGTAAACGTCTATTTCGTTGTGGTCCTAAGTTGGGTATATTGTCAACATCTTGTAAAACTTCTATTTCATTATTAACGTTTATTTGTTCTTCTTGTCTCTCTTCAAGTTCATTTTCATGTATTTCAAAAATTGTAACATCATCTTCTGCTGCTATTTTGATCACATTGTCTTTCTTTGCACTGTACATTTTCTCATTGAAAAACACATTTCTAGATATCACTATTTTCTGTGTTGTTAGGTTGAATAATCTATAATTTGTGGAGTTTTTGTCATATCCAACAAATATAACCTTCTCACTCTTTGCATCTAGTTTCCTTCCCACATAACAATTTCATGTTCTTAGTAGATTCATAGAACATACTTTTCAGAAAAAGTATATACTGAGAATGTGCGTAATTACCATTGCGAATGTGCAGAGCAGATACTGAGTATATACTACATTACAGTACTTAAACGTTCTATGTATATACTTAGAATGTACTACCGCACTTCTTTTCAGTATATACCAAGAATGTTCTTTTTAGAACATTCCAAGGACGTGCTATAAACCTTCTATGTGTATACTTAGAACATACTACCGCACATCTTTTTAGTTTATACCAAGAAGGTACTTTTTAGAATATTCCAAGGAAGTGCTATAAACCTTCTATTTATATACTAAGAACGTACTACCGCACATCTTTGTATGGGAAGAATATTATATTTTTAAGAATACATATTCTAAGAAAGTGCTATCAACTGCTATATTGCTTAGAAGTATGTTTTCAGCATCACCTAATCTCATCTTAGGTTCTACTGGTTCTACCAAATATCTATTTACATATTTTAATTGCAATGGAGAATGTAGTTAGTACCTACATTCTACAATATTACTTAAAAAGTAAGTACATATTTATAAATTTTAGTTATTTATATAAATCATTATATAATATTTAGCTAAACTAAACTATGCATAATAAGTAACTAAAATTTATATAATACTTACCTATTTAAGTAATATTGAGTTATCAAAATAGATTATATGTATTTCGAAGCACCGCAAAAAAAATAAACAGATTATGTATGTTCTTTAGTCCTAGTACTACATCATTCGCTTTCATCCTTAACACTGCCTGCATAGATCCATAGATGATACAAATAATGAAATAATGCCTGTTTTCATTTTACGGTTTTTTCCTATCCCTGATCCATTCAGGTAAGAATAGAAATGGTCAGAATATGATGGGGGGGGTTATGAATGTTGTGGAATAACAAAATCGGTGGTCAGTGTTGCCAAACGGATAGAAATTTCCCTTTTTGCGGGAATTTTCAACAGAAAAGGTGATAAAGGGAAAAAATTAACTCAAAAGGGAATTATTGTTCCAGTCCAAATTGTAAAATATTAAGAAAAAATCAAAATATTTGAAAATAATTCAACATATCTTCTCAGATTTTGTAAACAGGAGGGAAGTTTTTTTTTTATAAAAGTTAGAATTTTTAAGGTAAGTTGACGGAAAAAGCTTACTCGACGGTTGGCAACGCCAAAGCCTTTGGCTGCTTTGGTTGTGCAGTTTGGCACGTTTTGGTTCTGCGAAATGGCATATTGAATTGAATGTACCTAAATTCAAATTCCAAGGATGTAAAAATACTAATGATTCATGATAAACTCGAAATGGTAAATAAAGTCATTTCAATTATGAAAACGAATTTTTAATAGTATCTATGTAAACATTAATACAATTAATGTTTAAACTTTTTTACCCTACAACAATTTTGAAATGAAATTCGTCCAATACTACCTACATACATAAATTTTATTAATTATGTATTCTAAAAAATAACGAAGTTGATAATCTATAAGGCTAATATTATACTTCCTATACATACAAATTATTTTTAAGATATTTTAAAAGTATCTACTTATAAGTATGTGTTAAGAATGTACTTATAAGTATGTGCTAAGAATATTCGATAAAGGTATATTCTAAGAATAAACTTTTACGAATATTCCGAGATCCTACGTACACGAATATACTTAGTATATTCGGTACCAGAATATACTTTGAAGTATATGCAAAAAACATGAAATTTAGAATGTTTTTTAAGGTAGATGCTATGCTTGTACTACACATATACTAAAAAGAATATACTCCGACGAATGTTGGTAGTATATGCTTAGAACATGATGCGAACATCATTGTTATGTGGGTTCTTTTCTGGTCAGGAATATGTACATATGCATCACACCCAAACACTTTCATGTGGTCAAATACAGGTTTCTGCCCTGTCCACAAGCTGTAGAACCTGGTGTCTGTTTGCTTGTAATTCTGTTGCAAATGTAGATGGCAGTATTAACTGCCTCTGCCCATAGCCTCTTATCTACTCCAGATTGGTATAACATACATCGAACCATTTCTACAATCAATCTGTTATCTCGCTCAGATCTGCCATTTTGCTCTGGAGTGTATGGTGCTGTGGTTTCTGACTCTATTGGGACCGTGCAAGTTCGGCAAAGCGACCTCTATTTCTACGCTCTGTACTTTTATTCGCACTTTTAATTATATTGGCCAATTATATTAGTCCTGGTTGCTGGATAATTGTCAAGACCATAGTCCAAAAAAATAATAAGAAGAAAAAATAAGATGCAGGTTATGTTTAGCAAACGTAAACAATTGTATGTAGTAAATAAAATCAGTTATTAAAATGCAGTACTGCAAGCAAAATACAATTAATTAAATTTACCTTTATATACTAATTGCATATCATATCAATATTGTGCAGCAATATATAATTTTTCTGCGTCAATGACAGAAGGTATGAAATATACGTCAATTTGACAATTTCAATTGACAATATGAATTATTTAAGATAGTTGCAATATTTCTCCGCGACTCGCGCACGTTCGTTTCTTGTTTCCCTTTCCAAGTACTTGCACACCGCGAATACCTTCTTGTTCTAAATACTCTTTGAAAGCATTATTTGTATACTCAGTACCATTATCTGTATGCAGTTTTTCAACAGAATAGCCACACTTTGCCTTAATTTTTCTATTATATACTTTGAAACAATCTAGTACATCTGCTTTATGTCGAATAAAATATGCTACTCTATTTCATATAAATAAATAATTAAGAAACAAAAGTTGTTTGTGTTTTACCTTTAAGGCCCCGTCTCACCATCAAATAATTGACAGTTATTTGATCAAACTTGACAGTTAGTGACACAAAGTGACAGTATGTATAGTTTGTGTCACTAACTGTCAAGTTTGATCAAATAACTGTCAATTGTCAATTATTTGATGGTGAGACGGGGCCTTCATTATCCACTTTAATAAAATAATATTAAATATTGGAAGTACCGTATGGAGGCTATGGTGTACCTAGCGTGGAGGCTAGATAACGCTACCCTTCCTATCCAATCAACAGCAAGAACGTTTAAAATTTCACACCTATCATGTCGAAGCTACAGACCACTTATGTGGAGGCCAGATTTGTAGTATCCTTCCAATTTCCCAGGTGCTGAAATACGTGACATATTTTTTGAAGGGTAAGATCGCATTCTACCAAATCAGACAACACTTTTTTCTATGATTACGGATTCACAGAAGATTCACAGTATGGAGACCTACACAGAGGAGAGGAATCGAGATAGGACGACCTTGAAATTTTTGTACACGATTTTGCCTGTTTGCTTGGTTTCTCGCTAGGGCGGCGGTGGCGTAGAGATAGATGCTACTTTTGCATTGGAGTGAATGTGAAAATTTCGAAAATAATTAATTATTCGTAGTTAATATAAGATTATTGGTTTTGGTGGTTAATAATAGAGAGATATCGCAAAGGCTAACGTTAATACCGTGTCAAGACGTTAATAAGGGATAACGTTCTATTTCAACACAGGCATCAAGAGAGTTATCGCAAATGTTTGAGGGCGGGGTTTAACGTTATTATGACAACCTACGTTTGTAATTAAATGTAACCTAGAAATTAATGTTGAGGAATACTGTAAATGTTTTTTTATTGAAAAATGAATTTGGATACTGAGCAGGTTGACTTGCATTTTAATTTTAATGAATTAACCAACAATAAATAAAAATAATCAGTATAAAAATAATATAAAATATCTAAATAACTATTATCCTAACCACAAAAAGCAGTCTATTGTAGACAAAATAAGAACACACGTTTTTCTCAAGACAAGAAACAAGATGATTCACAGTTTTCACTTCATAAAATATGTATTCTATAAATTATTTTTATGTTTCATCCCAAATGTCAAATTAGCGTAAACGTTATTACCGTCCCTTATTTCGACCTAAATAGCGGGACACGTTATCCGGTATTAGCGTAACATTCAATCTGCGCTTGCGTATATGTCAAAATAGCGTATTCCGCTATTAGCGTGCGATAAAAACGCCTTTGCGATATCTCTCTTATTTAAATATGAGTGCCAAGAAAGCTTACACTAAAAGAACTTGCTTCGTACCGGGATTTATATCGAGTTATCGTTCCGATAAAAAATTCAAAAGGGAACTTAATGAAGTTAATAAAGACTTTTTATAAAGATTTGTCTTTATGTTATTTATAACGTTCATGGATTATACCTATTCGTATGTTATTTCCTTCGGTGTAAATAAAATTTGTGCCTATTATTGGTTTTTATTTTAACCTGAAAATTATAGTGATAATAGTAGGAGGATCTTGGAAAGTTTTTATGTCGAAACAATGCATTTTTTGAGACAAAATATTTCACAAAAATTAACATTAATTTTATAAAAGTCAGACTATCGTCTGCGTAGTTTATAGACATATATTTTTATTAACTAAATTTAAACATCTGTTAGGTAAGCTTTCAGAATATAGATAAATGAAGTATTCAAAAGAAAAAGCAGTTTAAATTTTGATAAAAAGAATAATTAAAAATAAATTGATCAATAAACTTCAAATTATTTAAATAACTTTTTAAACTTTTTAAAAACAATTACGTACAGTTAAGTCAATTTCTTCAACTAACAAACTTTTTGATATCAGTTACAAAGATATTAACGCCCGGTTTCATAATCAACTTAATGTGAACATTAACTAAAGTTCACTTTAAGGTTGACATTTACCCATAACAATTCCATTGATAAAGGTACCAACTTAAAATTTAAAGTCCACTTTAACGATTATGAAACCGGGCGTAAAAAATTAATTTGCAGTTGAAATACCATTGGTATATAAATGTGGCAGTTAGATAATGTGACAAAATATTTCAGCTTCAAAATAAGCTGTCCTACATATTAAAGTAATGACAAATTTAAATTTGATGTCACATCTCCATCTACAATGGTATAAAAAGAATACACTTTTTACCACACGTCGATATGTTATAAGGTCAAAATAATTTATTTTTGGCATAAAACATATTCAGCTACAATCCACCAATAAATTAATGTCTAATTACGCTAAAAACTAAAATAAAATGAGTTAAATATTAAATAAGTCCATAAGAGCTAATGTATTTGTAGCACCTATTCGAACACTTGCGGCGATTGCTGAAAGTTGAATTAGAGGTTGAAAAGTTAGCCCACAAACAATGCATTGCGTTTCCACTCCTTCTTACAGGGCCCGGATTACGTACACTCGATACGCATCGTATCCGCCATGTTTTCCCATAGCGCCTTACGGGAAAACATGGCGGATACGATTCGTATCGAGTGTTCGTAATCCCTATGCTGCATAGGGATTACGTACACTCGATACGCATTGGTCTCCATAATTCACAGATAGCGCACGATTTGTCAAAAGTCATATTCCACCAATCACAATGCCGACATCAGCGCCTCTGACTAAACGGAAGGAAAATAAATACGATTACATGTTTTTTATTAGAGTTAGCGGGGCATGGTCGTATTGATGACAGTTGGGGAGGAAACGTCCGCGACCCCAGTGGAATCTATCTTTTTAGTTTACGCCTCTTGGTTTAAAAACAAACCATAGTAGGTTGAAGGAAAAACCTCACTTGAAGGTTGGCAACACTCAACACTGCCGCCAATCGCCAAACTGTCATCGCCATTTTTGTTATTTGTCATTTCGTTGAATCCGTCGATTCCTATTTTCGTATTCGTATTTTACTGTATTTTAGTTTCATTTCTCGTTAAAAATTATATCTAAAGTTCTAAAAATTTATTTAAATATAGTGATTTTTTGTGTGAACATAAAACTGAAAATAGCAAATAAAATCAAATTGAATATGGAAGTAAAACAAGAAGCTAGTGAGGAAATTTGTAAAATAGAAACATATAATGAGACGTTTGATGGTCCCCTGGCTTTGGATGCTTTCAAAGTTGAAATCAAAGAAGAACCCAAGACAGAACCCGCATTCGAGACATTTGGATATTTAGACTTATATGAATTCCCCATAAAAACTGAAGTAGAAGATGAATGTAAATTTACACCATTGGATGAAAAACAAACAACAAATGAAGAAGGTAAGTAAATCACATTAATTCTTACAAATAACATGATAAAAAATTAATTACATTTTGAGGAAGATTCTTAATAGTTCGATAGTACTCCTACTCACTCATCCGGAAGAAAAGTGACAACTCAAAATTGCATAATTCCACTTATCTTTTTAAATTATTCCAAATATCCTATACTTTTACTGGGCCCGGATAGCTCGGGGTGGTTGCATGTCTGACTTCCATGCAGGTAGGCCGGGGTTCGAAATGCAAGTGCCAGCAAGAACATCAAGACATTTTTAAAATGTCTATAGGCCCCAGGTCAACTCAGCCTGAATAAAAATGAGTACCTTGGGTAAAACCAGGGGTAATAATAGGCAGTTGAAGCGTAGCACTGTCCCTGTTACATTCCTTGTATACCATAGGCTCTAGATATAGCAGACTATCCTGTTATAATCCCAAAGCCACATCAGCAGTATAAAATGGGATACTATTATTATTATCTTATAATATTATATCCTATAATCCCTGTCAAAATTTTTGTAAAAATGGTATATCTGTAAAATAAATAAATACAATTATTATTAATATTATTAATATTTATTGACGGAAAACTCCATTTTACAATTAAAATTAAAAGTCAAAATTAAACATTGAACACAAACATTACTTACAATTAAACTAACAACATCAAAAAATTAAAATAATTCACGTGAAATAGTCCTTTTAAAAGCATTTAGTGTGACTCCCATAAAGTCTATATTTGGAAACTCATTTACACTAGAAACAATTCTATTTAAAGGTATATTTTCTGCATGACGTGTATTGCACAATCTAGCAGATAGCAAGGGATATCTTCTCAAATTCCCAGCTGGAACATAAAAATCTATTCGACCCAGAATGCTAGGTGCAACAATAATACCATTTAACACCTTAAATACGAAATTAAGGTCAAAGTATCTCCTGCGATCCTCTAGACGGTGCAAATGAAACATCTGCATGACCTGACTGGAATTCAATTGCATTCCTCTAGTACCTAATCTATACCGCAGATATCTAACGAATTTATTTTGAATCGATTCAATTCGATATTTGTGATTCTCATAACTTGGACTCCAAATCACTGAACAATACTCTAGTAATGAACGAACATAACTCAAAAACAATCTCACAATTACAAATTGTAAAATTAGTCTTTTTGTTCCTACTCAGTCAACAAACTCATACTTTTCACATAAGCTTCCTAGGGGAGTGCATATAGATTTTCACTTCGGAAAAAATCAAACAAGATAGAACTTTTTGTAATTTCATTAAGAAATGTTGGCTTGTGCAGTCGAAATTTTGTGGGTTGGGTTGGGTACAGCAAAAGCCTCCAAACTGATGTTTTCATTTAAAGTACAGTAGGGCGTCGATTATCTGAACTAATTGGGGGACATGGGCGTTCGGAAAACTGATTTGTTCAGATAATCAAACTATACTGAGATTATCATACATATTTATCCACAAGTGAATAAAAACCATATTTATATAACTGTATATTTGTTTATACCTTGATAATGACAAATAGCAATTAAACAAAAAAGTGCAGTCTTTGCAACAACATATTTTTGGATACACAATTAAAGAAAATTGAAGATATTTTAAGCGTTAATTACTAACGCTTGCTCAGTACTCGAGTGCGGGGCGCTGGAGTCGAGAGTTCGGATAACCGGTCGTTCAGTTGATCAACGTTCGGATAATCGACGCTCTACTCAACTCTACTGTATATTTGTCACAAATGAAGAAAATAATGGTAAATAAATTATATTTTTGAATTTTCGAACTTCCTTATTTTAAATATTACATTTATACAAGTTTATTTTTTGTTATATTAATTTTTGTGTGTGAAAAAAAAAAGTTGTCGTAATCATTTTTTCCATTGTTATTTATTTATTTATTTATACGGGCAAGCCCAATTCAGTAATACAGTAATAAGATATTGATAATTACAGTGTTGAATATATAAGAATAAAATGAGAGAGTACAAAACATTTAAAAAGACATGACAAAGTAAAATAATTACAAAACATTAATTACTAACAAATAACAAGGTTATGACATTGCTAAATATTTAATTTGGTTAAATGGTTCTTAAAAACATCAACAGAGTTACCAAAAAGTAAAAGGTCACCAAGGGAGTTAGCAAGTCTTAGTGTTCTAGGAACAAAAGTAAAATATGAGTAATTATATCTATGACAAGAAATATGAAAGGTTTGAATTTGTCTTGTTGATCGTGGTGGAACAAACAACAATATTTTATCTATCACTGGAATGTGCTTTACCATTTGGTTTTAGTTTCGTTATAGTTGGCGTTCTGGGAAGATCGTAATTTACAGTTTATTATTTGTTGTTTCCGGTGGTGGACAATATATGCCACGATTATATTAATATAAGTAGTAATATAAGTACATATTACAATTGTTTTTTAGTCATTATGGCACGAAAGATATTTTTCTTTATAAACAATACTTTTTCTTCCGTAAAAAATCACATTTCAAAAAAATTTTTATTAGTAGTTTTATTTATCATGGAATCCAGTTATTCCATGATTTCATTTATAAATCCCAATTGGCTTACTGAGAATTAACTCAAAGTATTCTCTGATGCCGAATAAGGTTTATAACAAACAACTAAAGTGTATTTTTCAAAAAAAAAAAATAAAAAAAGCCGCTGTTTTAAGTGTATTTTCTTATGGCGTATAAAGTATGCCACGCGTGTAGTTATGTTATAACTTGATACGCGTGTAGTTAAAGGTTAAGATATCATAATGTTTGTTTTGTTTTGTTTTGTTTTTGAAGATATTCTTCTTTAGCGGCGAATCGATTAAGGGTAAAATTGTACATGAACCACGCGCCTGCGCACACTGACAGTATGTAGTTCTGACAGTATGTAGTTCATTGCTAATCTTTCAAGATAGGTATGTATGTATCTGTAACCGTGCAAATAAGTCATTAAAAGAATATATTAGTGGTTTTAGGAAATGTATTATTTATTATAATTCTTGTGTTTTTGGATTTGTGTTTCCCTGTAGTAAAATAATAAAATATGTAGGCATAACATTTTTACAGTTTGTCGCCGTGTTGTGTAATTATATCCGAAACTTACGTGTCAATTAAAGTGGCTTGATGGCGTAGTTGGCAGAGCGGTGGGACAGAGAACGGAAGCACACGGAAGGTCGCGGGTTCTAATCCAGGACGATTCATACTTTGTTTTATTTTTCGTTATTTTAATAAAAAAAATTTGAAAGTGGTAGATAAGAAAGTTAGTTTAATTTTTAAATAAAATACAAATAACCTGTTAAGTATATTTACTTCGTTTAAATTACCTATATAATAGAAGAATATCTTCTTACGTGCGTACAAAGTACACATACATTCTTTTTTATTTCCACGGGACAAGCCCAATACAGTTACAATTTTTTACAAATTTTGGAACAATTTACTATACTAAATATAAGTCATATATATAACACATAAAATATAATAGTTAAAATAGTTAAAATAAATAATATAAATTACATACAGAACAAATTAGAAACAGACTGGTAAAGGTGGACATAACAAAACAATTAAGAGGCAATATTAATTTGTTGTAAGTCGTGTATAAATTGGTTGGGTGTGGAACTAAAATTAAGCCTTTCAGTATTTTGATTTGCTAGACGTAACATTCTAGTTATAGGTTCATTGAGGCCATAATTACATCGATGAAATGGTACATGAAAAGTGGTTTCGACTGCATTTCGAGTACTGTATGAAGGAACTTTAAAACCAACTAATTACATCGATGAAATGGTACATGAAAAGTGGTTTCGACTGCATTTCGAGTACTGTATGAAGGAACTTTAAAACCAATAATGACTATTTGCTGTACCATTTAACAAACTATATAAAATTTTCAAATCATGGTGATAACGACGTTCTTCCAGGATATTGATATTTATAAATGCTCTAATTTCATCATAACTGTAAAACCTGTTGCTCCCAGTAATAGCTCTAATTTTAAATCCCAAAAACCTAAGGAATTTATTTTGAACCTTTTCAATTTTTTCTGCGTAAACATTATAGTAAGGTGACCAAATACTACAACAGTATTCCAAGTAAGGTCTAACAAGAGAACAGTATAACAATTTTAGGGTATTGGGACTTTTAAAATCATAGCAGTTTCGTTTCATGAAGCCAAGCATCTGTAATGCCTTTGAAATAATAGAATCAATATGATCTGCGAATTTTAGCGATTTGTCAAACAGTGTTCCAAGATCTCTTATTGTATTAACACAGTCTAGTGGTGTGTTATCAAGTTTATATTCATACGGAATATACATTCTACCTTGATAAAAACTAATTTTATGACACTTTTTGACATTTAGCTCCATTTCATTTTCTTTACACCAATCCTGTATTTTATTTAATTGAAATTGCAGATTTTCGGAATCTACAGGACTAGATATTTTCGAAAAGATTTTTAAATCATCCGCAAACAAAAGCTTATCACAGTTTATATCTACAATATCATTTATAAATATAATAAATAATAGCGGAATAATAGGGTTTGTCATTGCATTATACTAGCTTTCGCTGGTAATATGGATATAGTGGGACATACAACTATTTTAATGCCAAAGAATACTTCATTAAAAAGAATAATTAATAAGTAATTGAAGTAAATTTACTAAAAGTATAATTTTGGCCACATATAAAAAATTAAATTACAATTTCTTCATTACAATAATAATTGTCAAAAAGTTTGATATAATAACAAGATATATCTAATTGATGGCCTCGTAGCTTTTGAACCCTAAGAGAAAAACGGTAGTAGACGTTGGGGTTGCCAACTGGTATTAAGCTGTAAGGAAAGAGATCGAATGCTGGAATAAACTTAGAACAGGCAACTTGGGCTATAATTTTACTTTATTTATTCATGCCTATTCTGTAACTCATTTCTATTATAGAAGTCAGGAATATCGAATAGAAGTGGCAAATAGTCAAAATCGGTATTCCATAACTCTCTCGGAATCTCTACAATCGGAATAGTGAATAGAAATGACTTCGACACCATTTACCCTGTCGAAATTAGATTTCGATTATCGGAATTGTGCTTGACGCAAGCGCATTGTTTTTGTTTTGACATTTATATTTTATATCTACTAAAAATAATTTATTACTGCTTATTTATCATTATTTATAGCATTTTTTCCTTTTGTATCTGCTTAATGTTTAGTCTGGTGGTATTAGGGAATTGTATATTTAATTTAGACATGTTCGAGTATGCATTAAACCTAACCTTAAAATTTATTTGGCATCTGAATCTGAATGCGCCAGGGACAGTGTTGCCAAACTTTCTTTGTTTATTTCTTGTACAATTTCAATCAATGGCATAATGTAGGTACAAAAATAGATTGTACACGAACGTTTAAAATATACAGATGTCTATCTGTGTTGACTTATAGTGTTAATTAATAAATATATTATACCAGTTTACATGTATTTATCAATCAACGCTAATAGAAAAGAAAATATTTATAGAAAAGACGCCGTTTTTGGGAAAAGTTGTTTATCAGTTATTTTTAACTATTTTGAATGGGAAATAAGCCACACTTAAATTGAAAAATAATTTTATTTAACGTTTCGACGCCCAAATCGGGTGTCGTTGTCAAAATACAAAATACTACTTAAACAAAAATGTTGCTAAGTAAAAAATTCTTCTAATAATTTATTTAATCCGACTCATTTATATTGGCAATTCAGATATATAATATACGTTTTAAAGTAGAAGACTTTAAAATGATATTGCCAATATTAATGAGTTGCGTTCCTGGGACGACTTTACTAAAAGATAGTTCATTCGATTACATGAAATCAACCCCAACTTGAGAATATCCGCCACAAAAAAAATCATAGCATGTATTGTTTTTAAAAATCATGTTTGTCTTTAAAAAGACAAACAAATGCAACGGTGGCAGTAAAATTCTCGCGCTAGAGATTCCATAGTAAATTAAGAGGGAAAACCAGGAAAAAGCCTCGTGATACTATCCCGACATCGTAAGTATTTGGGTCTTACATTTAGTTTACTCTCAAAACTAATACCAAATTCTGACTTTCTGACCAAACGGTTTGAGGATAGCGCCCCACGGTTTTCTTTAACGAATGTGTTTTTTCATTTTTTTAACGAACGTTTTTTTCGAATAATCCTTCGAGTTTGATTTTTTTTATTTTTTGCTTTTTAGTTGATTTTTTTATAATATTTTAAATTGCCACTCATAACTAAAAAAAAAGCGTTTCTTAAAAAAAATTTTCAAATTTTTTTTTATAACAATTTTAATTAACTTTGATTTAAAACCATTTATCATCTTTTGAGGTTTTTGTGTCCAATATTTACACTAATATTTTATTGTTTACTTTTCAAAACGTTCCTTTTTGTTATTTCAAAACTAACTGTATGTCATGTGATAATATGAAAAATTGAAGATATGGCACTGGTGTCGTATTTCAAATGTAGAACCATTCACAGAACACTAATTTCACTTGACAATGGGTTCACTTGACAATGCACGAAGGGGTTGCCACCCCTTCTGACCACGTGAAATAGACATTGCCGATTTCGATTGGCCCTGCTTACGATGTGAGCTACAGAATGCCAATCCAAACACGAAAATGACGCGATAGATATCAAACATTCCGATTTCAGGTAATTACGATTCGACTTGGTCATTTATATTCGATTTGTTAAAAGTTACAGAATAGGGCTGATTGTATATTACTTAGTTTCTGCAATAGTTTTTCCAATCCAGTAAAATGTTTATAGTTCGTTTGTATTTCAGGTGGTTGCCTGGAGGCGAATAAAATAAAAATCATGGAAAACAATATGAAAGTTGCGACTGTTCAACGGACAAATCACACTGAAGAAAAACCACATAAGTGTGAAATATGTTTGAAGAATTTTGCTAAATTAGGAAGTTTGACAAGACATTTGAGAGTGCACACTGGAGAAAAGCCTTACAAGTGTGAAATTTGTTTTAAGCATTTTTCTCAGGCATACAATTTGAAACAACATTTGGGAGTGCATACTGGAGAAAAACCATACAAGTGTGAAATTTGTTTTAAACAGTTTACTCGTGCAGTGTATTTGAAAAGTCATATCAGTTCGCATACTGGAGAAGAGCTTTACAAGTGCGAACTTTGTTTTAAGAAGTTTACTGAAGCGTGTAGTTTGGCAAGGCATTTGAGAGTGCACACTGGAGAAAAGCCTTACAAGTGTGAAATTTGTTCTAAGCAATTTAGTCGGGATGAAATTTTGAAAAAGCATTTAAGAGTGCACACTGGCAAGAAACCTTACAAGTGTGAAATTTGTTTTAAGACATTTAGTCGAGATGACAATTTGAAAAAGCATTTAAAAAAGCACACTTAGGACAAGCCTTATAAGTACGAATTTATTATTTAGCGTATGGCTATACGCTGTGAGCTCGTACGTAGAGGGGATATTTACAAATTCGCGAGCGCCAGTAGTGGCAAGTCTGTAAACGTTTACCGGAAATTTGACGTAAATGTCAAAGTGATTAATTTAAAATTAAAATTAAAAACATTAATTATAAAAAATATTAGTTGGTCAAAACTGTGGTATACATTTTTACCTTAAATATACTTACGTTTTAAATACTGAATTTAAGTTTTTTTAATGTTCCGTAATATGTAATTATAAATTAATCTTAGCTCCATCTACACGATAATTGTGAAAGTATCCGAAGTAAGAAATTCATATTTTATCAATAGAACGTCAAAACGATTAGCAAAATCTTTAAAAAATCGATTACAATTTAATTAGTTTTTTGCGTTGTAAATATTAAGCGACAACAATTAAATAATAAATTTAAAAATTACCGGTGAAAGTTGAATTAGTAATCCGCTAGGAGCGCCACCAGCGAAGCTCAGAGCGTATATCACAGTTTTTGTATATATAAATAAAGATAACAATACATTATAAATAATAATAATTATTTTTTATAAACAAAAATTTAGTTGGTAAATATATTCAATCGATTCCTTGATCGCCACTAAAAAATTGAACCGATTGCCACTGTACGATCTGACGGGGCATTCCTCCACCAAATGCTTAACCGTTTGTCGTTCAGCACCGCAATCGCAATTTGGAGAAGGTATTTTTCCTCATCTAAAAAGTGAGTCAGCCACAGTTTGTTCTAATTCTGTTTAGTGTCGCCCAGATTCGTCTTGGTTGATTGAAACCCTCTAGTTTTCTTATAATACCTGGCATATTCCGGATGTCAGGCGGAGCATTCTTCTCCCAATGTTATCGCCAACGGTCGGTTATTTTAAAATTCCTTTCAATTAGTATCCTTGCAGAATCCAGAGGGTTTTTTTCTTGAACGAAGCCTACTTACGTCTCTGTCGTCAATACCAACGTGAGAGCGGAGCACAGGATCGTCGTTAATTTTTCTATACTCCCTGACACTTCTATGTTCTCAGCGGACGTGTGAGGGGGCCATGTGGTTTAGTGCTAGTAGCCAATACGTTGGCGTGGCCTTGATTATACCTGACATAATACGCAAACCCTGGTTTAGTTGGGCATCAACACGTTTGGTGTGTGGGCTGTTGAGCCATATCCGGAGCACAGAGTACTCCGCAACGGGATACACGAGTCCTAGCGCTGTCGACCTAAGTGTAGTCGCTGAGGAACCCCATGTGGTACCGCATAAGTTTTGTAGAATATTATTTCGTGTTCTAAGTTTTGCAGTCGTCTTTGTAAGATGTTATAAGTACGATTTGTTTTAAACAATTTAGTCAAGATAGACATTTGAAAAATCATTTAAATCCATTTTAGGCTGAAGAAAAATCATATAACTTTGTTTTCAGCAGTTTACTCGGGCAGTTTATTTGAAAAGTCTTAAAAGTGTGTTAAATAGTTTAGTCAAACAAGTGGTTTGAAATCACATTTGAGAGTGTACACTGGAGAAAAGTCTTATAAGTGTGAAATATGTTTAACCTTCCGATGACCAACCTTTTTTTTGTTACACGGATGACCAAGGGGGTAAAAAATGACCCTAGGTCAAAAATGACAACAAAAAAATTATTTTTTTATGGTATGGACTTTATGGCATTCGGCCCGTCACAACATGAGTATTAGTGTCATGTGTAGTGTGGATGTTGAGTAAGTGTCTTGTTACTTTGCAAAGTCGATGTCATTAGCGTAAAACTACTTGGAATTACACATAATAGACGGTATTTTACTAAAAATCAACTTCAGAATATATTTTTTATTCGTAAAATATAGGGAATTTTTTTATTTCAAAATATGAGGATATTTAGAATGATATTAAGGACACCCGAAGTCCAAAAATTGAATTTTGTAAGTTTTTTGGGTTACGATTAAAAATTATTCTCTGAAATCTTCTTTTTCCAACGGTATATAACACATTATAGTATAAAATTTCCATGGTTACAAAACTATTTGTTTTCTGAACGTCTGCACTTAATTTACCGTGTACCGGTAGCTTTATAGCCTATTAGAGTGTTTTACGTCTTTGCGATTTCCCGAATACTAGGTTTTTAACTTTTGATGTCAGATATCTCTGGTTCCTTAGATGATCGAAGGTCCAAATTTTTACAGTAGTTGTAGATAGATAATATCTAGTCCCGCGTAAAGTTTTATTGAAAAATGTACAAAAACAGGTAAAATAAAAAATAAAATCTTAACTTTTTTGGGTTTTTTTTGTAAGAGTATTTATTACAAGAGTAATGGTGAAATGTCTTAAAGAAGATTTGAATGAAGAAAATGAAAAATGAAGACCCAACAGGAGATAACTGCTGAAGACTTTACTACAGTAAACGAGATATTGGAAAATTTTCATATAGACAGAAAGAGCATTAAAGTTTTTAGACTTGGAAAGTTTGCACCAATGAAAACTAGACCAATTAAAGTTATACTACCATCTAAAGAAAAGGTTATGTCGGTGCTGAGCAATAAACAACTGATTAAAGAAGCAGGTATCAAGATATTTGCTGATCAAACCAACCAGCAACGTGAGTATGTATTCAATATTTTTGAAAAATCTATCCAATGACACCAAACACGACCCCCTACGGAGGTGGGATGGGGACTTACTTTAAAATCTTAAATAGGAGCCCCCAATTTTTATTGGAGATTTGGATTCTTTACGTAAAAATAAGCAACTTTTATTTGAGACATTTTTTCGAATTATTGATAGATGGCACTACAACCGATGGAAAAAACGATTGTTGGAAATGGAAAATTACATTAAAAAATGGAAAGTCCGTACTTAAGGCTATGGGTACATAATTCGCAAATATTTTACGTGTATCCCTACTTTATCTGTCTTTACACGACAAATTACGTGTAGTAAAATTC
Source organism: Diabrotica virgifera virgifera (assembly GCF_917563875.1). Lineage (NCBI taxonomy): Eukaryota > Metazoa > Arthropoda > Insecta > Coleoptera > Chrysomelidae > Diabrotica > Diabrotica virgifera. Next base: position 293,483,601 of record NC_065443.1, read on the forward strand.
ACACTGGTATGGATATGTAAACATTACTAGAATGTCATTCTACTTGAACATGTCATCATTAATTTAAAGAGATGGCTTTTGAATGTTCTTGGATAACTGTTATTTTTATAATTGCAAATTATTAATTCAGTTAATAAATGCGATAATTTTTTCACTAACTATGTATTCAGTGATTGTAATAATTTATTTGTACAACAAAAACACAAAAACTAATACCCAATCGAGAAAAGAGGAAAAGTGTTAAAGTGATTTTTTAATAATATATTGTTATGGACCGCTTACAATTTTGAACATCTTTAATAACAAAATACTTGGATCACAGAATATATTATCCTGATGTATTCTCTGCTTGGATCTTCCACAAAGAATACACAATAAATAACTTTTTATTAAGTTCACGTCTTAAATCAATTATTTATCAAATACACTATACGCTGTGAGCTCGTACGTAGAGGGGATATTTATAAATTCGCGAGCGCCAGTAGTGGCAAGTCTGTAAACGTTTACCGGAAATTTGACATAAATGTCAAAGTGATTAATTTAAAATTAAAATTAAAAACATTAATTATAAAAAATATTAGTTGGTCAAAGCTGTGGTATATATTTTTACCTTAAATATACTTACGTTTTAAATACTGAATTTACGTTTTTTTAATGTTCCGTAATATGTAATATCTATTAATCTTAGCGCCATCTACACGATAATTGTGAAAGTATCCGAAGTAAGAAATTAATATTTCATCAATAGAACGTCAAAATGATTAGCAAAATCTTAAAAAAATCTATTACAATTTAATTACTTTTTAGCATTGTAAATATTAAGCGATAACAATTAAATAATAAATTTAAAAATTACCGGTGAAAGTTGAATTAGTAATCCGCCAGGAGCGACACCAGCGAAGCTCAGAGCGTATATATCAATAATATTTAATCAATATTTCAAAATATTGCGAATGCAATGTCAAATATTTAAAATTGTCACTGATTGTCAGTGTCTGACTGACAATATTATATTCGGCTGAGTGCGTTGTAAGACAAAGATAGATTTGGAAAATATTACCACGGCATTGTGTTCATTTTTTTCGAATCCTGAAAAAACCAATAAATATTTTTGAAAAATTTAAACGCAGAATGAAAGACTAAATTATTACCGAGGGCCGAAAGTCCCTTAGAATAAATAAAAAGTTTATTTTGAATGAGATATTTGAAATTAAAAATCACACTAAATTTTCTTAGTTTTTCACCCCTGTAACTTATTAAAATAAACATTATAGAAGTTCTCAGGGACTTTCGGCCCTCGCTAATAACGTAATCTTTCACTCTGCGTTTAAATTTTTCAAAAATACTTATTAGTTTTCTCAGGATTCGAAAAAAATGAATCCCCATTTGAATAGCATTGCAGCCGAAAATACGTACCGATCCTCTTAAATAGAAAACTTAATTGTTTTTGGTTTTAGAACCTACTTTTCACAACCCAATATGTTCCCATAACGCTCGAGTGACTGCAAATTTAGCGAGTGAGGGCCTTTAGTTTCTGCAATAATTTTTCCATTCCGGTAAAATGCTTATAGTTGGTTTGTATTTCAGGTTGTTCCCAGGAGGAGAGTAAAATGAAAATCATGAAAAAAAATATGAAAGTTGCAAATGAACAAAGAGCAAAGGACAGTGGAGGAAAACTTCAACCTCATAAGTGTGAAATATGTTCGAAGAATTTTACTAAATTAAGAAGTTTGAAAAGGCATTTGAGAGTGCACACTGGTGAAAAGCCTTACAAGTGCGAACTTTGTTTTAAGCAATTTGGTCAAGTAGGAACTTTGAAGAATCATTTAAGAAAACACACTGGAGAAAAACCCTACAAGTGCGAACTTTGTTTTAAGCAATTTGGTGAAGCAGGAACTTTGAAAACTCATCTAAGAGTACACACTGGCGAAAAGCCTTACAAGTGCGAACTTTGTTTTAAGCAATTTGGTCAAGCAGGAACTTTGAATAATCATTTAAAGAAACACACTGGAGAAAAGCCTTACAAGTGCGAACTTTGTTTTAAACAGTTTACTCGTGCAGTTTATTTGAAAAGTCATATCAGTTCGCATACTGGAGAAGAGCCTTACAAGTGCGAAATTTGTTTTAAGAAATTTACTGTAGCAGGAAATTTGAAGAAACATTTAAGCATACACACTGGAGAAAAACCGTACAAGTGTGAAACTTGTTTAAAGCAGTTTAGGGAAGCAGGTAGTTTAAAGACACATTTGAGAATACACACTGGTAAAACACCTCACAAATGTGAAATTTGTTTAAAGAAGTTTATTACATCAAGTCATTTGAAAGATCATTTGAGAGTACATACTGGAGAAAAGCCTTACAATTGTGAAGTTTGTTTTAAACAGTTTAGTCAAACAAGTGGTTTGAAATCACATTTGATAGTGCACACTGGAGAAAAGCCTTATAAGTGTGAAATATGTTTAAAGCGGTTTACTTCCAAAAGTTCTTTGAAAAGACATTTGAGAACACACGTAACACACTAAAAGATGTAGTAAAAACAGCTTTTTCCCCTGGGCCTTTTTGTTCCAAAAGATCTCCGATATCACTGAAGCTGAAGCTTATTGTGTTTTCTGCCCATTGTTGGTTGAAATACCCAGTTAAGAATTTTTATACCCTGTGTAAATATGTACAAGTTTTTTACATGGTGTGTCCTAAATACACCGGAGTCTTCTGTTGATTCTCTATAATATAGTTTATTGAAGTTATACTTCGTTAGGCGCGATTTTCTCTTCATTTGACTACTAATTTTTTTAAAATGCGGCAAAAATTTAAATTTTGTGTACTTGAGCTTCAATGTGGGGGAATTCCAGTTTCTACGTGGGGGATTTATAAAATATCATCTGGCAACTCTGGATAGAAAGTTCATTAGGTACTTAAAATAAACTTTCAACTTACATCTCTCGATTTAATTTTTGTATAATTTTTAAAATTGTATTACCCCTTTATTCTTAATTATTAAATTATTAGCTTCTAAATTCACTTGATTTCTGTCTAAAAACAAAGTCAAAAGATGAACTTACATAACTACAGAGTTATCTCATAACTTGAGGTTTAACGTCGCGTTATAAAGTGACAGTTGATATATCAGATAACTCAAGAACTGTCAAGAAATAACGCAAGTAGTTAAGTTAAATATGATACATCACACCAATTCGAGGATTATAACTAAAGTCCGAATTATAAGCATTTTGCTTTTTTTGTTTTTTGCTTATAATTAGGATTTTTAGTAAAAATGCTTATTTTAAAGATAATATACTTCAGATAATATACTTCAAGATAATATCTTTAAAATAAGCATTTTTACTAAAAATCCTATTTATAAGAAAAAAAGCAAAATGCTTATAATCCGGACTTTAATTATAACTTAACTACAGGATAACTTTCCGTTAAAGATAACTTCGGTCATCCATCACAGGGCTGATTATCATCTCAAACAAGATTTATATACCAACAACATACACAATTCTAAACAACCAGTGAATACAAATGTTAATGATGTGGAATGTGGTTTAAAATTTAGGAAACATTTATGTATTCAACAATATTGTGCACGAGAATGAGAGTACATTATTGAATACTTGTATCATGTTAAATATTATCGTATTATTAGAGTTTCGTATGAAAATTGAACATAGAATCTCTTCTCTTTAGAAATCAATCTACTCATTACTCATCTACACATTATACTAGCTTTCGCTGATGATATGGATATCATCGGAAATACAACTACTTAGTAACGTCAAAGAAGACTTCGTTAAAAAGAACAATCAGAAAATAATCAGTAAATAATGAAGAAAATAAGAAATCAGTAAATAATGAAGAAAATTTACTAAGAGTTTAATTTTAAACCAATGATATTTTGCAACATATAATACAGGGCAATTCAATTAAATTACAATTTCTTGGTGCAATATGCTATATCTAATTGGTAGCCTAGTAGCTTTTTAACCAAAGAGAAAAACAGTAGTAGACATTGAGGTTGCCAACTGGGTAGGGAAAGAGATCGAATGCTGGAATACACTTAGAAAGGACAACTTGGACTATAATTTTACTTTATTTACTGCATTGCTTAGTTTCTGCAATAGTTTTTCCATTCCAGTAAAATGTTTATAGTTGGTTTGTATTTCAGGTTGTCCCCAGGAGGAGAATAAAATGAGAACCATGGAAAAAAATATGAAAGTTGCAAATGAACAAAGAGCAGAGGACAGTGGAGGACAACTTCAACCTCATAAGTGTGAAATATGTTCGAAGAATTTTACTAAATTAGGAACTTTGACAAGGCATTTGAGAGTGCACACTGGAGAAAAGCCTTACAAGTGCGAACTTTGTTTTAAGAAATTTACTGAAGCACGAACATTGAAAACTCATTTAAGAGTGCACACAGGTGAAAAGCCTTACAAGTGCGAAATTTGTTTTAAGAAATTTACTGAAGCGGGAAATTTGAAAAAGCATTTAAGGATACACACTGGAGAAAAGCCTTACAAGTGCGAATTTTGTTTTAAGCAATTCGGTGAAGCAGGAACTTTGAAGAATCATTTAAAGAAACACACTGGAGAAAAGCCTTACAAGTGCGAACTTTGTTTTAAACAGTTTACTCGTGCAGTTTATTTAAAAAGTCATATCAGTTCGCATACTGGCGAAGAGCCTTGCAAGTGCGATATTTGTTTTAAGAAATTTAGTGAAGCAGGAAATTTGAAAAAGCATTTAAGCATACACACTGGAGAAAAACCGTACAAGTGTGAAATATGTTTAAAGCAGTTTAGGGTAGCAGATGGTTTAAAGACACATCTGAGAGTACACACTGGTGAAACACCTCACAAGTGTGAAATTTGTTCTAAGCAGTTTACTTTCAAAAGTTCTTTGAAAAGTCATTTAAGAGCACATACTGGAGAAAAGCCTTACAAGTGTGAAGTTTGTTTTAAACATTTTAGTAGTTTGAAATCACATTTGAAAGTGCACACTGGAGAAAAGCCTTATAAGTGTGAAATATGTTTAAAGCAGTTTACTTCCAAAAGTTCTTTGAAAAGACATTTGAGAACACACGTAACACACTAAAAGATGTAGTAAAAACAGCTTTTTTCCCTGGGCCTGTTTGTTCCAAAAGATCTCCGATATCACTGAAGCTGAAGCTTATTGTGTTTTCTGCCCATTGTTGGTTCCAACACCCAGTTAAGAATTTTTATACCCCATGGATGTATAAACACAGATGAACCCAGCAATAAGATACCTTGAACACACACTGTTTTGAAGATTCGATAGAATGTGATGCTTCCTCAATGGACATAAGCGTTCTTGAATTTTTACTCGTGGGGATAATTATTCAGACGCTAATAAAATTGGAAGTAGTTATAATTTATAAAAACACGTTCAAAGAATTTAATTAAAAAAAACAGAATATAACTATTCGCTGTGAGCCGATGAGTAGAGGGGATTTGACAGTTTTCGTCAGCGCAGTTAGTGGCAGTTTTGTGCATTAGATTTGAACAATTTGATCAACAAAGTACAAGTTTCAAACCGCGAGAGAGCGCTACCGACGAAACTCAGCCAATAAAAACAGAGGTAACCTCTAAATTTCACATACACTTCTTCTTTTTGTCAATGGCCTCTTGCGTAAGCAGTCATCCAGTCGCACGAATTTATATATTAAATATTAAAATTATAATGATTAAAATAAAAAAACATAATTACTTTTACTATTAATTCTGTGTATTCGTTCAGTAATCAGGTTATTGATTTTGTGTTTTTCTAGATAAATATCTATTTTTCTCGTTTTGTAATTTCGCATACACCAATTTTATCAGAAAAGTACAACAAACCGCGAGAGAACGCTAACGTCAAAACTCACAGCCAATTAACAATCCCGTTGTTATACAAAAAATAAAATACAATTTTATTTGTTATTAAAATTATTACCATGTCAATATAGTTAAGCTCAAATTAGTTTTTTAATAGGTATCAAATAATGCTACGGTAAAACAAATCAATTAAAAAATATTTTAAAATATTTTTGTTTTCTCCTAAATTTGCTACCCAAATAGTTCGATCGTCAATATTATTTGGAAACCTACATAGAAAAATAAATTATTTTATATTCATTTCACTAATTTATTTGAATCCATGAGAAATATCAAATTAAGAAGCTACTAAACAGATCTTTTTTAATCAGAGGCTGTCTACTTACTATTTAAAAATGTCTATACTAATTTAATGAACTAATATCTTGTTCAATACATTAATATGAAGGAACCCAATGACACGCCTATGAAAGACATATTTTAAAATGTAAACAGACTTCCTCTTCTTCTATAATGTAAATAAACAGTACTTACAAATGAAATGAGAGATCGGGATATAAATATTTAGTTTTTTGCAAATGCAATACTAGCACCATTATGGTGTTTATTTCACTTTTCACAAATATCACTCGAAATAGACCCAAAATAGCGAAAAACAACTCTTCCCCATCTACCTTAAAAAGTAAACAAATATGGAACAGCATTTGAAGTTTGACATAAACGTTTGTAAGACAGAGAAATGTAAACACCGTTGCCATTTATAAATAGTTTTCAGTGCTTCTACATATACAGTGTAGTATAATGTTTATAGTTGGTTTGTATTTCAGGTTGTTCGCAGGAGGAGAACAAAATGAAAATCATGGAAAAAAATATGAAAGTTGCAACTGAACAAAGGACAAAGCACAGTGGAGAAAAACTTCAACCTCATAAGTGTGAAATATGTTTGAAGAATTTTACTAAATCAGGAAGTTTGACAAGGCATTTGAGAGTGCACACTGGAGAAAAGCCTTACAAGTGCGAACTTTGTTTTAAACAGTTTACTCGTGCAGTTTATTTGAAAAGTCATATCAGTTCGCATACTGGAGAAGAGCCTTACAAGTGCGAACTTTGTTTTAAGAAATTTACTGAAGCAGGTAGTTTGACAAGACATTTGAGAGTGCACACTGGAGAAAAGCCTTACAAGTGCGAATTTTGTTTTAAACAGTTTAGTCAAACAAGTGGTTTGAAAATACATTTGAGAGTGCACACTGGAGAAAAGCCTTTTCAGTGTGAAACATGTTTAAAGCAGTTTAGTATGTCGAGTACATTAAAAAATCATTTAGTAGTACACAGTTTAGAAAAACCACAAAAGTGTGTAATTTGTTTGAAGCAGTTTACTACAATAGGTTCTTTAAAAAGACATTTGAGAACACATTCAACACACTAAAATATGTTGTGACGGGTAGCAATACACAACACAGTATTTACAATAGCAATCACGCGACACGGAATCAATCTATCTACCTACACACTCAGACTCAGAGCTTATCAGATTTCAATCCAATGCGATAACAATCAAACAGCGACACACAGTCGCCCATCCATCGTCTCCAAATCGGAGATGGTTAATGGACACTACCACTCACTGCAGATACGGTTCCGGAAAAGCGCCTCTTCAATACGGAGCGTGCCCGCCTCGCCAAAGTTCCAATTCAATCCATTGCATCTCTGCCGTTTTGAGTTCTTCTTGATTCAGTACGCCAAGAACTGATTTTTGATTCTCCTTGCTCGTCTTATATACGTTCTCGGTAGTCATCGCCGGAGTGATGGTACGTAGGGGAGCTGCGCCAACATGAAAACTCATTCGTTCCTGTACGGTTGACCTGCCGAACGCCGGCTGCAGGCATCATATCATTACAATAAGAAAAACAGCTATAAACAGGAAGTTTGACCAGGCATTTGAGAGTACACACTGGAGAAAAGCCTTACAAGTGCGAATTTTGTTTTAAACTGTTTAGTCAAACAAGTGGTTTGAAAATACATTTGAGAGTGCACACTGGAGAAAAGCCTTATCAGTGTGAAACTTGTTTAAAGCAGTTTAGTATGTCCAGTACATTAAAAATCATTTAGTAGTACACAGTTTAGAAAAACCACAAAAGTGTGTAATTTGTTTGAAGCAGTTTACTACAATAGGTTCTTTAAAAAGACATTTGAGAACACATTCAACACACTAAAATATGTTGTGACGAGTAGCAATACACAACACAGTATTTATAATAGCAATCACGCGACACGGAATCAATCTATCTACCTACACACTCAGCCTCATGGCTTATCAAATTTCAATCCAATGCGATAACAATCAAACAGCGACACACAGTCGCCCATCCATCGTCTCCAAATCTGAGATGGTTAATGGACACTACCACTCACTGCAGATACGGTTCCGGAAAAACGTCTCTTCAATACGGAGCGTGCCCGCCTCGCCAAAGTTCCAATTCAATCCATTGCATTTCTGCCGTTTTGAGTTCTTCTTGGTTCAGTACGCTAAGAACTGATTCTCCTAGCTCGTCTTAAATACGTTCTCGGTAGTCATCGCCGGAGTGGTGGTACGTAGGGGAGCTGCGCCAACATGAAAACTCATTCGATCCTGTACGGTTGACCTGCCGAACGCCGGCTGCAGGCATCATATCATTACAATAAGAAAAACAGCTATAAACAGGAAGTTTGACCAGGCATTTGAGAGTACACACTGGAGAAAAGCCTTACAAGTGCGAATTTTGTTTTAAACAGTTTAGTCAAACAAGTGGTTTGAAAATACATTTGAAAGTGCACACTGGAGAAAAGCCTTATCAGTGTGAAACTGGTTTAAAGCAGTTTAGTATGTCCAGTACATTAAAAATCATTTAGTAGTACACAGTTTAGAAAAACCACAAAAGTGTGTAATTTGTTTGAAGCAGTTTACTACAATAGGTTCTTTAAAAAGACATTTGAGAACACATTCAACACACTAAAATATGTTGTGACGAGTAGCAATACACAACACAGTATTTATAATAGCAATCACGCGACACGGAATCAATCTATCTACCTACACACTCAGCCTCATGGCTTATCAAATTTCAATCCAATGCGATAACAATCAAACAGCGACACACAGTCGCCCATCCGTCGTCTCCAAATCTGAGATGGTTAATGGACACTACCACTCACTGCAGATACGGTTCCGGAAAAACGTCTCTTCAATACGGAGCGTGCCCGCCTCGCCAAAGTTCCAATTCAATCCATTGCATTTCTGCCGTTTTGAGTTCTTCTTGGTTCAGTACGCTAAGAACTGATTCTCCTAGCTCGTCTTAAATACGTTCTCGGTAGTCATCGCCGGAGTGGTGGTACGTAGGGGAGCTGCGCCAACATGAAAACTCATTCGATCCTGTACGGTTGACCTGCCGAACGCCGGCTGCAGGCATCATATCATTACAATAAGAAAAACAGCTATAAACAGGAAGTTTGACCAGGCATTTGAGAGTACACACTGGAGAAAAGCCTTACAAGTGTGAATTTTGTTTTAAACAGTTTAGTCAAACAAGTGGTTTGAAAATACATTTGAAAGTGCACACTGGAGAAAAGCCTTATCAGTGTGAAACTGGTTTAAAGCAGTTTAGTATGTCCAGTACATTAAAAATCATTTAGTAGTACACAGTTTAGAAAAACCACAAAAGTGTGTAATTTGTTTGAAGCAGTTTACTACAATAGGTTCTTTAAAAAGACATTTGAGAACACATTCAACACACTAAAATATGTTGTGACGAGTAGCAATACACAACACAGTATTTATAATAGCAATCACGCTACACGGAGTCAATCTATCTACCTACACACTCAGACTCACTTATCAAATTTCAATCCAATGCGATAACAATCGACACATAGTCGCCCATCCATCGTCTCCAAATCGGAGATGGTTAATTGACACTACCACTCACTGCAGATACGGTTCCGGAAAAGCGCCTCTTCAATACGGAGCGTGCCCGCCTCGCCAAAGTTCCAATTCAATCCATTGCATCTCTGCCGTTTTGAGTTCTTCTTGATTCAGTACGCCAAGAACTGATTTTTGATTCTCCTTGCTCGTCTTATATACGTTCTCGGTAGTCATCGCCGGAGTGATGGTACGTAGGGGAGCTGCGCCAACATGAAAACTCATTCGTTCCTGTACGGTTGACCTGCCGAACGCCGGCTGCAGGCATCATATCATTACAATAAGAAAAACAGCTATAAACAGGAAGTTTGACCAGGCATTTGAGAGTACACACTGGAGAAAAGCCTTACAAGTGCGAATTTTGTTTTAAACTGTTTAGTCAAACAAGTGGTTTGAAAATACATTTGAGAGTGCACACTGGAGAAAAGCCTTATCAGTGTGAAACTTGTTTAAAGCAGTTTAGTATGTCCAGTACATTAAAAATCATTTAGTAGTACACAGTTTAGAAAAACCACAAAAGTGTGTAATTTGTTTGAAGCAGTTTACTACAATAGGTTCTTTAAAAAGACATTTGAGAACACATTCAACACACTAAAATATGTTGTGACGAGTAGCAATACACAACACAGTATTTATAATAGCAATCACGCGACACGGAATCAATCTATCTACCTACACACTCAGCCTCATGGCTTATCAAATTTCAATCCAATGCGATAACAATCAAACAGCGACACACAGTCGCCCATCCATCGTCTCCAAATCTGAGATGGTTAATGGACACTACCACTCACTGCAGATACGGTTCCGGAAAAACGTCTCTTCAATACGGAGCGTGCCCGCCTCGCCAAAGTTCCAATTCAATCCATTGCATTTCTGCCGTTTTGAGTTCTTCTTGGTTCAGTACGCTAAGAACTGATTCTCCTAGCTCGTCTTAAATACGTTCTCGGTAGTCATCGCCGGAGTGGTGGTACGTAGGGGAGCTGCGCCAACATGAAAACTCATTCGATCCTGTACGGTTGACCTGCCGAACGCCGGCTGCAGGCATCATATCATTACAATAAGAAAAACAGCTATAAACAGGAAGTTTGACCAGGCATTTGAGAGTACACACTGGAGAAAAGCCTTACAAGTGCGAATTTTGTTTTAAACAGTTTAGTCAAACAAGTGGTTTGAAAATACATTTGAAAGTGCACACTGGAGAAAAGCCTTATCAGTGTGAAACTGGTTTAAAGCAGTTTAGTATGTCCAGTACATTAAAAATCATTTAGTAGTACACAGTTTAGAAAAACCACAAAAGTGTGTAATTTGTTTGAAGCAGTTTACTACAATAGGTTCTTTAAAAAGACATTTGAGAACACATTCAACACACTAAAATATGTTGTGACGAGTAGCAATACACAACACAGTATTTATAATAGCAATCACGCGACACGGAATCAATCTATCTACCTACACACTCAGCCTCATGGCTTATCAAATTTCAATCCAATGCGATAACAATCAAACAGCGACACACAGTCGCCCATCCGTCGTCTCCAAATCTGAGATGGTTAATGGACACTACCACTCACTGCAGATACGGTTCCGGAAAAACGTCTCTTCAATACGGAGCGTGCCCGCCTCGCCAAAGTTCCAATTCAATCCATTGCATTTCTGCCGTTTTGAGTTCTTCTTGGTTCAGTACGCTAAGAACTGATTCTCCTAGCTCGTCTTAAATACGTTCTCGGTAGTCATCGCCGGAGTGGTGGTACGTAGGGGAGCTGCGCCAACATGAAAACTCATTCGATACTGTACGGTTGACCTGCCGAACGCCGGCTGCAGGCATCATATCATTACAATAAGAAAAACAGCTATAAACAGGAAGTTTGACCAGGCATTTGAGAGTACACACTGGAGAAAAGCCTTACAAGTGCGAATTTTGTTTTAAACAGTTTAGTCAAACAAGTGGTTTGAAAATACATTTGAAAGTGCACACTGGAGAAAAGCCTTATCAGTGTGAAACTGGTTTAAAGCAGTTTGGTATGTCCAGTACATTAAAAATCATTTAGTAGTACACAGTTTAGAAAAACCACAAAAGTGTGTAATTTGTTTGAAGCAGTTTACTACAATAGGTTCTTTAAAAAGACATTTGAGAACACATTCAACACACTAAAATATGTTGTGACGAGTAGCAATACACAACACAGTATTTATAATAGCAATCACGCTACACGGAGTCAATCTATCTACCTACACACTCAGACTCACTTATCAAATTTCAATCCAATGCGATAACAATCGACACATAGTCGCCCATCCATCGTCTCCAAATCGGAGATGGTTAATTGACACTACCACTCACTGCAGATACGGTTCCGGAAAAACGCCTCTTCAATACGGAGCGTGCCCGCCTCGCCAAAGTTCCAATTCAATCCATTGCATCTCTGCTGTTTTGAGTTCTTCTTGGTTCAGTACGCCAAGAACTAATTTTTGATTCTCCTTGCTCGTCTTATATACGTTCTCGGTAGTCATCGCCGGAGTGATGGTACGTAGGGGAGCTGCGCCAACATGAAAATTAATTCGATCCTCTACAGTTGACCTGCCGCATGTCGGCTGCAGGCATCATATCATTACAATGTAAGAAAAAAAGCTACAAACAGGAAGTTTGACCAGGCATTTGAGAGTGCACACTAGAGAAAAGCATTACTTATAATTATTCAATAAAATATTGAATTGTCTTTGTGTTGTTTTAATCTCCTGCGAAATTTCATATTGGCATATTAACCAGGCTAGGTTATCGGTTATCTGTACCTTTTATTCAAAAATCCCGCAGAATTTATAGTTTGAAATTCCCACGTAGCTGTAATTTGTCAATTTAGTTGCCTTTCCAATTAATAGATGGTGTTAATTCGATCTGAAAGTAGAATATGGCCGTGGAACGTCTATCTAGAGTATGTATGGTTTGTGTCTGAAGTGGGAATGCGACAGGGCTACAAAATACGCTTCCACAGCTGTTATGACTTCATCATTTGATAAAAAAAACGCTTTTCCACGCATGAATTTTTGTAGGTATTTAAACAGATGCACTCTCTAGGGCCAAATCTGATAAATACGGTGACGATTCAACTATTCGAACTTAAATTGCTGGATTTTAGCCTTTGTCAATTTGCTCAAATGATACGATGCACTGTCCTGATAAAAAAGAATGTGTGTACTTTGTACGCGCGTAAGACGTTATACCAGGGAACAATTTCTCTAGTTATACTTCTACTATATGATTTCAACGAAATCAATATACTTTAAACAGTTTACTTATATTTTATTTAAATCTTAAACTAATTTTAATACTTTTTCCAAAAATTTTTGTTAAAACAATACCAAAAATTAAAAAAAAAAGAATAGAACACACACAAACATATTTAAAAATGCCACATGCCACAATAACAAAACATTTTTTTATACAAATGTACTTCTTATTATCAGAAAATGTATAAAAATTTGCATTGGGGATCGAACCTTTGTATATTTGGGTCAGTAGGTTGTGAATCAAGCACCTTAAAATGCAGCCAATTAGTCACGCCAACTTAGTGATGTGAGTCGAGAATATTTCCAAGCGAATATTCGCGAACATTGGAAAGTTTCCGAGAATATTCGCCTATAAAAAATGGAAATATTCTCCTGACCGCGAATATTCCCGGAAACTTTCAATGGAAAATTCTCGAGAATATTTCCGAAAATTTTCAAGAATGTTTTCGAGAACTTTCCATAATATTTCCGAGAACTTTTGAGAATATTTCCAAGAGCCTTTTGGACGTAAGAGTCAGTGACGTAATTTGAATTTACATGGAAGTAGCGCTATTATTTAATTACAAGGCCGGCGAACCTATACCACTGTCAAGTACAAAAGGAAGATTGTTTTGAACATTACTATCATTATTTTTATATTAAAAATGCCTAAAACTAATAGGTATAATGCATGGGAATATTTCTAAAGAAAAATATTAAATAAAAAGTAAAAATTCAAAACTACAATAAAGTTATATCATTAACTTCCTGTAAAAACTAGATAGGGTTCAATCCTTAATTGTATAAATAACATTATTGCATTTAAAAGTGATTTACCGATGCTTATAGTTATAGAAGGAAAGGAGAACATTTAAAATTTTCACGGAATTTTAAACATAACTGTCTGTATGATGAAATATTTTGGATAAAATTGCAAAAAGTAGCAGTTGTGCTAACACCAATTATGAAATGGATTAGGTACAGTAAAACCAATGTGTCTGCAACCGTGAGGAGAAGAGATAACAGACGTTTGTGCACTGCAAGTGACCTTAAAGGTTTTTGTTAACTCTGTTTACCTGTACTTTATTGGAAGGCAATATGTTTAAAATATCCCAGGTTGTCGAGGCATTTAAGGATACATAAAATATATTTACCGAGAATATTCCATTACTTCCAATCAGTAAGTCTGAGGAACAGGAATGCTTATCTAAATTAAAAAAAAAAAGAAGAAAGCAGTGAAGCCTGTGCACCATGCTGCAAACTTACTTGTTTCTTCTTTAACAGGACAAAGCCTCACTGGTGAAGAGCATATATTAGCTATGCAGCGTATAGACAAGATATTAACCAATCATTCCAAGTTTATTGGCAACAAAAAGGAAAACATTTTTACAGATCTAACAAAGTTCTGTGCAAAAGCAGACCTTTGGTTAATGGATTTTATTTGGCTTTCAGCAGGATCAGTAGATTGTATAAGCTGGTGACAAGGAATGTGCACCAAAACTTCTTTAAAAGATTTGGCAATTACAATGCTGGGGCTACCAGCTTCCTACGCTGAAACAGAGCGTAGTGATAGCACAAACTCTTTTACTTATAATAATAAAAGGAGAAATATACTAATTATGGATAGAGCAGGGAAGTCAACGTATAATAGCTCATAATGAAAAACTCCTAAAAGATCATAAACATGGAAAAATGGTATGTGATGAGAGTCTTTCTATAACTATAACTATAATATGTTGGAACCACGGCAAGACTCTAAATCCATATCAGAAAATGAAAGATCAAGCGAGACGGAGAGAGTCTCTTCATTATATTCTCTTCATAATACATAGTCCAGCTTGTGTAAAAAAAATTTCTGTGACTCACAAGAATAGACTCTTACGTATTTATATATTTTATATTTATAATTCCTAAGAATTGTGTAGTGTCTTTTGTTATTACTAGTTAAGGAAACATTCCTGCTTTAACACTATATAGGAATACAGATTACCTGCAGTAAGTTCCTATATAATCAAGTTTGGTTTGTTTGTTGCATCTTTTTTATTTTATTATTTTTTTAAATAAATTAACTTTTGACTACTAACAAATATTCAGATTATTTTTTTTTATTAAGTTAAATAAATTTTAAAAGTATTTTTGGATATTTATTTTTTTACAGATTTTTTCTGTAGTCGTAATATCACAACAATAAGTAAAGCTAATTACTGATTTGTATAATTTATTATAATAATTTTAATAAAAATGCAATATTTCCATAAGTTTCCGGAAACTTTCCGGCTTTCGAATCTTCCCGGAAATTTTACATCACTACGCCAACTGAATGTTTTAAACTTTTTGACATATTTGCTTACTGTGTCAATTAATCAAATTGGTTTGAATTTTCTGGAATTAAAATACAACAAAATATAGAGTAAGAAAACATTAGGTTTGTTCTAGCATCAGTTTCAAACGGTTTGAAACCATCAGCGAATAGTGGACCAGCGCGAGTAGAGGGGATAGCACTGGTGGCTGTTTTATGTTCTCTCACTGACCAACTGTTTGCTGACGGTTTCTGACTAGTTTGACTGTTTGGCTGGTAGAAATTTTGTTGGAAATACAATTGAGTAAATCGAAGCACTACCTACTACATTTTACATTTTCGAAATTGGTATGTAATTTTTTTAACAATTCTAGAACATTTACAATTAATTAATTGTTGCTTTTAAAAACTATTTAAAAAGCCACTATAATTACAAACTTACTATTGTCTCTGTTCTTACAACAATAAAAACTAACACATATCATTTGTTTACCAATAGCCGCCATATTGAATAATTTTTGACAGGTCATTGTAATGCCCAATCAGAGCAAACGTTTAACGTTTCATCTGCGCGTAGGGCTAACATTTTTTATGAATTCGCGCACATTTACATTTACTCCCAATCGCGCCTAAAGAAGTATCTATAATTTCAAAAATGATTTTTTTCTTCAGCAAACCGGGTCTTTACCCAAACAGCACAAGTACATCCCTGGGATGTACCCCTAGGACATTCGTACGTCCTGAGGACGTACGTTTCAGGTCCTGGGAAATCCTCGGTACGTACCGAGGACGTTCGATGTTACAAAATCATCCGTGCCCAGGACGTCCGACCGAACTCTCCTGGGGACGTCCGACTAAAACCTCCTTGGGACGGTCGTCCAAAACCTCCTTGGAACCTCCGACCAAACCTTTTTAGGGCATTATGTAAAATGTTTTCAGAAATTGTAAACATGGCGTTTAATTACTATTAAACAATGTTGAAAAAGTCTAAAATTATTTTATATAAATTTACTCATAATTTTTAAAGATGAAATCTGCATTTAAAAGGAAAAAAACACATATTACCTATATAGTATTAAACAAGATTTTTATTAACATTTAACAAACAATAAGACGTCTTTTTATGTTCTTCTTTGCTTGCTCCTCCAAATTTTGATAATTCTTTTACCTACAATCGTAGATAAAAGAATATACTTAAGTTCCTACCTTATTAGGGTGGCCATAAATGGTTTGGCTCAGACCTGGACATCGTAGTTACCGGGGGGGGGGGGTCCCCCGGTGAAGTTAATCCATGGAAATGGGTTGGTTTGTGAAACAAAACTAACATTATGTTTCTTCTTATTTATTACCTACAAGGTTAAAAACTTATAAATCATAGCAAATTCGTGTTTCTTCTTACACTAACAAAAAATGGCCCACTTCCACTTTAAACTTATTTTTAGTTTGAGGGTCCTGCCTGTTCATCAGATTCTTTTTCATACCAAAAGTATTTTTGGGAACTACTTATTTTTCTCAATGCGTCTTTGTTTTTCAAGAGCATCTCGTAAAATTGGTCGCAGGTGTATTTAAAGTTCACTCGAACCATCAACATTGAACTCATTGTTGTTATATGAAGTCGTGATTTCTCATTTGACCACAAGTTGTTCATGATGGAAAATACTCTTTCTACGGGAGCACTAGTTCCTGTCAAACACATAGCAAATTCGACCACTTTCAAAATAGTATCGTATGCAATATCCTTACTATAAAGCCTTGCGAATATTTGCTTCCATCGCTCTTCAACAGAAGTTTTTACTTTAGTTTTGTCCACTCTGTTCCATTCCGTTAATATTTCAGACACAATCTCCTTTACACACTGCCACTGGTCAAAGAGTTTGGTTTCTTCTTCTTCATCCTCAGATATTTTCTTGATCTGTGTGACATTAAAATTAGGTAGGCTGGTCTGGATATCACTCCATGACGGAACTGTTTGTAGCAAAATCCACTGCAAGTTATGTACGCCTCCGAAGCTCAGTTCCCATTTTTCTAAATAGTCAACACAAGTTTTGTAAAACTTTTTCACTGTTTCTGTAAAGTCTTGGACATTTAGTTCTCCTTCTTCCTGTAAGTTTAATATAAGTGTTTTTACATTAGTAGGAATAAATCCCTCTTCCGCTCTAGATTTCAACACACTTTTGAGCGAGTTTATGCGCCAAGCAACTTCAGTAGCGGAGATATTGTCTTTCTTTATCTTCAAAAGTTGAAATCTGGGATGTCGCAAACATCAGCCATGGCTTAAAACATGGATTTTCAAAAAGTTGGCTTAGAAAGTAAGGGCATTTATCCTGAGAAAGAAAGTAGGACTTCAGGCCTTCAAATATCTTCAGAATGCAGTTGTGGACTATGTGGGCACCACATCCTACTCCGATTATTTCTTTCCCTAAACTATGTTGAAGATGTCGCCACAAATTATTTTTCCCTTTTCTAGCGGCCCCACCAAAATTTGTATTAGTGTTGTCAGCACACATAGCTACTAATTTTTCCTTAAGGTTTTTGTTTTTTATTAGTTCCTCAAGCATTTTGCTCTGGATATCAGATTGTTCGTTTGGAAGCGAAGAAAATGAAATCATTTTAACGTGGACTCCGGATAACGGCAAAAAATAACGAACAAGTACAGGAAAACATTTTTCTGCCTTTTTGTTTGATGCGTCAGCGGTAGAAATGTCAGTTTTAATAAACTTAAATTCTCTCTCCAAATCTTCATTGAAAACACATAACCGTTTTTGTTTTTTTGAGAGTGACATTATTCGCAACACAAACACCAATTAATATTAATGATGACACTTTCACAAGTACGCTAAAACTGAGCAGCCATGCGACCGTATTCACCGAAAGAGAGACACAATACAACTGGCACTAAACTCATGCACGCACTGGCGACTAGACCTTTAGGGAGAGAATTTTGCACTTCTGTCGAATGTGCATGTCGGTAGGCGCACCTGACGGTACAGTGTACAGTCAACAAGAAAAGCTTCTCGTTCATCGCGAAGTACAGGTGATGCAACAAAACACGCATTAAGTAGCACATACACGATACATTTTCATGCACTTTTTAAAACTACTAGTTTTTTTTAAGCTTTTATGAATTGCGATGAAACTATTAATAAATTATTATCTTTGTTAGTAAAAATATACATTTTTTTATTTTTGCGTGAAACCGGGACATTTTAGGGAATTTTCTGAAACCGACGGGACGCCCTCAAAAGCGGTCAAAACCGGGACTGTCCCGGCCAAACCGGGACGTATGGCCACCCTATACCTTATATAAAAAAACTTATGCCATGGCTTATCGGGTTCTTGCGGAAGTATTGTATCTAGCTGTATCTTCCTCTGTTTGCATAAAAAGTTAATCTTTTGTGCTAACATTTCCTTCTATAACGGTTAATCTACCCACTATCCTATGATTGGCCAGGCAGGGTTCTATGCTTGACATAATATGACACCGTTGCCGTATCCTCAATTTTTTCACAAACATAACCACATCACATAAAGTTACATTTAAAAATAGCTGCTTCAATAGTTTTGAAGCACCAAAAAAATAAAGTTTGGAAAAGTAAATAGTACAATATTAGTGTAAATACTGGATAGAAAAAACTCTAGAGGCATTTTAAATCAAAGTTAATTAAAATTGTTACAAAAAGATAAATAAAGATCAACTGTATAAATGTTTTTAAATCAAAAGGTAATTTAAATTCTTTTTGTTAATGATTACTATTAAAACTTAAAACATTAATTGAAATTTAAATTATTCAGTAGATTATATTCAAAGTTAACTAACACTGTTATAAAAAGGAAGATCAAAACTGATAAATGAAGATAAACTGTATAAATTTTGTTTAGACTATAAATCTATCTCTATATATTAAACGTTCATATACAATCTTACTATTCTTGTATATTATACCATTGATTGGAATTATACAAGAATCAAACAAATAAAGTATGGCAACACTGCAAATGCCAAATAACTGAAGGTTATTGGATCCATTCCTGAACTGGTCTGGATTGGTAATTCCTAGGGACGTCCGTAATCGTACTTCCTGGGGACGTCCGATTAAGGTCCCATTACATTCTGACTTAGCGGGACCTGAAACAGACGTCCGTATTCGTACTTCCTGGGGACGTCTGAATTTGTAATTCCTGGAACGTCCGATTGAGGTCCCCGTACATTCGGACTTAATTGGGACCTGAAACGGACGTCCTCGGGATGTCATGTGATATCTGGGTTGCAAGTAACCCACAAACAAAATTCCTCTCGCATCCCAAAAAACTGATGCTTCCTCCTTCAGAGATGGTTCCTCCTGCAACCGTTTCGGAACTGGAACTGTTGTAACAGTTTGTTACAACTCCCAGTTGTACGAAATTAAGGCCGTGTGCGCCGACAGAACGACCTCGATGGTAGCCCTACAAGTTATAGCTGGGGTACGGAGTACCACCAATACAACTGCAGGTGAAAGAGAGAGCCAAAACATACGGCAAGAATAACCAGGAGAAGACAGAAGAAACGAAACCATTACAAAGTGGGAAAGCGAGCGGAGGGCTGCATGGACAAGGACTCTGATCCATGTCGTGGAGGAGTGGGTGAAGTGCAAATATAAAAGTACAAACTACTTCTTAACGCAAGCCCTTATGAGACACGGATCGTTTAGAACATACCTTGAGAGGGTAGGCAAGGCAATAGATGATAGTTGTGTGGATTATGTAGTAAGCGACACAGCAGAATACTGTGTGTTCGAATGCAGAACGTTTTATGACGAAAGAGCGGGGCTGTATGCAAAAGTAGGCATATTAGGAGCAAACAATTTTATGGCAATAGTGACAAGGGGGAAAGAGTTTAAAGAAGTGCTAGAGGCTGTGACAAAAATCATTAAAAGAAATGAGATTATAAAAAGAGAGAGACAACAGGGGTAAACATAAGCAGTAGAGATAAAAAGAAAAGAGTAGAGAAAGGGAGGCTGCCCGCGCGAGTGAACGGTCTGGAAAGACTTGAAACGCGCGTAAGCCGAGAGTCGAGAGTGAGTTTAGTTGGTAGGCATTGTAACGTGGATGTATCCGGAGGCAAGACCTCCAGGGGGAGAACTGCGTTCGGATATACTATGTTTACTCTGAATCAACACACGCAAGGTACGATTCACCTGGCTTAGAAGATTCCCACTCTCAAACAAAAAAAAGTTTTGCAAAATTACAACTCCCTGTTGTGAGATCAAATTACAAATATTATGCTTTATTGTGTTGTACCCTGATTTGTCTCTACATTTATTTTTCCTGCCTAAAATTTGTATTACATGTGGTCTGTATTTTAGGTAGTCCCCGTCAAGAGGATAACAAAATGAAAATTATGGAAACTTCAACTGCAGATCCTTCTCATAAAGGAAAACGTACTAAGCCTTACAAATGTGAAACTTGTTTTAAGCAGTTAACTACTGCAAGCCGTTTGAATAGACATTTGAGGGTGCACACTGGGAAAAATCTTAATAAGTGTGAAATTTGTTTTAGACAGTTTAGTCAAATAAGTCATTTGAAAAGACATCTGAAAGTACATACTGGGGAACAACCATACAAGTGCGAGGTTTGTTTTAAGCGATTTGGTGAAATGTATGGTTTGAAAAATCATTTGAAAATGCACACTAAGGAAAAATCTTATGAGTGTGAGATTTGTTTTAAGCACTTTTCTCTAAAAAAGACTCTGAAAAGACATTTCAGAGTGCACACTGGGGAAACTCCTTACACGTGTGAGACTTGTTTTAAGCAATATACTGACACGTATGCTTTGAAAAATCATTTAAAATCGCATACTGGAGAAAAGCCCTATAAATGTGAGCTTTGTATTAAGCAGTTTGCTCAGAAAGCTCATTTGAATCTTCATTTGAAAGTGCACACTGGAGAAAAACCTCACAAGTGTGAAATTTGTTTTAAGACGTTTTCTCAGAAATCTAATTTGAAAAGTCATTTGATAGTGCACACTGAAGAAAAACATTACAAGTGTGAGATATGTTTTAAACCATTCAGTGATGCAGGTTCTTTGAAAAGACATCTAAGAGTACACACTGGAGAAAGACGTTACAAGTGTGAGATTTGTTTTAAACAGTTTAGTGAAGCAGGTCATTTGAAAACACATTCAAGAGTGCACACTGGGGAAAAGCCGTACAATTGTGAGATTTGTTTTAGGAAGTTTTCTCAGAAATCTCATTTGAAAGGTCATTTGATAGTGCACACTGGAGAAAAACATTACAAGTGTGAGATATGTTTTAAACAATTCAGACAATCAAGTGCTTTGAAAAGACATCAGAGAGTGCACACTGGAGAAAAACCTTACAAGTGTGAGATTTGTTTTAAATCATTCATTGAATCGAGTGCTTTGAAAAGACATCTGAAAGTGCACACTCGGTAAAAACCTTGCAAGTGTAAAATTTGCTTTAAACAACTCAGTAAAGCAACAAAATGTAAACTTCTTAAAATTAATTGATACAATTTCAACCTAATGATATGATATCCGACCACATTAACAGGATTAAAATAACTCCATAAAATATATTATTTAGGTGTTCATATTCAAAATGAACTAATTTAGTTCTAGTCCCCAGTACACCGTCATTTTGAAAATGATTACTTCTTCTTCTTGTCTTTTTTCCTTTTATGCCTATTACGGCGTCGGATTATGGTCCGTTGTCAAATGTCAAATTAGCTTATTTATTATTTATTGTTTTTATTAGCGCTAACGTTATTACCGTCCCTTATTTCAAGCTAAATATAGAGAGATATCGCAAAGGCATTTTTACCGCACGCTAATAGTGGAATACCCTATTTTGACATGTACGCAAGCGCAGAGTGAATTTGAAGTTAATACCGGATAACGAGTCCCGTTATTTAGGTCGAAATAAGGGACGGTAATAACGTTAGCGCTAATTTGACATTAAACAAAAATAATTTGTAGAATACAAATTTTATAAACTAAAAATTGTAAATCATCTTGTTTCCTGTGTTAAATGCTTGTGTTCTTTAAGGCTAAACGGTCTTCTTCTGGTCTTTTCTTTAAACATTAATTTCCTAGGTTACATTTAATTCCAAACGTCGGTTGTCATAATAACGTTAAGCCTCGCCCCAATACATTTGCGATAACTCTCTTGATGCCCGTGTTGAAATAGACCGTTATCTGTTATTTACTTCTTGACACGTTATTAATGTTAACCTTTGCGATATCTTTCTAATAGCGGGAGACGTTATTCGGTATTAGCGTAACATTCACTCTGCGCACATGTCAAAATAGCATATTCCGCTATTAGCGTGCGATAAAAATGCATTTGCGATATCTCCCTAGGTTACTGTATTAGTAGATATGTTAATATCCTGTCCTATATACTTTACAATTAAGTTTTAAAATAATATTGTATTAAATAAAAAATAAACTCTGTCTTCTTACAATTTTGTTTTTTTAACTTAAAGTTATTTTAACTTTTTGATTTATACATGCTTATAAACTTACTGGAAAAGTTGGGTTTTATGGGAGGGCAAATTATTCTTGGGCACCCGGGTGGCAGGGACCCCAGGAACGACCCTGGTTTGTTACTACTCCCACTTGTACAAAATTACAACTCCCATTGTGTAGTAGCACGCTACTATAATCACCTGCATATTATTTTTTTATCGTCAATCGAGATCAAATTACAAATATTATTATGCTTTGTTATATGGGCTCCGTGCGTGACCATGGTGGGGATATACGAAACTATGCCAGCGCCCGTAGCGACGAAATATGACAACTTTGGCGAATCGCTTTCCTAACCCCAGATTCCAGCTCTGTGGTGCTCTTCCTCGTTTTTCTTCTCTGGGGGTTGCCACATCATAGTTTTTTTAGGCAATCTTTCGTCCCCCATTCGGCTCACATGCCCATAGCATATGAGCTGTTCTCTCTCAATATCCTCAACTATAGTGCCCTCTACACCCATTTGTTGTTTTATTACTTCATTCCTTATTCTTTCGGCTTTCGATATTCTCATCGATCTTCTGATGGCATCCATTTCCGTGGCTTCGACCTTTTTCTTATATTTCTTGGTTATTCTCCATGTCTCGGCTCCATAAAGTAGGCTAGTTTTAACCCATTGTCTCATATATGTTCCATTTTCTTTTCTTTGATATTTCTTTACTCCATATAACTCCGTTTAGACATGCTATAGCTCTTCGTGCTTGTATGATTCGATGTTCTATTTCTCGTTCGTCTTTTCCACTACGGTCCAAGATGACGCCCAGCATATTCGTCACATGGATTTATTTTATGATTGTCTTCGATATCGAGTTGTTCTATTTCAGCGCCAATTGAGAGTTATTTTGTCTCTTCTAAATTGAGAAGTCGGTAAATTCGTAGTTTTTTACGTTTTTCGTCAATATTTCTAAAACTATGAGGTTTAGCATGAACAACCTTCTATACAAAAATGTTCTACATTAAATTTGAAATAAAAAATGCTGTATACTTAATCCTTCTAAAATGAACGGTTCCAAAGTTACGGAGGTAGTATAGTATAATTGGTCCAAAAAAAAGGCCTAACCCAGACATACAAAGTAAAAGTTTTCCTCCAACACCAAATTGTTCTATATGGTCCACATATTGTTCAGTAAAAAGTTACACCATTTTGAGCATCCGGTTTGGGGGAGAGAAGTCGGTAAATTAGTGGTTTCTTTACGTTTTTCGTCAATATTTCTAAAACTATGTTTAACGTAAACAATGTTCTATACAAAAACGTTCTACATAAAATTTAAAACAAAAATGGTCCTATCCATAATAATTGTTATAAAATCAACGGTTCCAGAGTTACGGAGGGTGAAATGTGGAGGTTTTCGATACTTTTTATATTACTTGGGCAATTGATGATGATTTTGGCTGGTGAGGTTGACGTTTCTTCAAGGGCTTATCACTAACATAACATTGGCCACTGAAATAGCAAATCCTGTTAAAGAAAATTTCTTTCAATCAGTAAAAATATTATAAATTGCCCAAAAAATATAAAAGGTATCGAAAACCTCCACTTTTCAACATTTATGTATAGGACCTTTTTTGTTTTAAATTTGATGTAGAACATTTTTGTATAGAACATTGTTTACGCTAAAGAATATTTTTAGAAATATTGACGAAAAACTACTAATTTACCGATTTTTCCCCATCTCCCCCCCCCCCCCAAACCGGACACTCAAAATGGTGTAACTTTTTACTGAACAATATCTGGACTATATAGAACAATTTGGTGTCGGAGGAAAACTTTTACTTTGTGTTACTTGTGTTTACTTTTACTCTCTGGGTTGGGCCTTTTTTGGACCAATTATACTATACTACCTCCGTAACTTTGGTACCGTTCATTTTAGAAGGATTATGCATAGGGCCTTTTTTGTTTCAAATTTAGTGTTGTTCATGCTAAACCGCATAGTTTTAGAAATATTGAAATTTGAATAAAAAACTACGAATTTACCGATTTCTTCCCCCCCCCCCCAACCCGACGCTCAAAATGGTGTGACATTTTTCTGAACATTATGTAGACCATATAGAACAATTTGGTGTTGGAGGATAACTTTCACTTTGGATGTCTGGGTTTGGATCTAGTTATACCATACTAAATGTTAAATATAGTATGTTTATACTAAATACTACAAACATTCTATTATCTTACATGTAGGTATTTTTTTTTATATTATACCTAAAGGAACTGGGTAAATTTAACAAACCACTCTATTGCAAACATTCTTTTTTTTATTTTGTTCACTTGTTAAGTCAGATCAATAGTATATATAACTAGACCCAAATCCAGACATCCGAATTGAAAGTTATCCTCCAACACCAAATTGTTCTATATGGTCCACATAATGTTCAGAAAAAAGTCAGGTTTGGGGGGGAGAAGTCGGTAAATTAGCAGTTTTTTTACGTTTTTCGTCAATATTTCTAAATGTATGCTTTAGCGTAAACAATGTTCTATACAAAAATGTTCTACATAAAATTTAAAACAAAAAAGGTCCTATACATAATTGTTATAAAATCAACGGTTCCAGAGTTACGGAGGGTGAAAAGTGGAGATTTTCGATACTTTTTATATTTTGTGGGCAATTTATAATATTATTAGTGATGAAAGAAATTTTCTTTGACAAGATTATGTTTTGTAAATTCCCAATGGTATGTTAGTGATAAGCCCTTGAAGAAACGTCAATGTCACCATCCAAAATCATCATCAGTTGTCCAAAAAATATAAAAAGTATCGAAAACCTCCATTTCTCACCCTCCGTAACTCTGGAACTGTTGATTTTATAACAATTATGAATAGGATCTTTTTTGTTTTAAATTTTTTGTATAGAACATGGTTTACGCTTAAGCATAGTTTTAGAAATATTGAAGGAAACCCTAAAAAAACTACTAATTTACCGACTTCTCCCCCATTTCCCCCCCAAACCGGACGCTCAAAATGGTGTAACTTTTTACTGAATAATATGTGGACCATATAGAACAATTTTATGTTGGAGGAAAACTTTTCTTTGGATGTCTGGGTTAGGCGTTATTTTGGACCAATTATACTATACTACCTCCGTAACTTTGCAACCTTTCATTTTAGAAGAATAATCATAGGACCTTTTTTATTTAAAATTTAATGTAGAACATTTTTGTATAGATGATTGTTCACGCTAAACAGCATAGTTTTAGAAATATTGACGAAAAACCTAAAAAAACTACGAATTTACCGATTTCTCCCCCCTCCCTGCCCCAAACCTGACGCTCAAAATGATGTGACTTTTTTCTGAACATTATGTGGACTATATAGAACAATTTGGTGTTGGAGGATAACTTTCACTTTCGATGTCTTGGTTATGCCATTATTTAGATCAATTTTATCATACTACAAATAATTTATGTACAATAATACAATCTAGGTTCAATACATACTTTTTGAATATTAGTATAGGCGCCAAATAGAGGTCACCGTATCATTTTCAATTCTGATGGACAAACTCAACGGTTTCTTATGGATTTTGGGCTGCTGATTACGAATTTCGAGGGGGGATTTCGATCCGAGTGGTCAAAAAATTGTTATAAACAATTTAATTGTTTATAAATTGTTTATAAGGCTCTGGCTCATAAAATAAAAGATAAAAAAAATGTTTCAAATAAAATTTGTTCCCTAATAAAAAACGAGGAAACAACCGTCTACTAAACTTAAATTCGACAATTAGAACTCAAGATTTTGTTAAATTAGTGTAAAATGCAAATTGCAAAATAAGTATTTTTCGAAGCTTTAGCGATCGTAACTCGGCTTCTACGCATGCAAATAAGTCTTAGAAGGTGTCGTTTTAAAGCTTAATTAAGAGGCTTCCAAACAAAGTTTGTTAAATTATTTGATCTTCATTTGTTTTAAAGTTATACCCGTTTGAAGTTATAATTTTCTTAAAAAATTGTACATTAATTTGTTTATAAAGGTTTCAAGCAAACTTGAGCTATAAACATTTATACTTTAATTAACAATAATAATAAAACAACTCAAAAGGAACAATTTGAGCTTACGAAAATGTTCGTAAGTTTATTTTTGGTTAAGATGTCGATATTTTAATGTCGCGCTATGAGGCGCAAGATTGGCTCACAGTCAAGTAAGTATATATTCTTCGACGCTTTATCGATCGTAATTCGGCTTCTACGCATGAAAATGAGCCAATATGTGATATCCATATAAAAATGGATCGAGTTCTTTTGCAGCGTCATCATTGCATATAAAACGAGCATTTATGATGTGGCGGCATACACACAATTGACGGGCCTTGATGATGCTGCAAAAGAACTAGATCCACTTTATATGGATATCATATAGATAATTAGACTCTGAAGCCTCAAAAAGTTTTAGTTTTACTGCCTACAAGAACAGACTTGTACCACCATGTAACTGTTAAAATTTCGCTAAGAACTTATGCAGATGTAAAAAGCTGATATTCCCTGTATATCTCTATGCAAATTTGCAGATGCATGAAAAAATAATGTTTGTAAAAATAGTATTAATAAATAATATCAACTTACTTTTTAGTTATACTTCTGAAATATTAGTTTTTAATGTTTTTTTCTCATTTAGTGCAAAAAATAGAAGACAATGTAAATAGAATGAAAGGTGATACGAGGTACAGTATGATGATTTAATTATAAGAATTATATGATAAACTTTTATTAGGATCTTCAAAAATGAAAAATGAAGATAACGTATGTATACATAGAAATTATAAAATTTGCATCGAGAAGTTAGCGCGTGAACCTTTACGCGGTGAGCCGATCTTGCGCCTCATAGCGCGCGCCATTAAAATATCGACATCTTGGCCAAACATAAACTTATGAACCTTTTCATAACCTCAAATTGTTCCTTTTGAGTTTTTCTATCATTGTTCATTAAAGTATAAATTTTTATAGCTCAAATTTGCTTGAAACCCTTATAAACAAATGAATGTACAATATTTTTAAGAAAATTGTAACTTCAAACGGGTATAACTTTAAAACAAATGAAGATCAAGTAATTTAACAAACTTTGTTTGGAAGCCTGTTAATTAAGCTTTAAAACGACACCTTCTAAGACTTATTTGCATGCGTAGAAGCCGAGTTAAGATCGATAAAGCTTCTAAAAATACTTAGTTTGCAAGTTGCATTGTGCACTAATTTTACAATATCTTGAGTTCTAATTGTTAGATTTAAGTTTAGTAAACGGTTTTTTATTAAGGAACAAATTTTATTTGAAGCATTTTTTTTATCTCTTTTAGTTTATGAGCCAGAGCCTTATAAACAATTAAATTGTTTATAACAATTTTTTGACCACTCGGATCGAAATCCCCCCTCGAAATTCGTAATCAGCAGCCAAAAATCCATAAGAAACCGTTGAGTTTGTCCATCAGAATTGAATATGACACGGTGACCCCTCTGGCGCCTAGACTATATAGATCTTACCATACTTTCATGAATTAAGACTTAAGAACTATTAATGTACAGAGTGATAGCTTAACCCTAGATTCCTGAGGTTAAAATGGATCGATTTAAGCTAACTTACCTTAGTACGAAAGTTGATAATAACCGAAATACAGGGTGTCAAAGTTAAACTTTTATTTTATTTATTCTTGAATATTTCCTAACAGGCATGGGATAATAACACGAAATTTAGTAAGCGGGGTTTTTTCGGGACTAGAAATTTAAATTCGCCACCAAAAATGATGTATTACCCGGAGGGCGCCACTTACGTCGTTGAGCGCTCATTTAATAGATTCAAGTTTTTTTATTACCCACTCTACATACTTTTAGAATAAAAACTTTTTTCTCTTAATATTTTTACTTGAAAAAGGTATATTACATTCATTTCGCTAAACTCAACACCGTTTTTGAGATAAACGCATTTTAAATCTGCGAGGCACCATAATTTTTTGCATAATATCATTGTAGTTACACCCGAACCATAAAAATTTACAAAAATATATCGCAAATTTTTTCAAATGAAATTTACGATGCAATGACATAAATGTGAGCACTAGGACAATGATTATGGTTTCAAGTTTATTTTTCGGGTCTAACTACAATGATATTATGCAAAAAATTATGATTAACTATTTATATGGAATAGATAGTAATAGAATCAGATAGTAAAAAGAGAAAAATCAAAGAAGCGGCTCTAATTATGCTAAATGAAACCAATTGTGTCGCAAATTCCTCGGTAGAGTGCAGTAGGATGTGGTTACCAATACTGAAAGAAAAAGTCAATAGAAATAAAATACCACGATTAGTAAGTAAATAACATATTGAGTTAACATATTAATATTATTTATAATTTAAACATATTAAAGTCGGAATTTGGGTACCTATTAGTTTTTTGAGAGTAAATTAAATAGAGACCAAATAAAGAGTTAAAGACCAAATACTTACGATGACGGGATAGTATCACGAGGTTTTTTCCTGGTTTTCCCTCGTGATTTACTATGGAAACGCGAGAATTTTACTGTCATCGTTGCATTTGGTTGTCTTTCTAAAGACAGATCACATGCTATGATTTTTTTGTTACGGATATTCTTGAGTTGGGGTTGCTTTCATGTAATCGAATGAACTATCTTTCAGTAAAGTCGTCCCAGGAACGCAACTCATAAATATTGGCAATATAATTTTAAAGTCTTCTACTTTAAAATGTATAATATATGTCTAAATTGCCAATATAAATGAGTAAGATTAAATAGATTATTAGAAGAATATTTTACTTAGCAACAACATTTTTGTTTAATTCAGTAGTATTTTCTATTTTGAAACGACACCCGATTTGGGCGTCGAAACTTTAATATTTTTTTTTCAATTTAATTGTGGGTTATTTCCCATATAAATAGCCACAAGAAAATAGCTTCAGAACAACATCAAAAAATTATGTTGTATCGCAGATTAAAATGAGTTTATCTCGAAAATTGTTTAGCGAGATGAATGTAGTATACCTATTTTAAGTAAAAATATTAAGAAAATAAAAATTTTGATTCAAAAAGTATGTAGAGTGGGGGATAAAAAACTTGAACGTATTAAATGGCCGCTGAAAGACGTATGTGGCTCCCTCTGGATAACACATCATTTTTGGTGGGTAATATTATGGGTCATAATACCCGTTTGCGCGCCAATGGTGAATATAAAATTCTTAATTGTATGTCAAAAAATGTGCAATAACTACGTCTTAAAACCCACCAAACGTGATTTGCATATCTCAACTGATTTTAAAGCAATAAATAAATCGTCAGTTTGTAAAAAAATATTGAACATCCCGTATCTCGGAATCGAAGCGTTTGCGGACATTATTATTATAAAGCAAATTGTGATTATTTTCTCATGTAAAATTACCCCGTAAAGTTTGTCACACTTATTTAGAAACACCCTGTACTGATGACGAACATGGCCAGTTGTTAAAGTACCTAACTTCTTCATTATCCAATATAAGCGAATGAATCGAAAGACAAAATGTTAAGAAAACCTGGGGCTATAGTTAGGTTTTAACTTCAGTATTTTATAAATGCTAGAATAGTCCACAGGGTGATGCGAACTTTGAGAAAAAGGCACAGTTTGATTCGTACACCCGGTATACAATGACAGTTTGACTGTTTAGCAACAATATTATTACAGCGATATTGTAAATAAATAAGGCTATATCGTGGTAAAAAAATCACTTAAATCCAACAACAGGTTTAGGAAATTCGAAACTTCAAAAATGACCAAATTTTTAGTGGATCGATTTTTTTGCACCTGAGTGTACATATTCCATATCTAATTTTAGATTCAACTAGTGCATAATATAATATTTTTAAATATTTAAATCTATTTTAGATTTGAGAAATTTGAACTTTGGTATTAAGGCTCTCAAACACTTTCGTTATTTCATCTATGTGGGCATCCCATCTTAAATGAAAGTCGATTTTTACTCTAAGATATTTTATATTGTTACTTGATTTTATATGTGTATCATATGTTTAACGTCAAATTGTGTTCGCCAAAAATTTCAGGCGACTACGCTAGGTACCGCGTCAGTCATGCACGGAGCGAATACACATTTTATTATGTTGTACTTAGATTTGTCTCTACATTTATTTTTCCCTTCTAAAAAAATTTGTTACAATTGGTTTGTGTTTTAGGTAATCCTCAAGAGGATCCAAAAATGAAAATCAGGGAAACTTCAACTGCAGATCCTTCTCATAAAGGAAATCGTACTGGGCCTTACAAATGTGAAACTTGTTACAAGCAATTAACTACTACAAATCGTTTGAATAGACATTTGAGAGTGCACACTGGGAAAAATCTTAATAAGTGTGAAATTTGTTTTAAACAGTTTAGTAGAGAACGTAATTTGAAAAGACATTCGAGAGTGCACACTGGGGAAAAACCATACAAGTGTGAAATATGTTTTAAACAATTCAGTGAAGCATATAGTCTGAATAGACATGTGAGAGTGCACACTGGCGAAAAGCCTCACAAGTGTGAAATTTGTTTTAAACAATTTAGTGAAGCAGTTGCTTTGAGGAGACATATGAGATTGCATACTGGAGAATATCAATACAAGTGTGAAATATGTTTTAAACCATTCAGTGAAGCATATAGATTGAATAGACATCTGATAGTGCACACTGGCGAAAAGCCTCACAAGTGTGAAATTTGTTTTAAACAATTTAGAGAAGTAGTTGCTTTGAAAAGACATATGAGAGTGCATACTAGGGAAAAAACTTACAAGTGTGAGATTTGTTTTATGCTGTTTTCCTTCAAAGCTCATTTGGATAGACATTTGAAAGTGCACACTGGAGAAAAATCTCACAATTGAGGAGCATACATGCAAAAGCCGATAGATCCACTTTTTTCAATTTTGAGATAAAAGCCGAAAACTTGTACAGCAAAATCCCATACCAATTTAAAGAAGCATCATATTTAAAATAAATAGTACCTAGTTATGAGTCATGTAATAAAACTGAAAAAAGTAAAAGAGCAAAATCAAAATTGAAGCGTTGGTTCCTCTTCCATGCAGTCACATGTCTTCTCCTCCCCTTCCTCCTCATCCTTTTCATTTGAACTTTTGCCATTAAGCAATTCCAGGTACCAGTCAAGTTCTTGTATTTCCTCCAAATTTTCTTCGAACAGTTGATTTAATACGTATTTAGGGGATTTTTTTCTTTTCGGGGATACCCCGAGTCAATTTTTTTCTAAGATGGTCAACTCAATATCAGAAAATTTTGGTTTCAAAAGTTTTTCAAAATTTTCTAACCCACTGGTAAAATAATAGTTTTGGAATGATTGTATTTTTATTAATTTGCCATTGTTAATTTTTTTATTACAATCTGCTTTGTATCAGCTAGCGCTTTCACTTTTTTCAAGGTAACTTAAACCGGGAACAATCGCGCTCTATTCTGTGACGTAATCGGTTGCGCTTTAGATTTTGTCTAACAATACGAACTTAGACGCGAATTTACAACAAATCTTTATGTTATAGTATTTTTATTTACTTGTAATATTAGAAATATTATTTCTAACAATTATTAAAGCTAATTTTTTCTCACCAAAGCCATAATTTCCAAAAGAAGAAGAAAAAAAATAAACCTACGCATTACTACACCATATTTTTTTCAGCGCAAAAGTGGTCGGAAGCAACCCCGTAATCACCACCCTAATTAAAACTAGTCATTTGGCCTTATTTGGTCTTATTTATTTATGTATTATTAATAGGTTCGAGAAGTTTGACCGACTTGATTGATTCGTTTTAAAAGAAAATGAAGTTAACAGCGATTAACGAATTTTTGTAGTTTGGAAATAATGGCCTTTTCTTCTGAATAGAAAGATTAGCATCAGAGATGTGAGAAAATGTTTAAATAGTAAATTGTGGCTAATTTAATTCCCAAGAATTTGGTATGAAAAAAAATTTCTATGGCAAAAATTAAGTGAGCTATTGACATTTAAATCTTGTAATAGCATGCAAAAACCACCTTTACCAACCCTTTCAAAGTCACCTCTTTTTGTGACTAAGGATTTTAATAAGATTTAATATTAATAGGCTTGTAGATCTTGTAAAAACCTACAAAATTATTTTATACCAAACTTTCTAAGATACAAAATAAAAAAGTTACGGTTAAAAAATCAATATTTATATTTTTTTGAGAAAAAAAAAAGGAGAAATCCAATTGTAAGCATAATAATGTAAGTTAGCGGTGTTTTTAGTCATTGGCCTTTTTCATTCTTCTTTATTTGTGTATTATTAATAGATTCTAGAAGTTTGACTGGCTTAAAATGATTAGTTTTTAAAAAACTGAAGTTAAAAGTGAATAAAGAATTTTTGTAGTTTTGTAAAAAATGCCATTTTCTTCAGAATAGAAAGATTAGCATCAAAGATAAGAAAAAATGTTTAAATATGAAATTGTAGGTTATTTAATTCTTAAGAACTTGGTGTAAAAATTTTTTTTCTACGACAATAATTGAGTGAATAGTAAATGAGTATACTATAGAAGAACATTGATTTTTTCCATATAAAACTAATACTTTCGATAGCGAATGAATCGAAAACTATTAGTTTTATCAAAAAAATGTATACAACATTTTTTGCTTAGAATGAATGTTTTTGTACCCCCCCTGAGATATCCACCCCCGAGATGTTGTGGCAACCGTCCCCATAATAAAAGCGCCTTTCGGCATCATATAGATTTTGATCCTTGGACCATCCACTACTTATTCTCAAATTTTCAAGCAAATTGATCCATTCTGTAAAGATTGCGGGGTGAAAAGCTTCGGTTCCTGGACTATATTGGAGATTAAAAAATATAATGTCAAATTAGTGTTTTGTGTTTTCAAATTATATTTTATTTACGCCCAGTTCCACCAACGTGATCTAAGTAAAATCTTACGTAAGTTTTGCTTAGTCAAAAAAAATTCTTAGTTGAAATTTGCGTTCCACCATTAGTTCAGAGAAACAAGGAAAAAAAATATCATGTTGGTGACACAACCCCCTCCAGGTCGAAACCAAATTTTTTGAGTAGCATGGACATCTATAATAATAACCTATATGTTTCCTGCAGCCGATTTTGATGATATACATAGTTATAAACAAATGAAAATCAAAAAACGGTAAATTTTCGCTTTTATCGTCTATTACCAAAAAGTTAATCATTTTAAATAAATTTGAGAGTAAGAAACTCATAAATCGTATAAAAACCTTTAATATGGCGTTCGCTGAATATGTCTATCCTCATTGGTTGCTTAGAAAATTGCAAAATAAATCATAAATTTTGAGTTTATATAAATATTCATAACTTATGTAAAAATGAACTTAGAACGTTCTTATTACACGGAATGCTGAGGCTTCTGGTGCTTAAATCATACCCCAAATTTCAAAACAATTGGTCAAATAGTTTAAAAGATATTTAATTTGTTTATTTCAAATTAATTTTTTTTGCAACGCTATAAGTCAGAAAATGATGAAGTTACACGAATACTTTGAGTAGATTACGAAAGAAGAAAATTTATACTATTTATTTAATTTAAAAAAAATGACAAAAAATAATTCTAAATACTGCAAAATGATTTCGCAAAAACATGTGAATTAAAAATAGGGGGGGCTAACTTCGTCCCTAATTGTCCTAGGACAATTATTTTTCTTTCTAAATGTGTATAAAAATTCAGTCTTTTCAAATATGAAAAAATAATTTTTCTACGGGTAACGGTTAAAAAGTTATTCTAATTGTTTATAACTAAGCAAAAAATGGACGTGTTTTTGCAAAATAATTTTACACTGTTTAAAAGTACTTTTTGTCATTTTTTTTTAATTAAGTCAATAGTATAAATGTTCTTCCATAAACTGTCAGAATTCTTACTGTAACCTCATAATTTTCTGACTTGTAGTGTTGCAAAAAAAATGAATTTGGGATAAACAAATTAAATATCTTTTAAACTATTTGACGAATTCCTTTGAAATTTAAAATATAATTTAAGCACCAAAAGTCTCAGCAATTCGTGTAATGAGAAGGTTCTAAGTTAATTTTTACATAAGTTATGAATATTTATAAAAACTCAAAATTTATAATTAATTTTGCAATTTTCTAAGAGACCAATAAGGATAGACATATTCAGCGAACCCCATATTGAAATTTTTTAGACGATTTATGAGTTTCTTACTCTCAAATTTGTTTAAAATGCTTAACTTTTTGGTTATAGACGAAAAAAGCGAAAATTTACCGTTTTTTGATCTTCATTTGTTTATAACTATGTATATCATCAAAGTTGGCTGCAGGAAACATAAAGGTTATTAATAGAGATGTCCATACTACTCAAAAATTTTGGTTTCGGCCTGGAGGGGGATGTGTCACGAGAAAAATCTTATTTCTCTGGACTACATACAAGTTTTCACTTAACTTAGACTTAGCCCACGGTTCTTAGACATTACTACGGTTGCCTAAATCGACTAACCAATGAACATTAAGGGTGAGATTACGTCACGAGAGTTTACTGTCATTTGAATCGTAATATGATTTTTTTCGAATCCTGAGAAAACCAAGTATTTTAGAAAAATTTAAACGCAGGATGCAAGATTACATTATTACCGAGGGCGGAAAGCCCCTTAGAATAAACAAGCAGATTCTATTGAATGAAATATTTGAAATTAAATATCACACTTCTCTTTTATTTTCAGCCCTGTAACTTATTAAAGTAAACATTATAGAAGTTTTCAGGGACTTTCAGCCCTCGGTAATAATGTCTTTCATTCTGAGTTTAAATTTTTCAAAAATATTTATTAGTTTTCTCAGGATTCGAAAAAAATGAATACAATTAAAACACATTGAGAATTTTGACAGGCGTCAAAATTTTGCATTAACTCAATGTAAAATTCTGAAATGTTGAATTCCAGCTTCCCTAATAATTATTGTACATCAAAAGACATTAGAAACTATTTGTACAGGATTGAAATCTGTATTGGAAATAACTGTTAAATTTGGTCTACGTAATTAAACATATTCCAAAATTTTGTAAAAATGTAATACATTTTAGTTTTCAGCCCAAACTTAGGCCACACACAATGCAATAATGTTCACATTTTTGAACTGTCAATATTTTTATTTTATCATCTATTGTTTAAAAACAATACAGTTGATAAGATACCCTCAGTTGAGGAGAAAGGATTAATAATAAAGATTTTTTTATTCAGTCAATGGTGTGAGCACTGTCAGTTAAATAGTAACGTGTGGCCTTACTTTTACACGCATACCTATTGTGGCAAATGTATCATATTTTTCAAAATTTTGGAATGCATTTAAATCGTAGAACAATTTTAACTTTTGGTTTTAATACAGATTTTAATTCTCTACAAGTATTCTCTCATGACTTTTGATGTAAAATAATTAGGGAAGCAGGAATTCAACAATTCAGAATTTTACATTTAGTTTTCTATGGCCCTTTTTACGATTCACCACCCGGTATAAGATAAAATGTGTACTATTTGTCTAATTATTTCATAATAACAGAAATAATACACATATATACACAATAACACACATTCAATGATCGAAAATCATTTAAAAATATGGGAATGTAAACTCTTGTGACGTAAAGTCAAAAATATAAGTCTCCCCACCACCGTCGCACAAGACAACCGTAATAAAGTCTAATAACTAATAACCAATAACGTACGACAGGTTTGTTCCAACACGACCGAGAACCGTCACGAAACGGTAATGCTCCTGCGCAGTAAACAAAATCCGTTCCAACAAAAATATGATCGTCATCGGATCGTCCTTCCCACTGTTCCAACAAGAATTGTGATCTTTCGGTGACGGTTTCGTGAGGTTTGTTCCAACTCGATACAAAACCGTTCTTGAATCGTTACGCGCATGCGCAATAACGAATAATTATGCGCAGTAACACATTTTTCGTTACTGCGCGGTTCACGAACCGTTCAAGAACGGTTTTGTATCGAGTTGGAACAAACCTTATATGATCATTTCAGTAATCGGGCAAATGCATAATGTGCTGGTTGGACTGACTTGCGCACTAGGACTTAATTCTTTAAAGTTTTTGAGCCTTTGATCGACTAAAAGCACACAAGCTGTCACCAATAAAAATGACAAATATATGATTACCGTCATGGGACGATAACTGGGCGATACAATTACGAACATGCGCACAACAAACGGTACAAGTAGTTTCGTGACGGTTTCTGGACCGTCCAAAAGTTCATGTTGGAACAAACCTGTAGATATATATAGGGCTTTTCATCGATTGTCATTTGTTTCGAGCCTCTGTCATGTGTCACATAATATTAATATATCTACGCCATACGTCTTTGGTTTCTATCATTGTTATTACCAATAACGTATGACGTAGATATATTAATATTATGTGACACATGACAGAAGCTCGAAACAAATGACTGTGAATGAAAAGCCCTATTAATATTATGTGACACATGACAGAAGCTCGAAACAAATGACTGTGAATGAAAAATGAAAAGCCCTATAATAAATATTTTAATTTCAATCATTTCAATATGGTGGATAATGGTCAAAATTTTAAAAATAAATTTGTATTGGATTTAAAAATAAATTAGTATGAGTATATACCTAAAGAATTTAAACTGTGTTACGGATATGATTATTTTATGTAATGTCAACGAGTCTATTCTTTGATATTATGATCTAAAGTGCTGACAGAAGGTGCTCCAAACCACAAACCATACATACTCATAGACGTTTCACGACCACGTTAATCTTTCGGATCGAATTAACCCCATCTCTTGATTGGAATGGGAACTAAATTGACAAATTTTAGTTCGTGAGAATTTCCAATTATAAATTTTGCGGGATTTTTGATGAAATTTCGCAGGAAATTAAAACAACAGAAAGACAATTCAATGTTTTATTCCATATTTTACTGAAAACTTCAAATATTCCAATTTTTCTTCAAAATGCTAAACACTACTGCCATGTGTCACGTGAAAGCACTGATGTGTAATATTGAGTTGAATGAAAATTTTTGAAAGAATCTTGTAGGATGATTGTTTAGAGTTTAGATAAATATTACCTTATAATATTTTACAAACTTCCAAAAATATATAGGTCCGAAATGTTGATGACACACTTGTCTATTGGAATACACTGTTTCAGGATCTATTATATTGTTTTTTTTAATGTGGAGAAACCAATGAACTGTCAATACGGATGGAATGGCCATGTCCCATTCAAATAGTGAAGCAAGATTGACACCAACATACAAGAGAGAGGTCCTAGAGAGAGACAGACAAGGTGGTGGAAACTTTGACAGGCCGTGTAATTTGAGTTGCCTATATAAATGGACCCGATTGAATCGGTATTTACAGTTCGTTGAATATTTTAACTTATATTTTAACTTGGCTAAGGCCTAATGCTGATTGGCAGTACGTATTTCAAAATTTAACCACTTTTTTGTATTTAGGGGATAAATAGAGTACACAGTGCCATACTTGGTGTTTAGATACTTTTCAGAATTGTTATTTGTATTTATCAAAACAAATACCTACTTTCCTAAAGTATTTGGGAGTTAAATAATTTTAAAACTATTTAAATACTAAATTAGTGACTGTTTTATACAAAGTGAAGAAGTCCTTGATTATGTTTTTATGTTACTTTTATATTTAGACTTTTATATTTCCCCGATTTAAGTTGATATAGGCAACTCAAATTACACGGCCTGTCAAAGTTTCCACCACCTTGTCTGTCTCTCTCTAGGACCTCTCTCTTGTATCGTGGCTGCATTAGTTGTCTTTGTGCCTATTCCATCCGTATTGACAGTTCATTGGGAGAAACACAACACGGGATGATCAATGTAAACTAAAAATTCTACTCATAAAAACGGAGAGGAGGTTAATAGGCCAATCAAGTTAGGTTTTTTCTAGATATAACGGAAAAGACGAGGTTTGACAGTTGAAATGTATAGTATGAGATATTACAAAAATACTACCATCTTGGGATTCATCAATTTTTTAGTGGAACATTTTTTAAATAAACAATCAAAACGTCAAACTTAGTTTTTTGCTCATAACTTAAAAACTTGTTTATTTAGAAATTTGACGTCCACAGATAACTTTTTCAGAAAAAAAAGATACATCGAATGAGATACGCTAAATGAAAATCGGTTAATAAACAAAAAAGTTATTGCAAAACGGAAGACAAAATCACTGTTTTTGAATATTGTTAATAACAATTTTATTGTTTATTAGAATATGTTTTAATATAACTAAAATTGAGGGCATTATGGTATTTGAAAGGTGTGCAAAAAATGGTCCAGATCTGTTAAATAGTTTTCGCAAAATTGAATTTGTTTATAAAATTTTTTGAAAAACGAGCTAATTTCTGAGGCTGGTCCAGTTAATATGGCTGAATGTATCTCAATAATCAGGGGCTCATTTCCTTCGTTAAGATGTATACTAACAGCGTATGAAAAAAAAAGTAAAAAAAAATTACATATACGTACACAAAATTATTTGTTAATAAATAGCAGTTTTTAAGCTTATAAACAATTACAATAATTTCGTAGCAATTAGATCAAATTAAATGGCAATAAATAATACGGAAAGCTGGTTAAAATACACAACTTGTAAAAAAAATTTTAGGTCGTACGACCCTTGGGGTCTGAGATAGCCCCTTTTTTTGAAAAAATCACGGTTACGTTAATTAACAACACTAAGATCTGAAATTAACCAATATTTTATAAGAAAAGTCAAAGTTTTTAACAAAGTTTTTAGCAAGAAAAAATGTTAAAAATTGTTTAAACAGTAGTGTTTTAAACAAAAAGTATTTTGCGTTCCGACTAAAGTAAAAAATATCGGGCGTAGTCGACTGACTGAATAGTGGGCGCGCTTGGCGACCGGCAGCAACTCCTAAAATTACGTTATACCGACCACAAAAATCAACTTAAAAGTGAATAACAAATTTTCGTCATTCCTTATGTTTTCGAGGTCTCCGAATCCGAATATGGAGCTTATTTTTTTCTAGAATTAGTGGAACATGTTCAAAAATCAAATTTTATGCCAAAATGCGATAAATCAATTTTGATGATTTTTCAATTTTAACTCACTGTATTTTTGGTCGCTGTAAATATTTCCTTTTGAAAATTTGACTGTGTTATCTTTGAAGCATTTAGATAACAATGAGACTTGTCCAAAATGATTAAACATATTAAAAGAGAAGTTGTTAATTTTTAAACATTTTGTCGTCAGATTTCGTTAGTTTCATGCTTACAAAAAAAGTTGAGTGACAAACTTTTTAGTTTATAATTTTAACTAACACAGAAATAAAACATAATTCATGAAGAAGTTTTCCAAAAAAATTTAATTTAAAATATGCAATAGGAAAAATGTTATGTGACTTTATAGACGAGCGGCACACTGGCACACCCCAAAAAAGCTTATTTCTCGAGATACTGATACTAATTTTGGTAATAGGTACTTTATATTTTTGATGGTGCCGAAAACGAAAATTATGAAAATTGTTTTGAATCTTACGTGGAGGAACATTATCAAAATCGCAACTTTACCCTAAAAATAAAAATCACGTTTTTTGCATTTAGCTTGCTACAACTCAGTTCCATTGTAATATTTTTTTCTGAAATTTTTATAGTATATATTTCTCACCATTCTGAAGACAATGGGACCTGCTTCAATATTTCTATCTTGCTATAAAGAAAGTTATAAATTGTTTGAAGTAAAAGGTGCAGATTCTTGAATTGCAAAGTTTAATCGCAAAAGTTGAGTGACAAAATTTGAAATTTAGCTGTTCAATTAATTTTATGTTAAAATCTAGAGTACAGAGAACAAAATGTTTTATAGAAAAAAGGTGGTGTAACTTTTAATTTTAAGAAAAACGTGATTTCATTTTTTTTTATTTTTAGCGTAAAATTTCGATTTTGACAATGTTTCCCCATCTAAAATTCAAAATAAAACTCATTTTCGTTTTCAGCACCATCAAAAACATAAAGTAAGACCAAAATTAGCCATTCGCCACAGTGTGGTTGATATCTCGAGAAATGAGCGTTTTTTTTTTGGGAGTACCACTCGTCTATAAGGTCGCGTAACTTTTTTTCTGTTGCATATTTTGACTTGAAATTTTCCAGAAAACTTCTTCAGGACCTATGTTTTAATGCTGCGTTGATTAAAATTATAAACTAAACAGTTTGTCACCCAACTTTTATAAGTTAACAGAAAACTAATGAAAAAATTGTTTAAACAATTTTCCGGGCGCGGTAGCTCTTGGTACCTTTTGGATTTGTTATAAGGAACTTTTTTTTGAGTAAGTTTGTGCAAAAAATAAGAATCGGAATAATTTAAATAACGGGGTCGACGATACAGCCTGGACTACACACGGCTTCAAAATAGAGAATAAAAAATGGCCTATACCTACCAATCGGGTTCTACTGTACCAAGTTTACTATTTTTTTTATCTATGGTACCACATTAAAATGATCATGTTTATCTTATTTTCATTGCAAAATTATCCAAAACAAAGCAGCTAATAGGATGTATAAACCTTTTTTAAGTGGCCTTTTTATTGTCATTTTTTATATTTTTTTACTAAATAAATGTGCAAGATAATAATATTCATAAAATGCAAGTTTCTACCAAAATATATAAATATAATATTAAGCTTCAAATCCGGTATACTGTCAATGTTAAAAATGGGCTGCAACGGTCTAGCACTAGCGAATGGTAGTCCGCGAATTTATTCTCATTCGGCTACGCCCATTATTTTTTTTTACTTTAGTCGCAACGCAAAATACTTTTTGTTTATAACACTACCGTTTTAACAATTTTTAACATTTTTTCTTGCTAAAAACTTTGTTAAAAACTTTGACTTTTCTTATAAAATATTGGTTAATTTCAGATCTTAGTGTTGTTAATTAACGTAACAGTGATTTTTTCAAAAAAAATGGCATTTTTTCAAAACAACCCTAATTTTCGTATTCGGCACCATCAAAAATATCAAGTATTACAAACTTTTTTGGGGTGTGCCAGTGTGCCGCTCGTCTATAAAGTCACATAACATTTTTCCTATTGCATATTTTAAATTAAATTTTTTTGGAAAACTTCTTCATGAATTATATTTTATTTCTGTGTTAGTTAAAATTATAAACTTAAAAGTTTGTCACTCAACTTTTTTAAGTAAGCATGAAACTAACGAAATCTGACGACAAAATGTTTAAAAATTTACAACTTGTCTTTTAATGTGTTTAATCATTTTGGACAAATCTCATTGTTATCTAAATGCTTCAAAGATAGCACAGTAAAATTTTCAAAAGGAAATATTTACAGCGACCAAAAATACAGTGAGTTAAAATTGAAAAATCATCAAAATTGATTTATCGTATTTTGGCATAAAATTTGATTTTTGAATATGTTCCACTAATTCTAGAAAAAAATAAACTCCATATTCGGATTCGGAGACCTCGAAAACATAAGGAATGATGAAAATTTGTTATTCACTTTAAAGTTGATTTTTGTGGTCGGTATGACGTAATTTTAGGAGTTGCTGCCGGTCGCCAACCGCGCCCACTATTCAGTCAGTGGACTACGCTCGCTATTTTTTACTTTAGTCGGAACGCAAAATACTTTTGTTTAAAACACTACTGTTTAAACAATTTTTAACATTTTTTCTTGCTAAAAACTTTGTTAAAAACTTTGACTTTTCTTATAAAATATTGGTTAATTTCAGATCTTAGTGTTGTTAATTAACGTAACAGTGATTTTTTCAAAAAAAGGGGCTATCTCAGACCCCAAGGGTCATACGACCTAAAATTTTTTTTTAGAAGTTGTGTATTTTAACCAGCTTTCCGTATTTTTTATTGCCATTTAATTTTATCTAATTTCTACGAAATTATTGTAATTGTTTATAAGCTTAAAAACTGCTATTTATTAACAAATAATTTTGTGTACGTATATGTAAATTTTTTTTACTTTTTTTTTCATAGGCTGTTAGAATACATCTTAACGAAGGAAATGAGCTCCGGATTATTGAGATACATTCAGCTATATTAACTGGACCAGCCTCAGAAATTAGCTCGTTTTTCAAAAAAAATTATAAACAAATTCAATTTTGCTAAAACTATTAAACAGATCTGGACCATTTTTTGCACACCATTCAAACACCATAATGCCCTCAAGTTTAGGTATATTTAAACATATTCTAATAAACAATAAAATTGTTATTAACAATATTAAAAAACAACGATTTTGTCGTCTGTTTTGTAATAACTTTTTTGTTTATTAACCGATTTTCATTTGGCGTATCTCATTCGATGTATCTTTTTATTCTAAAAAAGTTACCTGTGAACGTCAAATCTCTAAATAAACAAGTTTTTAAGTTATGAGCACAAAACTAAGTTTGACGTTTTGATTGTTTATTTAAAAATTGTTCCACTAAAAAATTGATGAATCCCAAGATGGTAGCTCTTTTGTAATATCTCATACTACACATTTCAACTGTCAAACCTCGTCTTTTCAGTTATGTCGAAAAACGGCTTATTTTTTACTAACTTGATTGGTCTATAATACAATTGATTAAAATTGTGATTAAATCTAATTAAAAACGTAACACCACTATAATAAAATCATTAAGCCAAAAACTGTAAAATAAAAAGTAAATAACAAATTAATTTAATTGTCAACTGTCAGTTGTTAAATATGACAAGAGAATTAACTGACAGCGACATCTCTGGATTGGAATGGTAACTAATTTGCTGTCTTGACCTTGACAATTTACGTGAAACGTCTATGAGTATGTATGGTTTGTGCTCAGGGTTGCCAATTTAGTAGATTTTCTACTATATCTAGTAGAATTTCTTGTGATTTAGTGGGAAAATTTTACATCTAGTAGATTTTAGAATCTGGTAGAAAATATAGTAGATTTTAGTAGGTTTTGGTTGAAAGCATAGAGGTATATATTAACATAGAGGGAGCCTACCTTCCGCGCTTCCTGACGACAAGATCTCATGGACTGGTTTCCTGCATCTCTTTCTAACACATTGTATCGAAAATCTATGATGACATTCAGTGTGAATATAGGCACGGAAGAGGAGGACAACTGTAGCAGCTTTACTATGCGTAAGAGTGAAACAGCACTAATCCCAATAAAAAAGATGGTGTCGTCACTTCGCTCTGAATGACACTCTCTCTATGCTAATATATAACTCTATGGTTGAAAGGAATGGGTGCATTCAGCAGACGCAATCGCTAACTAATCGATTAGTGATTTTCTGCTGAATGCCACATAAATTGTCGATTAGTTATCATTTGATGACTTATCGGTCGCCATTTTAAACATCGGTTTTGAAATATGATTTCTTAGCAAATCAAAATATGATTGACGTATGACGTGTGTCTAATACGTATATTTTAAGTTATATATCTTAAAAAAACATGAATTGAAGGCAAGGAAGGCTGAAAGGCATATAAATCACGCTGATAAATATCTGAGCTGCTTTGTTGGATTATTCGTATGTACCTATTTGGTTTACCTATGTCGCAAGAAATTCAAGAATTTGAAACTATGTATGAATTAAATGGGGTTATTTATAAATTACCATTTCATAATAATTTTTATTTCTGTTCTTGGGGTGTCTTTCACGTATTTGCAAATCATTTTGAAAAATGTGACAGTTGTCATAACCTATTTCGTATGTACATGAAAGTATACCATTCAGAAGAATCGTTAGCGATTACACATCGCTAAGTAATCGATTAGTCATCGCAGTTTTCTGCCAGTGTTGCCATTGGTAGCGACTTATCGCGAAAATAGC
Source organism: Diabrotica virgifera virgifera (assembly GCF_917563875.1). Classification (NCBI taxonomy): domain Eukaryota; kingdom Metazoa; phylum Arthropoda; class Insecta; order Coleoptera; family Chrysomelidae; genus Diabrotica; species Diabrotica virgifera. Next base: position 293,528,285 of record NC_065443.1, read on the forward strand.
GACTTTTTATGTGCTTTGCGACGTAGCGGCGATTTACAAAAAAAAGCCATTTTGTAGCGACTTTCTGGAGCATAAAATCAAATATATTATATTTATTTTAAAAAATACAATACACTACAAAAAGCAATTATTGTATTTTTCGAAAAGTCCAATTATATTATATGACCATGAATTGATTTATTTGATATTTAAATCTGATTTATTTAAGAGCGTGGCGCTACTGATTACCAATTGACTTGTAATCTGACAGTTTTTGTTTTGCGCTTCTTTTTATTCGGGACTTCCCCGGAATACATCTACATCGTATAACTTTTTTATTTGCATATTTGCGTATCTTTTTAACCCGTTTTGATTCAACATGCCGGCTGCGCATGCGCGTGCCACATAATAAGTGACACGCGCATGCGCATGTGATGTTTTAGCGATGCATCGAGTATTAATATACGATGTATCGAAAAACATCGATGGAAGCTTTCCGCTTGATGCATCGCAAAAAACATCGATGTATATTTGAAATTCGATTTTCAGCGTAGCGACAATGTAGCGACTTTTTTACCGCCATATGGGGATTTTCATTCTTCTCTACCTGGCAACACTGTTTTCTGCTGAATGCAGCCAATCTTTTATTTTGACAATTGACAAATGCCATTAAATATTTTTGTAAATTTGTAGAAAATTATAAAAATAACCTTTAAAATGTGCTGAAATTTTATTTGTTACCTATAATATAGATAAAAAGTAAAATAAGATCATGGAAAAGAGTAAAACGTTGAATTTAATTAGTATTTTGTCATTTAAAGAACAGAACAACATAACCGATAATAATCATCCTGCAATATAGACGTGCATTTACAAATACTCTATTTTAGGAGTTGTTAAATACTTTTGCACATAAAATGGGGAATTTATGGACAATGTATTGCTAGGGAATATCCAGTTCTCGACTACCTGACACCATTGCAGAATCTTCAGACGGCAGTTGAAGTGCTTCAATTATAAATATTGCTTGTTATTGAAAGGTTTCGTATTTTGAAGAGATTTTTCATATTAATATGTGAAATGAGATGCAATGCAAGATATCTTTTGTTCAAAAAATATCAGCTTTACAAATATTGCAGTTGTTTAGAGAAAACATTGAAATACTGACAACTGAGCCTGCGGTTATTTAATCGAACAAGCTGTGGCAGTACATTTTTAACCAGGAGAAAATCTTGTGCAACGTGCAACTGTTTGTGTAGTGTGTGTGTGTGTGTGTTTGTTTGTTTTAAAATGTTGCCATTTAAGGCAAATACAGTAAAACCTCCGTTAACCGAAATGGCTTGACAGTTTCAATAATTTTGTCAATAAAAAGTAAATTAAACAGCAATAAAATTAAGGAAATTGAACATGTTTAGAGTGTTTTAGAACAATACTATGTAATTTGATAAAAGAAGAATACAAAAAACAATGTTATTTTTAACCAAAATTCTTGTTATCCGAAACAGCCTCCCCCTTAATTATTTCGGTTAACGAAGGTTTTACTGTAAATGGCTAATGTTGATAATATATTATTTTTCTTGGATTGCAGTTTGTTAATAAATTTATAAATACATACATGATATTGGTGTTTGATTTGAAATGATTTTAAGTATCATTTAATGTTATATCACATTCCGTTAAAAGAACTTCCACAACTAGCAAAAATGTATGATAAACAAATTGTTTTAAAGGACAAACATAATAATAAAGGAATTAGCTTTATGGTGGGTTTTTTATAGTACATTTAAGTAAACAAATGCTGTGGCATGCAAATGAAAGTGTAATTAATACTTTTGGTTCAAAACTATAGATTCTAATACATAAAGGATTAAAATTTAAAAAATAAATACTTAAACCTTTGTTTTATTGTATTAACCTGTTTATATTGTTAATATCATTTGGATTGCATATCAACCAAAGGATAACATGGAACAAACACCTCCAAATGAAATGCAGGCAGTTGGATCTCAAGTTCAGACAAATGTACTGGCTCCTTGGTAGGACATCCAAATTGTCATTAAATAACAAATTACTACTATACAAAGCCACGTTGAAACCAATTAGGATGTATGGTATCCATGTCTGGGATTGCGCTAAATTAACACACATCACAACTATATCAAATTCAATCAAAGGTCCTTAGATCACCCTGGTATGTCAGTAATCTCACAATTCGCAATGATCTAAATATTCCCGTTGTAAGAGATGAAATACAGCGGACAGCAACCAACCATGAAAGTCAAACAAGAAACCAAGACAACGAACTGATCAAACATTTCTGCCAATGGACCAATAATCAGAAGACTCAAGCGAATGTGGCTACAAGATTTAATACAACAGTGAAATAAACTTATTAGGCGAAGGATCATTGCATGCTCCTCCTTCCTTGCTTAAAATTTCGTTCAAACTTGCTTAAAACTTTTAAGAAATTGATTGTAAATAAAAGTTCATAAGGAGAAAAAAATATATACAAATATTATTTTAATTCCGATATACCTACCTTTAAAGATACTACAAAAGACAGCAAACATACCATTGCGTGTTTGTAAAATATTTTAAGTTAAAAATGAACTTTGTACAAAATATATACTACATATTTATTTACCTAATATTTTTTTGCCTAGAACTTATAGTTGTCTTTTACATGTTTATATATGTAGAACTTTCCTTTCAGTTAAATAAAACTTATTTTTACCAAATTCTTCTGAGAGGATATTTTTGTGATATGTGCAATCAGATGAAATTGCCAATGCTGTAGCATTTTATCAGTTGGGGTTTATTGGAATAAGCTATAATTTCACATTAAAATAAGCTTTACTAATTCGAAACGTCAACTAACTTAATTTTGAAGTAAAATTTTGTATAGTAAACTGTGTTAAGCACAAGAAAGTGACTTAAAAAAATTAAATGCACAAAATGTATTAGTATTGTTTAAAAAAGGGTAGTTCTTAAACAATGGTATTTTATTAGTTAAATCAAACTTGTTTCTCTTGTTTTCACCACTTTATCCTAGAGAGGATATATTTTTCTATCTATAGAATAATAAACAAGAATAAAAAACCGCTAAACGCCGTAAAAATGAGTGGCGCATAAAATATTCCAGCTACAAAAGATCTGATATGAATATTACGTGGCGCGAAAATGGATTTTCATTTGATGCAAAACAAAATTCTAGTTTTATTTTAAAAGATTTTTTCATAATATTTGCTAAATGTGAAGTAAACGCGCCACAAAAGAGTAACTTTGATACAGTTTGAATTTTGAAACTCTTTTGTGGCGCGTTTACTTCAAATTTAGCAAATATTATGGAAAAATCTTTTAAAATAAAACTAGAATTTTGTTTTGCATCAAATGAAAATCCATTTTCGCGCCACGTAATATTCATATCAGATCTTTTGTAGCTGGAATATTTTATGCGCCACTCATTTTTACGGCGTTTAGCGGTTTTTTATTCTTGTATCAGGAGTTTTTCAAAGTTATTTATAAATTAAATGTATGAAGTTGAATGCAATGTTCCTCTATTACACGTCAAGCTTTATAATTGGTCACCTTTGTTGCATTATCTCCCAAATGATCTAGTGTCCATCGAATGTACACTAGATTTTTTTTATTCGAAATAGATTGAAAAAAAAATATTGAGATGGCCAGTAAATGAAGTCGGATTGCCCGTTGCCAGATCAAATTTAGCGTCGTAACCACTACAACTACATAAACCATTTCGGGAATAATCGTTAATTGGATTATACTTTTGTAGCTTAATAACTTCTAAACGGCTTAACCGATTTTGATCAGTAAACATGAGTTTGAAACGTATTGACCAGTAGTATCTGATGGATCTAAGGTCAAGTATGATAACTGAAGCTATTACAGGAATTATTGAGCTTGAGAAACCGTTTTTCCCACAGGAAATAGATTTTATCATACTTATGAAGCCTATAACCTAAAAAATTCAAATTTTCCGGGATATGAGGTATACACCGTTAAATTTCTTGAGTCTTTCTACAAACGCTAAGTTATTGGCGCAATTCGTAGGTTAAAATGTTGAGTAATTGTCGAAAAACCAAAATTTTCAAAGTTTAGTTTTTCAGTTTTTCCGCTATACTGAGCCGTGTGTATATCTGATCCTGACGGCTTAGACACCATTTGAAAGCTTAAGTCAACACTATTAATTTGATGTATTTGCGGTTCTCCTGGCTCTTCTTGATCCGAATATATATACCCCCAAAACATATGCCGTTTTGTACCTACCAAGTCCTATAGCTGGCTTATGGGTGGTCAAAAGTCACAAACTACACCGGTTCTAAATCGGCCCTGACCCCCTCTTCAAACACAGAGGAAAAATATCAAATCGGTTTAACTTTCAAACACACATAATATATTATATCCACAAACATTTTCCCTTTTTTAAATAAAAATTAAGTCACATTTCTAAGCTCTATAACTTTTGAATGGTATAACCGATTTTAAAAATTAGACATGCGTTGGAAAGGTAATGATTAGTTTTATTAGAAGCCGCAAAGGTTGGACTTAAATTTTTAAAGTTTTTGGGAGTTGTGGGGACGAGAACGAAAAACAGACCCTAAATAGGAAGGGCCGTAAAATCTACACTCTTGGACCAAAATCGATGGTTGACATATAAATGGGTGACTCTTTTTCTGAACTTTAAGATGGGAGTTGGCCCAATTTTCAATTCAGTCAGATTTAGACAATCGAAAATTTCGTGTATATATAGTGTCGCGTGTAGGGGGGTGTGGGTGTGCGCTACTGGCGAGAACTGCCGTTCTCTGGTAATGTTCAAAATTAGACATGCGTTGGAAAGGTAATGATCAGTACTGTTAGAAGCCGCAAAGGTCGGACTTAAATTTTCGAAGTTTTTGGGAGTTTTGGGGAACAGAACGAAAAACAGACCCTAAATAGGAAGGGCGATAAAATCGACACCCTTGGACCAAAATGGATGGTTGACATATGAATGGGTGAGTCTTTTTCTGAACTTGAAGATGGGAGTTGGCACAATTTTCAATTCAGTCAGATTTAGAAAATTGAAAATTTCGTGTATATAATAGTGTCGCGTGTAGGGGGTGTATTTCTGCGCCACTGGCGAGAACTGCCGTTCTCTGGTAATTTTTTCGATATAAAACTAACAGCTTCGATAACCAATAAATCGAAAACTATTAATTTTATCAAAAAAATGTATAATGAACATTTTTTGCTTATAATTAATATTTTTACCAGCATTTGCGGTCAAAATATAATAAAAAAATTTCCACCCTCGAGATGAGGTGGCAACCACCCCATGGTAAAAGCGTCTTTCGGCATCATGTAGATTTTGATCCTTGGACTATCCACTACTTATTGTCAAATTTTCAAGCAAATCTATCCATTCTGTAAAAATTACGAAGTGAAAAATTTCAGTTCCTGGACTAATTATACTTTTGGAGCTCTATAACTTCTGAACGGTTTACCTGATGTTGATCACTAAACATGAATTTGAAACGTATTGACAAGTAGTATCTGACGCATCCAAGATCGAGTATGATAACTGAACGCATTACACGAATTATTGAGCTTGAAAAACCGTTTTTCCCATAAGAAATAGATTTGATTATACTTATGAAGCCTATAACTTAAAAATTCGAATTTTCCCAGATATGAGGTACACACCGTTAGACGCGTCCTGAGTCCTTCTACAAACGCTCAGTTATTGGCGCAATTCGTAGGTTGAAATTTTGAGTAATTGTCGAAAAACCAAAATTTTCAAAGTTTAATTTTTCAGTTTTTTGGCTATGGTGAGCAGTGTGTATGTCTCAGCTTGATCGCTTAGGCGCCATTTGAAAGCTTAACTCAACCCTATTGATTTGGTGTATTTGTGGTTTTCCTGACTTTCCTTGAACCTAAGATATATACGCCCAAAAATATGCTATTTTGTATTTACCTAGTCCTCTAGCTGGCTTACGGGTAGTCAGAAGTCAAAAATTAGACCGGTTCTGAATCGGCCCTCACAAGTTCTTGAAACACAGAAAAAAAATTCAGATCGGTGTAACTTTTCCACACACATACATACATATCCACAAACATTTTCCATTTTTTAAATAAAAATTGAGTCATATTTCTGAGCTCGATAACTTTTGAATGGTATAACCGATTTTCAAAATTAAACATGCGTTGGAAAGGTAATGATCTGTGCTATCAGAAGCCGCAAAGGTCGGGCTTAAAATTTTGAAATTTTTGGGAGTTTTGGGGACGAGAACGAAAAACAGGCTTTAAATGGGAAGGGCCGTAAAATCCACACCCTTGGACCAAAATGGGGAGTTAACATATGGATGGACGAGTCTTTTCCTAAACTTTAAGATGGGATTTGGCCCAATTTTAAATTCAGTCAGGTTTACAAAATCGAAAATTTCGTGTATATATAGTGTTGCTTGTAGGGGTGTTGTGCGCCACTGGTGAGAACTGTCGTTCTCTGTGGATATTTATGTAACATTTTTTTAAATTATTTTTTAGAAGTTTCAGTTATGTTGTTTATGTAAATAAAAATATTATATTTTATTTAAATAAAAATGGTCTTTGTTGTTTTTATTTTGACATATAACAAAATAATCTGTCATCTGTCATTTTTTCTTCTTTTTTGAGCTGTCATCTGTCATTTCTTCTTCTTTTTGGGATGTCATCTGTCTTTTATTCTTCTTTTTTGGCTGTCAAGTGTCACTTTGTGAGCAAATAATTTAGTAGAATATTTAGTAGATTTTATGCTCAATCTAGTAGAATTAAGTAGATTTTGTATATAAATCTAGTAGAAAACGACGTTCGGTCGTTGGCAACACCAGGGATGCCAGGTCTGGGGAATTTTCCCCAGAACTGGGGAAAATTGATAAACTTTGGGGACTGGGGAAAAACTTTTTTAAAATGACTAATATCTGGGGAAATCAAACTGGCTAAAATATGTTATTAAATCTAGTAAAAGATAGTTATTTTAGAAAGTCCAGTAATTATGTGAATATTAAATGTTTTACAAGGACAAGATCGTGGTGACTGATTCCACATATAGGCCACACTCAATACAGTTTGGTGAATTGTGACTACCGCGAACAATGATATTCCTTGGGGTTCCCCAAACAAAACCGTTCTTTAACAGATACGAGTATGCGCAGTAACGAAAAATGTGTAACTGCGCATAAATTTTCGTTATCGCGCATGCGCGTAACGATTTAAGAACGGTTTTGTATGGAGTTGGAAAAAACCTTATAAATCTGGGGAATTCTGTTGAAAATCTGACAACTTTTAAAACACAATTTGGGGAAATAAATTTTTTGGGCCTGGCAACGCTGGGCAACACTGTTGTGCTCCAAACCCTAATTTATTTATTTTTTTTTGTGCATACAAAACTGAAAATGGCAAATAAAATCAAATTTAATAATATGGAAATCAAACATGAAGCTAGTGAGAATGCTTGTAAAATAGAAACAGAAAATGAGGCCTGTCATGGTCCCTTGGATGCCTTCAAAGTTGAAATTAAAGAAGAACCCAAGACAGAACCCGCATATGAGGCATTTGGATATTTAGACTTCAATGAATTCCCCCTAAAAACTGAAGTAGAACAAGATGAATGCAAATTTACACCATTTGAAGAAAAACAAACCACAAATGCAGAAAGTAAGTAAATCAATCACATTAATTCTTACATTAAGAGAGATTATACTCATCATTCTCTTTGCCTTATCCCTATGACGGGTCGGCTTCCCTAATTGCATTTCTCCATACAATTCTATCTTGGGTCATATCAATATTAATCCCCTTTACCAACATGTCATGCCTAACCGTCTTCTTTGGTCTTCCTCTCCTACTCCTTCCAGGGATCTGCACTTCAGCAATTCCTCAAATAGGTATTAACGGTGAATGGGTGATAGGTGATTAACGTCTCAACGTTGAACATGCTCTCTCATTTTGGCATCAATTGGTGCCACACCTAGACTTCCCTTAATATACTCATTTTTAATATTATCTTTTTTCTTACTCCACTCATCCATCTAAGGATTCTCTTTTCTGCCACATGCATTCATTGTTCCTCTTTCTTTTTCACTGCTCAACACTCAGTTCCGTACATCATAGCCGGTCTTATGGCTGTTTTATAGAATTTTCCCTTAAGCTTCATTAGAATAGGGAACTTGCACAATTTTTTTTATTACATAATAATGTTCAGTTTTGTTTAAAAATGAGATTTCCAAAATTTCACGCTTCAAAAACTCGTAATAACTTAGAAATACATATTTAAAGTCTTCTGCGGTATAAAATAGTTCAAACGACCCGTGACGTCACATAGTTTTATATTAGTTATTATTATGGTTATATTTTGCTGTGTCTAGGTACACGCTAACGTGTACGCAAATAAAAAAGTTAGCATACACGCGAATTAAACTTCATCAAGCCAGTGACGTCATTATTAAGTGTGCGCAGTGACTGTATATTTTGGTACAAGCTATTTTGAAATGTTTAGGGCCGGTTGTTCGAACGCTAATCAAGAAATTAATTATAATCAATCAGTTTATTGTAATCAATTTTCTTGATGGGAATCAATCGAGACATCAAAAATACATGTTAAACACTAACCATTCATTGATTGTAGGTAAAGCAGTAATTAAAATATAGCCGCAGCTGTTAAATTATTAAAAATTGCTTATTATTATTATTGATTTGTAAGTAAAAACAAGAAATTAACATCAGAAAGTGTTTAATTATGGTTTATTTTAGATTAAAACCAAAATAATAAAATAAATCTGTAAAAAATGTCAACATAACCTCAAAATGTGACATCTATCAGAAGTACGCTTAATCAAATGTAATTGTAATTAAATAGTTGATAATGATCATTTTTGATCAGCGTTCGAACAACTGGCCCTTAGTGTTTGTTTGATAGAAAAATATTTGTTAAAGGAAGGAAAGCAGAACTATTCAGATGTTTCCAACTTAATTGTAATAAATCAATGTATATAAAAAAGTATATATTTAGGTTAGCAAAATAAATATATGTATTTAGTTGACATAACACATACAAAATATTGTTAAAATAATTTTTATATGTAAGTTAATTATTATAATCAATTATTCTAAATGGGAAATAAGCCACACTTTAACTAAAAAAATTATTTTATTAACGTTTCAACGTCCAAATCGGATGTCATTGTCAAAATACAAAAATTAGTCAGATTAAATAAATTATTAGAAAAATTTTTACTAAGTAACAACATTTTTGTTTAATTTAATAATATTTTGTATTTTGCCAACGACGTCCGATATAGATGTCGAAACATCAATAAAATCATTTTTTAGTTAAATTGTGGCTTAGTTTCCATTTAGAATAGTTCATTACAAAAATGCCACAAGGAAATAGCTTCAGAATAAGTTAATTATTATTGTAAAAGCTTTAGGTCTTCCTTTTATTTTAATTTTGGACGGTAATGGTAATACTATTTTACCCGTGTTGAGCTGCCCCCCCCCCACTTGCAAAAATCAAAAAACAAATAGCCCTGATTTATGAGCTATTTATGAGCTCTCATATTCCGCAAACTAAAATTTTTGAGCTCGTTCCACTGAGCAGGAATTTGATACTTTAGTGGGGGGGCTGAGTCAGCCCCCCCCACTACTTAAAAATAGGAATATTGAATCGGTTTTTGCGGCAGAATTACGAGCTATTTATGAGCTCTTGAAATTATATAGTTTCGATTTTTGAGCTCATCCCCTTCACCCCCAAACAACCCTTTAATTGATTTAACTTAAAAGAAAAATGCTGAGAAAACTTAAAATATATCGTATTGCGGATATAATTCCTATAGCTTATATACTCTAAGAATAAACTATTAAATCACGTGCATTTCGATTATTGAGCTACAACCCCTTCGCAAGAAAACCACAATATCTTCCCAGCTTAAGAGAAAGTTGTACTTAAAATGCATTAAACTAATTATTTAGCGACTACATATCATTGAATAATTTATAAGCTTCCAAATTACGCGCATTTAGATCAGTAAATTGCAATTTATTTTGTATAGTGCAGTCACTGAAGGTAAAAATCAACGATTACCTTCAATTTCAGTGAACCTTCATCGATTTTCACGAAAATTGATCAGTGGTTAGAGGATACGTCAAGAAACAAAGGTGACATGGTACCACCTTTTGGTAAGCCTTTACCCTGAGGGTGGATACCGCCCCTTCTCGGGGGTGAAAATTATTTTATTAAAAATAACTGCACAAATCAATAAAAGAACAAATTAAAAGCAATATTTATCATATAAAGTTAATAAAATAAGTCAATACTTTTTAAGTTATTAAAGATCAAAGATTTTAATTATTCGTGAAAAAAATGCATGTTATGAAGCGGTTTTTCGTAAATCACTGAAAAACTGTAAGTTTTTACAAAAAAGTTAATAGTAGTTTAATTTGTATCATAGGCGTAACCAGGATGATCCTAAGGGGGGGTTACAACTACCTGAAAGGGGGGGTTACAACTACCTGAAAGGGGGGGTTACAACTACTGGAAGGTCTTTGAGGGCTATGGTGTTAAGCGTATAGAGCTCAAATCACATCCCAATGGGGGGGTTACAACCCCCAAAACCCCCCCTGGTTACGCCTATGATTCATATAGCTTATATTCTAAGAATAAACTCTTAAATCACGCGCCTTTCGATTATAGAGCTACAACCAACCCCTTCGCAAGAAAACCATGCCATATTCCCGGCTTAAGAGAGAGTTGTACTTAAAATAATTTAAATTAATTATTTGGCGACTACATATCGTTTAATAATTTATGAGCTTGCAAAATATACGCATCTCAATTATTGAATTGCCATTTTCTTTCTATAGTGCAGTCACTGAAGGTAAAAATCAACTATGACCTTCGATTTCGGTAAATCTCCATTCATTTTCACGAATTAACAATAACAACTTGGGGTTTTAACCTGGGGTATATGTCACTCCTTCTCGGGGGTGAAAATTACTTCATTAAAAATATCCCCACAAATCGAGAGAGGGACAAATTGTAAGCAAAATTTGTTATATAATGTGATTAAAATAAATTAATACTTTTTGAGTTATTAAAGATCAAATATTTTAATTTTTGTGAAAGAAAATGCATGCTTTAAAGCGAGAGAGAGAGAGAGAAACATACTTTATTGATACAATGTACCAAAAGGCCATCGACCGAAGTCTTTCAGCCAGGCCTTTAAAGCGATTTTTCATAAATAACTCAAAAACTGTAAGTTTTTACAAAAAAGTGTTCATCACTAAAATTCAAGCTAATAAAAAATATAATAAATTGCTTACTTGAAAACCCTTTAATGTTAATTTAAAGTAAGTTATTGGTGATTAAATGTATATTGTTTCTGCAACTATTCAATTCTAAGGATTCAAGCTTAAATAACGGGAAAGAGATGCATTTTATAACACTTAGGTACTAAATACTTGTCAAAGTACTTAGAAATACCTATCAAAAATGAGCTCCAGAAAAAGTTGATAGCATCAAAATCCGCTCACCAATTGTCGTGAAAATGAATGGAGATTTACTGAAATCGAAGGTCATAGTTGATTTTTACCTTCAGTGACTGCACTATAGAAAGAAAATGGCAATTCAATAATTGAGATGGGTATATTTTGCGAGCTCATAAATTATTAAACGATATCTAGTCGCCAAATAATTTATTTAAATTATTTTAAGTAGAACTCTCTTAAGTCGGGAATATGGGATGGTTTTCTTGCGAAGAGGTTGTAGCTCTATAATCGAAAGGCGCGTGATTTAAGAGTTTATTCTTAGAATATAAGCTATACGAATTAAACTACTATTAACTTTTGTGTAAAAACAGATTTTCAGTGATTTACGAAAAACTGCTTCATAACATGCATTTTTTTCACGAATAATTAAAATCTTTGATCTTTAATAACTTAAAAAGTATTGACTTATTTTATTAACTTTATATAATAAATTTTGCTTTTAATTTGTTCTTTTATTGATTTGTGCAGTTATTTTTAATAAAATAATTTTCACCCCCGAGAAGGGGCGGTATCCACCCTCAGGGTAAAGGCGCAAGGTGGTACCATGTCACCTTTGTTTCTTGACGTATCCTCTAACCACTGATCAATTTTCGTGAAAATCGATGAAGGTTCACCGAAATTGAAGGTAATCGTTGATTTTTACCTTCAGTGACTGCACTATACAAAATAAAGTGCAATTTACTTATCTAAATGCGCGTAATTTGGAAGCTTATAAATTATTCAATGATATATAGTCGCCAAATAATTAGTTTAATGCATTTTAAGTACAACTTTCTCTTAAGCCGGGAATATAGGGTGGTTTTCTTGCGAAGGGGTTGTAGCTCAATAATCGAAATGCACGTGATTTAATAGTTTATTCTTAGAGTATATAAGCTATAGGAATTATATCCGCAATACGATATATTTTAAGTTTTCTCAGCATTTTTCTCTTAAGTTAAATCAATTAAAGGGTTGTTTGGGGGTGAAGGGGATGAGCTCAAAAATCGAAACTATATAATTTCAAGAGCTCATAAATAGCTCGTAATTCTGCCGCAAAAACCGATTCAATATTCCTATTTTTAAGTACTGGGGGGGGGGGGCTGAGCCACTAAAGTATCAAATTCCTGCTCAGTGGAACGAGCTCAAAAATTTTAGTTTGCGGAATATGAGAGCTCATAAATCAGGGCTATTTGTTTTTTAATTTTTGCAAGTGGGGGGGGGGGGGCAGCTCAACACGGGTTACTATTTTACTTATAACTAAAAAAATATATATTAATTTATAGTCTCTTAACTTTTTCATACTGTTTTAAAATGTTGTTAATGTTAAACTCATTAAAACAACTAAATAATTGTACACACTGCATAGTTAATTTAAAAACAAACCTAAACAAATAAAAAATAAGAAATCTCTTCACTAATCAATATTAAAATTAAAGTGTAAACACAAAACACTCTGACACTCTAATTTTTTAATCTCCGTACACGTTAGCCTGTACCTAGACACAGCGTTATATTTAGGTATATTCTTCTTCTCCTTCTTTAGTTTATTGGCCTCCACCTACTTGGGTATTCGGCCACCTCGTTGTCGGAGAATAAAGGAAAAATATTTATATTCTAATGACATTTATCGTATGTCGTTGTAATAATATATACCAGTTTGTTGTAATTGGAGTTTGATACAGTTTTTGAAGAAAAGTAAAGAAGGTTTACTATGTATTGAAAATAAAACCATTTTGTAAAAGTGCAAATTTTCTATGAATAGTTCAAACGATCAAAAACACTTGTAACGTCACATACATGTATTTCCTACTGACGTTTATAATGTCTAATTTAAAATTCTGTTTACTTTATTGGAAAAATGTAAATGTAAAACCAAGTGACATCACGACGTGTTTTGGACCACCTGTTTTAATTTGAATTTTTAATCGTCTTTAATAGCCAAACGAAAGACAAACAAAACTTTTTTATCTTTGATACATGTTTTAAATTATGTTGTGATTTATAACATTTTCTTCGAATTTAAAAATTTATGCAAGTTCCCTATTTTTCTGTCACAGAACACACCACTCGCTTCTTTCCACTTCATCCATCTAGCCCTAATTCTACTGCATGCATCTCCATCTATTTCTCCATTACTCTGTAATACTGATCCTTCTTCTTCTTTATCTAGCCATTTACGTCCACATCTGAAGATAAGCCTCTTTAAGTCTTCCTTTCCATTGTTTTTTGTTGTATGCTACTTGTAGCCAATTTTTCCCGGCATTTAGTTTCAGTTCATCTGTCCATCTCAGGTGTAGGTTTTGCTGTTATAAATATTCTAGTTTCATTTTGTTTTTATGTAAGACAACAATTGGGTAAGCTATGGCTGTTCAAAGTTTGCATACACTCGTGATTAATAATTCGTTTAAGCCCATTCAACTATAACCCTTTCAAAAATAAGCACTTTAAGCCGGTGAAACTAACAGATCATCTATAAAAGATAGATAAGTAAAGTAAAATTGTTTGTAAAGCGGTAAAGATTAATTTCATTTGGGGAGCTAAACACGGGGATATTTTCATGATTTTTTTACCAAAAAAAAGGGGGCCAACTTTATTTTGAGCATAACTCGCTTATTTTTAATGCTAGAAATTTTTGTAAACAAATAAAATAAAGCTTTTTTTTAAACACTTTAAAAAGTTCAAATGGGATTTCTTGAAAATTGCTTCTTTTTCAGTGATTTCACATTGAAATATTCGATTTGGAATTAGACGAATAAGAATGAGCTACCTACAACTTTTACTCGGTTTATAGACTTTACTGATACACCATTTTTTTCATTTTTTTATATGCTACACTTTTGGTAAGAATATTTTTTTCGATAAAATATTTACTTTTTGAGTTATTTGTGAAGAACCGTCTGAAAACGTAGTTTGTTTGTCGAAAAATAAACATTTTCAATCGCAAATATCTTGAAAAGTATTGACTTATATAAAAAAAACTCTATAGAACGAAAGTTGCTTATAAGCAGTCAATTTATCCATTTACAGTCTTATTTTAAACATGCGTTTTTTTACCCCCGAGAAGTGGTGACTGTCACCCCCAAGTAAAAGCAACCAACAGTACAAATTCAACTTTGAAATGGAGGGTAAGTAGAACCTAAATCCAAATTTTTATGCAATTCGGAATTGCCCCTGAAAATTACGCGGTATCCCCGTATTTCCCGTTCATTTACTGGGCTATTATTACAAAATACATTCTACTAATTGACACTATTACTTATTTATTTAAATTAGAAATAGAAATTCTTTATTGAAATAGAAATCCTACTAACAATATTTAAATATGAATTTGCTTAATTAAATGTAACATACAATATACAATACATGCAATATTATACAACACATACAGATTTATTAAAAATTATTTTTTTTATCTAGGTAAAATATATGTCTTCAGTAATTTTTTAAAAATTTGAACTGTCAGTGCATTCTTAACACTGGGGGGAAGATGGTTAAATTCATTCATACATTTGTAAAACAGAAATGTCATTGTGCTATGTTTATTAGTTTTTTGAATATCAAAATCTTCAATATTTCTCATGGTATATGAATGAACTTGACCCCTCAATGTAACATATTCATTAAAATATGCAGGCAGCATTCCTTTTTTTAATTTAAAAATGAAAACCATAGTAAGGTAGTAAAGCCTTTGTTGAACTGAAAACCAACCTAAAGTAGAGTACATCATCTCAATTGGCGTGTAGCGATTGCATCGAAGAATTGTTCTCATACATCTGTTATACAAAATTTGCAATGATTGAATTGATCCTTTATCACCTAAATATAAAGCACTTGAACAGTAGTCAAAATGGGGCTGAATTATACTTCTAAATACAGTGATCCTTGAAAATAATGATAGATCTTTGCTAATTCTATTAAAGAAAAATAATTTTTTAGATATTTTCTTGCAAATATATTAAAAATGAGGTTTCAGAGAGAGTGTGTTATCCAGTATAAATCCAAGATATTTAATTTCATTGACCCATTTGATGCATTTATTATTAACTTTTAGTTTCAAATTTTCCATACTTATATTATTTAATTTATATCGGCTAGAGACTATCATTGACTTTGTTTTACTCGCATTAAGTTTTAACTTGTTAGCATCCAAAAATATCTCAATTCTTTTTAACAAACGCTGCATCCTTCTAACAACCTCCACAATATCATCACCACTGCATACAATTAATGTGTCATCTGCAAAAAGACTAATAAATTCCAGACCCTCAACATAATTTACATCATTGATGAAAATAATAAAAAGCCCAACATGCCTTGGAGGCCTAGGACTAAAAATACAATCGATATAATACAATTAATAATATAATACTATTTATTACAACACTTGTATTAAGTGGAGTGGCTTCTTGCTCAATCATGTTCCTTGCCTACTAAATCGACTTACAATTGGACGGCGTTATGCATAACTCGACCAAGCGCCAAAACATAGTTTTGAGCAAAGTTTTTCGTTTCTTAAAAATGCATTTATTAATATATTTGCACAAAATTTTAACAGAAGAATGATCACCGATAACTCTTTGGTTGCGAAGTTTCAATATAATCGCACCTACCATATTCTAGAAACAGATTCCAGAAAAAAACAAAATGCCAAATATACAAAACCTTAATAAGACCGGTACTCACATACGGCTCAGAAACCTGGACACTCACTAAAAGAGAGGAAACATTGCTAGCCACCTTTGAAAGAAAAATCTTGCGACACATATATAAGGGCACAAAAGAAAACGGAATTTGGCGAAGAAGGTACAACTTTGAACTACACAAAATATACCAGGATCCGGATATCATAACATCCATTAAAATAGGACGGCTGCGTTGGATGGGACATGTAGAAAGAATGGAAGAAGGCGAAATACCAAACAAAATATTCAAACAGATGCCAGTAGGAAAAAGAACAAGAGGAAGACCGAAGCTGAGATATTTAGAACAAATAGAAAATGATATAATACAGTAAAACCTCCGTTAACTGAAACCTTTTTAACTGAAACATCATTTAACCGAAATGGCTGGCGCTTTCAATAATTTCGTCAATAAAAGTAAATTTTTATCGAAAAGCGGAAACAATTCGATGTTAATTTGTCAACATTGTCAACTTTGCTTTCATACAACTAAAGAACACAATTAAATATACAACACATTACAAAATCACCTCATAGTATTGTTTAATACTATCTTTGACCAAGAATACCATGCAATTTGATACAAGAAGAATACAAAAACCCATGTTATTTTTAAACGATATTCTTGTTATCCGAAACGGCTTTCCCCCCAATTATTTCGGTTAAAGGAGGTTTTACTGTAACCTTAAAAATAAAAAACTGGAGAAAAAAAAAGCACGAAACAGATCAGAATGGAGAAGAATCCTGGAACAGGCCGAGACCCAGAAAGGGTTGTCGAGCCAGTGATGATGACCATATTCTAGAAAACAAATAAAATGTCGCTTGGTTTACTTATGCTTTAAATATATTTTAGGAAGTTTAGTTGTTATACATTACTAGACCAACTACCATTTATGTCGTTTGGTCTATTAATGCAAAACAAAATATTGCGATATGCTTCTTGTAATCACTTAACAAATAAACTAGTATTATTTTTAATTTATATGTTAAACGTGTATTGCTACAACATAATCAATTCAATTATCATTAAATATATTTTTTTGCATTTTATTGCTCTAAATTTATTTTACAATTCAATAGCGTTAATTCCAATGCAGTTAAAATTATATCAATAAAAAATTGGAGTATACAGAGTTTTTTCTGTTATCGACTGAAACTTGCTCATATTTGAAGATAATTCCTCAATTTAGAAGTTTAATAACGAATAATACACTCTAACGAATAACAATACAGTTACTTTTATTTGCATACACAATGCAATACTTGGTTGCACATTAACCCCTTAATATACACGCTGTCTCTTACACAAGCGACCATTAAATTTTAATTTTTCAAAATTTTTCAAGCACTCGTGAAGTTGGTATTTGTATAAAAGCGTATAAATATCTAAATATGTAGCGGTAAAATCTTTTCTACATTTTTTCTTCTAATTTTACATCTATACTTTTTTTTATTGCCAAGACTGTGTTGCTATTGTAAAATGATATTTATTTATCTATTAACTGGCAGTAGGGACCATTGACAATTCACAAATTGAATTTTGTTGAAGTTTTAAAATTCTGTTTTTATTCGAAGCGTTAGTGTACTAAACAGCGGTACATAGATACCTTTTTCTATTGCTGTCAGTGTTAAGACATTGTAAAATGAGATTTATTTTTTAATAACTTGCAGTCCGAACCATTGACAATCGATACGAATTGAATTTTGTAGAATTTTCAGTATTTTGTTTTTATACAAAGCGTAAGGGTACCTATTTGAAGCAGTCTGAAGTGAATCATGTTTTTTATTCTTAAAACTATTGTATGCCTTATATATACAGTTTTTATATAGATTATTTGAATGTTTCAATTTAATTATACAAAAACACAACATTTTCACTTAAAAAAAATCGATCATTTTGGCGCTTAGTCTACTATTGCGAAACTAAGAATGGCCGTTATGGATATAGTCTTGTTATGCAAAACTAAAAACCCTTAATAGACAGAATGTCGCTTGGTTCAATTTTGTTTTTCTTAGTAACCGTTAATGTGATAATAACAGGGATTTTTTTCAAGATAGTTTTAGCTATGTGTCTCCAGAATCCGCTGTTATCTCGATTTTAAAGAAATTGCGCTTAGTCGAGTTATGCATAACGCCGTCCAATTCTCCTCCATTCGTCCCTGTTTGTAACTCTTTCTTCACAACCAATAACTCGATAACTTTTTAGACCTTCCTGTACACTATTAAACCATCTTTTTGTGGGCCTTCCTTTCCTATTTTTAGTGGTTGGGCCAAGTTTTAGGACCATCTTTGACACACTCTTCCTTTCCATTCTCATCACGTGTCCCATCCATCTCACTCTCTGTGCTTTTATGAAATGTCTGATGCTTGGTTCATTATATAGTTAGTCACAGTTAGATATTCGTGGGATAGAACACTGCCTGGGATAACTATCGAGTGGATCAAGTAGCTTGGTAGTTATCACAGCCAGTCCCAAGCCCGGATAAAAGTGGAGGGTTAATAGGCGAGGTTAGCAACATACCTATCGTAAAATGAAGCAATGCTCAAAGAACCAACGGGATGCTTCGGAACAGGACGGATACACAGATGACGAAAACGGCGAGAATCAGGACAAAGAAAAGGAAAAATATACTCAGAATTGCGACATGAATATAAAATCATTGAACAACATAGACCAGGAGTTAGAAAAGGAACTGAGAGAAAATAAGATAGAGATGTGGATGTGGCTTGGGGAATACTTCTTGATCTATAGTGGTGTACCAAAAAATACGAGAGCCAAAGAAGGCCTGGCCTTGATGATACACAAAAAATGGGCAGATAACATATATGAATGCCAATACATATCAGAAAGAATCGTAGTTATTAAGATCAAATTAGAGAAGCAAAAAATAAATATTATAGGAGTTTATAGCCCAGAAAACTGCAAACCTGAAGTCGACAGACTCCACTTTTATAACGAGCTCCAACAAACAGTCGACGAAATACCAGCCAATGAGATAATATATATTTTAGGAGACATGAACGCAAGAGTCGGTAACATAATTATACCAGGAATAAAGCAACGATTCAATGAAGACAACAAAAATGAAAATTTAGAACTACTTATTAACTTTTGCTCTCAGAACGAATTTCGAATAAACAATACGTTCTTTAGACACAAAGATCAACAAAAATATACATTCCAAAATACAAGAGGACACAGATCCGTTATTGATTATATATAGACAAGCAGAAACATCCACCACTCTTAAGTACTAGACATACGATGTTTAAGTGCAGCTAATATTGGAAACGATCACAACCTAGTACTTGGAAAAATCAAAATAGAGCTACAAAGAAACAGCAAAGAAGACCCTGTTGAATGTGAGACAAGAATAAAGGTAGCACAGCTACGAGACTTGTCAACACGAGATCTATACCAGAGAAGCAGTGGCGGATATAGGAAAATATTTGGGGGGGGGGGCCAATAACCGGGGAATCCGGGGGGGGGGGGGGTATGGAATAAGCAGAGGGGGGTTCGGGTATACTCCCACGAAAAAAAATTTAAAGAATTGGTATATTTTTATTTTAATTTAATATTTTAAGTTTACAACTTTTATATTTTAAGTTTACAACACAAAATCAAGGTTTCTTGGTACACTCGCAAACTTGTCAAGAACTTCTTCATTGCTTATTGCAAAGTCTCTGTGGATTGAAAGCAACGCTAGCCCATTAAGCCTATTTTCCGAAGTGCTATTTCTCAAGTATGTTTTTAGCCTTCTTAAACTTGAGAACGATCTTTCCACGGTTGCCACAGTAACTGACGCTTCTCTGAAAACAATCAACACAGCATGCGCCGAGAACGTTCCGCACAGCGTTGCCATATCGCTAAAATTAAAGCGGTAGTAAGTAAAATGTACTGGCTCCGTTAAGAACGACTCTGAGCAAAGTTGCCGTTTAGGGAGATCCCAAAAAAGGATGGGGAGAATAATGCACGGACGTAAGTGAGGGGTTACCATAATTAGCACCTACTTCCGAGTCCGAGCTTTTCCCCCTTTTTCTTGTTTAATGTCTTAACAATTTTTCTATTACATATTTTTCAAAAATTTTGGAATTCATTTGACAATGATAATCTCCACTATAAAATAGTAGTGTAGGCTCTATAAACCAGTTATGCTCCTTGGATAAATCCTTCCGAACAGCCAGCATGCACAACAAACAGTATATATCAATCTCCATAAAATCAATCAATCTCCATCCACTTCAATATTTTGTGTTAACTTGTATTTTTTAACTTCATCAACCATTTTTCATTTATTTATTTTTATTTCGGGAGGGGCCCGGGCCCCCTCGGCCCCCCCTTATATTCGCCCTTGCAGAGAAGACTGCAAAAAGTACTGAATGAAAACTACATTACACTGGATGAAGACATAGAAGAAAGTTGGAGGAAGATCAGAGATAATATCAAAATGGCAGCAACGGAAGCTCTTGGAGAACGTAAGATAAGTAAACATATACGAAAGAAAAGGGGAACTCCATGGTTCTGTGAAGAAATAAAAATAAAATGCCAAGAAAAAAAATCTACCTAGAATACAAGTCCAAAAGAACGAGACAAACATATGAGGAATATAAAAGAGTACGAAATGAATTGAAACTCAATAGTAAGAAGGAAGAAAACTGAACATTGGGAAGCATTTTCAAAAGAGATGGAGCACGACTTTTATGGGATGCAAAAGGAAATGTGGAAAATGATAAGAGGTCAAACAGCCGAGATGAAGGAATAAAACATATTGATACAAATACATGGACAACTTACCTAGAAAACCTGTAAATCATTTAGCTTTAATTTGTCTGGAATATATAATACTGCAACATAAAACTTTTTATTTCCTGTGTGACATTCCACAATTAACAAATCAACTAGTGGAAAATGTAAATCAAGCGTTGAAACATCAACAACAACACACTCGAAGTTTCACTTAAGTCAAGACCTCATAGACATCATTAAACAATTCCGAACTAATAATATCGGAGTTGGGCCAAGTTTCCGTTAAAGCAATGATATCAAATTCACATTCACTAACACTAGAGTAAAAATCAAATACCTTAGAATTCAAGCCTCGCACATTCTGATAGTAAACCTGAAGATCTTGGCTTGAGGAACTGTTGGGACCTATCTGTTTAAAGGAACAATTTTTGGGATGCCGTCCAAGTATTTAATTCTAAATTGTCCTGTATTATTTGCGTTCTTAGCGTCTATTTCTTCATAAGAAGTTATACATACTTCTATTATATATTTTCAACGAAATAAATATACTTAACAGTTACACTACAAAAAATTAACAATAATTACCAAAAATTAACCAAAACTTAACAATTCCAAAAAAATGTGAATCGTCCGGGATTTGAACCCGCGATCTCTCGATCTCTGGTCCAATGCTCTACCAACCAGGCTATCAAGGCGCTTGTTATTGACGTTTCGGATATACATAAACACATCAAGGTGACAAGTAAAATATAAAAATAGGTATTTTATTATTTTACGCCCAAGGAAGACAAATACAAAGACACAAAAATTATAATAAATAATACATTTACTAAAAATCATTAATATAATATTTTAATGGCTTATTTGCGCTGATACATAATTTGACAGATTAGCAACTAAACGCCATACTGTCTGTGTGCGCATGCGCGCAGTTTTAGCCAGTCGAAGGAACAAGCTCGTTTTAGAAAGGGATTTAGCACAAGTGACAGTGGCGAAGCGTCCATGTAACCACTGTTACCATTGGTAACAGTTACAAATCTTGCAAATAAATATTTTATGACTACTACGAAATAATTCCATTTATATTTTTTACCAACAGAAATACTTGTTAATAGTACCTAATTCAGTAAATACCCAACTAGACACACGAAAATATTGGCGAGATATGTGAATCCATGACACGTTATCATATGTCGTTACCAATACTGGCACTGGTAACGGTAACGCAGGAGAAACCTCGCTATCGTTGCTATCGTTCGGGACTAGCTCTGAAAATTTTGAAGGACCGACTCGACCGACGGGTCTAGAGACGGCGCGCGGCATATCAGTATTGTAACCATTTTGAAGATTGGTAACGTTGGTTTAATACCTATTACAGATTACAGTGTGCGTGCATTTAAACATGGAAGAGTGTTGCTACGTATTGCGTAATTGATCAACTACTTGAAAAGTCATTCTCCTTGTATTTTTTTATATATTATTTTAAAGAAAAAAAATGATATTATTGAAAATGGAAGAATTAAAATATAAACAATAGCTTTTAAAATCTGTTCTTTTTCCTACTTGTTCATTTTTTTATGTTAATTTTATGGTAGAATAATATGTTTAGTTTGTTTATTATTTATTGTTATACCTGTTACATATACATAATTACATACATTTAATTTGGGAATAGTGATTTGTTTAATTTTATCCCACAGGATTGAAAACAAAAACTTATATTTGGTAGGTTCAAAATATTTTTTTAAATAAGATTTTTTTACATCTGGTTTTGGTAACACTTTAGAAAAAGTCACGCGTCGCCACTGACAAGTGACCATTTATTAAGTATGAAAATCCTTATGAAAAAGAATTTAAAAAATCCGTATGAAAAGTAGAACTAGCAAATTAATACCACATTCCTCTATATCTAGCGTTCATAGATTTCGAAAAGGCTTTCGACAAAGTCGAACATTGGGCAATGAAAAGATCTTTGATTAACGGCAGAATTGACCACAGATATACCGACCTAATAGTCAATATACACGAGTCTTTACCCGTGCGTCATCATTTAAAGCATACGAAATAAGTCGGAAATTGAAATTTACTAAACGCAACAGCAAGTGATAAGCTTAGTAGTCCTAACAGTGGGGGTAAACCCTGTTTAGTTTTAATTTTTGTTCTCTTAGCTTAGTAGTCAACTTTTTAAAAATTGTGAGATTTAGTAATATTTATTCTTTATTTTTTCAAAGTGATGGTGATGGAATCGAATAATTCAGGTAAGAATGAATATTTCTTGAAATATTTATAGAAAGTTTACTGTTACTTGATATTACAGACTCTTTTTAAACATTAATAAATGTCATTTCATTAGCTTCCACAAAGTTGCAAAAAAATATCAATCATCATATGTCATCGACAGTAAAGCGCTCTCTTATGTTAAAACAGTAAAGGATTTAGGAGTAATATTCGATGAAAACTTAACGTTTGTGGATCACATTAACTATGTTACAGCAAAGGCTTCAAAAGTACTGGGTTATATACTTCGCAGTTGTGCTGATCTTTCCCTTAATACAATAAAGGCTGTTTACTCATCATTGGTTATATCTATATTAGAATTCTCCTCTATTGTCTGGTCACCATTTTATAATGTTCATGTTGTTTGTCTCGAGAGAGTTCAAAATAAGTTTTTAAGATTTGCAGCATACAGATTGGGATATAATGTTATTGAACTAAACCACAACTATACCATCATCCGTAGTGATCTCAATTTGCACTCCTTAATAGACCGTAGAATTATAAATGATCTAGCTTTTATTTATAAACTATTAAATAGTGAAATCAATTGTCCTGATTTATTAAAATTAATAAACTTTAATATTCCAAACCATAATCTGAGAAATAATAACTTGTTCCATGTACCTCATCATTCAACTAACTATGGTCTTAACTCACCAATAGATAGAACTTTAAGTCGCCTGAATGATTTGGACATCGATTTATTCTCTTCTTCCAGTCGAGTATTTAAAAACCGACTAAAATCAATTTTTCCGGTCAGCACTTATGTTTAATATTTAATATTATATTTTCAGTGGATTTGTTAATTTTTGCCATGGATAATGCTTTTGTATTATGTAATGTGTTAATTTTTTATTGTCTGTAGTTAGTTGATTAATGTCAGTTTATATTATATTATTATGTATTGTCACTGCATAACGTGGATTGTGTGTATGTTAAATTTAGTTTTATTGTAATGTACTTACTACAGTTTTATGCTGTCACACTTTCGTTTAATTCATTTAATTTTATTTTTAGTTTTTTTACTGTTTTACTGGACTTTACTAATACTACTTTTACTTCTACTTATTGTTTATATATGTATATTTTTTTTGAAATTGGGGAAACCCGTAAATAAATAAATAAAAAAAAATAAATAAAAAAAATAAATATTATTTTTAGAAAGTCAAAAACAAGCCGTTTTATAGTGGCATTTCTGTTTAATTTTTATGTTTATAAGACATTTAGTTATATTTTCGCCTCTGATCGAGCAATACTATTTATTTTATAGCATACTGCATATATTTGTCTAATTAATGGCGTACAATTTAGTTGCGAATTCCCGAAATACAGAGGTTTCTAATTTGCTATATAAGATGATTTCACAAAAATAAAATTACCTACTTATTAATTTGTTTTAATTGTAATAAGTTACATTTTTTTTTGTTTTAGCTACATCTGGTGACATGTCTGGCCTATAAATAGAGCTCCGTAAATATCTTTGCGACCAAATGGAGCTACAAGATTTTCCTAATCTAGAGGACAAATTAAAATTTAATCCATTTAAAACAAAGATTTCGAAATTTTAAAACGGCGATGATAGAGAAATAGTTAAAGACTCACGAAAAGATGCGGTATTTCTACAAGCAAATAAATATTGGTGAGATATAACATTTAAACTGGTAGAAAACAAATAAATTGAACCAGGTCGGCTTTTTAAATTATTTGAGGACTCCAGTGAAAGGATAAAAAGAAAAACAGAAGAAATACGTTCTGCTTGATGGTGAAATTATCTTTCATGCAGGCACAGACATTACAGGCTCGTGGAAAAAGGAATGCTTCAAAAATACCAAAGGAGATCTCAGAGATCCCAGCTAGTGCAAGGAAATACTGAGATGCGTACAGGAAATTAAACTTCTTTGAACTTCTGATCCACTATTAACAATTTTAAGCAGCAGGAAACGTGTACAGAAAAGGATCAAACCAGGGTCATTTTGCTCTGAAACAATTTAAATGATGTTACCTACCGGGTGATCGGAAATACTGAGCCCGATATATCAGATACCGACTGAGGTATAAGTAAAAACCTGCATATTTTGTTATAATTTTAAATTTTGATTTTTTTATGAAAAATACAAGTCAATTTTTAGAAAACAATATTTGTCATTGATTTGTATCAGTTTTAGTAGAAATATGCTATAAAATAATTTTGGCCGCGGAAATCCATAAATCGACTTACGTGCGCTGCTAAACAAATAGAAGTCCGCATACCAATGAAACGAGTGTGATTCATGCGCGTGAAACATTTTTATCTTCGAAAGACCGCACACCAAAGAAACATGAAACGCGAAATCATGCCCATGAAACATTTTTATCTTCTTGAAACGTATTACATGAAATAGGTCGTGTTCTATTTTTTGGTCTCAGTTTCATTGTTTTGAATAAATAATTACGTGCGTAAAATGAATGCCGACCAAGAATTTAATATTGCATTGGTTTCTGTGGTGGAGCAGAACGAAGAGTTTTTCCAGTTTTCTCATTTTTTTCTTCGGAACCGCCCAAAAAAAGGAGAAATAAAGAAAGTGGTTTTCCTGGAATCCTTCACACACCATTACCCTTATTAAAATGCTTCATATATCATTTTGTGCATGTTCTTATTACCCATGCATGGACAGCAAAATCGATTTCCTGGTGCAACCGCTGTAGCCAAAAAATAAAACGAGGGGTTGAAAATTTTTTTTTCGCTTTTTGACTAGTATGGATCTATACTCCATCAATAGGGTTTTTCATAAATATATATGGTTATTGCAACATCCCTGCGAAAACTACCCCTATTCCTGAAAATAAGTTTGGCGAGCATGTTTTTACGATTTTCTCTTTACCTATGTATTTTTTTTTTAACAAAACTTATGCATAATTAAAGACCACTATTTGCTGTACAAATAAGGTCCTATGCATTTTTTCGTTTAAGCAACCGTTACGACACAGTGGCGCCGTAAACCTCAAAAATGCTTTGGCGAGCTCCAATTTTTGTTTTTTTTTGTCGTCGCCTATTCATTTTATTGATACCGTACTTTTGGCAAATAAAATAACACATTGTCTGCTACACATTATGACCTATACCTATTTTAGTTTCTTTCCACCCAAGCCACAGTGGTGGTCCAAAGTCAATTTTTGCATATTTTTTATTCATTTTCCTTTTTTTGGGGTGGTTTCAGCGAAAATATGGGGGTGCATTATAAGAAATTTGTAAATAACACTTATACATGGGTTATAACTGAAAGTTTATTTACGCTAGCATAAGCGTTTCAGATGGTATAAAAAGGTTTTTTTTTAATTTAACACCCTGTAATTAAAAAATAGGCAATTACCATTGAAACCTATACCAAAAAATCAGCCACTATGTGTGATTAATAGCCGCTGGCTTTCTTCTTGATTCCCTTTACGGATAGAGAAAAATATATTTTTTTAAACTTGCCAACTTTGGGGCGCCACCCCCTCTAAAGAGTGCGTGATAGACATATGCTGTCGCAGAATAAATTGTAGGAAATATAGTTTTCTTCATATTTCTATTAAGGAATTTTTTGCAAAACTTACAGAAAGGAGTGCGTTTCGCAAAAACCACAAACTACCCCCTTTAAACGGATGAAAATGGGTGTTCCGGGGCGAAATATTTTAAGACAAAGTTAGTCTCATTAAAAGCACCCTTTGATATATCAGAAAAAAAAAATAAAACCGGACTTGTGTCGAGTTTGCGAAGTTCGACCTCTGTTTCCTACACTATATTATAACATGAAATGGTTTCGTTCTTCACAATTTATTTGTTTCACGTTTCATGTTTCTTTGATGTGCTTACAGTAAAATGTTTATAGTTGGTTTGTATTTTAGGTTGTTCCCAGGAAGAAAATAGAAAGAGAAGCATGGACATGTACACAGGTCAACACGCTGAAGAAACAGTATTAAATAGAAATGTGAACGTTGCGACTGGACAAAGGACAAATCACACTGTGGAAAAACTGCACACGTGTGAAATTTGTTTAAGGCAGTTTCCTCGAAAATATTCTTTAACTGAACATATGATAGTTCACTCCGGACAAAAACCTTACAAGTGTGAAATTTGTTTGAAGGACTTTACCCAAATAGGAAGTTTAAAAAGGCATTTGAGAGCGCACACTGGAGAAAGGCCACACCAGTGCGAAATTTGTTTAAAGCAGTTTACTGATAAAAGGTATCTAAAAAAGCATTTAAGAATGCACAGTGGACTAAAACCTCACAAGTGTGAAATATGTTTAAAGCAGTTTAGTACAACAAGTAACTTAAACACACATTTGAGAACGCACAGTGAAGAAAAACCTCACAAGTGTGAAATTTGTTTAAAACAGTTTACTGATCAAAGAAATTTAAAAAGGCATTTGAGACTCCACAGTGGAGAAAAACCTCACAAGTGTGACATTTGTTTGAAGCAGTTTACTGATCAAAGATATTTAAAAACACATTTGAGAGTGCATACTGGGGAAAAACCTCACGAGTGTGAAATTTGTTTAAAGCAGTTTAGTGGTCAAGGTTATTTAAAAATGCATTTGAAGATGCACAATGCGGAAAAACCTCACAACTGTGAAATTTGTTTAAAGCTGTTTACTACCTCAAGCCATTTGAAAGAGCATATGAGAGTTCACACTGGGGAAAAACCTTACAAGTGTGAAATTTGTTTTAAGCAATTTAGTATAGCAAAGACTTTGAAAAGTCATCATATGAGAGTTCACACTGAAGAAAAACCTCACAAGTGTGAAATTTGTTTAAAGAAGTTTAGTGATCAAGGTTTTTTAAAAATGCATTTGAGATTGCACATTGGAGAAAAACCATATAATTGCGAAATTTGTTTTAAGCAGTTTATTAATCAAGCTAGTTTAAGAATACATTGGAGAGTGCATACTGGCGAAAAACCTTATAAGTGTGAAATTTGTTCTAGGCGGTTTAGTCAAACAAGTAGTTTGAAAACACATTTGAGGGTGCACAAGCGAAAAACCTGAAATTTGAGAAAAAGTGTGAAATTTGTTTTAAGCAATTTAGTGTAGAAACTACTTTGAAAAGACATAATATGAGAGTTCACACTGGAGAAAAACCTCACAAGTGTGAAATTTGTTTATCCGTCATCGGACTGGCCGGGGTCTATTTTGACCGCAATTCACAATTTTTGGCTGTTACTTTATAGATCTTAATTTTTAATCGGCATTCTTCCGTCTATCTGTAGTTTATACAGGGTGTTTGGTAAAGAATGGGCCATACCTTAACCTCAGATTCCTGAGGTTAAAATAGGCCGATTTAAGCTAACTTACCTTAGTATAAAAGTTAATAATAACCGAGATACAGGGTGTCAAAATTAATTTTTTTTATTTATTATTGAATATTTCCTGACAGGTATGAGATAACATCATGAAATTTGGTACGTGACGGTTTTTTGGGTCGAGAAAACTAAATTCCCTACCAAAAATTATGTATTCCCCAGAGGGCGCCACATACGCCTTTCAGCACTCATTTATTACGTTCAATTTTTTTATCCCTCACTCTGTATAACTTTGACATTAAAATTTTTATTCTCCTATTAGTTTTACTTAAAAAAGGTATACTTTTTTATCTTCCTAAACTCAGCAGTTTTCGAGATAAACGCATTTTAAATTTGCGATACACCATCATTTTTAGCATAATATCATTGTACACCCGAAAAATAACTTAAAACCATAAAATTATCCAAAAATGTATCGCAAATTTTTTCAAATATAATTTGCGATGCAATGACAAATTTGAGAACTGGCACAATTATTATGGTTTTAAGTTATTTTTCGGGTGGAACTACAATGATATTATGCTAAAAATGATGGTGAATCGCAGATTTAAAATGCGTTTATCTCGAAAACGGTTAAGTTTAGGGAGATGAAAGAAGTATACCTTTTTTAAGTAAAACTAATAGGAGAATAAAAATTTTAATGTCAAAATTATACAGAGTAAGGGATAAAAAACTGCAAGAACTAAGTAGATCGACAGAGACAAGAAAATTTTATCAGAAACTGAACAAAAGCAGAAAAGACTTCAAACCGAGAACGACGATGTGTAGAGATAAGGAAGGTAATATATTGACAGAACATCAAGAGATACTAAGAAGATGGACAGAACATTTTACGGAAAAGCTTGAAGGAGATGGGAGTCAGACGAACCCTGATATACCATTAGACCAAGCAGACAACAGAGAAAAGAGTCCACCAACAATAGCCGAGATTAGAACAGCAGTAGACAAATTAAAGAACAATAAATCACCGGGATCGGATCAAGTAGCATCGGAATTACTGAAGGAAGGAGGAGACGCACTACAGAAAACAATACATGTATTGATAACAAAGATATGGTCAAATAAACAGCTACCAGCAGAGTGGAATAGTGGTATTATTGTACCATTACATAAAAAAGGGAATCAGTTAGAATGTGGAAACTACCGTGGAATCACGCTGCTGAATGCAGCATACAAAATAATGTCCAACGTCATTTATGAAAGACTTAGACCACACGCTGAAAAAATAGTTGGCAGGTACCAAAGTGGCTTCTGTAGACAGAAGTCAACAATAGACCAGATATTTGTTCTGCGACAGATCCTTGAAAAAACAAGTGAACATAACATCGACACACATCATCTCTTCATAGACTTCGAAAGCGCATATGACAATATAAACCGAGAATTCTTAATAAAAGCAATGAAAGAATTTAATATACCAACACAACTAATAGAACTGATAAAAGAATCTCTAAAAGTAGAAAGTAAAATCCGGATACAAAACGAACTAACGGAAACAATAGATGTGAAAAAGGGACTACGCCAGGGAGACGCTCTATCATGCATCTTGTTCAACATTGTACTCGAGAAAATAATGAGGGACACAACAGTCAATACTCGAGGAACAATAATTAATAAAAGCGTGCAAATACTAGCATTTGCAGATGATGTTGACATAATCGCAAGATCAAGAAGAGAAATGATAGAGGCATTCAATCAAATAGAACGAGCTGCACAAAATAGTGGCCTGAAAATCAACCAGAACAAAACAAAATATATGCAGGTAAGTAAAAACACAGAAATAAGGCAGCCACAAAATATAACAATAGGAGAATACAACATTGAGGGGGTAAAAAACTTTACATACTTGGGATCCCTAGTCACATCTGATAATAACGTAGCAGAGGAAGTGAAGAGGCGAATATTTATTGCCAATAAAAGTTACCATGGCTATTCGGCAACTAAGATCAGACAACGTCGCAAGGAAAACAAAATGCCAAATATACAAAACCCTAATAAGACCGGTACTCACATACGGCTCAGAAACCTGGACACTCACTAAAAGAGAGGAAACATTGCTAGCCACCTTTGAAAGAAAAATCTTGCGACACATATATAAGGGCACAAAAGAAAATGGAATTTGGCGAAGAAGGTACAACTTTGAACTATACGAAATATACCAGGATCCAGATATCATAACATTCATTAAAATAGGACGGCTGCGTTGGATGGGACATGTAGAAAGAATGGAAGAAGGCGAAATACCAAACAAAATATTCAAACAGATGCCAGTAGGAAAAAGAACAAGAGGAAGACCGAAGCTGAGATATTTAGAACAAATAGAAAATGATATAAAAACCTTAAAAATAAAAAACTGGAGAAAAAAAGCACGAAACAGATCAGAGTGGAGAAGAATCCTGGAACAGGCCAAGACCCAGAAAGGGCTGTCGAGCCAATGATGATGATGATGAAGGGATAAAAAAAATTGTAATAAAAACGTAATAATTGAGTGCTGAAAGGCGTATGTGGCGCCCTCTGGGCAATACATAATTTTTGGTAATAAATTTAGTTTTCTCGACCCAAAAAACCCCCATCTACCAAATTTCATGTTGTTGTCTTATACCTGTCAGGAAATATTCAATAATAAATAAAAAAAAAGTTTCATTTTGACACCCTGTATCTCGGTTATTATAAACTTTTGTACTAAGGTAAGTTAGCTTAAATCGGCCTGTTTTAAAATCAGGAACCTGAGGTTAAGCTATGGCCCATTCTTTACCAAACACCCTGTATATTTTATTGATAAAAAATCATGCATGCAAGAACATTTAACGGTTAGATTCGGTTAGAAAAGATTAAAAAGCTTCATATTGCAGACGTATTCCCAGAACTTTTGGATATTACAGAGCTGATAGAACAAAAAGATACAAGGGGGCGGTACCATTTGTGTTGTAGAGGCAAAAACAGAAGAACGAGTAAAATATGCGTAAAGTGTAATAATTTTTTATGCATAGAACACGCGAAATCAGAGACAGATTTTGTAGACACTCAGTAGAATGTATTTTGTAGTAATGTGTATGCTTTAGTCTAATAAAATAAAAGAATAAAACGCACACAAACACATTGAAAAATGCCACAAAGAAAAAATGATTTCTGAACGATAATAATTGTTGGCAAAAATTTTAATACGCGTTTTCTGAAAAAAATAATTATATAACAAATGTATCATATATAACAATCATAAAATGCATAAAAAAATTAAAAAATAAAAAAAAATAAAAAACTTGCATCGGGATTCGAAGCCGCGAATTTGGCGGCGCTTTGATTAGTAATTGAAGCCTAGACTCACTCATCCAATTAGACATTACTTGTCATGTGGAAAAATAGGGCAACTGAACGTTTTACTGTTTGAGTTTTTCTGAATTTATCAAATTAATTATGTAGTTTGATTTTTGTGAAAGAAAGTATTAAAATATAACAAAACAGTAAGAAAACAATATATTAGATGAAGATTGGTAGAACTTTTGTTGGTAATCAAATTAAGTATGTAAATCAAAGCGTTACATACCTACTAATAGATAAATAAATCTACGTCAAAAAATCATAATTTAAAAATAAAAATCGGACCTAATTTCCGATTTCTCTCTAAAATCCCCATTCTTGAGAAAATAAATGTATTCCAACCTAATCCAAATGTATAATTACAATATGATTATAATTAAAACTACTTACCAAATTATAATGAGTTTTCCTTGTCCAAAATAGTCCAAAAGTCCAAAAATATATATGAAAACTATTTAAAAAGGCAGTATAACTATTAACTAACTTTTGTTTGTTGTTTCTTTTCCTACATATTTTAAAACGCAACAACCATAAATAATCGTGCCACAGCCGCCATATTGAATAATTTTTGATATGTCATTTGAACATCCAATCAGAACAAAGGTATAATGCGCATGCGCCCGGAACGTAGGTTTTAACATATAAAAATTCACCCTCATCGCCGGTAAAGAAGTATAACTTCAAAAATAAAACTTTTTTTAAACATTTTAATAAATGCTAATAAGTTTTTTCCAAAAATTGCTTAATTTTTCGGTAATTTCACGTTGAAATATTCGATTTGGAATTAGACGAATAAGAACGTATTTTTCATGAGCTCCAACTTTGCTTTTACTCGGTTTATAGACTTCACTGATACATCATTTTTTTCGTTTTTGTATGAGCTATAGGTACTTTTACAACAACCATAAATAATCAAACCACAGCTGTGCCACAGCCGCCATATTGAATAATTTTTGATATGTCATTTGAACATCCAAACAGAACAAAGTTATAATGCGCATGCGCCCGGAACGTAGGTTTTAACATATAAAAATTCACCCTCATCGCCGGTAAAGAAGTATAACTTCAAAAATAAAACTTTTTTTAAACATTTTAATAAATGCTAATAAGTTTTTTCCAAAAATTGCTTAATTTTTCGGTAATTTCACGTTGAAATATTCGATTTGGAATTAGACGAATAAGAACGTATTTTTCATGAGCTCCAACTTTGCTTTTACTCGGTTTATAGACTTCACTGATACATCATTTTTTTCGTATTTGTATGAGCTGTAGGTACTTTTGCTAAAAATATTTTTTTAAATCCGTCTGAGAACGTAGTTTTTTTGTCGAAAAATAAACATTTTCAATCGCAAATAACTCGAAAATTATTGACTTGCATAAAAAACTCTAGAACGAAAGTTGCTTATAATCAATCAATTTATCTATTTCCGAGCTTATTTTATTTTACTTTTTTTACGTTTTTTTCACCCCCCCCCCCCCCCCCCCAAGTAAAACCATCCAACGGCACAAATTCAACTTAAGTGGAGGGTAAGTATGACCTAAATCCAAATTCCCCCCCCCCCTGAAAATTACACTCCAAAACGGTCATTTACTGGGCTATGTATGTTTTGACTATTACGCGAATTTACTTTTCTGATTTCATTTATGTTCTTTTAGACACTAATGTTTAATTTTAATTAACTTCTTTATTTTCAATAACTTACATCTAAACAAATGAAACACACTGAATTTATTATTAAATAAATAAAGACTTACGTTATAATTATTTTACAACCATTTAACTACAATACTAATACAACAAATATAACTTAGGACTCACACGTAATACTTAATTTATTTACTTCTTCTTCTCGTTGTACTTATTGTAGTAATTAGTGATTACCAGATTGTTAATAAAGAACTTTATTGAATAAGCATGGTTATAAACATTGTTGTTGTTCCACATCGAACATCGAACCCCCCTCCCGTCCAAGGCCATGCCATGCCCCGTGACCGCTGACAACCGTCCATAGACACTGTTGCCAGATGTCATCTTAACATTACAACATCTCCCTTTTTCCAAAAATATAGAAACATATAAAACTAAAAATATAATACTTAATTTAAGTGCAATAGTCCTTCAGATAGGCAGGTTTTCTAATAGTTCGTCCAAACTTATTTGTAGGAGGAGATCCTGTTTCATTATTGCTAGGTTGAACAGTCTTAGCAATATTATTGTGAATGTTACTAACAGGCAAACTTGGCCTGGGTATACCTTCTAAAAGAGGAACATCACACTTAGGATTAACTAAAACATCATTGTGCGATTTTCTTAACTGAAAAGTGTTTCTTCTCAAAAACCGACCATCAGACTTTTGTATTACATAAGACCTAGGAACCTGACAAGGTTGAACAATTTTGGCAGGCGACCACAACTTAGATCTACCGTCTTGAACTAAGACATTGTTGCCTGTTTCAAATTTTTTTCTAGAAATTGCAGTCTGATCATAACTTAGTTTAGAATTAGCTTTAGACGCTAGTATTTGCTTACTGACATTTGTACAAAGTTTAGGCTTTAGAAGCTTTGTGTTACATGGTAATTTATCGCGCAACACACGTGACATTAGCATTTGGGAAGGTGAATAATTCATACCCGTGATAGGTGTGTTACGATAAGCGAGTAAAGCCAAGTTTACATCTTCATTATTTTCAGCACATTTCTTCATCAGTCTCTTGGCTATACCCACTCCCTTTTCCGCTAACCCATTGGATTTAGGATACATTGGACTTGATGTTATTATATTTATCCCCCACTCCTTAGCAAATACCTTAAGCCTATAACTACTAAATGGCATATTGTCAGATATCATAACAGATGGTATTCCGAACAGTGAAAAAATTTCTTTTAAAACACTAATTACACTTTCTGAAGTTTTGTTTAGTAATTCCTTTATTTCTAGCCATCTGCTATAATATTCTACTAGGACTAAGTAGTCTTTATTGCCAAATTGAAATAAATCAACCCCTACTTTATTGAAGGGCAGGTCTGGGACTTGATGGGGTATTAAAGGTTCCTTTGAATTTGATATGTTAAATTTTTCACAAATGGAACAACTTTGTACCACCTTAACAATATCATTACTCATGCCCGGCCAATACAGTACAGATCGTGCTCTATTTTTAGATTTGTTAATGCCATAATGGCCAGTGTGTATGATGTCTCGCATTTCCCTTCTTAAGCTTTTTGGGACTATTACTTTTAAACCTAAATAAAGAATACCATGTTGGACCGTAATGTTATCTCTTAGTTTATATAGGTTTTTAAGTTCATGACTCTATATTTGTATTATTTTTAGGAAAACCAACACTGTACCAGTCTAGAAATGTTTTAAGATTTTTGTCCTTGGCTGTTTCTAACTTAATTTGATCTAAGCGATTATCACTAATGTGTGAGTCAACACTCATACAGTGGACTACTTCTAACAAGGTTTTATCTTCACAAGCTGTGTTTTTTAAAAAATTTCTTGAGAGAAAATCTGCCATAAACATTTTTGGCCCCGGAACATATTCAAAAGTCAAGTCATATTTTAATAATTTTAATAGCATTCTTTGCAACCTAGAACTTACCTTATTTATGTCCTTTTTTGCCATCGAAATTAGGGGCTTGTGATCAGTTTGTATAGTTACTTTATAACCATAAATGAGCGGCCGTGGGTAAAGGCATATAACGCTGGCCTCATACGCCAGTAGACGTGGATTCGAGCCCTGCCAAAGACAAACCATTTTCATTTCCAATAATGACACGAGCCGTCTCACTGTGCCTCGGAGAGCACGTTAAGCCGTCGGTCCCCCTGGGCTAGTGTTAACATCGACACTAGTTACTTGAAACAGGGTTAAAGATGTAAATGGCGCCGGAACCTGTCCGAAAGGATCTCCCCGGCAAAAATGCCATTCGATATTATTATTATTATAACCATAAATGAATTGATGGTATTTTTCAACACCAGAACAAACTGCATACAACTCCTTTTCAATAGGAGCCCATCTTACCTGAGCATCTGTAAGACTTTTAGAATAAAAAGATACTGGTTGCCCCTCTTGTAAGAGGCAAGCACCCACCCCTTCTTTAGAACTGTCCGTTTGTAAAATTATGGGCTGGTCCTTGTTAAATATTTTTAAAGTAGGCGCTTTACTTAATTTATTTTTTAATTCTAGAAAAGCTTTGTCTTGCTTGTTACCCCAATTCCACATATTTTCTTTTTTAATAAGCTCTCGAAGAGGAGCTGTACTTTCAGTAAAATGTGGTATGAATTTGCTTAAATAATTGCACATTCCCAGAAAAGATTGCAAAGTTTTTATATTTTTGGGTGTTTCTAATTTTAATATACTTTCTACATGATCAGGATCACATTTAATCCCAAATTCAGAAATTATGACTCCTAAAAATTTTACTTGGTTTACCCTGTATTGCAATTTATTTTTATTAAATTTAACATTATGCTTTTTAGCTCTATCAATGACATTTTTAAAAATTATGTCATGTTCCTGTATACTATTTGCTGCAATTATTAGGTCATCAAAATAAATTTCAATCCCATTTATGTCCCCAAAAATATTAAAGTTCAAATTCTGCATTACCTCAGGGGCTGATGACAACCCGAAAGGCATTCGTAAATATCTGTAAACACCATGAGGTGTACTAAAGCAACACATTTTACTGCTATCTTCATCTAACACTACTTGAAGAAACCCATCCTTCATGTCCAGGACTGAAAAGTATTTTTTTCCTGCCAATCTACTAAAAATTTCCTCCGCAGAGGGTATTAAACACCTCTCCCTTATGATGCCCTGATTTAGATACTGTGGATCAAGGCATAACCTTAAACTACCATTAGGTTTCTCCACAATAACTAAATTATGGCACCACTCAATAGGTCCCTGCACTTTTTGTATAATGCTCTCCTTTTCTAATTTGTCAAGAGCCTTTTTTAATTTAGGTTTTATAGACTCAGGAATTCTTCTCTGAGGCTTAACTACTGGCTCTGTTCCTTCTTTTAACTTTATACTATAGCTACCTATGTTACCTAGTCCCTCAAATACTACTTTATCTTTAACAAAAAGGTTTTCTAGCTTTTCTTTGCTTGTGAATATGGTATCTACCTTTTTTATCAAGTTTAAACTAACACAATCCCTTAGGCCCAAAATAGGTACAGCGTTGTTTTGTTGAACTATAATGAATTTAATTTCTGTTTTCTTATCTTTAACATTACAGTCCAAAACTAATGTCCCAAGAGGTCTTATTTTGTTACCATCATACACTACTAGAACAGTATCAGTATCTACTAAAGTGGTTTTACTTTCATCAATTTTTAAAAAATATTTATGTGGCAAAATAGAAACCTCACTGCCGGTATCTAGCTTAAAAGGTATGTCAACATCATGCACACTTACCATCTCTATCCAGCATTTATCTTCATGTTTTTCTACAGAATCTACTTCTATACAGTCAATTTGTAAGTAGTCACCTATATCACTACCACTATCACTTTCCACTTCCCGAAGTTCATGCACTTTCCTCTGACTAAATTTGCAGACATTAGCAAAATGATTTTGCTTTTTGCACACAACACATATCTTCCCATAAGCTGGGC
Source organism: Diabrotica virgifera virgifera (assembly GCF_917563875.1). NCBI lineage: Eukaryota > Metazoa > Arthropoda > Insecta > Coleoptera > Chrysomelidae > Diabrotica > Diabrotica virgifera. Next base: position 293,565,794 of record NC_065443.1, read on the forward strand.
ATTCTCTGGGCTTATGCATCCTGCCACAAAATTGACATTTCTTCTGTACTGCTACTGCTTGACTTTTATTTCTTAACTTGTTTTCTCTCCTGAAGTCCTTCTTCATTACTGCATCTATTGCTTTCTCATTATTAAGTGCTTTTAACTGTTTCTTACTCATTTCTGCAGCCCTGCAATATTCTACTGCTGTTTTTAAATCCAAATTTGGTGTTCTTAATAGTCTTTCTTGCAGCTCATTATTTTTAATTCCAATTACAATCTTGTCCTTCAACAGGCTGTTTTCAAGAGTACCAAAATTGCACGGCTTTACCAAAGTTTTAATATCCGTGAGAAAATGTTCAAAGTCTTCATTATCTCCTTGTAGCCTGTTGAAGAACTTGTATCTGTCATAAGTTTCATTTTTAACAGGAGCGCAGTGATTCTCAAAGGCTTGAATTACTTCTTTATATATTTTTTTCTTATCATCCTCTAGTTCGAAAGTTTCAAATACAACCTGCGCCTCCTCTCCCGCTATGTTTAAAAATATAGCTATTTTTGTCTCGTCATCTTTCTTTTCGTAGCCCGATGCCTTCATGTAATACTTGAAACTATTATGGAACTGTTCAAAGTTTTTTGCTATGTCCTCATCGAATTTTAGGTTATTTGGTGGTTTAAAAGAAGCCATAATACCTTACTTATTTTCACTACTACTAGTTAGTTGCTAAAAGTTATTTGCTAAAAATGTTCTTGTTCTTTTATTTTACACGTGGCCTTTTTTCTTTAAAGCTTAACCTCAAAGTGGTTTTTATTTTTCCTGTGTTCACAAAAACACTATTCTTTCCTCTTTATGTTTTTGATGTCTTTCACCTGACACCATGTAGTAATTAGTGATTACCAGATTGTTAATAAAGAACTTTATTGAATAAGCATGGTTATAAACATTGTTGTTGTTCCACATCGAACATCGAACCCCCCTCCCGTCCAAGGGCGATGCCATGCCCCGTGACCGCTGACAACCATCCATAGACACTGTTGCCAGATGTCATCTTAACATTACAACACTTATGCCCTATAAAAGCGTCGGTCACTGTCACTGTCATTGAAAATTATAAACGTCAAAATTCATAGGTTATTGGCGACTCGGATTAAGATCGTAGCGCCAATGCGGTAACAAATTGAACCTAGCTAAGAGGTGTTGTAATTGTTTACATATAGTATGTGGCATTAGTTTTATGTGTTTTTAAGTTAGTTTTGTTCGTTTATCTGTGTTTTTTTAAATTTAATTATATTTTATGTGACAATCGTTTATTCTAAATTGATTAAAAGACAATTGTGTTAGTTATAGTCGGTTCGCTTAACTCAGACACAATTGGCTAGTGATTTTAGTAAATAATTTTTTTGTTTTTTGCCAAAATTGGCAAAATTACTAACTAATTAGTAATTATTAACTTACTATTTAGTAATTATTTTTTGTCAATTTTACCAAATTGGCAAAATTACTTACTAAAATCACTAGCCAGTTGTGTCTGAGTTTAGCGAACCGACTATAAAAGTTTTATTTTAGTGAACTTACATCAGAAAAAAATCTCATGTTATAGACTAAGAGCCGCTATAGGTGAAATTTCTTAATCATTTTAGGCACGATGGGACCCTATAACTTAAATAGTAGAACCTAAAAGAAAACGTTTAAACACTGTGCCGTCACTTTTCACTGGCACATGCGTCGACAGTGGCGCATCAAACTTTTCTTTTATGGACGGGATAAATAAGTTAAAAGTTCATAAAAGTTAAAAATCACATAAGATTCAGCGTAATTTTAACCCACCACCTCCTTCCCCCTGCCCCCACGATCAAAAACTTCATTTTTCATTTTTATTTTTTTTGTGGGATGCAATCAATTTTAAAATTTCAAAAAATTCACACGCATAGCTGAGGCTTTTATAAAACGAGTCTATTTTTTATAGACCCGTTGGTAGAGTGTACATAACCTCAAAAAAATAAAGGAAAAATTTTTTTTCAAAAAAGCGTATAACTTTTTTTGGGGAATAGCTACAGGTCTAATTTTTTCTTAATCTTGTGTGTTTTATCAAACACTATATGTCTCATTTTTTTCAGATTTTTCCGTAGGGCTCGCCCCCTTCAAAAATCCGAAAAACTGTTTTTTGGGGGGTTTTGGGGATTTTTCCTATTTCATAGACTTCATAATATATCAAATAAATTTCGTTTTTACAGGTTATATGTAACTTGAAGTAACTGAGTCCTTTAGAATATTTAAAAATGAGAGAAACACGTTCACACCCCCCAAAACCCCCTTAAAAAACAGTTTTTTTGATTTTAGAAGATGATCAGCGTTACAGAAAAATCTGAAAAAATTAGAAATATAGTGTTTGACAAAATACACAAGACTAAGAAAAAATTAGATCTACAGCAACCCCCAAAAAAAAGTTATATACTTTTTTCCAAAAAAAAAAAAATTAATTTTTTTGAGGTTATGTAGACTCAACCTACAGGTCTATAAAAAATAGGCGTGTTTTATAAAAGCCTTAACTATACTCGTGAATTTTTTGAAATTTTAAAATTGATTGCATACCACCAAAAAAAATAAAATCGAAAAATAAAGTTTTTGATGGTGGGGGCAGGGAGAAGGGGTGGTGGGTTAAAATTACGATGAATCTTATGTCTTAATCACATAGAACTTAAAAAAAATGAAAATAATTGAATTCTGGTAATGGGGGAGGGTATTTTTTAATTTATGTATCCCGTCTATAAGAGGAAAGTTTGATGCTCCACTGTCGACGCATGTACCACTGAAAAGTGACGGCACAGTGTTCAATCGTTTTCTTTTAGCTTCTACTATTTAAGTAATACGGTCCTATCGTGCCTAAAATGGTTAAGAAATTTCACCTATACGCTGTGAGCTCGTACGTAGAGGGGATATTTACAAATTCGCGAGCGCCAGTAGTGACAAGTCTGTAAACGTTTACCGGAAATTTGACATAAATGTCAAAGTGGTTAAATTAAAATTAAAATCATTAATTATAAATAATATTAGTTGGTCAAAGCTGTGTCATATATTTTTACCTTTAATATACTTACGTTTTAAATACTGAATTTAAGTTTTTTTAATGTTCCGTAATATCTAATCATAAATTAATCTACTAATCTTAGCGCCATCTACACGATAATTGTGAGAGTATCTGAAGTAAGAAATTCATATTTTATCAATAGAACGTCAAAATGATTAGCAAAATCTTAAAAAAATCGATTACAATTTAATTATTTTTTTGCGTTGTAAATATTAAGCGATAACAATTAAATAATAAATTTAAAAATTACCGGTGAAAGTTGAATTAGTAATCCGCTAGGAGCGACACCAGCGAAGCTCAGAGCGTATAGCGGCTCTTAGTCTATTAGTGTACACCAAAGATTGTAATTATTATTGTTAAAAATGTTCTATTTTTTAATCATAAAATTAAGTAACTACAAAAGTCAAAGTACCGTAATATACCGCAACAATAAACGTGATTAAACAAAGTCTTCAATGACAATATGCCTTCAACATGAACGAAAATAAACAATGGCTCTTAGCTCGGCTGTGCCGATCAAAGACATTCCTTATTGTTTAAACTTGTTTAACCTATTGTGATTTCTATGGAAATGCGGCTTAATTTTGCGATACTAGTTTCTGTGGGTAAAAAGGAAACCTAGTATAAAAAATAATTCGTGAATAATTTCATGTATGGTAAAAGATAGCCTGGGCCTGGATTCCGTGCACTGTAGATATCTACAGTCGCCTTCTATCGATGTCACGTGTCATGAAAATATTTGAATTTTTAGCTTTAATTGAATTATTTTCTAGTTTTGCTAGGTTATACTCTAATTGATGCTGAAGTGACACTTAGTAAAACAAGAAAATATTTGAATTAAAACTAAAAATTCAAATATTTTCATGACAATTGCCATCGACAGAAAGCGACTGTAGATATCTACAGTGCACGGAATCTAGGCCCTGGAAAGATATTTAAAAATGCATTTGAGGATGCACAGTGGAAAAAAACCTTACAAGTATGAAATTTGTTATAATAGCCCAGTAAATGAACGAGAAATTCGGCGATACCGTGTAATTTTCAGGGGCAACTCCGAATTGCATGAAAATTTGGATTTAGGTTCTACTTACCCTCCACTTCAAAGTTGAAATTGTGCCGTTGGTTGCTTTTACTTGGGGGGTGACAGTCACCCCTTCTCGGGGGTGAAAAAACATACGTTCAAGATAAGACCGGAAACGGATAAATTGACTGATTTTAAGCAACTTTTGTTCTAGAGAGTTTTTTACGTAAGTCAATACTTTTCGAGTTATTTGCCATTGAAAATGTTGATTTTTCGACAAAAAAACTACGTTTTCAGACGGTTTTTCGCAAATAACTCAAAAAGTAAATATTTTATCGAAAAAAATATCCATGGCAAAAATGTAGCTTATAAAAAAAACAAAAAAATGGTGTATCAGTAAAGTCTATCAATCAAATAAAACCAAAGGTGTAGCTCATGAAAAATGCGTTGTTATTCGTCTAATTCCAAATCGAATATTTCAAGGTGAAATCACCGAAAAATTAAGCACTTTTCGGGAAAAACCCATTAAAACTTTTTTAAAGTGTTTATAAAAAGCTTTGTTTTAAAATAAAGTTGGCCCTCTTTTTTTGTAAAAAATCATGAAAATATCGTTGTGTTTAGCTCCCCAAATGAAATTAATCGCTACCGCTTTACAAAAAATTTACTTACCTATCTAATTTTTATATGATCTGTCAGTCTCACCGGTTTAAAGTGTTTATTTTTTAAATGGTTATAATTAAGAAAGCTTGAATGGGTCACTAATGACGAGTGTATGCAAATTTTGAACAGCCATATCTTAACCAATTTTTATCTTACGGAGAAACAAAATGAAACTACCATATTTATAATAGCAAAACCCACATTTTTTTACTCTTTAAGATTTTTCTTATTACTAATACTTTTAAGTTATTTTGAAAAAATGAAATTTTTCAAAAATTTTTAGAAAATTTTTTTTACTATAAAACCAAATGTTTTTGAAAATAAGCACTTTAAACCAACCAAACTTACAGACCATATAAACAATACACATACAGTTAAAATAGATGGTAAAGCCAAACGATTAATTTCATTTAGGGTGCTAAATAGAGGGAGGTTTTCACGATTTTTTTTTTACCAAAAAAGGAGCCAATTTTTTTTTCAGTCTAACTCGTTTATTTTTGATGCTGTAAACTTTTGTAAAAAACATATAATAAGCTTTTTTTCGATACTTTAAAAATGTTAATAAGGTTTTCCCGAAAAACTCTTCTTTCTTCGGTGATTTCGCGTTGAATTATTCGATTTTTAATTAGACGAATAAGAACGTATTTTTCATGAGCTACAACTTTGCTTCTACTAAACTTGTAGACTTTACTGGTAAACCATTTTTTTGTTTTTTTTATAGGCTACACTTTTGCTAAAAATATATTTTTCGATAAAATATTTACTTTTTGAGTTTTTTGGGAAAAACGGCCTGAAATAGTATATTACATACCTAGCGGGAAAGTACTCTATTTCAGCCGAGCGGCAAGGTAGTTTACCGAGGTGCGAAGCACCGAGGTAAACTACAGACGCGAAGCTAGAATGAGTTCCCGCGAGGTTTGTATACTATTTTACTCACAATCGGTTAGTAGTTTATGGATTTCTAATACTCACAACCTACCAATAATAATTTCGTTTCAAATATCTGTATCCATTTTCATTACCTATGTGATAAGATGAATTATTTTAAGTAACCTGTGAGATCGTTGCTAGGTAACAAAACAAGTTTGTTGAATCTGACATTTAGGCGATCCACGACGCCATTAATTGTACATATAATCAAATTGTGTTTATTTTACAAAAATGTCTGATAGTGAATTTGAATGTACGCCACCAGAACTGCGGGTAGCTGCAGAGAGAGCTACTGAAGGAATAATTCCTGAAAAAAGCAGGGAGAGGTATGAAAACACCTATGAACTATACAGTAAATGGTGCGTGGCTAAAGGTGTGCAGCATACCTCTGAGACGGTACTTCTTGCTTATTTTTGTGAAATAAGCAAACAAAGTAAAGCCTCCACATTATGGTCAAGATATTCGATGTTGCGAGCAGTATTAAACTTTAGGCATAATAGAAGACTAAGTTTTCACTCTAATGGCATATAACATATCCCACCAGAATGAAAACAATGGGAACCTTCTCTGGTTACACCTCCGAGGCTTCTACAATTTGCAAGCCATACGGATGCTGAGACTAAGGAAGATGAGGGAATTCTACAATTTACAATTCACGTCACATCTGCTCAGCGCGGTAAAGTTCCAACGAGATTGGTTCCCTTCATACTCCACACAGAGTAAATGTAAATAAAAAAAAATGAATAACCATTTTCAATTTCGTTGCAAAACGAAAATACAGCCGAACCATATTCCAGTCCAATCAGAGAGTGCTGCAAGCACCTCTACCGGTTTCGAAACTTATTAGTCTCTCATCAGGAGGCACATATGCTGCTCTCCCTGATCCAACCAAAACAAACCCCAGCGTGCAGTCCCGAATTGCAACGAACGAAATGGCATAGATGCCCTAGCGGCAACTGCTAACAAAAGACTAAGTTTTCACTCTAATGGCATATAACATATCCCACCAGAATGAAAACAATGGGAACCTTCTCTGGTTACACCTCCGAGGCTTCTACAATTTGCAAGCCATACGGATGCTGAGACTAAGGAAGATGAGGGAATTCTACAATTTACAATTCACGTCACATCTGCTCAGCGCGGTAAAGTTCCAACGAGATTGGTTCCCTTCATACTCCACACAGAGTAAATGTAAATAAAAAAAAATGAATAACCATTTTCAATTTCGTTGCAAAACGAAAATACAGCCGAACCATATTCCAGTCCAATCAGAGAGTGCTGCAAGCACCTCTACCGGTTTCGAAACTTATTAGTCTCTCATCAGGAGGCACATATGCTGCTCTCCCTGATCCAACCAAAACAAACCCCAGCGTGCAGTCCCGAATTGCAACGAACGAAATGGCATAGATGCCCTAGCGGCAACTGCTAACAAAAGACTAAGTTTTCACTCTAATGGCATATAACATATCCCACCAGAATGAAAACAATGGGAACCTTCTCTGGTTACACCTCCGAGGCTTCTACAATTTGCAAGCCATACGGATGCTGAGACTAAGGAAGATGAGGGAATTCTACAATTTACAATTCACGTCACATCTGCTCAGCGCGGTAAAGTTCCAACGAGATTGGTTCCCTTCATACTCCACACAGAGTAAATGTAAATAAAAAAATGAATAACCATTTTCAATTTCGTTGCAAAACGAAAATACAGCCGAACCATATTCCAGTCCAATCAGAGAGTGCTGCAAGCACCTCTACCGGTTTCGAAACTTATTAGTCTCTCATCAGGAGGCACATATGCTGCTCTCCCTGATCCAACCAAAACAAACCCCAGCGTGCAGTCCCGAATTGCAACGAACGAAATGGCATAGATGCCCTAGCGGCAACTGCTAACAAAAGACTAAGTTTTCACTCTAATGGCATATAACATATCCCACCAGAATGAAAACAATGGGAACCTTCTCTGGTTACACCTCCGAGGCTTTTACAATTTGCAAGCCATACGGATGCTGAGACTAAGGAAGATGAGGGAATTCTACAATTTACAATTCACGTCACATCTGCTCAGCGCGGTAAAGTTCCAACGAGATTGGTTCCCTTCATACTCCACACAGAGTAAATGTAAATAAAAAAAAATGAATAACCATTTTCAATTTCGTTGCAAAACGAAAATACAGCCGAACCATATTCCAGTCCAATCAGAGAGTGCTGCAAGCACCTCTACCGGTTTCGAAACTTATTAGTCTCTCATCAGGAGGCACATATGCTGCTCTCCCTGATCCAACCAAAACAAACCCCAGCGTGCAGTCCCGAATTGTAACGAACGAAATGGCATAGATGCCCTAGCGGCAACTGCTAACAAAAGACTAAGTTTTCACTCTAATGGCATATAACATATCCCACCAGAATGAAAACAATGGGAACCTTCTCTGGTTACACCTCCGAGGCTTCTACAATTTGCAAGCCATACGGATGCTGAGACTAAGGAAGATGAGGGAATTCTACAATTTACAATTCACGTCACATCTGCTCAGCGCGGTAAAGTTCCAACGAGATTGGTTCCCTTCATACTCCACACAGAGTAAATGTAAATAAAAAAAAATGAATAACCATTTTCAATTTCGTTGCAAAACGAAAATACAGCCGAACCATATTCCAGTCCAATCAGAGAGTGCTGCAAGCACCTCTACCGGTTTCGAAACTTATTAGTCTCTCATCAGGAGGCACATATGCTGCTCTCCCTGATCCAACCAAAACAAACCCCAGCGTGCAGTCCCGAATTGCAACGAACGAAATGGCATAGATGCCCTAGCGGCAACTGCTAACAAAAGACTAAGTTTTCACTCTAATGGCATATAACATATCCCACCAGAATGAAAACAATGGGAACCTTCTCTGGTTACACCTCCGAGGCTTCTACAATTTGCAAGCCATACGGATGCTGAGACTAAGGAAGATGAGGGAATTCTACAATTTACAATTCACGTCACATCTGCTCAGCGCGGTAAAGTTCCAACGAGATTGGTTCCCTTCATACTCCACACAGAGTAAATGTAAATAAAAAAAAATGAATAACCATTTTCAATTTCGTTGCAAAACGAAAATACAGCCGAACCATATTCCAGTCCAATCAGAGAGTGCTGCAAGCACCTCTACCGGTTTCGAAACTTATTAGTCTCTCATCAGGAGGCACATATGCTGCTCTCCCTGATCCAACCAAAACAAACCCCAGCGTGCAGTCCCGAATTGCAACGAACGAAATGGCATAGATGCCCTAGCGGCAACTGCTAACAAAAGACTAAGTTTTCACTCTAATGGCATATAACATATCCCACCAGAATGAAAACAATGGGAACCTTCTCTGGTTACACCTCCGAGGCTTCTACAATTTGCAAGCCATACGGATGCTGAGACTAAGGAAGATGAGGGAATTCTACAATTTACAATTCACGTCACATCTGCTCAGCGCGGTAAAGTTCCAACGAGATTGGTTCCCTTCATACTCCACACAGAGTAAATGTAAATAAAAAAAAATGAATAACCATTTTCAATTTCGTTGCAAAACGAAAATACAGCCGAACCATATTCCAGTCCAATCAGAGAGTGCTGCAAGCACCTCTACCGGTTTCGAAACTTATTAGTCTCTCATCAGGAGGCACATATGCTGCTCTCCCTGATCCAACCAAAACAAACCCCAGCGTGCAGTCCCGAATTGCAACGAACGAAATGGCATAGATGCCCTAGCGGCAACTGCTAACATTGAAAATGGTTATTCATTTTTTTTTTTTTTTTTTTTTTTTTTTTTTTTTTTTTTTTTTTTTTTTTTTTTTTTTTTTTTAGGCATAATGTTGATATTAGTAAATACGCAAAATTGCGGGCATTTTTGAAAAGGCAGAATGTGGGATATCAAGCTAAAAAGTCAAGTGTTTTTTCTGAAGCAGACATCGATACATTTTTAAACAATGCCCCGATAGAATATCTTCCACAAAAGGTAATTTTAACTTATTTAGTGCATATTAAATATATGTTATATTAAATTTTTTTAGGTTGTTTTAATTATTGGCATTTCCGGAGCCTGTAGGTGCGATGAACTTTTAAAAATGAAAATAAGTGACCTGGATATTTTAGAAAATCGAATTATAATAGTGATTACTGTCACAAAAACCTACTCTTCCCGTACATTTGTAATTACAAAATCGGAATGGATTAAAATAATAAAGCAATACTGTGACCTTCGTAATAACATTGACTCTGATAGATTTTTTTTACAAATAAGATTTGGTAAAATTACACGACAGCCTTTTGGGCATAATGCTATAGGAAGTCGAAAAATAGCAACTTATTTAAAGTTGGAAAATGTTAACAGGTTTATAGGACATTGTTTTAGACGTACTTCAGCAACATTATTAGCAAATACAGGTGGAGACATCCTACAGCTGAAAAAGTTGGGGGGTTGGAAATCCAACACCGTAGCAGAGGGATATGTGGAAAATTCATTACATGGACAAATAAAAATTGCTAATATGTTGTCTCATGTAGAAAATCCAGAAACGTCGGCGTCATCATCTATTTCTGAAACTCATAATTTTGAGCAACACGGTCTTACTTTAACCGTTAATAGTAATCATAATTCCAATTTAACTATTAATATTTATAATTCCAAATAGTTTTCTTTTTGTTATTGTTGTTGTTTCTTAATTAAATAAATGTTGAGTGGATTCTATTCTTTCTAAACCATCTTTTAATCAAAAATGACATTGACATTTGCAGGTAGAAAAGTGGCATATGCTAGCCGGGAAAGTACTTTCCCGGCTAGCTGGGAAAGTACTTAATTACTTAAGTAAGTAATAAGTCGCTTCCTGATTACTTCAAAGGTTAGAAATCCATAAATTACTAACCGATTGTGAGTAAACGTAATTTTTTTGTCGAAAAATCAACATTTTAAATCGCGAATAACTCGAACAGTATTGACTTACGTAAAAAACTATAGAACAAAAGGTGCTTAAAATAAGTCAATTTATTCATTTCCGGCCTTATTTTAAACACGCGTTTTTCACCCCCCGAGAAGGGGTAAATATCGCCCCTTAAATAAAAGCAACCAACGGCACAAATTCAACTTTGAAGTGAAGGGTAAGTAGAACCTAAATCCAAATTTTCACGCAATTCGGAGTTGCCCCTGGAAATTACACTCCAAAACGGTCATTTATTGGGCTATACGGTAGTTTGAGAACACATTTGAAAGTGCATACCATAGGCGTAACCAGGGGGTGGTTTTGGGGGTTATAACCCCCCCCCCTTTTGGATGTACTTTGAGCTCTATACGCTTAAAACCATTATTATTCCATACCCCCCAGAGACCTTCAAGTAGACGTAACCTCCCCCCTTAGAATCATCTTGGTTCCACCTCTGGTGCATACTGGGGAAAAACCTCACAAGTGTAAAATTTGTTTAAAGCAATTTACTGATCATAGATATTGTTACGCGTGAGTGACTCTACTGATTGATTTTTAGGCACTAATTGTTACACGATTGACTTTATTTATTTTTAAATAAGAACACTTAATTCACATTCTTTATTAGACAAAACAATTAACAGTAAACACTTATATTTATATTCTTTTAAAAATAAACTTATTTAAATTATCTAAATAAAATGTTTATATTACAATTGTTTTGTATTTTAGGTAGTCCCCATCAAGAGGATAACAAAATGAAAATTATGGAAACTTCAACTGCAGATACTTCTCTTAAAACAAAATGTACTAGGCCTTATAAATGCGAAACTTGTTTTAAGCAGTTTACTACTAAATGTCAGTTGAATAGACATTTGAGATGGCACACTGGGAAAAATATTTATAAGTGTGCGATTTGTTTCAAACAATTCATTGAGGCATATGATTTGAAAATGCATCTGAAAGTGCACACTGGGGAAAAACCATACAAGTGCGATATTTGTTTAAAACAGTTTTCTAATAACGGTATTCTTAAACGTCATTTGACAGTGCATACTGGTGAAAAACATTATAAGTGTGACATTTGTTTTAAGCAATTTAATAAATCAAGTGATTTGAAAAGACATCTGAGAATTCACACTGGGGAGAAACCTTATAAGTGTGAGAATTGTTCTAAGCAGTTTGTCCAGAAAACTGATTTGAAAACTCATTTGATAGTGCACACTGGAGAAAAACCTTATAGATGTGAAATATGTTGTCAACAATTTAATAATGCAAGTAATTTGAAAAGACATTTGATAGTGCACACTGGAGAAAAACGTTACAAGTGCGAGATCTGTTTTAAACAACTCAGTGAAGCAGGTTCTTTGAAAAGACATCTAAGAGTGCATTCTGGGGAAAAACTTTACAAGTGCGAGATTTGTTTTAAGCAATTTAGTCAAACAAGTTCTTTAAAAGTTCATTTGAGAGTGCACACTGGAGAAAAGCATTACAAGTGTGAAATTTGTTTTAAGGAATTTAGTCAAACAAGTACTTTGAAAACACATTTGAGACTGCACACTGGAGAGAAATCTTACAAGTGTGAGATTTGTTTAAAGCAATTTTCTCAAAAACAGAATTTGGAAAGTCATTTGAGGTTGCACACTGGGGAGAAACCATTCAAATGTGAAATTTGTGTTAAGCAGTTTAGTCATTCGAATAGTTTGAAAATACATTATTTGAGAGCGCACACTGGAGAAAAATCGTAGAAATGTGAAAAGTGTTTTAAATGTGTTTCATAATAGAACTGTTAGCCCAGTAAATGAACGGGAAATACGGCGATACCGTGTAATTTTCATAGGCAACTCCGAATTGCATGAAAATTTGGATTTAGGTTCTACTTACCCTCCACTTCAAAGTTTAATTTGTGCCGTTGGTTGCTTTTACTTGGGGGTGAAAAACATACGGAAATGGATAAATTGACTGATTATAAGCAACATTCGTTCTATAGAGTTTTTTTTAAGTAAATCAATACTTTTCGAGTTATTTACGATTGAAAATGTTTATTTTTCGACAAAAAAAACTACGTTTTCAGACGATTTTTCGCAAATAACTCAAAAAGTAAATATTTTATCGAAAAAAATATTTTTAGCAAAAATGTAGCTTAGAAAAGAAGGAAAACAGTTATGTATTCGTGGATTCTATAGATCCAGCAAAAGCAAATTGAAAAATACGTTTTTATTCGTCCAATTTCAAATCGAATATTTCATCGTGAAATAACCAAAAAATGAAGCACTTTTCGGGAAAAACCCGTTTAAACTTGTTTAAAGTGTTTAAAAAATCTTATTTTAATTGTTTACAAAAGTTTCTAGCATTAAAAATAAGCGAATTACGCTCAAAATAAAGTTGGTCTCCTTTTTTTTGGTAAAAAATCATGAAAAGTTACCCGTGTTTAGCTCCCCAAATGAAATTAATCGTTACAAACAATTTACTTTACTTATCTATTTTTTATATGATCTGTTAGTTTCACCGGTTTAATGTGCTTATTTTTGAAAGGGTTATAGTTGAAAGGGCTTGGAACGAGTCACTAATCATGAGTGTATGCAAGCTTTGAACAGCTATATCTTAACCAATTTTTGTCTTACAGAAAAACAAAATGCTACTAGCATATTTATAACAGCAAATAATTATTTACTATTTGAGATTTTTAGTATCACTAATATTTTTAAGTTATTTTGAAAAAAGAATTTTTCCCAAAACTTTTAGAAAAATTTTTGAAGGTATACTTCTTTAGGCACGATGGTGAATTTTTACATTCCTTGGCGCATGTGCACACCGACAGTATGGTATTAGTCGCTACATCTTTTAAGTTATGTAGCGCAAATAAGGTGTGCGTGAAAAGAATATATTATTAGTGTTTTTAGTAAATATATTTATTATAATTTTTATGTCTGTGGATTTGTCTTCCTCCTAATAAGTATTATTGAAAATGTTTATTTTCAATTAATGTATCTGTCACCGTGATTGTAATTATGTCCGAGAAATGATCGACTGAATACAAAAGCGGTGGTAGCTGATCGGTAGAGCATTCGCCTAGGGATCGAGAGGTCCCCTGTTCAAATCCGGACAAGGTCATACATTTTTTCTTAATTTTTGGTATCCTTTTTGTTCTTACTAAAATTAGTTTAATATTTAAATACAATACAAAAAACTGTTTAAAGTAGATAGGTATATTGATTTCGTTGAAATCATAATATGAAGTTAGATTATATTATAATAGAAGTATAACTTCTTACGTGCGTACAAAGTACACACACATTTTTTTTTTACTATAAAACCAATTTTTTTCAAACATAAGCACTTTAACCCTTAACTTGGCGGTGTGTACTCCAGGATACGTTGTTTATTATAATTAATTTCTCTATATATACGTACAGTTGCCGCGAGATTTTAAACGTACCCTCTCCATAAAGTATTCGCCTAACCAATAAATTGATTTGAATGTCATACACAGAGATTTCCACCAATGAGAGAGCGTTTTATGTAAGCTTGCTAAAAATGGCTTCCAAAAAAGGTGTTAGTTTGTGTCATTCGCAAAGTAAATTCATTTTTTAAATGTTTTAAGTTATTATATGAATTGGTAAACTATAATTCTAGATAATTAGGCCTGCAAGAAACAATCGTATAAAATAATATTCAGGATTTGTTTATAAACAAACAGATAGGATCACTTTGAAAAGTAGTATCTCTGAAAATACATTGCCAGGTTAGCGGCAATTTAGATAGTATTCTTGAATATACATTGGCAGGTACTGATGAAAATTGAATGAGTATCTTTTTGGATACATCACCCGGTATACGGACAAATGCTAACTGTTTCTTATTAGCTACTTTGCCCGTTAGAGAATTAACAGAAAAGTGATAAAAACATTTGGTATATTATGTTTGTAATGATTTATCGTATGTTCTTATCTACTCCAAAAGCTTGTATGTATGTGCCAGCTTGTATGTATGAATCATATATGTATGTCCCGTCAATATTTCTTGAAAGTAATAGTATAAAAAAATGTTACAGTATGTTTTCATATTATCGAATTCTATTTTTTACATATTAGGTATATACAGTGGGTCTATAAAGTAACGCATAAATTCATTAGATGTTATCTAAATAATTTTATTCCCGAAACAGATCGATTTTTATTTTTAAATTACGATTTCTTGGCATAATACTAGTGACGTCATCCATCTGGCCGTGATGACATTATCGATGACACCGAAAAAGAAGATTTGTAGTCACGTCATATATTCGTAGAATATACCTGGAGAAGATGTCAGAAAAGATCTTTTCGGACACTTTCCAACTTTTACAACCAAAGGACGATGCCGAAACTGTTGCAAAGGGCAAACAGCAATGAGTTGTTCAAAATGTACGGCGAGATTATGTTTGACGGAACCCCGTAATTGTTTTTATGATTTTCATAATAACTAAATTTTGTAATTTTTTATACTTATAATTATTTTCTACTTTTATTTTTTGAGTGTTCCAAGTTTTATTTGAAGTTTTGAATTTAAGTTTTAAAAATAAATGTTTGATCATCATTGTAGTTTATTTATAATTTATAAATGTACATGATTATGCACATGTATATTAATTGATACAATACTATGTGTATGGTTGAAACCCCTACACAAAAAGCCATCTATTCATAATTGAAGTAACAAAATTCCACAAAATAAAATGACAACATTAAACAAATCTACAAATGTTTCGCTAAAAGTCTTGAAAATTCTAAAGACTTTTAGCGGAACAATTTATTGTAGATTTGTTTATTGTTTTCATTATAGTTTGTGGAATTTTGATAATTTTGCTTTAATTCAATGACCCAATAATATTTAATATATTGGTCCAAACTACAAATATACATCTTGGCAATGTATCTTTCTAGATACGGAGGTTTTTTTTAATAACCTGGCAATGTATCTATTGGGCATCAGTACTTGTTTTATAGTGTTCCTGGCAATGTGTCTTGCGAGGTACATTGTAATGTACGGTACGCCTAGTAGTGTATCTTATGGGATACAATGTCAATAAAATGTCAAAAAATTTAAAATAGAAAAAAAACTGTAATTGACTCTGATAATGGAGCCCTCTAAAAATGACATCCAGTAAGCAAAAACATTTTTCTTACAGCGGTTATAGGCGCGCCAAGTTAAGGGTTAAACCGGTCAAACTTACAGATCATATAAACAATACACATACATTTAAAGTAAATGTTAAAGCGATAATGATTAATTTTATTTAGTTTTTTATGAGCTATTATAGGTACTTTTGCTAAAAATATTTTTTTGATCAAATATTTATTTTTTGAGTTATTTGCGAAAATCCGTCTGAGAACGTAGTTTTTTTGTCGAAAAATAAACATTTTCAATTGCAAATAACTCGAAAATTATTGACTTGCATAAAAAACTCTATAGAACGAAAGTTGCTTATAATCAATCAATTTATCTGTTTCCGAGCTTATTTTATTTTACTTTTTTTTTACTTTTTTTCACCCCCGAGAAAGGGTGAGTATCACCCCCCCCCCCCCAAGTAAAAGCAACCAACGGCCCAAATTCAACTTAAGTGGAGGGTAAGTATGACCTAAATCCAAATTCCCCCCCCCCTGAAAATTACACTCCGAAACGGTCATTTACTGGGCTGTTATGTTTTGACTATTACGCGAATTTACTTTTCTGATTTCATTTATGTTCTTTTAGACACTAATGTTTAATTTTAATTGACTTTGTTTATTTTCAATAACTTACATCTAAACAAATGAAAAACACTGAATTTATTATTAAATAAATAAAGACTTACGTTATAATTATTTTACAAACATTTAACTACAATACTAATACAACAAATATAACTTAGGACTCACACGTAATACTTAATTTATTTACTTCTTCTTCTCGTTGTACTTATGCCCTATAAAAGCGTCGGTCACTGTCATTGAAAATTATAAACGTCAAAATTCATAGGTTATTGGCGACTCGAATTAAGATCGTAGCGCCAATGCGGTATCAAATTTAACCGAGCTAAGAGCCGTTGTAATTGTTTACATATAGTATGTTGCATTAGTTTTATGTGTTTTTTGAGTTAGTTTTGTTCGTTTATCTGTGTTTTTTTTAATTTAATTATATTTTATGTGACAATCGTTTATTCTTTATTTATCGTTTATTGATTAAAAGACAATTGTGTTAGTTATAGTCGGTTCGATTAACTCGGACACAATTGGCTAGTGATTTTAGTAAGTAATTTTTTTGTTTTTTGCCAAAATTAGCAAAATTACTAACTAATTAGTAATTATTAACTATTTACTATTTAGTTATTATTTTTTTTTTGTCAGTTTTACCAAATTGGCAAAATTACTTACTAAAATCACTAGCCAGTTGTGTCTGAGTTTAGCGAACCGACTATAATAGTTTTATTTTAGTGAACTTACATCAGAAAAAAATCTCATGTTAGTGTACACCAAAGATTGTAATTATTATTGTTAAAAATGTTCTATTTTTTAATCATAAAATTAAGTAACTACAAAGTCAAAATACCGTAATATACAGCAACAATTATTAAACGTGATTAAACAAAGTCTTCAATGACAATATGCCTTCAACATGAAAGAAAATAAACAATGGCTCTTAGCTCGGCTACTGCAATAGCCACCAGAGGACGTATTGCTTAGGACTAGATGCCAATCAAAGACATTCCTTATTGTTTATCCTTGTTTAACCTATTGTGATTTCTATGTAAATGCGGCTTAATTTTGCGATACTAGTTTCTGTGAGTAAAAAAGAGATCTAGTATAAAAAGTAATTCGTGAATAATTTCATGCATGGTAAAAGATAGCGTGGAAAGATATTTAAAAATGCATTTGAGGACGCACAGTGGAAAAAACCTTACAAGTATGAAATTTGTTATAATAGCCCAGTAAATGAACGGGAAATTCGGCGATACCGTGTAATTTTCAGGGGCAACTCCGAATTGCATGAAAATTTGAATTTAGGTTCTACTTACCCTCCACTTCAAAGTTGAAATTGTGCCGTTGGCTGCTTTTACTTGGGGGGTGACAGTCACCCCTTCTCGGGGGTGAAAAACATACGTTCAAGATAAAACCGGAAATGGATAAATTGACTGATTTTAAGCAACTTTTGTTCTATAGAGTTTTTTACCTAAGTCAATACTTTTCGAGTTATTTGCCATTGAAAATGTTGATTTTTCGACAAAAAAACTACGTTTTCAGACGGTTTTTCCCAAATAACTCTAAAGTAAATATTTTATCGAAAAAAATATCCTTAGCAAAAGTGTAGCTTATAAAAAACCCAAAAAAGTGGTGTATCAGTAAAGTCTATCGATCAAATAAAACCAAAGGTGTAGCTCATGAAAAATACGTTGTTATTCGTCTTAATTCCAAATCGAATATTTCAAGGTGAAATCACCGAAAAATTAAGCACTTTTCGGGAAAAACCCATTAAAACTTTTTTAAAGTGCTTATAAAAAGCTTTGTTTTAATTGTTAACAAAAGTTTTAGCATTAAAAATAAGCGAGTTACGCTCAAAATAAAGTTGGCCCTCTTTTTTTGTAAAAAATCATGAAAATATCGCCGTGTTTAGCTCCCCAAATGAAATTAATCGCTACCGCTTTACAAACAGTTTACTTACCTCTCTATTTTTTATATGATCTGTCAGTCTCACCGGTTTAAAGTGTTTATTTTTGAAATGGTTATAATTGAGAAAGCTTGAATATGTCACTAATCACGAGTGTATGCAAATTTTGAACAGCCGTATCTTAACCAATTTTTATCTTACGGAGAAACAAAATGAAACTAGCATATTTATAATAGCAAAACCTACATTTTTTTACTCTTTAAGATTTTTCTTATCACTAATACTTTTTAAGTTATTTTGAAAAAATGAAATTTTTCAAAAATTTTTAGAAAATTTTTTTTACTATAAAACTAAATGTTTTCAAAAATAAGCACTTCAAACCAATCAAACTTACAGACCATATATACAATACACATACAGTTAAAATAGATGGTAAAGTCAAACGATTAATTTCATTTAGGGTGCTAAATAGAGGGAGGTTTTTTTTACCAAAAAAAAAGGAGCTAACTTTTTTTTCAGTGTAACTCGTTTATTTTTGATGCTGTAAACTTTTGTAAAAAAAAAACAAATAATAAGCTTTTTTTCGATACTTTAAAAATGTTAATAAGGTTTTCCCGAAAAACGCTTCTTTCTTCGGTGATTTCGCGTAGAATTATTCGATTTGGAATTAGACGAATAAGAACGTATTTTTCATGAGCTACAACTTTGCTTCTACTCAATTTGTAGACTTTACTGGTAAACCATTTTTTTTTTGTTTTTTATAGGCTACACTTTTGCTCAAAATATATTTTTCGATAAAATATTTACTTTTTGAGTTATTTGGGAAAAACGGTCTGAAAACGTAGTTTTTTTGTCGAAAAATCAACATTTTAAATCGCGAATAACTCGAAAAGTATTGACTTACGTAAAAAACTTTATAGAACAAAAGGTGCTTAAAATAAGTCAATTTATCCATTTCCGGCCTTATTTTAAACACGCGTTTTTCACCCCCCGAGAAGGGGTAAATATCGCCCCCCAAATAAAAGCAACCAACGGCACAAATTCAACTTTGAAGTGGAGGGTAAGTAGAACCTAAATCCAAATTTTCATGCAATTCGGAGTTGCCCCTGGAAATTACACTCCAAAACGGTCATTTATTGGGCTATAAGCAATTTAGTGTAGAAAAGACATGAGAGTTCACACTGAAGAAAAACCTCACAGGTGTGACATTTGTTTAAAGCAGTTTACTAATCAAGGTAATTTGAGAACACATT
Organism: Diabrotica virgifera virgifera; assembly: GCF_917563875.1. NCBI lineage: Eukaryota > Metazoa > Arthropoda > Insecta > Coleoptera > Chrysomelidae > Diabrotica > Diabrotica virgifera. The sequence continues at coordinate 293,585,301 of NC_065443.1, forward strand.
TGAAAGTGCATACCATAGGTGCAACCAGGGGGTGGTTTTGGGGGTTATAACCCCCCCCTTTTGGATGTACTTTGAGCTCTATACTCTTAAAACCATTATTATTCCATAACCCCCAGAGACCTTCAAGTAGACGTAACCCCCACCCCTTAGGATCATCCTGGGACCTCTGGTGCATACTGGGGAAAAACCTCACAAGTGTAAAATTTGTTTAAAGCTTTGTTTACTGATCATAGATATTGTTACGCGTGAGTGACTCTACTGATTGATTTTTAGGCACTAATTGCTACACGATTGACTTTACTTATTTTTAAATAAGAACACTTAATTCATATTCTTTATTAGACAAAACAATTAACAGTCAACACTTATATTTATATTCTTTTAAAAATAAACTTATTTCAATTATCTAAATAAAATGTTTATATTACAATTGTTTTGTATTTTAGGTAGTCCCAATCAAGAGGATAACAAAATGAAAATTATGGAAACTTCAACTGCAGATACTTCTCTTAAAACAAAATGTACTAAGCCTTATAAATGCGAAACTTGTTTTAAGCAGTTTACTACTAAATGTCATTTGAATAGACATTTGAGATGGCACACTGGGAAAAATATTTATAAGTGTGAGATTTGTTTCAAACAATTCATTGAGGCATATAATTTGAAAATGCATCTGAAAGTGCACACTGGGGAAAAACCATATAAGTGCGATATTTGTTTAAAACAGTTTTCTAATAACGCTATTCTTAAACGTCATTTGGCAGTGCATACTGGTGAAAATTATAAGTGTGACATTTGTTTTAAGCAATTTAATAACTCAAGTGATTTGAAAAGACATCTGAGAATTCACACTGGGGAGAAACCTTATAAGTGTGAGAATTGTTTTAAGCAGTTTGCCCAGAAAACTGATTTGAAAACTCATTTGATAGTGCACACTGGAGAAAAACCTTATAGGTGTGAAATATGTTGTCGACAATTTAATAATGCAAGTAATTTGAAAAGACATTTGATAGTGCACACTGGAGAAAAACGTTACAAGTGCGAGATCTGTTTTAAACAACTCAGTGAAGCAGGTTCTTTGAAAAGACATCTAAGAGTGCACTCTGGGGAAAAACTTTACAAGTGCGAGATTTGTTTTAAGCAATTTAGTCAAACAAGTTCTTTAAAAGTTCATTTGAGAGTGCACACTGGAGAAAAGCATTACAAGTGTGACATTTGTTTTAAACAATTTAGTGAAGCAGGAAATTTGAAAACACATCTTAAAGTGCACTCTGGGGAAAAACATTATAAGTGTGAGATTTGTTTCAAACAATTCAGTTATGCAGATTCTTTGAAAAAACATCTGAGAGTGCACACTGGGGAAAAACCTTGTAAGTGCGAGATCTGTTTTAAACAATTCAGTGAATCAGCTTCTTTGAAAAGACATCTAAGAGTGCACTCTGGGGAAAAACTTTACAAGTGTGAGATTTGTTTTAAGCAATTTAGTCAAACAAGTTCTTTAAAACGTCATTTGAGAGTGCACACTGGAGAAAAACATTACAAGTGTGAAATTTGTTTTAAGGAATTTAGTCAAACAAGTAATTTGAAAACACATCTGAGAGTGCACACTGGGGAAAAACCTTACAAGTGTGAGATTTGTTTTAAGCAATTTAGTCAAACAAATGGTTTAAAATATCATTTGGAAATACACGCTGTTGAAAAACCTTAAGCCGCGTACAAACCAAGTTCGCGAGATGTTCGCGAACAGCTGTATGGACGAAAGTTCGTAATGGGTTCACATACTGTTCGCTTGGGTAGCGGTGTTTAGAACTTTTATTCATTTTGTATATAGATAAAGGTATTTTTTAGGTCAGTCTGGCAACGTGTTGTAGTTACCGACTATGCGAATATTTAACTCACGCCGGTGTCCGCGCAGTGAGAAATAACGATGGAATTTTAGAGAAAATGGCGAACTGACAGAATGTTTTTGTACTTGTTAGTTAATAAAGTTGGAAATATTAGTTGGTGATATTAATTTTGGCGAATAAAATAACCGTAAAGATAATTTGGAAGTTCTAAGCGGATCCATGTGGTCCTTCTAGTTGGATTAGTTCAAAATACAGTACAATTCATTTAGGTATATTGTTCAAACATGCATCTGAAAGTGCACACTGGGGAAAAACCATACAAGTGCCAAATTTTTTTAAAGCAATTTACTAGTAACGCTATTCCTAAACGTCATTTGACAGTGCATACTGGGGCGCTATTCTTGGCCACTCGTAAGTACAAATTTAATGTCATTCGCAAGATTGAACGATGCGAACGAAATAGAGTTTTTCGTCTTCTTGGGCACTCGCAACAATTTCGAATGTTCCAAACTCGCTACGACTGCTTGTAACCATTCGCATCGTCTTCGCAAGTGAAGATTGTAACGTTTTATGCATGATACTATAATAACGAGATAGTATTTTCCCGTAGCGCAAATATCTCCGAGTTCGCGCATGATGATGTAACTGGAGACCGGAAGTTGAATTTGAATTCTTGTTAAAGTTAAATGGGATTTGTATGCATTCTATGATGAAATTATTCAGTTAGTAAAATGTCATTAAACTTCAATCAAGAACCGACACAAACGGATTATCTATGAACTAAATTTTTATGCGCATGTGCCAGATCAGCCATTTCTCAATTTGTATGAATAGCAAATAATTTTGGTGACATTTGTCTTGTACAGGATCGGCGTTTGTTGTCACAGTTGTTTGTTTGGCTTGGCTTGGCGTTAGTATTTTTTTTTGTATCAGTTTGTAGCTCATAATATTTTGTATAGACTTATTTTCTAGGTTTTAAGTTTAGTTTTTACTTTATTTGTTTTATTTAATAAAAAAATCAGGAGGATACTGTAATGCTACATGAATCATTTTTGTGGGGTTGTAAGTTTTATATATTAACAAAGAATTCACATCTGAAGATTCACACTGTGTCCGGTAATTTTCACAACTGTCACAACTATGCCCATTAAGTGATTTTTAAGATATCCACAAACATAAGTAAAAGCATTTTCTGTGGGAATATTTTCTCTCCTGTAGCTGGTGTCTGAAATGGGTTTTGGTTGATTTTGTCTATCAAATATTGTTATTTAACATCCAGTAAAACTTGATTTAAGTCATTCATGCAATTCATACTTCCTGAATGTAAATATGTTTACCAGTGCAAAGCCCTTGAAAATTTAATGGTGTTGGGTTACACAATTACCAACCTGTTGCCTGATACTGCCAAAAAGTTTTCTAAACAGTATTTATTTATGCATCTAGTTTTTAAATAAATATAAAGACCAGTTTTGCCAACATGTCCCACAACTATTAATTGTTAATAGCCTACAACTATTAATTGTTAATAGCCTACAACTATTAATTGTTATTTTCCAACATTTATGCAATTTAATTCTTTTTGAGATATCTTGATTATGTGAATTAATTATTTTAAGCTTTTTCATGAACTATAAACTATCGTATAAAAAATTAATTTTGTATTTATTGGGATTTCACAAAGAATTTGAATCTAAAATATCATACAAATTCTCTAACCTTTCTTTGACCTCTACTGTACCAACTGCATCTGCAGGAAGAGCACTTACGCCCGGTTTCATAATCAACTTAAAGTGAACATTAACTAAAGTTCACTTTAACGTTGACATTTACCCATATGAAATGCATTGACAAGGGTACCAACTTAAAACTTAAAGTCCACTTTAACTGATTATGAAACCGGGCGTTAAAGTCATATTTTATATGTGTTCATTCCACAAGCCACGTGCTGTGTTTAAAAAGTTGAGAATCCAATACTCACAAAAACTTCCATAAAGTACTTTTATCAGCAAACCTAAATTAAATTTAATAAACTATGTTTCATTAAATTGTTTCTGTAGTTTGTATAAAACAATAACTTAGGTCAAATATATTAAAACAATTTATGACTGACTACTTGAAATTCAGGATTTTCAGGAGTAACATTATATAATTTAGCTAATTCAAAAAGTTTGATCCAATATCACTTGAAATTGTTTCAACATTCAAGTTAATGCTTGATAATTGACAATACACTCTTCATAATAGGTTTACATTCTCTTGATTATACTTGCGTTCCAACAAAAAAAAGCTAAAGACTGCTTTCATATGGAATATAAGCTTCTGACCATAATGATCAAAACGTTTCCATATATTCATAAAATACGTTAGACTTTAGGGACATTTCATCGATACATAAAATGCAGGCTTGTCTTGTTCTAACATTGTCCGTGATGATATTTTCCAAATCGTACGTTCGCTATCTTTGTCATACAACGCACTCAGTCGAACAGAATGTAGTGACAAGAAGTGACAAACAACGGTATGAAATATTTGACACGGCTTCAGGAATATTTGCTTTGAATGGGGTTTGTATGTTGATTGTCTAGTCACAGATTGAGTTGTTTATTAAATAATTTTGATTGTGTATTTGATACATAATTGATTTAAGGCGTGAAATTAATAAAAAGTTATTTATTGTTTATTATTTATGGAAGATCCAAGCAGAGAACGAATATAATGAATTAGGAAATACCTCGAGAAACAAGTAATTGGACCTAGGTTTTCACCCAAAGTAATCGAAAGTAGAACTGGAAGTCGATATTGGAACTCTTCGTGTAACTTTGCGTCGATTGATCTACGATTTTACTAATTTTGTCATCTTGTTTTACATTCATATCATATTTTGAGTGACTTTAAAGCAGTACCTACGGTTGTAACTCTAAAACCGAAGTCCGATGTCAAATTTCTCATCTTTAATACCATCCATGGGTTATAAGCTTTCATTCGACACCTCATTTGCCATTCTATCTGTATTAGTAACTAAGGAGTTGTATTCGCGGTCGGACGGATATCACTTGTGCTATTGCGGTGACTTTAAAATAGTACTTCCGGTTGCATTTCTAAAACCGGAAGTCCTAGGTCAAATTTCCCACCTTTAGTACCATCCATGGATTATAAGCTTTCTTTCGACACCTCATTTGTGATTCTACCTGGTATAGTGACGGAGGAGTTACATTTCCGGTCGGACGGACAGACAGTCTAGGTCAAATGTCTCACCTTGAGTACCATCCATGGATTATAAGCTTTCATTTGACACCTCATTTGTCATTCTACCTGGTATAGTGACTGAAGGAGTTATATTCGCGGTCGGACGGACAGACAGCCTATTAGGTCACACCAAGTCGTTCAAATTCTCACCAACTTGTTCACACTTTTTCAAAATTGGTGAAAACAACAAATTATATTTTGTATCGTTGTATCAATATAAGCCAAAAAGAATAATTAGTGAATGTCACGCCACTATAATATATTTTATTATTGGTCTTTCAATGCTAAAATCAGGATAAAAAAGGTATTTTATCCATGGTTTTAATCAATATAATTCTCACCATTACTTTGTTTTGTATTTGCAAACTTTTGTAAATCAAAAATAATTCCACCATATTAAGAATGTCAACAAAAGCCTGCCCTGTATGCAACCTTTTTCTCAGTGCAACTAAAATTTTATTGATACACGCCAGAAATGTGTGAGACTTTTCTCAGTGTACTCGCGTGTACACTTGCCAACTCGATACTAAAATTTGCTAAAATTAAGTACATGCTAACAACAAAAGAATCGCCGTCCGTGTCGGTTCTTGTGAGAGATATGTATTCTTTGCTTCAATGTATTCGAAAAAAATTTAGTGTCGAGATTCCTATCAAAATAAGTGTCAAAAATAAAATATAAAATACACTTAGCTCACAACCGCGAACAATTCAAACTAATCGGACATTACGAATGCTTACGAACCATTACGAACTTGCGGGTCTCCACTTACGTCACGACTTCCGGATGTGCAATATATTATCTTGTTATTTATAGTATCATGGTTTTATGTTTGTTTTTAAATGGAATTTGGAAATTGTGTAATATATTTATTTGTTGCTGTGACTTTTATGTAGAATAATAATTGGTACGATAAGTTATTATATAATTTTATTCATTCATTAATATCTAATACATTTTTTAATTTTCCAGGTAAAGTTAAAGTCATTTTTAAGAAGAAAAATTCTTTTGGTTAAAGGCATTTGAAAATTTTGCAGTTAGCAAATTATGATTTTTTTCATAAATTCCAGCAATAATTTTTTTTCCTCGTTTGGCATTAGTTGTTCGTTTTGTTTTAACTTATGGAATTTCCATTTTCAAAATACAAATATAAACAATATTTAACTGTGTAACGGCGTGTAACCACGTATAACAAAAACGATAAATAAATAATCGAACCCTAACAGCCCGGCTACACGCACCGTCTTGCCTGAAAGCATGCCTGCACAGTGGTTTGTGCAGGTAAGAGCCTGCGTATGGACGGCAAGACTATATCGCGCACAGGCCTCCAAGCGCGGACTGTATCCTCCTCGAAATGCTGAAGATTTTACCTGTGCAGTTTTTGGTTCTACAGTTTTACTTGCACGTGTGGACGGTAGTTCAGTCCGTTCTTCAGTCCCGCAAAAGTTTTCGAGGTGGATAGACCAAGATGAGCGACATAAAAAGTGTTACGAAACAGTTTTTAACTGAATTTATAGTTATACAAATATTTGCCAGCATTATGGAAGGTGAAGAGTAGAGAATATTCCGACAGGAATAAGAAAAATGAAGCATACGCTTTTATTTAATACGTAATATTTTATTTTTTTATTTTAAATTGATTATAAAATAGGGGAGTCTTTAAAATAATATAATTTTTTTACCGTTTTTTAAAGATTAACTATTTTTTTCCAATATTGGTATACTACCGCTGAAAAAAGTTTATATACTTATATAATATACTGAAACTGTTTGCTTGTGGCATGTTTAAGGTAGATCATTGTTTAACTGTCTAGTTATACAATGGTATTATGTTTGTATGGGATTGGGCCATAATAATTGTAGGTGTAATGAAAACTACATTTCTTAATTAACTACTGTTTGACGTTTCGATATCCACTCTGGAAATCGTCCTCAGAAAAAATTAAAAGAAAATTAAATATGAGAAATGTTCCTAGAATTTTGAAACCTAATTTTCTTTTAATTTTTTCTGCGGACAATTGCCAGAGTGCAAATCGACAGGTCAAACAGTAGTTAATTAAGAAATTCTCCGCAGGAGCCACTTTTTATTCCAATTACTTCTACAGCGTCGTTGCTTGTTTGTTTGTTGCTTTTTTATTAATCAACAATACAATAACGCTTCCATTAAAAAAACCTCTTCCGTGCTGCTCATCGTGTCGAATTCTCTGAAAGACTGAAGTTTGCGCAGTCCAGTTTTTTACGTGGCCTGCACGTATGGACAACGTACGGTGTAGTTATTTTGTTCCGTCATGCCTGCACAGTTTTGGACTGCACAGGCAAGACGGTGTGTGTAGCCGGGCTCATGATAACGTGCTAACCCTCACCCCCTAATCTATGGTGCTAACCTAACCGAATTCCTACAGCAGTGAAGACAGATATTTACAGTGTTGCTAAATGTATTTAGACGTCAACAATGCGAACGGTCGCCTGTTTCTGCGAACGGTGGTCAAGAATACCGTTTTTAGGAAATGTTCGCAAATCAATCCTTCGCAATGGCGAGCCTGGTGAAAAACATTATTAGTGTGAGATTTGTTTAAAGCAAGTAATTTGAAAAGACATCTGAGAATGAACACTGAGAAACCTTAGTGCGAGAATAATTGTTGTTGTTGCAAGCAGTTTGCTCAGAAAGTTGAATTGAAAAGTCATTATTGATATTACACACTGGAGAAAATCCTCATAGGTGTGAATTATATGTTTTAAAAAATTTAGTAGAGCAAGATATTTGAAAACGCATTTGAAAGTGTACACTGGGGAAAAATATTACAAGTGTGGGATTTGTTTTAAGCAATTTAGTCAAACATGTTCTTTAAAAGCTCATTTGAGAGTGCACACTGGAGAAAAACCTTATAAGTGCGAGATTTGTTTTAGACAATTCCCTAGACACAGCGTAATATAAAAGGACAAAGGACTGGTCATAAAATTGATATCGGTAAATCCGTATCCGCTGGTTAGCACATTGTGTCACAAGCTAGTAAAAGCAATTCAAGAATTCTTGAAAATTGACTAAACTGTTGCCAAATCTATTCGTTAAAAAAATTTCTAATAATTTTGATTTTCGGTAGAAAAAAATCGGCAAATTAATTTGAAAATTAAGAATTTTGATTTTTCGGTAGAAAAACAGGAGGATTAGGTAGATCGGTAGATTTGACAGGTATTTTGTAGATTACCGAAAAATCGGTAGCTGTGTGGCATCACTGCAATCTGTTTTCTGCAATATTTATTTTAATGTTACCCTAGATATTATTTTCTTACACACCACTGCGTTGAAATCGATATAAGCTGAATCGATTTTAACCCTTCTCAAGCATCAAATCTGCATAATGTCAGATGTCACAAGGGATAGGTCATGGTATCTGTCAAAAAATAAATAAACAAAACAGTTAAGACAGAGTGAGAGTTTTAAATTTTGATGATACTTTACTTTAACGGAATTTTACTAATATCAATACATACCTTTTTTAATGGAGAACGCTAACTTAATATTTGCTGGGACTTATCAAATATCCCCTTTAGAAGTAGAAGACATGAAACTTGAAATTAAAGAGGAGAATGACTTGGGTTCAACATATTTACGAGACCATAAGTCTGAATATGCAGATTCAGTTACAATTAATGAAGCTTCTGGTCCTGGAGCAATGTTCAAGTTTCCAAAAGTTGAACAAAAGAACAAAATAAATTGGGAAGCAGGACTGAACATTAACCACCAATACTATCCTTTCGAAAACAAGTATTATTTGAATACATCTATAGATCTTGGAGATTTTAAAACTGAAGAGACTAAGGAGTACTCTTTATCTAAAACATTAGCTGAAAGTGGCATTAAAGAAAGAAAAAGAAAGTTTACAATATCTAATGTCCATATAAAAAAATGTAAGTAATATATCAATATCTGCTATCTAAGACACTCATTAATAATCTGCTCAGTGGTGTACTACTGTTCGAGGTGTGAAATTACATAAACAGGGGATCACTTCATAAAACAGGTAAATCACTTGTTTATAGAATTCCAAACCTCCAACAATAGCACCTTGAATATTAATGAGTCTTTTAGATAGCTAGTACTACTTTAGTAAACAATACATATTTATTTAAAAATACATTTAATACAGTTTACTCCCTCTATAACGAGAATTGAAATGACAGACTAATTACCTTGTGATAAGCCGATCTCGTTATATCGGACAATGATAATATTGTGCATACATATCAATAAGTAGTTTTCTAAGAAATTTACTTCGTATAGTGAAGCCATTCTGATCAATATAAGATGTTAAATATTGCTGGAATGGCGCTTTTGACAAAGAATGAAGAAAATAAATAGGAAGAAATTGATAGGCGGTGAAGTTAGGCATTACCGTATACAGGCAGCTGGGATATTTATTTATAGCCATCACCGCGTAAAAAACAGGTAAAAACATGTTCTTTGATCTTTTTTTTTATTTATTTATCCACGGGAAACCCCATTAACAGTAAAAATACAATAAACACAATAAAAGAATGTGTGTGTACTTTGTACGCACGTAAGAAGTTATACTTCTACTACATATTATGTGATTTTTAAGACAATATCAATAATTAAAAAAAAATAAAAGAATAAAACGCACACAAACACATTGAAAAATGCCACAAAGAAAAAATGATTTCTGAACAATAATAATTGTTGGCAAAAATTTTAAATACGCATTTTCTGAAAAAAAAAATTATATAACAAATATACTTACAATCATAACATGCATAAAAAAATAACACTTGCATCGGGAATTGAACCTGTGAATTTCTTGGCGTTTTGATTCGTAATCGAAGCATAGACTCACTCGTCTAATCGCACATTATTTATCATGTAGAAAAATACGGTAACTGAACGTTTTACTGTTTGACAGTTGTTTTGAAAATTAAATTATGTAGTTTAACTTTTGTGGAAGAAAATATAAAAATATAACAAAACAGTAAGAAAACAATATATTAGATGAAGATTGGTAGAACTTTTGTTGGTAATCAAATTAAGTATGTAAATCAAAGCATAACATACCTACTAGATAAATAAATCTACGCCAAAAAATCATAATTTAAAAATAAAAATCGAACCTAATTTGGGATTTCTCTCTAACATCCGCATTCTTGAGAAAATAAATGTATGTATTTCAACCTAATCCAAATGTATAATTACAATATGATTATAATAAAAACTACTTACCAAATTAGAATGAGTTTTCCTTGTCCTAAATAGTCCAAAAGTCCAAAAATATAGGTATATGAAAACTATTTAAAAAGGCAGTATAACTATTAACTAACTTTTGTTTGTTGTTTCTTTTCACACAAATTTTAAAACGCAACAACCATAAATAATCTAAATACAGCTGTGCCACAGCCGCCATATTGAATAATTTTTGACATGTCATTTGAACATCCAATCAGAACAAAGTTATAATGCGCATGCGCCCGGTCGCTAGGTTTTACCATATAAAAATTCACCCTCTATCGCCAGTAAAGAAGTATAACTTCAAAAAAAAATGAGGTACAATCATTCATTAAAATATAAAAAGTAAAAATAAGAAAAGCAAAGGCTTGAAAACTCACCAGGCAAGATATTCAAAACATAATAGTTAGAAATATAAAATGTACACATGTAACTGAAACAGATCAATAAAATTATACAAAACACAAATACAATAATAAAATACAACAACATTGCAAAATGAAACCTAATTAGAATAGAATAGAAAGAAGCTTTATTCTCAGGATTTAACAAGTTACATACAAATATAAATTGCCAATAGAGAGAATGGTGTCAATTACAAATTATAGTGGTTGCTGTAACAACCTACACTTAACATAAAAGTAATATTAAAATATAATAACAATAATAATAACAGTGACATTTAGATTCAGATAAGAGCCCTCAGTCTCCCTGCAGGTCGGCTTGAAGGTATTCTCCCACTTTGTATGGTTTAAGGTCTATGAGCAACTGTTGAACAGACTTTCTATATTTATTTATGTCAGTTTCTATTTTGATGCTGTAAGGCAGTTTATTAAAGAATTTAATACAGGCATATTCTGTGGTTTTTTCAGATGCTGTTAGTCTATGTATTGGTATATTATAGTTTATGAGATTGTTTCGTGTATTTGTATTATGGTTTGTTATGTGTTTCAAGAATTTATGTCTATTTTTAAAAATAAAAAGTAAGCATTCATATATGTATGTTCCAGCCATTGTTAGTATGTTGAGCTTTTTGAAATTACCTCTACACGAATCTCTGTATTTCAAGTTAAGTAGAGTTCTGATAAGTTAAGTAGAGTTCTTAGGACAAAAAATAATACTAAATAGGGAAATTCAAACGGAAGAAATAAAAAGAAGAAGAAAGTTAGCATGGGCAGCATTCGGCAAACTGAACTATATACTCAGAAATCAGCAAATTCAACTACATCTTAGATCTAAAGTTTTTGATGCTTGCATTATTCCGATATTAACATATGGGGCACAAACATGGACAATCACAAAAAAGAATATGAACATACTCAGAGTCACTCAACACGCGATGGAAAGAGCAATGCTTGGCATATCACTTAAGGACAGAAAAACAAACACATGGATAAGACAGAAAACCAAAGTCACCGATGTGGTACAAAAATCACTAAAATTGAAATGGGAATATGCTGGACATGTAGCTAGGAGCGATCTTAACAAATGGCACAGAACAATTCTAACCTGGAGACCATACGAACACAAAAGACCCAGAGGCAGACCTCCTATGAGATGGACAGATGATCTGAAACGAACTGCCGGGAAAAATTGGCTACAAGTAGCGTACAACAAAAAACAATGGAAAGGAAGACTTGAAGAGGCTTATGTTCAGATGTGGACGTGAATGGCTAGACGAGGAAGAAGAGTTCTGATTGCTCTTTTTTGTAGTATAAAAACCTGTTCAGCGCTACTACTCCCCCCCCCCCTATCAAAATTATTCCAAATCGCATTACAGAATGATGGTTTGAAAAATATACAACTCGTTTACATTTTTCGTCCAAATAATTTGCTGTTATTCTGAATGAGTAGCAGATAGATGCTAACCTCTTACAGATCTTATCTATATGCACTCCAAAATCTAAATTTTGGTCAATATGTACCCCCAGAAATTTTGTGCTTTGGTTTAGAGTAACCATTTGTGATTGAATTGAGACAGTTTCTGGTAAGGTACTATTATTTGTTTTAGTGACGAAACAGATATAATTTGTTTTTTCTCTGTTCAGTATGAGTTTATTCATATTAAGCCATCTCTGTGCTTTATCTAATCTATTATTAGCTATATTCAATAAATTATTCAAGGATGATCCTATAGTAAAAATGTTAGTATCATCTGCAAATTCCACAATAAGAGTATTCTGATTGTTATCTGTAATGTTTAAAGCTAAATCATTTACATAAAAAACAAAGAGAAGAGGACCCATAATACTTCCCTGAGGAATTCCCACTGAAATGAGACCTTCATCAGAGAAGCAATTTCTTCCCTCATACTCAAATTTTACTTTCTGTTTTCTGTTTGATAGGTATGATTTTATCCAATTATAACCTGGCCCTCTAATGCCATATCTGTAAAGTTTTTCCATTAGTATTTTGTGATTTAAGGTATCAAATGCCTTTGATAAATCTAAAAATATGCCCATGGATATATATTTGTTTTCATAACCCTCATTTATCTTTGTTATAAAATCATAAATGGCAGTCTCTATAGATTTTCCCTTAAGGTACCCATGTTGTGCGTGGCATAACAGTCCCTCATTATAGAAAAAACTGAGAAGCCTGACACACATGACTGTTTCAAAAACCTTTGAGAATGATGGTAAGATGCTTATTGGACGATAATTTTCTAGTAAAGTGGCATCACCTTTTTTATACACTGGTTTTACTACAGCTATTTTTAAGTTGTCTGGAAATATCCCATTTATGAATGTATTGTTTATTATATGACATAATGGTATAGCTAGCTCATATGCACACAGTTTTATTATATTCGTAGGTATCCCATCATAACCTGAAGTGAATTTATTTTTCAATTTTCTAATTAATTCAATTACTTCATTTATAGTTACTGGCGTTAGAAAAAATGAGTTTTTGTTAAATTGTATTTTGGTGCTGAATTCTATTTTTGGTATATTTTCTGAAAGATGTGTAGCAGCATTTAAAAAATATTCATTAAAATTATTACTTACCGTGACTGGATCTCCTAGTATTGCTACATTATTATCGCTAGAATTTGCCTGTGTGATTTCTTTAACGATTTTCCATAGACTTTTTGACTTATTTTGACTATTATATATTTCTTGCCCATACTGCATTTTTCGTGAATCCACAAGCATTTTATTATACTGACGTTTTATTTGTTTGTACTCATCTTTGTAATGGTCATCTACTCTACTTAACATTAGCAAAAGGTCTAAGCGATTTTTGTATTGGTTTATTTCATTTGTATGATAGTATTTGATACGTTTTTTATGTTTATTTATATTTTTTTCTGGAAAGCATTGGTCAAATAACAAAGAAATGATTTTCATAAATATAACCCATTGCTTTTCTATATCCCAATTTGGTACTGAAAAAAGCTCCTCCCAGTCCTCATCTTGCAGCATTTGCCTAAGATTTTCTTTACTGTGAGAATCAAAAATTCTTTTCCTAATTTTTATATTTTCTTTTTTGTTTATATGAATACTGAAAGTTATTTTTTGACCAAGATGATCAGAAATATGAGTATCTAATACTTCTGCTACATAAAGTTCACAGTTTGTAAAAATGTTATCAATGCATGTCTTTGAAGCTCTACATATGCGAGTATACTCAGAAACTGATGGCAATATATTAAATGTTTGTAATAAATAGAGAAAGTCTGCTACATCTTTAGTCTGACTCCTCAAATCTATATTAAAATCACCTGCAATAAAAACTAGAGAGCTCTCACCTAAAATATACATTAAGACATTTTCTAGAATATCTAAAAATTCCTGCACACTAGACTTTGGAGTATGATATATACAAAGAATTAAAATTTTGCAATTTAAAAAACACACTTATACACATGAACATTCAAAAACATATGTTTTTGCCTTAGAACTTACATCTTTTCTTATCCTCCATGATAAGCTTTCTTTTATGTAGATTGATGTGCCCCCATGTTCGCCTTCATCTCTACAGAAAGCAGAAACTAATTTGAAAGCCATAAAATTGTGATTTTGTAATTGGGTATTTGATTTCCAATGTTCACTTAAACAAACTGCGATGCACTCTTTATGTTGTAAGATTTCTTCTTGGATTGTATCCATACAATTCCCCACTGATTGAGCATTTTGATGGATGATACTGCTCTTTATAACTGAGGATCCTCCTATATTGGTGGCATCCTCTTTTTCATGAAAAACCTCGAGGCTACTGCTCCGTTTGGCCAAGCCTCTCGTTTCCATGCTTCTCTAGAATCGTCTTGTCTGATGGTAACTTTCATTGAGGCATAATGTTCCGGGTGGGATGATGAATGCTCTTCACATTTTACGCCTGGGAAATTCGGCTTCAAAAAGGCCTTCAGTTGCTCAGGTTTAGTTCCTGGAGTAAGCCTAGTGACATGAAATGATATAAATTTTGGAACTGCTTGAACCTGGGAAGTATTTTCATTTCGGCCCACCACAAAACGACGGGTTCTACGTTTGGCTACTTGCCACTCATTATTTTTATTAGGTGTGCGTACCTGATCCCCTAATTGTTGGATATCTTGCATGTTATTTGTAATCTGTGCCTGTAAAACAGCACTATTTACTTCTTGCTGAGTGAAAACTTTATTTTGAGGGTTTCGTTTATGTACTTTATGAGAGGAAGTGGAAGACGAGGATGGTAAGGTTTTAGGTTGTTGTACCAGCTTAGCTTTGTAACTATCATTTGCCTCTATATTTTCTGTAGCATTTACAACAGTTAAAGATTCTTTTGAGTTTGCACTTACGATTCCGGCCATCGTGGCAGTACTCACTCCTTTGTTTACAGTTTCATTTTTTTCCATAATTTTAATCTTGTCTAGCAATAATTGATTATTTATGTGTAACACATTATTTTTGTCTCTTACTTCACTTAACAATTCCTTTAAATACTTGTTTTCCAATTCTAGTGATTCAATTTTTTGATCGGCATTTCGTGGTAAACTAACCTCACGTTTACAGCAAATGATTTTATTTCCATTTTCTACGATAATTTTGCCTTTTGCCCGTTCAGCACAACTTTTATGATAAATAGAAAAACATATTTTACAGACATATACTGCACACGATTTGTTACAGCATTTCATTAATACATTTTCTTCATTTTCTTTCGGTAAATATGACGAACCGTCATGTTCGGCCGCCATCTTGGCCGATAAGAGATAAGAGATTATCCACATGGCAAGAGATCTCCTCAGTTGGCTCAGGCTTATATTAAACAGATCCATATCAAAACCGTAAGGAAGCACATATATCTATCTAAAGGCATGTTACTACCGTAGGATGTTCTGTGAAAGGCTGTGTTAAAGGTAACATTGTAGCGTAAACCTGGATATGGAACATTAAATCTTATACTATCCAACAAACTGGGGCAATCAATAAGTCCATTAATGATTTTGAAAACAAAGACACCTCCCGAAATATCACGCCTAACACTAAGGGGAGCTAATGATAAACGTGGCTCAATCCCAATGGTTCTCAATATAAGTCTGAGTTTTATAAGTACAGTATTTTAGGAACTTATGTTGGACTTTTTCAATAGTGTCAATATGAATTTGATGGTAAGGAGACCAAACTACCGAACAATATTCTAATATAGATCTCACTAGACAACAATAGATTAACCTAACAGCATCAATAGAGAAGTATTTAGAGTTTCTTTTAACAAATCCTAGTAATTTAGAAGCTTTTACGGATAATGAATTGATATGTTCGACAAATGAGAGCTTTTCATCCATGATAACACCTAGATCTCTAATAGACGAGACATATCTAAGAGGTTTACTGTCTATGTGATAAGCAGTATCAATTCTGTTTAACTTACGGGAAAAACTAATATAACAACACTTCTCAACACAGAACTGAAGATTATTGCAAATGCACCAATCAAATAAGCGATCCATATCAGACTGCAAAAGTTTCTGATCCTCAATATCATTCACAGCTCGCCAAAATTTTACATCATCAGCCAACATTAAACATTTACTATATAAGAAGCAATTAACGATATCATTAACAAATAAGTCAAAAAACAGGGGAGACGTATGCCCACCCTGTGGAACACCAGAACTTACAGTAATAACATCAGAAAAAAGACCACCCACTTTAACTCGTTGGGTACGGCCAGATAAAAAGTTTTTAACCCACTCAACAAAATGGACATGAAAACCTATGGATGCCAATTTATTAAGGAGAATTTGGTGATCAACAGGATCAAATGCCTTACTGAAATCCGTATAAATAGCATCAATCTGCGTATGATCTTCCATATGCTTTAAGAGATCAGATTGGTAGCAAATTAGATTCGTTACTGTAGATTTTTGTCTGCAAAAACCGTGCTGAGATTCAGAAATCAGACCCCTGCACACCCACGACAGCTGCTTAGCTACCAAACTATCAAAGAGTTTGGGAATTGCGAATTGAATGCGTATACTACGATAATTTTCTATGTCATTCTTCTTACCTTTTTTAAATATGGGTACAACAAAACTCTCCTTCCAAGCACCTGGAAATGTAGAAGACTGTAAGGATTTATTAAATAATAACAGTAATGGCCCAACAACAGTACAGACACATTTTTTTAAAAGGAAATTAGGAACACCATCTGGACCGCTGGAAGTTTTATTTGGAAGAGAACATATATATATATACCATCAAAAATATCAGTGACAGTAAGGTCAGTGATATTGAAGCAAGCACCGATGTTGCTATCTAAATGTGCACTGGGTAACTTGAGATCGTTATTACTGGGTAAGTAAACAGTCTGAAAGAAATCTTTGAATAAATTAGCAATACCTTGTCCATTAGAAGCTGACCGTTCATTATAAAACATCAAATCAGGAAGGTTGTGACTAGACAGCTTATCCCTAATATATTTCCAAAAAGAATAAGGGTTATTCTGCAATTCAGCATCTAAACCTCTAATATACAGGGAAAAGAATGCATCAGACAACCGTTTACATTCTGATCGGAGACGAGAGAAATTGGAATAATTAACATCAGACCGATTCTTCATGTACAGAGAGTGGGCATACTTCTTTTCTCTCGTCAAACATCTAAGATCATGAGAAAACCACTTAGGAAAAGTAGAAGATCTATAGCGTTTCAAAGGTACAAAAAAAGCGATACCTGTAGCAAGAATTTCATTGAATACTTGAGTTGATACATTTATATCGCTATAACCCAAGCATTCCTGCCAATCTATAGCAGCCAAGAAGTTATTAAACTCAAAGTAGTTGCCGTTCTTGAAATCATAGTAGAATTCATCATAGGACAGACATGAAGAGGAGGATGTGTTTAAGGCCATCAAACTAGCTTCATAGCCAAAATGATGTAAACTAGAGTTCAGGAGAGGATCACCCGCCCTTGTGATAACCAAGCCCCTATCGTTAGAGAAAACCAGGTCTAAAAATACATTGCTGTCATTAGGTAAAGAGTTTAGTTGGTAAAATTTTAGGTAACCATAAGCTTGTGCCACATCAACAGCTGGATCACCTCCTGGACAATGAACTAGGACACCAAACTCATCATTGGACCATACTGCATTTGGTAAGTTGTAATCGCCAAACATGTAAATATTAAGTGATGGATACTGAAGAACAATTTCTTCCATGGATTGGCAGTGCCACATGTATGCTTCCCGGGGAGAATGAGGAGGAATATAAGTACCCCCAATAATAAACTTGGACTTACCAAACTGACACAAAATAAGAAGTTGTTCAATACGGTCTTCATTGATAGAGATATAATGAGATTGCAGCTTGCTCCTAACCAATATCAGGACACCACCTCCATTCAATTTGTCACTGGATTTCAGGCTTCTGTCTCTGATCTCATTTTTCCTCGTTATAACCACATACAGTAGAACTCCAATTATCCAGATTAATTGGGACCGGACCCGATCCGGATAATTGAATTTTTCTCAAAAAAGGCCTTTTCCGGGAAAGAAACGTAATTACAGCAAAACACAATGGAGAACATATACAGTATTTATTATGACAAACAATACAATATGTAAATGACAAAGTTTACATTACATAATATTGACACACAATACTGAATCACAGTAAAATGAATTATTTTTTTACAAACTTGATTTTTTCTTTTTCTCAATCTGATCCGGATAATTGGCGATCTGGATAATTGGAGTCCGGATAATTGGAGTTCTACTGCATGTCTCTTTATTTAGGGTTATAGTTCAATAGGAATTTCATGGGACACCTAATGTACCTCGTTATAAGCGAAACCTCGCAATACCTGTATTTGTTGTAGAGAGAGTATACTGTATATCTGTAGGTACTACAGAGAGCATACTGTATAGTAAAAAGGTCTTAAGTCAAAAACATGGATTTTGACTTAGGTTTCTTTTAATCATTTATTAAATTCAACTAAGCCTTGAAATTCAATCACTATTCATCTATTTTTTTAAAATACATACTAAAAACCTTTTCAAAATCACTTCTCAACTTTTTTCTATAGCCAGTTTTTCTTTGATACCATTACTTCTCTTTCTTATTACTTTTAATTTAGTTATTATTACTCAAATATAACTCTTACAGTCTACCCTTAGTGCTAGTCTATTTCGGCGTTCTTGACGTGTAGGAATTAGAGGGGCTAGATAGACAGATAACCAGCAGAGGCGTAGCTGACAGGCCCGCAGGGTCTGCAATGCGGGTGGGCCCGACGTTAGGAGGGGCCCCTTAACGCCTTCAAGCTTACCACATTACAGCCACATTAAAATTTTTTGTTTGTGCCTTCAGGCTCTACGTTCAGAATCTCAATATTAATGTGAATAATATTTAACTCACTGAGCGCCTGGGCCAAACAAAGCGTGAGTTAAATACAACTTACGTGGCGTTCAATGTGTTAATACTTCCACTTTCTTTAAATTGGGGACCAAAACATATTTTCCTAATAAGCATCAAAATAGGGAATTTGGAAGGAAATAATGAAGCGGGTAATTGACATAACTCTTACTCTTTTCAGGTGCAATTTAGCGTTTCGTACTTTCGTGGACATGTTGGTAGGTTAGATGAGAGTGAATCCGAAAAAGTTATTTTTTTGTCGGTGGTTCTTTTACTAGATAAAAATGATCCTGTTTTAGCTAAATTAATCGATAAAAACAATAACTAAAAAAACACAAATTACTTGAGCCCCCAAATTCAAAACGAAGTTATTTTGCTGGCTCAAGAAACTGAAAAGAAATTGATTAATTTAATTAAAAAAAAATTGTTTTTATTCAATAATTCTTGATACCACTCAAGATATTTCGAAACACGATCAGCTTAATTTTATTTTCCGGTATGTAACTTGCGATGAAAATAATTTATCTTCTAAAGCAGAACTTGTTGAAAGTTTTTTGGGATTTATTCGCATGTTAGACCAAAGTGCAGAAGGTCTTGTAAATGAAATTTTAAAATTTATACAATCAAAGCATTTTTCAGTACAAAACTGCAGAGGAAAGGGGTATGATGGGACAAGGGTTATGAGTGGTGTATATTCAAGCGTACAAATAAAATAAATAAAAGGCTTATAACTGACATTGAAAAAACAGCTTCCTATGTTAATTGTGCATCCCATAATCTGAAACTAGTGTTGAACGATGCTGCTGTTGGTGTACAGGAGTTGTTTTCTTTCGGATATAATTAAAAAGATTATGTTTTTTTAGTGCAAGTATTAGAAGATAGGATGTGTATGTATACACCGTACTTTATAAAATGCTTAAAAAAAACGCCTATAAAACTCTAATAGTTCTGTTGAAAATGGAGTAATACCGTCTTAAAGTGGTGTTAATTCTGTAAAACTATGAAGTTTTCAAAAATTACATTTTTTGAGATGTATGTATATAATATACCGTATCATTTGAATTAAATTTTTGAGATTTTTTTTGAATGAATCATCGTTTAGTAAGATGATTGAAAGGTAAATTGTGCAAAATTGAGAGTTTTATAGAAAAAATTGTATTAGTTACACCTTTTTAAACAAAATTCATGTAAGTCTCACTTTCAGCCCACACCGTACTTATGTCCATACATTTTGTTTCTTTTTATTATAACCATAAGATAGCTTAATTATTCTTCTTTCATGTTCAATTTGTAAAATTTCATTTGATCGATTAGTTAAGTTAAAGAATTACATTAAAATAACACAACTGTGCACTTCGCTGAACGCTAGTTTACAGTGCGCCAATGTTTGTGAGGAGGGTGACTTTAGGATTATAAATAAAAAATTGTAGAAGCTACAGATTTAATTTTAGAAAAATCTTTATATAAGGCTTTTTTTGTAAAATTTTCTGAATTTTCCAATGGCCAAGTCAGTTTTTTTCAAAAATTTATATTTTCGGAGTTACATATTTAAAAAACATCTATTTTCGCAGTTCATTTGTTTAATAAAAAATGAAGGACCCACTTCTCGATTAGAACTTTTTGATGTTTCCTAAACATAGATGTTTCCTGAAATATGTAAATATTTCCTAATAATTTAATTACATTGACAATTCATGCCGATAAGAAATTCACATTAAGAAGGTTTAACTCAGCTGATTTACTCTTAATTGTTCATCTACTATGGTCTCTTTGTATATTGAAGTCATGCATTTTGTAATAATACCCTCAAAAAGCTTTAGAATACAACTAACATTACATACAGGTCTACAGTGATGAGCACGCTAATAACCGGCAAAATAACTCAAATGATGGAAAACAGTAAGTTGTGAGACAAAAAGAGGTGAAACCTATAGAGGTGGGAAATGTAGCGATAGAAACCTATAAATATACATTACATTGATTATTTCCCACCTTTAGACATATCAGAGGAGTATGTCAACTAAACTGTCACTGTCACAGTGGCACAAATTTTTGTTGTCTCTGTAGTTAGGTTTCTGTGGGTTTCCTGGATGCACAATATCTCACATTTCGTGTTTTAGCAGAATTCTGATAAGATGTCTTGTTTTGCTATAGTGATTCTCTTAATATTTATGCTCGCTACTGTCAGTGGTGGCTCTGATAAGAACCGTTGTGGCTTGATGTTTGCTATCTGTTTTGTTTTGGTCCGGTATTGGGAAGGATTAGCCGTCTACTAATAGATGTTCCGTGGAGGTTCCTTCCTTGTCCCCCACTTAGTGTACAAAAAAGTAATAATAAAAATAAAATGCATTGAATAGTAAAGTACCTCCCACAAATAATACTTTGACTTGATGTACCGAATATGGGCTTATTATCCTTGTTCAGCAAATCAAGTTAGTTCAGTAGTGTAACGGTAATCAAAGTTGTCTTCAGAAAGTATTAAGAGTTATTCAAGAAAATGTCAACTATCTGTCTTAAATATTAAATATCGCCTTTTACAATATCTGCAGCAGTCACAAACAATACTTCGGTAAAATGTAACTACAGACACAGACCACATTTTATAAGCCCAATGAACAATGTATCTAACTCTATCTAAAGAAAGCAGAATAATATAGCCCTTTAATCAACTCCCAAACTATTGGTATCGTTTTTGAAACACGTTGTATAACTAAATATTAACATTTTATTTCTTTTAGGGTTAGCTCGTATAAATTCAAGAAAAAGCAATATATCCACCTGCATTATATGTGGAGAAATTTGTATAGGAATGTCAAAGTTTTTTTGTCACTTCTACATCTACCATTATATAAAGAAAACCAAGAAGAAGAAGACAGTCACAAGCGTCTCACAAACCGTGTCCCTTGAATCTCTGCGAAAGAAAAATAAAGAAGAATTACTGGAATCTTATTACGAAAAGATCTACACGTTTGATAAAATTGAACGTTTATATAATTGTAATGTGTGCTTGAGGAAGTATGACAAATCCCACAGAAAGTCACATTTGATTTGGCATACGGAAGAATGCAGAGTCCAATGTGAAGTGTGCTATAGAGGCTTCCATACCGAATCATACTTCAAAAGACACCTCTGTGAACCAACGAAAGAAAAAACTTTAAAGTGCGAATATTGTTTCAAGAAATATGTAACTAGCAAGCAGTTGGCTATTCATATGAGTAAACACACTGGAGAAAAACCATATAAATGTTCAATTTGTCCAATGCAGTATTCAGGAACATGGGCTCTGGAAGCGCATATGGGACTCCATACTGGAAAAAAACTGTTTAAATGTAATGTATGCTTTAAACTCTTTACTCATAATTTTAGACTGAAGAGACATTTACGCCAGCACGCTGAAAACGGTCCTTCAACTTGTACGATATGTTTAAGACGATGTACGAGCAAAAGTAAAATGAAACAACACATGAAAGTACACAATATGCAAAATTCGGTCCAATGTGATGTATGTTTTAGGATTTTTGCTCGAAAGTGTGACTTGAATAAGCACTTACCGATACACACAGACCATAAACCTTTCCAGTGTGACGTTTGCTCAAAGTCTTTTAGAAAAAAGGGTCAGCTGAAGATTCACGCTTACATACATCGCAAAGACAGACCTTTTTCATGTCAGCTATGCTCCAAACAATTCGTATTGAACTGTTTACTCAAGAAACATATGGATCTACATAATGTTGATAATCCACTGCTTTGTACATTATGTTCTCGAAGTTTTCTGACAGAAGATGCACTAAAACGCCATCAGCGCGTACATAATGGTGACAAACGTTACGAATGTGACGTATGTTTCAAGGTATTTACACAAAACTGTAACTTAACCAAGCATATGCTTATACACACAGGCGAGAAACCCTTTAAATGTGGTATATGTTCCAGATCTTTTAAACAAAACTGTCAATTGCAGCAACATGCCTATGTTCACGGCGGAAAGAAACCTTTTTCTTGCTCGATTTGTTCTAAACAGTTCACCATGAAGTGTATGTTGAAGAAACATATGTGTTTGCACACTGGAGAAAATCTGTTAAAATGTGAAATATGCTCCAAGCAATTTTCATATAATTCTAGATTGAAAAAGCATATGAAGACGCACGGTGTGGTCTTAGATGTCAAACCCACTCCAGCTAAACCAGTACGCGAAAAAATTAAAGAATCAGATGATAAATCCTTCAGCTGCGATATTTGCACGAAATCTTTTAGAAAAAAGCCGCTTTTGCAGCAGCATATGCTCGTGCACAATGGGAAGAAACCTTTTTCGTGCACAATATGCTCTAAGAAGTTTACATACAACTGTCAACTGAAGAATCATATGCGTGTGCACAGTGGAGAGAAGCCATTCAAATGCGACATTTGTTCTAAACAGTATACATCAAATGAGAATTTAAAGACGCATATGCTTAACCACACCGGTGAAACACCCTTCAAGTGCCACACTTGTCCCAATTCATTTAGAACAAATAGTCAAATGAAAAAACACATTTGTATAAAAAATGAAGAAACTGCAATATTAGAATCGGTGGAAACAAATAGTTTTTAATTTGTAATGGTACATAAAACATGGACGTTAATTATTTTATACCATTCAAGGTCTAAAATTGTCGAATGTCTCACAAACCTCGTCCGTTGAATCTCTGCGAAAGAAAAATAAAGAATTACTGGAATCCTACTACGAAAAGATCTACACGTTTGATAAAATTGAACGTTAATATAATTGTAATGTGTGCTTGCGAAAGTATGACAAATCCCACAGAAAGTTACATTTGATTTGGCATACGGAAGAATGCCAATGTGAAGTGTGCTATCGAGGCTTCCAAACCGAATCATACTTCAAAAGACACATCTGTAAGGGCGGATCCAGGACAGATTTTCGGGAGGGGCCATGAACTTTTTTGGGGAGGGTACCGTGGGATCTGGGAGTAATTTTTAAAAATCATGGATACAAAGGTGAGTTTTAAGGCACTTTTCACAAACTTTTGAATGTCATAAAGACATTCAAAATTCCTACACATTTCTTCGGATCCAAGTGCAGTTCTTTTAACAAGTTAGATACTTATTTTTCCCAATGCTTCTTCTGTCAGGCCTTGTTCTTCCCCTCTTTATTGAGTTTCACTAATTATTTTTATGTTCTAATAAGCGTCAGTCAACTTGACAAAGTCTTCACGAATGTTATTGTGTATGTAGGTATCTCAAATTTAAAGAAAATGTTCCACATGAAATACGTCGGTCGTTTTTTTAAATATTACAGAGTAATAATTTGCACTTTGAACCTGATTCATTATTTGTTTAATTATTTCTTCACCAAAACATGTTATCAATTAATTTTGACTGGTGCTACTAATTTATATTGCTCGGGAAGATGCTGTGGATAGGTGTTGCTTAAGAGTCTTATCTTCTGATGCTACTCTAAACCTTAACAATTCCCCTCATTACTAGGTCCAGCATCTTCGTCCAGAAGCAGAAGGCCATCATCACTCTGGCCTCTTATACGAATGATTTGTAGACCTAAAGAACACTACCTTATAGACATAGACTCTACTATTGGTCTTATTGATCTGTTTAGACCTCTGAGGGTCTACCTGGTCAATAAATGACTTTTGCGGGTTGCGACTTTGTAGAAAATCCAGCCCAACCTGAACGTTGAATGCTACTTCTTGTGATATGATGTTTTTTCATGAGTTTGTATGGCTCAGTCTTTGCCCATGAGTTTGATGAAAGATGTTAAAGGTTTCGTGACAAGGCTTTGGGCGATCATCCCATTATTGTGACCATATTTTTCAGTAGAAAAATAAAACTCAGCACTTGCAGGACAATCCCTTTTGAATGTGCGAAAGTACCAACCAACTACTTTGTTTTTCTAAGTGGTCGCGACCCAAGTAACGCTACATTTCTTTTTTATTCTTTGTGTGTACAAAATATGGAAATTAATACGATTTTGATGGCTATTCAAGGTCGTTCTAACATGTTGATTTACAAAACATAATACGTCTTTCTTGAGGTGTCCGTTACTGCTTTTGTTCAATTCTAGTCCAGAACACATAATATCGTCGGTATACTGCGAAAACCAGGTAAATGTAGAAATACCGAAATCGAGAAAAAACGTTTTTAAAGTTTATTGCTTTATTTTGAATTATACGGACCAGTTGTGTTTGATATTCGATATGCTAACGAAAGATGCATATATCAGAAATAACATTCTATCATTAGTTTGAAAAAGTGAAGAGACCTAGCTGATTAAACCTAAATTTAAGATCAAGGTGCGATCACTTACCTAGTTTTACCTGTAAATCAAAATAAATCACACTGTATTAAAGACACTTATCAGCTTTTTACTGAATATGGTAGATATACAGCAGTAGAAATATATTGTTTTCCGGCAAATATATATGTGCGCTTAGTTGGTTTTACATGCCACAGAACTTTGATTTTATGGAAGTAAGTAGCGATATATTGTTTTATTTGAAAATGAAAAGTTGGTTAGGTGTAACTTATTTGTTTATTATATAAATTATCTGCTGAATGGTAAATTGTATCATTTATTGAGTTTTACCTGTATGTAGAACGTAAAAAGCTGAGAATTTTGATATACTTAACTCAATATTTTAAAATTTGTCATTTACCTGGTTTTCGCAGTATACTGACGATATGTACTTATCCACTGTTTTGTACATATACATGTGTTTGAAATTAAAAACATTTGAACTGCAAATATTTAAATTTATATCTTTTTAAATTCTCGGAGGGGGCTATTGCCTCCATGGCCTCCTCCCCGGATCCGCCCTTACTGTAAAGCAACAAAAGAAAAAAATCTTAAAGTGCGAATATTGCTTCAAGAAATACGTAGCTAGTAAGCAGTTCGCCATCCATATGAGTAAGCACACTGAGTAAACAAACCAATGCATTATTCGGGAAAAATGGGCTCTGGAAGCGCATCTGGGACTACATACTGGAAAAAAACTGTTCAAATGTAATATATGCTTTAAACTCTTTACTCATAATTTTAGACTGAAGAAGCATTTACGCCAACACGCTGAAAACGGTCCTTCAACTTGTACGATATGTTTAAGACGATGTACGAGTAAAAGTAAAATGAAACAACACATGAAAGTACATAATATGCAAAGTTATGTCCAATGCGATGTATGTTTTAGGATTTTGGCTCGGAAGTGTGACTTAAATAAGCACTTACCGATACACACACACTAATCGCGCCAGTTAATTCATCCATTGTAATGTTTGGTAAATATAAAGTCAACTTCTTGCTCGCCCTTTCTTTCCTCGTTTTCCACTTGTACTGTGTGGTTCGTGTTGTAGTAATTTCTGGAAATACTCTTTCCATCGTCTCATAATGTTCAATTCGTCAGTCAGTAGATCTCCATTCTGATCTTTTATTGATGTTATTGCTTTATGTTTATTACCTCTTATTCCTTTTATGACCTTATAAAATAATTTCTGATTGCTTCTGCTATCATGTTCTAATTTGTCTCCAAAATCTTTCCTAAGCTTTCCTTGCTAAGAGTTATAATATGTATATGGAGGCAAAAAACAAGGCGGAAGGATTCGTGCAACGAACAAACGGAACTAGGGGAACTGTATAACGAACCAACCATCAGTCGTTTCATACAGGCGGAGAAAGAGATGGATGGGGCACGTGATGAGAATGGAAAGGATGAGGATGCCACATATGATCTTAAAACGGGGCCCAATCACGAAAAGAAGAACGGCCCAGACAAAGATGGTTTGATAGCGTACAGGAAGATCTCAGAATCGAAGAGGAAATCGATTGTTGCGAAGAAAGAGCAACAAACAGTAGTTAGTAAACAAGGTGCATGATTGAAAAAGAAGCCACTTCATTTGATATTTTGTAATACACTAAGCATCAAAATTAACGCACCACCTTAAAAATGGGACAT
This sequence comes from Diabrotica virgifera virgifera, assembly GCF_917563875.1. NCBI lineage: Eukaryota > Metazoa > Arthropoda > Insecta > Coleoptera > Chrysomelidae > Diabrotica > Diabrotica virgifera. The sequence goes on from NC_065443.1 coordinate 293,612,425, forward strand.
TTTTGATGTCTCATATTTCCTAAACCTGTTGTCCGATTTTAGCGAGATTTTTAGTAGGTATATTATAGCTTTATTATTCAAGAATATCGATGTAATAATATTTTTGCTAAACAGGTAAGTGTCATAGCGGATGTAACAATGATGGCGAGTTTCTTCCTCAAAGTTTGGAACACCCTGTGGAATATTCTAGCGTACTCGTATATAAAATATTGAAATTAAAACTTAACTGTAGCCTTAGGCTTTCCTAACATTTTGCTTTTTGATTCATTCGTTTATGTGGGATAATAAAAAAGTTAGGTGCTTTAACAACTAGCCATGTTATTCATCAATACAGGGTGTTTCTAAATAAGTGCGACAAAGTTTTAAGGGGTAATTCTGCATGAAAAAATAATGACCGTTTGCTTTATAAACATATGTCCAAAAATGCTTCGTTTCCGGGATACGGGATGTTGATTTTCTTCTTACAAATTGACGATATATTTATTGCTCTAAAACCGGTTGAGATATGCAAATGAAATTTGGTACGTTTTAAGAGGTAGTTATTGCGCATTTTTTGACATACAATTAAGAATTTTATATTCACCATTGGCGTGCATACGGGATGTATCTAAAATGTTTATACCTGTATGTACGCCAATTCTTAATTGTATGTCAAAAAATGCGCAATGACTACCTCTTAAAACCTACCAGATCTCAACCAGTTTTAGAGCAATAAATAAATCGTCAGTTTATAAGAAAACAATTTTTCATACAGAATTACCCCTTAAAGTTTGTCGCAATTATTTAGAAACACCCTGTATTGATGAATAACATTGTTAGTTGTTAAAGTACCTAACTTTTTTATTATCCAACATAAGCGAATGAATCAAAAAGCAAAATATTAAGAAAGTCTTAGGCTACAGTTGAGTTTTAATTTCAATATTTTATATACGCTAGAATATTCCACAGGGTGTCCCAAACTTTGAGGAAAAAACACACTATCATTGTTACACCCGGTATACAATGACACTTACCTCTTTAGCAATAATATTATTACATCGATATTCTTGAAGAATTTAAGCTATACTATACTAAAAAAATCACTCAAATCGGACAACAGGCTCATGAAATACCAGACATCAAAAATGTCTGATTTTTAAGGTGGTGCGTTAATTTTGATGCTTATAGTGTAGATAGGTAGGTATTATATTTTATCATATTTAATTGTATTTTAGCCCTAGACCTTCAACACCTGTTGAGCTTTGTAAATAAATAAATAAAACATGGACGTTAATTATTTTAGTTCGCTTTTATAAACGCGTTTTGCATTACCTGCCGAGCGACAAAAAAACGCATCTTTTGATGGAATTTTTGTTAAACGGTTTTGTCGCATGTCGCTTTCAGATAAAATTTGGTAAATAAATCAGTGGTCATTCTACTGTGCAACAAGGAAGTGTATTGATATAAAATGGATAGGGCCCCCGTAACCGGGCGTGCGACGCACGCGGGCGCAACCCCGAAAGGGCGCCAATACGAAGGTTTGGTGAATAAGAAATATTTATTTTAAATGAGATCTTTTTTTAATACAATCTTAATTTTCATTTTTTATGGACTCCTGGAGAAATCTCAAAAATCAAATATTGTGACTCAAATATTAATACTGAAAAAATAATTAAAATATTATTTTATATTTGGTGTTAATAGACAATTATTAGGTACCTACTTACTACTATTATTGTGTTTTTAAAAACAATATAATATCCGCATATATGTTTTTCAGTATTAATGTTTTCTAAAGTATAAAATAATATTTAGTGTATGGTGCATAGTTCCAAATATTATTCAGTAATTATGGACTGTACCCCATGTACGTATTTTTCTCTTCCTCCACAAAAAGATGAGATATTATAAAACTACATGTTCCTGATTTAATTCAATTTAGATTCAAACACCGATTTAATTCAATTTAGATTTAAGCTATCGCTTTCAAGATTTAAGAGCGTTGGCGCAAAACTTCGGATCAATGTTTTTAAATGTACTCATTTGTTTCCGAATTCCGAAAAAACTAATAAATATTTTTAAAAAATTTAAACGCAGAATGAAAGATTACATTATTAAGGGCCGAAAGTCCATTAGAATAAACAAAAAGTTTTTTGAATGAGATATTTAAAATTAAAAATCATACTAAATTTTCTTTTTTTTACTCCTGTAACTTGTTAAAATAAACATTATAGAAGTTTTCAGGGACTTCGGCCCTCAGTAATAATGTAATCTTTCATTTTGCGTTTATATTTTTCAAAAATATTTATTAGTTTTCTCAGGATTAAAAAAATGAATACATTTAAAAAGCATTGGCCCGGAATTTTCCGCCTACGCTCGTAACTAAAATATTAATGTTTCATTTGTTTTTTTGTCATCATCAGCAAATCAGTTACAAGAAAAATAAAATTTGAGTTCTTGCAATTTCTGTTGTTTTATTACTAATAAAAAATATAGGCTTGTTTCATAAGTGGATATGGTAGATTTAAGGGCTCTAAAATATATGCCGCACACGGGGGCCCTGAAAATGGATCTGTTTTTTATATACTTGGTACACATAAATATATAATTAAAAAGAGAGGTTAAGGTGTTCACTCAATAAATCGTGCAAAAGAATCTTCAGAGCCACATGTATTATACACTACATAAAGAATTACGATTCTACAATGAAAAATTCTTTAATTATTAGGTACCATATTATGTCCTATGTCAAAAATTTAAAAAAGTTAAATAGCAATGGAGAGGGAATGCAACCTTGCTGTAACACTCTTTTAATTTTGATGTTCTCCGATAGGGTGTTATTTTATGCCCGCTGTGTGGTCAACGGCGTAACCAGGATGATCCTTAGGGGGAGGGGGTTACAACTACTGAAAGGTCTCTGGGGGGTATGGTGTTAAGCGTAAACAGCTCAAAGCACAGCCTAGTAGGGGGGTTATAACCGCCACAACCCCCCTGGTTACGCCTATGTGTGTGGTTATAAGTTTTCTATTCTTGTCTGTTCGCATTTGTTTCAAAATTGTCTTGATTTAGTCACAGTATAAAGAGGGAATCCCTCTTTATACTGTGATTTAGTCATGCCCTACTCCAGTGGCGGCTCGTGATTTTTACAATAGGGTAGGCTATAACTATAATATATCTATCCAAAAAATGTAATTTAAGGCCCTATTTTTGTTTTTGACCATTATTTTTTATCAGTGTGTCGCATTTAAGATGAAGACAGCCGTATATTTTGGCTATCAAAATAAATACAGATTTGAAGTTTTGCCTTATATACAGGTTGCAGGTTAAAGGCCCCGTCTCACCATCAAATAATTGACAGTTAATTTGATCAAACTTGACAGTCAAACTTGACTAGTGACACAAACTATACATACTAACTGTCACTTTGTGTCACTAACTGTCAAGTTTGATCAAATTAACTGTCAATTATTTGATGGTGAGACGGGGCCTTGAGATACTCGACTGAAATTATTTTTTTAAACGCGAATCCACAAACAAGGTTTGATATTTTGCTTCGCGTTAGAGATATCGAAAAAAGTTATTTGAACAAGTTGTTCCAAATATTATTCCAACCCCACAATACCAAATTTCATGATAAAATCCGCACTTTTAGTTTTTTCATTCTTTGTAGTCGGGACTCTAAACAATACTAACCCTAAACTGACCCCTACCTTGTTTTTCAAAAACAATACAAAAAATTTCGGTGCCCAAGCCAACCCCCCAGAAAAGATTTCTAGGTGCGCTACTGGAAGAACCTAACTTTTTTACTTCTTTTTGAATAAAATTATTATACTTAGAGAAAACAGACTCGTAAAATATAATCTTCCATTTTGCAGAAAATGGCTACACCTAATTAGAAAATTATTTGGAAGCACTAAAAACTGCGGAAAATAGCCTATAAATTAAAAATCAAAATACGAAACTTAAGCTATAATTTTTTTTAGAAATAAAATTTAACACAGACATATTAATTTTTTATTTACGACGTTTCATTAAAAAAATAGAATGTTTAGAAAATATTACTTTTTTTATCTAATGACGTCACATAATATATCAAAACAATCTTTAAAAATTGTTATGGGGAGACATGGGACAAATGAACTACTCACGTAGACCTTTAAATCTAACCTAAAAGTGTATGAGATGAGTGCTGTGTTTTGAAAATATTGTTTTAGATTTTATATGAGTCTCAGTAATTATATTTTTGGTGATATTAATTAAGAATGTCAGAAACTGCCGTTGTGGTAAAAGCCAAACCAGAAAGGAAAGTATTTAAGGCTACGAAAGTTACGAAAATTCCACAATCCTTGTTGAACAATCCTAAACTTCAATCTGCTATTGAAGGTTTGCCTAAAAACTATAACTTTGAAATTCCCAAAACGATATGGCGAATTCAGGAATTAAAAGCCAAGACGGTTGCTTTACAAATGCCAGAAGGTCTTTTGTTGTTTTCCACCACCATAGCAGATATAATAAAGGAGTTTTCTGGAGCTGATTCTATCATAATGGGAGATGTAACATATGGAGCTTGCTGCATAGATGACCTTACTGCTAAAGCTTTAGGAGTTGAATTACTAGTTCATTATGGCCATAGTTGTTTAGTTCCTGCTAACCAAACGTGTGGTATAAAAGTCTTATATGTGTTCGTAGATATAAAAATAGACCCCTTGCATTTTATCGAAACAGTTAAATTAAACTTTAAGAAGACTACTAAAATAGGCTTAGTAAGTACTATACAGTTTGTAACTACCATTCAAGCAGCAGCTACAAGACTCAAAGAAATGGAATATGATGTCTCAATTCCACAGTTCAAACCTTTATCTCCAGGAGAAATTCTCGGATGTACAGCTCCGGTCTTGAAATGTGCCGAAGTTCTTATATACATAGGTGATGGAAGGTTTCATCTGGAAGCAGCCATGATTGCCAATCCAAGGGTTCAAGCTTACAAATATGATCCATATTCCAAAGAATTTACTAGAGAATATTATAGCCACAGTGATATGGAAAAAATTAGGCAAAGTAGTATACAGGAAGCAACTAAAGCAGGCACTTTTGGTGTTATCATGGGAACTTTGGGCAGACAAGGTAGGTAAATCTTAACACATTGACCTACAACTACAACTCTTTTAATATTAAGAGCCTGTGCTTCTAAACTGTCTACTAAAATTGATGTTGTTTGTTTCTGATTATGATCTGATTGTCATTATGAGAACGTATCTGCTATCCAAGCCAATGTCTCATAAAACTTCAACCAATATAGAGTGCTTAACACCATTAAATGCCTTTTAGAAGTCAATAAAACAACAGCATCTTCATGTCTAAAGATTGATCACAACCCATATATTGTTATTACATATATCCCAGGTGGACAAACTGGGAGTTAAATTCCCAATTTGTTATTGACTAAATAAGGTCCCAATGACCTCTGTGGACTGTATGTTATTTACCAACGCTTTGGTTCAAAAATCACACCCCATAAAGAGGTGGTAAAAATGTTATATCTAATCCTTTAACTAAGATTAAATTAATAAAGCGAGTTGAGAAAGTAAAGGTTTAATTATCCTAGATAAAAAAGGTTACAAAATAAAACAATAATTAAATTTAAAAAAAAGAACCAATCTAAACGTGTACTGAATATGGAGTCAAAATTCAAAATGTCTATGAACGTAAATTTATTTGAAAATGTTTACTCAAAAAGTTCTGTATAGCTACCATAGTCCAATTATTGCACTTCCCGGTGGCTGGTTTCAAGTCAAGGAACTTCTGCTGGTCGAAGTAATCTGCTGGTCTCGAACGGCCACGGCTCAAACTTAGCCCAAACACCACAAATCTGTTAGTTCTTCGCTGAATTTGGCGGTAATAAATTCACAAATACAATAAGTAGACTCCAATATAGTCTACTACAAACTGAACAGTTAGGTGAAATTTTGTATTTACTCCTGTATAAAATAAAGGAGTTAAGAACAATAAATGATTAAAAACACTTATTCAAAACAACAAAATACAATTTTTACGTATGGTCTACAAATTTTTAACCACACATATGTGTACAACTCTAATTGAGTCAGGGTACTGGCGATATATTTTTTAGCGAGTTGACGAGACGAGGACAATTTCTCGCCCGTCAGGCCAATAAAAATGGAACAACGAATCGACAAGTTCAATGTATGGCGTGCTAATATTAAATTTAGATTTTAAATACGCGTTTCCGGAACATTCTCCCCCCGCTGGCTTGTCCAGAGAAAACAATATTCAACTCAACATATATGCCTCACCAGAAGCCGCCAAAATTATTCCGAGTCCGGCCCTGTCCAGTTAAGTGTAGACTTGATTCAAGGCTTACAAAATATACTAAATAAAATACCTTACTATATTATGTATTGAATTACGTTAAACCTACAAAACGAAACTATACTAAAACGATAAAAAATATATATAAAATATAAATATGTACAAAATTCTGTAGAACTACAAATCGGAAGAAGGTAATCGACAAATCTTGGTGATTGGTCTCACATATTCTCCCGTCCGAGTTTTTACCTTGACGGACCTAACCTTTTGGTCTCGTCCCATATATGTTTCAACAATACGGCCCAGAGGCCAAAGTAATGGAGGATTTTCCTCATTTTTAACAAGAACCAATTCATTGACCTCAAGATTTTTAGTGCATGTTCTCCACTTTGGTCTATGCTGTAGCTGATTTAAATAATCAGTAACCCATCTGTTCCAGAACAATTGTTGTGCTTGCGAAATCTTTTGGTACACATCCAATCTATTTTCGTTGACCAAGGTAACATCCAACTCCGGGTATGCAGTTAAACTTGTGCCAATCAAAAAATGTCCCGGAGTGAGACATGCCATGTCGTTTGGGTCATTCGATAATTGTGTAAGGGGTCGTGAGTTTAGAATGGCTTCAATTTGCACGACCATTGTATAGAACACTTCAAAGGTAACAACATTTTTACCAAGTAATCGATAAATGTGAAACTTAGCGCTTTTAATTCCACTCTCATGTAAACCTCCCCAATGTGGAGCATTTGGAGGCAAAAATTTAAATTCTATTAAATTCTCTAGACAATAATTTTTTATACTACTATTTTGTTCTTTACTTATCAAAAATTCGTGCAATTCCTTAAGCTGATTACGTGCTCCAAAGAAGTTAGTTGCATTATCACTATAAATAACGGTAGGGTTTCCCCTACGGGAAATAAAACGTTTCAGGGCTAATAGAAAATCCTGAGTAGTCAGACTTGAAACCAATTCCAAGTGGACTGCGTGAGTGACTAAACAAACAAAAATAGCTATATAAGCTTTTGTAATTGGTGCTTTTCTAAGGTTAGAGCTTTTTATTAAAAAGTATCCACCATAGTCAATGCTTACCTTTCGAAAAGGTCTAGAGACAGTTACCCTATCTTTGGGAATGTCTGCCATAATTTGGGTCATTGGTTGACACTTAAAACGAAAACAAATCATACAGCGGTGTATCACTGTTTTAACCTCTCTTAAACCATTAAGAGGCCAGAATTTTAGGCGAAAGTTTGACAGAGTGGTTTGCGCACCTGCATGTCCTAATTTTACATGCATTTCTTTCAACATAAGCGAAACAATACGATTATGAGCTGGCAACAAAATAGGATGTTTCTGATCATATGGAAGGTCAGCATTTTCCAATCGTCCACCCACACGTAAGAAGCCGTCCTCTAGAGTGTACATGGGCGTCAATGCAGCTAAATTTTTATTTGAACAAACTTTATTTACTTTAAGGTCAGAAATTTCTTTACTAAAATATTGTTGTTGAAGCTCCCGTACTATGAGATTTGTTGCACTATCTAGTTCTCTGGGAGTTAAAACCTCTGTTAATCGATTTGGATCAGTTTTCGACAACCTACAGTTTTTTACAAATCGTAAAACGTATGCAAAAATACGTTGAGTCTTTTTAAGCGATGAATATCTTTCCGAAGCTAATAACCAAAAGCTATTTTCTACTTGAATATTAGACAATACGACCTTCTTTTCTTCGGAAATATTCTCCAAATCAAAATTCATTCTGAATTGTTCATAATTTATCTCTAATGACGATAAAAATGGAGGACCACGCCACCACATATGCGAAGGGACCAACAGCTCTTTCACTACTACACCCCTACTAGGCAAGTCTGCTGGGTTCCAATTAGATTTAACATGATGCCAAAGAAAACTTTTCCCTATTGACTGTATAGCTGCTACCCGATTTGCCACAAAAACATTCCACCTTGACGAACTTGAATTAACCCAATATAAAGCTATCTCTGAATCCGACCATATATGACATTCGTCAATCCTAATACGATCCTTAAAAATATCTATAAGAGAACTAGCCAACTGCGTACCCAAACTTATTGCACACAACTCTAATCTGGGAATCGTCATTTTTAACAAAGGTGCGACTCGTGATTTTGACGTAATTAATACCGAAGAGATTGATTCATTACTGTAAATCGTTCTCATATATACAACTGCTGCATATGCCGCTTCACTTGCGTCACAAAACACATGCAATTCTATTTTACAAGTGTCTGAATTTGTTAAAACGTAACGAGGAATACTTATTGTTTTTAACTGAATAAAGTCCAAGCAAAACTCTTCCCAAATCCTTAACAAATGCGGTTCTGTGATTTCCGAATCCTAACCAAAGCTTTTGAATTAAAATTTTTCCTCTAACGATAAATGGTGTCAACAAACCTAATGGATCAAAACATTGAGCAACCAACGATAAAATCTTTCTCTTAGTGATCGGTTTACTTTCCGCAATTTCCGGTACTACAAAGCTCAAAACATCAGTAGCTGGATTATATCTTAAACCAAGCACCTTATTAGAGTGTTCCTTTGACAGATCTATGTTCTGTAATTCGAAACTGTTTGAAACATTCTGATCCTTTTGTAACAACTCAGTAAAGTTTGAAACAATTTTGTGCAATGTAAATCCAGATCCATTAAGCACCGTACTTAAGTCATTATTTAGTTTATTCAATTCACTAACAGAATCACAACCCGCCAAGATGTCATCCATATACGTTTGTTCTGTTAAAATGTGCGAAACAAAAGGATAATTCGCTTGATTTTTATTTGCGATATCTTTTAGTACCCTAGTAGCCAAAAAGGGCGCGCAATTCGTGCCGAATGTTAATCTTTGCATCTCTATACACGATAGTTGTTCACTAACGTTATTTCTCCATAAAATATTTAGCAAAAATGTTTGATTTGGATTAACTTTTATTTGCCTAAACATTTTTTCAATATCTCCTATTAAAACAAATTTAAAAGTGCGAAATCGTAATAAGATATCGTACAAGTTAGGTTGTACCTGATACCCCTTTAGCATTATATCGTTTAGTGAGAGACCGGTAGAGGTTTTCCCACTAGCATCGAAAACAATTCTAACTTTAGTCGAAATACTGTCTTCGCGAATGACTGCGAAATGAGGCAAAAAATATTTATTAAAATTTTTATTATATTTTTTCAAGGGAATCACTTTGGCGTGATCTAGTTGCAAATATTCGTTAATAACCGATTTATACTCGTCGAAATGAGATTTATTTTTACCTAACTTCTTTTCTAGATTAAAGAAGCGGTTCTTAGCCATAGCCAGCGAATCTCCTAACTTTCCAAAAGAGTTAGGAGTACGAAAAGGCATATCTACTTGATATCTTCCATCTGGAAGTACAACTGTGCTATCTACAAATATTTTCTCCGCTATTAATTCATCGGAGTTCAAACTTGGCTTCTCTCTCGGAACGTCCTCAGTGCACCAAAATTTTTGTACAATGTGCTCGAGAGTCTCAGAATTTCCCGAAGAGATACACAATGAAACGCATGGTGATGCATCTTCACTTGTGTGAATAGATTCAAGTTGTTTAGTTCCAAAACATGCGTGATGTGCATGTGAATTCTTACTCGAAGGGTTTTTTATAAACGAAGTTGGTATTGTACCGGCTATAATCCATCCCATTCTTGAATTTTGAAGGGTTGGCATGTTTTCTCCCATGTGGTGCATACCATCTACCAATAATTTATAGCAATAATCTGCTCCAATCAACAAATGTATATCCGACGTCACGTAATATTGAGAATCTGCCAAAACAAAATCAGAGGGAATGCAAAGTTTTTTACTATCAATTTCAAATTGCGGTAATGGATTTGTTATTTTGCTCAAAATACCACAAGACATTCTCATTTTTTCTGAATTTACCGACGAATTTATTACGATATTGACCGTCTTTTGTGACCTCGTTAAACTAATTCCTAAACCATAAATCGACATATTCTTTTCCTGCGTAGGATATTTTAATTTATTTGCAAGCTCTTCGGTTATAAAAGATAATTGACTACCCGGATCAATTAACGCTTTGACCGAAATTTTACGACCATATTTTGAATATAAGAAAACATTTATAGTTCCCAACAGGACAACCGAATTTTTATTAGACATTGTCAAAGTCGTAAATTCGATACTCGCGTTATTACCATTACTAACATTTTTATCGTTTGCGAGGCTCGGAGAAGAATTTAATATTTCCGTTGTTTGCAATTCGGAACAAGGCGACAACGATCTCTTTGAAAAATGTAATAATGTCGAATGATTTTTTTGACATACTACGCAAGATTTTTTACTGGGACAGGCTGTGACGTAATGTTGGCCTTCAAGGCAATTAATACAAAGTTTATTTGTTTTAACAAATTTAAATCTATCAGAGACCGACAATTTTTTGAATTTTCTACAGTCGCAAATTAAATGATTCTGTAATGAACAGAAGTTACACGATATTTTTCCACTGTCTGTGGCAGATAAAACTCTATTATTCATTCTATTATAAGTGGGAGCTGCAGACTTATTTTTATTCGATGTAAATGCATCAGAATGCTTAACCGGTACTAAATTTTCGAGATGTGTTGCTCTTTCCTGAATTTTATTTAAAAATTTCTCAAAGGTGACTTCTACCTTTTGATCCCGTGAAAACTCCAAAGACCTTAGCGTAGCGCTATCAAGTTTTTGTTCTACTAACAATATAAGTATCCAATCTAATTTATCCTTATCAGTTAGATTTAAATTATCCAAAGCTTTAAGTTTATTAGACACATGAACATATAAATCTCTAAGTTGTATGTGATTTGCATTTTGTGGTACCGGTTTAAAATCAAGTAGTTCCGAAAATAATGTTTTAGTCAAATTATATTTATTTCCATACCTCTCTACTAGAGTATCCAAAGCTAACTTTAAATTTTTTGCAACAACCGGAAAATTTGATATTAATTTAGCCGGCTCACCTCTAACATATGATTTTAAATACATCAGTTTTTGAATATCTGATAATGAATAATTTTTTAAAATTGTTATATCGAATATTTGAAAAAACGAGTCCCATTCCGTTATTTTACCTGAATACGGTTGGATTGAAAACTCCGGAAGTCTAACGGCTACTGGCGATACATTTTCTGTTGAGCTTGTGCTAACTGACTCTAAATCTAAACTATCTTTAGACAATAAATCTAGTTTCGTGCTTAAAATGTCAAAACATTCCAAATAAAGCGCGTCGGTCTCTTCTCGCGTTTCTAATTTGCCTCCATCGGACAATGTGCCTTCTAAGTAGTTATAACCGTCATTAAAATTATGAAATGCTTCTTTTAGCATATCTAGTTTCACGGCTATTGCAAATTTACTATTTATTTGATCTAAATGATCACGAATCCAAGTTTCTACGCGAGTAATATTCGATTTACCCGTCTTTTTCTTTGAACGAGCCGTTGCTTCATCCATTTTTATCAACCAAAATATAAAATAAGTATAAATTGAAAATTGGATATAAAACCTGTACTATTTCTCAAACTCTACCGTTTAGATCCGGCTCGAAGGACCATGGACAAACTGGGGGTTAAATTCCCAATTTGTTAATGACTAAATAAGGTCCCAATGACCTCTGTGGACTGTATGTTAGTTACCAACGCTTTGGTTCAAAAATCACACCCCATAAAGAGGTGGTAAAAATGTTATATCTAATCCTTTAACTAAGATTAAATTAATAAAGCGAGTTGAGAAAGTAAAGGTTTAATTATCCTAGATAAAAAAGGTTACAAAATAAAACAATAATTAAATTTAAAAAAAAGAACCAATCTAAACGTGTACTGAATATGGAGTCAAAATTCAAAATGTCTATGAACGTAAATTTATTTGAAAATGTTTACTCAAAAAGTTCTGTATAGCTACCATAGTCCAATTATTGCACTTCCCGGTGGCTGGTTTCAAGTCAAGGAACTTCTGCTGGTCGAAGTAATCTGCTGGTCTCGAACGGCCACGGCTCAAACTTAGCCCAAACACCACAAATCTGTTAGTTCTTCGCTGAATTTGGCGGTAATAAATTCACAAATACAATAAGTAGACTCCAATATAGTCTACTACAAACTGAACAGTTAGGTGAAATTTTGTATTTACTCCTGTATAAAATAAAGGAGTTAAGAACAATAAATGATTAAAAACACTTATTCAAAACAACAAAATACAATTTTTACGTATGGTCTACAAATTTTTAACCACACATATGTGTACAACTCTAATTGAGTCAGGGTACTGGCGATATATTTTTTAGCGAGTTGACGAGACGAGGACAATTTCTCGCCCGTCAGGCCAATAAAAATGGAACAACGAATCGACAAGTTCAATGTATGGCGTGCTAATATTAAATTTAGATTTTAAATACGCGTTTCCGGAACACCAGGTTTTTAGCAAAAAGATTTCTTTGTGTTAAATATAAATTTATTACAATAATTTCTCTTTTCCAAACTTTTGAAATTCAACATCTATCTAGTTTCTACTACTCATATTTAACCTTTGAAAGTAATTTTTGTTTTCATCATCATCATCATTCTCTTTGCCTTATCCCTATGCGGGGTCGGCTTCCCTAATTGCATTTCTCCACACAATTCTATCTTGGGTCATATCAATGTTAATCCCCTTTACCAAAATGTCCTGCCTTATCGTCTCCCCCAAGTCTTCTTTAGTCTTCCTCTCCTACTCAGTTTCACTATCAGCAATTATACCAACTCCATTTCTGGTGTTACTACTCCCTACATACCACAATTTATATCCATCACCTAGTTCTTTCGCCCTTTGTCCTTTCCACCTAGTTTCCTGAATACAAGCAATTTGAACTCTTCTTCGTTTGAGCGCATCCACTAACTCCAGACTCTTACCTGTAAGACTACCAAGATTCCAAGACCCTATCCTGATTTTTCTAACCTGCAATGGTGTAACCCCTGAGATAGTCCTCACCCGGAGATCCGAATGGAGGCTCATTTTACTTCCGGAACATTTTACCTCAGGAGATGCCATCATTTCAGTATAAGTTTTTATTGCGTTTGGAGAAGGTCTTTTCATTATTATGGCCTGAAAAGATTTTTGGATATTTGATGCCTGAATGCCTTTTCTATCAGCACCATACCCTGCCCTGTACGTTTAGCCAATACACCTCCAATGCAACCAAAGTGCAGTATTACCCCACACCCGCCTGGATTTTTCTGTATAGGCCAGGATCCCTACTGTAAGGACTGCCCTATAAGCCAATGTATTGTTGCCCGTATCCCTCCACTAGGAGGCACGTACTTCATTCGGGATACCTTTGAAAGTAATTTTTGTTTTCATGATTACCAAAAAAACTCATTTTATTCAAAAATATTTTTCCTATTTCAGGTAATCCTACTGTTGTTGAACATTTGAGAAAGAGATTAGAAGAAACAAATAAGAAGACTGTGGTGATTCTTCTTTCTGAAATATTTCCTAGCAAAATAAAATTATTTAAGAACATTGATGCCTTTGTGCAGATAGCATGTCCTAGGTTGTCAATTGACTGGGGAAAATTTTTTGACAAACCTGTAATTACACCCTACGAAGCAGCCATTGTTATAGGTGATGCCAAATGGCATAAAGAAGAAGCTAGTTATCCAATGGACTTCTATGCCAGTGCCAGTTTAGGACCATGGACTCCCAACCATAAGCCGGATGCTGATGGATTGAACAAATGCTGTGGAAAATGTTTATAAAATATTAAATTTAGTTAAAAAAATAAACTATTTATTAAAAGGCTTGTTTTATTCTATTATACACAAGGGGTTACATGAAAGGTTCTATAGTCCGTCCCACCTTGACTTTACAGTATAGGTAGGGTTACCACAATTTATTAAGGCCAAATCTGGACAGGGGTAGTCCAAGGAAAAACATATCCTTACCCTTGCCTTATGACACCCCCAAAGTTAGTATTAGTATTATCAGCACAAAAGCAAACTACTTTTGAATCAATAGAGTACTTTTTAATACATTTTAAAACATGTTCTACTAAAAGATCAGATGTTTCCCCCCGAAGTTCATCAAAAAATAAAAGTTTCACGTTGACACCTTCATTTTGCTTAAAATAACGAACACATACCGAAGTCAGTTTGATTTCGTTTCTGTTTGAACTATAAATTGTAACCGTAATAAAATTTGCATCTTTGAGATCATCGAGTAATTTGTTTAATACGTTTCTTTAAATATTCTTTCTTAAGAAAGAAAAAATCCTAACATTTCTCATATCCAGACATGTCTTTCAAATCCGGATGTATGGTAACCCTAAGTATAGGGAACATAGGCAATGCAGTCCTTATGAGAGTTGTTTGTGTGGTAATGCCAATTTTATGAAAAAGAATTTATAATCAAACATTAAAGAGATTAAATTAAAACTGTTTTAGGAAGACAATCTACAATTTTAGGATCCATATGCATTTAAGTTTATTTGATATACTATAGTTATTACGCATATGAATCCTAAAATTGTAGATTGCTTTTCTAAAACAGTTTTAATTTAATCTCGCTAATGTTCAATTACAAATTCGTTTTGATAAAATCAGCATCACTGCGCTAAAAACTCTCATAAGGACTGCATTACCTATATTTCCTATACTGTAATACTTTTAAGTCTTTTCTAATTTATTATCATTGAATTTGAACACTAGTTTATTTAGTTTTTCTACACTCACTATTTACAACACAGGCGTAGCCAGGTTGTAGTTTCGGAGGGGGTTCAAAAAAGTAAAACGACTAAAACTACATAAAATAACCTTTATATTCGTAATAAAAATTTGAAATATGCTAATATCTTAACTTTTCGGGGAGGGTTTGAACCCTCAAAAACCTCCCCTGGCTACGCCCGTGATTTACAATAAAATTTAATTCATATAACACATTTTACTAAAAATATAATTTATATACCTTTAGAAATTATATCAAATTTCTTAAGGTACCTATATAATTTTACTAAAAATTTAATTTATATACCTTTAGAAATATAAGTGTGGACCTCACAATCAGAATGAATATCTACAATTCGATTTTTTATTTAAATACTATTTTGATCCTGCTCCTTTATCTTTTCCAGAAAATTACTCAGACAATGTGACGTCTCTAGCAATGACCAGGGGTAAAAACTTGTTCAAAAGCTAATTGAGAGACTTTGTTTAATTGGGATCTCATTAATATAGGCAGGTATCGTAACACTGTCTGCTCCTTAAAGGGGTCTTTCATCACTCGATCTTAGGCGATTTGCCTTGATTTATCTTGCTATATTTTTGTCTCTATAGGCATAGGGTGCTTGGAGTTCCTGGTTATGCCTTCATCTCCACTCTCCTGTTATCTCGTCTCTACAAGGCTCAAAGATTGTCCGGAATATCTTCCATTGTAGAGCATTCCAGTCCACTTCTTGCGAAAATTCGTATAAGTTAATGAATATTTTGAAATTCAATAATGAACTTTTTTAAGATGTGTTTTTTCATAACGGCTAAAATGGCGCAGATAATTTAATTGTGTATAAGGCGAAAAATGGTACTTTATTCTGCATCAATAATTTATAA
Organism: Diabrotica virgifera virgifera; assembly: GCF_917563875.1. Lineage (NCBI taxonomy): Eukaryota > Metazoa > Arthropoda > Insecta > Coleoptera > Chrysomelidae > Diabrotica > Diabrotica virgifera. Next base: position 293,628,355 of record NC_065443.1, read on the forward strand.
CAAATCAAAATGAATATATGTACTTTTTAAAAACATGAAAATTTGAGACCTTACGAAGAGAATGAAACCAAAAAAGCCCTTCTAAATATTGACAAAGCACTTGCACAGCAAATTGAAAATGACCTTCGCAAATGGTACAAACAAAAAGAATTGTCTAAAAACTACTCAACCGATCAGGTATATTTTTTATACATACTTATACCTTGTAACTACATACATAAAATCATAAAACTACAATAAACACAAACTACATGAAATGTGTTTTAAATACACTTGCGATCATAAAAAGCGGGTCACTCGATGAATTATTCAAGTTAGATGTCTCGAATTTTCTGAACCTGTTGTCCGATTTAAGTGATTTTTTTACTATGTTATACCCTTATTCTTTAGCAATATCGCTATAATAATATTGTTACTAGACAGGTAAATTGTCATTGTATACCGGGTTTAACAATCATACTGTGTTTATTCCTCTTAGGAACACCGTGTGGAATGTTTTAGCATAGATAAAATATTGAAATTTAAACTCAATTGTAGCCTTAGGCTTTCTTTACATTTTATTTTTTGATTTATTTGTTTATGTAGGATAATAAAAAAAGTTAGGCACGGTAATAACGAGCCATGTTCTTCATATATACAGGGTGTTTCTAAATAAGTGCGACAAACTTTAAGGGGTAATTATTCTGCATGAAAAAATAATGACAGTTTGTTTTATAATCGTATGTCCGCAAATTCTTCGTTTCCGAGATACGGGATGTTGAAGTTTTTCTTACAAACTGACGATTTATTTATTGCTCTAAAACCCGTAGAGATATGCAAATGAAATTTGGTAGGTTTTAAGGGACATTCATTGTGCATTTTTTGATATACAATTAATAATTCTATATTCACCATTAGCGTGCACACGGGTATAAACATTTTAGATACATCCCGTATGCACTACAATGGTGAATATAAAATTCTTAATTGTATGTCAAAAAATGAGGTTTAAATACCTCTTAACACATACCAAATTTCATTTGCATATCTCTACCGGTTTTAGAGCAATAAATAAATCGTCAATTTGTAAGAAAAAATTCAACATCCCGTATCTCGAAACCGAAGAATTTGCGGCTATACGTGTATAAAGCAAATGGTCATTATTTTTCTTACAGTTTGTCGCACTTATTTAGAAACACCCTGTATTGATGAAGAACATGGTTAGTTGTTAACGTGCCTAACTCTTTTATTATCCAACATAAACAAATAAAATCAAAAAAGAAAATGTTAAGAAAGCCTAATGCTACGATTGAGTTTTAATTTCAATATTTTATCTATGCTAAAACATTCCACAGGGCGGTGTTCCGAACTTGGAGGAATAAACACAGTATGATTGTTACACCCGGTATACAATGACAATTTACCTGTCTAGCAACAATATTATTATAGCGATATTGATAAAGAATAAGGCTGTAACATACTAAAATAAAAATTGAAGGCACTCGTGGGAGTGCCGACAGAAGTGAAAACTTCTTATAGTATATAAATTACGAGGTCAATGCTTTTACCCCATCCTAAAAGAAGTGCTATATCTATATCATATACGATATTCGCGATGCGTATGCCCTATGCTATTTATGTATACATACACATAATTTATACATGGTGTTTCATTAATAATTGTCCATATAGTAACTGGAGAAACCTTAACATAAAATACGAAGATTTAACCTACAACACTTAAATAAAATGTGGTTACTTACTGAGTTACAGGGTGTTTTATCTAGAAATTTAAAAACTATTGTTTCTCAGCGTTTTAAAACTATTCGACGTATCCTTTTCATAATTAGCAGAAAGTGCGATTATTATACACCCTACTAAATAATTGTAAACAAACGTTTCTAGCTACTACCAGAGGCGTACGACAGGGGATGGTGGATGGGTGACCCTTCTCAAATTCTACGCCACTAGAGGAATTACTATTTTAGTGCCATTTTTATATTCTCCAATACTTTCTACGTAAATAATGTACTCTTCATTGGTAACGATAAAGTCATTAGTTTTCGAGATATTTGAAGTTAAATATGAAACGGCACAGTTATTTTGATTAATTTATATATGATTCATGTTATTAAAATTTAAAAATTATTTATACCCAGTACTTTAAAACTATTTGGGGTATCCTTATCATACTTGGCAGATAGTGTAAGTACTGTACACCCTACTAAATTAAGACAAAAATACGTTTCTAGCTACTACCAGAGGCGTACGACAGGGGATAGTGGCTGGTTGACCCTTCCCAAATTCTACGCCACTGACGAAATTGCTATGTTAGTGTAATTTTTCTATTTTCCAATACTTTTTATGTAAATAATATTCTCTTCATTCGTAACGATAAAATGATTAGTTTTCGAGATATTTGAAATTAAAAATAAAGCGATACAATACATTAATCAATATAACCGTATCGTTTCATTTTTAACTTCAAATATCTCGAAAACTGATGACTTTATCGTTACGAATGAAGAGTATATTATTTTCATAGAAAGTATTGGATAATCCAAAAATTGAACTAACATAGCAATTCCGCCAGTTTCGTAGAATTTGGAAAGGGTCAACCATTCACTTTATTCCGTCGTACGCCTCTGGTAACACCTAGAAACGTTTGTTTAACATAATTTAGAAGTTTGTACAGTACCTATACTTTCTATCAAATATGAAAATGATACGTCGAATAGTTTTAAAATGCTGAGCAAAAATAATTTTTAAATTTTTAGATAAAACACCCTGTAACTCAGTAAGTAACCACATTTTATTTAAGTGTTTTAGGTTAAATCTTCGTAATTTGTGCTAAGGTTTCTCCAGTTACTATATGGACAATTATTAATGAAACACCCCGTATATGTACAAAATTTATTTCAGCGAAGTGATGACGGTCGCAAATTCAATACTTTTTCCTCATCCAATAAGTGCACAACGTCCCTAAAGAAATTTTCAATTCAAAAATTTATTTCGTCGAAGCGATAACGGTCTCTAATTTAATAATTTTCCCCATCCAAAAAGTGCACAACATCACTCAATAAGTTTTCACTTTAAATATTTATTTCGTCGAAGCGATGATAGTCGCTAATTTAATACTTTTTTACATCGAAAAAGTGCACAACGTCACTAAATAAGTTTCACTTCAAATTTTTATTTCGTCGAAGCGATTACGGCCCTAATTCAATACTTTTCCTACATACAAAAAGTGCACGACGTCCCTAAAAAAGTTTTCACTTAAAAAATTTATTTCGTCGAAGCGATGACGGTCGCTAATTTAATAATTTTTTCTTATCCAAAAAGTGCACAACGTCCCTCAAGAAGTTTTCACTTCAAAAATTTATTTCATCGAAGCGATGAAGGTTCGCTAATATAATATTTTCCCCCCATCCAAAAAGTGCACAACGTCCCTCAAGAACTTTCCACTTCAAAAATTGATTTCACCGAAGCGATGACGGTCGCTAATTTAATACTTTTTTCCATCGAAAAGTGCACAACGTCCCTAAAGAAGTTTCACTTCAAATATTTATTTCGTCGAAGCGATGGATGACAGTCCCTAATTCAATACTTTTCCCCATCCAAAATATGCACAAGGTCCCTAAAGAAGTTTCACTTCAAATATTTATTTCGTCGAAGCAATGACGGTCCCTAAGATAGTAATTTATCCCCATCCAAAAAGTGCACAACGTCCCTAAAGAAATTTTTGACTTCAAAAATTTATTTCGTTGAAGCGATATAGGTCGCTAATTTAATATTTTTCCCCATCCAAAAAGTGCACAACGTCCCTCAAGAAGTTTTCACTTCAAAAATTTATTTCATCGAAGCGATGAAGGTTCGCTAATATAATATTTTCCCCCCATCCAAAAAGTGCACAACGTCCCTCAAGAACTTTCCACTTTAAAAATTGATTTCACCGAAGCGATGACGGTCGCTAATTTAATACTTTTTTCCATCGAAAAGTGCACAACGTCCCTAAAGAAGTTTCACTTCAAATATTTATTTCGTCGAAGCGATGGATGACAGTCCCTAATTCAATACTTTTCCCCCATCCAAAATATGCACAAGGTCCCTAAAGAAGTTTCACTTCAAATATTTATTTCGTCGAAGCAATGACGGTCCCTAAGATAGTAATTTATCCCCATCCAAAAAGTGCACAACGTCCCTAAAGAAATTTTTGACTTCAAAAATTTATTTCGTTGAAGCGATATAGGTCGCTAATTTAATATTTTTCCCCATCCAAAAAGTGCACAACGTCCCTCAAGAAGTTTTCACTTCAAATGTTTATTTCGTCGAAGCGATGACGGTCGCTTATTTATTACTTTTTTCCCATCCAAATTTAATAATTTTTCCCCATCCAAAAAGTGCACACGTCCCTAAAGAAGTTTTCACTTCAAAAATTTATTTCGCCGAAGTGATGACGGTCGCTAATTCAATACTTCTTCCCCATCTAAAAAGTGCACAACGTCCCCAAAAGAAGTTTTCACTTTAAATATTTATTTTGCCGAAGCGATGACGGTCGCGATGACGTTCGCTAGTTCAATACTTTTTCCCTATCTAAAAAGTGCACAACGTCCCTAAAGAAATTTTTGACTTCAAAAATTTATTTCGTTGAAGCGATATAGGTCGCTAATTTAATATTTTTCCCCATCCAAAAAGTGCACAACGTCCCTCAAGAAGTTTTCACTTCAAATGTTTATTTCGTCGAAGCGATGACGGTCGCTTATTTATTACTTTTTTCCCATCCAAATTTAATAATTTTTCCCCATCCAAAAAGTGCACAACGTCCCTAAAGAAGTTTTCACTTCAAAAATTTATTTCGCCGAAGTGATGACGGTCGCTAATTCAATACTTCTTCCCCATCTAAAAAGTGCACAACGTCCCCAAAAGAAGTTTTCACTTTAAATATTTATTTTGCCGAAGCGATGACGGTCGCGATGACGTTCGCTAGTTCAATACTTTTTCCCTATCTAAAAAGTGCACAACGTCCCTAAAGAAATTTTTGACTTCAAAAATTTATTTCGTTGAAGCGATATAGGTCGCTACCCAAGTAGCAATTTTACGACCTGCAACCAATTTTGTCTTAATGGGACGTTAAATTTAAGGACAAAATTGGTTCACAATAAGCCTTAACCAAGGACAACGTCTGTTTTTCCTATGGACCAACGTTGCTGCTAATAAGTCATATAATCTGATGACCAACCGACATCGGGAATAACGACGTCAATTATTAGGATAAGGTTTGACGTTAAGCTGACGTCGCTCTTAACCTATCTGTACTATAAGTGCAATTAAGTGGCATACATCAACGACTACTCAACGTCGGGAATTACAACGTATTTTTTAGGATAGATGCCAACGTTCACAGGACGTTGGTGTTTTATCGAGTATGGTAGACGTATTTTTCGGGAAGACGACAACGACAATCCAACGTTGAGAATACCAACGTTAATTATTAGGTTAAGGTTTAACGTTAAGCTGAGGTCGGGTATGGTATAACCTCTATACTACAATGTAATTTACTGGAAGACATTTAACGACTGCTCAACGTCGGGGATTACAGAGTATTTATTAGTATCGAACCCAACGTTCAGAAGACGTCGGGTGTTTTCTCAGTAGGTATATGGTAGATTGCTGCGTGTACTTGCGGGAAGGTGAGAACGACAATACAACGTAGGTAATAACAACGTAATACTTAAGTAAAGTTGTATACGTTAACCCTAAAGTAAATTTTCGACAATTGGTTGTTTAGTTTCCAACTACAAAACGACGTAAAAATTTGCTGATTAGGGCCTATCTGACTTGACTTGTATGACTATAATATGACAGATATTACATTGCAAACATAACCTTACTTTTTTACACTTGGTTTTTCTAGTTTTTCTATAAACAGTATATTAACAATAACAATTTATTGAATGAAAAACCTATATAGTTAAAAAAATATATAGTTGTTATTTGAGAAAAAGAATGTCTCAAAATGAAGGGTAAATGCATGGAAAAAAGAAATCAAAAGCTCTTAGACATTCAACATCCTTTTACAGACAAAAAGCTAAACTTTTGAAAATGGCACATACAGAACCTGAACAGCTAATTACTCAAAATGGGACTAAAGATTTTCATGAGGTAAACATATGCAACAAATAAAAATAACCAACTATAAGTAGAATAATAAATGCATTCATAAAACCCTTTGGTTTAAGCTGCCTGATATACATACACAAGCATCTACCACCAGATTAAGGCGTGTTCACGACGACGACCGGTCGTCGGGAGTCTGTCGTCAAGACCAGGTTGTTTGCACTTACTTTAGGACGTATTAGGTATACCAATAGGCAAATTCGAGGTGTGCAACGTAAAAATAGGTTATACTAAAGGTCGGCAGGGGGTGTCCTTGTCCAAATCAGTTAAAATGTAGTGCAATTTAGGTCGCGAGTCAACTCCGCCATTAATGAAAGATCGCCATGGTTCAGCCATTTTTTGAAACATAATGTTTGGCAATTTTTTTGCTAGATTTTAATGAATATTTGATTTTAATTAACGAATTTTGTTTATATATAAATCAAGGATAATTTTGTATGGGTCTAGACATAATAATATGTTTTTTTAATTACGATGGTTATTTCTATTTTTACCGTTTTGTTCGATTTAACCTGTAAATTTCTGAGGCGCTTTCAGTTTTTAGCAATTTTTATACCTAGTTTAACAGTACACTTCCTTGCGTTTGTAAATTTTCGACCGCATTATGCAATGAGGCAGATGATTAATAAAATAATTATACAAGTCACTTAGGTTATATTCTGAATAGAGTAGGAACCTACTTAAATAAGTATCAACAGGCCGTCATGAATCTTAGTTTCTGATGATTTAATATCCTCCAAGATTATTAACCTATTTGGTAGAAATTAAGTGTGTCGGCCGTACTTCTGTGGTAGAGAATATTATACTATTACTTTACAAGACCAAAGTCCTAAAAAACCAACGTAATTTGACGATAAAATATCTCGAGCTGAGAAGTCGAGAGGGGGACGTCGAGGCAACCCGTATTTCTATTCCCCACTTAGGTGCAAATAGCGGTTTTCTGACCGTCGTCGCAACGTCGCGTATTAACGTTATGGCATTTAATCCAACGTTAAGACGTCGTAATATTACGTCCAATTGCTTCTTGGGTAATTTAATATTTTTCCCCATCCAAAAAGTGCACAACGTCCCTCAAGAAGTTTTCACTTCAAATGTTTATTTCGTCGAAGCGATGACGGTCGCTTATTTATTACTTTTTTCCCATCCAAATTTAATAATTTTTTCCCATCCAAAAAGTGCACAACGTCCCTAAAGAAGTTTTCACTTCAAAAATTTATTTCGCCGAAGTGATGACGGTCGCTAATTCAATACTTCTTCCCCATCTAAAAAGTGCACAACGTCCCCAAAAGAAGTTTTCACTTTAAATATTTATTTTGCCGAAGCGATGACGGTCGCGATGACGTTCGCTAGTTCAATACTTTTTCCCTATCTAAAAAGTGCACAACGTCCCTAAAGAAATTTTCACTTCAAAAATTGATTTCGTCGAAACGATGACGGTCGCTAATTTAATACTTTTCCCCATCCAAAAAGTGCACAACGACCCTCAAGAAGTTTTCACTTCAAAGATTTATTTCTTCTAGGCGATGACGGTCGCAATGACGGTCGCCAATTTAATACTTTTCCCCATCCAAAAAGTGCACAACGTCCCTAAAGAAGTTTTCACTTCAATACATATACGTACAAAATTTGACGGTCGCGAAATAATTCCCTATCGAACAAATAGGTTTTATATTTATTTTAAATTTAAATACTTCTATACAATTTATGTATATATACACATAATATAGATACGTATAAAATTTATTTCGTCGAAGAGATGACGGTCGCTATGACGGTCGCGAAATAAATCTTTTTTCCCCATCCTAAAATAGGTTTTACATACATTTATATATACAATTTATATATACATACAAAAATATATGTAGCATAAGTGATGACGGTCGCAATGACGGTCGCGATGACGGTCGCGAATTCAATGCTATTTCTCCTATCCAAAAATCGCACAACGTCCCTAAAGAAGTTTTCACTTCAAAAATTTAATACTTCTACACAATTTATATATACATACACATAAAATATATATTATATGTACCTACAAAATTTATTTCGCCGGAGAGGTGACGGTCGCTATGATGGTCGCGAAATTAATCTTTTTTCCCCATCGTAAAATAGGTTTTATATTTATTTTAAATTTAATACTTCTATACAATTTATATATACATACATATAATAAATTAATATATATACAAAATTTATTTCGCCGAAGAAATGACGGTCGCTATGATGGTCGCGAAATTAATCTTTTTTCCCCATCGTAAAATAGGTTTTACATTTATTATAAATTTAAATACGTCTACACAATGTATATATACATACACATAATATATAGCATGAGCGATGACGGTCGCAATGACGGTCGCAATGACGGTCGCGATGAGGGTCGCGATGACGGTCGCGAATTCAATGCTTTTTCCCCTATCCAAAGAAAGTGCACAACGTGCCTAAAGAAGTTTTCACTTCAAAAATCACTTAAATCGGACAACAGGTTTAGAAAATTCGAGACATCTAACTTGAATAATTCATCGAGTGACCCGCTTTTTATGATCGCAAGTGTATTTTTATTGTTTATTTTAATAATTATAAACAATATAAAAATTCTTACTTTCTGGTTTAATTTGGAATAACTTTTTTGTTTATAAACATTTTTTAATTTAGAAAATGTCATTTTATAGGACTAGTATTTTCAATCAACTATTTTCAATGCGAAATTATGTTCAAGAACGTCTGTTGAAGGTTTTCATCTACAGTAGTGCATACAATTTTTCACAATATTGAAATGAATGAAAAAAGTCACTTTTTTTACTTAAATCAGGGCCGCGCCGTCCATATAAGGGCGGAGAGGGGCGGTGCCCCCCCGGCGCCGGACCAAAAAGGCGCCGGTAGGTGCCGAAAAAAAAATTGATTGAAAAAATACCGAAATTACCAGAAATATTAATATTTTATTATCTTGTAAAATTGAAAATTTACGAATCGTAGGTAGATATAAAAATAGCAGTTATTATTATACTTTGATCCCCTAAGTGTACGAACCGTTATTTCTCTCATTAAACTGAACTATTACTTCATTCACTCACTGTAAAATATTGCAAAACCTCTGAATTTTAAAGAACAGCTTGGATTAACATGAAATTTATTGGCATACACATAGCCAACATGTCAAAGAAGAAAATGATTATTGTGTCGACGTGTGCTTTTGTCCTAAACGAGTACCACTTGCCCAAGTCAATATCTACTTTTCGAGTTATTTGCAAGTGAATAATGTTTATTTTTCAACAAAAAAGAAAACAAGTTTTTAGACGGTTTTTCGCAAATAACTCAAAAAGTAAGTATTTTATCGAAAATATATTCTTGAGAAAAATTTTGAAAAAAAGGAATTTCCTTCACAATTTTAAGTTATTATTTTTTTAATTTAAAACCATTTTTTTTTTCTTCAAAAATAAGCACTTTGAAATGGTGAACTTCCAGATCATATAAATATACATAAGTGAAGTAAATTTTAAAGATGTAACGATTAATTTCATTGGGGATGCTAATTAAGAGGATATTTTTATGATGTTTTTGACCAAAAAAAAGGGCCAACTTTATTTTCAGCGTTACTGGCACTTTCGCTGCTAGAAACTTTTTTTAAAAGCAAAAATAAAGCTTTTTCTAAAGACTAAAAAAATTATAACGAGTTTTGATCGAAAAGTGCTTCATTTTTGGTTATTTCACGTTGAAATGTTCGATTTGAAATTTGACGAATAAGAACCCAATTTTCTCGAGCTACAACTCTTCCTCTACTAGATCTACCGAGTTCATGCTTGCATAAGTTTAAGTTTTTTATAACCTATATTTTGCTAAGAACATTTTTTCAACAAAATATACACTTTTTGTGTTATTTGGGAAAAACCGTCTAAAACCGTGGTTGTTATGTTGAAAAATGAACATATTCACTCGCAAACAACTCGAAAAATATTGACTTAGTGAAAAAACTGTAATGGAACAAAAGTTGCTTAGAATTGGTCAGTTTATCCACTTCCGGAATTAATTTTAACGTATATTTTTTCATCCCCGACGACGCAATATCAATTGTCTTCTTTGTTATAAATTAGCTATGCGTATGCCAAATTTCATGTCAATCCAAGCGGTCCTTTAATATACAGAGCAAAAACCATGAGCAAATGAACTATAGTAATAATAATTACATATTTATTTGTTCTCTGATAACGTAATCGTCGTTTTTTGTAAATATTTATAGTATTCATAATAACTTATCAGTATAATATTACTTTAGTGCTGCTGAAAATCTAAGAGCAGAAAATAAGGGTTACCCAGAGGGTCATGCTAAGAATCACAAGGAGACAGAATACCAAATAATATCAGGCAAAGGACAAAAATCAAAGACATAGTAGAACATGCAGTAAAGAAGAAATGGAGATGTGCAGGTCATGTGGCAAGAACACCGAACAACAGCTAGACTATTAGAAGATTATTGTAATAGCGACAGCCGGCGGACAATCGGATAAACGAAGCAGATATCGACTACCAACGCGCTGGAGTGACGATGTAAAGAGAACTGCCGGGAACTGGATGATGGTAGCTCAAGATTGGGAGACATGGAGAAACTTAATGGAAGCCTATGTTCAGCAGTGGACGATAACGGTTAGATTATGATGATGATGATACTTTCCTAACACATAAAAAATAGTTTGTAGGTATACCGTATAACGATTCACTAAGCTACAAAAAACTACTTACAAAGGAAGGAGGAAAGGGACGCCTAAAATTACTTGCCCCAGGGCGCTTGAAAGCCTTGGCGCGGCCCTGACTTAAATGTTAATAAGAAACCATGAATCAGTAAAAATTTCGATACCTACGAGATGGCACGCTCTTTCTATTGACTTCCCAGATTTTCCAGTAATTTTTCGATTTTTAAATGATTATTTTCCTGGGGTATCAGTACTTATTAAGTACATAATGTGATGTATAATATATACTAGTACTATTTATCACAAAGAAAATACATAAAATAATAACAAAATCCATACAAAACTTATTTCCTTTTATTTTTAAAATATGTAAAATAGACATAATATTTAACAATAAGAATAAAAATAACTATACATATTATTTTAACCCTCTCTAGTCACAAACCCTTAGAATCTTCTTTATTTTTTTTAGGAGGTAATATCTGAAACTTAATATCAGATCCTTTCTGCCTCTTCTGCACAATCCTTACGTCTTTCTCCAAAGATTTCTCTATAGCACTATAAAGAAACTCAGCTTTTTCCATGTTACTACTGTCTCCATTGATCACAACTCTAACTTCGTACATTTTGTTTATCCATTTACCGATTTTCTTTATTTGGGTCTGCAAGTCCTGCTCAAAGATTTTATGATTCAGAATTAAAACTTTTTCACCTTTAATAGCTCCCTGCTTCTCTTCTTTTTTCTGTAAGCGCTGTTTTATGTCTTCAGCATGATATTCTGCACCTAAAATGAAACGATATTACAGTTTTTGCCTACAATTTTTGGATTGTATTATGCTGGATAGTATAATCTAGCTAAAAGAAACTCGTTGTAAGTTTTTACTCCACTGCTTTGACACTATTTATATTTATGAAATTTTGACACTATTGTCATACAATAGGTCAATTAAGTAATATCAGCAATTCTTTGTGTGTTCTATGTTATTCCTTTAATTTTTACTCTGCTTTTATATAAAAACAGTTGTTTTTAGAACTCTCTAGCGACATATTAGTATAATATGATATTTATGGATTACCATAGAAGGCTGATATGATCAACTAAAAAAGATGTATTTGGTGATTTTTCTTAGAGACATTATTGGTGAATCTGTCTTTTTAGTTTACTCCTCCTGGTTTAAAAACAGGGTTGTAGAAGCATTGGAAGAGACTGAAATAAGAGAAAAATTGGAACAACAGATGACTCACAATATATTCAACCTTATGACTATGAGTCAGAGTCAACCCATAAACATAAAAACGAAAGATGGCAAGAATTAAACAGCAAAGTAAATGAAACAACAAATGAAGTAACAGAAAAGAAAAACAACAAAAATAAAAAAAAGCAAAATATTCGTTTCGTTTTGATTCAATTCGAGTCTCTTGCCATCCCCTGACACCTGGTGTTTCTAGATCTATCTGTTGTCAAAGAGGCTATACAAGAAGACTGAATTTAATCAAAACAAAATGAACAATAACTGCATATATAAAAATATTTGCAGCGGAGTGTGGTTAGACTGTCCTCTAACGGGGAATCATGAAATGAAAATTATTTTCACTCATTTTAAAAATAAAAAAGACTGGTATGATCAAGACTGCAAAACAGAGAGAACACTAAAACTAAACCAGAATGACATGGATCAACAACCCGTTAGAACAAAACAGGGAAGAATACAAAATAGTGAGAAACAAAGCCAATGCAACAAATAAAAAGAAGAAAAATGACTGGTTAAAATGTAAAGCAGGACGATATTGAAAAAGACAGAAAAAAATCATAGAATAAAACAATGTTACAAAAAAACTCAGAGCAACAAAAAACATGTTCAGCATTAAAACAAGAGGACTAAAAAAAAGGAGAAACCGTATTTGAAGATAAACAGATCAGCAGAATATTGGAAGATTTCTATGAAAGAGTGCTATTCGCTACAGGGAAACTCACTGTGATGAAGAAGTAAGACCAATAGTACATGATAACAAAGACACAGAAACTCCCACAGAAGACAAAATGAAATTAAAAACCTCTGAAACAGAAAAACAGGAGAAGTGAAATAGCAATGGAATGAATAAATATGGAGGAAGAGAATTTCACAAAGAAATAAAAAAGTCAATACAACAAATATGGACCACACAAAACACACTATCAGATGATTGGAACAGAGGTGTCATACTGTATACATAAAAAAAGGAGATCGGGAGGAATGTGAGAATTACAGAGCAGTAGCCCCAATAAACACCACATATAAAAATTCTAGCAAACATACTAAACATGAGATTTAGATAATGCGCTAAACAAATATTAGGAAAATACCAGACCATGGAGAACAACAATTAATTCCATACATACAGTTGAGCAAAGAATTCAAATATCGAAAGAAGCCAACAGAGAAATTGATGGAAGAGCTAGAACATCTTGGAATCCCAAAAAAATTAAGACATATAGAGTTAGTCTAAAAATCACTACAGTAAAGATCCGTTTCAAAGGAACATCTAAGAAGTTCAAAGTAAACAAAGGTGTGAAACGAGGTGACTCTATTGCCATGACACTGTTTAAGCTGTTATTGGAAGCAATATAAAGGAGAACAAACTTTATAAACAAAATCATTATAATGATTATAATGATAATAAATTAGAGATCAACTTCAAGTAATAGAAAGTGCTATTACAGTATTAGAATTACGACATTGCAGGATGATCTAGTCATCATAGCAAAGATGACACTTCTTATGATGACATTCATAGCAAAGATCAAGAAAAAATTTAAAAATTAGATAAGGAAGCAAAGATAATAGGACTAGAGATAAACCAGCAGAAAACAAAATACATGACGATACAGAGAACACAGAACCATAAATTTAAAACTGTATCTACCTTTAGCTACTTGGGAGTAACAATTGGGAAAAACGGAAAAGAGATAACAGAGGAAACAATTCTGAAAGTCGAAAACATGGAATGATTATGATTAAAAATCTGTTGAGAAGCAAGGCTCTAAGTAAGAGAACAAAGAATTAAAGGGGGAAAAATAGTTAAATACATAAAATCTCTTCTCTTAGAATCGATAACTAATTGGACACAACTATAGTCCAGGTTTAGAGAAAGGTCTAGAATTCTAGAAGATAGATGGATGACGCAGAAGAAATGGAAAAGAGTCACAACAGCAATAAAGACACACAGCAAGCTATAAATGACATAGAGGAATAATCCACCTCAACCAAGAATAGAATTTTGAATGTCATCGCCTTAGCTATAATCCCTAGGGATTGTAACGCTTATCGAATGAATAAATATTGAATATATGTAATGTATTCAGGCACATAGCCAGGAAATGTGCTTGAGGGGGGTCCAAACACAACTCAAATTTTTTGTTAGATTAGACGGTAAGGTATTGAAAAGAAATATTCAGAATAAATTTTAGATCCATATGCAAAATTTGAAAAAAACTATTTTAACCCTAGAATACTAATACACTCATAAAATATACGATGAAGAATTATTTTTTGCGAAATTTTTCAGCAACGCAAAATCCCAAGAACTTGGGTTCCACAGTTCTTTAATAGGTAAACGTTGGTAAACGTCAGTTAAATTTTGTGCGGAAATATGTGAATTAGGTATCCTGTCGTAAATATTACGACGCTTTAGGCTAAGGCTCCACGGGCAACAAATTTACGCTAGCAGTAGCCGTAAAACGAACTTAAGGTTCCGCGGAACGGAGGAATAGGAATAGCCGAACTGAACCGACTACAGGACTTGTGCGTAGTCGATTCAGTTCGGCTATTCCTATTCCGTTCCGTGGAACCTTAAGTTCGTTTTACGGCTACTGCTAGCGTAAATTTGTCGCCCGTGGAGCCTGAGCCTTAGTGTTAACGACAGTAACATAAGTCGTCTATGCGCAGGCATAAAGATTGCTATGCTTTGCGATTCATTCTCCAAATACATGATCGATGCCAGTCCCTATCTTGGCAAAAACTTCGATACCGGAAGATTACCTCTTACAAATTTTTATATGAAGGAATTGACAAAATCGGTCCATGGTAGCCGTAACATTACCATGGATACTGTGTGTTTTTTAAGGAATGATAAACATAAGTACTATTAATCGTATGTGACATACTGCCATAATTCGCACAAAACAAATAGTTTTCCACTCTCAGTTTATGTTTGATTTGGGCAAAAGTCTTGCTGAGTCCTAGATGCGCAAAAGATTAAATATATCAAACTTACGGTGCAATATTCGACAGGACATAAACGAAATTCTAACTATACAATCAGTTTCTCAACCGAATAATCCTATCAAGAGAAAACGGGCAGTATGCTACTTATGCCCTAGCCATCTAAGAAGAATGACGACAAACTTTTGTGTACAGTGTAAACGAGCAATCTGCGGACAAATATTTTTAAATTTAATAGTTAATTATGATATAAGTGTTAAAAGTACACGTTTAAGGCACGCATGTGAAAGTTTGCAGAATAAGCGATAGCGAGTTCCGCAATTCACATGAGTGCCTTAAAAATGTACTTTTTAACATGCATATCATACAATATTTTTTCTACAAACGTAATTACAGGACAATATCTACAAAAACTTTAACTTGAACTTGACTGAAATTCCATTTTTATATTTTTTTGACATTACATCAAAATTGCCTACACGGTCAATACGAACTGCAGTGCCTTAAAATTTTTAAAGCACTAGTGCCTTAAAGTAGCATTTTTAACGCTCGTATGGAGTGCTAAAAATTGCATTTTTAACACGGTTGTAGAAAAAATATTTTAAATATTAAAAAAATTTTCAAATTACTTTTACTAAGTGCAAGATAGAATGTACGGAGTCGGAATGTAGAACGGAATGTCAAAAATGATTTATTTCAAATGTCACTTCTAAATATTTAAATTGTATAAATTATGGTGAAAATGGATAAAACACCTTCAAAATATCATGAAAATTCTCATAGAAAATGAAGTCCCGCCAGAAGAATCCCATCGGAAGTTTTCGCAATCCTTTGTTGAATTGTATTAGAGATTTTTGTAGGTCCGATAAACAAAATTAACGTTTACTGAATAAGTGAGAAGAGGAGCCCAAATTTAAAGACAGATGAGCGAACAAGAATGAACAAGACTATATTCGATTCCTTTTTGTAAACTTTAAGATAAATTCATGTTGTTTTATAATCTAAATTCAACCCTCACGCACAAGTTGTAGTCCATGTGACTAACAACTTCAGTGAGAAACATAGGCGTAACCAGGATGATCCTAAGGGGGGGGGTTACAACTACAGGAAGGTCTGTGAGAGGTATGGTGTTAAGCGTATAGAGCTCAATGTCCATCCCAATGGGGGGCGGGGGGTTATAACCCCCAAAACCACCCCCTGGTTACGCCTATGGTGAGAAACTGGGTTTATTTATTATGTACTAGGTTGCTACAAATAAACTCTAATATTATTATTATTAATCCTATATTTTGTTTGTAGTCACTAAAATCATCAGGGACGATAAAATGATATTAAAACTACAATTGTAAAAAAATTAGGCATTTAAACTAGGGTAAGATATAACATCTACATATATGATGACAATCTAACTCTAGTAAGTTGTTTTTAATACCTAATTTCACCATTGTATCTTTAATATCATTTTAGCGTCCCTGACAATGTTAGTGACTACTACCAAAATATAGGATTCCATAGAAAAGAGTACACCTGGTCTTCTATAAAAAGCAAAAGGTAAAAGATTTGAGATGCTGATAGAATACTTTCGTTTTTGGTAAATCTGATTTTTAAATTGGATATAAGTTGATCCGTACACTGAATAAAAACTGAAATAATCCTAGTAAAAAATAATAATAATTTCGTTCACTTTTTCAAAAAAATGATACCTAATACTATGGGTATAAACTTGCTGCCTTGGTACTAAAGCCGAGACAGTTTTGGAAGGGGTCCGGACCCCATGGACCCCTCCCTTGGCTACGTGCCTGAATGTATTCTCTATAGAAAATAATTCACAGTTCAAAATCTGCTCATGAAGTGGTCGTTTGGAAAACTGGTGACAAGAAAACAGTTTTGGAACCTCAACTTTGTTGTAATGCATGGTGGCAAATGGGGTATACAGAACATAATATATGCCTCCTACCACACTAAATGTAAGTTTATAAATATGTACAGTAGAACCCCGCAAATCCGAACTAATTGGGGGGACAGCCTGTTCGGATTCCGAAAAGTTCGGATTATCCGAAAGTTAGCCTTAACTAGTAGTTCAAAGCTTTCATTGTGATTTTGAGTAGCCAAACATTCTCAAAAGAGTGTGGACAATATTTTTGACTGACTCAAGTTGACTACGAGAGAACCAAAGTAAGTTTGTGTTTAACCTTTATCAACACTTTATAAACCTATTGGGGCCGTGCAAGTTCGGCAAAGCGACCTGTATTTCTACGCTCTGTACTTTTATTCGCACTTTTAATTATATTGGCCAAATATATTAGTCCTGGTTTCTGGATAATTGTCAAGGCCATAGTCCAAAAAAATAATAAGAAGAAAAAATAAGATGCAGGTTATGTTATTAAAACATAAACAATTGTATGTAGTAAATAAAATTAGTTATTAAAATGCAGTACTGCAAGCAAAATACAATTAATTAAATTTACCTTTATATAATAATTGCATATCATATCAATATTGTGGAGCAATATATAATTTTTCTGCTTCAATGACAGAAGGTATGAAATATACGTCAATTTGACAATTTCGATTGACAATATGAATTATTTTTTTTATTTATTATTATTATTAGACGGGAAACCCCCATTACAAAAAAAAATAATAGTACATTTTTGATTAAAGGCTATATCAAAACTAATCTAAATAGCATCCTATTAAAAAAAGCTTAAAAGATACATATAGGTACAAATATATCACATACAGAATGAACAAAAAGGTATTTAAATAATAAATCCATTAGGTACATAAGTTATCACTAATAAACTGGCACATATGTAATAGCAATATAATATTAACATATTTCCAAAAGAGTTCTCTTAAATGACTGAAAAGAGTTATTAAACACATCCAATCTATCTTCTCTATTCATAAACTCTAGGGATCGATTCATGAATGAGTGTCTACCATAATTTGTTGCATGAAAGCCAATAAAAAATAAGTTATTTTGTCGAAGCATTCTCTGTGGAACAGCAAATTTGATTTGTGAAAGAATTTCTGAACATGATATATTTCCATTCAATAGTTTGAAAACAAAGCAACATTTAAGATAGTTGCAATATTTCTCCGCGACTCGTGCACAGTCGTTTCTCGTTTCCCTTCCAAGTACTTGCACACCGCGAATATATTAAAGTATAATATTTATTTTTAAGAAATTTTAAATGTCAAAGTCCTAGTAATCCTACATTGTCCAATTTTCTGGCTTTACTCTGTATAATAAACATGTTTTTAAGTTTTTGTCTTGAATTTTTAAATTTTTTTCACTTTCCGTTGGTTTGAATTTGCCGAAAGTTCGGATTCGCAGGGTTCGGACTTACGGGGTTCTACTGTATCTCTAAATGTAGCTAAGGTGTTAACTAACAAACAAACTGTTTTACTAGCATTGCCCAAATAATTATTGTAAATACAAAAATAATAGACAATGGCAAAATAATAAAAATACCTGTCATTAATTTGTATATAGGTCTTTGTGTTTTAGTATCCAGATCAACTATCTTTACAAGTTTTAAATCTCTTCTCTTCGATAATTTTTGTGCTTCCTCCAAAGTAGTAACTGACAAGTGGTTGCCTTGTATTAAAGTTATACTAGGTATTTCCACCGTTTTCTTTTTCTTAGGCTTTTCTCCAACACCAATGGTTCCACTGGAATTGATACCTGGGGCGAAAGTAGTTAAATTGTGACGGCATAAGGGAGTGTAAAAATTGCCTCTTCCTAGATTACAACTAATCGACCTAATTGCTTTTGTTAAATAACGCACAGACATTTTTTACATTTCTTTTTATTCTTGAAATTACTTAATAATGATATTTTTGACAATCCGTTGAAAAGGTTAATGTATGCCGTGATTATTCAGAATGTGACATTTGAACTACTATTTTGTTCCACATTTTTATGCATTTTTTCAGCAAATCGAAATTGTAAAAGAATATTTCCTTTAAAGTGAGTCCTACAATTAAATTTAAAATAATTTATACATTGATTTAGATTAATAAATTGGTAAAAAAACTTTCAGTCTGATGATGACTATAGATAACTGAATAGTTCATTTGTAGAAGGCTAATTACTTTGTTGCACCAAAAATAGACAAACAAAATAAAACAACTAAAGATGAGTAGTTGCATTTCTTTTTCTCACACACAAATACCAATAACCATCTCTTATTAACATTGTCAAATTATTGTTCTAAAAATACAAAATAAATACACGAACCAGGAACATTAAATAGTAAATGAAAAGGAAGATAAGTAATGAATTTAAATGTGGAATTGTCTCTGTGAATGATTTAATAGATTCTGCACCTCTATTAAGATTTTTATCAATAATATTTCATTAAATTGGAGACACAAATTATGGTTAAGAGTAGTTCTGATGTCATTTATACTTCAAAGTGATGTTTCCGCCATATTGAATGTTGTGTGTGTAGAGAAAATAACAAAAAGTGTAGTGTCATCACAGATATTTCTGACCCGTAATTTACTGTGATAGGTTTTATTAAGATAATTAAAATTTTCGTAATATATTTGTATCGTACTGATAAATCTTAGCAAAAGTGACCAGGTGATTGAAAGTGTTCATGAAGGAACATTATATTCAAAGGTATCAGTAGGTAAGTGGATCATATTCCATATATTTACAGATTGGCCAAATGCCTAATTTATGATGTTTTGCATGAAAATACATACATTTTGAGCTTCCTATTCATTGTTAATATGAGCAAATGTACACTTTTGTGCCCTTTTTTGCTTTGACAAGATAAAGTTGGATTTATTTTATTAATCTCAGGCTCCTTTTGTACTATTTACATTAATGCATAACATACATGATATCTGAATAATCACAAAATCAAATTTTTCTAGTGGCAAATAATCGAGAATATAAAAATAATATAGAATAAATCATAAAGATACCCTTAATATAATTTTTGATCACATGATGTGATATGTTTACTATTTATTAAACAAATAGGTATGTCAATGTTAATTACATCGCCTTAATCTGGTGTTTGTACAAATTATTTTTAACTTAAACACAATTAATTTTGTTGGTGATAGAGTTCGCCATAAAATTTTTAATAAAAAAATAAATATCTAAGTATGTATTCACAAATTAAATGGTTATCCTATCTTTAATAACCTCTTATGATTTTTTTTAATATAATATATATTATATACTAAGGATTTCCATAGTTTTCACCGTTTTTCTTCACTCAACTATTCTCTCCAGTCCCGTTCCTGCAGATTTCTTCTTTTCATTGCTTCGCCCACTTCCACTTCATCTCTAAAAGATCTTCAGGGTCTGCCTTTCTTCTTTCTCCCTATCAGGCTCCATTCTGTTATTCTGTATATCCATCTGGGGCATGTTTCATAAAAATGACATGTTTACAAGTTACAAGTTTACAAGTGTCAAGGGTTGGCTGAGAAGTATTTAAAAAATTTGTTTCATACAATAATTGTTGACACTAGTCAAAAAATATTTTTGACATTTGTTTTCGACAAGTGTAATAATTATTTAACTTCAAACTCACTTCAAAACGTCAAAACTATATCAAAACTTCATGTCTCGCGAATTAGGAAAGGTAGAATTCTTGCGTGCGATTAAAGCGAAGAAAGATATTTTATTTGGAAAATTTAGTCCCACTTTAACAAAGACATTGAAAAGTGAACATTGGGGTGAAGTAAGAAAAATAGCACTTGCAATGGATATCATCAATGAAACCAAGCAACATACCTATTGCCGTGATGTACTTTGGCAAAATTTACGGAAGCGTGCAGTGGAGCTGGACAATGCCAGAAAAACAGGCACAGGAGGAGGCGCGATTGCCAAAAAACAGAGATAGATCTGTTAGTGTACGAGATTTTGCGAAAAGATTCACCGGTTTTGAATGGAATTGAAGAAACAGCGGCAGATATGGAAACAATTCCAAACTTTTTTAATAATGTGTCCACCAATAGCCCGGAGCGAAACGAAAATCTTTTTAATAATGGAGCTTCAACTGCCAATATTCCGAAACCAACTGTAATAAATAATGTATTAGCTTCATCCTCATCCACGGTAATCATGTCCAACAAAGGAAATAGAAAGAGTTTAAGTAAAAAAGACGTTAACAAGAGTACTTTAGAAGATTTAAGGGAAAAAATTAAAGCTACAGGTAAAAAAATTAAATATTACCAAGACATTTTTCTAATTTAAAAAATTATTTGCAGGTTACGTATTTAGAAATAAATACGTACCTAATAAATAATTCCATAAAACCGCACTGAAAATTTTGGCTCTGGAAAAAGAACATGGACTTGAAAAATCCAGATAACACAAAAGTTTTATAAAAAAAAATGTGCCTCTTGTTGAAAAATATTCAAGCGAAGAAGAATTTTAGTTATGTTTTTTATACATTTGACAGTTTAAATAAAGTTTAGTATCTCTATAGTCTTAACTTTTTATTGAAATAATTATTGGATTAATCTCATAATATTTCTTTGAAAATTTTATCGAAAAAGATTTATAATTTGGATTAATCAGCCTTTATTAAATATTGGTCCATTGTATGGTTGGACAATATGGTTATCATTTCTAACTTCGAAATTTTTTAGCCAGTTTTCATCGTCAAAACTTCTAGAAATATTGCAGAGAGTAACACAGCATTTAATAATTCTTGATGCAAATAATGGGTTTGATAGAAAAATGATAGCCCCAGGAATTGGTCTCCATCCTAAAAATAGTTAATGGGAATTTATTTCATATGCACAGATTTTTTCGACATTAATAAGTACCTTGTTCAAACTGTTGAAATATTTGAGAATTTCGAAGAACTTTTGAATCATGGACACTTCCGGGCCAGTTGGAGTTAACATAATAAAACATGTAGTCAAGGCCACAAATTCCCATAATGTTAATGGAGTGATTTCCATTCCTATCAACAAAGACTTCTTCATGATGTGTGGGTGCATCTATCTTTACTAAGGTTCCATCTACGCAGCTTACAACCATTAGCATTCCGGCAACTATGTTGAAACGATGAACAATGTTTATAATATTTTGAGGAAAACATACTACCCTTGGAAATAATATATCATGTATGGCATTCACTACAGCTTTTACACATCTGCAAACAGTGGCTTTGGATATGCCATGCATGTCTCCGTTTCCATGGTATTGTCCACCATTTCCAAACCAATGCAGGGCAATTTGTAATTGTTGCGAAGGAGACAAGGCACAATTTCTGTTCGTTGGATGCATTAAGCGGGTACCAATTTCTGTTATTATTTCCTCCATTTTTATAGAATTCATAAATCTTTCATTGAACTCCATCTCCATCAATGCATTAAAATTAAAATTTATTGTTTGACAAAATACACGTCTTCATCGTCGATGCCGTACTAACACGTTGACTTCATCCTCACTGTCGCTGAACCACACTTTTTATGAGAAAATACGACTGTGACAGGACATTAAGTTCCTATCACTTTACACTAATAAATTCTAGGAAAAAATGACAATTTTTCATTGATTTATTTTTTATGAAACAAAAACCTATCTACAATTGGACGGCGTTATGCATGACTCGACCAAGCGCCATTTCTTTAATATCTAGATAACAGCGGATTCTGGTGACACATAGCTAAAATTATCTTGGATAAAATCCCTGTTATTGTCACGTTAACGGTTACTAAGAAAAACAAAATTAAACCACCAAGCGACATTAATCCACTTACCATTAAGCGACCATTATGCAACCAAGAAACGAAAAACTTTGAAGCCATTTATCTCAAAACTATATTTTGGCGCTTGGTCGAGTTGTGCATAACGCCGTCCAATTGTAAAACAAACTTTTAAAAACAAGAATTATGACTTGTCACTGATAATCTACTCTTGTCATTTTATGAAACACAAACTTGTCAAAAGTCTTGTTTGGCACTTGTCCGACAGGAATTGTCACTTTTATGAAACAGGCTCCAGGTCTGCTCTTCTGACAAGTCCGTCCCAGGTTAATCTCTTCGGTTCTATGTAGTCTATTATATCTGAGTTAATTCTCGTTCTTTCTTTAACCTCTATGTTATTTATTCTATCTCTTCTTGTTACTCTACAGCTTCTCCTTAGAAATTTCGCTGTCTTGCTCTTATTTTGTTTTTGGTTTTCTTATTTATTATCCAATTTTCACACCCATAAGTGAGGATACTTCTTGTCGTGGTGTTATCTTCTTTTCGTTTTTATATGGATGTTCTTATTTCACAGTAAGTACCTGGTTCAACTTTCGTATGCAATCTCTTGTTTGTCCTAGTCTGTTTTTTATGTCTTGTTCCTTTGTGTGATATTATGAAAATTAAATACTTGTATTTGTCTGTTCCTTTGATTTGTTTACCTTCGTCTATTTCGAGCTGTTTTATTTCTTTATTCTCCATTGTTAAGTATTCATTTCTCTTTAGGCTTATTTCCATCCCATTCTTTGTATCTCTCTGTTCCAGTTTTCTCATCATAAAACTGAGGTCATCTTCGTCTTGTGGGATCACGATTTGGTCTTCAGTACAACTTGAGTATATAGGTATTCATTTCTTACTGGTATGCATACCCATTCCTTTGTACTTTCTTTTCCATGGTCTCAGGGTTTTTTACAGGAATATTTGAACAGAAAAATTTGGAGCAGCTCTGTAGTGATCCCTTTATTGTGTTAAATGGACTGCATATTCTACTTTCTGTTTTGATAGCTATTTTGTTATTCTTGTAGAGTGATTTTAGTGCTTTTATTAATATTCGTGCAACTTTGATGTCTTCTATTTCTTCCCATAGCTTGGTTCTACGTATCAAGTCATAGGCTTTCATAACAATTTTGCAGTTATTCTGATACAATCTGGTTCTGAGACAAGCATATCTGTTTTTCCTCATTTGTTAAATAAATTTCTGTTAATTAGAATATGTAAGTTCAATGTCTGGAACTTGGAGGTAAATTACACTTGTCTACATGGTGTTGTTTTGAATGTTCCTTATTTCCACTCATTTTAGTAGTTGGATTATACAAATTGGTTATATATTATCATTAAAATATGGCCATATTGTCTTTCAACCAATTATAGGATATACCAGATTTTTATTAACATCCTAAGTGCTCTAAACTTTGTTGCTAACACACGCTAAACACAGTTGCTCGAAATGACAGTGTAGTTTACCTCCGAAGTCCAGATATGTAAGTGCACTTCACTGTTCATTACAGACATTACCAATAACATCTTCAGTTAACAACTGTTTTTGAAATATCTCATCAGTACTCTCTCCTATTCTTATTGCTAGTTCTTCTAATTGTGTTGTAGTTAACTATTTTTCCAATGGCACTTTGTGCAAAGCATAATTTGCGCTTTTCAGATTTCATTATATTTTAGTTATGAATAAATATCTAAATAAAGCAATAATATTTAGCTACATGGTACTAATAGTCACATGTTACAATAAAATAAGGGTGTACACACTCCTTTGAAATTGATGTTTTTTTGGGAATGTAGATTTCTGTTATTACGTTTTATAGGTCAAGACATAGTAAGACAAACCCAGTTTGCTCAACTGAAATTCATTTTATGACAGATTCAGACTAGGAAACATACAACACAAAAATTCCTACCTCACCTTCCTAGAAATAGTGGGAGTGTATACTAAACTCATACAATTTTGTGGAATTTATTCCCTCAAAATGTTTTTATTTTGTACAATAAATAATTTTCTCATTGGTTATCAATACATTATATTATTATGGTGTAAATAAATAATTATTGACTGGCGTGAGCTTTGTGTTTTTTATGTCTGTTTACTATTAATAATATTGGCTATGAGTAGTGTGCTTGGTTGCAACACTAAAATTACTAGACAGTAACTGTGTAAGAATAATTTCAACCCACTTTAAGTATCTCGTAAAAGAAGCATTTAGGGACATACATTTATAAAGCACACTATCATTATTTTTTCATGCCGAATCATCCCCAAAGTTTGTAGCACATATTGAAATTAATTTTAGTAAATATTGAAAGTAAAAACAATAGCGAAAATGGAACAAAAAAAATAGTAAACCAAATTGGCTGTATAAGCTCAATGACAAATGACAGTTGAGTTTTTATTCCCTAATTTCGCTTATTTTTTTTTATAGTATTTAAATAAAGCATAAGTTATATTCTTCATGAAACACACTGTTCATGCAGTCAATGAGGGTATTTGGCTCCGAATTCCATCCTACTACATTAATTTACTTGATATTTTCACAGTAACTAGGGAATAGCTCAAGAAACAAAGTCTACCCTATTCCAAAATAAGCTTTTATCTTTTAAGTGGTTCTCACCACTTCTTGGGATTAAACTGTTAGAGAACTTAATTCGAAGCAAAAATTGATCTATTAATTTATTTTTGAAAACTTAATTAACACTTTCTGAGTTATTCGTGGAGGCAAATTTGCCATTTTCATTGAAAAACTACTCCATTTTGAATGTTTTTTTTGCGAATACTTAAAAACAATGGATCTAATGAAAAAACTGTAATAAACAATTTTTTAGCATATGAAAAGACAAAGAGATTCGTTTTTCCATAAATCGTCTAATTACAATACAAAGAGAGATAGGTACCTAACCTATGGTACGCGAAAGATTTGTGTTGTGCATGTTCGAATAGCTGGATTCAACTTGAAATAACAAAAAATTGGTCGATTTTATGGATATAATGCTGAAAATACTTTTTATAGTGCTTGAAAAAACCTTTAAAATGAGCACTGTTAAATATCAATTACACTAAAACTAAGCGAGATATGGTGCAAATAAGATTGATCACTCATATATTTTAAGAAAAAATGAGCAGTATATTTAACCCCGTATCCAGTGGAATTTAAATACATCGTTTTTCTTCTACAATACCTTTTATTCTAGTGTTATTTCTATATCTAAAAAGTTGGACTGGGCTAAAAGGCATCGTTTTTGAAAAAAATAAGATCATATTAAGTATAGAGAGCATTTTTAAATTTTCTTAAAAATCTTCCTTTTTCTCCATGTAACTAGAAAATGATAAGAAATACGAAAAAAATGATTGAGTATAAAAATTTAGAGTTTTTTTTTTAAGTTATTTGTTTTTCATTAAAAACTGTCAGAGATATCACTACTTTAAGTTAGGTTGGTAGCGTGAGTATTACTTATCTACCTTTCTTGTGCCCTTTAAAAACTAAAGATTTTGAACGAATCAATGTGGTTTTATAGTCCTTGAAAGTTCCAACAAAAAGGTTTTTGAATGGATACAATATCTTTAAAATGAACGGAGTTATTGTAAAAAAACCAAACAACTTTTTTTTTCAATTTTGAGCAGATGAGAAGGGGATCTCGGTATACCGACTACTCAATTATCACAGCTGCTGGTGAAAAGCACTCATGTAAAATTGGCATTACCTTCACTAGATGCTTTGAACGAGCACATTAAGATACACTCACTTCATCTTTCTTCGTCAGAGGTCGCTAAAGGCGTACGTTGGTAGGATATTTAAATATATTTACCGACCAGTCGTACGTTTTCATTCAGTTCAGTCTTCTTACAAAGCCTCTTTGATAACAGGTAAATCTAGAAACGCGTGTGCAGAGTATAAAATGATAGCGGTTTAGATGGGTAAATTGCTGATGCTTTAGTGAAGGCCTTCTTAAACTACGAATCGAGATGCTTTCTGATGATTTTCGCTGCAAAATGGTACCAGGGTGTTAAAGACACCATTTCGACATGAGAAAAACTTGTTCGTTTATTAAGAATTACGTTCGGTCCGAAAAAACCGGCATATCGTGTCTACCGCGAACTATTTGCCGAGGAGTAAGAAGGAAAAACGACAGTGGACGTCTTAGTTTGCCGATGTAGGGTCGTTCTCGCGCAATTAGAACCGGGCTGCCTTACAGAAGAAGTTCAGCTAGACATGGTTGAAGGGGTATTGAACAAGGGGATTCGAGAAAAGATTTCTCGAAATTCCGTTTTCACTTTTACAGAGCTACTTACAGCAGCACAGAAAGTTGAAGATATGTTTGGAAATATTGTGCTAAGGAGGACAAAGCCCCCCACAATCGAAAATTGTACGAAAAACGGCCGCGATGTAGCTATTGTCGTGTTCCCGGTCATGCTGAGGATGAGTATCGAAAATTACGTGATCGACAATCCACCGATTGACCTACGACTTCGAAAGAAATTGCGATTTTCGCGTACGGTTAGTGCTACCGTCGGAGCAACTATTTTGAATTCGCCGAGCAATAGCCTAAACACTCCGTTAAGTTGTTACGGTTGTGGTAAACCAGGTTCGAGTGTAGCCATAAGGAAGCATCCTCGATAGCTTTCTCTTCCGTAGATATAGCTCTAGATTTTTATAACAAGGAATGGCGGTTTGAAATGAAAACACACGACAGCAGTTGCTGTTTGAAGAAAATATGCTAGCAGATTATGAACGAACTCGACTCAACGAATTTTTAGATAGTAGGAAGAATACCTTCAGAATGGGGGAGAGCCTGCCGGCTATACAGAGCATCGGATTAATACGGGAAATAGCGCACCAAATGCACTGCCACCATACCGAGTGTCACCTACCAAGAGAGAAGTGCTTGGGACCAAGTTGGATAGACCCTTGGGGGAAGACATAATCGAAGAATGCGAAAGTGCGTTGGCCGCGCCGTTAGTAATAGTAACGAAAAAAGATGAAAGGATACTTTGCGTAGACCATCAACGTTTCAACGCTGTGACTAGTGACGCGTATCCGTTACCGCGTATGAACGATATGATAGGATTGTTCCAACATAACGAGGAACCGTCATGTTACGACACGTTACTAGATAATTAACGTTCTATGGGTTCCATGGGAACGAAATAATACGTTCCATGGTAGTGCGTAGGACGCTGATCGTTACATGGACGGTTTCTCGTTGTGTTGGAACAAACCTGATACAAGCCGCGAAGCGAACATTTTATATGTCTACCATGACTTGCGATCTGAGTATCAATAAGTGAACGCGTCGTGGAAGTTGATCCGTTCCTGATATCGGAACGGTTACTTCCGAGAAATGTGAAGGAAGCCCTTCGATTCAAAGGGGATTTAGTATGGGCCAGAACAACCGCTCCTAGTAACAGCTCGAAAGGTCAGACAGCTAAATACTACCCGAAAAGAGATGGACCCTTCAGGCTCAAGCGATTGGTATCGCCTGTGAATTATGAGCTTTGTGGAGTGGACACCCCTACTACCCTTGGTGTATTCCATGTATCCGCGCTTACAAATGCAAATCTCACTGACGTTGAAGCTCCAATGCTTGTAGTGCCAAGACTAAAACGAGAACGTCCCAAGAAGAAAACTGCATCTTTTGCTGGCCCCTCCTCTAACGAGTTCGATGGCAAGGGGGAGACTGTAACAAACCCGTCCTTTGTGCGGCGCCTATGTAAGCACTGTTCTAATATACGTATGGTCAACCACCAACACATGGCCAATGACCTAGTGTGTGGGAGATCCAAGTGTTTGTGTTTATATTTTAAGTTTCGCAGATGTGAATAGAACACAAAGACAGACTACTAAAGCCTAAAAAGTACTTAAATTTACGTTACAACTATACTAAAATCACAATAAAGATTCACATAGAAATAAACAAACCAAGACATTTTGAATGTTACGAGAAGGACTCCCGAATCATGATTTACAATGTATAAACTTTGTAAATCATGATTTGGGATTTACAATGTAAGTATATACATTGTAAATTATGATTTGGGAGTGCTCCTCGTAACATTAAACGTGTCTTGGTTTGTTTACTTCTAGTGCATTTTTAACTACTGTGATTGTAGTATAGTTTTATTCAATTTTGGTAATGGGCGGTAGTTTTCATCCTAAAAATTAAAAAGCGCATATCGGCATAGGGTAGACTTTGAATTAGGAGATAAGTAAAGCGTAAAGCCTATTCCCAATGTTTCATTAAAATCCATGCAATGAAATCCATGCATCCTATTTTTGATCTCATTGACTGGCGTATTAGACCAGTAAGGATCTGTGAAAAATCGTCTATTTTTGGATGTGAGAGGTGGCATTCGGATTTTTGCAGATAAAGTTAGGTGATACCTTCAGTAATAATAATTGACTTATGCTCCTTCTCAAATATGCCCGGAACATTAATAAAAAAATTAAAATATTTAAAAATTTCGAAAAACGTCGATTTTTTTCTGCTTTCTTTGCTTATAACTTTAAAACGATTCGTTTTGGAACAAAGTCGTAGAGAAATAAAATAAAGATAATTGAATTTAGCAATATAGCAATAAATACAAAATAAGGGGGCAAAATACGCCTGTTGTTATTCAATGTTTTAACCACTTTGGTGGCACTTAGGACCTTAGTAATCCGCTTAGGAAATTCTTTGTAACATACTTAAACCGTGTACCAAATTTCATTACAATCTACCTAATAGATTTTGCATAATAAATTTGCAATCTAAATGTTTTTAAAAAAGTTCAAATTTTTTAAAATCTTTCTGAACAAAAAGTAGACCATTTAGAAGTTGGCTAATTTTTTTACATATAAAGAGGTGCTCTACCTATCTAATACACTTAACAGAATTAAAATCGGATTATTTAAGGGGCCTCAGAAATGTTTTAAACTTATAAACAATTTTTTGGCTTATAAACAAATAGCTTTGTTTAATAATAAAAAAATTAATTTTTAGCAATGCAAATAATTAAAACCGGTATAATTTGACTTAAACTTTCAAATGCTGTCAGCAGAATTGCTATTTTATTTTTAATCAAAAGTTATTCGCGTTCAAAAATTGCAATTTTTCGATTTTTTTAAAGTTCCACTGCGTTTATCTCGAAAACTATGCATCCTACGAAAAAACTTGTAAGAACATTTTTTGCTTAGAATTACCCAAGAAATACAAAAAATGTTTTATTTTGCGAAAAATCGATTTTATGTAATTCCTCAAGTTCTTTGTTTATAACAATCTTATCGACATCCGGATCAACTGTTACCCAAAAAAAATCGTGTGCTACGGGTCAAAAAATACATAAAAATCTTGGGTAAGTCCATCTAAATAAAGGAGCCCGTAGCTCCCCCTCCTGGCCACAGCACTAATTTGTTTATAAGCCAAAACATTGTTTATAACTTTAAAACATTACTGAGACTGCTTAAATAATCCGATTTTAATTCTGTAAAGTGCATTAGATAGGTAGAGTGCTTCTTTATAATGTAAAAAAATTGACAAATCTTTGTGTGTTCTAGTTTTTGTTGCGCAAGATTTTAAAAATTTTCAATTTTTTAAAAAAAGTTTAGATTGCAAAATTATTATTTAAAATCTAAAGTCAATTTTATTGAAATTTGGTGTACGATTTTAGCACATTACAAAAATTTTCTAAGCGAATTAGGAAGGTTCCAAGTGTAACCTAAGTGATGGAAAATCATTGAATAAGGACAGGCTTGTTTTGCCCCGTTATTTTATATTTATTGCTATTTTGCAGCAAGGGTGATAAATTAAGACATTTTTAAACAATCGCATCTGATATAAAATTTAATTATCTTTGTTTTATTCCTATACGACTTTGTTCCAAAATGAATCGTTTTAAAGTTATAAGCAAAAAAAGTAGAAAAAAATCGAAATTTTTTGAAATTTTTAAATATTTTATTTTTTTTATTAATGTTCCGGGCATATTTGAGAAGGAGCATAAATCAATTATTATTAACGAAGTTATCACCTAACTTTATCCGCAAAAATCTGAATGCCACCTCTCACATCCACCTAAAAACAGATCCTTACTGGTCTATATGTGTACTTTGTTTAATTTATAATAATGGTACAATATCTATCCATACTGTTCAATCAATATAAACAATGATATTGCTCCAAAATCAGATAATAATCTTCACTGGAAACAATGAAACATAATAAAATAGACTATAGTATAACATAAACATAAAATATCTCTACCTGTTAAGATTCCCATTACCATATTGATTTGTGATTATTCAGATTACGTAGGCACATTAGAAGCCTTTCATATGCGACCTTAACGCTTGTGAAATCGGCATGATAGTTCGGTGGAAAAGCTCAACCTGAAAATAATTACCAGCCACGCCAATGCATGAATTTTAAAAACTAACTTTTATTAATGTTTTCGCAGAAGGTTTGTCGGAATTAACAATCGTCGATATCTGCCCAAAGTGCCGCAAAAGTAAGTTTTATTTTATTACGTTTATTATTGTGTATGTATTTATTATACAGTGCGCTTGAATAAGTGTTACTCCCCCATATTAACTCATTTATTTTTAGCACATAAGCAAAACGCTCGGACAGGTCGATTTTTAAAATAATCGTAGTATATTATAGCATCAATGTTTCGAACTTGACGTTAGTAATCTTCATATGACAGTCATAACTCATAACTTTGATTTTTTTAATGGCAAAGTACATCATGTGACACTTCATTTAAGAGCTTTTGACATTCTGATTACAAAAATGTGAGTATAATACTAGGGCAAAATTTTGGTCAAATGCTTTTTAAATGCATTAATTTTTTTCTAACCCCGAGAAAACTAATGGGTATTTTTGAAAAATTTAAACGCAGAATGAAAGATTACATTATTATTGAGGACCGAAAGTCCTTTAGAATAAATAAAAAGTTTGTTTTGAATGATATACAGTCGGAAAAATGAAAGAATACCCATGAACGAACATATAAAACACGCTGTATTTTCCTGTCACCGTGTCACACAAAAAATTGGCCAGCGCAAGTACATGTAATAATTATTGTTACATTTACTTGCACTGGACAACTTTCTTTGTGACACGGTGACAGGAAAATACAGCTTGTTTTATATGTTCGTCCATGGGTATTCTTTCATTTTTCCGACTGTATTTGAAATTAAAAATCATACTAAATTTTCTCTTAGCTTTAACCCACTTAACTTATTAAAATAAACATTATAGAAGTTTTTAGGGACTTTAGGCCCTCGGTGATAATGTATGTGTTTAAATTTTTCAAAAATTCTTATTAGCTTTCTCAAAATTAAAAAAAATGAATGCATTTAAAAAATATTGGACCGAAATTTTGCTCAAGTATTATACATTTTTTTAATCAGTATTTCAAAAGCTTTTAAATGAGGTGTCATATATGATGTACTTTCCCATTCAAAAAAATCAAAGTTTGACTATCACCTAAAGAGGAATCGCGTAAAGTTCGGAACATTGATGCTATTGGGACCGTGCAAGTTCGGCAAAGCGACCTCTATTTCTACGCTCTGTACTTTTATTCGCACTTTTAATTATATTGGCCAATTATATTAGTCCTGGTTGCTGGATAATTGTCAAGGCCATAGTCCAAAAAAAAATAATAAGAAAAAATAAGATGCAGGTTATGTTATGCAAACGTAAACAATTGTATGTAGTAAATAAAATTAGTTATTAAAATGCAGTACTGCAAGCAAAATACAATTAATTAAATTTACCTTTATATAATAATTGCATATCATATCAATATTGTGGAGCAATATATAATTTTTCTGCTTCAATGACAGAAGGTATGAAATATACGTCAATTTGACAATTTCAATTGACAATATGAATTATTTAAGATACATACAGGGCTTTGAGGTTATGATGACAGATTGTTGTTAGCATTTTTATCTGCAGCATTTTCATATATTTATGCAATATTAAATAGTTATTAAACATATATTGTGTGAGTAATATCTAGTGTTTGCAATTTATCAGAATAAATTTGCATATAGGTGAAACTCTTGAAGATATATCAAAAAATTAAAAAGTGAGGTTAACAATGCCAGTTTGTAATAAGTGCAAAAATGAGATTGATGGTAATCAATCTCAGGTATTCTGCGACTGTTGCAGAATTGTCTTCCACTCATCTGAAGCCTGTTCAGGTTTAACTACCTCAGAAAATAGAGCTGTAGTTCTCCAAAAAAGAAACTTGATGTATTTGTGTGTTGACTGCCGAGAGGCTTTTAAATCAGCCCCTATGGTAATAAAAAGAGTGCAGGAGCTTCAGGAAGAGGTTGCTAGTTTAAAAAGGGAAATAGAAGTGCTTAAATCAACTCCAGTCTTAAACAGCGAGCAGATTTTGTATGAGGCAAATGAGAGAGCAATCAGGTCAAAAAATTTAATGGCATATGATGTACCAGAGTCTTCAGCAGTAGTATTACAGGATCGAATTAATCATGATATGGAAAAAGTGAAAGAAGTATTCAACAAATTGGGTTTTAATGATGTAAGTGACTCCATAATGAAAATTGTAAGAGTTGGACAGAAGAAAGACAGAAAAATGAGACCACTTAAAATTATTTGTAAAGACTATAATATCGTTCACAAAGCAATGCGTTTAAAGCACAAGTTAAAAACAGAGTCCTGTCCATATAAGATATCATATGATTCCACACAAATGCAGCAAAATGCTTATAAAGCTGCACGGCAAGAATTATCACAGAGGTCAACAAACGGGGAAGTTAACTTAATAATCAAGTTCATAAAGGGGTTACCATCAGTTTGTGTTAAGAAACAAACTGTACAGGAAAACTAAACACTACCCCATTAGCTATTTACTACCAAAATGTTAGCGGATTACGTACTAAGTTAGATGATCTCAAGCTGGCTGTGAATAGTTCTATGTATGATGTTATAATTTTGGTTGAAACGAATTTAAACATGGATATTTTGGACAGTGAACTAAACTGCACACACTTTTGTTTATATAGACAGGATAGATCAAGTCTCACAAGTCAGAAAGCCAGTGGTGGTGGTGTTCTTGTGTTTGTGAATAAATCAATTTGTTCTCAGAGGCTCAGGGTAACTCAAAACACAGTGGAACATTTATTTGTATCTTGTGAGTATATGGGAAGTAAATTTATAATTTCAGGAGTATATATTCCACCTAACATGCCCATAAATTACTATAGAACTCATTGTGACGCCGTGGAAACTATATCGATAAACTACCCATCTCATAAATTATATGTATTTGGTGATTACAATCTTCCGGAAGCTCAATGGTCTAATGATGATTTTGGTGTTAAAGTAGTTTGTCCTAGTACTTCTTCTGCACTTCCAGTGGCTCAGTCTTTTGGTTACCTTCAATTACTTCAAAAGATAGATATTCCAAAAAAAAGGAACATTTATTTAGATTTATTGTTCACAAATGATAAAGATGTAGAATTAAGTTTGGCAAGGGAACAAATTTTCAGAGATAGCTTACATCATGTCAGTTATGAATGTATTATTAGAAATATTTATAAGAAACAGGATCCCTCTGTTTTATTTTATGAAGACTATTACTATGATTTTCAAAATGCGAACTACTTGGGTCTTAATGATTATTTGGCAGGTATAGATTGGGAGCGGTGTCTGTTGTACCAGGATATAAATACATCTTTGGAGGTTTTTTATGAAGTCTTGAGTTTGGGAATTTCTTTTTTTGTGCCTCTAAAGAAATATAAAACTGGGACGTATCCTAAGTGGTTTTCATCTGAGCTTAGAAATCTTTGTTACCTTAAAAGAGCAGCACACAGAGCCTATGTCCATACGAAATCCTATGCTAGTTATAATGAGTTTTCTAGGTTGCGAGGGGAGTGTAAACGAGTCAGGGAGGTATGTTGGCAACACTATTTAATTAAGGTGGATCAAGAATTTAAATTAAATCCTAGATATTTTTGGAAATATATCCGAGACTTAAAATCAAATCATTCTCTGCCTCAAAACATAATTTACAATGACAAAGAAGCCAGAAATGGTCAAGAAAGTGTTGCATTGTTTAAAAACTTTTTTGAATCAGTATATACTTCCAGGAACCAGGATGATTCACTGTCAATAGAGATACCTGAAAATGTTTCTGAAAGTTTTAACTTCACTTATATTTCAAAAGTAGAAATTTTTAACAAAATCTTGGAGCTTCCTAATAAAAACACACTAGGTCCAGATGGGGTACCAAACAGTTTACTTAAGCACTGTATTTACACTTTAGTTGTTCCATTATATTTACTATATAATCAATCTTTGAAGTGCTCAATATTTCCAGATAAATGGAAGCATAGTTTTATAATGCCTATATTTAAAAGTGGGGCAAATAATCTTGTTACTAACTATAGGAGTGTCTGTATCCAGTCATCAATCCCAAAACTATTTGATAGCTTAGTAAGTGATCAATTGAAGTGGCTCTGTAGAGGATTAATATCCAATAACCAACATGGCTTTTGTGCAGGTAGATCTACGGTCACCAATTTATTATCGTATCAGATGCAAATTACAAAAGCACTTGAAAACTTTCAACAAGTGGATTCTATATATACTGATTTTTCCAAAGCCTTTGACCAAGTAGATCACCACACATTACTTAATAGGCTTTATAATGTTGGGTTTAGCATAGACACTCTAAAATGGATTAAGAGCTTTTTGTCTGACCGTCAGCAAAGAGTTAAAATAGGTTCGTATCAATCAGATTCTATAAATGTTACCTCAGGAGTTCCCCAAGGAGGACACTGTTCTCCGATTTTCTTTGTTTTATTTGTAAATAGTATTTTTGAATGTTTTAAGAACTGTGAAGCCCTGGGTTTTGCAGATGATTTGAAATTTTTTAGAGTAATTGGCAGTTTGGAGGATCAAAAACTTCTGCAGGAAGATGTTGATAGATTAGATCAATGGTGTAGGATAAATAAGCTAAGGTTAAACATTTCTAAATGTTGTCACATAAGCTTCTTTAAAGGAATTAGAAAATTGAATACTTCATATTCATTACAAGGGATAACACTGAATTATGTTTCTAAAATCAAGGATTTAGGGGTTTTATTTGATGAAAACTTAACTTTTGTGGAACACATTAATACAATTACAGTGAAATCATCAAAAATGCTAGGTTTTATAGTTAGGAGTTGTAAAACTTTTTCTGTAAATACATTCAAAATTCTTTATTGTTCATTAGTTAGGTCTAGATTAGAGTATGCTTCGGTGATATGGTCTCCATATCATGCAGTGCACGTTGCAACAATTGAAAGCATTCAGCATAAATTCTTGCGGGTGTGCTCTTATAAACTTAAGTTGATTATAGTAGATCATGAGTATAGTGAAATTGAAAAGCAACTTAAGTTACAATCCCTGGTAGATCGCAGGATTTGTGCTGGATTAATATTTCTGTACAAATTAGTAAATTGTACAATATATTGTACAGATCTATTGAATCAATTACATATTGGGATTCCCTCAAGAAATAGGAGAAATCGTTCTATCTCATTTTTTGTACCATTTCACCGAACAAACTATGGTTACTACTCTCCTTTAGATAGATATGCAAGAATTATAAATCAGTATCATCTAGAGGTCTTTGGTATTAGTTTATATTATTTTAAAAGTCAGTTAAGGAGCATAAATTTTTAGATTGCAATATGACGTGATGTAACCTAGTCTCTATTTAAGGGTGTATATGATAATGTATAATGGAAATAATTTATTTTAAATTTTTAATTTAGAATTAAGTAAGTTTATTTTCAATCTGTTTACATATTGTTATTTATTTTTTTAATTGTAATTTGTTAATGGGGTTTTCTCGTAAAATAAATAAATAAAAATAAAAGATAGTTGCAATATTTCTCCGCGACTCGCGCACGGTCGTTTCTCGTTTCCCTTTCAAGTAATTGCACACCGCGAATAATACAGTGATGAGCGCGCTAATAACCGGCAAACTAGCGTAAAAGATGGAAAACATAATAAATTGCGAAACAAAAAGAGATGAAACTAGTAGAGATGGAAATGATCGTTATAAACGGATAAATTGACATTATATTACATAGTTTCCCACCTTTAGACGCATCAGAGGAGTATGACAACTGTCACTGTGACAGTAGAATTTTATAAAATACTCCTGTCACAGACATCTATAGGTGGGAAACTATGTAATGTAATGTTAATTTATCCGTTTATAATGATCATTTTCATCTCCACTAGTTTCATCTCTTTTTGTTTCGCATTGTATTATGTTTTCCATCTTTTGCGCTATTTTGCCGGTTATTAGCGCGCTCATCACTGTATACATACTTAGTCTGGGCTGATTATCGGAGAATAGGCCATTTTTGGGAAAAGTTCTTTACCAGCAATTTTATTGCTGGAATCGAATTATAAGATCCTATATATTAATAATATAGGTATGCAAAGTCCTCAGATAGTGTGCTACTTTTTTTATAAACAAAATGGCGCCCGAAAATCGTGTCTTTTTCAATTATTGCTCTAGAACTCCGAAGATTTTAACTTTACAACAAAAACACTCAAATAAAAATTCACCATGATTAAATTTTGCATAGAGACGTGTTTTTCCCGATCTGCTCCGACGAAAATTTTCCTCGGAAAATGCGGGTTTTCCCAACAAAATCTTTAATTTTCAAATAAAGTTTTAGATAAGTAATTATTTACCAATTATTAAATAATTTGGTGACTTAAAAGCCTTCTTGGTTTAGATTATAGTTCCAGAAGCTGGTGAAAATTAAACGAATATTTTAGCAACAATTCAATTGTTAATTAATAATTTACGGTCGCAATAATAACCAAAATAAGTATGATGCACTGATCAAACTTTGAAATCTTATAAAGATGAGATGCCTATTTAACATTTTGTCGACAAAATATAAATTTTTTATTTTTCTGCATAATCTTTAAATGTTTAAAAAAAAATAGTTATTAACAAATTAACGTTTCTCAGAAAGTTTTTATTATATTATAATTTTAAAAAATAGCTAAAATGCGCATTTCGAATATCTTGAAAATGAATGCTTTAAGTTATGAAACAGCAAAATAAACGTACGATTACTACGGTGTTAATATTTTTTTTAATTCTTTCAAAGCGTAGAAGTGAGTTTAAAGTACAAGCTAATTTTTTATAAAACAATATCGATTATCAGCTTAATGGTTATATTTTAATTAAAGATTATAAATATATTTGTTTGTAATTTACACGCGCGAAAGTAGAATAATACAGTACCGTAGCTACCCGCCCACATACACAACTCGCGCGAGTTTAAGCGTGTCAGTCGCTTCGAGTGAACATTTTATCTCCGGCTCTGTATCAAGCCTACTTTCGCGCTAAAAATTACAAAAAAAGTATTTTTAATCTTTGATTAAAATATAACCATTGCACTAATTTTTGACATTCTTTGTGAGTAATTAGATTGTACCATATACTAACTTTTAAGCTTTGAAACAATTAAAACAAATTATAAACAATGGAGATATCGTATATTTATTTTGCTGTTTCCTAACTTTTTTGCAAATGGTTGGAAATTTTTTTTAAAGCATTCATTTTCAAGACCTATGAAATACGCATTTTAAGTATTTTTTAAAATTAGAATATAATAAACAATTTCTAAGAAATGTTAATTTGTTTACAACAATTTTTTTTAAACATTTAAAGATTATGCAAAAAAATGAAAAATTTATATTTTGTCGACAAAATATTAAATAGGCGTCACACCTTTATAATCTTTCTAAGTTTGATCAATGTCTCATGATTATTTTGGTTGTTATTGCGACTGTAAATTGTTAATTAACAATTGAATTGTTGCTAAAATATTCGTTTCATTTTTACCGGCTTCTGAATGTATAATCTATAATCTATACCAAGAAAGCTTTTATTTCACCAAGCTATATAATTATTGATAAATAATTACTGGCCCAAAAAAATTATTTGAAAATTCGAGATTTTGTTGGGAAAACCCATATTTTCCGAGGAAAATTTTCGTCGGAGCAAATCGGGAAAAAAATGCCTCTATGTAGAATTAAATTGGGGTGAATTTTTATTTGAGTATTTTTGGTGTAAAGTTAAAATCTTCAGAGTTATAGAGCAATTTGTTTATAAAAAAAGTAGCACACTATCTGTGGACTTTGCATACCTATATTAATAATATATAAGAGCTTATAATTCGATTAAAGCAATAAAATTGCTGGTAAATAACCTCTCTTTGTACTTTACTAATTAGACCAACGTATTATAACTATTTTTTTTTCAAAATTTAAAGATTATGCAAAAAAAAGACAAATTTATATTTTGTCGATAAAATATTAAACAAGCATCTCATCTTTATAATCTTTATAAGTTTGATCAATGTATCATGATTATTTTGGTTATTATTGCGATCGTAATTTGTTAATTAACAATTGAATTGTTGCTAAAATATTAGTTTAATTTTCACCGGGTTCTGGAATTACAATCTATACCAAGAAATCTTTGATGTCACTAAGTTATTTAATTATTGATTAATAATTACTTACCTAAAACTTTATTTGAAAATTATAGTTTTTGTTAGGAAAACTCGCATTTTCCGAGGAAAATTTTCGTCGAAGCAAATCGTGAAAAACATATCTCTATGCAGAATTTAATTGCGGTGAATTTTTATTTGGGTGTTTTTGTTGCAAAGTTAAAATCTTCGGAGTTATAGAGCAATAATTGAAAAATATACGATTTGTCGGCGCCATTTTGTTTATAAAAAAAGTAGCACACTATCTGCGGACTTTGCATACCTATATTATTAATATATAGGATCTTATAATTCGATTGCAGCAATAAAATTGCTGGTAAATAACTTTTCCATGAATTTTGCTAATTAGCCCAGAGTAACTATGATTATTTTAAAAATTGACCTGTCCGAGAGTTTTGCTTATGTGCTAAAAATAAATAAGTTAATAGGGGGTAACACTTATTCCGGCGCACTGTATGTACAGTGCTTTTTAGATAAAACTATCGACCTTAAGTAACTTTTGAACCATTGATTTTTAGAAAAAGCGTAAAAACACGTCAAATAATATTTGAAGGGAGAGACATTATGCCATATTTAAGCTTGCTGGGATCATCCCTTATTTTTTTTTAAATTACTTCCACCTTTTAATTTGATATTTGGATTTTTCTCTTTGTACTGATTTCAAAAATGTATAACACATGATGTTTAAAGTGACTACTTTATGAGAAAAATAAATACAAATGCAAGAAAAGTGGATTGAAAGAATATTATTTTTTTTAACAATTTTATTATAAACATTTTAGAAAGAACATTTCACTACCAAAAATTTTACCAATAATTATTCAAGATTTTAAAAAAGTCTTTGAATAATTATTGTTAAAATTTTTGGTAGTGAAATGTTCTTTCTAAAATGTTTATAATAAAATTGTTAAGAAAAATAATTTTCTTTCAATCGAGTTCTTTTCCTTTTGTATTTATTTTTCTCATAAACTAATCAGTTTAAACATCATGTGTTATTTATTTATTTATTTATTTATTTATTTATTTTACGGGCAAGCCCAATTCTACAAAAATACATAGTGTACAGAAAAAAACAATAACATAATATAATATAAAAAACAGACATACAGAAATATAAATAAAATATTAGAAGTAAATATGTACTATGAAATAATATCATAAAACCAAGTTAACAAATTACAGACGCTTCACTCAAATATTGATCCCATGTAAATTTCTTTTAAAACGACTGATTTAGTTGTCGAACAGTTGTAAATTGTAAAGGGAGTTTGCTAAATTCAAGACTCTGGGTACGAACGAAAAAAGTGAATAATTAAACCTGTGGAATGGTACATAAAATGTTCGCACTTGTCTAGTGGTGCGAGGTGGTACAAACAGTGCGATCTTATTAAGTAGTTGAGAACAACTGCATATACCATTTAAGATCTTGAATAATAGCAAAAGGTCCCTTTGTTTTCTCCTGCTTGCAAGAGAAGGGACCTGCAGTTGATGCTGCCATACAGCGTAATCTTGATAGGTATGAAGCTTAAAAGCAATGTAACGGAAGAAACTATTTTCGACTTGTTCAAGTTTCCTAATGTAGACCAAGTAGTGTGGGGACCACACTGAAGAACAATACTCGAGGTGAGACTTGACCAAAGAGAAGTAAAGAACTCTAATACTGGATATGTTTGTAAAATCACGAGTTGTTCTTTTTACAAAACCCAGCATTTTCTAGATGTTTGAATGACATTGATGATGTGAGTATTGAAACAAAGAGAGTTTTCCAGTGTAATCCCCAAGTCCTTGATTTTATTAACAGTGTTGAGCAATTGGCCATCATTGTAATAGTTTGATAATATTGGGTGGTGAGTACGGTTAAAGTTAATTACATGACATTTGATGGAATTAAGGTTCATACCGTTAAGTGAACACCATGCAGAGAGGTTATTCAGTTCTGATTGCAATATGGCAGCATCATAATGATTTTTTATAACTTTAAAGCACTTCAAGTCATCAGCAAATAGCAAGGCGTTACAATCGTGAAAACAGTTGGTAATATCATTAATAAATATATTAAAGAGTAATGGACCCAAATGGTACCCCTGTGGTACACCTGACTTAACTGGAAAGGTTTGTGAGTAAAAGTGGTTTACTCGAACTTGTTGAAATCTTTCGGTTAAATAACTCTGTAACCACTGCAACAAAGGTCCACTTATGCCATAG
This sequence comes from Diabrotica virgifera virgifera, assembly GCF_917563875.1. Taxonomy (NCBI): domain Eukaryota; kingdom Metazoa; phylum Arthropoda; class Insecta; order Coleoptera; family Chrysomelidae; genus Diabrotica; species Diabrotica virgifera. Next base: position 293,669,890 of record NC_065443.1, read on the forward strand.
GAGCTAAGCTTTTGATTCAGGAGTTCATGATTTACTCTGTCAAAGGCCTTGGAAAAGTCAGTATAAATTGAATCAACTTGAAGTCCCTCCTCCAAGGCTTCAGACAGAAAATCAACATAGGTCAACAAACTCAGTTCAGCAGACTTACCTGTAGTAAAACCAAATTGCTGAGAGTTTAGGATCCCGGAGCTATCGAAGGTGAGGAAATCAGTTATAATACTTTCAAAAACCTTTGGTATAACACTAAGAATAGATATAGGGCGGTAATTACTAATATTAGATTTATTACCAGATTTATATATTGGTGTGACATAAGAAAGTTTCCAAAAGTCTGGAAACTGACCTACATCCAAAGATTTATTAAATATATGAAACAAAGGTCGCGATAGTACAAAACTGAATTCCTTAAGAAAATTAGGTGGTATACCATCAGGCCCAGGACCCTTGTTGACACTTAATGATGAAAGCTTTTAGTAAATTTTGAATTTTCGTATTTCGAATATGGTCAACATTGCAATTTAAAGTAATATCACTATAAACTGATGAAAAGTGATCTGCAAATAAGTTGGCAATATCATTGCCACATGAAGCTACAGAGTCATTCAGGGTCATTGAGTCAGGTATACAATTGTTTTCACGCTTGCTACCTACAAATTTCCAAAAATGCCTCGCGTTATTTTGTATAGAAAATTCGGTGAAACGTATGTAATTGTCATAACAGCATTTAGATAGATTTTTACAATTTGTTCTCAGATGACAAAAATCAGCATAGCTTTCAGGAGTCTTTAAAGTTTTATAAATTTTATGAGCTTTTATTTTTTCATTGTTATACATTTTTGAAATCAGTACAAAGAGAAGAATGCAAATATCAAATAAAAAAAGGTGGAAGTAATTAAAAAAAAGGGGATGATACGGGGGGTGAGAGGGTGCCTTTCCCGAAAAGCTTAAATATGGCATAATGTCTCCCCCTAAATATTATTTGATGCGTTTTCGCGCTTTTTCTAAAAATCAAGTGATTCAAAAGTTATTTAAGGGGATAGTTTTATCTGAAAAGCACTGTATAGGTATGTAGACGTAGATTATGTAAAGTCTATTTAGTTATTCTGTACCTCGACCTCATAATATTTTTTGTTAAATTATACAGGGTGTAACAAAAATGCAGGTCATAAATTGAATCACATATTCTGGGACCAAAAATAGTTCGGTTGAACCTAACTTACCTTAGTACAAATATGCACATAAAAAAGTTACAGCCCTTTGAAGGTACAAAATGAAAATTGATTTTTTTAAATATATCGAAAACTATTACAGATTTTTTATTGAAAATGGATATGTGGCATTCTTATGGCAGGAGAATCTTAAAAAAAAGTTATAGTGAAATTTGTGCACCCCATAAAAATTTAATGTGGGGATTTTTCCTTTAACCCTCCCCCCCCAATTCTATTATTCTGGTACCATTAGTCAAACACAATATTTTTAAAACTTTTCTGCTCTTAGTACTTTTTCAATAAGCCAGTATTTATCGAGATATTTTGAATAATTTTCGAATCCACCACATATTTGTATATGGTTAAGTACGATTATGGAGACCTGTTAATAATCTGATTTATTTATAATTTACATTGTTTTAGGTATATTTTCAAATATATTAAAAAATAAGCCACATCTCGATAAAGGGGGGCTTGTCGAAAAAATACTAACAGGTAAAAAGTTTTAAAAACACTGTGTTTAAATGATGGTACCACAATAATAGTTTAATTGGAACGTGCCCAAATATTTGGGGGGTTTAAAGGAACAAAATCCCTATAAATTTTTTATGTACACGTATTAAAAAAGAAGCCTCATCTCGATAAAAACTGCCTTATCAAAAAATACTGAGAGGCAAAAAGTTTTAAAAACATTGTGTTTAACTAATGGTGCTATAATAATAATTTAACTGGAACGTACACAAAAGTCTGGGGGGGTTTAAGAGAACAAAACCCCATAACATTTTTATGCGGTGTACAAATTTCGCTGTTATTTTTTTTAAGATTTTCCTGTAACTAACTTTCCTACTAGTCCAGGGAGCATCTGTTTTGAGATGGACGTTGAGAGGTGACTCAAATGTTTTTGCAGAAATTGCTTGAAAATAACTCAAATAATAATATTTGAGTTATCCTCCCACTCAAAATGGTCCGGAACAGTGTTTAAATAATCAACATGTCAAAATATGAAGGAAGAATTCGATTTTTTTATTTTTTTTGATTATAACTTTAAAACTGTTTATTTCTGAGAAAAGTTGTACTGACATAAAAGTTGCGTAATTAAATTTCCTACAATATAGAATTATTTAAATATTTAAAAAATAGTCACCCTTGTTGCAAAATAGCAATAATTGAGAAAAAAACCATACAAAAACAAGTATTCGCGTTTTACGTTTTTCAATCACTTTCACAATCACACTTTGGACCTTCATATTTTACCCAGAAAAACTTTATGATATAGTAAAACAACACTGTAAATTTCATTAGGATCGCTTTAATAGATTTTGCAAAATAAATTTTGCAATCCAGCTTTCGCAAAAAAATTCATTTTTTTTAAATGTTGCAGGACTGAAAATAAACCAGATAGCAAGTTGAATTTTTTTTTGCTTATAGAGGTTTACTGTACCTTTCATTTGCAATTTTCAAAATTAAAATCGATTAATTACCACGGCGTCAGGAAATTTTTTAAATAAACATTAATTTTTGGTGCTACGCGCAGGACAGCGGTGTTCGATTCACACAAGTTGATTTCCACCAAAATTTCTTCTCCAATCTTAATCTAATATATTATTTTCTTACTCTATATTTTGTTGAATTTTAATATTTTAATTCCACAAAAATCAAACTAATTTTATTATTGTTTGTGAAATATTGTTTAAACAATTGCATATATTTAAAAATAATAAACTTTTATTCTCTAAGTTAAAATATATGAACAAAGAAAGTTTTTGCTAATAAAAGTGTTATTTCAAAGGATCGAGTATGTGTTTTTATTTTGCAATAAACAAATTTATTTATTTACATCGAAATGTAATAAAAATTAAAATGTATCAATCATTATCAAATGTCATTGGAATGACCAAAGAGCAAATTATCCGCTGTCCTGCGCGTAGCACCAATAATTATTTTATATTTAAAAAAATTCCTGACGCCGTGGTGTTAATCGACTTTAATTCTGCAAAATTGCAAATGAAAGGTACACTACATTTCTATAAGCAAAAAAAAATTCAACTTGCTATCTGCTTTATTTTCAGTCCTGTAACATTTTGAAAAAATGAATTTTTTTTGCGAAAGCTGGATTGCGAAATTTATTTTGCAAAATGTATTGAACCGATCTTAATGAAATTTACCGTGTTATTTTACTGTATCATAAAGTTTTTCTGAGTGAAATATGAAAGTCCTAAGTGTAGCATAAATGGTTTAAAAACGTAAAATGCGAATACTTGTTTTTGTATGGTTTTTTCGCAATCATTGCTATTTTGTAACAAGGGTGACTATTTTTTAAATTTTTAACCAATTCTATATTGTAGGAAATTGATATACGCAACTTTTATGTCAGTTCAACTTTTCTCGGAAATGAATACTTTTAAAGTTATAATCAAAAAACGAAGAAAAAAATCGAATTTTTCCTTAATTTTTTGACATTTTGATTATTTAAACAATGTTCCGGACCCTTTTGAGAGGGAGGATAACTCAAATATTATTATTTGATTTATTTTCAAGCAATTTCTGCAAAAAAATTTGAGTCACCTCTCAACGTCCAAATGTACTAATATCTTTACAGATGCGCCCTGGTCTAGATGGCAATACGCAACCTCCAATTACAGTAAAAACTGGGGTATTAAATCAAGGATCAGATTTAATGCCCGATATAACAAAATCAGAAATCAAAGAGGCTCTGAAGAAACTGAAAAATAATCGAACCCCAGGTGAAGATGAAATAGTATCAGAATCACTAAAAATTGGAGGAAATACAATATATTGGAGGAAAAATATTAACCGGCCACCTTAAAAATGTGTTATTTTTGATGACTTATATCTCCTAAACCTGTTGTCCGATTTGTTATAATAATATTGTTGATAAACAGGTAAATTTTCATTGTATACCGGGTGTACGAATCAAACTGTGTTTTTTTCATAAAGTTTGCATCAACCTGTGGAATATTCTAGCATTTGTAGAATACTGAAATTAAAACCTAACTATAGTCTCATGCTTTCTCAACATTTTGTTGTTTGACTGATTCGCTTATGTTGGATAATAAGAAAGTTAGGTGCTTTAACAATTAGACATGTTGTTTATCAATACAGGGTGTTTTAAAAAAATTTTGGCAAAGTTTAAGGGGTAATTCTACATGAAAAACTAATGACAGTTTGCTTTATAAACTTAGGTCCGCAAATGCTTAGTTTCCAAAATAGGGGGTGTTTAAATTTTTCTGACAAACTGACGATTTATTTATTGCTTTAAAACCGGTTGAGATATGCAAATGCAATTTGGTGGGTTTTATGACGTAGTTATTGCATATTTTTTGACATAAAATTAAGAATTTAATATTCACCATTGGCGCGCATACGGGTAATATGAGCCATCATATTACCCGTATGCGCGCCAATGGTGAATATGAAATGCTTAATTGTATGCCAAAAAATGTGCAATAACTACGTATTAAAACTCACTAAATTTCATGCGCATGTCTCAACCGGTTTTAAAGTAATAAATAAATCATCAGTTTGTCAGAAAAATTTCAACACCCCCTATCTCGGAAACGAAGAATTTGCGGACATAAGTTTATAAAGCAAACTGTCATTATTTTTCATGCAGAATTACCCCTTAAACTTTGCCAAAATTTTTTAAAAACACCCTGTATTGATAAACAACATGTCTGGTTGTTAAAGCACCTAACTTTTTTATTATCCAACATAAGCGAATCAATCAAATAACAAAATGTTGAGAAAGCATGAGGCTATAGTTAGGTTTTAATTTCAGTATTCTACAAATGCTAGAATATTCCACAGGGTGATGCAAACTTTAAGAAAAAAACACAGTTTGATTCGTTCACCCGGTATACAATGAAAATTTACCTGTTTAGCAACAATATTATTATAACGATATTGTCAAGGAATAAGGCTAGAACATATTAAAAAAATCACTTAAATCGGACAACAGGTTTAGGAGATATAAGACATAAAAAAAACCCATTTTTAAGGTGGCCGATTAATTTTGGTCCAGAGTGTATATTACTTGAAAAAATTAAACTACTTTTCAATATCTGCCTTCACAAAGCCAATATTCCAACAGACTGGAACAACGCTACTTAGTCCATTCTTTAACGGTAAAATATTGCAAAACCTCTATATTTTAAAGAACCGCTTGGATTGACATGAAATTTGGCATACACACAGCTAACAAGTCAAAGAAAAAAAGTGATATTGTGCCGATATGTGCTTTTGCCCTGGGGGTGGTTTTCACCCCCTCTTGGGGGTTAAAAAATATTCGTCCAAAGAGAGTCAGGAAATGGGTAAACTGGCTAATTTTAAGTAACTTTTGTTCTATAGAGTTTTTTCACTAAGTCAATACTTTTCGAGTTATTTGGCAGTGAATATGTTCATTTTTTCAACAAAATAACCACGCTTTTAGACGGTTTTTCGCAAATAACTCAAATAGTAAGTATTTTGTCGAAAAAGCAATCTTAACAAAAATATAGCCTATAAAAAATTTAAAAAAATGGTGTATATATCACGTCATTTTATTTAGTAGAAGCAGAGTTATAGCTAATGAAAAATAGGTTCATATTCGTCAAATTCCAAATGGAATACTTTAACGTGAAATAACCAAAAATGAAGCACATTTCGGGGAAAACTTATTACAACTTATTTAAAGTGTTTAAAAAAAGCTTCATTTTTGTTTTATAAAAAAAATTTCTAGCATCAAAATTAAACAAGTTACGCTCAAAATAAAGTTAGTCCCTTTTGGTTTTGGTAAAAAAATCGAGAAAATCACCCCCTAATTAGTATCTTAAATGAACTTAATCGTAACGACTTCACAAGTTTCTTGACTCGTGTATATATTGTTTATATGATCTGTAAGTTTCATCGGTTCAAAGTCCTTATTATTGAAAGGGCTGTAGTTAAAAGGGGTTGAACGAGTCACTGATCACGAATGTATGCAAATTTAGAAACACCAAATCTTGATCAATTTTTGGCTAACAATAAAACAAAAAAATACATGATATTCAGAAAAGCAAATCAGACTTTTTTTGTTTTTCGAGATTTTTGGTATCTCTAACAATTTTTAAGTTATTTTGAAAAAAAGCATATTTTTCAAAATTTAAATTTTTAAAAATTTTACTTTGAAACCAAATGTTTTCAAAAATAAGCACTTTGAATCGATGCATCATATAAACACAATATAAGTAAAATAATTTGTGGAGCGGCAACGATTAATTTCATTTAAGTTGCTAATTACGGGGTGGTCTTCCCGATTTTTTTTGCAAAAACAAAAGGGACCAACTTTATTTTGAGCGTAACTTGCATAAATTTAATGCTAGAAACTCTTTGTAAAAACAGAAATAAAGCATTTTTTAAACACTTTAAAAAAGTTATAATTGGTTTTCCCCAAAAAGTGCTTAATTTTTTGGATATTTCACGTCGAAATATTCTATTTGAAATTTGGTGAATATGAATCTATTTTTCATTGGCTATAACTCTGGTTCTACGAGATCCAGAGACCTAACGCGTACACCATTTTTTTTTACTTTTTTATAGGCTATATTTTTGTTAAGAACGTTTTTTTCGACAAAATACTTACTTTTTAAGTTATTTGCGAAAAACCGTCTATCAATGTGGTTATTTTGTTGAAAAATGAACATATTCACTCGCAAATAACTCGAAAAGTGTTGACTTGGCGAAAAAGCTCTAGAACAAAAGTTACTTAAAATTAGTCAGTTTACCCATTTCCGGACTTGTTTTGGACATATATTTTTTCACCCCCAAGAGGGGGTGAAAGTCACCCCAGGGCAAAAGCACACATCGGCACAATATCACTTTTTTTCTTTGACATGTAAGCTATGCGTATGCCAAATTTCATGTCAATCCAAGCGGTTCTTTAAAATTTAGAGCAAAAACCGTGAAAGAATGGACTAACTATGATTCTATTACACAAAGCAGAAGACAAAGCCAATTTAGAGAATTACAGACGGATTAGCCTCCTCAGCCATTTATATAAGTTATGTACGCGAATAATAGTTAAGAGAATGGAAAGAAAATTAGAGACTTATCAACCAAGAGAACAGGCAGGATTCCGAAAAAGTTACGGAACAAATGACCATCTACAAAGTATAAAAACCCTAATAGAGAAAGTAGTGGAATACAATAAACCTCTAGTTCTGGTTTTTATCGATTTTCACAAAGCCTTTGACACAGTTGAGCTTAGCAAAATATTACAGGCACTTAAAGAATGCAGGCTAGATTATAGGCATACAAAATATACTTACAGGCAACAACCACTGTCAAATTACATACTAAGTCGCATAAAAATAGAACGGGGGGTGAGACAAGGAGACCCAATGTCACCTAAATTTTTTAATACGGTCTTAGAACATGCTTTCAAGAGTTTGGGTTGGATGACAAAGGGAATAAAAATAGATGGAGAATATCTAAACAACTTACGTTTCGCCGATGATATAGGCATAGTAGCTGACGATCTAGGTATGGCAAGAGAGATGGTACAGGAACTCGTTGTGGCTACAGAAAATGTAGGTTTAAATATAAACATCTCGAAAACAAAAATAATGACAAAGGACCAGGCAACACTCCTTATGGAAAAGTGGTCCCGGTCAAATTTGATGAAAGTTTGGTCAATGATACTTCTTGATGTGTAGATTAAAAAAGTCTATGGCACCTGGGTCTGAATAACTGCTATTCTCGAGTTACAGCCTTCTGAAGTTATTGGATTCGGGTGCTCGGTTTACGTCAAGTGCACTAATTTGCGGTCAAGTGAACGAAAATATTTATTATTAGAAGAAGAGAAACTCATGTTCTTCATACATACTTGCGTGCTGCATATGAATTCGTGGTCAAAAATAGTTGGATCGTATTTTAGTCTTCAAAAAACCTCCGAAAAGTCTTCAGAAAACTAAAGAAGTGCGGTATAAAAGGTGCTGCTAGATCGATATAAGCATTATCATGTTTTCATGAATGCTTCTCAGTTATGGAATACCAGCAAAACTACAGTTCCGCCTTATCTTTAGAAAACTACTGAACAGTGGCGGATCTAGGGGGGATGGGGTAATTCCACTCGTAATATGTTCCAGAATAATTAAAGAAAAAATTGTTGAAACATAAAAAATACATTAGTTGACATGAAACTTGTCCCGCATATCAGATATAAGACAGGTAGAGAACATGGACTGGATTTCAATACAAAAAAAAAACAAAGTAAATGGTAGTTCGTAAATGCTAAATATTAATTACAATTTTCTATGGAAAAAACGGGTTTAAATCATCTTCGACTATTCGTATGTTAACATTTTGCTGATTTCGGTTAGATGCATCATACGTCGTGTTAACTAACGACCTATCAGGATACTTAACATTGGGTTGATGTCTTGCAAAGCCTAAAAACCATATAAGACACTGGTGATATGAGCACAAGTACCTACAGTTCTCGCACCAGATTGACAGGTACAGTAGTACCCGTTAATCGGTTCTTCTACAGGCTCATCATCATTATCTTCATCAACTGTATAGGAAATGAATACTTGGTGTTTTGTAGCTTGCCGAAACCTAGAAAATATTCGAACTCTTATGAATCCCGGTTTATCCATATTCTCATCAATTTGAAACTCTTCGTCATTTCCTCTTATTATTTTATCTTGTATGTAAGATGGTGCCAGTTTAATTTGATATATCCCAATCTTAAGGTCTTTTAGGTAGTCTAAGTCGAAAATAGGAAAGTTAGCAAAATCATGATTATGAAGCCTCCATTGACCATTTCTTCAATATGATTATACCTAAGTATGAATATTATAGTTGTTATAAAAATAACCCTACAAAATTATTCTCCATAATATTTTGTATTAAAAAGCTCATCATCATTGGCTGTAGAACCCCTGGTGGACCTCGGTCTGTTCGAGAATCAGCTTCCATTCCATTCTATCCTCCGCCTTGGTTTTCTAATTTCGTACGCTTAACACCCGTAACTCATCTTCTCTGGTCCTTAAATCGTACTCTGGGCCATGGGCGCCCATGCCCATGGGCAGGGGGGCCGTGACCCCCCTCACTTTTCGGGTGCTTTGAATTATATTGGTTATTCAAAATATACAAAATATAATGTGCAACATCTTCACGTTTGCCACCCCCCTAAAAAATTTTTATATGGGCGCCCGTGCTCTGGGCTTACGTCTTTTCGTCACACTATCCGCTCTTTGGTTATAAATGTGTTTTGATGGCTTCATCTCGTTCATTTTCGTTAAATAAAGTTATTTCATTAATTCTGGAACATGTTACCGGTGGAATAACCCTTACCCCTTCTAGATCCGCCACTGTTCAGTAGTTTTCTAAAGATAAAGCCGAACTGCAGTTTTGCTGGTATTGCATAACTGAGAAGCATTCATGAAATCATGATAATAATCATGTAATCTAGCAGCACATTTTATACCGCACTTCTTTAGTTTTCTGAAGACTTTTCGGAGGTTTTCTGAAGACTAAAATACGATCCAACTATTTTTGACCACAAATTCATATACAACACGCAAGTATGTATGAAGAACATGAGTCTCTCTTCTTCTAATAATAAATATTTTCGTTCACTTGACCGTAAATTAGTGCACTTAACGTAAACCGAGCATCCGAAGCCAATAACTTCAGAAGGCTATAACTCGAGAATAGTAGTTATTCAGACCCAGGTGCCATGGACTTTTTTAATCTACACATCAAGAAGTATCATTGACCAAACTTTCATCAAATTTGACCGGGACCACTTTTCCATAAGGAGTGTTGCCTGGTCCTTTGGTACCCAACCAGAACATCAGTATTGGTGGGCAAGAAATGGAACTCGTAGAGAGATATAAATACCTGGGACATGAAATTACGATTGGCAGGGATAACCAGACTTATGTACTGAAGAGAAGAATCGGTCTTGGGTGGGCAGCATTTGGAAAACTGAGAGAAACTTTTAAAAGTGACTTGCCCACATGCCTAAAGAGAAAGGTATTTGATCAGTGCATCCTCCCAGTCTTGACGTACGGATCAGAAACACTTACCTTAACTAAAGCCTCGGCTACCAAACTAAGAGTCACGCAGAGAAGAATGGAGTGGTCAATGTTAGGAATAACTCTGCGAGACAAAATCAAAAACTAAGAAATCAGGAGAAGAACAAAGCAATAATGTCACTTTGCGCTTGTAATACATACAACATTTTTTCTACAATCACTTAATAAAATGAAACTATTTTTAAATCATTAACTTTACTGTAACTATTTTATATCTGTCTTTATAATGTCATAACATTAACTTTTATATCTTTCAGTTTGAATGTTCAATGTGTTTCTATTGTATGGTTGTACGGTTGCTACGGACGACTAGCGTTCGGAAGATATTTAAAAACAAAGATTTTTTGCAGCCGCCCCCCCCCCCTACGAGGGGGATTTTAGTGTGAAGCCCATGAATTTTTTTTATACCCAAAATTGACATTCTCAGCAAAATTCAACTTGTTCATTTCGTTTTTAACGATCAAATCTTTGATCACTGGACTATATAATTTAACTGCTTTATTCATAATGACAATTCATAATTCTTTCCAAAATTGCAAAAGTAACATGCTATTTGTAAAATAATGATTTATTTGGGCTCGAATTTTTAAAAGCGAAAAAGAGAGAAACATAAACGGCGAAATGATGTCATGTCCCATATCCAAGTTGGCGCAAATAAATTCAAGGAAATCAATAAATTAAAAAATCCATTTACGTTTAATAACCAACCGAATATAAATAATTATTTTACCTTTTAAATTGTTCCTCATCTACGTAGAAATTATCGTTAAAATGTTGAAATATTACTTCATTTAATAAATGAATGTCCAAATATTCATTCATTCGATAAGTGACAATTTCATTTATCAAATATTATTACATTAATTTGATAAATGAATGAGCAAATATCTGTTGTGTGTTAATAAATTTTGTAGAAAATTAAAATAATCGTATTCCGGTTCATTATTAAAGGACACATAATTATTAAACTCGTGTTGAATTTAATGGATAACTTATTCACCTGATTTGAAACTTTTACAGTTTTTTTGTTTTTCAAAAATTAAAAAATTTAACGTGACCACTGTAACACATTAATGAATGTTGTATTTTCATACACAGGGTGTCCCAGACTAATTTATCCAGGCTATATCTCTTAAACGAATAGAGATTTTCGAATGGGACAAAAACTGATTTATTCCATTTGTAATACTCTTTAATATGGCATATAAAAAAATATCCCCTAAATATTCATCTCTTAGTTATAACGCCTAACTTTAATTTTTTTAATATCACCCTGTATATTTTTTTATAGTTTTGGATGTGATCTTCTATCGCCTATTCAACAGATTTTTTAAAAATAAAATCGGTTCGTAAGTAATCAAGAAAATATCAGTTTATTTTTGTTAATTACACAGGTTTACAAAAAAAAAAATAAATTGTGGACTGTTTGTCGAAACCATATGACAAGGGGGTTTTTGGGGTCGCTGATTACGAATCCGGGGTCCGTTGATCTCTATCACATCAGGTAAAGGTCATTTCAAGGTCAAATCAAGATAAATGGACAGTCGCTCTGAAAAAGTATATTAGGGGGTTTTTGGGGTCGCTGATCACGAATCCGCGGTCCGCTGACCTCTCACGTCTAGCTCAAGGTCATTTCAAGGTCAAATCAAGACGAATGGACACAATCGCTCTGAAAATGTATATTAGGGGTTTTTTGGGGTCGCTGATCACAAAACTGATTTTACCTTGAAATGACCTTTACCTGACGCGGTAGAGCTCAACGGACCCCGGATTCGTGATCAGCGACCCCAAAAACACCCTTGTCATATGGTTTCGTCAAATAGTCCACAGTTTATTTTTTTTGTAAACCTGTGTTATCTGTCCCAGACTAATTTTTCCAGGCTATATATTTCCTAAACAAATAGATATTTTCGAATGGGACAAAACTTGTCTATTCCATTTGTAGTACACTTTAATATGGCGTAGAAAAAATTCATCCCTTAGTTACAGGGTGCTATTAAAAAAATTAAAGTTGGGGGTTGTAATTAAGGGATGAATATTTAGGGGATGATTTTTTCTACGCCATATTAAAGACTACTATAAATGGAATAGAACGGTTTTTGTCCAATTCGAAAATCTCTATTCGTTTAAGAAATATAGCCTGGATAAATTAGTCTGTTACACATAATTAACAAAAATAAACTGATATTTTCTTGATTACTTACGAACCGATTTTATTTTTAAAAAATCTGCTGAATAGACGATAGAAGATCACATCCAAAACTATAAAAAAATATACAGGGTGCTAATAAAAAAATAAAGTTAGGGATCGTAACTAAGGGATGAATATTTAGGAGATGATTTTTTCTTCGCCATATTAAAGTGTATTACAAACGGAATAGATCGGTTTTGTCCAATTCGAAAATCTCTATTGGTTTAAGAGATATAGCCTGGATAAATTAGTCTGAGACACCCTTTATAAACCAGGGCATAAATCGATTTTTGAATAGAGCACCTAGAGACTTGCAACTTTTTGCATTGTGTTCAGGAGGATGTCAGGAAACAAGTCTAGTATAGAAAAATGGGTGGAAATGCATGATTGTACTACTCAGTGGTACTCAGACTTATATACTGCGTGGGATCTACCACATAAACTGCAAGCGTCCAGCGATCGACTGCTAGTAAAAAAAAAACAATTTTGAAAAGAAAAACTTCATTGCACATTTCTATTTGATAAAAAGTTGTAACTTCAGAGAGTTGTAATTTTAAAGTCATCTTTTTCATCTTAATTTTATTTGAATGTTGATGCATGGCACATCATATCGTCCACAATTTTTTCATATGATGTATAGTCCTTTTCATGACCCTTTTTCAGTGCGTAACAGTTTTTCGATTTCTCTCTAACGCATTAAATTGTATGTGATAGAAAAAAGGCACGTCGGTGATTACAGACATTTATAACATTTCTTCTAGTTATTCTAGTTGTCGATAGATGGCGCCATAACCAAAAAAGAATTATTTATTAAATAAAATAATAATATCAATATAATCTATACAATTTATAAGACTATACAAATCAAAGAAAATACCATTTTATAAATGCAATAGTCACAATTTATTTGTTTTTCATCATGTATGAGAGATGTTCGTCAGTTAGCCGATCACGATACTTTAATTTCCATTACCTACATTTGGGAAAATGGAGACTCATACAAGTATTGTACGTTGATGCAAACATTGCTGTGAGCTGCAGAGATAGTTGCCTCAAAGATGGAAATTTGTCAGACGATATTATGAAAGATAATGCCAATGCATTAGATGTGTTTGAAAGAAAAGTATTACGTAGTAGTCCAGAAAGCCACTGCGCATCCGCTAGGAAAAATATTCTAATTCGGATTTTTTGCACAATCTTACTCAAAAAGGACCCCTTTTAACAAATTTGCATGTTGCCAGGACCAAAAGTTGGTCAAAAATTTTATAAACGTTTTTTTTTTGTTTTTTTCCTAAAATTATTTTTTTTGCATGGAACAAATTTTTTTTAGGTTTTTTGGATAATTCCAAACAGAAAAGGTCTTTAGTGACTTTTCTAGTTGATAGTTTTTGACATATAAGCGATTAAAAATTGAAAAATTGCGAAATCGGCCATTTTTAACCCCCAAAAACCATGTGAAAAACTGAAAATCTGAATGTTGCCAATGTAGGTAGATATTCTTTAAACATCGATTGATGAAATCCCGAAGAGTTTTTTGCAATACAATATCAAAAACCCCTTTGTTTTTTCATTGCCAATGAAGAGTGCGCGACACTATTTTGCACCATTGCATGTGTATACAGTATGGTGCAAATGAAAGGAATAAATTCGTTATTTTGTAAACCGGTGACTTTAAGGAAAAATCCCAAAACAGGTCGGTTTTTATTTTTAAGTTATGATATTGTGGCATATATAGTATACTATTGACGTCATCCATCTGGGCGTGATGACGTAATCGATGATTTTTTTAAATGAGAATACGGGTCATGTGCTGGCTCATTTGAAAGGTTCTTTAATTCTCCATTCAGTAATATAAACGTGTACATAATTATTTATACAGGGTGTCCAAAAAATTTTTATTAAATTAAATCATTTGGCAAATTGACAAAAAAATTAAATTATTGGACACCCTGTATAAATAATTATGTAAATGTTTATATTACTGAATAGAGAATTGAAAAACCTTTCAAATGAGCTAGCACACGACCCCTATTCTCATTTAAAAAATCATCGATTACGTCATTTTGTCAAGATTGTGCAAAAAATCCGAATTAGAATATTTTTCCTAGCGGATGCGCAGTGGCTTTCTGGACTATAGGATACTGGGCCCATAAGTGAAAATACAACTGGCGAATTAGGTATAATAGAGAAATATACGAGCAATATGGCGAACCAACTCTAGCACAATACACTAAACTGCAGAGATTACGGTGGGCAGGGCACGTGGTCCGCATGCATGAGAATAGAATCCCCAGAAAATTGCTGAATGCAAGAATGCAGGGAAGAAGACCTGTTGGAAGACCTAAAAAGAGATGGGAAGACGAAGTCGATGAGGATGCCAGGAACTTCCTGGGAACGCGTTCATGGAAAAGAACAGCGGTAAATCGAAATGATGGAGAAGCTTGTTGAAGGAGGCCAAGGCTCTATTTGGGCTGTAGTGCCATTGGATGGATGGATATTATGAAAGATCAAAATATATCGGTCGCTCTGAACTTAAGGTGTATATCCGAAATTATTTTCAGTACCTCATTTTGGACGGAAATGATCTCCGTATTGAGAGTAATGGATACTTCAATGACAAATTGTTCCACGTATCCACAAGAAAATGGATTAGACAAGAATGTTGCAATATCTGTCACTTTTTGTAATCAGCGAAGCGTCTTTCAAACTCGCTATGAACTGCTTGCAGCTCCGCGATCGACTTCAAAAACTTTGGACGATCGACAGGTCGATCGCGATCGCTATCGACTTTTTGCACACCGCTGTACTACGCTATCAGAACCGACTACCGGAACACCTGTTGCCCACGGCCCACAGTCACTGCTAAGGCATGTCATCTTTTCTGGAGTTTCGAGGGTTTTCGGAATTAAATTGATGCAAATAGATTACTCGAGCGGTTTTTGGGGTATCTGAAAACGAATACGTCAACAGAACCGACACCCGGAGCACCTTGTCTTTAGGGTCACGTCATCTTCTGGAGTTTCGAGAGATTTCGGTACCAAATTGATACAAACAAATTACGCGAGGGGTTTGTGGGATTACTGAACACGAATACGTCATCAGAACTGACCCACTGAGCACCTGGTGCCTACGGTCACTTCTAAGGCACGTCATCTTGTGGAGTTTCGAAGGTTTTCGGTCTTGAATGCATGCAAATAGATTCTGATGTCATCAGAACCGACTCCCCGGACCACCTGGTGCGTAAGGTTACTTCTAAGTGCTAAGGCATGTTATCTTCTGGAGTTTGGAGGGTTTTTGAGTTCCAGGTGCACCGGGAGGCAATTTTTATGACCTATTCTTGTTCAGCGACCCCAAAAAACCCCCAAGTTTTCTTTTTGCATCGATTTAGTGACGAAAACCCTCGAAACTCCAGATGCCGTGCCTAGCAGTGAATCTGGGCACCAGGTGGTCGGTTCTGATGCCGTATTCGTCTTCAGCGACCCCAAAAACCACAGAGTAACAAAATCCGGTCCTTAATACACTTATTTTGACATGTTTATGCATTTTTTGATTCAATTTATGTACTTTAAAATGCAACTATGCATTTCCACCCATTTTTCTATAGTATCGTTGATTGAAATATTACACTGGTAATATTACACCAGTGTAATATTTCAATCAACGATAGTATGTAGACTTTTTTCCTGACATCATCCTGAACATAATACAAAAAAGTCTCTGGGTCTAGGTGCTGTATTTAAAAATCGATTAATTTTGTGCTCAATGTCCTGGTCTAATATAATTAAAGTAATATAGTAGATAATAAAAAAGTTCAGTAATACTTATAGCCCAGTAAATGAACGGGAAATTCGGCGATACCGTGTAATTTTCAGGGGCAACTCCGAATTGCATGAACATTTGGATTTAGGCTCTACTTACCCTCCACTTCAAAGTTGAAATTGTGCCGTTGGTTGCTTTTACTTGGGGGAAATGGATAAATTGACTGATTTTAAGCAAATTTTGTTCTATAGAGTTTTTTAGGTAAGTCAATACTTTTCGAGTTATTTGCCGTTGAAAATGTTGATTTTTCGACAAAAAAACTACGCTTTCAGACGGTTTTTCGCAAAATAACTCAAAAAGTAAATATTTTATTGAAAAAAAGTATTCTTAGCAAAAGTGTAGCTTATAAAAAACCCAAAAAAATGGTGTATCGGTAAAGTCTATCAATCAAATAAAAACAAAGTTGTAGCTCATGAAAAATACGTTCTTATTCGTCTAATTCCAAATCGAATATTTCAAGGTGAAATCACCTAAAAATTAAGCACTTTTCGGGAAAAACCCATTTAAACTTTTTTAAAGTGTCAATAAAAAGCTTTGTTTTAATTGTTAACAAAAGTTTTAGCATTAAAAATAAGCGAGTTACGCTCAAAATAAAGTTGGCCCTCTTTTTTTTTGTAAAAACATCATGAAAATCTCGCCGTGTTTAGCTCCCCAAATGAAATTAATCGCTACCGCTTTACAAACAATTTACTTATCTATCTATTTTTTATATGATCTGTCAGTCTCACCGGTTTAAAGTGTTTATTTTTGAAAGGGTTATAATTGACAAAGCTTGAATGGGTCACTAATCACGAGTGTATGCAAATTTTGAACAGCCATATCTTAACCAATTCTTGTCTTACGGAAAAACAAAATGAAACTAGCATGTTTATAATAGCAAAACCTACATTTTTTACTCTTTAAGATTTTTCTTATCACTAATACTCTTTTACAAATTTTTTTTATTTTGAAAAATTAAAATTTTTCAAAAATTTTTAGAAAATTTTTTTTTACTATAAAACCAAAGGTTTTTAAAAATAAGCAGTTCAAACCAATCAAACTTACAGATCATATAAACAATACACAGCCAAAGGTAAAGCCAAACGATTAATTTCATTTAGGGTGCTAAATAGAGGGAGGTTTTCACGATTTTTTTTACCAAAAAAAAGGGGTCAACTTTTTTTTTCAGTGTAACTCGTTTATTTTTGATGCTGTAAACTTTTGTAAAAAAACAAATAATAAGCTTTTCTTCGATACTTTAAAAATGTTAACAAGGTTTTCCCGAAAAACGCTTCTTTCTTCGGTGATTTCGCGTTGAATTATTCGATTTGGAATTAGACGAATAAGAACGTATTTTTCCACCTACCTCTACCGAAAGTATACTTTTCCGGACCTGATTGTAGGGAGCAAAGTTGTACTTTTCATATTGTTGTATGGCAACAATATGAAACATGTCACAAAGCAACAATACAAATGTCATTAACAACAATTAAATATCATTTTTATTTATAGTAATATTAAAAGTACAATTAGTTAATGAGGCATTTTCAAAATTGAAACCGTGCAAAAATGTTCCCGACTCTTGATACGCATTGGTAATAGGGCTTTTCATTCACAGTCATTTCTTTCGAGCTTCTGTCATGTGTCACATAATATTAATATATCTACGTCGTACGTTATTGGTATATACCCATGATACAAACCAAAGACGTATGACGTAGATATATTAATATTATGTGACACATGACAGAAGCTCGAAACAAATGACAATCGATGAAAAGCCCTATTGTTGATGATACTGATGGTCGAGCACAACTTTCAGCAATCATTCCCGATGTTCTCGAATCATGACTTAATTATTTTAATTTCTAACATCTAGACGACTTTGATAGTTGTCACAGTTAATTTCGAGTAAAAATAGCGTATGAATTGTACTATTTATGGTTGAAAATTGCCACGTTTGAAGAAAAAATAGTATACTTTATTCGGCAAAGAAGCGACTTTTCTTGACTTGCCCTCTATTACGCGCCTCACTTCGTTCGGCGCGTAATATCGGGCGCGTCAAGAAAAGTCATGCTTCTCCGCCTCATAAAGTAATATACTATTTCCTCCCTAGGGAGGAAAAGTAAAAGTGACGTCATGGTATTTCATTCATGAAATATAACTTATTGACGCCCTGTACAATATATATTTTCTATTACGTAAGTATCTATACATTTTAACGTTTATTTAAAAACACTCTGTATTTTGCAGAATGGTAAAAAATAGTAAATTGTTATTCTGATTTAACAATGTTTACATTAATAATTTCATGCCCCGCTAACTCTAATAAAAAACATGTAATCGTATTTATTTTCCTTCCGTTTAGTCAGAGGCGCTGATGTCGGCATTGTGATTGGTGGAACATGACTTTTGACAAATCCTGCGCTATCTGTGAATCTGTAATCTGTGTTCGTTCGTTCGTTGTCGTTCTCGTTCACTTATTTTATATGGTCGGTTATGTGATGTGTTTGTGTTTAGTTTGTGTCACCATAAAAAGCTGAATATTCAGTCGTGTTTTTTGATATTTTTGTTATTTCATAATCGAGTACCTTTTTAAAGGTAAGTTTTTCTGATTGTAGGTACTGTTTATCCAACAGTTTTAAAATACACATTTTATTTCGCGTTTTGTTGTTGGGTCTAATGGCCGATCAGCTGTTGTGTGCAGCCGATAAATTCAACAAGTAAACATATATTTAATCGAAATTAAATACTCATATTTCTATGTAAAATGTCACATTATTGTACAAATAAATAATTAAGAAACAAAAGTTGTTCGTGTTTTACCTTTATTGTCCACTTGAATAAAATAATATTAAATATTGGAAGTACCGTATGGAGGCTATGGTGTACCTAGCGTGGAGGCTAGATAACGCTACCCTTCCTATCCAATCAACAGCAAGAACGTTTAAAATTTCACACCTATCATGTCGAAGCTACAGACCACTTATGTGGAGGCCAGATTTGTAGTATCCTTCCAATTTTCCAGGTGCTGAAATACGTGACATATTTTTTGGAGGGTAAGATCGCATTCTACCAAATCACACAACACTTTTTTCTATGAATAATTTGACTTATATTTGACAGTTGACAGTTATATTGTACCTACTTGTTACTTTTAGTTCTAATAAATTTTGTTGGTTAGTTACATAAATAAATTAGGTAAAAATGAAAAAATTACTTGTTATTTGAGGAATGTGGAAAAACCATATGTATAACATGGGAGTAAAGTGCCTTTTCCTCCCTTGAATGATTACTGCCCTCCGCTACGCGTCGGGCAGTAAACTTCATTCTCGGGAGGAAAAGTAGCACTTTCCTCCCTTGTTATACAAATAGCTATTTCATGAGCTACAACTTTGCTTCTACTCAATTTGTAAACTTTACTGATACACCATTTTTTTTTTGTTTTTTATGGGCTACACTTTTGCTAAAAATATTTTTTTCGATAAAATATTTATTTTTTGAGTTATTTGGGAAAAACGGTCTGAAAATGTAGTTCTTTTGTCGAAAAATCAACATTTTAAATCGCGAATATCTCGAAAAGTATTGACTTACGTAAAAAACTTTATAGAACAAAAGGTGCTTAAAATAAGTGAATTTATCCATTTCTGGATAATCCTTATTTTAAACACGCGTTTTTCACCCCCCGAGAAGGGGTAAATGTCACCCCCCAAGTAAAAGCAACCACCGGCACAAATTCAACTTTGAAGTGGAGGGTAAGTAGAACCTCAATCCAAATTTTCATGCAATTCGGAGTTGCCTATGGAAATTACACTCCAAAACGGTCATTTATTGGGCTATTAACTTCAATTGTTAATGTGTATACTTATCACATGCAGACTAATTTTATTATTATTTAATTAAATGTAAACGATCTTCTGCGAATTAAACAATATACTTATATTCATCGGAAGAATGTGTCACACCTTAAAAAGTGAACGAACCTTCCGTGAGGAGGAACACAAATATCAATTATCTGATCTGGCAACAAAGCTTTGATTTTTAAATATCTCTACAACATCACGAGGTATATTTATTTTACCAAGCAAAACCTCATCGTGATAAAAAACATAAAAAAAAATAAACAAGAATCTATTGATAACCTTAGATGGAGATAAATAATTGAATTAGAAATTCAAAATTTCTTTAAATTCTTCACTTGTTTAATCATTAAATGAGAAACCAAATATTGACAGTTGCTAAAGCATTTATAGGGTGTCCGAACACATTTTCATGACAAAACTTGCAAATTCCGGAACTCAAATTCGATAGAATTCTAGATAAATCACATTTCTAAATTTATTTCACCAGAAACGGTTTATTTTATAGAATAATCAATCTAATGGTAATTTTCATAGTTTCGGTGTGATAAAGAATCAAAAATCGGGTCAAATCACAAATTGATAACGGCAATACTACAGGGTAATATGATAAAGGCAGATTAAGAAAATGAACACTGTAAAATTTCAACTTACAAGTTGACAGACACAGAAAATTAAATACCAAAGAGAAACATGGACATTGGAAGAAAGATCGGAAACATTTAAGCAAATACCACTAGAAAAGGCAGAAGAGATATGTGGAAGAATAAAGTACAATGGAAAACTAAAGGAATGAAATGGTGGTACGAGGATATTATCGATTTAGTATGGAAAGTATGGAAAACAAACATTCAGAATGCAGATCCAAGAGTCAGAAAAGACTACAACACTAAAAGAAAGTACAACAGGCAATAAAAAAAGCAAAAAGGGAAAGTTGGAAAACATTTGGAATGGTCATAACGAGAGAGTTTAGGATTGATAACAGAAAATTCTGGACAAGAATTAAAAGACTAAGAGGCGATAAAAAGAAAGATATCAGAGCAATGAGAGACAGTCAAAAGGAGTTCAAAGAAGAATAATTAAGGAACAAAATACGAAAAACCGATGGCACAAACCATCCTACCATATGTAAAGGGTACAACAGAGAAAATAGGAATAGTGCTAAGAAAGAAATCACAAAATAAAAACGATATTTAATACCGACAGAAAAATCTCCTATTTTACCATCCGCAAAAAAAAAACAAAAATATCGTAAGAAAATCAAGTAGTATACAAGATTCTATGTGGGGACTGTGACAAATTGTACATCGGACAGACCAACCGAAGAATCCAAATTAGACGAGAAGAACATCAAATTGCCATCAAAAGGAGAGCAAATAGTCATCCCTGTCACACCACATCTTAACTACAGGACATACAATAAATCTGAACCAAATGACGATGCTAGCTAATCTTTTTATAAAAGAAAGGCCAAATCAGAGAAGCAATAGAAATTGAAAAAAAATCACAACAATCTAAATCAAAGAGATCATGCTCAAAGGCTTTCAATAAGGTGGAAAACGGTCCATTATTTTTTACCCGAGGCTTACTTGCATTTCTGTGAGCCGTGTTGGGATTTTCCCCAGGTAGGGGGCTAACCTGGCCTGGGAACCCTCCTCCTTTACCCGGGCTTGGGACCGGCAATAGTACTGTGAGCTACTCAATCCACCCAGCAATACCACAGGCGGAGTTGAACAAAATAATAGAAAACCTTACCAGAACATCTGGATTTTAGATGGGTAATACATTCTTTAGAGTTGTTTGCTACGCTGACGATGCTGTCCTTATCGCCGATTCTGAAAACAATCTCCATGCGTAACTGTATGCGTTTAATACTAAAGCTAAATAACTAAATAAATATGCTCATCAACACCTAGAAGACTAAGCGCCTAGTAATATCCAAAGAACCGATAAGATGCAAATTAGAAATTGACTCCAAAACTGTGGAACAGGTGAATCACTTCAAATATCTTGGAACGGAAATAACAAGCTATGGAAATTTCTCAAAAGAGGTCAGAGAACAAACAAAGAAAGCAGCTAGAATCTCGGGACGCCTGAAAGAAATCGCATGGAAGAACAAATATCTAAATACTGAAAGCAAAGTCAAAATATACACGGTGAGTCACCACTAACGCGACGGAAGATTACAGCGAAATGGTAGAAGATTTGAAAAAAAATTTTAATGAGTGGTTTGTAAGTTGATAAAATCTACATTTTAAAATTATTTTGAAATATAATCCCAATAGTCCCAATAAATGGCGGCGTATCAAAGTTATATTTTTTCTTATGGAACACCCTGTATTTTATTGCATTTTTTAATTGTCCGCAAAAAATAAGGTATAGTTTCATAAGGCTTCCCTATACCTATGTACCGAGTGTTCTGAGTTATGTTGACATTTCTTAAAATGTAAAGTTTTAAAAGAAGGCTTATTCTCAAGTTATTTAAGAAATTATAAAAAAATACTTTTACATCTAAATAGTTGGATATTGATTGAATGTATTCCATGATTGATTATTACACATGTATTTACAGGGTGTTCAACATTTACAGTTTCATTATTGGATTATTCAATGTGTCATATAATGCTTATTTTAAATGGAACACCATGTATATTAATTATTAATTATATTAAACGAAGTCACCTCTTTCGAATGGTATATGGATGTCCTATACCTAGGTCTAATAGTTTTTGCGTAATTTACAATTATTTAAATTCTTAATCTGTAAATCGATTTTAACACAAAATATGTATCTCATTGTATGACATCGTCATTTTATGACAGTACGGTCTGGTAATTATCAAAAATATAAACACCCATGTATGATATTCAAATTTAATTGTTCCTAAAAATGAATAACCACGTTATCTACGAAAGAGTAGACATGGTACTTTGCATTGGGGAGTGTTTCCAAAATTGTATCTTACTTTCTAAAGTTTACGCTCAAAAGTAGGTATCCCGATAGAAGACACCCAAAAAAGGATGTTTTTGAGAAATTTCGGAAAGTTAAATAAAAATAAACCAGTTATTTATGATCACGTCAAGGAACTTGATGTCCTGCTTTCTGTTACGGAAAACCCAAATACTAGTAAAGAAAAAATTTCGGGTAAATCAGTCAAACGACTGTTAGAATACTTAAGAGAAACCACTATTATCCGTAAAAAAACTCAACTACACCAATATTAGACCGAACAGGATTATGATAAATATTTAACTTATCGTTTATGGACTTAAGACTTTGGAGCACATCCTGATTTTTTTTAATGTATTGTATACAGACCAATCTTACCTACTTTTTATAATAATGGTCTAGTAAATAGACATAATTTTCATTTCAGTATGATACAGTAAACAACCATTTATTTCGTACAGTTTAAAAATCGAGAGTGCATAAATATTATTTTTAAAATCGATTTACCGTTTAAGAAAATTGTAAATTACGTCAAAACTATGACTCCTAGTTATGGAACATCCCTATACCATTCGAAAGAGGAACCTGTGTTTAGTATAATAATTTATTAACATACATGGTGTTTTATTTAAAATAAGCATCATATGACACTTTAAACAATCCAATAATGAAACTGTAAATTTTGAGCACCCTATAAATAAATGTGTAATAATCAATCATGGAATACATTAATTACAAAATAATTACCAGACCGTACTGTCATAAAATGACAATGTCATACAATGCTATTAATTAACTACATCTTTTGTTTTAAAGTCGATTTACAGATTAAGAATTTTAATAATTGTAAATTACGCAAAAACTATGACACCTAAGTATAGGACATCCATATACCATTCGAAAGAGGTAGATTTGTTTAGTATAATTATTTATTAATATACATGGTGTTCCATTTAAAATAAGAATCATATGATACATTGAATAATCCAATAATAAAACTGTAAATTTTGAACACCCTGTAAATAAATGTGTAACAATTAATCATGAAATACATTCAACCAATATCCAAATATTTATATGTAAAAGTATTTTTTTTCCTTGTTTTAAATAACTTGAGAATAAGCCTTCTTTTAAAACTTTACATTTTAAGAAAAGTCACCATAACTCAGAACACTCTGTACATAGGTATAGGGAAGCCTTATGAAATTATAGCTTATTTTTTGCGGACAATTAAAAAATGCAATAAAATATAGGGTTTTCCATAAGAAAAAATATAACTTTGATACGCCGCCATTTATTGGGGCACCCTGTATATTTCAAAATAATTTTAAAATGTAGATTTTATCAACTTACAAACCACTAATTAAATTTTTTTTTTAAATCTTTTACCATTTCGCTGTAATCTTCCGTTGCGTTAGTGGTGACTCACCCTGTATAAGAAAACAATAAGACCTATTATAACATATCCGGCAGAAACAAGACCTGACACAAACAGAACGTTACAAATGATGAGAACGGTTGAAATGAGAACACTAATAAGTATAGAAGGCAGAACTCTACGTGACATAATAAGAAGTGAAGACATCAGACAAAACTGTGGAATACGGGACATATAGGCAGGTGGGTCAGACAGAGACGAAGATATTGGAACAAACATATAAAGAGAATGGAGGACAGCAGACTCGTTAAAAGCGCAAACACGAATAACCCAGTAGGTAAAAGACCACAGGGTAGACCACCAAAACGATGGAGAGAATGCTGGACCTCATCGTCCGGGGAAGACTTATTGGCAGTGAACAGGCAGTAGCCTACTAGCATGATCGATCATGCTAGAAAGAAGAAGAAGAAGAAGAAGGAAAACGGTGTTGAAGAAGGATACAATAATAAATCACGTATATAGGGTTTTCGAGTTCTATAAAACACAAACAAGACATAAACTCAATAATTGTCCGTTTAGTGGAAAACCGCCATAACAACATTAGGCTCGTTATTTAATAAGCACATCTCGCATGTTTTAGCTGTATTTTAAATACCAGTATTTTGAGAAAAAATAAAACGGCTGCAAATCCTTTGATTCCCAGTCTTTTCTTCACATCACTATAGACTAAGAGCCGTATACACTCAACGAAAAAGGTACGTAATATTAATAAAAATGTTAATTCAGACAACAAAAGCAATACTTAAAATTTGTCCAATTCTTGGTTTTATTGGAACGACAAAACGACGTTCACCAATTCATTATTTTCGTTAGTTGATCCAATGTATTACGTTTAATGAATGGATGAACATTCATTTATTAATATACAGGGTGTCCCGAAAAGATTGGTCATAAATTATACCACATTCTGGGGCCAAAAATAGTTCGATTGAACATAACTTACCTTAGTACAAATGTGCTCATAAAAAAAGTTACAGCCCTTTGAAGTTACAAAATGAAAATCGATTTTTTTCAATATATCGAAAACAATTAGAGATTTTTTGTTGAAAATGGACATGTATCATTATTATGGCAGGACCATCTTAAAACAAAATTATAGTGAAATTTTTCCACCCCATAAAAATTTTATGGGGGTTTTGTTCCCTTAAACCCCCCCAAACTTTGGTGTACGTTCCAATTAATTCATTGTTGTGGTACCATTAGTTAAACAAAACGTTTTTAAAACTTTTTTGCCTCTTAGTATTTTGTCGATAAGTCAGTTTTTATCGAGATGCGGCTTCTTTTTTAATATGTTTACATAAAAATTTTAAGGGGGTGTTGTTCCTTTAAACCCCCCAAATGTTTGTGTACGTTCTAAATAAACTATTATTGTGGTACCATTAGTTAAATACAGTATTTTTAAAACTTTTTTGCCTCTTAGTCTTTTTTTGATAAGTCACCTTTTATCGAGATGTGGCTTCTTTTTCAAAATATACCTAAAAATGTAAATTATAAATAAACTTTCAGATTATTAACAGGTCGCTACAATCGTACTTAACCATATACAAATATGTGGTGGATTCGACAAATATTCAAAATATCTCGATAAACACTGACTCATCGAAAAAGTACTAAGAGGCAAAAAAGTTTTAAAAATATTGTGTTTAACTAATGGTGCCACAATAATAATTTAATTGGAACGTACACAAAAGTTTGGGGGGGGGGGTTTAAGGGAACAAAACCCCCATAAAATTTTTATGGGGTGCACAAATTTAACTTTCATTTTTTTTTAAGATGTTGCTACAATAATAATGCCACATATCCATTTTCAATAAAAAATCTCTAAGAGTTTTCGATATATGAAAAAAAATCGATTTTCATTTTGTAACTTTAAAGGGCTGTAACTTTTTCTGTGTGCACTATTGTATATATTACGAACACCGTTCACTGAGTCAACGAACACTATTCGTTGAAAGAACAACGTCGTTAATTAACCGACGAAGACTATTCGTTGTGTCAATAACAGTGTTATTTCTCCTAACGTATACTGCTTCATGCATCCAATCAATTTCGTTTATTTCTGCAATTATTTCCGTTTATTCTTACAATTAATTCCGTTCATTGTCACAATAAATACGGTTATTCTTACAAGCAATTCTATTCATTCCTACAATCAGTTTCGTTCATTCCCACTATGAACTTATTTTATATTAATAATTACTGAATGCATTATCTCAATGTATGCTATTAATTGATTAGTAATAATTTTGCAAATCCCCCTTTTTTGTGCTAAAGCTAATGGACTTTAGTGATTTCACATATACAGTGCGTTGGAATAAGTGTTACCCCCTTATTAACTTATTTATATTTATTTATATATTATTATATTATTTATATTTAGCACATAAGCAACACGCTCGGACAGGTAGATTTTTAAAATAATCAAAAGTATATTATAACATCAATGTTTCGGACTTTACGCGATCCCTCTTCAGACGACAGGCACAACTTAAATTTTTTTAAATGGGAAAGTACCTCATGTGACAGCTCATTTAAAAGCGTTTGAAATAGTGATTCCAAAAATAGAGCGCAGGTGCAAAATTTCGATCGAATTCTTTTCAAACGCATTCATGTTTTTTTTTGGAATCCTGAGAAAACTAATAAGTATTTTTGAAAAATTCAGACGCAGAATAAAAGATTACATTATTACCGAGGGCTAAAAGTCCCTTAGAATAAACAAAAAGTTTCTTTCGAATGGGATATTTGAAATTAAAAATCATACTAAATTTTCTCTTTTTCACCACTACTGTGACTTATTAAAATAATCATTATAGAAGTTCTCAGGGACTTCAGATCCTCGATAATACTGTAATATTTTATTCTGCGTTTAAATTTTTCAAAAATACTAATTAGTTTTCTCAGGATTCGAAAAAAATGAATACGATAATAGACACACGAAAACTTCCTTCCAGTACGGACTACACTTGGTAACGAAATGACATTATTCGGTACTTCGGCAAATAATTCTTTTTTAAACAATGGTAACACAGAGAAGCTCGGGGTATCACCATAAGGAAAAGCCGTTACATTTCAAATGGTCAAGCAAAACATTTATTGTTTCAACAACTGAGTTTATTGTTACCATAAACGCATTGATTGTGGTTATTAACGACGTTCTACACCTTCGTTGCGGGGTATGCCTCTCAGAGGAAAGGGGGGAAACTTATATGCAAGCGAAAGTTGGTAACAATGCATTTATAGCAGAATACTCAAATCATATGTTTCAGTATTGAATACTTTATAAAAATAAATTATAATAAATTACGGAAATTACTGAATAAATTACGGAATTAATTATAATAAATAAATTAAAAATAAATGGTACGGTAAACAATCCTCATTTTTTAATATGTTATTCCTTACAAAAAAACCTTTAATTTAAGCACAAATAATTAAAAATCGTAAATTTGGGTCAAAAGTTATTAACTTTTTAAGAATTCCCATAAGAGCCCATGTTAAAACTTAACTTTGACCCTTAATAGTAATTAAACGGCACGGTAAAACAATTTTTAAAAAATCAAGTCTGAGTTTTTTGAAGTAAACTATAATATACTAAAATTTCATGCAAATCCTTAATTCTTTGCCGAAGGTGTAGAACGTCGTTAAACGCAGTAGTAGATTGATTAATGCATTCGTTGTCATAACCATCAGTTTACATCTATGGAATAATCATATATTACTCTCTATATTAACAACATTTGTACATTGTTTTAATGAAATCTGTACATTGTCACGATAAACCAATGTAATTGCTTATCATCTACGAAATCAAGAAAGTGTTTTGCTGCCAGAATTACTATTATTTATTAAATGTACGAAACTAGTTTATTGACTGAATAAATTGAGTGTTATTGATTAATGTACTCTAGTTACTTTGACAATTATTATTCAATCATTGTGACAATAACCAAATACATTCATCAATGTCTAAAAGTTCGTTGAAACAAAAAATTAAATTGTTGTTACAACGAAATACTATTCAATAATCACTGTTAATCAATATTACAAACTAAATTTTTTTGAGTGTAGGAAAAATCATTTTAGGCAACGTAAGAGTCTATAACTTAAATAGTAGAGCTAAAAGAAAACGCATGAACACTATGCCGTCACTTTTCAGTGGCACATGGGTCGACGGTAGAAAATAATACTTTCCACTTATGGACGGGATAAATGAATTAAAGATTACCCCTCGTTAATATAGCAAAATACCCTCAACCCCAGAATTAAATTTTTTGACTAGTATTTTAAATAACAATATTTTGAGAAACGATAAAACGGATGCAACATTTTTTTTTGTTTCGCAGTCTTTTCTTATAAGAACAATATTCATATCACTACTCACGCTAACGTATTCGGACTAAGATTAAGTACTCAAACATGATAACGTCGTTATAGATAATGAAGATTACGACTATGAAACAGTCAATCAGATTATTTGAACATTACCTATATGTATTTTGTGACTATCACGTTTAACAAAAGAAACATTTGAATGTACACATATTTGTACAAAGATTTGAAAATCACGTAGAATGTAGATATTTCTGGTAAATATATTTATTTTATACTCTTGTTGTTTGTTTTGGCGGTGTTAGATATCTCCATTCTTAGCGATATGGACTCATGATATATATTAATTATTTACCTATTCATTGTCCTTCATCTTACTACTTGTAGTGTTTCGGAGAAATCTCCATTTGCGTTGGGTTTTACTGTTTTCTGTTACTATATTTCCTATTTTCAGTGTTTTATTATTTAACCTTATCTACAATTGGATAAAAGTATAACACGGTCCAGCAAAATGATTTATACACAAATACATCCGTATCTTAGTAGGCTAGGGTAATAAGACAAAAATATACCCTGTTCGTGACACTTCAACAGCCAGGGTACTGAAGCGTTTTTTTCGAAAGGTAATACCTATAAGAACAAATTGTAACTATTTCCTGCGTAGGATCTGGCGGCCATTTTTATTTATAAACCATTTAGTGTCGAAAAACGGCATTTCCCCCTTTTTTTTTTCAAATTAATGAAAAACAGTAAGAGTTATGGTTTTCTTAGTACAGACATATTCGAGAGAATGGAAAAAGCTTTAAAATGGCGTACTACAAAGTTTAATATACTCATTTATTGTTAATATAACTGCTATTGTTAATAAAACAGTTTGGCCGGGTTGGTGACACAACCCCCTTCAGGCCGAAACCAAATTTTTTGAGTAGTATGGACATCTATATTAATAACCTATATGTTTCCTGCTGCCGATTTTGATGATATACATAGTTATAAACAAATGAAGATCAAAAAACGGTAAATTTTCGCTTTTTTCGTCTATAACCAAAAAGTTAAGTATTTTAAACAAATTTGAGAGTGAGAAACTCATAAATCGTACAAAAAACTTCAATATGGCGTTCGTCGAATATTCGCCTTATTGGTTGCTTAGAAAATTGCAAAATAAATCATAAATTTTGAGTTTTTATAAATATTCATAACTTACGTAAAAATTAACTTAGAACGTTCTTATTACACGGAATGCTGAGACTTCTGGTGCTTAAATCAAACCCTAAATTTCAAAGCAATTGGTTTAATAGTTTAAAAGGTATTTAATTTGTTTATCCCAAATTATTTTTTTTTGCAACGCTATAAGTCAGAAAATACAAAAGTTACAGTAATACTTTGGATAGTTTATGAAAGAAAAATATTTATACTATTTACTTAATTAAAAAAAAATGACAAAAAATAATTCTAAATACTGCAAAATTATTTTGCAAAAACATGTGAATTAAAAAAAGGGGTGCTAACTTCGTCCCTAATTGTCCTAGGACAATTGTTTTTCTTTCTAAACGTGTACAAAAATTCAGTCTTCTCAAATATGAAAAAATAATATTTCTAAGGGTAACGGTTAAAAAGTTATTCTAATTGTTTATAAGTAAGCAAAAAATCGACGAGTTTTTGAAAAATAATTTTACACTGTTTAAAATTACTTTTTGTCATTTTTTTTAATTAAGTCAATAGTATAAATGTTCTTCTTCCATAAACTGTCAGAAGTCTTACTGTAACCTCATAATTTTCTGACTTATAGTGTTGCAAAAAAATGGATTTGGGATAAACAAATTAAATAACTTTTAAACTATTTGACCAATTGCTTTGAAATTTAAAATATAATTTAAGCACCAGAAGTCTCAGCAATTCGTGTAATAAGAAGGTTCTAAGTTAGTTTTTACATAAGCTATGCATATTTATAAAAACTCAAAATTTATGATTTATTTGGCAATTTTCTAAGCAACCAATAAGGATAGACATATTCAGCGAACGCCATATTGAAATTTTTTAGACGATTTATGAGTTTCTTACTCTCAAATTTGTTTAAAATGCTTAACTTTTTGGTAATAGACTAAAAAAGCGAAAATTTACCGTTTTTTGATATTCATTTGTTTATAACTATTTATATCATCAAAATCGGCTGCAGGAAACATAAAGGTTATTAATATAGATGTCGATACTACTCAAAAAATTTGGTTTCGGCGTGGAGGGGGATGTGTCACGAGAAAAATCTTATTTCTCTGGATTAGAATGGGGGAGACACGTGTGGTCAAAATAGCAAGAGATAAATCACCAATCGATAGAAGTATCGACCGACCACGCAAAAGATTGAACTGACAACCTGCCATAGAGGGATCAATCCGCCAATGAACAAGCAGAATTGCTTACAAAGAGAAAGAAGAAGAAGATTATCAGTTATGTAGGAGCCAAGATATTTAAATTCTCATACTCGTCCTAGTTTTTCCCCAAGCAATTCGATGTCACCAAACATTCATATCTCCAATATCATTTTACAGTTGGTGACCTCTTTCAGCTGGCTTCTTCTACACAGCACAAAGTCTATCTGATTTTCCCTTCCTCCGCTACTATAAGTAACACACTGCTCTTCAGTATTCATACCTCCACGACCGAACTGTTAGAGTGAAAGTGTGCGATCAAAAATCAACCCCATTTACTCCACAAGCTGAAGTTCCCCAATGATCAGTTCTAGCTCCACTATTGTACATACTCTACAACAGTGATCTTACAAACCAAAATATCCCAGGCACTCGTCTGTTTCTCTATGCTGACGATACGGCTCTACTCACAACAACTTCACAATAAAATATACCACTCATCCACAGAAGAGCCCAGGCTCTGTTAGACGCGGTAGAGGAATGTTGTTGTAAAGGGAGAGTTACGCTGAATGCGAATAAAACAACAAAAATCATAAGAAATGAACACGACCAATACCCTCTGAGATTGATGGGAGAAAGGCTCGTGCTCAGCCCGACTGCAACCCATTTGGGAGTACTGTTTACCAGGAAGCTCAGCTGGGACGCATTCTAATACAAACATGCATTGACGAACTCCCGGCAGAATACGAAAAAATCCCCGTTAGCTCCGTGCCCTCCTCGTCTAACTCCTCTTCCCTACCCCGAACAGGGAGAAGTTGGTTTTTTGCGGTTTTCCAACTTCATTGCACAATTATTATACCTGTTCGCCCTTAGAAAATAGCCGCAACTATTTTCTACCACTAGAACGCTCACTGTCCATGCAGTCTAAAACCACCTCCTGACCGCCGACGCAGAATGCAGGCTTGCCGTCCATTGTACAATGGTTTCTAGGGAGCTTGCTCGAGGACAAAGCACGGACAGTACACACACATGTCAATGGAACCACCCCACATTTCATCAAACTTCTTCTCTGATCTCCGATAGTCAGCTGGACCACCATCGTCCAGCAACACTCAGGCCTCCCAGTGTTTTTTCAGACTGTCTGCTTTTTCTGCCATACTAACAAAATTCAACGCATACCCTGAAGAGGCCAAAATCCTAAACAGGGACAACTCAATGCAATCCTTTCAAATAAAGAAATCCTTTACCCTCCTACGAATCCTACATTGAGTTCAAGTTAAGTATTCATAAAGAACGTATTAATTCACAGTAAAATACCATGCCACTGCAAAGTCAATTGCACTACTTCCTACATCATGTCTTATTCCCATTCCCTAACCTCCATGAACTATTTCTACTCCCACTCTTTCTCTACCAATACGTCCGTTCAAATCAGCTTCGAGAAAACACTTTTCGTCTACAGGAATGTCGAGCATCTCGGAATCAAGGGCTCTCCAAAATTCTTCATTTTCTTGTTCTTCCATCCTACGTGTGGGGCATAGGCACATTCGATGTTCACGTTGGTATCGCCTGTACTCAATCGGGCATATACGCTGTGAGCTTCGCTGGTGTCGCTCCTAGCGGACTACTAATTCAACTTTCACTGGTAATTTTTAAATTTATTATTTAATTGTTATCGCTTAATATTTACAACGCAAAAAAGTAATTAAATTGTAATCGATTTTTTTAAGATTTTGCTAATCATTTTGACGTTCTATTGACAAAATATTAATTTCTTACTTGGGATACTTTCACAATTATCGTGTAGATGTCGCCAAGATTAATAGATTAATAGAACATTAAAAAAACTTAAATTCAGTATTTAAAACGTAAGTATATTTAAGGTAAAAATATATACCACAGCATTGACCAACTAATATTTTTTATAATTAATGTTCTTAATTTTAATTTTAAATTAATCACTTTGACATTTATGTCAAATTTCCGGTAAAGGTTTACAGACTTGTCACTACTGGCGCTCGCGAATTTGTAAATATCCCCTCTACGTACGAGCTCACAGCGTATAAAAACTTTCGAGACATTTGTTGCACTGCCCCATAGAACAAAATTATATGACAAATGTGAATAGATGATAGCGTAATAAACATTAAGTATCTGTTCCGTTGTGAATAAGTATTTAAGTTGCAAAAGAGCATAGTATCCAGAATTAATTTTCCAACATACATGATTAATATGTGCCTCCCAGCTCATATTACCGTTAAGTAATAGTAAAGTGATAAAATCGTTGTCGACTTTGATAGAGAAATTTTCCTTAATTGGAGTTTTTATATAAAATTCCATACATACTGTTTTACTCGAATTTCCTATTAAGGAGTTTTTTTTTCGCACCAAGACGTAAACTCATGGGCTAAGGTATTAAGTTTTAACCTCAATTCCTCAGCATTTTCTGCAGATGTCGCTAAAGTCGTGTCATCAGCATATAAAAAAATATTTTCCGTGCTCATATATTTAGGCATATCATTGATATAACAAAGAAATAACAAAGGACCCAGTATTGATCCTTGTGGAACGCCAAGATCAACGTCATACAAATCTGATTGATAATGTCCGATTTTGACATACATCTGTCGATATTCTAGATAGGATTGTAACCACTTTAAAAAATTACCTCGAAATCCAAGGCCGTTTAGTTTACAAATTGCTACATTTAAATGTATAGAGTCAAAAGCTTTAGTTAAATCAAAAAAGAGGGCTTCAAACAAACTTCTTCTGATCTAATGAATTATAAATGCATTTAAAAAATGTTGTTGATGCACTCTCAGTTGATTTACCTGGAAGAAACCCATTTTGATATGAACTTATTATGTTATATTTACTAAGAAATGACAACATCCTTTTATGAATGCATTTTTCAATAACCTTACACAAGACAGTTGGTACGGCAATTGGTCTATAATTTTCTAATATAGTTTTGTTTCCTTTTTTAAATATTGGGGAAACTATACCAACTTTTAAATCAGTGGGAAAAATACCCATCTCCACAGATTTATTTATTAAATCAGTTAACGGTTGAATAATGTATACGCTCATAATATGTTTAATTAGCTTTGTGGAAATGCAATCAATACCCACTGAACTTACATTTTTTTAAGGAAGAAACAACTTCAGCAACATCGCTGTAGTCTATAGTCTATGTCTATAGGATAGAAGTAGAATGTTTGGTCAACATTTAAAGTCGTATAGTTTTTAAATTGTGAATCCCCATATTTGGCATTTAATGCATTTTTTGAAAATGATGTAAAGAATACGCCGAAAGCATTTGCCATCTCTTTTTTATCGTTTATAAAACTTCCCGAGTGCTCGATTTTTTCTATGTTGTTATACTGTCCTTTTTTTCTAGTTTTTATATGTTTTCCAAATAAATTTTTGCTTTTGATGGTTATTTTTGTTATGAAAAACATTCTGGAACCAGTGCTTTTTTGCTTCTTGAATTTTATGAGTACTTCTTTTTGTCTTCTTTATAATTTAATTGTACATCAGGGTCTGTCGAATTTTTTGTCAACCAGAAAAGGTTTTTTAAATCAACTCCCATCTTCAAGATTTGTTTAGAGATCCAGTTATTATTATTATTTTGACCTAATTTTTTTACAACCATAGGACAACATATATCAATATGATATAATAGAATATTTACAAAATCAGTATAAGCAGAATCAATATTGTAGAGATTTTCATAAACAACCTTAAAATCCTCATGATTCAACCTTGCTTGCAATGTTGATATATTTGGTTCAGACAAATTTCTAAATGTTATAGTATCGGTAATGTCATTTGTGTGGTGATTTGCTATTGAAATTACATTTGGTATTATAAGTTCCAATCCCTATGATCTCCAAGATGAAAATCTCTAACTGTTTCCTCATATGGTAGGGAATAATTTGTAATAAAATAGTCAATTTTAGATTTTGTTGTTCTGCCGTTTTTATTTGTAAAAATCCTAGTAGGTTCTAAGCTTTGGCAAGTTAAATTAAAACTTTCAATAATATCATTTAGTAAAGACTTTTCCCGAGACACACTCAGATAATTAATATTGAAATCACCACTTACAATAACATACTTAAAATGATCATAACAATAGTTTAACGCTAAAAATAATTTGTTCATGAAAATCTCTATATCACCACTGGGTGCTCTATATATGTTTATCAAGCAGTATGTACTTACATTTAAATTGAAGGTTGTACAACAACACTCGAAATTAACTTCTTCTGCTAAACTATTTAAATACTTTGGTATTTTAAATGACATTGACTGTCTGACAAATATCAGAACACCACCGTGGATTTTTTCAATTCTATTATATGAAGCAGCTTGACAATAATTCTCAAAATTAATACTATTTACACTTAATTCATTACACCATGTCTCAGTAACACAAACAATATCCGGACCGTTACAATTTAAAATTAGCTCAAGTGCACTTGTTTTGTTAGCTATTGACTGTGAATTTATACAAATGATTTTAAAATGATTAGTATTTCTTCGGATTTTCGTTATATTAACTTGCATCCATCTCTCTGCCTTGTTGACTTGTTTTTTTACTTCTGCAGTATATTTATCATACTATACGTCTAGGCTGAGGTAGTTGAAAGTCATGACTTGTTCTATTATGGGTTCATTAATCATTAGTTTACATCTCTTTGCTATAACCATTGACAGAATAAAACCATGATTCATGATTTGGATTACGTCTTTTAGTTGTACTCTGTCAAACGCTTTTGGAGATCCACAAAGCATATGCAAAGGGGTTTGTTAAATTTTATGGACTTTTCCACTACTTGTCGTAATATGAAGATCGTATAGGTTGTAGATCTATTGGTCTTGAATCCATGTTGTTCTTCTGATATGCTTACGGTGTTGATTAACTTTTAAGCAGTGGCGACGCGTGACTTTTTCTAAAGTGTTACCAAAACCAGATGTAAAAAAATCTTATTTAAAAAAAATATTTTGAACCTCCCAAATATAAGTTTTTGTTTTCAATCCTGTGGGATAAAATTAAACAAATCACTATTCCCAAATTATGTGTATGTAATTATGTATATGTAACAGGTATAACAATAAATAATAAACAAACTAAACATATTATTCTACCATAAAAAATGAACAAGTAGGAAAAAGAACAGATTTTGAAAACTATTGTTTATATTTTAATTCTTCCATTTTCAATATCATTTTTTTCTTTAAAATAATATATAAAAAAATATACAAGTAGAATGACTTTTCAAGTAGTTGATCAATTACGCAATACGTAGCAACACTCTTCCATGTTTAAATGCACGCACACTGTAATCTGCAATAGGTACTAAACCAACGTTACCAATCTTCAAAATGGTTACAATACTGATATGCACAGCGTGCCCGCGCGCCGTCTCTAGACCCGTCGCTCCTTTAAAATTTTCAGAGCTAGTCCCGAGCGATAGCGAGGTTTCTCCTGCGTACCGTTACCAGTGCCAGTATTGGTAACAGCATATGATAACGTGCCATGGATTCACATATCTCGCCAATATTTTCGTGCGTCTAGTTGGCTATTTACTGAATTAGGTACTATTAACAAGTATTTCTGTTGGTAAAAA
Source organism: Diabrotica virgifera virgifera (assembly GCF_917563875.1). Taxonomy (NCBI): domain Eukaryota; kingdom Metazoa; phylum Arthropoda; class Insecta; order Coleoptera; family Chrysomelidae; genus Diabrotica; species Diabrotica virgifera. The sequence goes on from NC_065443.1 coordinate 293,706,746, forward strand.
ATATAAATGGAATTATTTCGTAGAAGTCATAAAATATTTATTTGCAAGATTTGTAACTGTTACCTATGGTAACAGCGGTTACATGGACGCTTCGCCACTGCTTTTAAGACAAGATTTTTGTAAACAATCATGATGTAGACTGGTACAACGTTATTCCTCTGTAGTTAGGTGGATCGGTTTTCAGTCCTTTTTTGTATTATTTATTTTTATATTTTTAGTCCAGAAAGCCAATGCGCATCCGCTAGGAAAAATATTCTAATTCGGATTTTTTGCACAATCTTACTCAAAAAGGACCCCTTTTAACAAATTAGCATGTTGCCAGTACCAAAACTTGGTCAAAAATTTTTTAAACGTTTTTTTTTGTTTTTTTCCTAAAATTATTTTTTTTGCATGTAACAAAATTTTTTCAGGTTCTTTTTATCATTCCAAACAGAAAAGGTCTTTAGTGACTTTTCTCTAAAGTTGATAGTTTTTGACATATAAGCGATTAAAAATTGAAAAATTGTGAAATCGGCCATTTTTAACCCTCAAAAACTATGTGAAAAACTGAAAATTTAAATGTTGCCAAGGTAGGTAGATATTCTTTAAACATCGATTGATGAAATCCCGAAGAATTTTTTGCAATACAATATTAAAAACCCCTTTGTTTTTTAAGTGCCAATCAAGCGTGCGCGACACTATTTTCCACCGTTGCATGTGTATACAGTATGGTGCAAATGAAAGGAATAAATTCGTTATTTCGTAAACCGGTGACTTTAAGGAAAAATCCCAAAACAGGTCGGTTTTTATTTTTAAGTTGTGATATTGTGGCATATATAGTATACTAGTGACGTCATCCATCTGGGCGTGATGACGTAATCGATGATATTTTTAAATGAGAATACGGGTCGTGTGCTGGCTCATTTGAAGGGTTCTTCAATTCTCTATTCAGTAATATAAACATGTACATAATTATTTATACAGGGTGTCCAAAAAATTTTTATTAAATTAAATCATTTGGCAAATTGACAAAAAGTTAAATTATTGGACACCCTGTAAAAATAATTATGTAAATGTTTATATTACTGAATAGAGAATTGAAGAACCTTTCAAATGAGCTAGCACACGACCCGTATTCTCTTTTAAAAAAATCATCGATTACGTCATCACGCCCAGATGGATGACGTCACTAGTATACCATATATGTCACAATATCATAACTTAAAAATAAAAATCGGTCTGTTTCGGGATTTTTCCTTAAAGTTGCCGGTTTACGAAATAACGAATTTATTCCTTTCATTTGCACCATACTGCATACACATGCAACGGTGGAAAATAGTGTCGCGCACGCTTGATTAGCAATTAAAAAACAAAGGAGTTTTGAATACTGTATTGCAAAAAACTCTTCTGGATTTCATCAATCGATGTTTAAAGAATATCTGCCTACCTTGGCAACATTCAAATTTTCAGTTTTTCACATAGTTTTTGAGGGTTAAAAATGGCCGATTTCTCAATTTTTCTATTTTTAATCGCTTATATGTCAAAAACTATCAACTTTCGAGAAAAGTCACTAAAGACCTTTTCTGTTTGGAATGATCCAAAAAACCTAAAAAAATTTTGTTAAATGCAAAAAAAATAATTTTAGGAAAAAAACAAAAAGAAAACGTTTAAAAAATTTTTGACCAACTTTTGGTCCTGGCAACATGCAAATTTGTTAAAAGAGGTCCTTTTTGAGTAAGATTGTGCAAAAAATCCGAATTAGAATATTTTTCCTAGCGGATGCGCAGTGGCTTTCTGGACTATATTTGTACTATAACATTATCATATTCTACAACGTTTTCTGTTTGCAGATGAGACGAAATTCGCACGATATGCAAGTGAATGTCGCTGGCATCAGGCGAAACATCAAGAATTTCGCCCACAATTACTCCGATGCTCAAAAGAAAGTAAGAGAAGCGACCTCTAACGATCCATGGGGTCCGAGCAGTACCATAATGGCGGAAATTGCCGATCTCACATACAATGTGGTGGCCTTCAGCGAAATAATGCAAATGGTAAGGGTTTTAATTATATATCTAGAATCAATATAACAAAATATTTTCATTAGTAATTACACGAGAGCTCTAAACTTATCGATTTGTATCCCGAGTGACAAATTATGTCAAAGCGTCCTGAGGGCAAAACAAATCGATAATTTTTATGAGCTCGAGATTAATTCGATAAGATTATTTCATGAATAAAATGGGCATCTAAAGGCGGAGATACATATGCGCTCTGCTCGGTGTGCGAGCCGCTCGCGCGCAGCGTTATTCGTCAGATTAGTACGTGTTTTCAAGTGACGCACAAACGGCACGCACACGGCGCACCACGATCTAAATTCTGTCGGTTTTTCAACAAACGCTTTGATGGTTCGCAATACGTATTTGGGCGGGTTTGCGAGTGGTTTGTTGGTTTTGGCGCGCATGAGTTGAATATTTGTTAGTAATTTTAATAGTCGGAACTGTCGGAAGGAAATTGATGTTTACCGTGGAAAATCATTATTGTGGGATCCTCAATAAAGAACCATTTAATTTAAAGAAACAACTTAAATCCGATGTGAACGGAAATAGAAGCTGAAATAAAAAAATGTACATGCGGACCTTTTTAAAAAATGTTAGTTCATTGTTGTACTAAAAATAACATGTATTAAAAATAAGATTTACTATTTTATTTGGGCATAAGCCACAATTCGAGTTTGACATCAAGTTTACTTGACCTTTCGACTTTCACTTCGGAAATAGTTATCAATATCAAAAAAACATTCATAAGCAGATATATATTATGTGTCACCGGAAAGCGAAATAGGTAACGCACGACTTGGAGAACCTATAGTTTTCTAACTTCGTGTCTGGTGAAGCAACGCAGTTGAAACAAGCGGATATATTATAATTGTGTCACCGGAAAGCGAAAAAGGTAAGGCACAACTTGGAAGACCCAATAGTTTTCTAACTTCGCTTCTGGTGAAGCAACAGAGTTGGAACAAGCAGATATATTATCATTGGGTCACCGGAAAGCCAAAAAGGTAACGAACAACTTGGAAGACCCAATAGTTTTCTAACTTCGCTTCTGGTGAAGCAACGGAGTTGGAACAAGCAGATATATTATAATTGGGTCACCGGAAAACGAAAGAGGTAACGTACAACTTGGAAGACCCAATAGTTTTCTAACTTCGCTTCTAGTGAAGCAACGGAGTTGGAACAAGCAGATATATTATAATTGGGTCACCGGAAAGCCAAAAAGGTAACGCACAACTTGGAAGACCCAGTAGTTTTCTAACTTCGCTTCTGGTGAAGCAACGGAGTTGTAACAAGCAGATATATTATAATTCGGTCACCGGAAAGCCAAAAAGGTAACGCACAACTTGGAAGACCCAATAGTTTTCTAACTTTGCTTCTGGTGAAGCAACGGAGTTGGAACATGCAGATATATTATAATTGGGTCACCGGAAAACGAAAAAGGTAATGCACAACTTGGAAGACCCAATAGTTTTCTAACTTCGCTTCTGGTGAAGCAACGGAGTTGGAACAAGCAGATATATTATAATTGGGTCACCGGAAAGCCAAAAAGGTAACGCACAACTTGGAAGACCCAATAGTTTTCTAACTTCGCTTCTGGTGAAGCAACGGAGTTGGAACAAGCAGATATATTATAATTGGGTCACCGGAAAACGAAAAAGGTAAAGCACAACTTGGAAGAGCCTATAGTTTCCTAACTTCGCTTCTGGTGAAGCAACGGAGTTGGAACAAGCAGATATATTATAATTGGGTCACCGGAAAGCCAAAAAGGTAACGCACAACTTGGAAGAGCCTATAGTTTTCTAACTTTGCTTCTGGTGAAGCAACGGAGTTGAAATAAGCAGATATATTATAATTGGGTCACCGGAAAGCCAAAAAGGTAACGCACAACTTGGAAGAGCCAATAGTTCTCTAACTTCGCTTCTGGTGAAGCAACGGAGTTGAAACAAGCAGATACATTACAATTGTGTCACCGGAAAACGAAAAAGGTAACGCACAACGTGGAAGAACCTATAGTTCTCTAATTTTGTTTCTGGTTGTAGGAACAAGCAGATATATTATGGTAGGGGAGCAAAGTATGCTAAATGTGCAGTCACTCGAGCGCTTTGGGGACCTATTGGGCTGTGATTATTAGGTCCTAAAACCAAAAACAGTTAAGTAAAATTTTCCATTTTAGTGGGGACTTCCCATTTTTTAATTTAATTTTCCATTTCCTACAATCCTTTTTCCGATTACAGCTCCATCTATCCATAATTAGAAAAATTGTTTCGAATAAAAGTTGTTTATTTTTATACAAACGATCCAAATCTGCAATAAGAAATGGGGGCTACCACTTAAGATTTTAAAGTAAGCCCCCCACCTCACCTCTGTGGGTGTCGTGTTTGGAACCATTCGATAGATTTTTTAAAAATATTGATAAAGTGTATTTTGCAGTTTTTCGATATGATGTTTATTTTGCGAAAGATCGCGGATTTGTATTTCAAATTTTAAATTTACCCCCCCTCTCCGTGGGGGTCATGTTTGGTATTTTTCGATAGATTTTTGAAAAACATTGAACGCGTAGTTTTTAGTTTTTCAATCTGACGTTCATTTCGCAAAATATTCGCTTTTTTTTGTGAAACTTTTTGACTCACCCATTTCCGTACACCCCGCTCAAATCGTCATATTTTTGAAATATAGACTCTTTTGCATGTACTTAACTTACCTAATCTTAATCTGACAATTTCGAGTATTTTTAAGGATAGATTTTTTTTTCGGGCCCCCCTGAACGAACCCCCCTGTGTTAAGAGCCAATAGATGGTGGAGGTACATCTGCAGGGTACAACGTTTCTCCCCATATGATAATCTGACGCGCTCGAGTAACTGCAAAAATCCCCGCTTGGGCTCCCCTACCATTATATTTGCGTCGCCGGGAAGCGAAAAGGTAGTTCCGGAATGTTCGCAAACTGTGGCTTATTCCACATAAAATAGTAAATTGCATAAGATGACACAAGAAAATAGTTTCAGAATATGTAATAACAAAATAAGATGTAGTAGAAGTACAGGACAGAGACATGATTATGTACAATTACTAAACGTTCGTATGTTTCCTCTGGGTCGTCAAAATGAAAAATTTTAACGAACAATAACCGCGCCTCAAACGCGCAGCGCTCACACGGCGCGGAGTTCGCGGCGCGGATATGTATTTCCGCCTTAACGTAAAATACTTGACGACGTGAAATTATCAAAAAGTATCGCTGTAATTTTTATTCTTTCCACGCTGTAGGTTTCTATTTGTCAGAATCTCTATTAATAAAATAATCGCATTAATTTCATTAAGACATGAACACAATAAGATAAATTTTAAATAAATTAGTAAATAATGTTGGAATATTAGTTTATTGCATGTATTATAATATACACATAGTTTCAAAAGTTATGCATCACCCCTCGTATTCACGATGTTTACGCTTTTATAAATCCGTATCTTTATCACATATTTAATGAGCCTTTTTTATAAAAAATATACCTTTTTGCACGATTGATCATTTTTGACTGTTTATCGTGACAGATTTTACGTCACTAGGTGACATTTACTAGCAACTCGACGGTAAGTAATCCAACTCGACGGTAAGTACTCCAACTCGACGGTAAGTAATTCACTTACCGTCGAGTTAAAAAATCTCTTAATTTTAATTTATTTTTTGAAAGAATAAAGAAAACTAACGAATTATTTATTAATATTGAAACTTATGGTATAATTTGTTAAATTATTTAATGAAATCCCACTTGTTTGGGCTGTGGTTTCACTTCTAACAGAAACTCCTGCAGAATCGCATACATTAGTAGTATTACTAGTATTGCACAATATTTTTCGGGAATAATTGCGGAACACCCTTCTTCCCAAGCCCGTTCAATTTCTTCAAATTCACTTTCGCTCATATTTTAATTTATAATAATCAAAATTGTACTTAAAATTATTGACAACTAAATAAAAACTCAATTCTCCATTGTTGTTATGCACCCTAGTTACTACCTAACAACCAAAGTATGTATCTTGATAAAATGAATGAAACTAGTCAATATGACGAAATTGTTTAATTTTATAATTTATAATGGTATCAATCGTGCAAAAAACGTTATAAGCATGTCGAACGTTAAGGGTAACCGATCTCAGACAATAATTGGAGTCGTCGCACCTCTCCTCCTCCAAACAATTGTCTTCGATCGGTATAAAACCCTTACCGTTCTCCATACTTAATATACTATTTTTGTTTTTTTTATTTTATTTCAATACCCATTTAATTGACATGGTTTTGCCAAGGTGTAAACATTTGAAAAATTTATTTTGGTGAAATTTTTGAAAACGCGATTAAAAATGAATCGTACTTTAATTTCTGAGTTGGACCGTATAAGAATTATCGATTTAGTTGAAGAAGGCCATTCACAGCGGTTTGTGGAGGAAAGAGTGGGTGTTTCTCAGAGTGATGTCTCACGGATATGGAATAAGTTCTTGAAGACAAACTCAATACGGAATAGAGCTCGGTCTGGTAGACCCCGAGTTACCAATGATCGACAGAATAGACATATCAGAATTTCCATCCGTAGAAATTCTTCTATGTCTGTACCAGCCCTCCAAAGAGAATTCAGGCATGCTACAGGAGTCCGAGTATCGTTGTCTGCTTTAAGAAGAAGAATTTTAGACTCAGATTTGAAGAGTCGTCGACCAATAAGAGTTTCTCAGCTACAACCTAGACATGTTTTGGACCGCCTCCAGTGGGCTCAAGAACACATACAGCTCCTCCAACAATTTTGGAATTTTATGCTTTTTTCAGACGATACCAGAATCTGTTTAAATAGTGATAACCGGCGAATTTGTGTGTGGCGAGAGCCAACAAGAGCTGCACAACTAGCCACACACGAATTCGCCGGTTATCACTATTTAAACAGATTCTGGTCTCGTCGGAAAAAAGCGCAAAATTCCAAAATTGTTGGGGGAGCTGCATGTGTTCTTGAGCCCACTAGAAGCGGTCCAAAACATGTTTAGGTTGTAGCTGAGAAACTCTTATTGGTCGACGATTCCTCAAACCTGAGTCTAAAATTCTTCTTCTTATTGCAGACAATGATACTCGGATTTCTCTTTGGAGGGCTGGTACAGACATAGAAGAATTTCTACGGATGGGAATTCTGATATATCTATTCTGTCGATCATTGGTAGGTAGGGGTCTACCAGACCGAGCTCTATTCCGTATCGAGTTTGTCTCCAGGAACCTATTCCATATTCGTGAGACATCACTCTGAGAAACACCCACTCTTTCCTCCACAAACCTCTGTGGATGGCCCTGTTCAACTAAATCGATAATTCTTATACAGTCCAACTCAGAAATTAAAGTACGATTCATTTTTAATTACGTTTTCAAAAATTTCACCAGAATAAATTTTTCAAATGTTTACACCTTGACAAAACCAGGTCAATTAAATGGGTGATCCAATAAAATAAAAAACCAAAAATGGTATATTTTTTATAAAAATGGCACATTAAATATGTGATAAAGATAAGGATTTATAAAAGCGTAAACATCGTGAATACGAGGGTGATGCATGACTTTTGAAACTATGTGTATTATAAAGCCACATTACAAGGTTTTCTACGCAACTTTCGGTAACGAAATGCGTGCGGGAAAGTGGCTGTTTTAGCATTTTTCGCATCGATCAACTGACATGTGGGTTCGGACCAACGACACCAACTGGTGGTTCACCACAGAAAGAACCCAGTACCTTCTGCTCTATCACATATACTGGCAAGATAATAACAAAAATAGCCAGATACATAAAAAAAGGAATAACACCAGCTTTCAGAACTAACAACAACTTAAGCAAATATATTAAGAACAATAGAGCCGAAAGAGAAAACAACTACAGAGTGGTGTTTACAAACTAACTTGTGGTGACTGTCCGAAAACTTACATCGGTCAAACTGGCAGAACCTTTGACAAACGGATAGCAGAACACAAAAGGGCTTTCAACAATAGGAAAACAGACACTTCTACATACGCACTTCACCTTCTAGATCAAGGGTGGGAAAAGTGCGGCCCGCGGGCCGCATTAGGCCCTTTAGACATCTTTGAACTATTTTCACATCAAGTGAATTATTTTCATTTAAAGATTTTTTTAATTATCATTGCTAATATTAATAATTAAATACAGATAATACAGCTATTAACACTTTCGCAGCGGGTGATTTTTGCGCAAATTTTCAAAACAACGCGGTCAATTATTTGGGTTTCCGGCACAGTTTTGTCGGTTCTCTCAATGAAATCCATGAAATTTCAACAAATGGAAACGATATTTTTGAAGTAGTCAGAAACTGTTTGGAAATTTTTAAACTAACTCGTAACCACCTAGTAAGTGTAACACCTGATGGAGCACCAAAAAAGGAGCAAATATTGTAAACTTAAAGATTACGTTCATGAACAATCTCCAGCACATGATTTATTATTTTGTCACTGCATAATCCATCAGCAGGTATTGTGCAAAAATGTTTTGCAAGTAGACATGTCATTTCAATTATAGCTAATATTTTTTTTTATTCGTTCAAGAGGAATAAATCATCGTGCATTCATAGCATTTTTGGAAGAGTTATAGAAACAGAACATACTGATGTCTTATACCACAATCATATTTGATGGTTAAGTTTAGAAAAGGTTCTTAAAATATGCTGTGAATTGGGGAGGAAATTGCTTTATTTTTAGAAATGAAAAACTGCGACAAATTTGCTAAATTTATAAGTTTTGAACGCAAAATGAAACTCAAACTGTTCATTGATCATACAAAAAAGCAAGAATTCGTCAAATTATTTCCCTCATTAAAACGTTAAATAATGTACCATAAAATAAGTTTAAAATTTATGAAGAAACACTTTCTAATTTTCTGACGGAATTTGAAAATTGTTTCAAAGATTTTGAAGATAAGTAAATTTTTCATTACCACTTCTGAGAAATCATTTTTCAGTTTAAATTGATTCGGTACCAGTCTACATTCAACCAGAAAGTAAACCACAATTTAAGTAACCACACCTTAAACAAAATTAGTAAAGAGTTAAAAATTCTAACATGTTAAGGTAACAAATATTGCGGCCCTCAGTAATAGACCAAAAACATTTTGTGGCCCTTACTAAAAAAAGTTTGCCCACCCCTGTTCTAGATCATAATAATTCTTTTAATGAACAGTTTCAAATTCTGCATATTCAAAATAAAGGCATTAAGCTATCTTTATTAGAATCTATGGAAATTAATAAATTGAAAAATACTTGGATATAATTCTGAATGACCAACTCGAGACAAACAGCTCCCCACTCCTCAACCTCTTCAGTTAAAGACTTTAAAAAGGCAAACCCATAGTAATCTAAATCACTTGAGAAAGGCACTCTGCCGAAACAGCTGTAGTCACATAGTTGTAATAAATTTTGTGAAAGTATAGAAAACAAACGTTTTCAGTGTTTTATTGTTAAATAAAATGAACTTCCATCAAGTCACGGTCGAATCCATCAATATGTATAAGTTTTTAGTTTGTGAAAACTATCATTATAGATAGCAGTGCGTGAAGGATTTAAAGTGTGCGTGAAGTAACAATGTATTTTAAATGGGATTTACTTTTTCGCACTGTTTTTTGGCATACTTTCATATAATCAAATATCCTTAACTTTCGCGTTGTCATGGTGATGGCATTTTAGCAATAAATTACAACAAAAGGTTTGACAGTTTTGTAACTGTATTTTTGTTTTTGTAACTGTAATTTTAATTGTAACTGTAATAACAGTTAGTTTCGACGTTAACAAAAATAAACAGAATAATAGTCTAGTAAAATAAAATTACACTACATGTAAATCAAAATGTAAATTCGTACAGGTTGAAACAAATTTTATATCAAAGTTTAGGTGGGTACAAAAGATATTTTCAAAAAAGTATCCAAATCATACAAGGGGATCATTGTTTAAATAATTAAAAAGGGGTCATTTTTGCAAAAAAATACTTTTTTAACTGCTGAAGTCATTCAATTCCTAATGAAGGTTGATAGGATTGTTTTCTGCAAAGCTGAAGGGTAAATCTTTCACATAAAACTTACTAAATTAAATTTGACCCACTATTTATTTAAATAATTATACATAAAACTTTAAAAACCCATTTGCAAAAAATTATTTTTAGCGTTTTAAATAAGCAATATAAAATATCTTATTTTACAGAAGAAGTTGCGCTATGTTATCAGTATTAATAAAAAAAAATTGGTCCAAAAATATTTAATATTTTTTGAGATATTGAATTTGTTTATTAAATGTTACTCTATTTTCAATTGCAAAAACGCGGTTGTTGACAAAGAAATATTCACCTGTATTAAATCTTATTATTTTTATTTTTATGTATATTTTCGATAAATGTATTGATAAATTAAAATTTCAATTAAACTTCCCCCTAAAATGGCATTTGAAAATTATTCAAATTTGTTTATAATTTGTTTTTTTAATAACGTCGCGGGGATTAAATATTTTGAAATGCCGTTTCGATAATTGGATTCCTGGGAATTTTTCCCTAATTAACAAATTTTTTTGTTTTTTTTTATCTTCTTTTTTTTCTTTGAGTTATATTGCTACGGGCCCTTTTAGGGTTAAGTTTCATTAATAGTGTCGAATCTCTAAGTTGTAGATTCTAGACATAAAAATATTAAGATTGGTCTAAAATCACTTAAATAAAATGTGGCTACTTACTGAGTTACAGGGTGTTTTATTTAAAAATTTAAAAATTATTTTTACCAAGTACTTTCAAACTATTTGACGTATCCTTATCATACTTGGCAGAAAATGTGGGTACTATACAGTCTACTAAATTGTGATAAATAAAAGTTTCTAGCTACTACCAGAGGCGTACGACAGGGGATAGTTAATGGTTGACCCTTCCCAAATTCTATGCCACTGAGGGAATTACTATTTTAGCGAAATTTTTCGAGTCTCCAATACTTTCTATATAAATAATATGCTCCTTACTGGTAACGATTGAGTCATTAGTTTTCGAGAGATTGGACGTTAAAAATGAAACGGCATAGTTATTTTGATTCATTCATTCATTCATTTTAAACTTCCAATATCTCGCAAACTGATGACTTTATCGATACCAATAAAGTTATTTACATACAAAGTATTGGAGAATCGAAAAATTTCGCTAAAATAGTAATTCACTCAGTGACGTAGAATTTGGGAAGGGTCAATAATTCACTATCCCCTGTCGTACGCCTCTGGCACTAGATAGAAACGTTTGTTAATCACAATTTAGTAGGGTGTATAATAGCCACACTTTCTGCCAAGTATGATAAGGATACGTCAAATAGTTTTAAAGTACTTGGTAACAATAATTTTTAAATTTTTAAATAAAACACCCTGTAACTCAGTAAATAGCCACATTTTATTTAAGAGATTTTAGTTAAATCTTAATATTTTTAGGTCTATAATCTACAACTCAGAGGTTCGACATTCTTAATGAAATTTAACCCTAAAAGGGCCCGTAATAATATAACTCCAAGAAAAAAAAGAAGAAGAAAAAACGACAAAAAATTTTGTTAATAAGTAACAAATTCCCAGAAACCCAATTATCGAAACGGCATTACAAAATGTTTATTCGCCGCGACGTTATTAAAAAAACAAATTATAAACAAATTTGAATAATTTTCAAATGCCATTTTATTAATACATTTATCGAAAATATACATAAAAATAAAAATAATGAGATCTTATGCAGGTGAATATTTCTTTGGCAACAACCGCGTTTTTGCAATTAAAAATATAGTAACATTTAATAAACAAATTCAATATCTCAAAAAATATTAAATATTTTTTGACCATTTTTTTTGCTTAATACTGGTAACATAGCTTAACTTTGTCTGTAAAATAAGACATTTTATAGTGCTTTTCAAAACGTTAAAAATATTTTTTTGAAAATTTGTTTTTCAAGTTTTATATACAATTATTTAAATAAATAGGGGGTCAAATTTAATTTAGTAAGTCTTATGTGAAAAATTTACCCTTCAACTCTGCAGAAAAAAATCCCGTAGACCTTGATTAATAAGTGAATTACCTCAGCAGTTAAAAAAGTATTTTTTTTTTGCAAAAATGACCCCTTTTTAATTATTTAAACAATGATCCCCTTGTATGATTTGGATACTTTCTCGAAAATATCTTTTGTACCCACCTAAACTTTGATATAAAATTTGTTTCAACCTGTACGAATTTACATTTTGACTTTTTTTTATTTTATCAGGCTATAATTCAATTTGGACGTTACGAATTTGTATAGTTGCAAAGTGTCGCTGTTACGAGTTGTCCGTTACCAATTGTCCGGTTACGAACTGTCTCGTTACGAGATGTCTGGTCACGGTTTTAAACATACATTTTACGAAAGAATTTAGTATTTTTCCTTTAAAAGTTTTGATCTAACAGTATAATGAAAGGTTTTTCCTAGCTACATCGATTTGGGTTGCAAAACGAATTTCATGGAGATTCGTGACTACGTAAAAGGCAAACGTCACGAAATATCTGGGAATATTTCAAGTGCAATTGAGTTTCTCTTTGCAAAACATAGAATAACAAAACAAGGTTGCACTATGTTTTATCGCATCGTTTCAGACGATGACGTAAAACGTTGGGTGTTTGTTTTGTTACTCATTTAATAATGTCATTATTGGCTTGTTTTCTTAATATACTTGTTATAAGTGATGTAAACAATTTTGCATTGGCGTAGTAAACTTAAAAAATGCAGAAATTTACCAAAGTATTACGTTTATGGGGGGGGGGGGGGGGTGGTTTGAACGTGTTTCTTTTATTTTCGACTATCCTAAAGGATTCAGTTACTTCAAATTATATATAACTTATTAAAACACTTTGATTTGGTCTATTTTGAAGTCTATAAAATGGGAAAAACTTCCAAAAACCAGTTATTTTCGTTTTTTGATGGTGTCGCAACTTACGGAAAAATATAGAAAACATTAGAAATATAGTTTTTGATAAAATACATAAAATATAAAAAATTAGAACTGCAGCCATCTTAAAAAAAGTTATAGATAGGTACGCTTTTTTCGAAAAAAAAGCAGTTTGAGGTTATGCACACCCAACCTACGGATATCTAAAAACAAGTAATTGGACTTCGTAAGTCCTAGGTTTTCACCCAAAGTAATCTAAAGTAGAACCGGAAGTCGATATTTGAACGCTTCGTGTAACTTTGCGTCGATCGATATAATATTTTACTAATTTTGAGTCATTTTAACTAAACTTTGGGTCATCGTTGTTTAAACAGAAATGACTTCAAAACAGGAATTAAAGATTACAACTCAACTTTTCAATACGCTTCGATTGATGTGCTACATGTACTATTTCTGCGACTATACCGGCACTTCTGGTTAGGCCTTTTTAAGCGGAAATGATATAAAAACCAAAACCAAAATTTTTTCTCATCTTGCTAAGGCATGTCGAATGATATATCGCTTATACTATTTCGGTGACTTTAGAACAGTTCATATGGTTGAACTCTAAAACCGAAAATCCGATGTCAAATTTCTCATCTTTAATACCATCCTTGGATTATAAGCTTTCATTCGACACCCCATTCGTCATTCTACCTGGTATAATGACGGAGGAGTTATATTCGCGGTTGGACGGACCGACGGACAGACAGCCTAGATCAAAGTTATCACCTTTAGTACCATACTTGGATTATATGCTTTCATTTGACACTTCTTTTGTCATTCTACTTGGTATAATGACAAAGTAGTTATATTCGCGGTCGGATGGACCGACCGACGTACAGACAGCCTAGGTCAAATATCTGACCTTTAGTACCATCCTTGGATTATACGTTTTCATTTTACACCTCATTTGTCATTCTACCTGGTATAATGACGGAGAAGTTATATTCGCGGTCGGAAAGACCGACGAACAGACAGCCTAGGTCAAATATCTCACCTTTAGTACATCCTTGGATTATAAGCTTTCATTTGACACCTCATTTGTCATTCTACCTGGTATAATGACGGAGGAGTTATATTCGCGGTCGGACAGACCGACGGACAGACAGCCTAGGTCAAATATCTCACCTTTAGTACCATCCTTGGATTATAAGCTTTCATTTGACACCTCATTTTTCATTCTACCTGGTATAATGACGGAGGAGTTATATTCGCGGTCGGACAGACCGACGGACAGACAGCCTAGGTCAAATATCTCACCTTTAGTACCATCCTTGGATTATAAGCTTTCATTTGACACCTCATTTGTCATTCTACCTGGTATATTGACGGAGGAGTTGTGATTACAGACAGACGGACGGACAGACGGACGTGGATAATTCAAAGTTTTCACATTTTTTGAAAATTGGGTGAAAACAAAAATCTGTTTTGAAAGACTCAATAAGGTCCCGTTTTCATGACAAGTGCTTAACGCGCGTTTTGACAACGCGCGATTACAACTAACATACATTTTGCTTGAGACCGTTCACATGCCAACAAGCGTTTTAATGACCTAAAACGCGCGTTAGCATGTGAACGGTCTCAAGTAAAATGTATGTAGTTGTAACCGCGCGTTATTAAAACGCGCCTTAAGCGCCTCTCATGAGAACAGGGCCTTATACGTGTGAAACTTTTATCGAATTTTTTGTAAGCGTTCAGATGTTTTATTTTTTGCGTGAAAACAGCTCGTCGTATAAAAAAAAGGGAAGAGAGACTTTTTGTCTAAAATTGAACAAGGAATTAAAAATGATTTTTAATTTGAAATATCTCAGTGGCGTACTATTTTTTTTCTTTAAACAATTCAGACTATTAGCCGTATGCGCGCTAATGATAAATATAAAATTCTTAATTGTATGTCAAAAATACGTAATAAATAACTACTTACCTCTTAAACCCCACCAAATTTCATTTGCTTATCTCAACCTGTTTTAGAGCAATAAATAAATCGTCAGTTTGTAAGAAAAATTATTTTAACATCTCGTATCTCGGAAACGAAGCATTTGCGGATAGTGATGTTAGAAAAGAATATTCTCAAGAGAATATTCTCAGCCATAAAATTCTCTCGATTATTTTTTCGTGATTTTAATTTCCAATCGTATAGTAAGATATTTGATCACATGTTTAATTCTGTCCAATCAAATTAAAATTATACTGAGAATTATCTACTGTAGAAAATTACCGATAGAATTTTTTTAAGTAGATTGTTTCTGTTTAATGGCAACCAGTTTCTTAGTTTTGACAACTGTCACATTTAAGAAAATATCCATAATATACGTATTAAAAAATAATCTTACGAATATCACACGACAGTAAGAATAAATAAGAAAATAATGGTTCATTTCTACTCAAATTTGTTGTCATTGGGCAATAGCCAGACAACAAATTTTCGAAAAACTGTCGCATTATTTTCAATTTATTCTCACTCTCTTGTGATATTATACCCGAGAATATTCTCAGCAACAATTTTCTATATTTTCAAAAACCGAAACAAAAATAAAAACTAGATACGGGTCAAATTATTATAATTGAAAAAATATGTACGTATATTGTTTTTTCCAATCCCATGAACTACTAGCAAGGGTGTTTACAGTGTAAATATTTATTGTTTTGGTGCAATATTAACGTGCAAATATTTAGAATGGTGTTCATTTAAGCAGAGAAGAACAAGTTGAGGAAACTGAGTTTGTAGATAATTTAGCAACTTTAAAATATGACGATGAGTCGGCTGAAATAATGCCAGATTTGGAACTTTATCGGTCTAAGGAGTAATTTTTTGGAAAACCATACGTTGTAAAATCAATTGAAAAACTATACTTAATCATATGGTTAAAAGGTACATGTTTCGGAACAAAATTAACTAACAATAGTAGTTCATATAATAAGCATGCCTTCATCCAGTGCAGCGACTTAAAGAAGTTTCAGTACTTATGGTTTTTTTATCCACTCCTCTAAAGAAACCGGCTCACTGCTGAACGGGCTCATAAGGTAATTTTTATTGCTCACAATTTAAAATTGTTAGACGTAGACCAATCCATGACTGAGCTGGCCACTCATGAAGAACAAAATCCCACAACTCATCAGTACATTGAAATGCAGATTGTAGATGACTAGGAGGAGCTAATAATAGAAATAGATTCTGAATCTGAGGTCTCATCTTTTATCATACCACATTGATTATTTGCTGTTAAGAAGAACATTCCATTTTTTATCGAAAGAAATTTTGTGTTTTCTGTTGTTTTTGTATTTTTTATATACAAAGAACACTGTTGTTTCATCTCATAATTTTGTATATAAGATCATGATTTTTAAAACCCTATTTTTCATCTTCAACAATATTCTTAAGTGCGTCATGGGGTTCATTCTCAGAAAATTCTCCATATCGACAATATTCTCCGATTTTTCATTCTCGAGAATTTTCCAACACTATTTGCGGACATATGTTTATAGAGCAAACTGTAATTATTTTTTCATGTAGAATTACTCCTTAAAGTTTGTAATACTTATTTAGAAACACCCTATATATATATATATATATATATATATATATATATATATATATATATATAAAACAAGGTTGAAATATTGGGGGTAGCAGCAATCTCAAAGAAAACTCTTTATAATAATTCAAAGCTTTCGATAATGTTTATTATCATCTTCAGGAAACTACAAATATAAATATACAGTATTTAACAATTAGTCTAACTAAAATCAATAAAAATTGTTATCTTTGTGCCATCAAAAATCCAAAACACCATAGTTTTCTCTCACTAAACTAGGTGTCTAGGATCCCCAGAAACACAAAAATAACAAAATATTGCTCTGAGAAATGCAGAGCTAATACTCTCACTATAAACACCGCATATCACAGAACAACCTTATTAATTTACTTTAATTTATATTATTTACTATTTACCAAGACAAAATTTCATTGTTATGTCAGTATTTAACAACTAGGCTCTACATCCTCAAATAATGTAAGTACCAAAACATATAAATAATTTTTTAGTAAGGTTGTTCTGTGATATGCGGTGTTTATAGTGAGAGTATTAGCTCTGCATTTCTCAGAGCAATATTTTGTTATTTTTGTGTTTCTGGGGATCCTAGACACCTAGTTTAGTGAGAGAAAACTATGGTGTTTTGGATTTTTGATGGCACAAAGATAACAATTTTTATTGATTTTAGTTAGACTAATTGTTAAATACTGTATATTTATATTTGTAGTTTCCTGAAGATGATAATAAACATTATCGAAAGCTTGGAATTATTATAAAGAGTTTTCTTTGAGATTGCTGCTACCCCAATATTTCAACCTTGTTTCCTAACTGTTCAGCAAAGATTATATACCTGTTATATATATATATATATATATATATATATATATATATATATATATATATATATATATATCGAATTACAATTTATGCCAGATGAATTAAAAAAAAAACGATTTAGTATCTGACACAAAAAAGAATTTCCATAATAGGTTGTATACCGCCCATCAGCTATAGACGATGTACATATGGTTCTTTTCATGAGCATTTTTCAGTGCGTCACAGTTTTTCGATTTCTCTCTAACGCATTAAATTGTATGTGACAGAAAAAAACGCACCTCGCTGATTACATTTCGTCGGTGACATTTATAACATTTAATTTAGTTGTCAATAGATGGCGCTAATAATATAATATTAAATAATATTATATTATTCTATATAAAAAAAAGAATGTGTGTGTACTTTGTACGCACGTAAGAAGTTATACTTCTATTATAATATAATTTCAACGAAATAAATATACCTACTTAACAGTTACAATACAAAAAATTAACAATAATTACCCAAAATTAACCAAAACTTAACAATGCCAAATATTAAAAAAAAAAGAAAAAAAAGTATGAATCGTCCGGGATTTGAACCCGCAATCTCGCGATTTCTCGATCTCTGGTCCAATGCTCTACCAACAAGGCCATCAAGGCGCATGCTACTTACCTTTCAGGTATACACATAATTATACATCACGGTGACAAGTGAAATACAAAAATAGATGTTTTAATATTTTACGCCCAAGGAAGACAAATCTAAAGACACAAAATTATAATAAAAAACCTTTTAAACCACCTTTTTCAAATTGCGCAAGTTGTATTATTAATATTAATGTTAATAAATGAAATATAAATATTTTGACGTTTCACAATTTGACAATTAACTTTTAACTGCAGTGCCTTAAAAATTTTAAAGCACTAGTGCCTTAAAGTAGCATTTTTAACGCTCCTATGGAGACCTAAAAATTGCATTTTTAACACGTTTGTGGAAAAATATATTTAAAAACACTAATATATTCTTTCCACACCTTTTCTGGACTGATACATACATAAATTAAAAACATTTAGTAACTAACTCCATACTGCCTGTGTGCGCATGCGCGCAGATTAATAAAATTTCACCCTCAATGAAATCGCGCCTAAAGAAGTAAAACTTCAAAAATTTAATCTGTACAATTTATAAGACTATACAAATCAAAGAAAATACCATTTTATAAATGCAATAAACAAAATTGATTTGTTTTTATATCAAATTGCAAATAAAATGTGATAACTGTCAGATTTAACTAAAATGTCATGTTAGAATAAATGTCATAAATGTGTATTTATCACGGACTAACCTTTTTTTCTATCATTTGTGACGCACTGAAAAATGCTCATGAAAAGAACCATACCATCCACAATCCACAATATCAATAGATCTGTTGCTGGTTGCCTACATAGGTAAGATATTTAGTCAGGGTCAAAGTACCAGGATGTCATTTAATTATGAATGTGAATAAACTTTAAATATGCGTTTCTGCCGGTCAATATATTTATTTACTACTATCAATCTATTACCATTGACCTGTGTAGAATAGTGTTTATTCCCACCCACATTTGTTCTGCTTTCGAAAATTTCACGGCCAAATTATAAAAATGTAAGGTAATTGGTCACGCACTCAATGCTTACAAATTGCATATTTTTTGTCGGCCGTCGAATATACAGTCTAGACTGGTCAATGAATACCAGAGCGGTGAATTAATTTGACTGTTTAATCAACAATGACTATATAGTAGTATACGATTATGAAAATTCACCTAAACCAGTGTTTCCTAAACCTTTTTGCCTCGTAGACTACTTACCGATATTTTTATATACAGGGTGTTCCGAAAGTAGCGGAATGGTCGAATATTTCACGAAATGAACATCGTATCGAGAAACTGAAAAATATGTGTTCAATAATTTTCAAAAATCTATCGAATGACATCAAACATAATCACCCATTGCACTCCCTGGAGATGGGGTGGGGTAACTTTAAAAATCTTAAATGGAAACCCCCAGTTTTTATTGCAGTTTTGGATTCCCCACGTAAAAGTAAGCAACTTTTATTCGACACATTTTTTGAATTGTGGATAGATGGCGTTATAGTCAGAAAAAAACGATTTATCGTGATACCATAGGTAAATTATAGAAACGGTGTAATATCTCGAGAAATACACTTCCAAATGAAAAACCAAAAAATACGTGTTTAATATTTTTCAAAACCCCATTGAATAACACCAAACATGACCCTCCACCCCACCCCCGGAGGTGGGGTGGAGGTAACTTTAAAATTTTAAATAGGAACCCCCATTTTTTATTACAGATTTGGATTCCTCATGAAAAAATAAGAAACATTTATTGGAAACAGTTTTTAGAATTGTTGATAGATGGTGCTATAATCGGAAAAATACGATTTGTTAGCGCCATCGTATATCATTTATCAGTTTAATTCAAAAATAAAGTAGACAATTTGTTCCAAAAAAATAAAAAATAATGTTAGGGGGCATCCCCCATATCACTTATGGGTATGAAAAATAGATTACAACCTATTCTCAGTCCTAGGGAATATACGTGTAAAATTTGATAAAAATCGGGAAAGCCATTTCGGAGGAGTATGGTAACTAACACTGTGACAGGAGAATTTTATGTATATAGAAGTATCTGTGAATTAAATAATAAAAGTGACCAACTTTGACCCTAATTGACCTAGGCAAAAAAATATTTTTTGAAAATTCGTGTAAAAACACCAGCTTTTCAAATACCAAACTGGATTTTAGTCTACAGTCAATATTAACAAAGTTATTCAAATTATTATTACGCCAAAAATGACTCTACTGTAGTAAAATATTTTTGCAATGGTAAAAATTATTTTTTATTGATTTTTTAAAAACTTAAACTTAAAAATATAAGTCTTCTTCTTTCATGTGGTTGTCGCAGAATCGCTAAGTTCTGAGCAATAACATTGCAAAAAAAGCTCTGTGGGATAAACAAATTGAATAAAATTTAAACCAATTAACGAATTGTTTTGAAATTTTTTGTGCATTATAAGGACTACTTGACTAAACTTTACGTGCAGCATCAAAGTCTTAAGTTTATTTTTGAAAAAGTTATAGTAAATTTTTGGTTTTCGAAATTATAGTTTTATTTTGCAATTTACAAAGCAACAAATGGTCTGACCAAAATTCAAAAACTGCCATTTTAAACCTTTGTCCATCTACTAAAAGATGAATACTCTACTCTAAATAATATATTTAAGTACGTATTTTATACGTGTAGCGATTTAAAGGAAAACCTTCAATTTTTGACCCTTACTTATTAATAACTAAAATTCTCGTCCGAACTGTGGACATTTTTATATTTATAATGTATTAGGTATATAGTACCCCAAAAACCCAATTTTAACCTGGCTAGTCAAGTGTTCTGAACATGCCTTTTTGCCTTATTTCCCTGGAGAAATAGTTTAGTTTTAGAGCAAGACGATCAACGAGAAATTATTAAATTATCCCAGAAAATCGAGTAAAAATCTGATTTCTTCGAGACTTTCACCTACTTTTTATCGATCACGAAAAAGCCTATTACTTGTATATCCCAAAATAAACCAAGAAAATATCTGCAAGCAACATATATCAGTGGCATGTGAATAGATCGGGAGAAGGGATGCAAAAAAGTTAACGGGTTCATCTGTACGAGGGCACATGTTATAAGGGAGAGATTAAATGTCCAGCAAACGACGGCACTGTTGCCAGATTTACTTTTTCCTTTTAGCGGGAATTTTAAAATTAGTCTAATGCCACTTTGGTTTTAAAAGAGAGTTCTGTATTCTTAAATTTATAACCTTACTTTTACAAGTAATTAAGATTATTTTATTTACATGTAAATATTGAAACAAATATTGTACTGTGTCATAATTTAAAACTCATGTTGCAGTATTTTGAAAAAAAAAAAATGAAGCTCAAAAGAAATATACTTATACAGTACAAATTATTTTTTAATAGGAATGGAAATTTACGATCTCAAAGGTGAAAGTGTGTTGGGATAGTATAGATGGACACTTTTTTATTTTAGTATTAAGTGGTTACATAATTATTCAGAATATTAATAAAATTACTAGTAATTTGAATTAGTTTTAATATGTATTATAATAGTATTAATTCTCATCATGTATCTGTCTAAATAGCTAAGCGCTAAAGCCGCAAAATAAAAAAAATTGAAAAAAACATTCTTAGTGGCCTAGCACCTTTACTTTGCCTGGGGGCGAGGCGAGTTAATAAATTCTATTTTCTTATTGCAGTCATTTTGTGGCGGCTTAAGAAGTTACATAAATTATGTCTTCAGGCTGTGAAATTTTAACCGTAGAAAGACATCTTTATGACTTGTATTTACATGATATAGGGCTTTTCACTCAGTCATTTGTTTCGAGCTTCTGTCATGTGTTGTCTAATATTAATATATCTATGTCATATGTTATTGATATTGCCAATGATACAAACCAAAGACGTATGACGTAGATACATTAATATTATGTGACTCATGACAGAAGCTCGAAACGAATGACAATCGATGAAAAGTCCTATTGGCGTCTGCATATCAGGATCCGGTAATACTATATTATTTAGCTATGATCAGGATATTGCTGGTTGTACAGAAGTAAACAACACTTTTTTGATTAAAAGGTTTATTTCATTAAATCAAAACTTACATGGATACAATTTAAATAAGATATTTTTTCTATTTAAGGCAATATAATATAAGATATATATTTTAGTATAACTCTCCTCCATTAACAAGCTTTAACACATTCAGTGGCCATGACGTATGGGTAGCATCACGAAGGTTTTACGGAAGGTACTGACGACACATAAGTTATGTGAGTAGTACTGTCTAACTAAATAAATGATTTAAGTATGTGGTACCAGCCAAGTGGAGCTTGTTCGAGATGGGCACCAAACATGTTAATCTGGTCATGCACAAAGACTTATACTATAATATGTTATATCTCATATTGCTCACTATTGTAATGAGTGAGCCTGCATACACGAACTATAATATATTATTATGGTTCTGTGTATGCAGGCTCACTCATTACAATATGAGATGTAATATTATGAGATATACCTATTATACAGGGTGTCCCGAAAAGAATGGTCATAAATTATACCACAGATTCTGGGGTCAAAAATATGTTGATTGAACCTCACTTACCTATATACAATAGTGCACACAAAAAAAGTTACAGCCCTTTGAAGTTACAAAATGAAAATCGATTTTTTTTCATATTTCGAAAACCCTTCGAGATTTTTCATTGAAAATGGACGTGTGGCATTCTTATGGCAGCAACATATTAAAAAAAAATTAAAGTGAAATTTGTGCACCCCTTAAAAATTTTAAGGGGGTTTTGTTCTTTTAAACCCCCCCAAACTTTTGTGTACCTTCCAATTATATTATTATTGTGACACCATTAGTTAAACAAAATGTTTTTGAAACTTTTTTGCCTCTTAGTACTTTATTGATAAGCCAGTGTTTATCGAGCTATTTTGAATATTTGTCGAATCCACCACATATTTGTATATGGATGGTTAAGTACGATTATAGAGACCTGTTAATCTGAAAATGTATTTATAATTTACATTTTTAGGTATATTTTGAAAAAGAAGTCATATCTCGATAAAAGGTGATTTGTCAAAAAAAGAGTAAGAGGCAAAAAAGTTTTAAAAACACTGTTTTTAACTAATGGTATCACAATAATAGTGTAATTGGAACGTACACAAATATTTGGGGGGTTTAAAGGGACAAAACCCCCATAAAATTTTTATGTAAATATATTAAAAAAGAAGCCGAATCTCGATAAAAACTTGCTTATTGAAAAAATACTAAGAGGCAAAAAAGTTTTAAAAACGTTGTGTTTAACTAATGATACCACAATAATGAATTAATTGGAACGTATACAAAAGTATGGGGGGGTTTAAGGGAACAAAACCCCCATAAAATTTTTATGGGGTGGACAAACTTCACTATAATTTTGTTTTAAGATGTTACTGCCATAAGAATGATACATGTCAATTTTCAATAAAAAATCTCTAATAGTTTTCGATATATTGAAAAAATTCGATTTTCATTTTGTAACTTCAAAGGGCTGTAACTTTTTTTATGAGCACATTTGTACTAAGGTAAGTTAGGTTCAATCGAACTATTTTTGACCGTAGAATGTGTGGTATAATTTATGACCATTCTTTTCGGGACACCCTGTATATTATGGTATAGCTCTCCATGAGTGCCAAGTTTTAAACTTAACTGATAACAACTAATAGATACCCTTTTATCCAAAATTTTCAATGAAAATTTTGAATGGTCACATTGGTATTAATTCCACAACCCCTTCCTATAACAATAGGCCCATTGTTGGATGGTATTGCAGTAGTTCTACTGGAAATACTCACTAAAATTGTATGTATTTGCATCACTTAGAAGTCTGCCCAAAAAGCTATTAATACTCTCTAAACCAGCGGTTCTCAAACTTTTTGAGTCATGTACCACCTACAGTTCTTCTTATTATTTTTGGTACCACATATAGAGGTTGTAACAAAAATACAGCTCATAAATTAAATAACATATTCTGGAACCAAAAATAGTTCGATTGAACCTAACTTACCCTAGTAAAAATATGCACACAAAAAAAGTTACAGCCCTCTGAAGTTACAAAATGAAACTCGATGTTTTCCGATATATCGAACTATTGGAGATTTTTACTGAAAATGGACATGTGGCATGACTATGGCAGGAACATCTGAAAAAGAAATTATAGTGAAATTTGTGCACCCCATAAAAATTTTATGGGGATTTTGTTCCCTTAAACCCCCCCAAACTTTTATGTACGTTCCAATTAAATTATTATTGTGGTACCGTTAGTTAAACACAATGTTTTTGAAACTTTTTTGCCTCTTAGTATTTTTTAGATATACCAGTTTTAATCGAGATGCAGCTTCTTTTTTAAAATGTTAACATAACAATTTTATGGAGATTTTGTGCCTTTACACCCCCCAAATGTTTGAGTATGTTCCAATTAAACCATTATTGCGGTACCATTAGTTGAAAACAGTGTCTTTAAAACTTTTTTGCCTCTTAGTATTTTTCCGATAAGGCACCTTATCTTAAATCTGTAATTTATAAATTAATTTTCATATTATTATAGGGTCTCTATAATCGTACTTAACAGTATACAAATATGTGGTGGATTTGACAAATATTCAAAATATTTCGATAAAAACTAGTTAGAAAAATTACTAAGAGGCAAAAAAGTTTTAAAAACATTGTGTTTAACTAATGGTGCCACAGTGACAATTTAATTGGAACGTACACAAAAGTTTGGGGGGTTTAAAGGAACAAAACCCCCATAAAATTTTTATGAGGTGCAGAATTTTTTTAATATTTTGCTGTCATAATAATGCCACATGTCCGTTTTCAATAAGAAAACTCAAATAGTTTTCGATATATTGGAAAAAATCGATTTTTATTTTGTAATTTCAAAGGGCTGTAACTTTTTTTTGTGTGCATATTTGTACTAGGGTAAGTTAGGTTCAATCGAACTATTTTTGGTTCCAGAATATGTGATTTAATTTATGACCTGTATTTTTGTTACACCCTGTATTTTTAGAGTGTATTATGAAGACTTACTACTATTACTACTATTTTAATTTTTTTTGTGATTTGTGTACCACCGCAAGTAATGAACTGTACCACCAGTGGTACATGTACCACAGATTGAGAATCGCTGCTCTAAACCATCATTAATACATCTTGTATACATAATAGGATTTTTTTCAGAATCAGATATTTTATTAAGATTTACTTACCATGCCCTATCTATGTGCCAGGCACTTAACAGTCTATTAGGAGCAATACCCATTACATTTGACGAGGCATTGTAAAAGGTGTCGCTTATGCCTGATATGAAAACATTTGACTATACATATAATACCAACACAGACATGTATTTAAAAAAATTGGTAAATTAAAGTAGGTATCTTTTCTATTTGAAAATAAGAAAGCAGTACAAAATACATTCCCAAATTCATCTTTTACTAATACTGTCATAAGTTCAAAGTCATAGGAATTGAGCCCATGAATTCCATCGATTGCAATAAAGGATTTACCAAACTTAATTAACATTTCCTTTTGGCACAGTATTAAGGAAAATAAGACAAAAATCATAAATGTTAAATTCAGAATGAATATCCATTAGTATGCCCTGTTGTTTGTCAAATAATATTGGACATGAGTCTGTAAGCATTCAACCCAAAAATAAACACTGGTTGCATCATCATTGTACATATACCCATCTTTCAAATCAATGCCATAAGAGAGTTTAATGTTTGTGATATATTTTCTTGTAAGTAAATATATTCTTTTTAATTCGCCTCCTATGCTATTATGCTATCCTGAACAGTCTGAAGTTTACTAAAAAAGTAAAATATAGGTATAGGAGAATCAAACACACTATTTTAGTTTGAAATTGTAAACTCTAGTAAATATTCAAGAGTAATATTTAAAAAGTGGTTTAGTGGTAACATTCTTGTTTTAAATTATATTGTGTATATCGACGGCGGAAAGGCAGGACATCATAACTGAAAAATTTGTATAAAATGAGTTACTTCAGTTTTCGCTTTAGAATAAGTGTATCAGCACCTATTAAACAGCTTTTAGAGCTGGGAAAGCCTTTTGGAAGCCTTCCGGAAACTTTCCCAGCTGTAATCGCTGTTTAATAGCTGCCGATACACTTATTCTAAAGCGAAAACTTAATGCCTGGTTGCACCAACAGATCTTAAGCTCCAGCTCAGCTAAGCTCTACTTATAGATAGGGCCTCCTTAAGTATCACTTACGTTGCACCATAATTTTATATTCTTACCTTATTATCAATTATTTCTATTATTATATTATGGTATTCTTATTGTAATATATTATAATTATATTATATTAATTCTTATGATATTCTCGACTTAAGCCTAAGATATGTTGGTGCAACCGGGCATAAGTAACTCATGTTATAAAATTTTTTCAGTTACGAAGTCCTGACTTTCCGCCGTCGATATGCAAATACATATTTTACTTACATTTTTGAAGAAAGTCTCAAAATAAACTTTGAAGAGATATTTATCTGATTTTGGTATTTATGTAAGTGCTCTATATCATCCTCATGCCCGTAATGTGTTTTAAAATAGTTTCAATATTTTTAGATACTATTATTCGACTAGTACACCAAATAAACATTTTGCAGGATCCTTGGGATTTTAAAGCTGTTTCTCTATCTTGTTTTGTAAGATAATTTTTTGAGGATCACATACATATACATTCATAATAAGATGTTTCATGTTCTTGTACTCTTGTTCTCTTCCTGTGCCATCCATACAGTGCAAATCTAAAAAACAACATAACAGGTGATTACATGGGCAGTTATACTACTTACAGCTTACTTTGTATCTAATCTATTATCTAGTATTAGTATTACTCTGTTAGTATCTACCTACATAAAACTATCTTTGAAAGCTAAATTTTGGATATCAACATCAACCTTAATACTTAAAAAATAAATAAAAATGTGGAAGTTACACGTACCTACCTAAAAGTTTTTGAATTGCAATTTTATCAACTGGAAAAGACTGCAACATAATGAGTTTGAAATTATGACACAGCACAATATTTATTGTTTCAATTTACATGTAAATAAAATAATAATAATCCTAATCACTTGTAAAAGTAAGGTTAAGATTTTTGACTTGAGAAAACAGAACTGTCAAATTTAAAACCAAACTGCTATAAAATTTTAAAATTCCCGCTAAAAGGAATCTGGCAACATTTCCGTCGTTTGCTGGACATTTAATCTCTCCCCATGTTATAATGGCTGCAAGCAACCCCTGCAGATTTAATCACATTAGATATATTTATCTTTTTGTACTTTGAAGGAAGTGTCTTAGTGTGTAAATAATTTATTTCTTTAGCTGAGCGCTTTTGACTGGTCAGTCAGCTGTCTCTACTAGGCTAATATGGATGGGTGATACTTGACATACTATATACTCAATTTAGCATCTTCTAAAATAACATATTTTTCGTTGTTAGAGTCTCATCTTCGATATGGTCTTCCTTTTTGGGGTTTTAGTTCAGCTCTCCAATTTGATGTTATTTTTAAATTGCAAAAAAGAGCAATAAGATATCTGTTTGGCTTCAGAAGATCTACACATTGCAGAAGTTACTTCAGAGATCACGGAATTTTAACACTTCCATCTTGATATATTCTAGAAACGGTTTGTTTAATTCGTAAACACCTTCATGCCTTTCTAGCAAGGCCCAATCATCTTCACTCCACCAGAAATTCAATCTTTGATATTTATTTACCATCCACTGAGTTAGTAAAGAAATCTATACTATATTCCACAAAAAACTTTTCAACCATCTCCCTTTACAACTTAAATCTGTAACATCTTTCTCAAAGTTCCGTAAAATGTCAAAAGCCTATCTATCTAAAAGACCATACTATTCAATAGAAGAATTTCTTAATGAATAACTAAGAAAATTGGGTTTCATACGCAGTAGCTTAAACTTGACAGTTCCTAATGTTGTATTTTATTTATTTATTTGTTGTAAGTATGTTCAATTTGCAATTTATATAAATTTTGCAATAAATTGTTTTTGTCTTTGCTTTTATATCTTATAAAAGTATATTGACGAGTTATCTAATTTTAGGAAATTGTAATTATTTGTTATTGATATTATTTTTCTTTTGGCTGTATGTAAGTTGTCCATAAAATTTTCACGTCCTTCATTCATTCAAGTGTGTACAAAATTATCAGTCTTTCAACTTTTTGTACTTTTCTCTAAAACGAAAATACTGTAAAATTCACGCTGTTTTCACTCTTGCTGGTTTTCGTTCTACTACGTTAATTCCAAATCCAGCTATCGATTTGAAGGGAACTGTTTAATGTATGTACATATTATTTCCTTTTCAGATATGGAAGAGACTTAATGATCACGGCAGAAACTGGCGTCATGTTTACAAAGCTTTAGTTCTTTTAGAATACCTAATTAAGACAGGATCCGAAAAAGTAGGTCAGCAGTGCAAAGAAAACATATTTGCCATTCAAACGTTAAAGGATTTTCAATACTTGGAGGAAGGTTCGTACACAATTTTTTTAGGGAGTAAATTATTGTTTTATCACAAACGTATTTAATAAGATGTAATTTTAATTTATTGTTGACAGTTTTTTGTCATTTTAATAGTACAGTATGCGGCAAAATAAACAGTACTGAAATGAATATTGAAATGTTTATGACTATTTATATATCCAGTATACATAGTGTGACTAACTCCATTTAGTCGAATTCGGGACAAGACTGAAAAAGTACCTAAAATCCGGGACATTTCAATGAAAATCGGGCCATTTTTTTTAAATATAAAACTATATCATCATTTTATTGACTATTTAGCATTTTTATGTTGACAAAATTTTTTTTGATGGAATGGGTTGTAATAATAATTACATTTTTGTTGGTTTTTGACGTTTCGACTTCCAAACTGTCGTCACCTCTGCGAACTACGTGACCAAAGAATTGCACAATTCGTTGCAGACATATTGTGAACAGCCTTTTTTTAATATTGAGTTGGTTTAGAATGAAAACGTTTGTCCTATGAGCTGTCCAAGGTATGCGCAGCATTCTTCTCCAGCACCACATTTCAAAGACATCAATTTTTTGGCGCTCGCATGCGCGAAGATTCCAAGTCTCTGCTCCGTACAGAAATATTGAGAATACAAGGGAATTCACCAGTCTCAACTTGATATTTTGAGAGATAGATCTGTCTTTCCAAACTAGTTAGGCGACTCAACGCATTTTTTGCCATACCAATACGTCTCCGAACTTCTGCTTCAAAGTTACCATCGTTAGTTATACTCGACCCGAGATAGACCAAGGTGTTTACTATCTGGTATTCCTGTAACATGTTAGTCAGTTGAATAGTGCCGAATCTGTCGACCACCATTATTTTTGTCTTAGCTTTATTGATTTTCAGACCAACTTTATTGCTTTCGTACTCAACTCTTCGCAGAAGATCCAACATTTCTTGCTCATTTGGTGCTCTAAGTGTAGTGTCATCAGCAAATCTCAAATTGGAGATTTTCTAGAAATTTGGAAAGAGTTCTATAGAACTGCATTTAAATCAGTCCCTTAAATTCTGCAACCATAACATTCTCTTTCTTCCTATACTCCTTCGGCGTCTTATCTTTCCCTGTATTATCAGTCTTGGCATTTCATATCGCTGTCCCCTCATTACGTATCCTAGATATTGCAACTTTCTTATTTTTATTGCGTTTATTATTTCGCATTATCGTTTTGTTCTGTGTCCATGCTATTCTAAGCATTCTTCCGTAACACCACATTTCAAATGACTGCAGCTTATTTATGTGTTCTTGCTTCAATGTCCAGCTTTCAAGTCCATATTTCAGTATCGAGAACACGTAGCATCTCAAAGCTCTTACTCTCAATTTTTATCTAAGGTCTTTGTTACAGAGAATTGTTTTCATTATTAAAAACGCATTTCTTGCTATTTCTATTATAGTCCTTATTTCTGTTGTATGATTATTTTTCTCTGAAATCCAGGTTCCTAGGTATTTTTATCAACCCTTTGTATCGGTACATTTTCCAAATGTATGATTGTTTGTATGATTGTATTATCATGTATTTGGTCTTTTTATATTTATTTTTAGTCCATATTCTTCACAGAAACTGTTTGTTTTGTTTAGTAGTAATTGGAGTTGTTCAGCAGTGCTTGCCATCATCACGGTGTCATCTGCATGTCTTATGCTGTTAATGGATCTTCCGTTAATTATTATTCCTTCAGTTTGAGATAGTAATGCTTCTTCAAAAATGGCTTCACTAAGTATATATGTTACCGTTAAAACCCAATTTCAGTTAAAACCCGAATTTACTAGTGAAAACCAGTTTTAACTAAGCGCTTTAGACAACTCTAGTTTTAACTAGTCAAAACTAGATTTGACTGCTAAATTCGGTTAAAACTAGAAATCACGAACGGATTTCATTTAGAGTAGTTTATATGCGATTCTCTTGTAATTGCATATCGATCAAATTTACCTGACAGCGACTATTCATTTCTGAATGCAATATAGGTTTGGACACGTTTTTATATTTTTAAGACCTCTCTTCGTTTTTATATTTTTACTCTTCTTCCGTTGGCAGGTTTCACACATAGGTATAAAAGTATTGATCATATGAATAAAAAGTTATATTTGGCTATTTACTGGCGGTTTCAGTCTTCAACCTATCCCGATTTCTATGAAAAGTAGCAACAGCTTCAATTATGCCAAACATATTTTCGACAGGTACATAATATTTGATGGGATTAATTTTAGAAACTAACTTTTTTATTTCGCCAACTTCAACAATTCTAAATCATTTTAGTCTTCGATTTTGTAATGGTGTTTTCTTGGCAGAAAGTTCCGCATCTTGTACTTCGACCATTAATTTATTATACCTATATGCTTTTGATCACAACATTGTAGTGACTTTCTTTCTTCTCTGTCTCTTCCATTTTTAAAATCATTTCCAAAACACGTTCTTTTCACGTTCTTATATCTGTTCTCAATCTGATATTCGATATTATCACTAATGGTGAATAGTACACAGTGGTGTAATAACCAATAAAAACAATGCAAAGCAATCAACAGTTTCACACACTACTTTGCTACCGACCGGCCGCCTTCTTCATTAACACTACCCCGAACAAGCCGTAATACTTGTCTCTTGCAACAATTTTAACTGGTATTCGCCAGTAATTCCAAAAAAAGCTACTTTGAACTAGTATAAACTACTCTAAATGAAATCCGTTCGGGATTTCTAGTTTTAACTGAATGTAGCAGTCAAATCTAGTTTTGACTAGTTAAAACTAGAATTGTCTAAATCGCATAGTTAAAAATAGTTTTTCCTAGTAAATTCGGGTTTTAACTGAAATCGAATTTTAACGGTAACATAACGGTACATTAAAGAGTAATGGAGACATAATACATCTCTGCCTAACTTCTCTCCTGATTTCAATTTCTGGACTGGGTTCGTTATGTACTAAAATTTGTGTTCTTCGATTCCAGTAAAGGTTGGTTATTATTCGTAAGTCCTTTTTGTCTATGTTTTTTGTCTTTAGAATTAGGACTAATTTGGACTAAAATTATTGAATAAATCCAATTTGTAAGTTTCGATTCAATTTTTTATTCGTTTCAGGTAAAGATCAAGGACAGAACGTGAGAGAGAAAGCAAAGCAATTGGTAATATTATTAAAAGACGACGAAAGACTGAAAAATGAACGAGCGCGAGCATTAAAAGCCAAAGAGCGATTCGCGCAAAGTGCTAGCGCATTCGGCAGTGATGGAATGGAAACACCTAGCAGTCCGAAATATCCGGCTTTCAGAGGTGACTGGGGATCTAGAGATGCAGGTAAGATGATTTACAATAGATTATTCCGCATTTTCTTTGTTTTCTTGTTCTCTGCCGTCCTCCTTCATGGGTTGTTGTGTGATTTCGCTCGGTTGGTTTGCTCCATTCCTTTCTATTTTCTATTTTTTGTTCCCCAGTTACGTATCTTCATTGTGTTGATATCGTTTAGCAATATTTTTTTAAATCAGTAAGTACATGATTTATCTGGTTACCTTCTCTACGGCCTGGAAGGATCCATGTTGTTTTATGCTGTTTCCCTGCAATGGACCGTGATAGTCGTGACGTCAAGTCAATATTGGCTACTCTGAAAAGGTTTCCAAACAAAGCAAAAATTCACACGTGGTGCTTGTTTTCGTTTTTATAATTGGAATATATTGCTTGTAGGATATTTAATTTTTACAAAATGGTAATGTGTTGGGTACCCGTGATTGTAATCAATGCTCATAGTATACTTCCCACCATATTTCCAAATAGGACTGGTTAAGAACCTGAAGAAAGGCAGTAAGTTCTATGTAGTGTGTAAATTCTTGATTTTATGTAAGGACATTTATAAAATTAAAAGCAATATGATTGATATGACTAACATGGATTGTTTCTTTAGAAAAAATGTGCAGATGATTGTTAAAACAAAATAAAATTAAAAATGATTACACAAACCACGTGTATAATCAATTGCCAGACGTCAAACTTTTGCTTTGTTTGGAAACCTTTTGACATTTTGACGTCACACTATCACGGCCCATTGCCCTATTATTCTTCGCTTTTTCAACCTTGGTATTGAAGGCTTCTATTATCATCAGAATGTCGTTGCTGGGTACGTTTTCACAAACCTCTTCTAGTTACTCGTAGAACTCTAATTTGTCTTCGTTATTTACATCTTCTGTTTTGTAGTAGTGTAAATTTTTGTTATTTACTTCATGTATACATACATATTGGCTTGTGTGTTGTTAATTTTGATGTATGAAATTCTTCCATTAATTGCCTGAAAGTCATGACTTTGTTTCTTTATTTTTTATTGATCATAAATACAGTTCCATTTTTTCCTTGCTTATTTTCTTCGGAATAATATGAAGCGTGAATTTTATTTTTCTGGAAATATGATAAGTCCCAGATTTAAACAATAAATCTGAAAGTTCTTATGGAACCACTTTCTGGTAACATCCTTAATCTCTGCATTTTACACGTTACAATGCAAGGAGAATAAAGACGAGGAGGATAAAGACGCAGAGGACGAATAAAGAAGACGAAAAGGACTCTACAATATGCAATCACATTCCGTTTATTCGCCTAGGAAAAATTCTGAGTACATACGGAATCAACTTTTCTTTGGGATTTTTCCTAGACAAATAGACGGAATGTGCATATGGTAGAGTCCCTTTTATCTTCTTTATTCGTCGTCTCATTGGCTTATAAATTGTAAA
This sequence comes from Diabrotica virgifera virgifera, assembly GCF_917563875.1. Taxonomy (NCBI): domain Eukaryota; kingdom Metazoa; phylum Arthropoda; class Insecta; order Coleoptera; family Chrysomelidae; genus Diabrotica; species Diabrotica virgifera. Next base: position 293,740,053 of record NC_065443.1, read on the forward strand.
GGGCAGAGATTAAGGATGTTACCAGAAAGTGGTTCTCTGTAATAGATGTCGCTACCGCTAGATCGTTCGATCCGCAGAGTTATTTTTACAATTCTGCTTAAATAGGCAGCTTGATTTCGTTTCGATTCGATGTGTTCATGTAGCCCCACTGAAGACGTCTTGAGACATAGAAACGTACGTATTTTTAATTTAATTTAATATATTTTTCTATTTTCTCTCCCTTTTCCATCTTATTTCCTGAAGTGCTAAGATATCTAGTTCATATTTTGTCATCTGTTGGCCTAATTCCTGCATTTTCTCCACTACTAGCATGGTTTTCATAAACCTATTTTTTGTCTCTTATCTTTTTTTATTGTTTTTTGCATTTATTTAGATGCTGTATTCCAGTTTTTCCAATTTCTTTGTCTCTGTTTCTACTGTCTCTACTTCTGTTTCCCGAGTTATTTGTATTCATTTCCTTTACGTAGTGTTTCTTCTACGTCCATACTTCCTCTCCGTATCATTTCTTCTACGTCCATCCTTCCTCTCCGTATCAGTTCAGTATCTTTCTAATGTTGAGGCTTCTTTGTTAAATTTACAAACTTCTCCTTCAATTGTTAGGGGGTCACTAGTTTTCCTGATGAAGTTACACAATAAGAATTTAAATGGTAGGAAATCCTTTGATTTCGGAAAGTTATTGGGACCGTGCAAGTTCGGAAAAGCGACACCTATTTCTACGCTCTGCACTATTATTCGCACTTTTAATAATATTGGCCAATCATATGGTCCTGGTTACTGGATAATTGTCAAGGCCATAGTCCAAAAAAAAATAATAAGAAGAAAAAATAAAATTTAGGTTGTTATTCAAACGTAAATAATTGTATGTAGTAAATAAAATTAGTTACTAAAATGTAGTATTGCAAGCAAAATACAATTAATTAAATTTACCTTTATATAATAATTGCATATCATATCAATATTGTGGAGCAATATATAATTTTTCTTCTTAAATGACAATAGGTATGAAATGTACGTCAATTTGACAATTTCAGTTGACAATATGAATTATTTAAGAAAGTTGCAATATTTCTCCGCTATTCGCGCACGATCGTTTCGCGTATCCCTTCCAAGTACTTGCACATCGCGAATACTAAAATATATATTTTATCTTTTAGTCGATTTACCCAGAGATATAGAAATCGCAAGGCCTCAAACCGCAGGCGAGGAAGAACTCCAGTTACAGTTAGCCTTGGCGATGTCTCGAGAAGAAGCAGACCAGGAAGAACAAAAGAGGAAATCGGATGATGTTCGGCTCCAGTTAGCATTAAGTCAGAGCCAGCAAGATTTCAAGTAAGACATTTTTTATTATTAGAAAATTAAATTATTTTAAAGTGATTCGTAATGCTCTACGACCGACGGTTGTCTCACAAGTACTAACATATCGATAGAGATGGCAATAATTCAAACTGCTAAAGCTTAAGTTTGACGTTCATTGACAGTTGTAAGTAGCGAATTGACTTTTTTGAAAATGTATAAAATTTTGGTGTAGTAGTATTAAAGCATATTGAAGAAATATTCAAAAAAAGGTGAAGAAAATTCAGTAAATATTGTTTTAGGACCATCAGCTTAAAGAAGCGAGAAGGTAAACAATGTAAACCTTTCAAAAAGAGCTGCAAACCGTAATTTTAGTTGTAAATTTGAACATGTAACCGCTGTGAGCAAATAGGTTGTTGAATTTATTAACAATTAACCATAAAACGGTCCATACGAGCGTACGATTGTTAGCGTACGGGCGTAACGGGCGACAGAAGATCTAAGAAACGTGGGAAGAAACCAAATGAGAAAGACCAGAGAAAAGCGGTGGAAACATTGGAAAGTGTAAAAGAAATTCCAAACTACACTGATCCCCACATAAACTATTATAAATTCTATTCTATTCTAATAAAATAAAAACTACTATAAATTCTACAAAAACTTACACATTCTATAGTGCGTACTTGTTTTGTATATTTAGAAAGTTTAAATATATCAAAAAAACTTAACATCGAAGAAAAAAATTGTAATTGGTATAAGTATTTGATTAACAATTAAATTAAAGATTCAAATGGATTACAATAGTTGTTCAGCTAGAACGTTTTCGGACAAATCAGTCCATCTTCAGTGGGATTTGAATAACTTGCGCTAATAACCGCAAAACCAAACAGTGCTTGAGTTTAATTTGAATATTACATACTTAAAAGTATTAAATTAAACGACACAAGTCGATAAAAATAGATAAAAACTTTCCAGGAACTGCATGTGTTAATACCCGAAATAGCAAATTACATCATGGGAACTATGGGAACTGGGACAAAGAAGTCTAATGTAATAACCATAAATTTACCAAATTTTTTGTGAACCTTTGAGACTAACCTCGTATAATAGCACCAATAGTCTAAAAATGCCGCATAAGAAGATAACTGGAAATGAATTTCTAGATAATTTTGGGGAACGTTCATCCTTTGGGGTTTTGGGGAAACACGAAAACATTTGGAAATATGTAATTATATACCCTTTTAGAACAACCCAAGATAAGAGAAAGCACGAAGACAGCCATTTAGTGGACTTATTAGATGTTAATTTGGGCGGAGATCAAGCACCAGTCGATCCTTGGGGTATGCCGCAACCTCCACGGCCACAGGTATGTTTATTTGTGTCACATTTTTAATAAAACATTGACAATTATGATTTTCTTTTTAAATTTTCACAAAATTTATGAATTACAGTAAAACCTGCCATATCCGAATCAATGTGGCGACAGACCGATCCGGATATGAAAAAATCCGGATATCAAGACCACTTCTTTTATAGTGTCTCTGAGACGTTTTCTCCTTCATACATTCCAGTAATCAACGCCGACAGTATCTTTCGTCGATAGATACGTTTTATAGATTCTATAATATGTACATTATTTCGCCAACTTTTAGTTCTTTTGGGTCGGGATGAGAGGGTGCGTTGTCCAACAGCAGGGTCTTTCTCGGTAGATTTCCGTAGATCCGGACGGCAGAACCGTCCGGATATGGGGAGGTCCGGATATGACAGGTCCGGATATGGCAGGTTGTACTGTACTTTGCTATCAAAAAGCACATTATGTACAAACAGACACAATAACACTATTTTTAAGTTCTAAATATCGTAACATTTTATTATTCATTATAGCCACGTTACACGATGCAAGTAATTGCGCAATTAATTGCACAATTTCTTGCAGCAATAGAAATTGCATCGTGTCATACGCGAATTGCACAGAAAAGCTGCAACTTCTTGCTGCAAGAAGTTGCAGCTAAATAGAACGTGTCCTATTTTTCATGCAATTTTTTCTGCAATTTGGTTATATTTTTAGCGACTTTTAAGCCTACACTGTTTGTTTTTACTACATTGACATTCTGTCATCCTAGATTTCAAACTAAACAATTTTTTAACAAAACTAGAGAAACTTTTTACCAATTTCACGCTGCACAGGTAACATTATTCTGGTGGATAACTTTAATTATGAACATAGGGATTAAAAAAATATTTTCTATTTGTATTTCCTACAACTTGTTTGCTTTTGTAAATGAATAAATAGGTATACTTGCATTAGGTATTAATTGATTTTGGCATAATACATATTATTATAATTTTCTCAAATTATAATCTAACATTTTTAATCTAATATCTGATAACTCTACTCAAAAAATGACATTTAATTTATAAAAACAACATAACCTAAAATTTATGCTATTTTGTCAAAGTTTCTGTCTATTTCATGTCATTTTATGCATTTGCTTGCACCGTGTAATCACTTTATGGCAGAAAGTTAGTTGCAATTTATTGCACAAGTTCTTGCGCAAGATATTGTGCAATTAATTGCGCAATTACTTGCATCGTGTAAAGTGGCTATTACAGAATTAATTTCTCCAGAAAGTTTTTGTAGTCCTCTTCTTCTTTTTGTTCAACTTTTATTTTTTCAGGGGTCTCGAACTAGTTCAGTAAAATTCAACTCGAACGCATGTAAGACAATTTAATTTGAATTTATAAGATTACTTTTTTTTACATTACACTATAATTTAAATATCTCTAAATATTGTGGAAATATAAAGAAAAATCTCATTGTTTGAATAATATACAAAAACATTGTACATATTCAAAAACTTTCGATTTTATATATAATTATAATTTTAATTTATTTCTAGTCGTTGGATTTAAGTTTCTTTGATTTTTATTCGCCGGTGGTACGTATATGTGTGTCTATGCAAAGTGTGGCTTAGACTTTGTGCTAGGCTAGCAAATAAGCGAACTATTTATTGTTAAATAATTTTGTGCCGTTTAGCTTTTTACACAGTTTGTATTACATGACATCACGTTAGCTTTAAAGGATCCATATACGCTAAATCTGACAACACTGTAAATTTTTTTCTTTATGTTATGAAAATTAATGAAATAATTCTCCAAAATGAAACCTACTGCGTTTAATCAGGAAGTACTTTAATATTTTCAGTTTGGTATTGAAGTGAGATAACCAAATAGTATAGTTAAATAATTAAAATTATCTGTTTTTTTCTTGTATCATCTGTCTAAATACAGTGGGTGGGCAAATTATTAGACATAGGACATACCTTTCTGTATATTCTAATTTAACTGTTTTTTGGCAAATAGGTTCTGGGTCTTGTGTGAATTTTTTGAAGATATTCTTCTTTAGCGGCGAATCGATTGAGGGTAAAATTGTACATCAACCACGCGCCTGCGCACACTGACAGTATGTAGTTCTGACAGTATGTAGTTCATTATGCTAATCTTTCAAGATAGGTATGTATGTATCTGTAACCGTGCAAATAAGTCATTAAAAGAATATATTAGTGGTTTTAGGAAATGTATTATTTATTATAATTCTTGTGTTTTTGGATTTGTGTTTCCCTGTAGTAAAATAATAAAATATGTAGGCATAACATTTTTACAGTTTGTCGCTGTGTTGTGTAATTATATCCGAAACTTACGTGTCAATTCAAGTGGCTCGATGGCGTAGTTGGCAGACCGGTGGGACAGAGAACGGAAGCACACGGAAGGTCGCGGGTTCTAATCCTGGACGATTCATACTTTTTTTTATTTTTAGTTATTTTAATAAAAATTTTTTGAAAGTGGTAGATAAGAAAGTTAGTTTAATTTATAAATAAAATACAAATAACCTGTTAAGTATATTTACTTCGTTTAAATTACCTATATAATAGAAGAATATCTTACGTGCGTACAAAGTACACACACATTCTTTTTTATGTAGGGCACACTACTAAATTTATAAAAACTTTTGTAAGTGAATGTATGTACACATCGAAGTTTGAAGTGAATAATTATAAATGCTCAAAATAAAACAAGGACCCAAAAGACCCAATAGAATTTAATTTCAATTAAAGTAGGTCTTGTAGAACCTCCTCTGTTTCTTCTAGGTAACTGATTATAACCAGTCTAACCAGTGATCGTATAAACCCTGCCTTGGTCTAAATCTTGTTACTCTTCTCTTAGAGCGTCAGAACCATGGACAAGAATAGACAAGGCATACTGAGCAAAAAAGCGTAACGCGCGGGCAGTCGATCGGTGACAGACAAAGATGGCTAGACCACTCAAAGTGAACATTGACGAATGACGTCCTTGATAGTGGCGTTACACCTCGATACATAGAGCGACCCATACCTTACCTTGTCTATTCTTATTATGTCTACGGTCAGAACGCTCTTGAAGTGTCCCTGATTCAGGATTGCGAAAATTAAGCTGTCGGGACAATCCTAGACTTGTTTAATTGGATTCCAGTATGGCGAACGAGGAGGCCACTCTATAGGAGTAATATGGATCTAGATCGTTAATCCCAATTAGATCTAGATCATCTGCATAGGCCATAATTTGTGGGGATTTGTTTCAAAATATTTCTTCTGCTGATTATTCTGTCGTCTCTAACCGTCTTTTCCAATACTATGTTGAATACTTGCACTTAGGCGAGCATATAAGATGCTCGAAAATATTTTGTATACTGTATTAAGAAGGGTTATACCCAGAGATTAAAATAATGATTAGGTGTTTGTGGATCCTTTAAAGATTCTATGATTAGTTAGATCAGCTAATTCATTTATTGTAGCTAATAACACTCATTAATGTGAAGTTAACTATTAGAGCTAGATATACTCATCAATAAAACGTAAATGTATATTAGAATATCAAGTCTTTATTATTTCGTCGTAGTGCAAAAGTATCTAGATCAAGAATAATATAGATAACTTCTACAATCTTAGATTTATGTCTTACTCTATGTCCTCGCCTGTTGTACAGCTGCAATACGCAAGTACGCAACATGTCGTTATACAATTTCTGACGAAAGAAAATGTTGGCTATGTTGAACTTTGGCGAAGAATACGTATCCCAAAAAAATATTTTTACTTACACAAAACCTTTATTTCATCATTGTTGACCTACGGATCCGAAACACCTACTATCTCCAAAACAGACGAAAATATTTTACTCGTCTTCTTAACGAAGGATACTAAGAGAAATATTTGATAATATCTGTGAAAATATTATCTAGAAGAGATACAATGGTGAGATGGTACAATCATAAAATAAGTGGAATTGATGTGATATATCTCATAACAGTGAGAATACTGAGATAGGCAGACCATCTAGCAAGATCACAATAGAAAAGCTCACCCAGAAGAATTCTTATGCCGACGTAGACGTGGAGTAGTCCGAAACTTAGATGGAAGGACGATGTGGATGAGCATGTTAGACAAATTGGTGGGACTGCTGTGAGTAGATAGGACTGAACGACAAAGAAGACTACAAAATTGAGTTTCTAATTTAGGGCTGTAGTACCAATAATGACGATGATAACGATTATGAACTATTCTAGACTAGGGTGTACCTTCTTTTTATGATAATTGGATATATTTACACAATTTACATAGACGCCGTGAAAAAGTATTCAGAAGGAAGAAATAAAAAACAAACATGTACCTATTGTAATTATCATTCAATAAAAACTAATTAACAAAGGTAGGTCCTTATTCGATGCGTTCCATTCTGCCCACGCAATATATTCCATTTGTCGAAATTTTCCTTTTAAACGAATACAATTTTTAAATATATTTATGGTATTTATAGCAAACATCGCCTTGGCACCCTTCTTCACTATCATCGCCACCTGAAGTACCTTTAGCGAGTCCTTGGACCGGGGCCACTGGCACTACTACACAAAAAACAGACCCATGGGGGGTACCGGTTGTCCCCCCAAACATCAGCACTTCGCCGGTCCCGCCCACCCCCAAGCAAGATCCCTGGTCCCCCGCCAGCCAGAGCTCAACGGACTTGGACGAGTTTGATATAATTTCAAATAGGTGAGTTCTATTGTTATACTACGTATTTTTGTTCTTGTGATATTTTCTGTTTTTTGGTAACTCATATGTTGGAATTAAATATAATTTAAAATTACTCCAGGGAAATAAGGTTTTTGTCATGACAATTGAACAGCCAGGTTGCAAATGGATTTTTTGGGCACTTTATACCTAATACATTATAAATACAAAAATGCCCGTCACAGTTCGGACGAGAAACTTAGTTATTAACAAATAAGGGTCAAAAATGGCAGTTTTTTCGTTTAAATCGCTACAAGTAAAAATAGGGTAATTATATATATTATTTAGAGTAATCGTAGATCAGCCAAGGTAATTTTAGTAGATCAGCCAAGGTTTAAAATGGCACTTTTTGAATTTTGGTCCGATTATTTTTTGCTTCGGAAATTGCAATATAAGATTGAAATTTCAAAAATAAAAAATGTGCTATAATTTTTGCGAAAATGGCCTTAAGACTTTCATATTGCAAGAAAAGTTGAGTCAAACATTCCATATAACGCACAAAAAATTTTAAGACGATTCGTCAATTAGTTTAAATTTTATTCAATTTGTTTATCGCAAAGAGCTTTTTTTTTCGCAATGTTATTGTTCAGAAAATAATAATAACATAGCAATTCTATGGAAACCACATACAAGAAGAATAGTTATATTTTCAACTTGTTGAAAAAAATCATTAAAAAGCCGTTTTTATCACTCCGAAAAAGTTTAGTAAAATAGAGTCATTTTTTTCTTATAAACAATTTGAATAGCTTTGTTAATATTGACTATAGAGTAAATCTACTTTAGGATTTAAAAAGCTGGTATTTTTACACGAATTTTCAGAGAAAAACTTTTTGCCTAGGTGAATTAGGCTCAAAGTTAGTCACCTTTATTATTTAATTCGCAGTTACTTCTATATACATCAAATTCTCCTGTAACAGTGTTAGTTACCATACTACTCCGAAACGGCTTGGCCGATTTTTATGAAATTTTACACGTATATCCTATAGGACGGAGAAGAGGTTTTAATCTATTTTTTATACCCATAAGTTATAAGGGGGGTTGCTCCCCTGACATTTTTTTATTCTTTTAGACTTTAATTATCTACTTTAATTTTATATGATACAGAATTAAAAAATACATACAACCCTTAATTTTCACTCTTTTATCACCAACCCCTATTTGTTAACAGCCATCTATATATTTACATCTATAAAATTCTCCTGTCATAGTGTTACTTTCCATACTCCCCCGAGACCGCTTGACCGATTTTTATGAAATTATATATGTATATTCGGTAGGTCTTAGAATCGGTCATAATCTATTTTTCATATCCCTGAGTGATAAGGGGAGTTCCCCCTAACATTTTGTAATGTTAGGTGGGGTAGTGTGTACATAACGTACTCTATAAGACTACGAGTACACACAAATTAAAAAAATTATGATCAAAATCCATCAACAAGCTCCGGCGATATTAATCGCAGCATATGTTTGCAGAATCAGTTTCATTTTTTCAGTGCACGGATTTTTATAATTCCCCTTCACCGACCACGAATTAATTCCGTTCAAACGCCATTTTTAAAACTTTATTAACCACTCTGTTGAGGTTCAAAGTTTACTCAAACTTTTACACATAAACTATATATCTTCAACTTCAAAATAGCTCTAGTTAGGTTGCTTAATTGTTATAAACAAAGTAGCCGTCAATTAAATAAAAAAAGTGGCTAACTCTGACCGTAATTAACCTAGGCGAAAAGTTTTTCTTTGAAAATTCACATAAAAATACCAGTTTTTTAAATCCCATTGTAATTTAGCCTACAGTCAATATTAACAAAGTTATTCAAATTGTTTATAAGCCAAAAATGACTCTGTTTTAGTAAAATATTTTCTGAGTGATAAAAATGACTTTTTAATGATTTTTTTTTAATTAGTTGAAAATATGACTATTCTACTTTCACGTTGTTTTCACAGAATTGCTATATCGTTATTATTTTCTGAACAATAATATTGCAAAAAAAAAGTGTTTTGCGATAAACAAATTGAATAAAATTTAAACTAATTGACTAATCGTCTTGAAATTTTTTGTGCATTGTGTGGACTGTTTGACTCAACTTTTCGTGCAATATGAAAGTCTTAAATTCATTTTCGCAAAAGTTATAGCAAATTTTTTATTTTCGAAATTTTAGTTTTATTTTGCAATATCTGAAGCAACTAATGATCGGACCAAATTTCAAAAAGCGCTATTTTAAACCTTGGGTTATCTACTAAAAGAAAAATATTATAAATAAGATATTTAATTACCCTATTTTTACCTGTAGCGATTTAAACGAAAAAACTTCCATTTTTGACCCTTATTTGTTAATAACTAAATTTCTCGTCCAAACTGTGACGGGCATTTTTGTATTTATAATGTATTAGGTATATAGTACCCAAAAAACCCATTTGCAACCTGGCTGCTCAAGTGTCCCGAACATGGTATATTTTTGCCTTATTTCCCTGGTGTAAATACCTCGAATCTTCCAGACACTAGTTTCCAGATATTTGCTTTATAGAGAGCTTTATATTACGGATTTAGAAGGCACGGAAACCATCTTGTTTTTGTCTAAAAGTTTGTGCTGCAACGATAGTACATGCTTCTCCGTTCAGATAAGTTTAGATCATAGATAAACTCGAAAGACAGAGAGGTTGCTTCCTTATCTATATTTCACACTGTGAGCACTTTGCTCCATCTATCTTAAACAACAGAATGTCGAGATGACTGTATCTCTGTACTACGTAACTACCGCAATAACTTCAAATACTCTAATCTTCCAGGATGTTACCGTTATCTGACCCAACACTCATCATTCTCTTTGCCTTATCCCTATGCGGGGTCGGCTTCCCTAATTGCATTTCGTAATACAATTCTATCAATATTTAATTCCCTTTACCAACATGTCCTGGCTAATCGTCTCGTCTTCCTCCAGGTCTTCTTTGGTCTTTCCCTCCTACTCCTTCCAGGAATCTGCACTTCAGTAATTCTACGTATTGAGTGATTAACGTCTCGACGTTGAACATGACCAAACCATCTTAACCTATGCTCTCTAATGTTGGGATCAATTGGTGCCACACCTAGACTTCTCCTAATATACTAATTTTTAATTTTATCCTTTTTTGTCACTCCACTCATCCATCTAAGCATTCTTATTTCCGCCACACGCTTTCGTTGTTCCTCTTTCCTTTTTATTGCCCAACTTTCAGTTCCGTACATCGTAGCCGGTCTTTTGGCTGTTTTACAGAATTTTCCCTTCAGCTTCATTGGAATTTTTCTGTCACACAGCACACCATTCGCTTCCTTCCACTTATCCATCCAGCGCTAAATATATTGCATGCATCTTCATCTATTTCTCCATTACTCTGTAATACCGATCCTAGGTACTTAAAATTATTGCGTTTCACAATCATTTCACCATCCAAAGATATCATTTATTTATAGTAACCTTATATTTAAATGAACATTCCAAATACTCTGGTTTTGTCCTAAGTTTCATTTTCCTCCAGAGCTTGTCCCCACTGTTCCAGTTTTTGTTCTGTTTCACTATTTTCTACTAACACTACATCATCAGCATACATTAATCACCATGGAATATTACCCTGTAGTTTCACTGTTATCTGTTCTAAAACTAATGACAATAAATAAGGACTAAGCATCGAGACTTGGTACAATCCTACTTTCACATGAAATTTATCAGTCTCTCCCACACCTGTCCTAACACTAGTCGTTACTCCATCATAAATATCTCTCACAATCTCTACATATTCACCAGGGACTCCTTTCGTATTGAGTGCCCACCACAGAATCTCTCGAGGATCCCTATCATATTTACAGTCGGAAAAATGAAAGAATACCCATGAACGATCACATCAATCAGATATTTCGCATTTGCTATCATTTTCTATAACAAACGTTTGTTATTTATAGAAAAAGACAGCAAATACAAAATAAGTGATTGATGTAATTGTTCATGGGCATTCTTTCATTTTTCCGACTGTATGCTTTCTCAATATCAAGATCAACCATATGAGCGTTGGTTTCTTTATTCCTGTATTTTTCCATCAATTGTCTATAATGAAATCGCATCTGTTGTTGATCTGCCCTGCATAAAGCCAAATTGACTATCGGATATTTAGGTTTCTTATCTACTTTATTGATCTTAAAAAGGCGTTTGTTGCTATTTATAAAAACGTTATAAGAGAGTGAATTGCGAAGATCATAAAAAAAAGAATGTGTGTGTACTTTGTACGCACGTAAGAAGTTATATTTCTATTATAATATAATTTCAACGAAATAAATATACCTACTTAACAGTTACAATACAAAAAATCAACAATAATTACCAAAAATGACCCAAAACTTAACAATGCCAAATATTAAAAAAAAAGAAAAAAATATGAATAGTCCGGGATTTGAACCCGCAATCTCGCGATTTTTTTATCTCTGGTCCAATGCTCTACCAACAAGGCCATCAAGCCGCATGCTACTTACCTTTCAGATATACATAATTATACATCACGGTGACAAGTGAAATATAAAAATAGATGTTTTATTATTTTACGCCCAAGGAAGACAAATCCAAAGACACAAAATTATAATAAAAAAACCTTTTAAACCACCTTTTTCAAATTGTGCAAGTTGTATTATTAATATTAATGTTAATAAATGAAATATAAATATTTTGACGTTTCACAATTTGACAATCCACTTTTAACTGCAGTGCCTTAAAATTTTTAAAGCACTAGTGCCTTAAAGTAGCATTTTTAACGCTCCTATGGAGTCCTAAAAATTGCATTTTTAACACGTTTGTAGAAAAATATATTTAAAAACACTAATATATTCTTTCCACACCTTTCCTGGACTGATACATACATAAATTAAAACATTTTGAAGTATAACTTCAAAAATATAATATGAAAACTATTTAAAAAGGCAGTATAACTATTAACTAACCTTTGTTGATTCTCTTCCCACAAATTTTAAAACGCAACAACCATACATAACCAAACCGTCAACCGTCCAAACCATAGCTGCGCTACAGCTGCCATATTGGATAATTTTTGACATGTCATTTGAACATCCAATCAGAACAAAGTTATAATGCGCATGCGCCGGGATCGTAGGTTTTAACATATAAAAATTCACCCTCATATCGCGCGTAAAGAAGTATACCTTCAAAAATTTTCACTTTTTTTAAAATGAATTTCTTTTAGAAATAAAGTATCTACGTCCCCGAAAACGAACGGAAGCGGCCCTGATCCTTTCGAGTTAAACTTGTTAGGCGACAGTCTACCTACTAATACAACGACAGACAGTGAAGGCAACACATCGACGGGTACCACCAAAAAGACGCCCCTAAGTTTTCTCGGAGAAAATTCGGCATTAGTGAATTTAGATAATCTTGTAACAAGTAAGTTAATAATTATTTTTCTACTTTGTATAATTTGTAGACTTTCTTCTGATTCTTGAAAGATGATTCTTTTTATTAAATTATGTTGGTCTTAGTCGTTCTGTAACTACCAATGTTGCTTGAGCACATGCGATGGCCTCTACAATAATATATGAGGACATCAGAAAGGCAATCTGGATATACAGTGAACGCCACCGTACTAGACATGGGTAGGTACCTAATTGCTATGCTTAATCCGGTCCGTTTTCAGATGTGACTTTCATCCCTGTCATGTTACTGTCAAGAAACTATTCAAAATAATTCATACAAAAATACATTAATTAGTAATAGTATAATATTACTATTTTTTAAAACGTTTTTATATACTTGGCTTGGTTGTTGTCACGGTCTCCGCAAATTTTCAGAATACCTGAAATTTTCAGAATAGCTTAGAGCTAGCTAACAATGCAATATTTAACTGCTATTATACAGGGTGATTAACTAGTGGGGTAAAGCTCCGTAGATCCGTTATAGTAATGGATAGCAATAAAAGTTAATAACAAAAATTGTAGCCAACTTTGAGCTTCACATTACAAAATTAGTTAGAATGTTACAAGGGTGTTCGATAACATAGTGGCAGATCAAAGTTATGTTTTTTTAAATGGAACACCCTGTATTTTATTTTATATTCGAAATCTTCTTAACTTCTTCATTAGAAAAATATTAAGGTTCGGTATGTTATACAGGGTATTTACAAAGTTATAACCAATTTTATATGAAAATCGTAACAAGTTTAACTCCCTGTATAAATAAAAATAAGCACAATGGCATTGGTTTATTGATGCCATATTATTTTATTTATTGTCAAAATTTTTATAAATGATCGATATTGGTAATTTTCTTTATATTGAATACAGGGTGAGTCAAAACGCAAGTACATTATTTTCTCAGTAATTTTAAATGAAATACCCTGTATTTTATATCACTATCGAAAAGTACCATTACCGTACTTTAATTTTTATATAACCATTCCCTATGTCTAAATTTATTAGTTTTCGAGATATTTTCATTTTTCAGAGCAAATTATTAATTACGGGTCTGAATCTTTCCAAATTTTAGGTAAGCCATGACTGAATTGTCTAAAACTGACAATTTACGATTACTGATTATCAAGCTGTAATCAAAGTTGGCTACAACTTTTGTTATTAACTTTTATTGCTATCTATTACTATAACGGATCTACGGAGCTTTAGCCCACTAATCAATCACCCTGTATGGATAAATCGATTTTTTTTTATTTCAAACTATTTTAAAAATGTGACTAATGCAATGATATTTTAAAGTACGTTAATAAATCGATATCTACAAATTGATTGTGGGTCAGTGGCATTAGACTGCAGATCGAGAGTTCCCTAGTTAGAACGCGACTGATGCGTATCTTTTTTTAATTTTTTTAATACACAATTAAAAGTTGATATACTTAAAATTCATATTTTATAAGTTAATTATTATATATAAATATTATACAGTGAGCACGTAAAGGTTGGAATAAATTCATTTTCTCGAGAATGGACGATTTTGGAAAATAATCCCGAAACAGGTCAATTTTTATTTTTAAATTACGACTTTTTGACATATACATCATACTAGTGACGTCACCCATCTGGGCGTGATGACGTCATCGACGATTTTTTTTAAAATGGGAATAGGGGTCGTGTGATAGCTTATTTGAAAGGTAATTCAATTCTCTATTCAGTAATATAACCATTAACATAATTATTTATACAGGGTGTAGAAAAAAAATTTTTTTGGATTAAATTTACTGACATAAAAAGAAGAATGCAAGAAATTTATTTAATTCAAAATACATTTTCCTGCTCTCAGAAAACAGAAAAAAATGTTTATTTGAAAAATAATCATTGCTTTTCGCTTAAATTAAATGTTCAAACTGTCAAGAGAAAGGTGGGTGGCTGCTTTAATACTGAATTTAAGCAGAAAACAATATTTATTTGTCAAATAAACATTATTTCCTGTTTTCTGATAGGAGTAAAATGTATTTTGAGTTAAATAAATTACACACACTCTTCTTTTTATGCCAATAAATTTAATTAAAAAAAATTTTGTACACCCTGTATAAATAATTATGTTAATGTTTATATTACTGAATAGAGAATTGAATTACCTTTCAAATGAGCTATCACACGACCCCTATTCTCATTTAAAAAAATCGTAGATGACGTCATCACGCCCAGATGGGTGACGTTACTAGTATGATATATATGCCAAAAAGTCGCAATTTAAAAATAAAAATTTACCTGTTTCGGGATTTTTTTTTAAATCGTCCATTCTCGAGAAAATGAATTTATTCCAACCTTTACGTGCTCACTGTATGTACCATTACAACCGTGGTATTATAAAAAGTATTTTTTATATTATAGTGTAATTTTTGGAATTTTAAGCATTTTATATATGTAGTCAAATTATTTTATATTCTCCTGTAAATAATAAAAACGTTTTATTATAAAAACGTTCTTTTTTATAAAAGTGTAATTATTCAAATAACTTTATTCAAACACCAAGAATATTACAATACTTTAAAACTTTTACAACTTTAACAAAATGACAACTATAAACGTCAAAATTAGATCAGCTGTATTTAATAGGTCCTTTCATTCACAGTCATTTGTTTCGAGCTTCTGTCACATGTATAATCCGTCTATATTAATATTATACACAGATTATACAACATATGACAGAAGCTCGAAACAAGTGACAATCGTGGAAAAGCCCCATACAGCTGATCTATTATTTGTCAACTTTCTATGTTAATATTCAGTTTCCATACATTTTCTGACGTTCTAAACGTCACTAGACAAAAATAAACCTTACAACAAGTGAAGGGTCCAGGACTGTAATAGCACAATGTTCCTGTGTGTCTAGTATGGTGTCGTTTACTGTATACGTTCAGTCTAGAATATTGCTGGTTCCTCCCCTTCGAATTGATTTTGTAGAAAATAAATTTCTACAAAGGCAACATTATCAGCAGTACTACAGCAAATCTTGAGAATTGACCATAATACTCTAACACAAAAATCTTTAATTAAAAAAGATGCACTACAAACATGCACCAACTTCACTGACGGTAAAACACATCCTGCTTGATTGTCCAATCTTCGAGAAAGAAAGGGGGAATCACCTCAAAACCACGCTGACTGAAAATATTCCAGCACTGAGAAATTATTTGAAAGATTCAAAATTGTATTATTCTATTTAATGTAATGTAGCCTCAATTATCGTGTTGTACTCGTGTTGTATGCAAATAAAAAGAGTGTTCCTGAATGTAATATTTTTTGACTCATTAACATAATTTTCAAAATAAATCATTAGTCAATTAGAAGTAATAGTGACTAAATAATGTTCCACACCAAAGCCAAAAAATAAAAAAAATTAGAAGCTCTTATCATCACTCATATTATATTAGACCAGCAACTTACATTTCATTAGTGTATATAAAAAGTCCGTCTATAATATATACCAGACATACCATTCAATTTAAATATTTGCTACAAAATCTGCACTGCGATTTTTTTATTCATTATTATTTTTACCTTCTCATACATAAAAACAGATTATACTAGACTAAATAGTTGGTGTAGAAGAACAGCAACTGAATTCGATATTATAAAATATTATGGTATATCCCAGTGTATGGTGTAATGGTATAATTATTAAGTATTTAAAAATATTTTAGTTTAAACACATTTTTCAATAAATATACTTTTTGTAGAATCTACCGAAGAGAACTGGTTGCCGGTAAAAAGTTACAGTAAATAGACATTTTTTCTTTTTCACCTGTTGAATTTAACAAATTTTGTTGATTTTTAAAGTGTTTAACCGTTTTATGTACTATGTGTCTTTATGCTAGAGGGGAAAATGTACAATTCTTCATTATGGCCAAACTAAAAGATAACATTGCCAAAGATGATTTTTTTTGGTTGCTTTACGTACAACCAAGCATATATGAAAAATAATTAATTAATGGCTGTTTAACATCTTTATTTAATTACTAATTTTATTTCTCATACCACTGGCCAAGGCCTGCCCATCTACCCTGAGTGATCGGGTAAAAATTTACCGCATTAAGGGGCTATCATAGTGTAAAAGTACGAAATTTATGATTTTTTTTTTGTAAAATATTTTTATATTCCTTTATATCCCTTTCTATCCCTATTTATTTTTATTCCCTTTTTTGGGAAGTTTTAAAATAAAAAGTACTGTACCAATTGGTTTGATAATTTGCATGAGCATTTATTATAAAAAGAAGTACATGTAAAACAATTTTCATAAAAAATATTGAAAATTAAACGATTTATGCGCTATCTACTGGCACCGTGAAAATAAAAACATGGCTCCACTGCTGATCGAGACTAATATAGATCCTGAAACATAAAATTTCAGTGATTATTGAAATATAAGTTATTTCCTATACCATCAACTAGGATTTTAGAAAAATATTAAAATTTGGAAAAATGAAAAACAATTTAAAATTAGCTAAAACATTTTTAGTTTTAAAAACCGCCAAAATGACAGTTTTTATCACATCAGAAAACCCCTAGTTGATGGTATAGAAAATAACTTATATTTCAATAATCACTTTAATAGTTTATGCTTCAAGATCTCTCTTAGTCCCAATCACTGCAGCAGTGGAGCTATACTTTTATTTTCACCGCGCCAGTAGATGGCGCATAAATCGTTTAATTTTCAATATTTTTTTATGAAAAGTGCTTTTGGTGCAGTACTTTTTAGTTTAGAAATTCCCAAAAAAGTATATGAATTTCATAGTTGTTTTACACTACGATAGCCCCTCAAACATGTTTATCAAATGATAATGGTGATAAGTGATAAGGTAATACGATATACTGTGAAATTATCTTAAGTGAAGCAAACGGAGGACGAATTGACCATGTTATTTTGCTACGACATTTAGCTGATAAGTTTCAAAAAATATTGTGAATTATCCTCAAAATAAGTCTAAAAATCGACTCTGAATGTAAGTTTAGTATACTTATAGACAAATTATCAGCTGTCAAATTATCTCAATAATGGTTAACTTATAGTAATTAAGTAGTTACTATAAGTAAGAGTAACTTATCAAAATTCTTGTGGCAAATGAAGAAATGTATATTTTAAATCACTTAATATTAACAATCACTTTGAGACTATTTTTTATTATTTTTATATTATCTTTGTATCAGTACCTACCTTTATCATACCAACATCAATCCCTTTTGCAGGCATGCACTGGACTTTTACACCAAGCCTTATGCGGTCTTCCTTTTCTACTCTATTTTGACATTAATGATTTTGAAGATCTGTATTAGGTCTATTTGCACTTAATATAGTTTTATGTTTTTTTCTTTTTATTACTTGTACTTCGTTTAATCACAGGAACTTTTCTTGATTCTTAAATTTGTATCCTGAAGTTTTTTTATGTATACAGGGTGTCACGAAAAGATTGGTCATAAATTATACCACAGATTCTGGGGTCAAAAATAGGTTGCTTGCCTATACATTATATATACTTACATATATTGCGATATACTTACCTATATACAATAGTGCACACAAAAAAAGTTACAGCCCTTTGAAGTTACAAAATGAAAATCGATTTTTTTTTCAATATATCGAAAACTATTAAATATATCGATTTTTTATTGAAAATGGACATGTATCATTTTTATGGCAGGACCATCTTAAATAAAAATTAAAATAAAATTTGTGTACCCCATAAAAATTTTATGGGGGTTTTGTTCCCTTAAACCCCCCCAAACTTTTGTGTACGTTCCAATTTAATTATTAGTGTGGCACCATTAGTTAAACACACTGTTTTTAAAACATTTTTGCCTCTTAGGACTTTTTCGATAAGCCAGTGTTTATCGAGATATTTTGAATATTTATCGAATCCACCACATATTTGTATATGGTTAAGTACGATCATAGAGACCTGTTAATAATCTGAAAGTGTAATTTATAATTTAATTTTTAGGTATATTTTGAAAAAGAAGCCACATCTCGATAAAAGGTGACTTATCAAAAAAAGACTAAGAGGCAAAAAAGTTTTAAAAACACTGCGTTTAAGTAATGGTACCACAATAATAGTTTAATTGGAACGTACACAAACATTTGGGGGGTTTAAAGGAGCAAAACTCACATAAAATTTTTATGTAAATATATTAAAAAAGAAGCCGCATCTTCAGAAAAACTCGCTTATCGAAAAAATACTAAGAGGCAAAAAAGTTTTAAAAACGTCGTGTTTAACTAATGGTACCACAATAATGAATTAATTGGAACGTACAAAAAAGTTGGGGGGGGGGGGGTTTAAGGGATCAAAACCCCCATAAAATTTTTATGCGGCGGACAAATCTCACCATAATTTTGTTTTAAGATGATCCTGCCATAAGAATGATACATATCCATTTTCACTAAAAAATCTTTAATAGTTTTTGATATATTGAAAAAAATCGATTTTCATTTTGTAACTTCAAAGGACTGTAACTTTTTTTATGAGCACATTTGTACTAAGTTAGGTTTAATCGAACTATTTTTGACTCTAGAATGTGTGGTATAATTTATGACCAATCTTTTCGGGACACCCTGTATATCATGGTCCTTACGATTATAGTGTCAAGTAATCCGTTAACTTTGAAAACGTTCAGTTTATAAATAATAATTATTGGCTTTTAAATTCTAAAAATGGTTGTTAATATTTAGTGTAGGGGTATTTTTGCGAAAGACCCTTGTTTTATATAACCAAAGGGTAAACTTGTTTTTTTTTGGGTCTGATCGGAATGATCCTAAGACTATACTGTACTACATGTTTGTTTTCGTTTAGGTAAACCCGCCAACCCAACACTGGTGGCGAATCCTTTCTCAGATCCAGCAATAAACAACCCACCCAGACAAGTGTTTAACACACCTCCCCCGAAACCGTCCATCAACGAGATGAAGCAACAAACGTTCGCACCCTTTGGTGTCTCAGCACCAGCTCAGAGCTTTTCACCCGTTCCTACCCAGCCCATCGGATCAACTGCGGCCTTCGGTGGACAGTTCTCAGGAACTGCCACACAGCAAGCTTTCGGCGGTACCAACGGCGGAGTGTTTGCTGCCTCCTCTGTAACCCCTGTAAGTACTAATATACAAGTCGACAGAAATATCTAAATCCGCCAAGGTCAGATATATCGAAAAATTCTGTTTCGCGACGTTGTCAGATCTATCAGGTTTCAAAGGTTTTTGGGTTTTTTATTTGTGACCTGTTTCACAGTAAAATTTCCTTATGATGTCCATCTATCAGAGTTGTGACTGAATAGCTTCACTGAGGATGCATAGATGCTGAAATAGCTATATGGAGATGGTGGTTCAACTTTGAATCAAATAGAAACAAAAATTGCCTTTATCTTTTTCATCTTTACTCAGATTTGAGTACCTGAAACTGTCATTCGGTCCTTTTCCTAGACGAAAAGAAGGTACATACATGGCCAAAGTGTCCTTTATTTGCTTTCTTTTATATTCGTCGTCTCTTGTGCTTATATATTGTAAAAGTCGGATATACAGGATGCAGCCAGAAAGCAGTTTCTTAACGAAAAGTCTTGGGTTTAAAATATTGTTTATTATTTTTATCTCAATTATTCTAATTGTATAAAAGTAGCAAACTTTGTATCTAGGGCTTTTCTTCTTCCTCGTATTACGAGAGATGTCGCTGTTTTGCGTCTCAAAAGGTGGAAACATTGCATCGCGATGTTTTCCCTTAAATAGGCAGGATTGTTGATATTCGTTTCAGAGTTGTGACTGCATAGCTTCACTGGGGATGCATAGATGCTGAAATAGCTATATGGAGATGGTGGTCCAACTCTGAGTCAAATAGAAACAAAAACTGCCTTTATTTTTATCCTAATATATTTCTTAAAAAATCTTCTCTTTCAGGATCCTTGGACTCCTGTTGTAAATAGTAACGGTACGTCTACAAATTCACCATGGACGAAGAGCAACGAGCCTGCAAACCCGTTTTTGTCCTAACACTATGTCGATGGCTGTAAAATATCCATTGGTCAGTATATCTACAATCACACTAATTTTTTTCGTCTAGGTACATATTGTATAATCTTTGCTGACATTCTAGACAATAAAAAATTGTACTGAGATTTTTCTTGTATCTGTAATTTTTGCGTTGTTTATTAACAAACTATATAAGCAAACTTATCCGTTAAATTCTGTAGCTGTTGAAAACGCTCACGAATTTCTACAATAACTCTATCTAACGAAGAAATCGGCTTTCGTCTCAACTCATTTTTACAAGACAAGTTAGCATCTCTACTTCCGTCATCAAAAATATACTTTCTTGTTATGCGCCTTCGAGGTTTTATGGAAATTCCTACAGCGCCATTTGCCAATTCCTCTATTTTCTCTCTCAATATCATCTGCAAAGCATTTACATTTTGAGCACACAATTTTATGTCAAGTCCCCTTGTTTGTAAATATTTTTGTGCATCATTCACTTCATGTAGCACCGGTTGCCCCATGCCCAAAAAACAAAGAAAGGAAAATGACTGCATCGAAACTAGTAAAGCACCTGCATCTGTCCTAGTGTTTAAGCTTTCACCTGCCTCTGTCAGCTTTATCAAAGTGACGAGTATGTCTTTGTAATGATGCCATGTCACATTTACGGCTCGTCTTTTGCACACCACTGTGTGTCTTGAACCCTTTTTTGCCTTTTGCCTGTAGCTGCTATCAAACTTCCTGTGTCGATGAGAAAAACAAAGAATAGCAACGTTCTAAAGTGTCGAAAAAAGTTACTGAATCCACCTCAACTGAGGCAGCGTGTAAACAAACTAGGTTTAACGAATGATTTGAGCAAGGTATGAATTCAGCTTTAGGGTTTAATTCTTGAATTCTTTGCTGAACTCCTGATTACAACTCTACAGTTGCTTATATCTAGGCCATCAGCTTGAATCTTGTCCAAAATCATCTTTGAAATTCCTTCAGCAGTTTTGTCTTTAGTTTCCATGAAATCCATAAAAGATTCCATTACTTTTACTTCTTGATTTTCAATTACTACGTATCTTAATACCTGACTTGTTTGATCTTTATGAGAAAGATCTGAAGTGCTGTCGAATATAATTGAATAATACTTAGCCTTTTTTATTTGTCTGATGATATGTTGGCGAACATTATTTCCCAAAATGGCAATAAATTCGTTTTGTATTTGTGGTGACATATATTGAAAGTTTACCACACATTTTAGACCTTACAATATGTTCACGAAGTACAGGATCGTATTTTGCAATTAAATTAACCAATTCTAAAAAGTTTCCTCTATTGGTACTGGTGTCGTTTTCTATATGTCCACGCAGGGCCGTGCCGTGCTATGTTGCGGTGAGGCAGTCGCATCAGGCGGCATCACAAGGGGGGTGGCATAATCAGTAAAATGAAATTACATCAAAATAATCATAGGAATGAGAAAGTATGTGCAAAATATAATATTTGAAAAATATCTGATGGCGTGTGTCACTTGAATTTAAAGAGTGGCGCATGCCACTCTGTAAACTTAGTTTTAAAAGTGAAAGCGGCTTCTTCTACAGGAACAACATTATTTTTTTTGTATTATATAAAAACTGTACATATTTTTTCTGGTTCTACACAAAGCGTTGGGAAGTTCTGAAAAAACATGTTTCACAACTCTAAAACCGTTAAGCGATACTAGATGGTCAAGTCGAATAGATGCATTGAAACCTTTAAGATTTCAATTTTGTGAAATATATGATGCCTTATTCGAAATAATAGAAGAAGTCAACAAGGATACAGAAACTAAAGTCAAAGCACGAGGATTAGCAACAAATATTCAAAATTATAAACTCATATGCGGTGTAGTTCTTTGGCATGATATTTTATTTCATATAAATTCAGTCTCGAAGATGTTGCAACATGTAACTATAAATTTGTCAGATTGTGTAAAAAAGTCAGAAACAATAAAAAAAATTAACATTTACAGACAATCATACGAAAATTACTGCTAATGAACTTGCAGAAGATCTTGATATAAGTCCGAATTTCCAGCAGAAAATGAAATTCGAACCAGGAGAAAAAAGCGTCAATTTGATTACAAAAAATCTATAGATGAGCTCTTATTAACAGAAGAAGATTCATTTAAAATAAATTTTTTCATCTATATTTTAGACATTGCCATTAATTTTTTGATTGCTCGATTAGAAATTAATAAATAAATGTATTTTTAATAATATTTATAAATTGAGGGAAAAAAATATAAAACACTAAAATGAATCTTCATTCAATACTTTCAGTAGAAAAAAAAAAAAAAGAATCGGATATACAGGCAAATGATCTAGAAGAATTGCGTGATATATCCCAAGTGATAACATTTCCATGAAACCTTTAGAAGTTTTGAACTATTTCCGTATACCCAAATGTAGTTGTATCACTAAGAATTTTATTAACACTTCCTGTTTTCAAAATTAAAAAGTATTAAAAACTATTTACGAAGCGAAACTAAAAAATTAGCAACCATTTCAATAGAGCCCTCGCACTAGCTGCTACTTTTGACTACAACCGATCTGATTGACTAATTTGCCAAAATTAAATTCAGAAGGATAAAATTGTAATTTTTGTCAAAATGTTATTTACCTAATGTTAATACGTATTTCATTTAATTTAAATTATGTTTTACCCCCTCTGTGGCTCAGTGGTAAGAGCGCCTACCTTTGGATCAAAAGGTCCGAATGATCGTGAGTTCGAATATCACAAGGGTCAGAGATTTTTCGTTTATTATAAATTAATAAATGAAAATAGTTTCTGTTCTTGTGGGATCGGTACTCACCGGAGGGACCGCAGACGTTCGGATACAATTAGCCTCTCTTTGCAAAGACAATGACGTCGACTTTGCAAAGTAACAAGACACTTACTCAACACACACACTACACATGACACTAGGTACCTAACTGCAAAAATTCACCGCACCTACCATGCCAATGGCCATTAGTTGTCGAGGCATTAGCTAAATAAAAAAAAATATGTTTTGTTTTTAAAATAAAAGTGTTGTTCATTTTGTGCAGTTACATTTAATAAAAGTTAAGCTTCAATTATAATTATGGGGCGGCATTTCGAAGACTTGCATCATATTGAAAAGATGTACGGCACGGCTCTGTGTCCACGTAAAGCCAAATTTTGTTTGGCAAGCAATCTTATAATACCAAACATTTTGATAAGAATTTCCTGCCATTTCTTTATTTCTTTTGCCACTATGTATTGCTCTTTTTTGTCAATAGTCTGTCCTTTTTTAAGTCTGCTCTCCAACTCCTTCTACTTGCAATATTTTTTTATGTATAGTGCACTTGATTCGTGACTTGAAACCTTAGGATTTAATTTCCACCAAATATTAAATCCATCGGATGAACAAAATTTAGATCCATTCGTTGTATTTAAGTTCTCAAATAAACGATAACAAAAGCCAGTCACTACAAAATATCATTCAAAGAAAAGGAATTCCCCGAATTCGTCACAAAATAAGTAATGAAAAATTCCGTGCTCCTTTCAATCGGTCAGAATTTGTAGCTGTGATAAAAATATAAAATGGTTCAAATATTTACAAAATATTTTTATTATTTATTGTTAAATTTTGCCGCTTTCTAAAAAGTGCCGCCCGGGGCGGGCCAACCCTGCCGCCCTCACTACGCTACGCCACTGTTTTATGGCATCTTCTGTAAAACTTCAGCTTTCTACTCTATAGAGGACACCAAAGACGCAACATCTAAGAATTCTTTCACACACCTTTCAGTTGGTCTATTTATGGTATTTATTTTTGAAACACTATTGTATGATGCACTCTGTATAATATCTTTGTTTTATTTTCAGGTATAGAGGCAGGTATTACTATCACATTCAACAAACCTATTGGTGCGATACATGCTAGTTGCTTTAAAATCTTTATTACAGGAGAATTCTTATACAATTTGAATGTTTCGAAATATCTTTATATATTTTTATAACAAAAACTGCTTTTGCTTAAAAAAATACGTTATATTTATGTATGTTTCTTTTTCTTTGTAATCGACAAGTTGCTCATTTTACCCTGTACATTGATTGGCACGCTAAAACAAGTTTTTATTATAAACATATCCTATAAATTATGTTAAAATGCGATTTCTTGCTTACTGTGCTTCATTCTTTGCTCGGTGGTTTAAATAATATGAAGACTTGCTATTCAACTATTCAAAACAATTTGGCAGCAGTTTTTGTAGCCTAGCGTGCGACGAGAAGAATATTTTTGACTTCTTGAGTAATTGACGCCTTAAATAATATCTCCTAAAGATGGTAACATGTCAGATGTCACGTACTTATCAACGGCTCTTTGGCACTTCAGTAACATACAGCCTCATTTAAATCTACAGATGATGGTTGATAATTGGTTATCAACCAAATATCAATTAAATATCGGTTTTAAGACGCTTATTGTTTTTATATTTTTATATAGACATATGGAAAAAACGGTCTAACAATGAACGTCAAGAAGACAAAGTTTATGAGAATATCGAAAACTCAAAGAAATAAGGGGAATCTCTTCATAAACGGATCCAATATCTAACGAGTCAAACAATATGCATACCTTGGAACAATGATCAACCCACAGGAGATTTACTTACAGGAAATCAAAATCAGAATAGAAAAGGCTAGAGCAAATCTGAACAAAATCAGAAAATTGCACATGAGATTTGAAGTTGGAGCTAATAGTTAGGTTGGCTAGGTGCTACGTTTTCTCGACTTTGTTTTATGGAATGGAAGCTTGGACCTTGAATGCTGTATCAATGAAAAAACTAGAATCATTCCAGCTGTGGGTCTACAGAAGAATTCTGGAAATATCGTGGACAGTCACAAACAAAGAGGTTCTGAGAAAGATGAATAAAGAAATGGAAATCTTAAATACCATCAAAACAAGAAAATTGGAATATTTCGGACATATTACACGCGGAGAGAGAGATACAACATGCTCCAATTGATGATGCAGGGAAAGATTCAAGGAAAAAGAAGCATAGGGAGACGCAGAATATAGTAGATGCGCAACCTGAGGGTGGTACGGATGTACATCAAATGAACTTTTCAGAGCAGCCGTCTCTAAAATTCGAATAGCTATGATGATTGCCAACATCTGTCGTGGAGATGGCACTTAAAGAAGATGGAAAAAAAGGATGGTTCTTTATTAGCCCTTGAAATCTTCCAAAACTTTGATTCATTATTTGCCGTTTCTGGATTACAGACTATAGCCTAATTTACATCCAAAACTATGGTTGACAGATGTTGAAAGGGTTGATGGGTATCAGGTCGAAATTTTCAACTAATTGTAACCATAGACATATTAACCATAGACCAGGCTAGGTATATGCATCGGAGTGTAACGCCAATATCAAGTACAGTGGTCTAGTTATCTTTGTTTGTCGTACGAGTGTGAGCGTATCTACCAAGAGGTGGGAGTAATGGAACGACACAGACACAGAGTTACAGCGGCAGCGGCCATCATATACTAGAGACAGAAAGCTAAGCGCCGGTAGAGAGAGATAGATTCTGACTTGGCCTAATCTATGTATTATTATATCTATAATTGTAACCCCCAATTGGAAGAATGACCAACAATAGGGATTTTCATTCACAGTCATTTGTTTCGAGCTTCTGTCAGATGTCGTATAATATTCATATTATACACCGATTGTACAGCATGTGACAGAAGCTCGAAACAAATGACAATCGATGAAAAGCCCTATTATTGCCAAAGATGGCGGTAGGATTTCAGGTGATTATAAAATGTCAAGTAGCTGTCATTTGTCATGCGTCTGTCTGATGGCAGTCAATTGATCGACCGAAAATAAAGAAATTTAGTACTTATAGTGAGTTTTGGAACCAAACAGCGTATACTGAAACCACCGAGTTAGGAATAAGATTAGACTGAAGTTTGTAAAAGACAGAAGAATGATATTAAGTCAGAAACCTCAATAATAGAGTTGTCAATTAAAAAAACTTTAATCAATCAGCCGACTTGATACATATTCATTTTATAATAACAACTTAAAAATATTATGCATCTATTCATGTTTATTGAGTTTTCTGCTAATATTAGACTATTCAAGTACATAAATTAGCGAAAAAGTTGCTTTACATTTTGTGCATCTACACATTTTGTTTCCGTCACGTTTGTATCACTGAACTGAAAATGTGTAAACAGGAGAGAAAATATTTTATTTATTGTTATCACTGAAGGTTTCATTTATACAGGATGTTCAATTAAAGCAGAGAAAGTCGGTATCTTGGTTGTACTGAGAAGTTTTTGTTCTGTTATAGAAGTTATAGGTTGTGGTGTTATTGGAAATTTATTGGAGGGTTGAGTTCTGGAAGATTGAATTAAGAGCCTAGAACTGGTGAAAAAGGAGAACTTGTTAATATACTTATTTTTGTATAGTTCTTGTTCGTTTTTGTTCCGTTTGTTATCTTTTCTTTCTGTTAGATCAGTTTCTAGGAACACGGTGTTCAAGGATGTCTTTAGAAGTCTATAACTGAAGAAGTATTGCATGTTTTTAAGGAAACATTAGATAATGCATTAGTAACAACATTAGATATGCGGATAACACTGTCATCTTAGCTGAAAATATTGGAGATCTTCAGAGGCTGGTGACCAGAATAGCGGAGTTTGGACAAGAATAAGGTTTAATATTGAACGTCAAGAAGACAAATTTATGAGAATATCGAAAACTCAAATAAATAACGAGAATCTCTTCATAAACGGATTCTATGTCGAACGAGTCGACCAATATGCATATCTTGGAACAATGATCAACTCCACAGGTGATTACTTCCAGGAAATCAGAATAGAAAAGACTAGAGCAAATTTTAACAACACGAGAAAAGTGCTCTGCACAAGAGATTGGAAAGCTGGAGCTAAGAGTTAGGTTGGCTAGGTGCTACGTTTTCACCTAGCCAACCAATCATTCGAGCTGTGGGTGTACCTAAGAATTCTGAAAATATCGCGCACAACACATCACAAACAAAGAGGTTCTGAGAAAGATGAATAAAGAAACGGAGATCTTAAATACCATCAAAACAAGAAAATTAGAATATCTCGGACATACTACATGTGTAGAGAGGTACAACTTTCTCCAATTGATTATGCAGGGAAAGATTCAAGGAAAAGGAAGCATAGAGAGACCCAGAGTATCGTGGTTGCCTAACCTGAGAGAATGGTACGGATGTACGTCAAATGAACTTTTCAGAGCAGCCGTCTCTTAAGTCCGAATAGCTATGATGATTGCCGACCTCCGTCGCGGATATGGCACTTAAGGAATAAGACTATTATTTGAGGTCTACTCGAGATGTATGATGTTATCGTAGGCGTTTTGACGTCATCACAGGCGTTGTGACGTCATCAGAAAAGATGAACTGGGGGATAACAGAGTAGCTAGGTTAAAGGTTTTTTATCCGAAATTCAAGGGTGTACCATAATGAGGGTATTACTGTAAATAATTTTGCTAAATTTTCCTACATTCACCATATGAATAGCATGTTTACTATTGTATCACCTTGCGGTAGACTACAAGGCAACCCACGACTCTCTAAATAGAAGATAAATGTTCAGAGCAATGAAAGAGCTAGGAGTAACAAATCAGTTGGCAAGTTTACCAAAAGTATCTCTTGAAAAATTTGAATGTAACGAATCCAGGGAGACCCTCTCTCATGTATACTGTTCAATCTGGCTCTGGCAATTAAAGAAGCGGATATAAAAATGGGTGTAATAATGTACACCAACAAAACGAAGTACACGCAACCAAAAATCCTAAGGCCACTTGTTATAGAAAACGTTACAGACCTTTCAAAACATCTTCAAACATCCTGTACGCTTTATACCACTTAAATATCTTGCCTCTTTTTGTCCCGTATTTTGACTATAAGATCTCTTTAGACATTCCGTCATGTAACATGCGAGTTGCTACATCTACGCTGACCTTAAATACAGATATTATTATTAGGCCTGGATCCCGCGTACCAAAAAAAGTTGATTAATAGCAAGCTGAAAATTTGTTAATAGCTTAACTGTGTCTAGTCGGACAAACTTTGATACATGGGAACACGAACAGGGGAAGGTTTAATCGTGGAACGTGATTTTACTTGAGGAACTTGTCATCGTGACAAGTTTATGATTGTGAAAACTAGCAGGTTGTTTTTAAGTTCCAATAGTAAACTTTATATAATATATGAAAACATTTTTGTCCGACAAATATATTGGGCGTTTTAATAAGTCCGACACGTAGAACATTTTAATTGACAGTAATTATGTTGGCGATAAATAGCAGTCTGATTTTTGCATGAGAGTTTAACCCCTTCTTGCCGGATCGTCATTCGGCAAGTCGGCTCCTATATACGGATTCGAGCGTTTACCGAGCGGCTTCGCGCGGTCTGTTAAAATACAGTATCACACTACAACTAATTAAAGTTAATGTAATAATAACACTAATTTTAGAAATTAAACTATTTTTATTAAATTTATTATTCTACATAGTATGTGAGTTAAATTAAATTTTATCCATAAAATACCATTTTAAACAAAAATTATTAAAAAATATAAACAAGATAATTCGGATGGAATTCCCCAGGTTATTTTGTGCTTGATATCGTCCCAGTCTCCTAATCTGGGAAATTCCATCTGAATTATCTTGCAAGGGATAGTAAGGTAAGATGTAAACAGCAGCACAGTAACTTCACCTCTCACACAATCCCATCAGTCAAACATCCAAACAACCTTATCACCAATCAAATTAACTAAATCTAATCTCCTTCTGGACATCACCCACTCTTGGGCGTGGTTTACCCATTTTTAGATTTGAATAAGGTAATTCGGACGAAACAAAAATACCTGAAATATGATAAAGATGGTGGCACCGCCTTATGGCAAACGAAAACTCATGATGCACCCGTGTGCATCACCGTACTGAGCAGACAGTCAAGCATAATGCACACGGGTGCATCACTGTACCGAAGGGGTTAATGAAAGGATAACAAATCAATTGGAAGTTCTGTCTGACAAAATACATGGGACGTTTTCGTAATCTGACGTTCTAAATTTTTAAACTGTTCCACAATTAAAACTTCCCCTGTTCCAGTGTTTTTGTACATCAAAGTTTGTCTAACTAGACACCGTTAAGCTATTAACAAATTTTCAGCTTGCTATTAATCAACTTTTTTTTGGTACGCGAGATCCAGGCTTATATTGACGAATTTTGGTAGTACAAACTCCTTTGGTTGTCTTATCATTGCGATACTTCAAGTCATACTACTTGGATGCAACAATTGCAAACATCTTCAACTGTGAACTGAAATCGCTGTGCTGACATTTTGATTTTAAGAGTTTGATCTATTTTTTCTTATGATACCGTGTTCGATACACTCCTGAATCACCTGTTGTCAGGATTTTTCTAGTCGTCGATGACCTGATTTTTTTACAGTTTCATAGAAGAAGGATATAACAGTAACATTTTTCTTGTCTACAAATTCATCCTATTTCACTTGTTTTCAGACTATAATTTCATGAAGACTTTTGATTTTATGAACGAGGGAATGTTTTTAACGGACCTTATCAAACGAAATTATAATTTCTCTATTCTCCGCTATAATATTGTATTTTTGTCAGTAATAAGTACAATAAATGAACGAATGTTTTTGTAGGAAATAAATGGGAATGGTATGAAGATTATAGTTATTTGATCTACGTGTTAACTAACTAACTGCCCTAGAATAAGAAAATATGTTCAGTTTTTGGAGAGAGTTAAATGTTTTCTTGAACATGCCGAAGAACCAAAAGGGGTTTTTGCAATCAAAATACAGAATTATTGTAGAATAAATTATTCAACAAATACATAAACTTTACCTTGATCAGATTAGTTTTTGGTTTTTTATTATTTTTATTTTTTTTGTCATTTCTTCTCAACACTATCACAATTACCTATTGTATAGTACATGTCATATAGTCAAATCAGAAAAGATGTGCAATGCTCATGTTCAAATGACTTTAATTTCCTCTCTCCAAAGAATGGCACGAAGGAAAGAAAATTTATACAGTCGAACCCGCTTATTAGAGTACCGCTTATAGGAATATCCCGGTTTAAGGAATAGAATTTTGAGATCCCGGAACATTTCCATTTACTCCTTAATAAATTTAACCGTTTATAGTGATACGTTTTAGTAAAATAATCCCGCTTTATCTAATAATCCTAAGTTACCATAAACTTTTTAGGTACAATTTCCCACAAATTTCTATGTTTTCTGGTTTTATAGGACCTGTCGATAATATTTTATTTCTTACTTTATTATGGGTACCAATTCTACCTTCCGCCAAACATTTACCGATCGTAAAGTAGGTACCTAATTTTTCAATTGTGTAAACATTCTTATTGCTCACTCACCGCCACGTCGTTGTCTGTTCAGATTTTTAACACTTGGAAGTCATAAATAACCCCTTGTAATATAATAACCGCTGAAATTTTCTGGAGGGTAAAACCAATGTCAATTTTTTATTTATTATAATTTTAGAGCAACAAGTGACTAATATCGTTGATTGAGGTATTGGACCCATATTAATATTTCAATCAACGCTAATATCTTATGTAACAAAACAAATAGTCTCAGATTACCGATTATTTTTCCAGAAAAAAAGTAAGTCTGTTGGATATATGTTAATAAGAAAATATATATGTATACGTATATCTACATATTGCATACATTTCATACTTATTTGTGTAGGTATGCATGCACAGATAATGTAGTTTGGTGTTTTAATAAAATAAGTAGTAGTTACACTAGGTACTGTATTATTGACATAAAAAGAAATAGAACCATATACATAATATATGTACATAACGTATGTATGTACATGTAAATACATACTATGTACATGTACATACAGTATGTACCTCTACAAAGTGTGTTGTACTATTACGACGTATATTCGGTACATATATTTCTGCTAGCCACCACTGATCGGTTATTAGAATATCCCGGTTATAGGAATATTTTTGCTTGGCACGAAGTCTATTCTAATAAGCGGGTTCGACTGTATAGCAAAGCCCTACATTAACCAGAATAATACTGAAGATAGAGCAAAAAAGCCATTTTGCTATAATTTTATTATATCTAGATAATTTATTTTAGCTGTTATTTCATTTAAGTTTATGTTGTACACAGATATTATTTGATTTACAGTATTTACAGTCTTGGCAATATTCTAAAACTTTGAATGTTTTATTTTTAACATATTATATTATTTGATGTACAGTACATATTTTTTTCTGTTGGAGTTTATTTCCCCAGAACTTATACATTAGACATCGAGGCAACACTGTAGTGCTGTAAATTGTGTGTAAGGATGTGATGTTAAGACAGCCGGTTTTTGGCCAAATAAGGATCGACTGGTGGTTATAATTGAGTGATATTTGGTATCTTTTGAGTTTCCTATTTAAATATTACACAAAACGGGTAAATAATCTCTTTACTATTTCGATTTTACTACTATGTGCGGTATTCTCAGTGTTGCCAAATTGTTTCGACTCTTCAAAAGGAGCTATGCTGGACAGAAGAGTTTAAGTACTGTATATAGTAATTTTTCAGTGAGTTGTAAGTCACGCTGTTTCAGATGTACATAGTATTAAATATTAAAAATCTATCAGAAATATAAAGTTAATGGAATTTGAATATATATAGTGAAAAAAAAACAAGTTATGGGAGAAATTTCGAAAGAATATTAAGTGCAAAGTACTTGTGAAATAAAAAAAAAATAGTATGTAACACTTTGCCTTTTGAATAATAGTCTTTTAGATGTGGCAGATAACCATAGCTAGGGGCACTATTTTCTGGGTTGTATTATTAACCGCGGAAAATAGAGATTTCAACAGTAGAAAGGGAAACAAGTTTGGTGCCAATATCGCCAATATTTGGCACCAAAACATTGAATCTTACGGTCAGAGTAGTATTTGTTTCATTTTAACTTGGGGGTTCTTTCAATCTTCAATTAATGTTTTCTTAAAAAAACCTAGATATTTTGACTTTGACACATGACGTCTGTTATTTGACAGATGCCGTCCATTATTTGACAGATGACGTTTAAAATACACTTTTTGGCTTTGTCCTTATAAACATAGGCCACATTGACTTGGCAACTCAGTGAAAATACTATATTTTATTGCCTCAGCATTTCAAATTTGAGATACTGACGGAAATTTAAATTTTGTTATTTATTTTCGCAGTGCAGGTCAAGGAAAGCTGGTTTCTTTTTAAACTAGAAACCAATAACCAAAGTTTTGATTAAAATTGCCGAGAAATGCATACTATTTCAATAAAATGATTTATATGTTTTTTAGCATATTTTGACATTAGATCTGAAAGCTAGAAGGTTAATACAGTTTTTAGTTTGCTTATTTATGTAGTATTATTCCCATAAATGATATAGCAAAGATTTCGCACCATATTCTGATCTATGGTGAAGGAAAGATATCTTTTTTCATGAATACATCACAGCTTTTTTCCTTAGCGATGCTCTCCTCCGTGAATGTTGCTAAGATAGTCGCCCACAATGATATTAAGTAATTTTCTACTAGCACATGAATTCAGCTTTCCTTGTCGTGACGTATATGGAAGATTCTATAGTTTCAAAAACATGTATTTTCTGTTCAAATATTTTAAACATTTCTTAATATACGTTGATGTTGTTCATGATATAAAACGTATATACCTCGTACCTCGTATAAAACGTATATATAAATAACCTCGTACTTCAATCTTTTTATCTGTAGTGTAAAATACATGCATTTGATCTGTTTGAATTGACCTAGTGGGCCTAATAAATTCAAAAATTGACTTATTTAAGAATGTCTGAATATTTTTGTAGATTTTATATTCTCTAGATTTCATGATGTCTGACCTAAACTTACGTGCATAGAAATCGGTCCACTTAAAAATTTGGTCATTTCTGATGTCTGATATTTCCTAAACCTGTTGGCCGATTTAAGTGATTTTTTGAACATGTTATAGCCTGATTTTTTAGCAATACCGCCGTAATAAGACTGTTGCTAAACAGGTAAATTTTCATTGTATCCCGGGTGTACCAATCAAACTGTGTTTTTTTCTCAAAGTTCGCGCATCACCCTGTGGAATATTCTAGCATTTATAAAACACTGAAATTAAAACCATACATAGCCTCAGATTTTATTAACATTCTGTTTTTTGATTCATTCGTTTATTATTTTAACTATTTAATGGGAAATAAGCCACAATATTATTAAAAAATGATTTTTATTAACGTTTCGACGCCCAAATCGGGTGCCGTTGTCAAAATACAAAATACTACTAACATAAACAAAAATGTTGTTGCTTAGTAAAAAAAATTCTTCTAATAATTTATTTAATTTGACTCATTTATATCGGCAATTCAGATACATATGATACATTTTAAAGTAGAAGACTTTAAAATGATGTTACCAATATTTATGAGTTGCGTTCCTGGGACGACTTTACTGAAAGATAGTTCATTCGATTACTTGAAATCAACCCCAACTCAAGAATATCTTTTATTTTTTTAATAATATTGTGGCTTATTTCCCATTAAATAGTTAAAATTGTAAAAATGCCACAAGAAAATAGCTTCAGAACATCATTCGTTTATGTTGGATAATAAAAAAGTTAGCTACTTTAACAACTAGACATGCTCTTCAACAATACACGGTGTTTTTAAATAAGTGCGACAAACTTTAAGGGGTAATTCTACATGAAAAAATAATGCAGTTGGCTTTATAAACGTATGTCCGCAAATATTTCGTTCCGAGATCCGGGATGTTGAATTGTTCCTTACAAACTGACGATTTATTTATTGCTTTAAAACTAGTTGAGATATGCAAATGAAATTTGGTAGGTTTTAAGAGATAGTTATTGCGGATTTTTTGACATAAAATTAAGAATTTTATATTTACCATTAGCGTGCATACGGGTAATATGATCGGTTATATTACATGTATGCGCGCTAATGGTGAATATTAAATTCTTAGTTGCATGTCAAAAAATGTGCAATAACTACGTCTTAAAACCCACCAAATTTCATTGGCATATCTCAATCGGTTTTAAAGCAATAAAATAAATCGTCAGTTTGTAAGAAAAAATTCAGCATCCCGTATCTCGGAAACGAAACATTTGCGGACATACGTTTATAAAGCCAACTGTCATTAGTTTTTCATGCATAATTATCCCTTAAAGTTTGTCGCACTTATTTAGAAACACCGTGTATTGATGAAGAACATGTCTAGTTGTTAAATTTATTATCCAACATAAACGAATGAATAAAAAAAAACAGAATGTCAAGAAACCCTGAGGCTATAGTTGGGTTTTAATTTCAGTATTTTATAAATGCTAGAATATTCTTCAGGGTGATGCGAACTTTGAGAAAAAAACACAGTTTGATTGGTACACCCGGTATTCAATGAAAATTTACCTGTTAAGCAGCAATATTATTACAGTGGTATTTTTAAAGAATCATACTATAACATGTTTAAAAAATCACTTAAATCGGCCAACAGGTTTAGGAAATATGAGACATCAAAGTGGCCAAATTTTTAGTGAGCCGATTTCTATGCACGTAAGTTTATTTCATCAATTACATTAAAATTTATTAAACTTTCCTACATCCCAAGAAATATACAAAGTAAAAAATTATTTTTTATCACGGAACCAACCAAATCAAGCTCAAAAAGAAGTATACAATCAGTCAAAACTGCCTACTTTTGTCATTGTACCTATTTAGAGTAAAGAGACAACCTCATTCAGTCGCAGTATAATTGTTTCGTATTTTTTTAAAGCCATAAAAAGGCCGTACAAAGATTTTATGACCTGTTCTCTGTTCGATCTTATTTCTAGATCAGGATTTAGGCTGCTGTCGATCCAACATCCCAGGTACTTAAGTCTATTGACCTGTTCTAAAATGTGCCCATTTATTGTGCAAGGTTGTGGTACGTTTTGGTTTTTTTTAATTTTTCTTTTCATACCAAATTGCTCACATATCTGAGACCTATGTCTTAAATAGTGCTCTTTTTTCTTCTATACATAGCTTTCTCCCTGTTCTACAGTATTTGTCCGTATTCAATAATTTAAAAAGATATTCAAAAAAATGCTTATTTTGTGTTTCTTAGGTCCCAACTGTAATGTTTTTAAATATTATTTTAGTTTTGTACATAGAAAATATGCAGATACTGGTATAGTTGAAATTTTGCAGTTTATTGATTTTTATCTACTAATACGGTTTGTATATAGTATTAAATTTTTTAGACTATTAAGGTTTTTGTATTATAAAAGGGATACCGAAATGATGATATAGTGGAACTAATTGTAAAGTGATAGCTATTTTCACTTACATTGAAAAAATGAAATAAAATTTTCAATAGTCAGTTGTTGCATAATTTTTCTATCCTAAGATCCTACGTCCTACACCATATCCTCGTTAATCCCTAGTGTGCCAATATGAGTACCGAACATCATAGATGTAGCGCCAACTGTCAATAAAAATATACAGCAATAATCATAGAACTCAACAGTCACAATAAAACAAGAATAAAAAACGGAACCTGGACTGACTGAAGAAATAAGCGTGTCGGCAGTAATCAGGCAGGAGAATAGCTTCAGTCCGAACCTCTTACATAATCACGGACAATATAAAGTCGGCTTTACATTTATGAGTACTAGGATCCGAATTACTCTACTCAAGAGTGCATCTCGGAGGTATAAACCATAGATATAATAACACGTAGATTAGGCAATGTACGAAAAATACCGTAAGTGTGATGCCACATTATGCGTTTTGACCGCATGCGTTTCTACCGCATCCAGTCAAAACGCATAGTGTGACTGGTCGGTCCGGTTACGTTGGAAACGGAGGCGTTTTGAGACATCGTTACGTGTTTACAAACTGCACCAGACTAAACGCATAGTGTGACAGGTCGGTCCGGTTACGTTGGAAACGGATATGTTTCCACCGCATCCGGTCAAAACGCATAATGTGACATCGCACTAACGCGGAGCAGTTCGGGTCGGTGGTCTATCTATCTCTCTCTACCGGTGCTTAGCTTTCTCTCTCTAGCATATGATGGCCGCTGTGTCTGTGTTGTTCCATTACTCCCACTTCTTGGTAGATACGCTCGCACTCGTACCACAGACAAAGATAGCTACACCACTGTACTTGATATTGCCGTTACACCTCGATGAGTTGAGCGGCCTATAACTAGCCAGATCTATTGTTAATATATCTATGGTATAAACGCCTTATCGGAACGTCTTGTCACTGTCACTTGGATAGGAGTACGGATCGAAATAGGGCTTTTCATTCACAGTCATTTGTTTCGAGCTTCTGTCAGATGTCGTATAATTTGTGTATATTAATATTATACACAGATTATACAACATATGACAGGAGCTCGAAACAAATGACAATCGATGAAAAGCCCTATTGAACGCAAACCGAGTAGCAGTACGAGAGCGCGTGTAATTTACAAATAGAAAATGGCGGAACTTAGATTTTTTGAGAACAGATGGGACAGTTTGTTGATTTTTACCAATTATTTGAATGTTTGTGGAATGTAAACTCAAGGAATGTCGCGATATCAACAAAAGAAATAATGCATATGAAACTATTGCAAATATAACGAATATTTCCACATATATTGAAAAATAAAAAAAAACGCTCCTATACATACAATGTAAACGTTCGCAGTTGTACTCATAACTCTGACCCGAGTACTCGTAAATGTAAAACCGGCTTAAACAGTAAATGTAAATGAAACCAACATTGGATGTAAAATGGGAAAAGGAGTGTATCCTTTGCTATACGGATGATGCAATAATTATGACAGAAAATGAAGATGATCTAAAGCGCCTACTTTATAGGTTCAATATAATAGCACACAAGTTAAAAATATGTCAATATCGGACAAAAAGACCCAGTCAATAATTAAATGCTATGTTCGAACAACGTTGTAACCGCCAATAGTTTCATATGTGGGTATTCCACGGAACAATGTTCTATTTGCGCAAAATAATGTACTGTCGACTGGGAAATATTACGAGACTTTATGATTAACTATTTATAAGGGAAATAAGCCACAATTAAATTGAAAAAATAATTTTTTTTGTAAATTTAATAATTTACGAGACTTTACTTTATGCACTGGACAATTCGACGCAAATCTCAGGATCGAATTGTTCTGTAATGCCCCTTTGTCCGCTTCTTCCCGATCGACGACGGTAAATAAATGTTTGAGTGTGGAGTAAAAATATGGTTTTATTGACAGCTACGTATAATTACATTAACGATGTTGTTCAGGTAACTTTCTATGATAGACTGCCCTTAATGACAGCTATTGATAATAATTACATTCGGCGTAACTTTTAACAACGACTTACGCACTTGTTAACGAGGTAACTATTTCAATTAGACTGCAACCCAAAATAGTCCTTTTGGTTAATTTATAATCTCATCAAAATATACAATTCATCAATAAGTTGCATGACAACCGAACTACGGACTTTGCATGTTGAAATATTGCAACTACAGTTTAAAGGAAGCTATTGCAAAACTTATAAAGTTCAATTGGAAAATATATTATTTGGCAATTTATTAAGTTTGCAGGTTGAATGGACTCTAATTATTGAAATATTACTCGATGTTTCCCAATGTTTCAATTATACACGGTGAAACTATAAAAGTTTAGGAAGTTAAGAAAAAATGTGAGATTACAAATTAAGGGATTAATTTGAGATTGAATATGCACCCTATTCTATCATATCACGCTCATAGACTCCTTTTTTCAAAATGATGAATTATAACGTGATTTTTTTTTCAATTTGTCGACAAAATCTGATTTGACCTTTACAACGTTTTCCAGCATAGCGTTAATTATAATAGCCAAGTGCCCCATAGACTATTGGGCCATAGATGCAAACTAATCATTAACGAACACATAATAGAACAAGTCACAAATTTCTAGTATCTCTATGAATATATATTTCAAATGATAGATGTACTAGAGGAAGTAAAAAGACAAGTGGGCAAGGCATCCAGAATATCGGGATAATTGAGGAATATTATATGGAAGAACCTAGAGGTCCATTCAGATTTAAAAGGAACATAGCGAATTCATACAGTGCCTCGAACCTACATTTGAAATAGCGGACCAGTTAAAAGTATATTCCTAAATAGTAGTAGTATAAATGTTTATTAGCACTTAGCAATAAACATTTTGCCTACAAAGGTGTAAACCCTTCTGAGAAAATATTATGGTGAATAGCTGCATATGTATACAGTACCGCCAAAAACAATCTTTACAAAGTGAATAAAACGCAAAAGTCAGAAGAATTAATGTTTTAATTCTACAAATTAATACTTTGCCATATCAATTTACTAGTTCAGTTGGGAATAAGCCACAAATTTGGCTTATTCCGAAATAAAATAGAAAATTGATATGACAAATTCAATTCTTATTATTAAGTATTAATTTGTAAAATGAAAATAATGATTCTTATGATTTATCCGTTTTATTCACTTGGCAAAAATTTTCTTGTCGGCATTATAACATAATGGGACTTATACACCGCATCCCTCGGTAGACCGCATACTATAGTAGCACCCCGCATACTATAGTAGCACCCATTTGTTTTTTCTTAAATGAGTTTTAATATTATGTTTCATATTTTTTTAAAGAAGATAATGGTTATTTATTATTTCGTATTGTTTTTATTTTTTTTATGAAAATAAATTATTATTACGATAATATTACTAGAATAGATTACTATAATACATAATTGACTGGCATTTTTAGTTGAAGAAATCATTTACAACAAAAAACGATAATTTTGGCAACATTGTACCATTCGACTTTCAGTGACTTTTGTGTTGAAATAGTTCAGAATCCAGTAGCCCGCTTGAGTATTTGATTTTTATACCTAATATATTTCTTTGACAACATTTTGTTGTCCAACTGCATAGAGCGGAATTGAGATGAATAAATTGTATGTTCTCTTTAAAATGAATTTATCTGCATATATGACCGTAGAGAGAAAATCCGAATATATAAAACATGTTATCATAAACATCATGTCATCGGCGTTTATGCTTCTCTTGACTCCGTCCTTGAAGAACTCCAGTGCCTATTTAAATGGAAATTCGGAATAAAGGTTAAATAGCCGGGGTGACAAAATACATCCTTGTCTAACTCCCCTCCTCATTTCTACTTTTGCGGACGTGGGACCTTCAATCTTAATTCTGGTCTTTTGGTTCCAGTATAAGTTCTTAATTTCTTAATTACTAAAGATAGTTTCGGGAAATAAAAAGGCTAAGGTATATTATGAAAGTATAAACATATCTCATATAACAATTTTATTGTTTTTGTCTAAATTTTCAACAATAATTACAGCCGCGCTTTTTTCAGTCTTTTGTCCTATAAAAAAATAAATAAAAACAAACGCAAAACTACTAACACTTAAAAATAAATAAAAAGGAACTCCTACATGATACTGAGTCAATAATACTTGGAATATCTTTGTAATAATTAAAGCTAACATGGAATGGAAACATATGAAGAAATGAGTCGCGAATGTTCTGTAGGAACTGGAAAACATATCAGGAATCAGTGTAAGTGGAATGTTCCCTAATCCTAAAGTATGTACAACAATAAATAAAAACAAAACGAGAGTTGAAGAGTAACTCCAATACTTCTCGTTCACTTCAAAATAAACAATTAAAATTTTTGTTATTTGTAATAAAATAACGCTAAAAGTAGACAACAATAATACTGTTTTTTTGTTAAACCTTGGCATCAGAAATATACCAATGACATTGCTGATAAAAAACGTAATGGCATACGCTATAGCGAAATACTTAGGGTACGAACAGTGTGATTCCCTGAGTAAAATTTGAGTGTATATTATCGTAGCAGGGGCACCACTAAATTGCTGACAAAATGTCAGCAAAGTGAATTTTATAAAATTTATACGCGCTTCTCTGTCTTTCATCAAAGGTAAAAAACCGTATTCTTGATTGTCTATCTTCAGGCTGTCACTTATTTTATTCACTTCGGTATTCAAATTTATGCCCGGTTTTAGTTTAGAAATTATATTTCTAGCTTGTTTTAGTTTATTTGCTTTAACTAGCTCCTTAGGAGTAGTTGGCAACAATAAAATTATACAGAAAACGACCAACGTGATCAACATACATGTTATTGACGTGTATCTGAAGTCAATAAAAGGTCCGAATGAGTATATCAATATAATTCCTAGAAAAATGTACAAATTAATTAGTTTGGTGAACATCTGTTTCAGATCTTCGTCGCAAATATTGCTGATGTACATCTTGACTTGGCCTGCACAGTATCCATTGCCTATTCCGACCAGAAGCCGACTTCCTAGTAGCCAAAAGATGTTTTGGGATTGCCACATCAGAGTCCATCCAGCTCCCATAATTAGAATACCTGTACATAAAAATACATTAATTATTAAAAGAAAATACTAGCATCCCAATTCTAAAATAAAGTTTTAATTAGTATTTGATTTAATCAGATTTCAACGTTACGGAAGTCTACAGTCTACATCTTGATTTGAAACAAGTGGATTACACAGTATGGTGCAAATGAAAGGAATAAATTCGTTATTTCGTAAACCGGCGACTTTAAGGAAAAATCCTGAAACAGGTCGATTTTTATTTTCAAATTATGATATTTTTCCATAAATGTCATACTAGTGACGCCATTCATACAGGCGTGATGAAGTAATAGATGATTTTTTTAAATGAGAATAGTTGTCGTGTGCTAGCTCATTTGAAAGATCATTTAATTCTCTATTTATTAATATAAACATTTATATAATTCTTTATACAGGGTGCCCAAAAATTTTTTTAAATTTAAATTATTTGACAAAAAAGAATGTGTGTGTACTTTGTACGCACGTAACACGTAAGAAGTTATACTTCTATTATATAATTTCAACGAAAGAAATAATATACTTAACAGGTTTGTTATATTTTATTTAAATATTAAACTAACTTTCTTACCTACCACTTTCAAAAATTTTTTATTAAAACAACCAAAAATCCAAAAAAAAAAAGAATCATCCAGGATTGGAACCCGGGACCTCTCGATCTCTGGTCCAATGCTCTACTAACCAAGCTATCGAGCCCCTTATAAGTGACGCCTCGGATATAATTACACAACACAGTGACAAATAGATCAAGTGAAGTATAAAAATGTTATACCTAGATATTTTATTGTCTTACCATGGTCTTACCTGTCTTACTACCG
Source organism: Diabrotica virgifera virgifera (assembly GCF_917563875.1). NCBI lineage: Eukaryota > Metazoa > Arthropoda > Insecta > Coleoptera > Chrysomelidae > Diabrotica > Diabrotica virgifera. The sequence goes on from NC_065443.1 coordinate 293,782,266, forward strand.
AGGAAGACAAATCCAAAGACCCAAAAAAATAATGAATAATACATTTACTAAAAACACTAATATATTCTTTTAATGACTTATTTGCGCTGATATATACATACCTATCTTTAAAGATTAGCAACGAACTACATACTGTCTGTGCGCATGCGCCAGGGAATTATAAAATTTCACTCTCGATCGTAAAGAAGAATAACTTAAAAAAATAATTTATATAATTTATTTAATTCAAAATACGTTTTATTGCTGTTAGAAATCAGTAAAAAAATGTTTATATCACAAATAAACATTGCTTTTCGCATTTATTCATTAAATATTCAAACTTCCTAAGAGGCAGGTGGCTGGCGGAAGCTGGCTTGAACATTGAATTTAATCGAAAAGCAATGTTTATTTTTAAAATAAACATTTTTTTCTGTTTCTGGGCAACAGTAAAATGTATTTTGAATTAAATAAACTACATACATTTTTCTTTTTTTTTTGTCAAATAATTTAATTAAAAAATATTTTTTGGACACCCTGTACAAATAATTGTGTAAATGTTTATATTACTAAATAGAGAATTTAATGACCTTTCAAAGGACACAAACAAAATGGACCTGTTTCGGGATTTTCCCTAATGTCATCGGTTTACGAAATAACGAATTTATTCCTTTCATTTGCACCATACTGTATATCTAAACGATTATTCTCTGAGCTTGGGAAAATTTTGACTAAATATTTTTGCCGGAAATAAATAACATAAAAAATGCTATCACTCCTTATTAATATATAAGGAGTGATATGATTTTATAAGGTATTATATGAGGGATTAAGGTTCTTGAACTCCTAAGTGGAGCATAGAGCTTCAGTGAAAACGTGCCATCGGGTTCTATTTTCTGAAATATGTACGTGGCGCCCTCTGGGTAATACATCATTTTTGGTGGCGAATTCAGAATATTTGTCACAAAAAACCCCGCTTACCAAATTTCGTGTTATTATCCCATGCCTGTCAGGAAATATTGAAGAATAAATAAAATAAAAGTTTAATTTTGACACCCTATATTTCGGTTATTATTACCTTTCTTAAGTAAGTTGGCTAAAATCGACCTATTTTAAGCTCAGGAATCTAAGGTTAAGCTATGGCCCATTCGTTACCAAACGTCCTGTATATATAATAACATGTGCTGCAACGTTTGCAAAATTCCAAAATCATGGAGAAAATCTAAAGTAACAGCCTTGTTAAAACCAAGAAAGGACCCAGAAAATCCCAGTAGCTACAGACCTATTCGCTATTGTGTCACTTGTTTAAACTACATATAAGAGAGACATCGTCAGAACACAAAAAAGAAATGTCGACAAGCATCTCATCCCACAACAAGGAGGATTCAGACCCGGCAAATGTTAACGCACTAACGAAACACGAACACATTGAAGAGAGCTTTGAAGAACGTATAACAGAGGCTGCTTTCGTAGATTTGACAGCAGCCTATAATAATAATACAGTTGGCGCCGGACAGTTCCGGCGCCATTTACATCTTTAACCCTGTTTCAAGTAACTAGTGCCGATGTACACTAGCCCAGGGGAACCGACGGCTTAACGTGCTCTCCGAGGCACGGTGAGACGGCTCGTGTCATTATTGGAAATGAAAATGGTTTGTATTTGGCAGGGCTCGAACCCACGTGCACTGGCGTATGAGGCCAGTGGTATTGCCGTTACTCCACGGCCGCTCACAGCAGCCTATGATATTATGACATAGTAAGATACGACACTCAATAACAACCACCTAGGTAAGACCGTATATTTCTTACTCCAAACCAGACGTTTTTTCGTTATGCTGGAGGGCAAAGTAAGTAGGTGGAGAGGATAAAAGAACGGTCTTCCACAGGGAAATGTTTTAGCACCAATGCTCTTCAATATTGAGAAGAAAAGAAGAAAGCCTTTTTACAATACAGAACGAAACAAACACAACAGGCATACAACCACTACAAACGAATCAGAAACGAAACGAATACTTTAGTGAGACAAATAAAAAGGGAGCACTGGCAGAGTTTCTCAAAACAGATGGGACACGACGTCTACGGAACACAAAAAGAAGTATGGAGCGAATGATCAGACAGCAAAGAAAGGAGATGAACGAATTAATAAAAGCGAAACACATTCAGAAGGAAACATGGGCAGACTACTTCCGATCTCTATTTGCTAAAGGCTAAAGTTACAACAAACGAAGAAATAAACATCGATGAGGGAGAGGTAAAGGAAGCATTAACAAAATTAAAAATAGAAAATCTCCAGGAGAGGACAGAATATCGAACGAACTCCTAAAGTACGGAGGGCGAGATCTAACTAAACAACTATTAAAACTAATACAAAAAATAATAGAACAGAATACCACAAGAATGGAGATCGAGCATCCTCATACCTCTCTTCAAAAAGGAGACAAATCGGACCCGGAGAATTACAGAGGAATTAACTTGTTAAACACAACATTAAAATTAACAACCAAAGTGATAACAAACAAATTGAATGAAATTATTATAACATTAGCAGATGAACAACAAGGTTTTAGGCCGGGAAGGTCATGCGCTGACGCTATATTTATAATGAGGCAAGTTCAAGAGAAATCGTTGGAATACAACAAACCGGCATATTTATTTTTCGTGGACCTTAAGAAAGCATTTGACAGGGTCACATTAAAGGACGTTATCCATTTGTTATACTCGAGAGAGGTACCTCTAGGAATAATTAAAACGATCGAAAACATCTACCAGAACAACACAATAAAAGTAAAGTGGAAGATGAACTAACTGATCCAATTGAAGCCGGCAATGGGATAAGACAGGAGGATTCCTGGAGTTCTTTATTGTTCAACCTGATCATGTACGAAATAATAAAAAAAGTAAGAACTAAAAAAGGATAACAAATGGGAGAAAAACAACTTAAAATAATCTGCTATGCGGACGATGCAATACTAATCTCTCAAAGTGAAGATGATTTACAACGTATGCTGCACCAATTCAACATAATCGCCAGAAAATTTAACATGTTAATTTCCTCACAAAACACAAAATGCATGGTTATAACAACAGATCCAATAAGATGTAAATTGGAGCTGGAAGGTGAGATAATAGAACAAGTGATGGAGTTTAAGTACCTAGGCATCACACTATCTAACTATGGAAGGCTCGAAACAGAAGTGGAAGATCAAGTGAATAGAGCAAACAGAGCCGCAGGTTGCCTGAATGACACAATATGGAGAAATAAAAATATCGGAAAAGAAATGTAAGGCAGAATTTACAAAACAGTCATCAGACCAATAATGACATACGCGGCAGAAACACGACCCGACACAGAGAGGACAAAAAGGTTGCTCGAAACAGCGGAGATGAAAACCCTTCGAAAAATTGATGGTAAGACTCTATGGAACAGAACTAGAAGTACAGATATACGACGGAGATGCATGATGTATAGCATTGATAATTGGGTAAGAAACAGAAGAATAGAATGGAATGACCACATAAGCAGAATGACAACCAATAGGGTAGTCAGGACAGCAAGAGACGGTTCTCCAATAGGAAGACGATCAGTGGGAAGATCACGAAAACGATGGAACGACAACTTACTAGAGGCACATTGAAAAAACAGACAGAGTCATGTCTATACAAAAAGAAGAAGAAGAAGAAGAAGAAGAAGAAGCTTTTCAATATATATACAAACGACCAACCTACGCCGACTGAAACCAAACACTTCCTCTATGTTGACGATCTCGCAATATGTGCTCAAGGAAATAGTTTTGAAGAAGAAGGAGAAACTCGAAACTGCCTTAAAGACAATGACAGCGTACTACTTGCAGAAGTTCCAAAGACCCAATTCATCCAGAACCCAAGTCTGCGCATTCCACCTTTGCGCAAAAGAAGCCAAGGAAGCCAAGCGAAAACTCTAAATTGCGTGGCATGGTAATACATTAGTACACACAGATCAACCTATATATCTTGGAGTAACTTTGGACCTGTCCCTCACCTACAGACAACAGTGTATAAAAACGAGAGGGAAAGTAACAACTAGGAACGGCATACTCGGAAAGCTAACAGGAAATAAATGGGGTGCATGTCCTGGCGTCTTAAGGACAACGGCACAGGCAATGTGTTTCTTAACTGTTGATTATGCGTGCCCCGTTTGGGGCAGATCTGCCCACACCAAACAAGTTGATACTGCGCTAAATGAGACATGCAGGATAGTAACGGGCTGCATGAAACCAACGCCACTCTCAAATCTGTATAAAGTAACGAATTTTGCAGAACCCTCAACACTCAGAGGCGTTGCAGAGCACATAGAGAAAATTAAACAGATCGCGGACGAGCGACGTACTCTATACAAAACTCTAACACAGTCTCTAGGCTTTAAAATGTCGAAAACTATGAATAGGATAAGAAGGGGGATGCAATAAAATCAAACATGGTAAAATGGGGGAAAATATACCAAGATCATGTGAACTGTGAAGAAACACAAAATATGGAACATCTTCTTACATGCAGAAACTGTCCTCATCAGCGTACCCTCGAAGATTTGTGGCTCGCCAACAAAGACGGAACTGATGTAGCCGGATACTGGGCTGAAATTCTATGAATAACATGTCCGGACGCGATAAAGTAAAGTAAGTTGATAATGATATTTTACGCCAATAACGTTAAAATATACTATAATAAAGTTCGTCCGCTATAACTTTTTCCATGCGTCACGATTCATTTTCAGACAAATTGAGTCAAAACATAAAGTGAAACGTACGCCGATGTGTGTAGTATATAACGTGTGATCCAAAATTATTGTCACCATAGGTGGCTCTGAACGACAGAGATAGCTATACAGTGCATGTCTATTCTTAATTCAGATATACTTTCCAGTTTAAATCAATTTTGCAGTGTACGTCAACTTAACAAAAAAAGTTAGGTTATGTAGAGATGTTGGTGGTGGACATATACAGCATCTTGTTTGATTTTATTTATTATTGTTACTTATAATTTTGTTAATTCTTTATGTTTTTGATTAAAGTTCTGTGTTAAAGGTTTTGACTGATTTTTTGTGTTTTATAATGTTAATCAAAATTAATTGATAAACCAATGATATAAATTCAGATTAAAACAAGACATATGTAGTTTTTTGCACGGCTAGCTTTGATCCCAATAATTGTGGATCGCTCGTTAGTATACAGTATACAAAATGTATAATACACATCGACGTTCGTTTCACTTTATGTTTTGACTTAATTTGTGAAAAAATTAATCGTGACGCATGGAAAAAGTTATAGCGGACTAACAATAATTAATGACAACAAATTACATACTCTACCTATTAGAATACTAAATTTTGTTCCTAGGAATGTTTTCCGGCAAAAGGGTGTCCCCACGGTGTTGCCGATCATCAAGAAACCGGCTATCATTGCACTTTGGTCCATCGTTATGGGTATCGGTGAGTCTTTGTTGATGAGTATTGGATTCGTTGGTGATGGCCATCCCAGCATTAGGCCGAATGGAAGACATGCTAGTAATACTGAAACAAAAGAGAAATGGTTTTAAAAATATCCACCAATTTATTATATTTTTAAGCAGCAACAGCATCTAACTGATTGATATTGAAAATGTAACGCCAGTCAAACATCAGTATATGTTTAAATATTTCTGAAAAAAAGACTTGTACATATATATGGCACATCAAATAATCAAAGTTTCCTTATAGCATAGGATATAAGGAGGAAATGTGCGAAACCAAGATCCGGACTGATGGTGACAAGAAATAAGAGAGTTGGTAGAAACCAAAAAGAAAGCCTATCGAATCTGGCTACAAACACAAAATCCAGAACACTGGAGAACATACATTTACTATAATAGGCAAGTTAAAAAACTGTGACTAACAGAAAAAACGAAACGTGGGTCAAAAAAATCAGAATATCGATTAATTAGCCTAATGAGCCACACTCTTAAGATTTTACTAAGAATTAGACGCAAATGCGAAGAAGATCTCGAAGATACCCAATTTGGATTTTAGAAATGCTTTGGGAACCAGGGATGCACTTTTTGCGCTAAACATTCTATTATAAAAATGCCGTGACCATAAAACAAGGATGTATTTGCATGTTTCGTGGACTTCGAAAAGGCATTCGATAATGTACAGCATGTTAAATCAATGCAGATGCTGAAAAATATAGAAATAGATGACAAAGATATTCGTGTCATTAAAAATTTGTACTGGAATCAAACTGCTATCGTAAAAATTTGAGATAACTACACCGATGAAATGGAGATGACTCCAACGAGGAGTCAGACAAGGTTGCATTTTGTCGTTAACATGTTGACGAACAGTGCGTCAAATGTATAAGCAAGTGTTGTGACACTATATTTATGTATTTTGCAAAGTAGAATAGGGAAAAAGGTAACGTCTATAGACGTTAAGTCACATTACATCAATGGAAATTAGACGTCTATAGACGTTCTGTCCGTCAACGTGTTAACGTTGTTCAATGTTTACTCGGACCAGTTATTTAAAAGGCGCTTGAGAGACAGCCATATGAAATAAAAATCAACGGGGAACTACTTATACTGCAATTAGATACGCAGACGATACAGTAGTTCTGTCAAAAAAATATTAAAGATCTCCAAATTCTGCTTGAAAGTATTCACGAGGTAGGGGAGGAAATCGGCATTAAAATAAACTCACAAAACCAAATTTTTGGTTTTTAGTCGTGACTCACATCCAGATGCAGAGCTTCAATTAAATTAAATTGAGTCCAAGTTGAGAAAGTTCACACAATGACATATTTGGGAACTGTGATAATGGACCAATTAGATCCAGACATAGTAATAAAACTTAAAATAGCAATGACTAAAACCACTTTGATGCATATGAAGTCACTTTTTTGCAATAATCGTCTCAGTTTAGAATTAAGACTTCTTCTTCTTCTTCTTGTGCCACTCCTATCGGAGATTGGAAATCATCAAGGCTACCCTGACTTTGCTCACAGCTGACCTAAAAAGTTCATTAGTGGTGCAGCCAAACCACTCTCTCAAATTCCGCATCCACGACATTCTTCTACGGCCTGGATTCCGTTTTCCTTCTATTTTTCCTTGCATTATATTTTGAAGTAATGCGTATTTGTGACCTCTCATCAGGTGACCCAAATACTCGAGTTTTCTTCGTTTTATCGTTAATAAAATTTCTGGGTCTCTTCCTATCCTTCGTATTACTTCAAGATTTGTGATTCTTTCAACCCAACTTATCTTCAGCATTCGACGGTAGCACCACATCTCGAAACTTTCAATATTTTTTATGTTGTTCTGTTTGAGAGTCCAGGCCTCTACACCGTATAATAGCGTGTTAAATACGTAGCCACTTAGCATTCTTAATCGTAGAGGGATGCTTATATCTCTGTTGCAGAAGAATTTTCTCATATTTATGAAGGTGGTGGTGAATTTCGATACGTCTTTTTATATCATTGTTTTGGTCTCCAGTTTCGTTTATTAAAGTTCCCAAGTATTTATAACTTGATACTTTTTCAATTTGAATGCCGTTTATACTAATATGTGCTGGTTGTGTCATGATTTTACTGAAGACCATATACTTGGTTTTTTTGATATTAATGTTTATGCCATAATTGTTGCAAGCAATATTTATGTTTGTAAGTAATCGTTGTAATTCTTCTACTGTTCTTGCAACTAGTACAGTGTCGTCTGCGTATCGAATATTATTTACAACCTCTCCATTGATTACGATTCCTTCATTTGCTTGCAAAAGGGCTTCCTGACAGATGCTTTCACTATATACATTAAATAGCAGTGGTGACAAAATGCATCCCTGTCTTACTCCTCTACGTATTTCTATTGCTTTTGATATCTCGTTTTCTATTTTGATGTTAGCTTTCTGATTCCAATATAAGTTGAGAATTATTCGCAGATTTTTATTATCTATGTCTTTTCTTTCAAGAATGTCTCTTAGCCTATCGTGGCGTACTCTGTCAAACGCTTTTTCAAAATCGATAAAATATGCATGTACTTCTTGATTAACGTCTAGGCATCTTTGTGTAAGAACATTCAAACCGAAGAGAGCTTCTCGAGTACCTAGTCCTTTTCTGAACCCCATCTGTGTATTACTAATATCTGACTCCAACTTTTGATAAACTCGGTTGTGGATGATTTTTAGAAATATCTTTAGTAGATGGCTCATTAAAGATATTGTTCGATGTTCTGAACATTCTTTTGCATTGGATTTCTTTGGCAGTGTAACGAATGTAGACAGCAGCCACTCTTGAGGTATAATACCAGTATTGTATACTGTGTTAAATAAGTGCAATATTATACCTATTGATTCATCATTCAAGAGCTTTAGTAATTCAGTAGGAACCTCATCGGGTCCTTTTGCCTTTCCAGTTTTGGAATTTCTAAGTGCCATTTCTACTTCACATTTTAGGATTTCAGGTCCCGTTTCACCATTTACCTTGTCAATGTTATTTCTGTTGTCCTCAAACAATTCTCTTATGTATTCACTCCATCTATTAATTTTTCTGTTAAGTCTACAATAATATTTCCGCTTTGTCCTTAAGCAAACTTATTTGATGTCTTCTTTGGGTTCCTGTAAGTTCTTTTACTTTTTTATGTATATTGAATGTGTCATACTTTCTTTCATAGTCTTCCATTTCTACACATTGTTCTTTAATCCATGATTCTTTGGCCTTCTTTATTATTTTCTTTATGTTCTTATCAATGAATTATTCTTCAATTTGCGTCTTTTATCCATTAGTTCTAGTATGTCTGGTGTCATCAACACCTTATATGTATTTCTTTGGAGATTTGGTTAGGTGTTTCTTTCCCGTAGTTCTTATTATAGTGTTTATATACTTCAGTTTTTCATCTATGTTGTCTGTTCTGCGGATTTGGTTTTCTGCTATACTGAGGTCGGTGTTGATTTCTTCGCGCACTGTTTGTCGTCGGTGTTCACTTTTAAGCTGACTTAAGTCTAACGTTGGGATGATGGTTTTTCTTATTTTCTTTGGTCTAGCTTCTAACACAGATACTACTGGATTATGATCCGAACCGATATCAGTTCCAGGGTAAGTTTTAGTAGATTTCACGGCATTACTGTATCTTTTTGTCACCATTATGTAATCTATTTGGTTTCTGATTACTTTTTCTTGCGTGTGTTGAGGTGACGTCCACGTATACAGTCTCCTTGGGGGCAATTTAAAGAATGTATTAGTTATTATTAAATTTTCGCTTTGACAAAACTGAACTAAACGATCACCCCTTTCATTTCTATTACCTAAGCCGTATTCACCGACATTTTCTCCAACTTTACCCTGACCTACCTTGGCGTTCAGATCGCCCATTACTATGTTAATGTGTTGTCTCTTTGTTGTTCTCATCACCTCTTCTAAGTTATTATATAATTGTTCTATTTCCTCTTCGTGTTTGTCTGCTGTAGGAGCGTACACTTGCATGATGTTTATTATGTTCTTCTTATCTTTCAGTTGTATTAACATCACGTGCTCAGAATTAAGACAAAGAATGGTTAAGTGCTATGTTTGGTCTGTACTTTTGTATGGTGCAGAAGTGTGGACGCTAAAAGTACCGATCATGAACAGAATTGAAGCACTGGAAATGTGGGTTCATATACTGATGCTAAAGGTACCTTGGACAACAAGAAAAACTAATGAAGAAGTACTAAGGAGGTCAACAAAGATTGAGAACTGTTAAAGACTGTTAAACACCGGAAAATGTTTTATCTGGGACATTATAGTGAGGGGAAATCGATATAAAATATTACAACTGATCCTTAAAGGCAAAATAGAGGACTGTATAGGTGTAGGAAGAAAACAAATTTCTTGGTTGAAAAACATTCGTGAATGGACAAATGCAGGACAATTATTATGATTTATTGTAGAAGATCTAGAAGCCTTCGCAATTTTGATAAGGCACGTCAAGAAGAAGGGAGGGACAAAAATGTGAAACAGATATATGGGAATAACTTTATAGGAAACTTCAAAAAATATCACAAAGGAACAGCCCAAATATTTTTTCAGAGCACAGATTAAATAAAGACTGGGTGACAAGATACAACCTTGTCGTACTCCACGTTTGATGGGTAGTTTTTCTGTATGACTATCTCCAACTTGGATAGAGGCTACTTGATATACCTAGTACCCCTAAAAAGAGTGCTTGAAATATTGACAATGGCAGGCATAAGTAATGCCATACATTATTAACGCTATAGCGAACATGTATATGTACATAAATGCAAAAAGTGCCGTTCAAATGAAGAATAACATTTCATACGTATACACAAGTATTTCCTGTCTCACAAGACTTAGTCTTAGTCTTTGGCAAGATTATTCTTTATCTCCAACTCTATTCAAAATCTATATTCAATTAGTATTAAATAACTGGAGACTGGAGGAGAAAATGCACAGGGAAGGAAGTAGAACTTGGAAACTAGTATACATAACAAATCTTATCTTCGCAGACGAAAAAGTGATTATGGCAAACGATTAGGAAGACATTGATTGTATGGACCCTTGGGTTAACTCGAAAGTTAACCCAAGAATACGAAAATTGGGACTCACAATCACCGTTAACAATACGGAATATCTTAGAATAAAGGACAAAGAAAGTGAGAGAGAGAAATGAAGTAAAATCACCAAAAACTGTTTGTCAAAATGCAAGAATACAGTATATCAAATAATTGCATTATTTCAAGTAATGACACTATTACAGGTGGTATTGGATTTATGTGTCTATACTTGGAAATATTCCTCAAAGTTCTTCACTACAGAATCTCCACAAAATGCGATAAGGTTATTGGTTGCTCACAATTTGGATTTCGAAAAGGCCTGGGTACCAGGGAAGCACTAGTTGTAACCCAAGTGCTAGCTCAGAACTGCTACGATCAAAGGAAAAATGTAATGATGTGCTTTATAGATTATGAAAAAGCCTTCGATCGAGTACACAATCATAAACTCGTACATATACTAAAACAACTCGACATAGATCAAAAAGACATTCGTTGCATAGTGGCTCTTTACTGGAATCAAACAGCTGTCGTCAAGGTGGATAATGAAACAACGCAAGCTCAAAAAATTCTCAGAGGTGTAAGACAGGGATGCATTCTCTCCCCACTATGTTCAATCTATATTCAGAAAGTATCTTCCAGGAAGCTCTCGAGGAATGTGAAAGCGGCATCAAAGTAAATGGTACTTGGGTCAATAATATACGATATGCGGATGACTCGGTCTTAATAGCAGACAATGTAGAAGACCTCCAAAACCTTCTTAATAAAATTGGAGAGCATAGCGAGAGCATGGGACTTAGCATCAACATAAAAAAGACGAAGTTCCTTATAATCAGCTGTCAATTATGTCAACATCAAAATGCAAGACTAGCATATAACAACCAAGATGTAGAGCGCGTAAGAAAGTTTAAGTACCTGGGAACCTGGCTATGTGAAGACTGGATGTCGGATATGGAAATTAGATGTCGGATAGAAAGAGCCAGAAGTGCATTCATGAAATTCAGAAACGTCTTTACGAACTCTGACTTTGACCTAAACCTAAGACTAAGATTCACAAAATGCTATATATGGTCGGTGCTCCTATATGCATGGAAGGATGGACTTTAAAAATAAACACAATGAATAAGCTAGAGGCATTTGAGATGTGGATCTATCGACGAGTCCTTAAAGTTCCCTGGACCGCAAGAATAACAAATGAAGAAATCCTGAGAAGAATTGGTACAGAACGACAACTGATGTGCACAATTAAACAGCGAAAAACGGCATACCTGGGACACATAATTAGAAATGAAAGATATCAGTTTCTGCAAACCTTAATTAAAGGAAAGATCGAAGGAAGAAGGGGAGTGGGCAGGAAGAAAATGTCATGGCTCCGTAATGTCAAACAATGGACAGGACTAAAAAACATAGGAGACCTACTACATACTGCAAGGGATAGAGAAAAATGGTCAAACATGATCGCGAACATCCATTAGTGGATTGCATAAGAAGAAGAAGACTTGGAAAAAACGTTTTTTTCTAATTTGATCAATAAATTTTAAACGGATCCAGTATTAAGAAACCGACATTAAAAACAAATCAATAATATATTAATGTTTGAATTAACATAAATATAGTAAGTCATCAATAGATTTATTTAGAAACTTGATATAGTCACAATATTCCCATTTATTTTATATTCAATTCCCATTATTTAATATTTTGTATTTCATATTTACTATTTACATATTAAAAAACTTTTACATCGAAATGAAAATTTCCGTTGTAATTGCTTTAAACATTTAATTATAAGCGCCTGGAAGATGTCAAATCATCTCGACTCATGAGTTTGCTGCCGATAATATCAAAGAGCCTAGAGAAACTGATACTCTCAAGAATTCAACCACTCCATCAGATCGAGAACTAATCCCTGCCACCAGTTTGGATTCAGGTTCCAACATGCAACAATAGAACAGATGCATCGGATATGCAGAACTGTGAATCGAGCATTGGGAGATAAAATGTACTGTACTGCCATCTTTTTAAACATCATGCAGCCATGCGATAAAGTCTGGTACACAAGCCTTCTTACAAATAAAAAAATGCTTCCTCTCACTAATTTTTAATTCTAAAATTCTTCCTGCGTGACCGTTACTTGTTGTACAACATGAAGATAAGCGCACGTCACTATTTCCAGTTGGATCCGGAGTCCCACAGGGCAGTGCCTTGGGGCCAGAGTTGTACCTATTGTACACAGCGGACTTACCAACAAACTGTCAAACAACGACAGCTATATTTGCAGATGGCATAGCAGTGATGCCCATAGGCGCCCATGCACACGGGCAGGGGGCCGTGCCCCCCTAGCTTTTCGGGAAAGAACAAAAATTAAATTTATATTACATAAACGTATTTTTGTCAAAAAATTATTGGATAATTTTGAGAGATAAATTGGAAACAACATATTTATTAATAAAATGATTCACATATTGGGTAATTAATAGTTTAACAGAAAATCTGTGTGTCTGCGGCAGCGGTATATATGGAATGTGCATAATACACATTTCGCACAGTCAGGGTATGCTATTAACGAAAACATTGAAAGAGATTAGAAACGTGGGAACATAATATATACTATAACCGACACCCAAAATTACAAATTAAATGAATCATTTATAATACTGCAAAGAAAATCATATCAGCAAGAAATCCGATCTCTGACCGATAATCACTAATGAGCCATTCGTCTTTAAGAACTGGCACTATAAAGATAAAGTGTAAAATCTGTGATTATATTTGTTTTCTATAATATTAAGTTTTGTGTACAGCGAATAGAACCATCTTCGTAAGCAGAAATAAATTCATATTGAAAAATAATTTTTTAAATTTATTGAACATAGTCAAATTTTAGTTTGCAAAAGTATTTTTTAGTAAGTAGATTATTTTTGAAGTGTACATTATGATGAACACAACAATTTTATTTAAATGAAAAACAGGTGATCTTTCATGACGAATGAGTGTTATATACAGGGTGTCCCAAAAGTAGCGGAAAGGTCGAATAATTCGCGAAATGAACATCGGATCGAAAAACTGCGAAAAACTCAAAAATCAACCCCTGGGTGTGGAGCGGGGGGTAACTTTAAAATCTTAAATGGAACCCCTAATTTTTGTTGCAGATTTGGATTTTCCTTGTAAAAATAAGCAAATTTTATTCGAGCCATTTTGCGAATTGTGGATAGATAGCGCTATAATCGGAAAAAACGATATATCGTGATACCATAGCAAAATTATAGAAACGGTCTAATATCTCGAGAAATATACTTCCAAATTAAAAACTAAAAAACATGTGTTTAATATTTTTCAAAAATCTGTAGAATGACACCAAACAGGATTTTTCATTCCACACTCTGGAGGTGGGGTGAGAGTTAACTTTAAAATCTTAAATAGGAACCCCCGTTTTTTATTGCAGATTGAGTTTCCTCCTCAAAAAATAAGTAACATTTATTCGAAACTTTTTTTCGAATTGTTGACGGATGGCGCTATAATCGAAAAATGCGATTTATTTGCGCCATCTATCAACGATTCTAAAAATGTTTGGAATATTATGTAACTTATTTTTCATAAGGATTCTAAATCTGCAAAAATAAAGGGGGCTCCCTTTTAAGATTTTAAAGTAAAAACTTGGTTCGACACATACTCATGGTTAGTCTACTCTCCAAAGTTGAAGGCAGGGCTTTGCAAGCATTGTATTCTTTTCAAACGGGTTTTAAAGAGAGGCGCAACTTTTGTGGTACCCATGACATTTCCATTTAAAAACTTGGTCTAGTATTTAAATGTATGAATAATTTCTCACAACAGGGTTCAAACTAGGTTTTTTAGGTGGTTTAAACTACAGTAGACTCCTTCTATAACAAGAACTAAATGGTGGACTAATTATCTCGTTATAAGCGGATTTCGTTATATCAAACAACAATAATAATGAAATGTTATGATGCCTCTTACGTAGTTTATTAGATGTCGATGGTCAACCTGAACAGTGAACAATGAGACTTCGCCGTCATAAATTGTAAATTTCCTATAATATTCAATATCGGTCGATAAACATACAGAAGTTTATTACAGGTGGCCGAGATTATTACAGCACTGGCCTCGATAATAAGACAAATGTTGGGCATTTCTATGTACAGGCAGTTGGGGCATTTATTTATTTATGACCATTACAACGCTAAAAACAGGTAAATCCACGTATTCTTCGATTTCAATTTTCCTCGTTGTAACCGAATATGACTCGTTATAGAGCGTTATAGTTCAATAGGAATTTCATGGGACACCTAATGTACCTCGTTATAAGCGAAACCTCGTTATACCCGTGTTCGTTATAGAGAGAGTCTACTGTATATATTGTCATCCGAAATATACAAAATGTAATGTGCAACATCTTCACGTTTGCCCCCCCCTAAAAATTTTTATATGGGCGCCCTTGGTGATGCCAGTACATCAGGACCCACGGGCAGCTCCTCAACTTCTGCAAGCTAGCCTCATCAAAATGCAAACTTAATTAAAACGGCGGGTTTTCAAATAGGTAAAAGAAACTAAGTCAGTTAACATTACCTTTACAAATAGTAAAGGTCACTGCCCGCCTGTATATATCAACAACCACCAACTAAAACAGCAAGCAACAGTTAAATACCTTATAATGCACATTGACCAAAAATCAAACTGGAAAACAGACATTTTTATGAAACGTAAGCAACTTGGTCTCAAATTACACAATTTATACTTGACGATTGGTCACAAATCATCACTTCCAACAAATAATAAAGTACTTGTCCCCAAAGCAATCTTATATTCAATCCTACATCGAGTTACGGAATTTAACTTTGGAGCACTGCATCAAACTCCAACATTGAAATCTTGGAGATGTTCCAGTCAAAGGTTCTTCGAATTATCACAAATGGCCCATCTTATCATCACTATCACAAAATCTTATCAAAAAATCAGTTAAACGCGGACTTAGATGGAATACACCCTATGATCTAACATCCTGTGATAACTGTGATTTTAATTATGTTCCCTAATTCTCAGAGTCAAACAATTTTATAGTTATGTAAAATATATGTAAAGAAAATGATTAAGAAAATCATTATCTTTAAGACACCTACACTAGTTTTCGTAACATTTACCAAATTGTAACTTGTGTTAAAGATTGAAAATAAATTGGGAGGATAAAAAAGCTATTTCATCTTTAATTATATAGTTAAAACTCGACGAAATAAGAGACTAAAATAAATACCCCATATTTTAAAAACCCTGAACAATAAAACATATTTTTTCTATTATTACCTGTAGATATAATCACATGGTAGTAAATCTGGATGAAACGTGACCGGATCCTAATCCAGTCTGTATTTTTCCAAAAAACTCGGGCTACACTACACTCTTCAAGCACTTTTACCATTTTTAGGTAACCGTAACAAAACGTGATTGAGTGACTACCTACTGTCTTGATGATGTTTTATTAACTATTAAAATATAATAAATTAACATTCTAAACGTCGGGTAATTAAAGTGATAAGAAAAATAGTCTACTTAATCGACGGGAGATCACTTTTTTTCGTGTTTATATTAGAAACGTTTAAAAACCTATAACAAATACATTTTATACGCCCAATATAAATAGTACTATAGTACAATACAGTAGGTACGTTACTTAAAAGCGTTTGTAAATATTGGTTCAGGTAATTATGCGAAGGTAAGCACTCACTATATAATTTTTTATTATATTATTTTTAAACAAAAGTTTAAATGAAATAATTAAATAAATTATTGTTGCATGTAAACGATGAAAAAAAACGAACCAAAAAAGTGTCATATATACGTGGGGCATCCAAAAATTAAGAATGACAGAGGAGTAAAGCAAATCAGAAACCAGCTTTCAGTATGGATTGATTAATGGAAATAGTAACAATAAACAGTGAGTAAACATTTTCATTTCGATATCTTGGAATTAAAATTGAGTATGGCCATTAGATTGAGGTTCGTCGAATGTTATGTTTGGTCGCAACTACTATATGGGGTAGAAGCTTGGACGATAAATCCCAATCCGTAAACAATTTGGAGGCATTCGAAATGTGGCTATATAGGCGTATTCTGAAAATTCATTGGACTGCAAAAGTCTCAAACGAAGAAGTATTAAGAAGAATTGGACATGGCAGAAAGCTGATGAACACAATGAAAATAAGAAAAACATCGTATCTGGGCCACATACTTAACGATAAATACTCTGCTGCACATCATCATGCAAGGAATATTAAGGGGAGAAAGGCCTGGGAAGAAAGAAAAATTCTTGGCTGAGGAATATCAGAGATTGGACTAACCTCAGTGTTGCGTTGAACAGACATTTCACCTTGCAAGAGATAGAGAAGCGTTTAAAAAAGTGATCGCCAACCTTCATTAGAAGATGGCACAACAAGAAGAAAAACAGTGGACACGCTACCCATCATGAATTTGGTGCAGGATTTATTTGAAATTTGAAATCTGGATGTATCGGAAAATATCTTTGTGAATATTGGGCCTAGCCTCTACTTATCTCCTAATTCAAAGTCTACCCTACGCCGATGTGTGCTTTTATCTTGGGGGTTTTTTGGTTAAAATTATCACGGAATTCGCTAGAAAACCTAATTCTAAGCAAATACTGTTAAATAATTTTTTTTGAAAACTCAATACTTTTTGAGTTATTCGTGGTTGAAAATTGGTCAATTTCATTGAAACATAATACCTTTTCGAACGGTTTTTGGCAAACACCTTAAAAACTATGCATTTAACTAAAAAAAAAACGATATTCAACATTTTTGTAAGTTATAAAAAAACAAAGAGACACTTGCCTCTATAATTCTTCTAGTTATAATACAAAAAGAGATATGGTAGGTGAAAATAGTTTGCTTTTTGGTACATTCACAAATTGGTGTATTCAACTTGAAATAACAGAGAAAAGGTCGATTTTAGGTGTATAATGCTACCAATACCTTTTGTAGTGCTTAAAATACCTTTAAAATGAGCTATATTAAAGGTCCATTACATTAAAACTAAGCGAGATATGCTGCAACAAAATTGATAACTAATGTGTTTTAAGAAAAAATGAGAAGTAATTTTAACCCCCATCCACCAAAATGTAAGTGCATCGTTTTCCTTCTACAATACCTTTTACTATAGTGTTATTTCTATGTTCAGAAAGTTGGACGGGTTTAAAACGGGTTTAAAAAAAATACATCAAATTATAGAGAGGATTTTTAAATTTTCTTAAAAATCTTCCTTTTTCTCCATGTAACTTGAAAATGATAAGAGATACAGTAATGAAAAATAAAAAGAAAATTTTTATCTAAAAAATCCTACATTTTTGTGTGGTATCTTTTTTCGTATCTCTTATCATTTTCGAGTTACATGGAGAAAAAGAAAGATTTTTAAGAAAATTTAAAAATGCGCTCTATAATTTGATATTATTTTTTTTTTCAAAAACCATTCATTTTAAACTAGTCCAACTTTTTGAACATATAAATAATACTATAATAAAAAGTATTGTAGAAGAAAAACGATAAATTTAAATTCTGATTGATGTGGGGTTAACTACAATAGTCAGGTATATTAGGTCATTTCTTCTTAAAATACATTAGTTATCAAGTTTTTTGCAGAATATCTCGCTCAGTTTGAATGTAATCGACATTTAGTATTGCTCATTTTAAAGGTCTTTTCAAGCGCTATAAAAGTTGTAAGTATCATTATTCACCTAAAATCGACCGTTTCTCTGTTATTTCAAGTTGAATACACCGATTTGAGCATGCAGCAAAAAAAAACAAACTCTTCTTACCTACCATATCCCTCTTTCTATTTTAACTAGAAGATTTATGAAGGAACGTGTTTTTTTATGACCTACAGAAATATTTTATATAGCTTTTTTGTTAGATGCATAGTTTTCAAGGTATTCACAAAAATCCGTCCGAAAAGGTGTCATTTTTCAATGAAAATGGCCAATTTTCAACCACGAATAACTCAAAAAGTATTGAGTTTTCAAAAAACAATTATAGAACAGATTTTGCTTAAAATTAGGTTCTCTAGCCTCTGCCGTGGTTATTTTAACCAAAACATTTTTCACTCCCGAGAAGGGGTGGGAACCACCCTCAAGATAAAAGCGCACATCGGCATAGGGTAGACTTTGTTTCATGAGCTATTCCCTACTTACTGTGAAAATATCAAGTAAATCGATGTAGTAGGATGGAATTCGGAGCCAAACACCCTCATTGACTGCCCTAATAAGAAAAGTTACACAAGTGGCCAGAATATTTAAAAATCGCAAACTGGAATATTTTGGCCATGTTATGCGTCACCCAGAGATATAATAATATGATATATTTCATTTAATAATACGAGGTAAGACAGACGGAAGAAGAGGGCCAGGTCGAAGAAGAAACGTCATGGCTTAGAAAACTTAGTGAATAGTTTAACAGATCCTCTGCATCTCTTTTCCGAGCTGCCTTCAACAAAATTAGTATAGCTAATTTGATATCCAACGCACGAAAATCGAGTATGGCACAGGAAGAAGAGGAAACAGGATAACGAAGCTGATTCTTACAAGTCAAGGTAATCGTAATAAACAATAAACATTTATATTTTCATATCTAAATAGACAATTTAACCATTTATTTATAACCATCAATCTTATCTACATCACCTAATACACTTTTAACTCATACATTTCTTGGGAGTTAGTCACAAATATGCTTATAGAAACTTTAATTGACATTTTGATGTCCAGCCCATAAATCGTTTTATTTAAAAAACCATTTTGGAGCTAAAAATCAAAGCTATCTCTTAAATATCTCGAAGTACATTTGTTGCTAATAGGACTGGATCCCGCGTAACAAAAAAAGTTTATTAATAGCAAGCTGAAAATTTGTTAATAGCTTAACGGTGTCTAGTCGGACAAACTTTGATGTAGGGGAACACTGGGACAGGGGAAGTTTTAATTGTGGAACAGGCTAAAAATTTAGAACGACAGACTACGAAAACGTCCCACGTATTTTGTCGGACAGAATTTCCAATTGATTGGTTACCCTTTCATTAAACTTTCATGCAAAAATTAGACTGCTAATTAGCACCAATATAATTCCTGTCATTAAAATGCCCAACATATCTGTCGGCCAAATATTTTTTCACATATTATACAGGGTGATTGATTAGTGGGATAAAGCTCAATAGATCCGCTATAGTAATAGATAGCAATAAAAGTTAATAACAAAAATTGTAGACAACTTTGAGATTCATATTACAAAATTAGTTAAAATGTTACAGGGTGTTCGATAACCTAGTGGCAGACCAAACTTATGTTTTTTTAAATGGAACACCCTGTATTTTATTTTATATTTAAAATCTCGTTAACTGCCCCATTACAAAAATATAATGGTTTGTAATGTTATATAGGGTATGTACAAAGTTATAACCAATTTTATATGAAAATCGTAACAAGTTCGTCATCCTGTATAAATAAAAATAAGCACAACAGAAATAGTTTATTGGTGCCATATTTTTTTATTGATTGTCAAAATTTTCGAAAATGATTGATGCTGCTAATTTTCTTTATATCAAATACAGAGTGAGTCAAAAAGTTCATCATTGTCTCAGTAATTATAAATGGAATACCCTGTATATTATATCACTATTAAAAAGTACCATTACCGTACTTTAATTTTTATATAATATTTCCTATGTCTAAATTTATTAGTTTTCGAGATATTTTAATTTTTCAGAGCACATTATTAATTAGGTGTCTAAATTTTTCTAAATTCTAAGTAGGCCATGACTGAACCGTTTTTATGAAACATGCTTCATCTCCAAATACACAGTACATTATCCAAGAAATCTATCTGTTGATTGATATTATCTAAGACCCATTCACAAAATAATATTCTCTTTTCAAAATCTTCCTGAATTAATTCTTGGTGCATTTGAATGCGGCAAGGGTGCATTCTGTTTTTTTGCAATAATTTTTTGCACAGAGTAGTAAGTTCGTTCTTTTTCTTTGGAAATATTTCGAATACTTGTATGTGGATGATACTTTTTGTTCGTTCGTGTTTTTTACACCTAACTGAACCAGTGCGGTTAAACCGATTATTCAATCTTTCAAAAATTGCTTTTGTAGGTTGTCGTCTTCCAGGGAACCGCTCATGATAAATTCTTACTGATAATAATGCATTTTTATTGCACTCCCCCAATATCCGGCCAGATTTACTATTTCCTCAACAGTAAAATTCATCTCAACTATTTAATAACACAATAACAGTTTTATCACGATGAACTGCCAGTGTTCGACCACTCAGTCATGGCTTACTTAAAATTTGGAAAAATTTAGACTCTAACTAATAATTTGCTCTGAAAAATGAAAATATCTCGAAAACTAATAAATTTAGACATAGGAAATGTTACATAAAAATGAAAGTATGGTAATGGTATTTTTCAATAGTGATATAAAATATAGGGTGTTCCATTTAAAATTACTGAGAAAATGATGAACTTGCTTTCTGACCCACCCTGTATTCGGTATAAAGAAAATTAGCAATATTACAATTAACAATCAACAAAAAAATATCGCACCAATAAACCATTGCTGTTGTACTTATTTTTATTTATACAGGATGTTGAACTTGTTACGATTTTCATATAAAATTGGGTATAACTTTGTACATAGGTACCCTGTATAACATAACAAACCTTTATATTTTTGTGATGGGGCAGTTAAGGAGATTTCGAATATAAAATAAAATACAGGGTGTTCCATTTAAAAAAACATAAGTTTGGTCTGCCACTCGGTTATCGAACACCCTGTAACATTTATACTAATTCTCTAATATGAATCCCAAAGTTGTCTATAATTTTTGTTATTAACTTTTATTGCTATCTATTACTATAGCCGATCTATTGAGCTTTACCCCACTAATCAATCACCCTGTATAAAGTTTGCTATTGAATAAACTTAAAAACAACCTGTTAGTTTTCACAATCATAAACTTGTCAGGATGACACGTTTCACAATTAAAATCACGTTTCACAATTAAAATCACGTTCCACAATTAAAACTTCCCCTGTTTCAGTGTTCTCATAGGTACATCAAAGTTTGTCCGACTACACAGAGACCGTTAAGCTATTAAATTGCTAAAAATTAAATTACAAATTTTCAGCTTGCTATTAATAAACTTTTTTTTGGTAGGCGGGATTCAGGCCTATAAAGTTTCTCAAGTATAGGAAGCAACCACCTTAATGAAAACCTAAAATGTGAACTAGAGAACTAACTACCGTAAACTAAACTGAACCACTTCGAAACCTATCGGAAAATGTTTTATTATTATCTAAAACAACAATTTATACTTAAATCCCAATCAAATCTGCAAATTGTTAATGGATAGCAGATAATTGAATCGGTCACAAATCAGTAATTATTGAGGAATCGATAGTTTTCAGTTGGACTATTATTTTTGCTTCCGTTCTCTATCCTTCATAGCAGGTTGAAGGTAACAATGAAAGATTATTATTAATATTAATATTTTTTATTTATTAAACAGGGCTGCATTTATAGCAATTAGTTGACAAGAACATTTAAGCAATCAATAGGACCAAACATATTTTTAAAATTGTCAGTATTAACATCACAAGATAGTGAGAATAAATTATTGAAAATAATGCGACAATTTTTCGAAAACTTGTTGCCTGGCAGTATACACAATAAAAATAAGAAAATTACAATATATGGGCCACGTAATGTGGGGGCAGCGATATCAAATGCGAAGATTGATAATACAGGGAAAGATAAGAGGATAAAGCAGTGGGAGAAGAAGAAGAGGATCATGGTTAAAAAATTTAAAGTACTGGTTTAAAGGCAGTTTCATAGAATTCTTCAGAGCAGCGCCGATAAAGTAAAGATAATGCTAATCATATGAACCATTATTGTACCAATACACAAGAAAGGAAAAAAGGAATCATGCATGAATTACAGAGGAATCTCACTAATCAACACTACGTATAAAATATTGGCTTCGATATTATTAAAAAGATTACTACCATACGCCGAAGAAATAGTTGTTGACTACCAGTGTGGTTTTAGGCCTGGAAGATCGACTATTGATAAAATATTTACAATAAGACAAATGCTTGAAAAGTATTGGGAATATAATTAGGGTGTGAGTCAGATCTTTATAGAGTTCAAACAGGCTTATGATTCAATTAATCGAGCAACATTATGGAAGGCAATGATCGAGCTCGACCTTCCCAAGAAACTAGCTGCGGTAACACAAATGTGTGTAAGTAACTCCTTTGCACAAGTTAGAAGAGGAAAAAAATATCAAATGCTTACTACGTAAATTCTGGACTGAGACAGGGAGATCCGTTGTCCCCATTGTTGTTTAACCTGACCATAGAATATGTCATGCGACAAATGTATCTACAAATCAAACCAGGGATAACTACTCGGAGAGCAAAAATCATACTCTCATTTGCCGATTACGTAGACGCAGTGGAACAACCAACATTAGAAATTAAGGGAATTTTCTGGAGCTTCGAAGAAGCTGCATTAAATATCGGTCTAAAAATAAATGAAAACAAAACAAAATACATGGTCGTCTCAAAATAAGAACGACGGCGAATAAGGCAAAACCTTACTATAAACGGTCATAACTTCGAAGTGGTTAAAGAATTTAAATATCTAGGAGCAACTATCACAAATGACAACAAAATATAGTGAGAAGTTGAAACCCGCATAATGGCAGGAAACAGATCTTTCTTTGCAATGCAACATCTAATGAAGTCAAAACTTCTTTCACGAGGTGTAAAAATCCAAATATATAAGACCATAATACGACCAGCAGTCGCGCATGGAAGCGAAACATGGACGGTAACAAAAAGAGAAGTAAATAAATTGCTTGTGTGGGAACGTAAAATCCTTTGAATGATAATGGCCCTTGCAGAGACAACGTGACAAACGAATAGAGGCGCAGATACAATAACGAGTTAGATGACTCTCTATTCGGAAAGGAAAATCTAGTCAGATATATAAAGGCTAATAGACTCAGATGGGCAGGGCATGTGATACGCAGTAACGAAAATCGCCTTATAAACAATGTGTTCTGGGAAAGGCCAGATGGAAGAAGATCTGCAGGAAGGCCTAGAAAAAGGTGGAAATATGCAGACAAAGAAGATCTAGAGAAAATTGGAGTGACACAATGGGAATTGGTGTCACAGGACCGACAAACAACTCCGCCTGCAGATTTTTGGTGTGATCGAGTAGCTCGACAGAACTGTTGCCGGTCCCAAGCCCGGATAAAGGAGGAGGGGATCTACAGCCAGGTTAGCACCCTACTGATATACTTTAAAACCATACAGTTCATAGAAACAGGATTATGCCTCGGAAAAGGAATAATTTCATTACGACGACTAACGCGAGAAAAAGGACAACGAATTTATGGAAAACGAAAAATATACTTCGCATCGGTACTTGGAATGTGAAGTCTCTAAACACAAGAGAGCAGGAAATCACAAAAGAGCTTCTAGAAAAAAATATACACATACATATGTGCACTACAAGAGACCAAGAAAAAAGGAAAAGGTCAAATTATGCTGGATGACTATCTGATGATTTACAGTGGTGTTGCAAAAGATACGAGAGCCAAAGAAGGAGTCGCACTGCTAGTCCACGGATAATTTTTACACCAAGTACAAAAGTGCCGATATATCGCCGAAAGAATAGTTACTGTAAAAGTCAAACTGGATGTCAAACCTCTGAATGTGATAGCGATCTATGCACCTGAGAAAAACAGAGATGCCACCATAAGAGAAAACTTCTATGAACACCTTCAGACTGTAATATCCGAGATCCCAAATGATGAATATATAATCATTATTGGTGATTTTAATACCCGTGTTGGCAATGACACAGTTCCGGGAATAAAAGAGCGATATAATGAAAATATCAGAAATGAAAATGGAGACCTTCTGACGGACCTCTGCAGAATAAATGAAATACGAATTAACAATACATTTTTCCCTCACAAAGAACAATACAAATACACCTTTGAAAACACTAGAGGACAAAGATCTATGATAGACTATATACTGTTGAATAGAGAGCTACACCGGTCTCTAATCTTAGATGTAAGAGCACTAACAACAACAGAAATAGGAAGCTATCATAAATTGGGATTGTGCAAAATCAGAATGGAAACTCACATATGTGATAAAAAATAGCAGAATACACCACAAAGATTAAAGTTGAAAGTTTACAGGACAACTCCACAAGATACCTATTCCAAAAAAGAATAACGGAAAAAAGCAGCAACATGTATATCACTGAAAGTGACGGAGTGGAAGAAAGCTGGGCAAAAATTAAGTCTAATATCTTAGCCTCAGCCAAGGAAGTTCTTGGTGAAAGAAACATTAATAAAAATAAATCGTTTCCAAGACGAAGAACTCCATGGTTTTGTACAGAAGTGAAGGAAAAATGTAAAGAGAAGAAAAAAGCTTACCTAAAACACATGTCAACTAAAACACAAGAGGCATACGATAATTATAAAACTATAAGAAACGAAATAACTATAAGACGTAATGAATCAGAGGATAAGTTTAGCAGATGAACAAGAGGGTTCTCGTACTGGAAGATCGTGTACAGCATTATGTATAATCGACCAGCATTTCTATGTCTGATTGACTTGAAGAAAGCATTTGACAGAGTAAGACTCAAAGATGTAATCCATCTTCTGTATAATAGAGAAGTCCTCTAGATATAAAACTATTGAAAACATCTACCAAAACAACAAAATGGAAGTCAGAATAGATGGACATGGACAACTTACAGAACCTATAGATATAGGCAGCGGAATAAGACAGGGAGACTCATTGAGTCCTATGCTCTTCAGTTTAATCATGGATGAAATCATCAAAAACGTCAACAAAGGACCAGGATATAGAATGGGAAACACAGAAGTAAAAATACTCTGCTACGCAGATGACGCAATATTGATAGCCCAAGATAATGATAGTCTGCAAAGATTAGTCCACACATTTAACATAAGAGCAAAAGAATTCAATATGACAATTTCATCTCAGAAAACCAAAACAATAGTAATCAGTAAAGAACCAATCAGATGTAAAATAGAAATTGATGGTATTAGTATTGAACAAGTAATGGAAATAAAATACCTTGGAATTACATTGTCAAGTTACGGAGACCTGGACACAGAAGTGAGAAATCAAGTACAAAGAGCAAATAGACTGGCAGGATGCCTTAATAACACTGTATGGCGAAACCGGCATATTAACACTGAGATGAACCCAAGAATTTATAAAGCCAGTGTAAGATCAATAATGACATATGCATCAGAAACAAGACCCGATACAACCACAACACAAAGACTACTGGAAACGGCAGAAATGAGAGTACTGAGAAGAATTACAGGAAATACACTCAGAGATCGAAAGAGGAGTGAAGATATCAGAAGACAATGTGACGTACAGAGTATAAACAAATGGACACTAAATAGAAAAAGAGAATGGAACAACCACATAACCAGGATGGGGGAGACACGTGTAGTCAAAATAGCACGAGATAAATCACCAATCGGTAGAAGTATCGGCCGACCGCGCAAAAGATGGAGTGACAACCTTCCATAGAAGTATCAATCCGCCAATGAACAAGCAGAATTGCTTATAAAGAGGAAGAAGAAGAAGGACTGGCAAACATGGAAGACAGTAATAAACTCTGCAAAGACTCACGAATAGTTGTAACGCCATCGATGATGATGATGAATCATATCTACCTCCGATTGGTAGGCGGCACTTGAAGAAGATGTATTAATATTAAAAATATGTAGGTGTCTCTTTTGCAATTATTGAAACAAGATATACAACTTACCGCATATTGACAAAATGACTTGCCGAATCCGTGTTATCATCTCTGGTACTTCAGGTGGCTCTGCCTTCTCGTTGTTCAAGGAGAAGCGATATGTGATGATTTCTTTTTTCGTATAATCCTTTTTATTCAAGAGCTCCATATTTGCACTTGTTTGTGTTTGATCTGAGGTTAGCATGTCTTATCTGAAAATCAACAGAGTGTAAAAGTAGCTTCCTCAATATTAATTAACAATAATTAAGTTATGTTTGCAATGATTTGTTTTTTTAACATACGGTTACCGATGAGTAGCGATATTTGCAATGTTTGATGAACTTTAATTTCACCGATGGCAAAATAACATTCCAAGAATGAACAAGTATGTTAAAAGTCAGTTTTCAAATTGTTCTGAAACCATTTTTTTGTAATTTCATTGTTATCTACTGTTGTGAATAATGGGAATAAAGTACTATTTTAATGATATTATTTTAATAATTTTAAACAATAAAAATAAAAATTTAAACATTGTGTTTAAAATAGAGGACTCAAAAATGATATTGTCAATATTTTTATCTATTATATATGTACCTGGGACGACTTTATTGAAGGATACTTTTTCTGAATATGTCATCTCCTCTAAGAGGGTGCGCAATCATCACGGCTATTCACAGTTTCAGTACCACTGCTCTAAAGAGATCAGCAGAAGTGCAGTTAACTAAACTGCCAAATTGTTTAACCAGATGCGTATCCTTTGAAATTGATTGCAGCAAGTAATTTAGTAATTAGTATTGAAAAACTGTTTTTCTGTTCCCATTATTCTTCCTTTGACATTCGACATTCGTGACTCTATCCTCCCAACTTATTCGTAATATTCTTCTATAGGTTCATAATTCGAAGGCTACAATAGGTCTGAAACGTATTTCTTTAATGTCCATGCCTCCAATCCATAAAATAATACAGAGAACACGTAGCATCTCAGAAGCCTTATATTTGAAATTGTAATATCTCCCTAGTCCAAAAAGCCACTGCGCATCCGCTAGGAAAAATATTCTGATTCGGATTTTTTGCACAATCTTACTGAAAAAGGACCTCTTTTAACAAATTTGCATGTTGGCAGGTCCAGAAGTGGGTAAAAAAATTTTTTAACGTTTTTTTTGTTTCTTTCCTAAAATTATTTTTTTTACATTAAACAAAGTTTTTTTTAGGTTTATTGGATCATTCCAAACAGAAAAGGTCTTTAGTGCCTTTTCTCTAAAGTTGATAGTGAAAAACTGAAAATTTCAATGTTGCCGAGGTAGGTAGATATTCTTTAAACATCGATTGATGAAATCCCGAAGAGTTTTTTGCAATACAATATCGAAAACCCTTTGTTTTTTAATTGCTAATCAAGCGGGCGTGACATTATTTTCAACCGTTGCATGTATAGGTAATATGCGTAAATATATGTTCTAAAAATATTCTGATTCAATTTTTTTTCAGCATCTTGCTTGAAATGTTCCCTATTAACAAATTTGCATGTTGCCAGAGTAAAAAAAAGGTCAAACAATTTTTTCAACAATCTTTTTTAAACTTCAAATATTTTCCGATTACATTTACAACTGTGCCGCCCAAAATCCCAACAGCCAAAATCCCGACAGCCAAAATCCCGACGGCCAAAATACCGACAGGCCAGAATCCCGACATGCAACAATCCTCGCATAATTAAAAATTCCGACTTTTGTTAATACTTTTAATACAAAATACTTTTGTTTAGAAACAAAAAATAAAAAACAAGAAATAAATGTAATTATATGTTAAAAAGAAACTTATCAAACCTGTCGGGATTCTGGCCTGTCGGTATTCTGGCCGTCGGGAGTCGGGATTGTGGCTGTCGGGATTTTGGCTGTCGGGATTTTGGGGTAGACCCCATTTACAAATATGCTTCGGGATTTCATCAATTGATGCTCATAGAATAACTATGTACCTTGGTAACATTGAAATTTTCGGTTTTCCCAATAGTTTTTGAGATTAAAAATGGCTGATTTTGCAGGCGGGCATGTTTTCGACGCTAAAGTACCTGAGGGTCTTAAAAGTACCCGTGTTTTGGACGCTGCCAGAAAGTAAAGTTAGGACCGAAGGGTTGGGTCTTCCTCCTTTGGGTCTTTTAAATTTAGCGTCCAAATCATGCACATCCAACGGGTTGTATAAATTCCACTGATGTAGAGTAAGAGGTAGAATAGGATTTATTCGGTGAGACATTCTGTATAGTAACATCTGATGACATATTGATAATTTATTTACGGTACTACCGAAACTAATTACTTTCGTTTCCCGCAAAAAACAAACTGGTAATTTGTTTGTAATCCATAAACCTGTGTCTATTTACAATACAAATTTACATTTAATGTTTTGAAAAGCAAATGTGAAGTAATTGGTCTGAAATTCAAGACTTAAAGATCCAAAGAGTAGAAAAAAAATTATGTTCGTTAGAGATAGGATACATGAGTATCAAACTAACTGTATCGATCGATACCATTTCGTAAAATGTATGTCGTATTTATTTCAAAGTGACAAATAAACCTTATCAAGCTTAATCTCTAGAATTTTATTACCTAACTTTCCATTTACATTTCAATTAGACCCAGCGTCCAAACCATGTATGCAGAAACAGGTAATTTTATTTTTCAGCGTCGAATTTTAAATTTAGCAATTTTTAAATTTTCAATCGCTTATATCTCGAAAACTATCACATTTAGAGAAAAGTTACTTAAAATCTTTTCTATTTGGAACGATCCAAAAAACCTAAAAAAAATTGTCCGATGCAAAAAAATTAGTTTTAAGAAAAAACAAAAACAAACGTTTAAAAAAATTTTAACTGCCTTTTGGTCCTGGAGAATTTGTCATGAAAATTTGTTAAAAGGAGACCTTTTCAAGCAAGATGGTGAAAAAAATTGAATCAGAATATTTTTCGGCACATACCTATATTTACGCATATTACATGACATGTCATGCAACGTTTGAAAATAGTGTCGCGCCCGCTTGATCAGCAATTAAAAAACAAAGGGGTTTTCGATATCGTATTGCTGAAAACTCTTCGGGATTTCATCAATCGATGTTTAAAGAATATCTACCTACCTTGCCAACATAATCAATTCTTGCATCATGTTCTACATCATCTTCCCGTTGCTTTCTTGGTGTCTCCCAATGGATATGTTTTAAAGCTTTTAACGATATCTGAAAAAGGTTATAGAATTTGCTATATTTTGCGAAAATATTTGCCAAAGATGATGTTTAGTTCATCTTCAAACCAACAATGATACAAGAAAGTCTGTATTGAATGAATTTATTCAAAGAAGCATATATGCTTAATAAAAATTACGTTATAATCCACGAATGTTCAGAGGGATTATCCAAATTAAAGAACACTCGATTAAGTTTAGAAGTAAAGAAGAGATCGTAAAGAAGGGGATCTACAGACGCACCGAAAATTTCAATACCGTTTCGGACCAAACGACAGAGCCCGGGAGGCACACAATCATGCTCGGATCTAGAAATTCATAATAGAGGGGGCCAGACTTAACTCAAATCAAATATTATATTTTCCAGATTTAGCCATACGACTCACACTTATTCTAAGGATAAAATACACTATAATATAATCCCAGATACCTACGGCCTACGGTATCAAAAGGATTGATAGACAATTCACGACTATTAATCTCACTGGTCGTTCTTTACCATAAAGATTAACCTTTCTACCGTTAATGGGTAGGTACACATGGATTATCTAGTAAAATAAATTTTTTTACTGTTTTACAAATTTTAATTGTGACTGCATAAACTTCACTGATAATGCATAAGGATGCTGAAATAGCTATATGGAAATGGTAGTTTAACTCTGAATCAAATATAAACAAAACCTGCCTTGATCTTTTTTATCTTTTTCATTTTTATTCAGTTTTGAGTATTTAGAAACTGTCTTTCGGTCCTTTTCCTAGACGAAGAGAAGGTAAATGCGTGCCCTAAGTGTCCTCTATTTGCTTTCTCCTATTTTCGTCGTCTCTGTGATTATATATTGTAAAATCCGGAGATACGGGATGCAGCCAGAAAGCAGTTTATTAACCCGCCATTACACGCGCTATGAGGGAATCCCTCACCATATTTGTTTATAACCAATGAAATTGTGTAAACGAATACGATAACCTTAAGCACCCAGGAATGCCTTTAGCATGGTTCATGAGAGGGTATGAAAAAGTTATAGAATATTTCAGGCGGTCAGTGTGCTGTGTGATAGTTGAAAGGAGAGACATCCCTCTTCAAGTGAGGGAATTCCTCACTGCGCGTGTAATCACGGTGAAATCACGTTTCTGTTATCTCAAAGAAACTTTTAGGTTTTTATTTAATATTTAGGTAGGTTTAATTAAAATATTATTGTTTGGATTAGGTTAGGAACAGTGGCACACCGAGCGGGGGTTTTGGGGGTTAAAATCCCACCCAGAGCATATAGAAATATATATAAAAGAAAGTAGGAAAATGTAACTTGTCTTTCACAAATAATACAAAAAACTTTCGGTGCCCAAGCTAACCCCCCTCCCCCCCAGAGGAAAATTCTTGGTGCGCCACTAGTTAAGAACCCATTTTTAAATTTACCTATTCTAATTGGGAAATAAGCCGCAATTTAACTTGAAAAATTGATTTTATTGACGTTTAGAATTCCACCTCGGACGTCGTTATCAAAATACAAAATATTAATAGTTAATTACATAAATACTACAAAGAAATAGCTTCAGACCAGTTGTTAATTTTAATTTGTATTTTTAGTACAGTTAATTCGCGTAAAGAACGTTAATTTCTTCAGTGGCTTGCTGAAATTGAAAATTAAGAAAACTTGCTTTTGATCTATGTACTCGTATATTATTTTTACTTTTGTTTTGTTAAATTAATAAAAAAAACTGGTTTACGAGACTTTCTATAATATGTGAGTACAACCCATTTTATATTTATACATGTTGACATTCATTCTTCCTCGAAATAAGTCGAACTTATATAGGTGAGGGCGACGCTCATACGCGTGCAACCACGTCACAATAGAAGACGCGTGTAACGGCGGGTTAACGAAAAGTCTTAGAATAAAAATATTGTTTATTATATTTTTATTTCAATTATTCTAATTGTTTAAAATGTAGTAAACTTTGTATCTGGGGCTTTTCGTTGTTTTCTTCGTAATACGAGAGATGTCGCTAAATTGCGTCTCAAAAGGTGGGTTCATTGCATTGCGATGGTTTGCCTTAAAATAGGCAGCATGTTTGTATTTCCTTCAGAGTTGTGACTGCATAAACTTCACTGATGATGCATAAGGATGCTGAAATAGCTATATGGAGATGGTAGTCCAACTCTGAATCAAATATAAACAAAACCTGCCTTGATCTTTTTTATCTTTAACAAATTATTATATCTTTATTGTATCGAAAATTTGAAACGTGACTTTTCATGAGATAAGGTTTATACCCAGTGTAATGTATTTGCATTTTAAAATATCATTTTTGTTATTCTTTAAATTGAGAAAAATATTTCCGTTGTTTATGGTTCCACCGGTACCCAAACAAATGCGCCTGCAGATTATTTTTCAGAGAAGGGTGTTTTTAGATTTTATGGCTTCTTTCAATTCTTTGGAAGCGGTTGTCGTGTAATTTATTGTTGTACTGATGGCTTAAAGTTTAGAGTTAACAGAAAAAAATAATAAATAATAAAAAAATACTTATAGACTAAATACAAAAGAGGGTCTATGGACCCGTTGACCCCCCTGTATCCGCGCTTGCACACAATGATGTATAAATAGCCCATATATTCTAGGAAAATCATCAATGGTCGATGGGAACGATACGAAGTGCGAGATACGAGAATACCTTCATCAAACTATACGACTTTTACTGTTTGTGCTTCTTCTTGTTAAAGTGGCCTCTCTTTAATGGAGGTTGGCTACTACAATTACAAACTCTTCTCTGTCTTCAGCTGTTCTTATTAGCTGTTCAAAACTTAACCCTGTCTATTGTCGGATGTTTCTGAGCCACGATAGTTTTTTTCCTTCCTAGTCCACTCCTTCACTCGATCTTTCCTTTCACTATAAGTTGAGCATATGTTGTCGCAATAGCTTTTAATGTGCCACTTTAGCCAACAAAACCTAGCCAAAATTTCAAATCGTACGCTATATGCCAGAAAAATAAAATAACAATAATACAGACACAGTTATTAAGAACCTATATTCGTTAAAAAAACAGGTAAATGTTCTTTAGAAATATAGGAGAAGGACTATTAAGGGAATCCAAATATTATAAGAGATACGTGCAATGCAATAAACAAAATACACAATACATACAAAAGACACAATTTGATTAGTTTATATTCGAAAATGAAATATCTTCTCCAAACGCAATAAAAACTTATACTGAAATGATGGCATCTCCTGAGGTAAAATGTTCCGGAAGTAAAATGAGCCTCCATTCGGATCTCCGGGTTAGGACTATCTCAGGGGGAACACCATTGCAGGTTAGAAAAATCAGGATAG